>NC_091132.1:116567105-117812105 GCF_040183065.1 Periplaneta americana | reverse complement strand
ATGCCGCGTCAGCCTTGTAAGGAGTCGACTTTCTTCCATCAGGCTAAAAGCATCGTCCGAGCTGCTCTTCTCTCCGCCACACAGTGGACCAGAATCCACATTTAGGAGGACAAAAGTAGAAAAATGTCATGTAAAAAAATAAATAAAACCCTTAAATTATTTTTCCTATATAACTGAGTAACACTGAACTGATAATCTTAATCAGCGGAGGTCGCTGCATAGCGAGATAAGAAGCCGGTAACATGCTACATTTCGCCACCCAGAATTCTTGCTCAGCAAGTGTCGCGAGACTCCCGTTTTCTTTGTGCTGTAACTCTGTTGTAAGTGGTCGATTCCATTCATATTTGGTACCAACATGTCAAGTAGTTCTTTAGGTATGTAACACTGTTTGTTTTTGTTACATTTCATGTTATTATAGTATGTCAAATTAGCATGAATGGACACGGGACAAAATATAAATATAACAATTGAGTAAAGATTTTGCTAAGGTAGAGGAAAAAAAAACCCTTTGTTCCGTCCCAAAATGATTCTTTTCTTACTTTCTCCAGTATTTACGTCTATTTTAAATCAATCTTACGGTGGGCAGAATTGCGGAAGTAATAAATTATGAGCACTATTCTTTCGAGGTGCAGTAGTGAAATTTTTCTAAGTTGCAATTATTTAAATATCTATGAACCGAATCTGCTTCCGAAGTACAATTAAGGGAATTCAAGATGACAGCTTGTTAATTATATATAAAATAAGCTTCCTGAGCCCAAAGGAGAAATAGTACCTAAAATGTTACATTTTCCCCCATAAGATAATTGATCGTTGGAGAGCAAGAGGATAAAGAATATGAGTTTTCTTTCTAACGAAATGAATATTGTCTTTGTGAACTATTTATCAAATTAGGTTCTCATCGTGATAGCAATGACAATTTACAGAAAACTTACCCCTGGAAAAAGTCATGGCTGCCCAAGAAAGCTTTTCCATTACAGCAAGAATGAAGTCGAAACAAAAACAAATCTGTAACTACTGTATAAAGTTTCATGAAAATCTGTTAGACAGAAGAAAAGTTACTAATTTTGTCTAATTGCGCCGCCTATAAGGGGTAGTTCTCCTTATAGGCTACCAACGTAATGAGAGCTTGTATACAAAACATATATGCTACCTGTAACTACTGTGTAAAATTTCATAAAAATGTTAGAAAGAGAAATGTTACTAATTTTGTCTATTTGCGCCCCTCTATAAGGGGTAGTTCACCTTAGAGCAACGTAATGAAAGCTTGTATACAAAACAGATATGCTACCCGTAACTACTGTGTAAAATTTCATAAAAATATTTTAGATAGAAAAGTTACTAATTTTGTCTAATTGCGCCCCCTATAAGGGGTAGTTACCCTTATACCAACGTAATCAGAGCTTGTATATAACTAATGTGTAAAATTTCATAAAAGACTGTCAGATAGGAGAAAAGTTACTAATTTTGTCCACTTGCGCCCTCATATAATGGGTAGTTCCCCTTACGCCAACGTAATGTCAGCTTGTATACAAAACATATATGCTACCTGTAACTACTGTGTAAAATTTCATAAAAATCTGTCATATATGAGAAAAGTTATTAATTTTGTCTAACTGCGCCCCCATATAAGAGGAAGTTCCCCTTATACTAACGTAATCAGAGCTCGTATACAAAACATATATGCTACTTGTAACCGCTGTGTAAAATTTCATAAATATCATTGAGATAAGAGAAAAGTTACTAATTTTGTCTAACTGCGCCCCCATATAAGGGGTAGTTCCCCTTATACTAACGTAATCAGAGCTTGTATACGAAACATATATGCTACTTGTAATCGCTGTGTAAAATTTCATAAAAATCATTGAGATAAGAGAAAAGTTACTAATTTTGTCTAATTGCGCCCCCATATAAGGGGTAGTTCCCTTTATACTAACGTAATCAGAGCTTGTATACGAAACATATATGCTACTTGTAATCGCTGTGTAAAATTTCATAAAAATCATTGAGATAAGAGAAAAGTTACTAATTTTGTCTAATTGCGCCCCCATACAAGGGGTAGTTCCCCTTATATTAACGTAATCAGAGTTTGTATACAAAACGTATATGCTACTTGTAATCGCTGTGTAAAATTTCACAAAAATCATTGAGATAAGAGAAATGTTACTAATTTTGTCTAATTGCTCCCCCATATAAGGGGTAGTTCCCCTTATACCAGTGATGTCAAAGCAAGCGCATTTTTCTGACTTTGACGTTGTGCGCGGGCATCAAGCGCTAAGTATGGAAAGAGGAAGGGTTGTGTATATGAATAAGCAGCCTGTTGGATTAAGAAAACAGCTTCACAAGCTTCAAGCGGAACGTGAAATTTTATGTCCTTATTTTTATATGGCTTCTTTCTGTTTGATATTCTGTATATTGTCTGTAAAACAAAAGTACTAACACTGATTTCTTAATATTTAAATTGTGTTTTAAATCTTAATAACATAATAGAGAGTTAAGAAGGAATATTCACTTAAATTCCATAGTAGTATAATATTATACTTTATTAAGTGGATGAAACACATCATTCATAAAGAAAGTGATATCCCGAGAGAGAGAGAGAGAGAGAGAGAGAGAGAGCGAGAGCGAGAGAGAGAGAGAGAGAGAGAGAGAGAGAGAGGGAGAGATTGAGTGTGACATGATAAGTTGGAATTGATATTGATGATATCTTTAACCTTATAAAAGTAATCAATAAACCAATCAAACCAATATTACAGTACAAAGCAAAGTTACCTAGGTACTGTATATGTTTTAAGTGTAACTAATATTCCATAACATAACTCTTATCGCATTATGCTTTTAAGGTGATATTGGTGAGCAACTTCCTATCATCAGATTATTAAATTATTTTCTCGAAATGTGCTGAAGCTATAGAGCTGACATTTTTACAACACATGGGCACGTATCTTTTGCTTATAATGTAACAGTAGTTGCTTTGTTAATTCATTTCCTTACAAACAATTTCCATGCGAATATTTTCAAAATTTTCAATACACTATCTTCAGTAATACGTATATACGGTATATTAGATTTACGAAAACATTCTGTAAGGCTACTAAATAAATAGGCCTATATCTGAAAATTTCACTTTTCTATAAAATAAGTTGAGAAAATATTTCTTTTGAATAAAAAAATCAAACTTGTGAAAAATGAGCATTAAAATTAAAACTTACATTCTTATAATGCATTTTATACTTCTCAGACAAATCTAAAAATTAACATGGATACAGTTTTAATAAGTTCTCTTCCCTTTATCTATTGAATCAGTGCTGGCCAACCCTAAATATGGCTCGACCAAGCGGCATATACTACCTCTTTCGTCTGTCTCTTTGCTTTCCGCTGTAAAGCGCTCAGGCTCTCCTGAACTCTAAAGCGCGCGCTTGCTCCTATGGGCATCAATTGACATGACTGCCTTATACCAACGTAACGAGAGCTGGTATACAAAACATATATGCTACCTTTAACTATTGTGCAAAATTCATAAAAATCTGTTAGGTGCTAAATTTACATTCTGGACCACTGTGACGCCGCCTGATTGCCTGGATACCGGCGTCATCCCCGTGACACGTGCATTCAGGTGGTTTTACTTGTGAGTGGACACGGACTGCAAGTGACTTCAAATTTACGCCTTGTGATGAGTTCCCATTGAGGAAATTTTCCCAGGTAAAGTGTAGTGTCGTTCCGATAGCCTGCGTCCGGTGATTTGGTCTGGCAGGCAGGAAAATGGAAGCAACATTTTAGTGCACGATAAGTGAGGGACTTAAATCCATTGCTTGGTGCTTTGGTAATGACTTCGGAACTCTGTCATGGAGGAGACTTGTAATTGTAGGGAAGAGTACCCACGATCATGTACGGGGAAGGAAAGATGGAGGCGGAGAGATGATATATTGGAATATGGCTCATTTTAGACTTGGGACAGATTTAATCACTTGTATATGTATGTTTAGTTTTTGTGCGTTTAGTTTAGATAGTTTGTGTGTTTAGGCTGTACAATTTATGTGTGCGATTTGTATAGGTTTTTTGTGTATTTAGTTTGTGTGTGAGTTAAGACTATGTATGTGTTCAGTTTGTGTAATTTTTTTTTCTTTTTTTTTATCGTGTGTTTAGTGTGGATAGTTGTGTTCAGATAATAATTTATGTGTTTAGTTTGCATATTGTTTTGTGGATGTTTAGTTTGCATAATTTATGTGTTTAGTCTGTATTGTTTTTCGTGTTTAGTTGGTATAATTTGTTTATGTGTTTAGTTTGTAAGTGTATAGTGTAAGCTCTCTTGGACTGGCTCCCCAAGTATAGTAGACCTTCAGCTCACCCTACACTCTCCTGTAGGAGGCCGTTGCCCTTATGGGATTTCAGGCTTTTCGTATTTCGTATTTCGTATATGTATGTTTTACTTGGTAGGGAAAATATACAATACATATTGTAATGTGTGTGTTTTCGCACGGTCGCTGTATGCCAATGATGTTAATTGATGCCCATAGGAGCAAGCGTGCGCTTTAGAGCTCAGGAGAGCCTGAGCGTTTTACAGCCGAAAGAAAAGAGACAGATGACTGAGGCAGTATATGCCGCTTGGTCGAGCTATATACAGGAATGGCCAGCACTGATTCAATGGATAAAGGGAAGACAACTTATTAAAACTGTATACTGTATACATGTTAATTTTTAAATATGTCTGAGAAGTATAAGTGTATTATAGGAATGTAAGTTTGTAAGTTTTAATTTTAATGCTCATTTTTCACAAGTTTGTTTTTTTATTCAAAAGAAATATTTTCTCAACTTTTTTTTTATAGAAAAGTGAAATTTTCAGACATAGGCCTATTTATTTAGTAGCTAGACTTACATGTACTGAATAAATGTTGTCGTAAATCTTATATACCGTAAATACGTATTACTGAAGATAGTGTATTACAAATTTGAAAATATTCGCATGGAAAATTAATGCTTATAAGAAAATGAATTAACAAAGCAACTACTGTTACAACATAAGCAAAAGATATGCGCCATGTGTTATAAAAATGTCACCTCTATAGCTTCAGCAGGTTTCGAGAAAATAATTTAATATTCTCATAATAGGAAGTTTCTCACCAATATCACCTTAAAAGCATAATGCGATAAGAGTTTTGTTATGTAATATTAGTTACATTTAAAACATATATAGTACCTAGATAACTTTGCTTTGTACTGTAATATTGTTTTGATTAGTTCATTGATTACTTTTATAAGGCTAAAGATATCACCAAGATCAATTCCAACTTATCATGGCATACTCAGTCTCTTTTTTTTTTTTTTTTTTGGATATCACTTTCTTTATGAATGATATGTTTCATTCACTTAGTACAGTATAGTTGTTGGTACTATGGAATTTATGTGAATATTCCTTCTTAACTCTTTATTGTGTTATTAACGTTTAAAACACAACTGCAATATCAAGAAGTTGGTGTAAATATTTTTATTTTGCAGACAAAATGGATAATATCAAATAGAAAGGAGCCATATAAAAATAACGACATAAAATTTCACGTTCCGTTTGAAGTTTGTGCACCACTGTTTTCTTAATCTAAACAGGCTGCTTATTCCTCCTTCCATAAATAGCGCTTGATGCCCGCGCACTACGTCAAGGTCAGAGAAATGCGCTAGCTTTGACATCACTGCCGTACGCTAAACGTTAACGTTATGTTGACGTCATTAAAGGAGCAGTCCGCGATAAAATTCTATATTTCGATTATATTATAGGATGTTTACCAAAGTAATCCTTGGATTAACGGCGTTTGTCGCATCGCTCTACGCCTTTTAGTTTGCGAAATATTAAAGGTCTTACTGCAAGCTCTGACGTCATAAACACTGATCGCTTCATAAGACTGCGTTGTAGTTCCGTTTGACATAGAGCGTAGAACGAGTAAATATATATTCATACGTTACAGCCAGTTATTATTAACACACTTAGGACCTATCACATGCATATACTGTAATAATAATAATAATAATAATAATAATCATAATAATAATAATAATAATAATAATAATAATAATAATAGTAATAATAACTTACCCATTTTGAATTTCGTACTCATAGTGATTAGAACAACTTGGGTCTGGTAAGGGTTCAAACTGAAAAGGTCCTATTATAACCTAAATCAACGCTTTCACTGAATGAGTGAATGTATGTGAGACGTGAAATATTCCTTATGAATGGACTGCAAAGACGTGTTTATCTCACGTCAACAATAAATTAGTACATGGTTTATATTATTCTGTTGCGTTATAGTTGTTGAGTCACACGGTTTAGGCACGAAGCTATGTTTGGGGGAACCTCTAAAACATGTGGATCATCGAATTGCGGCAGTTGATAACCAGAACTACTTCCAAGACATTTTTCTGTATAATTAGTATCTTCTCTCCAGCATTTTTCTTCCAGCTGTATATTTTGTCTTCTACCCATCGTTTAGTGGCTTTAGAGTACTGGAGTCTGGAGCCAGTTATATCTCTTTTCACGTTGTAATTATGACACATTATCGCAATCATAGTTCTTGTTACCCTTCCATCATATGGAAAGTGTTTTCTCTTAGGAGTGTAAAGCAATCTCTCGTTATGGTATGATTCAAATTTGCTGGTGTGACAAAATTGATTAGTCTGATTTAGGTCTTTCAAAAGGGCAGGGTTACATACAACTTTTTTCAGAGCATTCTAATCGCTGGATCCAGGTTCGATCCGTTCCTTTTCACTATTGTATGGGTGAATGTGTGCACATTTTTTATTATGTCTCTGTTTCTCCCCACTCGTGTATACTACAAACATGATTTAATACAGAAATGACTCTGTCTTCTAAGTCGTCAGAATCACCTTCACATGTAGCACAAGACCACATAAGTGATTTACGATGCTCTCTTTCCACATTTGTGCGGCGGCTTTAAGCTTTTTGCCATGTGCCAAATGTCAAATTGATAGCCCATCCATTCATATTTGGTCCTTATGAATTTCCTAATTCTTCTATGGCGGTCCGGTAGAAAGAGGGTAATGTTCATTTTTTCTTTTAGGCGATCTAGAAATTTTTCGCATGCTGCTTCGCCTACAATTAGACCTTTTTTGTAGAACTACGAAGTCTATAATCTTATCTGAATCGAGGTCCATTACACTGTAAGTCACATATTTTGCACTGTAACTAGATGAGTCAAATTGGCCATCACCGCGATTCGCACATTTTTATCTTTTAGAGAATTGATAAGTTGTTCATAAATCTGAAAATAACTACAACTGACTGCTGGTTCTACGAATTTTGAAATTATTTTATAAAATGTTGTCTTGCCGATGAAACATAGTTGTAAAGTTTTTGAAAATTTTTCAAACAATTTGTATCTTATATCACACAAGTATAACGCAGAACTCACTGCTATGCTTCACCTCTGTTCGGACTTCCACTCCCAATTACGGGCATTCTGGCACACTGCATTAGCTTTCAGCAATGGTCCTATTGTTTCTACCAAATATTTGTAAAAGAGGAATGACAAATACACTAAGGGACAAAAAAAAACGGACACTTCTATATTTGCTTGTATTTTGTTGCCAATTATTTCAAAATGAAACAAAACCCATTTAAACAAAATAATGTTTCATTTAGCACCTTATAGGCCTACGACAGCATTTGAAAAAAAAAACTCTGATGAGTAAATTTACAAAAAATTACAATGGGCATATAACTATGGCATCGTTTGGTCTAACTGTTTTTTCATTTTATGGTGCCTTAAACATTAAAAACTCTTTTTAGTAACGGGTATTACCCCCTCTGGCTTGAATAACTGCATCCATACGTCCTGGCATGCTCTCAATTTGGTTAGCAATGTCTTCTTGAGGAATAAGTTCCCATTCTTCGCCAAGTGCTCGCCTCAACTCTTGTAACGATTCTGGTCTCCGTCGTCTATTCTTAACACGCCGTCCCAGCATGTCCCACAAGTGTTCAATTGGGTTCATGTCTGGACTCCTTGCTGGCCATGGAAGAACATGGATTCCCACTTCTTGGAGATAATCTCCGACCGCATGGGCAATATGCGGCCGTGCATTATCATGCATTAAAACAAAATTATCGCCTACAAATTGGCCAAATGGCACAACATGATCAGCCAAACATTCATTTATATACCTATCAGCTGTTAGTCTTCCATTTTCAACAAAAACCAACTCTGTACGAGCATCCGTACACACTCCTGCCCAAACCATTACTCCACCACCTCCATACGGCACATTTTCGGAAATGCAACACTGTGAAAATCGTTCTCCCCTCCTTATCCAAACTCTTTCACATCCATCAGGTGAGCACAGATTGAAACGGGACTCATCGGTGAACAGAACACAGCTCCACTGTCCATTTCTCCAATCCCTATGATCATTTGCAAAACGCAGTCGTTCAACTCGATGCATCCTGAGAAGTCTGGGACCAGTTGCAGGTCTACTTGATATCAGTCCACTTGCTTTCAACCTCCTTCTAACTGTTTTGGCCGAAATTGGGCGTCCATGCATGTTAACAAATTGCTGGGCTACACTAGTAGCTGGCAGGTTGCGCTCCCTAAGAACTCTCAACACCATATACCTGTCTTCATTTGGATTTGTAGCTCTTGCACGACCCGAATCTGGTCTTCTGGTATATTCTAGGGTCTCTCTATACCGTTTTATGGCATCATGGGTTGTGCTTCTAGCCATATTCATAACATTTGCAATGTAACGTACACTGCGTCCATCATCGTAAAGGGCTACAGCTCGAGCCACATCTTCAGGTCGCATCTTGTTTTAAGACAAATGTTACAACCCCACTTAAACTCAGAAAATGTAAAAATAAAGAAATAACGAATGATAACGATAATGAAGTACAAAATGGTTGAGACAAAATTGTTATAGATGAGACTCCGAAAGCAAAATTGGAATATTTGGTTGTAATGGCTTGTTTATAAAACAAAAAAACAACCAGCAATGTATACACGTCTCCATAACAACAGATGGCTATCATAATATTGTATGAGAAGATAATGTTTTGCAAAATACCAGCAAATATTAAAGTGTCCGGTTTTTTTTTTTTGTCCCTGAGTGTATTACAGAAGAAAAACGAAATTTGTAACGGTGACCAGAATACAAAAAACACTTTTTGACTCCCTATTTACTTTCTGTTTCATGTGCAGCGTCCTCGGAACCTGATGAATTAGAATTTGAAGTTTCTCCTTCTATATGAAAATATGTCTCTAAGTCAGTTTCTGCTCCCCTACATCTGATTCACCACGCACATTTCTTAGCGTCTCGCACCCTATCTCACACCACACAACTTTGTTTATGTTAGGTTCTTGTGAATATTCAGCCTCATCGAGAACTACACACACGTCAATATTTTCAGATATAGGCGCATCACTGCAACTTGCTATTGCTTCTTCGACGACCTTCTTTCATTTATAAGCAGATGAGCGCGTAGATCAGAACTGTCTTGGGGAGATTCTCCTTTCAAAAATAGGAAAGGGACAGAAGTTTTCTTAATTTTCATAGGAGTTCTATTGTCTTTCATTAAACGTCTTTTTAGTAAAGACGATTCTTCAAAATCAGTTTCACGGAAATGACTGGAACACACAACAGTAGTTTTCGATAGTGTAAAACCTTTTCTGTTGATTTTCGTCACCCATGTTTTAAATCTTTGCAGTAACTTTTCTCTGTTCGGAAATACATGAAATGTAGCCCTTCTTCATGTTCTGTTTTTGTTGTTCCCTCTGAACACGAAAAATCACAACACCACGGCATTTTAAAATGTATTACGATACAATTTCTTCTGTTTAGTCTACTGTAGTTCAAAATCATTCATATAAAAGAAAATACGTCTACATAAAACCACAACATTGGTATGTGCTGGGTTTATGCTTAAATGAAAAGCAAAACATGACTTCACACAATCATAACTAAGTCCGAAATTCTGTTCACGTTTACTACGGCGAGAGAAGATTATTTATTTTAATACAAAGCGCTGCGCTGCACTCGCCGATGTTCTCGATCTATTACGCAATCACACCAGTTCAGTGGCTGTGACGTCATAAGTTTTTGTGCGGAGTCAGTAACTCAAGAACCATGCCTCGCATTGACATGCGGCAAATTACATGCTACTTAGATTGAAAAACGTGTTTGATTAATGCCAACTTAATTTTATCGCGGACTGCTCCTTTAATGAAAGAGTCAATCAGAGTTATTCGCCTCACGTCGTTTCAATAGCGGAACCCGCTATCTATAGCTTAATAACGTGGATGTGAAGTTTACTGTAGGCCTATTCAGTAGTAGTAGTATTATAACCGCTAACTTCGTTACTTTGCAAGAGAAACGTATAATATACGAAATATACAAAAGTAAAACGAAAACTCCAGCAAATCCTGTGACGCAATATTAAAAACTTTTTTTTTTCTTAATTCCAGTGAAAGTGTAGAATGATAAGAGTCAACAGTAAATACCTTCAAATCCAGTTATCTCAACGGGACTGTAAGCAAACGGCTTCTTGCGTGTCTGAGAGTTGTTTTACATCGGTATGCTGGTGGGATTCGGAGAGCTTAATCTGCGTATCTAAATACAACACTCGTAGACAAACATGCTGCACACAAGCCTGCAGCAGTCATTTAGATTGTGTCATTAATTGCTCATCATATACAGCTAGCTATCAGAATCCGAATCGCTGTTTACACTCCTGAAACCAACTTAATCATACAACAAATTCACGTTACTTAATTCACTGTGTTAAGCGCTATTAAATCACATCAAGACCTATGTTCATGACTAGATAATAGTTACTTACTTACATACAAATGGCTTTTAAGGAACCCGGAGGTTCGTTGCCGCCCTCACATAAGCCCGCCATTGGTCTCTATCCTGAGCAAGATTAATCCATTCTCTATCATCATATCCCATCTCCCTCAAATCCATTTTAATATTATCTTCCCATCTACGTCTCGGCCTCCCGAAAGGTCTTTTTCCCTCCAGCCTCCCAACTAACACTCTATATGCATTTCTGGATTCGCCCATACGTGCTACATGCCCTGCCCATCTCAAACGTCTGGATTTAATGTTCCTAATTATGTCAGGTAAAGAATACAATGCGTGCAGTTCTGCGTTGTGTAACTTTCTCCATTCTCCTGTTACTACATCCCGCTTAGCCCCAAATATTTTCCTAAGCACCTTATTCTCAAACACCCTTAACCTATGTTCCTCTCTCAGAGTGAGAGTCCAAGTTTCACAACCATAGAGAAGAACCGGTAATATAACTGTTCTATAAATTCTAACTTTCAGATTTTTTGACAGCAGACTGGATGATAAAAGCTTCTCAACCAAATAATAACACGCATTTCCCATATTTATTCTGCGTTTAATTTCCTCCCGAGTGTCATTATGTCACAACCATACAGAAGAACCGGTAATATAACTGTTTTATAAATTCTAACTTTCAGATTTTTTGACAGCAGACTGGATGATAAAAGCTTCTCAACCAAATAATAACACGCATTTCCCATATTTATTCTGCGTTTAATTTCCTTCCGAGTGTCATTATGAATCAACCACTAGAGAAAATTGTTAAAATACCTTGAAATGCCTAGAATTTATAGTATGGAATAGTGGAAACTGGATATGATGACTGGGAGAGCTGTATGCCCACGCAGACCGCCCCAATACATGGGTACCTTATATACCAAATTCGTTGCGCGTGAATGAAGATCACCGCCATATTTACTGAATGTGACGTAATTTGTGGGAGGGATTAACGGGACTTCCAGTGTCGCCAACATCTCTCACATATTACTATACACCTAATCTAACCTAACCTAACCTGTCACATAATACTACACACCTGTAGTAACATTCTTCACGTTTAGTATCATTTTGTTTGGAAATGTTGCCCTCCTTGGTCTACGTCGTGTCGGAAGCCACCTAGTGGAAGAAGTGGAACGTGATAGCGGGAAATTGACTCCAGTCTTCATAATTAGGGGAACATGGGGCAGGACGGGGTAGTTAATGTTTGAATGTTTTTATTTGGTATCAAATAATGTAAATGTATGGGTTTTATGACATATATGATTTTGTTACACTGTAAACAAGTAAAAAAATATGCACTTCGTGTGAAATCCGGTCATTATAACCTTAAAATAAATTAGTTTTTCGAAATGTGTGTTTTGCCTCGTTCTGCTCCACGTATAGGGCAAAATGGGGTATCTATTTTTTTTAATAATTAAATGGCAAAAGTGACAAAAATTATATACTGAAAGTGTGAATACTACAACATTTTACAAGTTTACTTGAGAAAAAGTCATTCGCAAAATACGCAAATGTGCGTGGCATCCTCGTCTTCACTGTCTACTCCTGCGCAACAATTGTGAGTCCATTTCAGACATGATACGCATCTAATCCAACCTTCTTCTGACAAACAACAGAACGAACAACCCATTACAGGAGATGAAATTTAATTAAATATGACGTAGGGCAGGACGGGGTAGTGCGCTGTTATGCCCCACCCCGTTTTGCCCCACAGTCACAATTTCTAAGTTATGAGATATTGGAAGGAAAAATAACGCACGAAATTTAAGAAAGTTTCGAAATTAAAAGCCAGGTAAGCACTCTATAATATGACATTAAAATAGATTATCTAAATAAATCTCATGTCTACTTACGTGTGACAAGAGAACACTTTAAAGTTGCAAATGAATGATACAATATGATGCAGCAACCGAATAACCTACAACAGGTGCAAGGAATGGCAGTAAGTGTTGTGTGATGATATATTTACGTGAGTTGACGAAGTTCTAAAAAAATTCGGTAGATTGCACTACTTGTTGGGAAGATAGATGCTATACCCCGTCATGCCCCCCTTCCCCGTCCTGCCCCATATTCCCCTACATAATTACATGTAGTTCGTTAAGTTGTGTTTTTGCATTAACTAGTGTGTTAATGTAGTGATAATTCCATACATATAGTGCAGTAAAACTTGAAATATGTTGTGGCTATGATAAAAGTGTTGAAAATTGGTTCATAGCGCTATATTGGCAGTGATAAAAGTGTGCAATATTCGTTCAGTGGTGGGTGTATGCTCTACCTTGAATGGACTTTTTAATGGTAATATACTATAAAAAAATTTACACACAAGCGTACTCAAAATGTACAAAAAACAACAACGACAGACACGTGAATGTAACCAATGGTACAATATCCAGAAACAGGTAACTAGCATCAGAATGTGTAATACCTGGCCACATTAATAGAATCACCTACAACTTTTCAAATACGGTACTTTATTTTAGTTCTACATTTACTGCAATTTTATATTTTAAAATACAACTATATCAACTATATTATCCCCACTACATTTTGAACAATATTTATATCTGAATATTACAAAATTACAGAATTCTGTTTACTTAAGCCCATGTGAATCCGTTAAATTATTTTAGTCCCCATTTTGCTTTAAACAACTCAGCGCTGCGTGGCATACCCGCAGTCACTTTGGTTGTAATAAACTTTTCATGGCAAATCCTTTTTCACGAGCGTCCAGAAATTCTTTACCGGGTTCAAATCTGGAGAATTTCTGCGCCAAGGCAAAAGAAAAATATTTTCACTCCTTTCAACAGCCTATGACAAGATGCCCCATCATGCATAACTATCATTTGGTAATCTGGAAATGTAAATAGTGTTCAAAACTCGTTCTCAAAATGTAGTAGAGATAATATAGTTGTATTTTTATACATAAAATTGCAGTAAATGTAAAACTGAAATAAAGTATTTGAAAAACTCTAGTGGTTCTATTTATGTGGCCAGCAGAGTGCTGCATTGGAGTTAAATCGCTCGCTAAAACTCGGTCGAGTGTCGCACCCTCGAGTGAGATACGATCGGTCGTGATACGCTCGTAATAAATAGAAACACAGTACAAGGTCATCTCACCGACATGTCTTATCTTGTGTGGAAGGCGAAGATAAGATACATAATATGTTTTGCTCACACGGTAAAAATAAGGCTTTATTTTCTGCGTTTATGACAAACGTTTAATGGGACAGTCAATGGAACGTACCAAAACTGGAACATGAAGTTATAAATAAAATAGTATGAAAAACTTCGATATACAGTTATTATTGCTGATTAATAATTATTCAATGTTTGATTTACCACATATAGGTCCATACATAGTGTTCCGCCTATATACTGCGACAATGTAGAAACGTTTTACAAAATATTATTGATATAGCGGTAGGTTAATAACAATATTAGTACAGAGAAAACGTCACAGAAAATATAATAAAACGAATAATCATGCTGCACAACTGTTACAGACGCAAAAATTGATACACTAATTATTAGAGATTATTATTATTATTATTATTATTATTATTATTATTATTATTATTATTATTACTTACTTACTTACAAATGGCTTTTAAGGAACCCGAAGGCTCATTGCCGCCCTCACATAAGCCCGCCATCGGTCCCTATCCTGTGCAAGATTAAGCCAGTCTCTATCATCATACCCCACCTCCCTCAAATCCATTTTAATATTATCCTCCCATCTACGTCTTGGCCTCCCTAAAGGTCTTTTTCCCTCCGGTCTCCCAACTAACACTCTATATGCATTTCTGGATTCGCCCATACGTGCTACATGCCCTGCCCATCTCAAACGTCTGGATTTCAAGTTCCTAATTATGTCAGGTGAAGAATACAATGCGTGCACTTCTGTGTTGTGGAACTTTCTCCATTATTATTATTATTATTATTATTATTATTATTATTATTATTATTATTATTATTATTATTATTACTAGAAAACTTGATACAGTTCTTGCATTATCGTGATTGTGTTCTCCGTTTATAATAATTGTATTTACATTCAATAACATTTATCAGATGTGGCAAAAACAAAATCACTCCTGTGTGGGGGGGGGGTGGGGAAACATTTACCTACAACAATTTATATTATATTTTAAAGCAATTTTTGTAGTTGTACTATGGAGAGGTTAGTTAAACACTGCAAAGTTTTGAAATGATAAACATCTATGATGTAACTACACAGTTCATCACTGTAACAAGAACGAATGTCTAACGCTCGGCTTATACCGTTCGAGGATTTATCGCTCGTGACAATTTTACTCATCGTGCATGTGCGCTACCTATCGGATTATGCTATGAACTACTTGGCGCTCGAGCGAAAACGTCCGATGCAGACCTCTGGTGGCCAGGTACTGTAAGAAACTGTAGGCTTAATTATTTTGTTGTGGACTGGCTGAAGAAGGATTCCAAACCAACTCAGGTGGGGTTGTTACTTGCTCATTATCTTCTTGTACGCGCCATATATCATTAAAACGATGGCATTACAAATTGAATCCAGTAAATTGTACCTTTGAAATTCCATTTAAAGGCTGGTTCACAATAAACCGAGAATGGAAACGATAACGAGAACGGGAACAGAAATAATGTTAAAATAAATGTATTTAAATACGAGATTTCACAATAGTTAGTTGTGAATATTCACATTTAAATACATTTATTTTAACAATATTTCCGTTCTCGTTGTCGTTGGTTATTGTGAACCAGCCTTAACACCATTAGGTGGTGGGTAACGTGTATTCAGAAAGTTAATCTAGGGTTTGTAACCTCAAAATATTCCTAACCAGAATGCGAGTAGAGACCTTTTTGTCAACGTTAACTGTATGTAACTGCGAACGAAATTGTGTCTTGTTGGGAAGTTTTATGAACAATTTAATTTTCTGTTCACAGTGATTAAAAATTTCAACAGTAACGATGAACGAGTTGAGCTGTGACTGGCAAATTACGGAGCAAAATCTTTCCGTTAACCTAAGGCTATATTTACACTAACTAAAAATCTAACACCATCGATAACACCTCTGGAACATGTCTGTTTATTGTACCCTA
Organism: Periplaneta americana; assembly: GCF_040183065.1. Classification (NCBI taxonomy): domain Eukaryota; kingdom Metazoa; phylum Arthropoda; class Insecta; order Blattodea; family Blattidae; genus Periplaneta; species Periplaneta americana. The sequence continues at coordinate 117,796,163 of NC_091132.1, read as the reverse complement.
CAACATACCACCAACCCTCTGAAAACAACAGGCTAACGCAGCTCTCTCTCTCTATCGACATCCCCAAAAACAAATATGTACTGCAACAGTTACATGTTACACAGCTACATACAACAACGTACCATGACCATTCATCACGAACTTAACCTGTACGCAGCAACATTGATAAAGGAGCCACACTGTGAAAGCAGTGTTCAAGAAATAGAGAAATACAAAATAAACTTGTACATTCCGTAGTATGTGATAAAGAAATACTAACTCATACATATGATATCGTAGTGATAGAGAAAAGTATTCCATGTATTTCCACCCATCCCTCTAAAGCAGGACTTAACAAACTTTTCATAACGAGAAAGAATCGCGGGCCAAGTCACATAAGTTTAAATTAAGTCTAATAAACAAAGCTCATAAGTAACATTGGTATTCAAACTTTGTGTTTTATTGACCTAAAACCTATACTTTCAAACTGCTTTCTTTTTCCATTCAACTGGCAAGTTATATTTCTGGCAATATCTTCCACTCTACGAGCAACTGTATGTACTGAAAGACTAATATTCTTAAATAAATCTACTTTCTCAGGACAAATCTCATTTGCCCCCATTATCATTCAAGATTTAATAAGTTCACCATCACTAAAATATTTTGCACTTTTCGCCTGTTCATACGAAATTATCCAATGTTGTTGCTTCACATTTATCACCCCGTAACTTTTTCCACAAATTGTGAAAATTTTGAAAAATGTTTGATTTCATAAGGCCTGCGAATATTATATTCTTTAAAGACAGCAACTAATTCGTTACAAATCAGGTATAATTACTTTATTTCCCGTTTGAATCACAAAATAGTCCAAACTCCATTGTTGTTTAAACACACAACATTCACTGTCCATTTTATTTTTTTTCTTTCCCTGCCATAATTAAAGTTTCGCTGTAAGAACTACTAGTAAAAGCTTGTATATTAACTCAGAGTGCTAATACTATTCTTAACTGGATAATATTTACCACTTCACATTTCAACTGCTCTATTATGTGTGAGCGTGTATATACCGAAAGAAGTCGCTGTTGTCAGCTTACATCTGGTTGCTCTGTTGCCACACTTCGCGCTTGGGCTGGACAACCCACGGTCGTCTGGCGGCTGAATGCTTGCAACCAGTAGTCTATATTGTAGCAACATCATTGTTACCACAGTATATGAGCAATTTGTTTAAGAATCTGGGCCTCTGATTTGATTTCATCGATCGGAATTCGTGAATAAATTAATCTTCTTTTATTGACTTTTAAATTTTTTCAAGTTAGTAAATGGGCAGAACAAAAGTAGCTCGCGGGCCTAATCCGGCCCGCGGGCCGTAGTTTGGATAGCCCTGCTCTAAAGCTTAAACGGAAATGTACTAAAATATACGGAGATAAACATGAATTAAAAAAATTAAACACATCACAATAACTTAAAATAGTTTTACCCGTCACGAGAGACTGATCAAGGACATGCAGAAAGCAATTTAAGAAAGTTGCAGGAGATTTGAGGAAATTTCCATGATTGCGTGTAAGGTCTATACTTACTGGAATGAAGGTAATGCCATTAGGATTAAGTAAATAGGCCAATTTGCTGTAAAATTGAAGTGTAGGTAATGAACGCAATTAAATACGCTATGAACAATAGCCAATTCTATAATAATAATACTAATAATAATAATAATAATAATAATAATAATAATAATAATAATAATAATAATAATAATTAAAGAGTCTGTCAAACTTTTACGGAACCACGTATATGGACTCTAATTCAGTGTATGGAAAAAAATTGACGCACCATTACCATTTTTCTTTTTTCTTCTTAGCTTTCATTGATTCTATACTTGAAATTTTTTTTTCTTCTGTAAATTGCCTTTCTTTGTTTGTGTATTTGTTTGCCTTTTTTCTTACTCTTTTAGCTCTCATCTTCTATTTTGTTCTTGTATTGTTTTGTATGCTTTGTCTAATGGCAGCCTCTAATTTGAGGAAGCTAATAAAATAAAATAATAATAATAATAATAATAATAATAATAATAATTAAGGAGCGGATTTCTATGTAATTAAATATTATTTTTGCGTGTGGTAAAACACAATTAACAAAGTTAAAAATTCCGAACATGAAGTTTCAAGTTTAAAACCCGAATTTTATTTCACATAAAAACACATATTTTCACAAAAAAAATTATGTAAATACATATTTTCAGGAAATATATTATAAACACATATATCTTGGAATTTTTTACTTAAATAATTTTTTACAAGAACTTTTAAACATTTTAAAACTAAATCAATTATGTCACTAAGAAGTACGTTATCTTTTTCAGAATTCTTGGTTGCTTCGTGTTTCTAAGCGCTATGTGGTGTATCCGTGATCCATTTTCGTAATAGTATCGCCTCAAGTTCTGAGAACTGCTAGGCAGCATATCAATGTTATTATTAGAGAATAAATTAGGGGAGAGTCGGGTAGTATCGGACATCGGGTAGTATCGGACAGTGCGTTTCTTTCATCTACCACCATATGGTAGTACCTGAATGACATGGTTACGTTTCTCTATGCGACATCACAGAAACGTAACCATGTCAGTCAGGTACTATCTTCGTGTGGTAGATGAAAGAAACTCACTGTCCGATATTAGCCGATGTCCGAAACTACCCGACTCTCCCCTAACAAGGACAAGGAGGAGAGATCTTGCAACACGTAATTAGGAATGTTTATTGTTGCTGAAGATGATTTCATTCCACGCTTTGTATGTGAAACACAACAGGTAAGAGCTCGGGTATGAACATTATTTAATTTAAACAAATCTCTCGCCTCTCGCTCATGTCCATCAAGTAAGGCAATACATATTGTTGTGATTCCCTGTTATCGGGCTTCGTCAATCGATATCCTTCAAGATATACTGAAAGATGGTTGTTTAAAAAACTATTTGGCTTTCCTATTAGCAAATCTAAGCTTTTTGTGTGACACCATAAAAAACTCGAACCATCCAAAAACCTGGTGCCTGAAACAGGGAGGTGCGTGCCGTGATAATTAAACTAGACTCGCTACCAGGTTCACAAGCGCAAGTACTAAGGGACAAATTCAAGAATGTGTTTGGGAAAAATAGTGGATATAAAAAAAATGCGTAAAGTTGCTTAAGTATTGGAGGGTGTGCCTGTAGGTGAAATTGACTATGTTTGTGTTTCTGACATTCCTCTCTTTAAATATGCACGTCTGTCGTCCTGCGATGTGGAAAGATAGTTTTCATAGTATAAGTCGTTTTTCAGAGATAATCGGCATGCATTTGTGATGGAGAATTTGAGATGACCTTTGTTGTTCACTGCAATTCTCGGCCAACTACTAGCATCAAGTGTGGTTATAAAAAATATTTTTTTTATTTTTAGCAAATATTTTCGTACTTTTTAACACATAAAAATAAATATATTTAAATTTTTTAGCACATAAAAATCCGCTCCCTAATAATAATCCATTGAAATAATGTGCTATTAAGAGAACAAGTAAATAACTGTTTTTGTGCCACTGACAACAATTAACAATTAACTGGTAGACTATAGCGTACTACTGTATAATAAGCACATGAAGATATTCCACACATGTTCTCGTATGTGTAATGCAAAGCTTATATTAACTTTCACTCATGTACGAGTATTGTTCAACGTCTGCTTCATACACATGTCAAAACACAACTTTAAGTATTGCAACCCCTCCATGGATTATATAATTATTAATAGCCTAATTCTCTTTTTTTAGACTTTATAATCGCAGTGAAAATTACTTAGTACAAATCCATATTATTTAATTCTATGTTACTTGTTTATTTTTAAGCACTTACTTTGTAAATAGTTTTCTGTAATTCAGGATCCCTATGGTCACCGATATTCTTCGGCCGATGTCATTGTGGTTATACATACATACATACATACATACATACATACATACATACATATATATATATATATATATATATATATATATATATATATATAATATTTAGTAGTCTAAGTTATATTTTAAATTCTACGTTCTCATTTATCTATTTTAGTTCAGTTTGAATCTATAATTCAGTATGATATATTAGGTTGGGGAGGAATGGCAAATCGACTCTCCATCTTTTAATTTTGCCTCAAAAATAATTATCAAAATTTGTCTATATAAACCTCTAGATTATCCAACAAAATTTATTTTTTTCTGGAATTTGGTGTATTGAATCTATAACAAAGTTATAAACAAACACTGCTGATTTACTTTCACAAAAATCAAATTTTTTTAAATTCATCCTCATGAATACTGTACGAAAAAAAAATTACAGTTTCTTTCTAAACACCTCCAAATGCCACACAACTGCTGGATTAAAACACAGCAGAAATTTTGGACCCAGAATACGAGTATATAATGCATTAATTAGAGCTTACCCTGAACTAAGTACGTTTAACAAAGTACACTTAACTCACACAGATTTAGGAAACAAATTAGATTAATTATTGAATTGTTTTCTGTTTTCTTAAGTTAATTTGAAATAGAAATTGAATACACATGTACTTTTCTAATTTCTATTAATTTATTGGTCTGACCCAATATTTTAAGTTTGCCCTGCGACACAGAATAGCTCACAATAAAATTTAAAATGAAAAATTATATACAGGTTTCAGACAAAAATGATTAAGACATAAGAAAAAAAATAGAACCAAGTATAATTTAAATTGAATGTTATACCTGACGAAATATCGCTACAGAAATTTTATTATGGTGACGATGGCATCTTGAAGATCTCTAGTCAGCTTGTACTTTTCCCTCCACTTTACAAAGGTTTTCGGAATGGTGCCGCTAGCTACGAAGAAGAGACCGGTAACTGTGATTTTTTCAATGTTGTATTTCGCTGATAGTTACTGAATCGTGGGCTCGTAGATTTTCTTTTTCTCTTCGTTCACTTCAGATGGTTGAGTGGCTGAGATTTCAAATCTGATCGCAGGATCAATTATTTCGGCTGTCTGTTTATTCCTATTTATGTATTTTAGGCCTATTACAGGCTGTCTGCATTTTACTCTATTTTTATTTCATTTTATTGAGCTTCCTCAAATTAGAGGCTGCCATTAGACGAAGCATACAAAACAATACAAGAACAAATAGATGATGAAAGATAACAGAGTAAGGAAAAAAGTAAACAAGTACACAAACAAACAAACAATGGCAGTTTACAGAATAAAAAAAGTTACAAGTAAAGAAGCAATGAAAGCTAATAAGAGAAAGAAAAATGATAATGATGCGTCAATTTTTTCAGTACACTGAATTAGAGTCCATATAGGTGGTTCCGTAAAAGTTTGACTGACTCTCTAATTATGAGTAGGGCCAGTTCATTCAGAAAAGATTTGTATTGTATTGTACTCAGTGAACGTTCTTCAACTTTGTAAAATATTTTGTGTAACTAAACTGAACTGTGCCCGAGTACGAGCTTCTGCACTTTCGGGCTGCAATGCCTAATGTAGTGAAAACCTAATGTAGTCCATAAATTTGAATTTGAAAATTTGAAAGTACCATAAACAAATGATATCAAATCGACTACCAAAGAAATGATTCACTTAACGTTAAATAAAGAACTAAACATTTATTTTTTCTGAAGCACTTTTGCAGTTTGAAAGAAACGTTGTAGTACATTGTGATACAAGGGTGGTAAGTGCATTACGATAACAGAATCGAGAAAAAGTTAGAAAAGACGAGAGAAATTCGAGTCTTTCCCACTTCCCAGATTCTCTTACTACAATTTGCAAATAGTACATAATTTTTACGATATTTTATCATTGAAAACATAGAGTAACTTTATTTTTCAAGGGTTCTGCATATTGCTTCACTGATGGTCAATAGGTAACTAAGTAACCCCAAGAAGAAATTTTTAAGCTCTACGATTTTAGCCAAAGCAACTGTTAACCCTATACATTATATCGCTATGAAAGTTAGTAAACGATGTTGTAATACATCCGACACATCATAAAAGCTAAGATGGTTGAAAGTGATGATTCTGACATGTCCGTGGGAATAAATATTGAAGAGTTACTGAAAACTGGCTAATAATAATTAATTGGTAATATTATGTTAAATAGTAACACTAGTGTTGTTATGAATTGTAACAATCTGTCTCTCCTGTTGCACATCCAATTTACAAAGCCTATCTGCAACAGCGTTAAGTTTAAAAAAGGAGCTTGCAAAAAAAAAAAAAAAAAAAAGTGATTAAAATCTTGCTATTTCTGAAGTGCTTCTGTATTTTAAAAGGAACCTAAATGAGGAATTATAACCTTCTTGTTTCTGAGGCGCTTCTTTAGTTTAAAAGGAACCTAAATGAAGAACTGTAATTTTCTTGTTTCTAAAGCGCTTCTTTAGTTTAACAGAAACCTAAATGAAGAATTATAATCTTCTTGTTTCTGAAGCGCTTCTGTAGTTTAACAGAAACCAAAATGAAGAATTGCAATCTTCTTGTTTCTAAAGCGTTTCTTATTTTAACAGAAACCTAAATGAAGAATTATAATCTTCTTGTTTCTAAACCACTTCTTTACTTTAAAAGGAACCTAAATGAAGAATTATAATCTTCTTGTTTCTAAACCGCTTCTTTAGTTTAAAAGGAACCTAAATGAAGAATTATAATCTTGTTTCCGAAGCGCTTCTGTAGTTGAACAGAAACCTAAATGAATAATTATAATCTTCTTGTTTCTAAAGCGCTTAGTTTAACAGAAACCTGAATGCAAAATTATAAACCTCTTGTTTCTAAAGCGCTTCTTTAGTTTAACAGAAACCTAAATGAATAATTATAATCTTCTTGTTTCTAAAGCGCTTCTTTAGTTTAACAGAAACCTAAATGCAGAATTATAATCTTCTTGTTTCTAAAGCGCTTCTTTAGTTTAACAGAAACCTAAATGAATAATCATAATCTTCTTGTTTCTAAAGCGCTTCTTTAGTTTATCAGAAACCTAAATGCAGAATTATAATCTTCTTGTTTCTAAAGCGCTTCTTTAGTTTAACAGAAACCTAAATGCAGAATTATAATCTTCTTGTTTCTAAAGCGCTTCTTGTTTGTCAAGGTGCTTCGGTAGTTCAAAAGGAATCTAAATGAAGAATTACGATCTTCCTGTTTCTAAAGCGCTTCTGTAGTTTAAACGGAAAGTTAAATACATAATTTTAAATAATTATTGTTTCTAAAGGGCTTCTGATGTTTAAACGGAAAGTTAACTAAAGAATTATGTATACAATATAATTTTGAATAAAGAATCACAATATAATATTAAATAGAGAACTAGAATTTTCTGGTTTCTGAAACGCTTCTGTAGTTAAAATAATTACAATGTTTCTGTGTCTAAAGCGCCTCTGCAGTTTTAAAAACCTTAAATTAAGAATTAAAATCACAATTACCAGGCTATCAGCAGAACATTTTCTGTAGTTGAAAAGGGAACAGTCAAGCTTTTGCAGATGATAAGGCCATGTTATATTAAGGGTCTCTTAATTACTACAGAGTACCATCTATTTGTATTTGTCCTTATCGTCTGGCCGAGTTAATTTGTTTTTCACTGATATTAGGAAAACAATTATTGTTGCGGGTGGGCTTGTAGCAAATGGCTTCGTTATGTGCTGCTTTGGAGCCTGCAACATTCTGGAGTATTTTCGTTCCCTTCGCCGAATGTACAGCATTCCTGTCCTCGGGCCTACATGTGATTACGGGATAGTCAAAGCCAACTAAATTGCAGGCCCGGGCCAAGCCGAGAAAAGGATGAGAGATTGAACGTGATGCTAGTCACACGTTAAAAGGATTGACCCTAATGACGCCTGCTGGGGGCATTGTGGTCGTACCAACTTGCTCTTATAATGGCATTGCAGCTCTCTTGTGTCAAGTAGGCCTAGTTCATCCCCTTTTACGCCTTATACGATCGCTCAGGGCGCAGTTTTATTCCACTGAATTCAGATTCTCATTGCATGGGAACTGAGGTTCGATTCAAAACAGATTTATTCATGTATAAGGTGGTAATGTACCGCACCGTAGCTCCGTTGTCTAAGCCATCATGCCTGGACTCACGTTAAGAAGTGAGCGTTGGTTCGAATCTTCTTGGGGAAAGAAATCTTCTTATGAAATTTTGGCCATTGTAAGGGGCCGGTATCCATCAAATATCATGATGAATTTTGAAGCTACGGTAGGTAATGAAATTCGGTTTCGAAAATCAGTTGGGGGAATCATCGTGCTGAACACACATTTCTCTTGTACTAGTTGGATGATCGTTTACTACCTCTGATGCATATGGACGTGAGGCCAACGCCGGCAGGTCGGCCTTGAATATTCATGGGCTGTCGCGCCACGAATTTTTAAAAGGTGATAGCAGATGACAGTATTTTATGTAACGACGCGTTCAACTTAACCTGGAGCCCTCAGGGTATTTAATTTGCCCTAAATCTAATACACGGATCTCCGAGTTTTGCTTTTCTCCCGGAGGAAACCATGTCCAGAATTTTATCGTCCTCGGTCGTGTTTCAACCCGCGAACCTTGGATCCGAGGACAATGGTAACTGCAAGACCACTCAGGACGGCAGATGGGTGAAGTTAGAGAAGTAGGTTTACCTGCGAGTGTCATTTTATCACTATTCCAGTAACACTGATTTTGCTATCTCTAATAAAATATGTAGTTAAAAGAGGCATTAAATTAGTATTAGGATTAGCCCATGGCAAGGGCCTCTTCCCTAAGCATTGTAGCTATTTTGTCAATCCCGAGTAGCCACTTCGGAAAGATCCTCATGAATGTCTTAATGCTTCCATTATTTGACTTGCCAGTTCTCTCTATTCTTGAATTTGATAACTAGTTACTATCAAAGTGGACCTTCAAGTTGTCCGCCCATCTTCTCGTCTGTCGCCCAAAACTCCTATGCTCGGTTCTAGAGTCTATTGTTCTATTTGTCCAGGTGTTGTAGTTCATTCTCACGACATGATCTGCCTACCTATATTTAATGATTTTAGCCGTTTTACGGCATCTTTGACGCCTACCATCTTCTTAAACTTTTCTTTCCGAATTTTGTCTTTCATCCTGACACCTATAATACGCTTCTCCACTTTTCTCTGGCACAACTTAAGATTTTTCTTTCTCTGCTTGCTAAAGAAGAAGTTTGGGCTACTACAGTAATAGGCCTATGGGAAGGTTGCAGATATTCAAAACTTCCTTTCTTATCTTCATGCTGAATACTTTTAACATGCTGCCGAAATGCGTCTTCGGACTTATTTGTGGGTAGAATGGCATTATTTGCCCAAGATAAGTATATGTTTTGACATACTTTGTGACTCCATTGTTGATTATGATATATTTACCTATGATGTTAGTCATTAAAGTTCACTCAGGCAAAGAAAAAACTTTTGACAGGTTCGTGAAGTATATTTTTGAACGCCTATTCGCTCCTCGAATCACTCGGTCAATGGCAACTGGATATGTCATTCGCCTTTCTGGCGCTACACGGGAAATAGACACGATGTATTTTACTGCGCTTATCTACTGCCTGTCCACCTGTCCGCCATCCAGCTGGCTGTATGTCATCGGGGTGAATGAAGGAGGAATTCTGTTAGTTAAAACGTCGCGCTCTGGACTTATACCTTCCACGTGCTTCAATAGAGACGTCAGAAGTCGAATAATTCTTCACGACCAATGTTTTATTTGGATTCAGTATTACACCCAATTCTCTCTTATGGACATTAAATGAAGGACTACATTATAACTTTATTGCTAATAATATTTTACACAGTTTAAAATCCATGTTAATATAAATAAAAAGCGGCCGGGTAGCTCAGTTGGTAGAGCAGCTGGCTACGGACTGGACTGTGGAGTAACGGTTAGCGAGTCTAGCCGCGAAACCAGGTGGCCCGGGTTCGATTCCCGGTCGGGGCAAGTTACCTGGTTGAGATTTTTTCCGGGGTTTTCCCTCAACCCAATATGAGCAAATGCTGGGTAACTTTCGATGTTGGACCCCGAATTCAATTCACCGGCATTATCACTTTCATCTCATTCAGACGATAAATAACCTAAGCTGTTGATAAAAAATAACCTACTATCCATCCATCCGCTACGGATTGGAAGGTCCGGGGTTCGATCCCAGGTGGTGACAGGATTTTTTTTCTCGTTGACAAACTGTCAGAACGGCCCCGAGGTTCACTCAGCCTCCTATAAAATTGAGTACCGGGTCTTTCCCGGGGGTGAGAGGCGGTCAGAGCGTGGTGCCGACCACACCACCTCATTCTAGTTCCGAGGTCATGGAAAGCATGGGGCTCTACCTCCATACCCCCCAACTGCCTTCATGGCATGTTATGGGGATACCTTTACCTTTTTTACCTTTACAATTATATTCTATTAATGGCACCAATGGCAGCCGGAAGGCACAGTTTAAGGAGCAACTGGTTACGTTGGAATGTTCCTAGTTCAATTCTGTTGATTTTTCTCGTTGCCAAACGTCCAGAATGGTTCCGAGATCCACTTATTCTCCTGTCAAACGGTACCAGATCTTTCAGTGGTGAAAGACGACCAGAGCGTGGTGCCGACCACACAACGTCATTCTAATGTCCAGTTCATGAAAACATGGAGCTCTACAGCCATGCCATTCACTTGCCGTCCAGGCGTGAAAATGGAATACCGCTCCTTTTCTGTGTAATAAGCCCTTCTAGTTGTCAGGAGCAGCTCGCGTGGTCTCGGATGAAGAAGCGGAGTTCAAGTTCTGAGGTGAGTTCGAACTCTGCTTGGGCTGATTACCTGATGTTTTCGCCTACTGTAATTCATGGCAATTCCTCAAACTTAACTCACCAAAATTCATATTGCTATAATCTCTCAGTCTTATAGGCTTTGACGGTAACAACTTTTATCAATTTCACTATGCTGTCGTCTAGCTACTGCATAAGAAGTCACGTTATAACTCTCATTTGAATTACATGGAGCAACTGTACTTCCATCTAACGTCTTTAACAATCGAAGGTGCCGATCCTAGTGGTTGTTCTCTTCCACGCGTTACCGTTTTTAACGTGGGGATGGCCAATCTGTTATATATGTGATCTGGGCTATAACCAATTTCATTGACACTAAGTAACCGCGCCGTTGATATGAGGTCGTAAATTAAACCAGTTAAAATTTGAATAGAGATGTACAAGTATTGTTCACAGTCTTCAAACAGTCTGCAGTGCTGAATAAGTACATTACACATGTAATTAGTCACAATTATTACATCACTGTCTGAATAGACTTTGCATTTCAAAATGAGCATTAAAAAGAATTGCAATTGTAATTATCAGCATATCAAAGTTTATGAATAGCGTCTATTATTGAATAGGACGTTCGATTAAAAACTGCGTAAGTTGCAAATGCACTTCAAAAGAGCTGAATAATTTTTAATTTTTGTGAAACAGAAGTTAAGACTGAATTAATGTTATATTCGTGCACATTTTCTAACACCGGTGCACAATTTGAACGAATTAAGAACAGACGCTTCCGTATATTCATTAATGTCATGCCAGATAATGCCTAGTAGTAGGTATAGAAAACGGTGAATTTAAGACGTCACCGTTGATGGCCGATATAAACAACAATTTTCATAAAATAGAGTACAGAAATAAAGAAAAATTTATGTGACAGCGGTTATGTAAAGTCTGAGACAAGCAATTTTAACACTACAAGGGAACTGTGGTCGAAATTAGGTTCAGTTTCTGCCAAAAAATAGATATTTTACGGTTTCCACTACGAGGTCCTGTGTTTCCTTAGGTGGAGCCCTCTTGGTATTGGAAACCAACGTATAACCGTTGAGTGGTGGACAAAAGTTGTAGGCAAAAGGAATGTCTGGTTAGAATATTTCTAGAACGTAGAATTAAGCATCTTGCATACTCGGCATTGTTAACAACGGTTGCAACATTATAATGTGTCCGTTTCCTTGTGAAGACTCGAGTTCGAGTATGCCTACTGGTGGGATCCTTATTTTATTTAATGTGGTATTTAACTTAATTCAATGACCTTTTTTCGGTGTTTTGCGAGTGCCTAACTCAATATTTCCAATATCACGATAATACGCAAAGAGTTCGCGATTTACAGGACACCTATAAGATACCTATGAATCGATTAACTCTAAACAGATAGTTAAATGTAAGAGCATAACACATAACCTATCATCATCTGGCGTCAATTGGCAGTACCTCATGTGAACCGCAAGTTAGGAAATATTAATTTTAAACGTGGGAAACAATTTTTCCTACCACTTTAATTATTTAAAACGCTAATGTTAGCTTCGGGTGAACTCATATACAGGGTGGAAGGGAACCTATAACATTAATTCACAGGGGTAATGGATCAAGTCAATGCGAATAAGTTTCTTCAAATAAGTTTTTTGATACGTCCAATAGTTTTGAGAATACGAAATGCAACCTATTGGAACTCTGTAAACAGTAGCAATGCTCCTTGAGGTCACTGCTTATCAGTGGGAGTGAATGTAACTCCAATCATCCACTCCGAAAGACTTGTGAAATGAGAATGTAAACAAAAACGTCTCATCAAATGCGTTTCGATCAAATTAGTGAACTTCAAAATATAAAGTATTGAATTAATTAATTACGCAAATTCTTTGGTCTTATAAATTCTTTATTACGCTGTAACATCATCAACTCTAAATTTAATACCATGACATTTATTTAACATTTACAGTATCTGTTGATTTCTTGATTTTTTTTACGTAATTACAAAATAGTAAAGCATGTACGAGTACATTCTTATAAAATAAAACTATTTCCATTAAATATTCCTTTAAATATGGTGTAAACTCAAAGTAACATTATTACGAATTTATATTGTGTAACTCAATCTCCATTTAAGTTACTAGGCCTATATTTGAAGAAATTAAGAATTAATTTAGAAAATTAATTAAGTTTACAGAAATGTTAAGTAATGTGTTAAATGTTATGTATGCACAGTAATTTGATCACACTGGACACACTACTGGATCGAATATGGTACTAATGTGTATACCTCCTGGATACATGTATGCAGTGTAACCGAAGGTGCACACATTGAAGTTCTGTGAGTGAGATTTGGAAAGTTTGTTTACAACTAGTAGAAACTACATAGTGCTACTGTATTTAAATGTCGTTATTAACGTTTGAAACGAGTAGGCAGGTAAGGCAGATGTATTCCCTATATACATCATGAAGGCTCTTGGGGGGACATGAAGGTAGAGCTGCATTTTTTCTTGACCCGGGCATTAGAATGAGGTGGTGTGTTCGGCACAACACTCCGACCGTCTTCTGACCACTGAAAAAGACTCGGTACTCAATTTTATTGGAGGCATGGTAAACCTCGGAGCAGTCCTGAAAGCTTTGGAAACGAGAAATCCAGTCACTACTATTCATTCATTCATTCATTCATGCATTTATTTATTTATTTATTTATTTATTTATTTATTTATTCATTTAACCTGGTAGAGATAAGGCCGTCAGGCCTTCTCTTCCCCTCTACCAGGGGATTACAACTACAATATTAAGAATACAATTACAATTATAATTACAATTAATATTAAATTTACAAAAACAATACAAATCAAAGTACTAAAAGATTAACTGATTAATAAAAGCTAGACAGTTTATTGTAAAAGTTAAGAGAGAAACATTTTTTTATTAATTAAGTAAAAATTAAACCTACTCTACGCAGTAAGAAAATCCTTAATAAGTTTGCTTTTGAACGTTACTAAATTCCGACAGTCTCTGATGTCAATGGGTAGGGTATTCCACAAGCGCGAGAGCGAGATTGTGTATGGTGATGAATACGATGATGTCTTATGAGTTGGTATGGCTAGTATGCGGCTATTTTGCGTGCGTGTGAAGAGATTATGATATGATGACAGGTAACTGAAACGGGAGGCAAGGTAGGTAGGTGTAGAGGTGTGAAGGACTTTGAAAAGGAGAACAAGAGAATGAAAATTTCTACGTTCGTTAAGCCGTAGCCAGTTTAGAGTTTGGAAGAATGGGATAATGTGGTCAGCGCGACGGACATCGCAGACGAAGAGAACACAAGAATTATGAACACATTGTAATGTTTGCGCTTGGTTGACATTGAGGTTAGTCAGTAGAAAATCACAATAATCGAAGTGGGGCATTACTAGTGTTTCCACTAGTATTTTCTTGAGTGATAGCTGTTTAAGGAATGTAGTATGGAAAGCACTTTTTTGGTAATATGGGTTACTTGGTTATTCCAATTTAAATGCGTATCAAAGTAAACTCCAAGGTTTTTAACACAGGAAGCAAAAGGGATTATTGTGTCGTTTAACTTGACTGGAAGAGCAGGAGTAATGTTGCATAATAGACGTTGATGTCCCACTAGGATTGCTTGTAATTTTCTTGCATTGAGAGTCAAACCAAACTTTTTGGCCCATGCAGATATAGATTCAAGGTCCTCGTTAGGGATTTAACCGAGGACCTTTCATTCAATCGCCAGTTTCTGCATCAACTCAGCTACTCTGCCGCCGAACGAGTAATTCTTTTTTTAATAATTCTGTACAAATACTTCTATATTTCTCGCAGGCACGACCTAGCTACAAGAATGCGAAATTTGGATATTACAAGGAGAGAGAAAAATGTTAAATTCATGGAGGGGAAAAAAGTTTCTGCGGGCAGTAAAAATTGTTCTGAAACGAGCCAATTTTTAAATGAATTATAAGGTGTGAATTGAAAATCTGCTGTGATCAAATACAGACAGAATTACAAAAAATACAAAGATGATAATAATTTTAATTTAATTGCATACGTTTGGACATACAGTCGTTTATTAATATCTTCACTATGTCTGAATAAACTGCATAGTAAAAAATTATTAAACTGCACAGTTACATTTACTATCTCATCGTCTCTGGATATACTCTGCAGTTTAAAAGGAAGGTCAAATAAGGAATTACAATTACCATTCTTTTTAATTCAAAAGAGAAGTTAAATAGAAGATTCCATGACTACATCCTGAATGCAGTGCAGATTCTTATGCTTCTCTCTATATCTAAGCCAATAATCTTATTGGACTTGAAAATATGAAAAGAAAGTGAAGATGTAATTTGAGTTAACAGCACTCTGGAGGCTGCTCAACTGATGGGAACTAATGCATATGTACAAGCCAGTATGAAATTAACGCCATCTTGAATTGATTGCAATGACAGCGGCACAGATCACCGCATTCGCTATTCATTCCCATCTTACCGCGTACTCCATCCAGAATACAATGAGCAGCGGAGCCCTACTTACTTAATTAACATTCGATTATGGTAGTTTCATTGAAATGCTGATTCAATGCGAGCGAGCGAGCGAAGGCGTATAGAAGGGGGCCTCTTTCAAGTGAGATCGAACATCCCAATTGTTTGCGATGGCCGTTGAGAATCCACAGCGTGAATGGGTACTTCACAAAGTGTTGGATTTCACAAGAAAAACTTTATATGGGAAGATTCGAATAGTAACAAACAAAATATAATTGATTAAAACAGACAGCAAGAGCTGTAACGCTAAATAAATACAGTACATAAAATTAATTAATTTTACTTTATTATTATTAGGCCTATTATTATTATTATTATTATTATTATTATTATTATTATTATTATTATTTCGCACACGTCGAGTCAAGGCTTTCATATTGTATTTGTTTTTGGGAATCTGGAACCATGCTGAATGATATATTTATTTCTCAAAAGCGATTGTCAGATGCAAAGCGGGCGTTGACAGTAGGACCTCTTGTAGGGAACATTTTTTACAATATATTAGTATTAGTATTAACTTAGTATTTATTTATTTAACCTGGTAGAGATAAGGCCGTCAGGCCTTCTCTGCCCCTCTACCAGGAGATTCCAACTACAATATCAACAATAAAATTACAATTAGTATTAAATTTACAATTACAATTACAAATAATATTACAGTTAGTATTAAATTTACAATTACAATAAAATCAAAGTACGAAAAGATTACCTGAATAATTAAAGCTAGATAATTTATCATAGAGAAACAATGAATATTTTATATTTACTATTCTTACTTTTTATGGTTTATATATTTTTAATGTTTTACAACTAATTTATGAAAATCTGTCTGATTTTCACCAAAATTGTGACTTCCATACCTACGATACTCGTAACAAAAATAGTTTAACTATTCCAGCACACCATCTTACAAACACTAGTAGAACCTATATGGTCTTTGGTATCAAAATCTACAATAGTTTGCCTGATGACATCAAATATACAAAAAATTCTCTCAAATTTAGGAATTATATAAAAACGAAATTAATAAAATTGTGTCCCTACAATCTTGAGGATGCGCGTATGAGCCCTCGAAATGAATAATGTTTTTTTTTTATATTTGACTTATTTTAAATTAAATTGTAATTGTATATATTTGACCATGTCTATGCATATATAATGCCTTCGACAATAAAGTTCCTTACTTCCTTCCTTCCATCCATCCATCCATCCAACCGTTAATTTTATTACACAGAAGATTAATAAAAATTTGTTTAACTAAAAATATGGAATACTTACTTACTTACTTACTTACTTACTTACTGGCTTTTAAAGAACCCGGAGGTTCACTGCCGCCCTCACATAAGCCCGCCATTGGTCCCTATCATGAGCAAGATTAATCCAGTCTGTATCATCATATCCCACCTTCCTCAAATCCATTTTAATATTATCTTTCCATCTACGTCTCGGCCTCCCCAAAGGTCTTTTTCCCTCCGGCCTCCCAACTAAATATGGATTACCCAACAAATTTAATTTATACAGATTTTGAAGTATTAACTGTTGAAGAAATTTATAAATATAGTTTACTAACTTACTACCACAGAAATCAAATAAAACATAAATCTAATGGACAATAATATCGTACTCGAAGACAAAATTACAAGCCATTTTCCAAATTTGAAATATTTAAAAATTGAAGCTTTTAAAAAAGAAATTTATAAAACTAGTCACAATATATAACATTAACAAATGTGTGTATTTTTTTACATTTTATTTCTTTCGACTATAGTCATGTTTTTATTGAATATCACTGGCTTCTGTCTGATTGTAAATTTATATTAAATAAGCTTTCTTTCTCTCTTTTATCTTTCTCCTTCTTCTTCTTCTTCTTCTTCTTCTTCTTTTGATCTTGTGTGTTATTTATTGGTTTTAATTAAGTTACTTGCTGTATTTAGTAAACTGTCCTTGTAAATTTTATGTTAACCTATATTATTGACTAAGACCACACCGTACACGAGCCTGGCTCTTACGGTAGTGGCTAGAAACATTTTTGTTCTATAATTTTAATTTGTACTCGCTAGCTAGTTAAATAAATAAATAATAATAATAAATAATAATAATAATAATAATAATAATAATAATAACAGCCTCTGGCTGTTGTTCAGCACACAAGTATTAATAATAATAATAATAATAATAATAATAATAATAATAATAATAATAATAAATAAATAAATAAATAAAATTATTATTAAATAGAATCTTCAGAAGTTAAGTACCTACTCAGGCATTAAAATCGATCAGCAATTTACGATGGAAAAACATCAATGTTACTTATGCAATAGAGAATGTCAAATAATTTATTTTTGTTACATTTCGGTCATATTTATTTTGCGTACAATTTATTTAGCTTTATTTAAATCTATTCTCCAGTACTGAATATGAGTTAGGACGGGGAAGTGCCCGTAATTCTATTCGCACTTCACTAATACTTGTTCAGGAAAGAAAATTGAAATATGTCTTAATAAACCTCTTGATTACGGACAACATATTTTGTTTACCGATTTCAATATTCTTAAAATTAGACAAATTCATTATAATACTTTATTAAACCTTATACTCAACAAATCGCAATATATTCAAATTGTATCATCATAGTACTAAATTCAAAGCTAAAAAATCCTACTTAGTCTGCAGGAACCGAAGTGTTACAGAAGCACGGATCTCAATCTTGGTATCCACTTTGATAAGAAAATAATAGAAAACTGTCACAGTTTAAAAAATATCAGTCAAATAAACTCAAAATTTCCGTGAGGAATATTAGTTTTAAAGTTTATGTATTTGCTTAATGAGTATTTCTGTACAGTGAAATTGTAAATTTTAAAATTATGTTATAAAAATGTAAATTTAAATTTTTATTTTTAAATCCTCTTTGTTTCTTGTCTATCCATGTGTCATAACTGCTCCCTCAGCAAAAGTTTTACTCTTTCAAAGATGCACTAGGACAGGCGTCTCAAGGCCAACGCATGAAAGTTGTAACAGTGAGCAAATGTAGATAGCGTAGTCAGCTGAAGAGATAAGCGCAATATCCGAAGATAGCCGATCGCTGATTCATATTACATGCATGAGCGAGCTAAGTTGTAACTGTCGCGGGAGAAATGCCACAAAGCTGCACTTTTGAGTTGTACTGTCACAATAGACGGTTATTTTCGGAAGGAACAAAATTTCTTAAGTAGTTTGCAATAATAATAATAATAATAATAATAATAATAATAATGATAATAAATTTATTTTCTAATGATATATCAATGAGTAAAAATAAGACATCCGAAGCATGAAGAACCATACATATTACGTAATTACATATTTAAGCACAAGGAACTGGCCACTTTACCCCATTATTTCCTGGCCTAGTTGTCTTTAAGTGGTGCCTTGTTGGTATCACTTGTGAGGTTCAGACCTGTCTTCGGACAGTTGACTAAACAACAACGATACTTCATTTCTAGTACATGGTTTTTGGTATCTCTCTTTTTTTTTAAGTTTACACTATATTTAATGAAATGAAATTCAATTAAATAATAACAAAACTACAATTAAACTTGTTGGTTGTTAAACTAAGTATTTTTATGATACGTCAAATTAATATACAATAATAGTTAAATAATATAGTTCGTGATGTTTTCAATAATTAAAAATAACAAAAACATCTCAGAAATTCACAAACAATCTTAAATCTGGTCTCAAATTCTTTTCTCAAGTCCTTCAGTACTTCATTATATTTGTTACACTGATCTTGATTCAAATTAGGTAACAAATTTAGATTAATGAAGTGATAACAGTTACCCACTGAAACTTGCGTCTCCCACACTTTCACTTTTCCTATACATTTCCGATAATAAGGACATCCTTTCCTCGGAGATGGAGACAACATCGTAGCGGTTGCAGATGTCTATTCAAACGTCGCGGTCAATGACGTCATCTGGAGATACACGAACTGCTCCCGCATCTTGTTCCACTCTTACATAAAAAAATAGAACGAGGAGGAAGTGTTCCGAGGAGCCTTATTGAGACGTCTGCACTAGGACATGAATTCTTGTTTATATTTCTGTAAGTGTTTTTGCTAATAATAAATTTATTTATTTTTATTTACTACCAATCCTCCTCACTGCAAACGTATCTTCCTCCTCTTTTCCGTTCTTTCGTTACGTTTACAGAATATATTATTTCACAAATTGTTTGTTCATCCATTTTGATACATGCACCACGTCTCAAAATTCATTTCCGAGAATTAATTGGAAACATTTTCTTACTAATGTTATTCCGCAAATGCAGTCATGTCTTCGCGGTATGCAGCCAACCTTGACAACGCATGCAGGTCACTTCTGCCACTCTAATGCATATTATCGACAGTGTACCAAGTTCCCTGAAACGACCAGTTTAGCAAACACCACTGTAAGTATGCTAAAAGTGTGAAATATGTATCTTCGATCGTGTAATAGTTAAATTAATATCTGAAAAGCCTTAGAAACACAGCAACCGGGGACAAAGCCAGCGGCTCCCCTTCGACATTGCCTGTGTTGGGAAGGACTCAGTAGAGATGATTTAGATATGCATTTGGAGAGAGAATATTAATCTATTCCTCTCCTAGTGCAGAACGTTCGCCAGCTGTGCACCCGTGATATCTGACACTCCGCCAGCAGCTACAGCTGGGTGAAACCGTCTCCGCGAATATGGTTACAATGCTGTATTACAAATTGAAATTTATATTCATCAAATTATTAGTGATTATTATTCCTATTAATTTCCATATAAATAATAATAATAATAATAATAATAATAATAATAATAATAATAATAATAATAATAATAATAATAATGACGTCGTACAAAATTTTGTCCAATATTCTTTTGAGAAGATTAACTCCATATGCAGATGAAATTATTGAGGACCATCAGTGTGGTTTTAGGCGTACTAGATCAACTATTGATCAGATATTTTGTATTCGACAGATAATGGAGAAAAAAAATGGGAGTATAAGGGTACAGTGCATCAGTTATTCATAGATTTAAAAAAGGCATATGACTCGGTTAAGAGAGAAATTTTATATGATATTCTTATTGAATTTGGGATTCCCAAGAAACTAGTTCGATTAATTAAAATGTGTCTCAGTGATACGTACAGCAGAGTTCGTATAGGTCAGTTTCTGTCAGATGCGTTTCCAATTCACTCTGGGCTAAAGCAAGGAGATGCACTATCACCTTTACTTTTTAACTTTGCTCCAGAGTATGCCATTAGGAAAGTCCAGGATAACAGAGAGAGTTTGGAATTGAACGGGTTACATCAGCTTCTTGTCTATGCGGATGACGTGAATATATTAGAAGAAAATCCACAAAATATTAGGGAAAACACGGGAATTTTACTGGAAGCAAGTAAAGCGATAGGGTTGGAAGTAAATCCCGAAAAGACTAAGTATATGATTATGTCTCGTGACCAGAATATTGTACGAAATGGAAAAATAAAAATTGAAAATTTATCTTTTGAAGAGGTGGAGAAGTTCAAATATCTTGGAGCAATAGTAACAAATATAAATGATACTCGGGAGGAAATTAAACACAGAATAAATATGGGAAATGCCTGTTATTATTCGGTTCAGAAACTTTCATCATCCAGTCTGCTGTCAAAAAATTTGAAAGTTAGAATTTATAAAACAGTTATATTACCGGTTGTTCTGTATGGTTGCGAAACTTGGACTCTCACTTTGAGAGATGAACATAGGTTAAGGATGTTTGAGAATAAGGTGCTTAAGAAAATATTTAGGGCCAAGAGGGATGAAGTTATAGGAGAATGGAGAAAGTTACACAACACAGAACTGCAAGCATTGTATTCTTCACCTGATATAACTAGGAGCATTAACTCCAGACGTTTGAGATGGGCAGGGCATGTAGGAAGTATGGCGAATCCAGAAATGCATATAGAGTGTTAGTTGGGAGGCCGGAAGGAAAAAGACCTTTAGGGAGACCGAGACGTGGGTGGGAGGATAATATTAAAATGGATTTGAGGAAGGTGGGATATGATGATAGAGAATGGATTAATCTTGCTCAGAATGGGGACCAATGACGGGCTTATGTGAGGGCGGCAATGAACCTCCGGGTTCCTTAAAAGCCAGTAAGTAAGTAAGTTATCAGTATCATCATTGCTATCTCTGTTTTTCCTTTTTTTTTTTCTTGTATTAGCTCGATGAGAGCTCTATAGTGTTCTTTTGACCCTGTTTACCTTCTATAGGGCTTTAATTTAATTTGTACTATTTTTATCAGCGTCTATATTTCTTTTTTGTATTTATATGTGCTATCTGGTAGGATGGAAGAGAAGGCCTTATGGCCTCAATCCTGTCAGATTAAATAAATAAATAAATAACAACTGCCGAAATGAGATTCATGCGAAAAACTGCTGGATACTCTCTTCCCGGCCATCATCGGAACGCAGATATTCTGAAGGAATTAAAGATTGACTCTATTGTCCATTATCTGCAGCAATACAGGCTTCAGTGGCAGACAGATGTCAAGAGGATGGATCGCTCTAGATGCCCCAGGCAGATTTTGTCGTACGTCCCAAGAGGTCGAAGAAATTTAGGAAGACCTAGGAAACGCTGGCAAGGGACCGCAACAGATCCACTGGAGTCTAACACTTGAAGGCTGATGATCATGATGATGATGATAATAATAATAATAATAATAATATTAATAAAAATAAAACTTAACATACCCATCCAAATACTTAATAGTAACATATGACATCTTTAAATGTATAATATACAAATAACAGGACTCTTGCGACTCAACTCAGTAGGACGCCTGGCCTCCGCCTGGACAACGCAGGACACCGCTTTAATAACGCAAAAACATCCATGTTTTAGGCGGGATTCCAACCAACGATCGTAGCCGGATCGCAGCGTTAAATCTGAATGCCTTAACGGAAGAAATCACGACGACCAGATGACAATTCCACTACTTTAAAGTAGTCAATACAGTTCCCAACAGCGTTGTCAACCCTGAGGCTTGACTGAATAGCATAATAGGTTCCAAATTATCGTGCTTTTGAATGGAGGATCGTATACTACATATAAAATAGGCCTATTTTGATTATTTTTATCTAAACTCCCTCCACAGTGTTTCATTTAAACGATTTTTTTTTTTTTTAATTTTTATAAGGGAATAATTGTTAAAAATGCAACATCAGCAAATAAAATGATTTTTAACACTTCGTTGTCTCCGTACCTTGGGAGGATCCTCAGGAGGATCAACAACAGCAGGAACACAAGAGCCAGAACCTACATCTAGTCCTTTTACAGTTTCTTTCATCAGAGCAAAACCAAGTTTTAAATTAAGGAATTATTCACCATAATTTTCCACAATTTTGTTTCCGTCCTGTATATTTTGGTACACCGGATGTAGATTTTTTTAGGAGTAGGATCTACTAGGGCCACTAACATTATCTTCTAATTCCATTGCCAATATTTGACGTCAGACCCTATCACAATGACTCCTGATTTCTTACTGCCCGTGCACTACCAACACTGACACAAAACAGTACAATAACAGGCTGTTCTTTGTTCCTTTGTATGTACAAATTAGGCCCATGTATTGAATATGTTTATTTTTCCTTTTTTCTGTTATGGGCTTCTCAAAACATTACAACCAAATTATTAGTTATTACGTGCTTATGTGGCAACAGTTATGTTTAGGCTATTGAGAGGATTGGAGAGACCATTTCTTTGAGATATTTGGAAATAAACAAAGGAAGTTTGTCAGCAACATTTCTGAATAGCCACAAATAATGGACACTACTGTCGGTGACACAGGAGAAGACGAGAGCGGACTGAGGAGGTAGGGATGTGAACAGATAACGTACGACAACACGTGCAATATTTGTACTGCAGTAAGCGGAAACAATAGGTCTCCTTCTGTTCAACTTAGCTTTAATTTCCATATGCATTGTTACTCATGTTTCTTGCACGAGTAATAACCTGGCTACTGGGATGCTTATCTGAGCGATGTTTATAATAATCAACAGCGATAGTCAAGAAGGTCACATTCTTTCCGCTCTTCTTCTCCTGAGTAACGGACAGTACGTGATTCCTTGTCGCTATAATAATGTTTACCAAAATCAAGCTATCATGTCACCTGGACCTGGAGACACAGGAAAGCAATGTTTATAGAAATATCATTTGCGACAGTCAACTGTACAGTACTTGTAACACAGAAGTGCTACATACAGAAAGTACTTTAAATGTGTAAATGAAATATACACGTAATACTGCAGAAATGTATATATAAATTTTAAAAAGTCGTAAATTGTAATAAACATTTAAAATCCTCTATTTTTTATATGTTTCACTCTCTTTGCCGATAGGATCGTACATTTTGCGTACTATCCGCAGGTTTGGATTGTATATGATACTAAATTATAGCACATGTACGATTGGCAACACTGGTTCCCATTAACATTATTTTGTAAAAGTTACATTTATATTCCCCTGGACTCTCACTTTGAGAGAGGGATCTAGGTTAAGGGTGTTTGAGAATAAGGTGCTTAGGAAAATATTTCGGGCTAAGAGGGATGAAGTTACAGGAGAATGGAGAAAGTTACACAACACAGAACTTCACGCATTGTATTCTTCACCTGATATAACTAGGAGCATTAACTCCAGACGTCTGAGATGGGCAGGGCATGTAGGAAGTATGAGCGAATCCAGAAATGCATATAGAGTGTTAGTTGGGAGGCCGGAGGGAAAAAGACCTTTAGGAAGGTCGAGACGTAGATGGGAAGATAATATTAAAATGGATTTGAGGGAGGTGGGATATGATGATAGAGACTGGATTAATCTTGCTCAGGACAGGGACCAATGGCGGGCTTATGTGAGGGCGGCAATGAACCTCCGGGTTTCTTAAAAGCCAGTGAGTAAGTAAGTAGAACTTTATAACGGAACACTAAGGCAACAGGGAGAAAAGAGGGAAATAAATTAAATTCAAGAACCCTGACTGTTAAAACAATAGGGTTTGTTGGTTACTGTATCCTGTGTTACATTTTTTAAGTAATTTTACATTTACTGTAATAAGACTAAAATTAAACAATATAAAGGAAATGGCCTCCCTACTCCATTATCTCCTGGCCTAGATGCCTTATTGGTGTCATGAGGTTCAAACCTCTATTCGGACAGTTGACTAAACAACAATAAACACAATACTATGCTCTCCATGTCATTAATATCCTCAGAGTATAATAAATTCCTTTGTCTCGCTTACCCCGTGTGCTGACATGCAAAGAAAGAAAGTATATTTTAAAACAGAAGCCAATGGAATCGTAATATGAAGTCTATATGTTACCGTAAATGTACGAAGACCGGTAAATGTTAGAAGTTACCGGTATAACCTAACATTTACCGTTACAGTGCGGTAAAACCCCGAAATATCTTATTAGATTCCTACATTTTGAACTTTTACCAAGAAATGTTGGTAAATCTCAGGATTTACCGATGCGAGCTGGTAAAAACTAGATCGAAAAATCCGGAACAAAGAATCCTGCCTCCGTTGTGCAGCTTCAGACATGCAGGATCGATAAAGTGAAGCGGTTCCGAGAGGCTGCTAAAGAAGGTCTTGAAATGCAAGCGAAGAAAATGCAGCACTTGTAACAAAAATCCAAAACTTTCAGTCAGATAGAATTTGAGAATCAAAGTACCGGATGTAGACCGGGAAAAAATTGACGGAAAATCAATAATAACAGTGGTCATAAATATTCAAGATGACGAGTTTTGTAAACTTGGTACCAAAGGTGGCAAACTGAAGTCATTGTACAATACGAACTAATTTACACTGCGCAAAGAAAATTTTATCATCATCGAAGACATATGAAAAGAAGAAATTAGTGTACGGGAAGTGGTTGGCAAACTATCTTTCGTTGAAGGACAAGGGTTCAAGAAGTGTAATTCTTTAAAAAAGTTTTGAACAAAAAAATTTTTGTGTAGGCTAAATCATCTTCCACGTTGTATAATTCCAAATGTCATAACAGCCAATTTGTTGTAACAAGAATTAACATTCATAATGTTTGTTTTACTTTATTTGAGGACCTGGACTGTTTGAGGGAATATAAAGGCTTTATTAATTTTTGTACGGAATACTATAACAGACAGTGGTTAAAACTACATTATTTTTCACTATTTTTAATACGGAATACTGTTTATTATAATCACATTGGAATGTGAAAATATTTAAATAACTTCAATTTAAAATAAATATAAATTATTTCAGTCATTGCTGAGGTATTTTTACTTATGTTTTTAAATATATCCTAAAACAAAAGATGAATCGGAAATGGATATGTAAAATTGCGAAGAACGGCAAATCTTAGTAATTTTTTTTTTTAATTAATACGAATTTACCACAACTGATCGGTAAATCCTGAGATTTACCAACATCTCTTGGTAAAGGTTCAAACTGTATGTATCTAATAAGATATTATGGGGTTTTACCGCACCATAATGGTAAATGTTAGGTTATACAGGTAAATTCTAAGATTTACCGATCTTCGTACATTTACAGTAACATATACACATAATACTCAAACACGAGTCCTAGAAACATTCTGCATCATAAAATTCGGACGCCGCCGCTACAAGCGCTGACCGCAGTCCGTTGTACTTCCATAATGTATAAATACTTACACTTTGGCATTAGTCAATGGCCAATATGCACTTCCTCTGGTAAGCTTGATGATTGCATAAATCCACATCTAAAATCTCAGTGTTCAGACTATTAGTATTAAATTTTCACATATTCGGTCATTGATAATATCTTGTTCAAATTTACGTTGCAGATCACATACGCAAAATGAATAATTCAGCCACTTCACTGTGTTATTTACAAATGGAAAGGTCAGCGACAGAATATAAATCGCAGTCCTAACGGAAATCATAATATTTAACTCAAACTCAGCTTCCGACTGATATGTAACGTCATTAAAGATATTATTTCCATGGAGATTTTTTAAAATTATGTCGCGCTGTGAAATTACGTTTTCTTTTCTCATGCACGTTCACGTCATACAGTGAAAGCGTCGTCAAAAAACAAAGCTTTCGGTCTGTATTCAAGTCACGGTCATGGATTCAAGTCCCACATAGGCCCGGTTTTATAAATACGGTTAATCTAAAGATTATGTTAAACCTTACCATGGGTTTAACTCAACGTGCCGTATTACAGAGTCTCGGTTAAGTTAAACCGTAGTGGAATACGATTGGTATTACTGCTAGGAAAGAAAAGAAGACGATCGCAGCCGTTTAATTACATTATTGATTTAAAATAGCCGACGCTCGTGGAGAATCTTCATTAAGAAACATCTTTGTTCTTCGATATCGGAAAGAGAATCATAAAAAAAGCCTAAAGAGGACCAATACCGCGTATTTCAGTATGCTTGTCAGACTTAACCTCAAATAGTTTCTTAACGCTGGCTAACAACGTTATACTCCCAAACACAATGCAACCAAACTAAACCTTGCATGACCATCCCTGACGTAACTTCATAAAGATTCAACTAAGTAATGATGTAATAATATTAGTGTGCGTATTTTATGTGTTGTCTAAAATATTTATGAAACAGAATTCAGTCATAAAATAAAATTATTTTTTACCAGGTCTAGTAAAATTAGGTAATATTATTAGTGTGTTTATAAATCAGGCCCTGTAGTAAATCTTACCAGGAGATTGTCTGCCACACACAGTACAATGCGCAATAGGTTTATAGTAGATTTATGGACACCTCCAAAATCTTTCATCGTTTTCAGAATGCCTACTACTAGAGGAAAAATATCGCAGAGTAACTAGTAAATGATGCAAAGATTCAACAGAATGTTTTCAAAAATAAAAAAGAAATCATTTATCTTTTCAATTAATCTTTAAATTCAAACCCTAAAACACATATTTTTGCACTTTCTCGTTTTTCTGTTGCATGTTGTATCCGAGTTTCAAGTTTTCGAAACAAGGTTAGGACTGTCTGCTTCCAAAGCCTCAATCTATCTTGATTTATGTAGGTATAGTTCAAAGTGGTGCACTCTATTTCGAAAAATTCTTGGCCGTCGTGTAATACTAATCACTCACATATCGTCACTCATAAGTTCTTGGAAAACATCTGCAAAATCCGTGTGTATTGCGGGAACCGCCATCTTGCACTGTTGAATCTTGAACTGCAGTTTAAACGGCAGAGAACTGCCGATCAAGTCAAACTCAAGTTAACTCGAGATTAACTGGTAGCTAAGGTTTATATTACGAAGCAGAACGAAACACTTCAGTTTAAACTTAACGTAAGGTTTAAACGGCGTTTATAATACCGGCCCTTATGGTATGAAATTATAATCTATAAGTATTAATTCTTTATTTAGAATAGCATAGGTTATATTATCACAAAGTTCACAGAGTCTGCAAGAAATCGATTTCCGGAATATTTTGTAAGAAACATTCTAGTAAACAAGATAAAACAGTGTAAGGCAAGGTGAATTAGAAGTAAGATAATGTAGGATATGTTAGTGTAAATGTAAGATAAGGTAAGGTGAGGTGAAATTGAGATAACATGCGTTGAAGTCAGTGGCGGCTCGTACCTGAAAATAATAGCGTGCTAAAAATATTTTTAGACTCTCCTAATTTTTGAAGATGAAATTCATCCATCGACATTTTGAATCGACTTAGAATTGCCTTCAAACACTTTGCTATTTTCAATGTATTCTCGCACTACACTGTCCACGCTGCTTATCAGATTAGTAAGACCTATGAACACACCGAGATTATCTGACGTTTCCGTCTCATCGTGGCCACGTAGCGCTAGTTCAAATTTGCCACAAAATTTAATACAATCAATTATTTTCGATAAAATATATCGATTGTTTCGTCTTTCTCATTATGATTCTGTGCTGATTCTTGATAAGCTCTATTAGCTGTGCTGCAATATTTGCGGTGCCAATCGTACAAATATCAAACGAGTTTATGTTTCTTGCTGTGTGAATGTTCCTTTATATATTCATTCAGAGACCAAGATCTTTGACACCTGTCAAATCACCGGTACTAAATAGGAGACAAGGGAAGCAGAACAGAGCATTTCGTATTTCGCATCCACATATCCAGTCACTGTTGTCATAAACTGTTCTGTTACATTTCCTAGTGTACACATAGTTTTTACCATCCTTTACTTTCTGCACAATATTGGTGTTGGCTGCCCTAGATTTTTAATTCTAATTTAATCTTCTATGGCTGCTTGGAGAAAGCAGTTTTGAGTAATGAATCGATGAAGTTCATCATGATTTAACTACAGTATATTTTTTAAACTGTTTATAATCCCAATATTAAAACCTGTCTCTGGATGAACATACACATTAAACTTATATTATATATTTGAATTACACTAGGCACAAAATACAGACAGACACATAGCAGAATATACATTTAAAATGACCGCAGTATAAAAGATAATGAATCCCAAAAATCTGCACACACTGTTTTGAAAGTGGAAAATAATCCCTATTTTAACGGACTCCCGCGAAAAGGCATGCCGACATAGACCCCGTAACACGTAGATAATAAACTCAAAACTATCTGCTGAGTTTATATAAAAGTAAACCTGTTTACACAAACGTTCAAAAATGTATTTCAATATGATTATATTTATGAAATACACAAAAACCAAAAATAAGCTACATATATAAAACGTATTTTCTTTATTTCAAAGTTATATCTTTAGCGGTGTCTAGGCAGCACTGTTCCGTCGACTGCTACGAACCAAAGAATATAGAAGGGAAGAGAGAAAGTTTCACCAAAACTAAGTGAAGAAGAGCGTACCGCGCTGCACAATAGTGAGCACGGTGTTGTGTGAAAAAGCAGGACAAAATATCAAGGAGGGGCGAGGTGAAGTGCTGTTCTGCGCATGAGCAGACACTGCTAGCCGGGCTATTGGAAATTAGCACATAGAGTAAGGATGGATTCCATTGAGTCTATAGCACCAAACTATCAAAAATAGTAAACTATTATAAGTAGAATTTGTATTATGTGCGTTTTAACAATATTATTTCGACGATAATTTTATGGCGTGCTACAGCACGTTAGCACGTAGGCAGCAGCCACCACTGGTTGCAGTTCAGCTATGTTGAAGTGAAATTAAGATAAGGTGATGCAATATGATGCTTAAGTAACTCAAAACAAAATATGAGAAAGTAAGATTGAGAAAGAAAATAATTTGTTGAATATGAAGTGAGGTAATTAAGATGAGCTTAAGTCAAGATGGGAATATTACAAGCTAAAGATAAAGAAAAATAAGGTACAATGGAGTGAAAATAAGGATAGACAATGGAAAAAAAGTTGTGGTGAGAGTAATGTAAGTGAAAGTGAAAGAAAGATAAGAGTAGATTAAGAGAAAGTTTATGAGGTAAGTGAGGTTAGTTATACTAAGTTAAAGTAAGGTAAGGTAATGTACAGTAGTGGCAAAAAAAACCGGACAAACCTTTGTAGCTTATTTCAGAGCCTTGTTCACTCCAGAGCTCAATAGACTGGTAACTAAGACTTTCGTGGTTCGAATCCTTCCTGGGAAGAAAACTTTTTTTTTTGTTCCTTATACAAATTTATTCCCAATACTTTTCGATTGCAGCGATATTTTACTTCTTAATTAACTTATTATTTCCAGAACATGAATTTTACCAGTCTATCGTGCTCTGGAATCAGCTACAAGGGTCGGTCCGGTTTTTTTTTTGCCACTACTGTACAAGTAACGAAAACTAAGATAAAAGTATATGTGTATATTAAGCAAGGGGCGAAGTACGTAAGATGAAACAATGTAACATAAGCGAACTTAAACTAAAGTAAGAAAAAAGAAAAAACAATATTAGGCAATAGGAGAGTATATTTGGATAAAATAAAACTAAAAAATTAAATGTAAGACAAATGTTACGTAACGACAAAAGTGTAGTAAGAGATAGCCAACTAAGTTAAGACAAGGTAAAGTAAGGTAATAATATACAGGGTGATTCACGAGGAAAAGTAAAAAAATTAGGATACGATATCTTAGGACATTTTGAGTGAAAAAGTTCATATGAACATAGGTCCGTTTTCGAACGATAGCGGAGCTAGATGCATTTTTTTTTATTTTATTTTTTTTTGGTAAAACGTCTCCCTCCAATGTGAATCAGACGTTACCATATGCTGCTGACTTGAGACGAGGTCACCGATCACAATGAATGACGTAACATTGGAATCTGTATTGTAAGCGATGTATGTAGATAAGAGAAGAGAAACAAACCGGTTGGTGGGGCATTACAAATTTCACAACAAATACGCTATCTCGTATCACTGCACAGCAGTTCAGTCAGCTACCTACAGTACAGTAGTTATACAGGTACAGTTATCGGAAGTGTTAAGTTGTGTTTTTCAAGATGCCTTATAAATTTTCGATTACAGAATACGCCGATATTGTGTATGTTTATGGTTTGTGCGATGGAAGTTCCTTGCGTGCCGTCGCTGAATATGAACGAAGCTTTCCGAACAGAAGGGTACCATATCGAAGAGTACTTAATGTCTATGGGGTTGGATGAAAGACTTGGTATAGCAAAGGAAGGGGGAAACGAGAGAGGCGCTAATAGACCGTATTTTGGATGCGGCATAAAGACAGCCACGTGCAACTCTCTCGAGCGATGAGAGCGATTCACACCCGAGCGCAACAGTGCATTGAAGCAGAAGGAGGTGCCTTTGAAAATGTGCGAAAACATCGACCCCGACTTCTAGAATATTAGGTATGTATGCATATGTGAATATAAACTTTAAATTTGTCCGTAATCAGTCTCTAAATACGAGTTAGTACAATGGAATCTCAGAAGTTTTTGTGAAATCAAAGAGCCATATCTGCGTAACCGTTCGAAAACGGATCTATATTCATTTTATCTTTTTTACTTAGAATGACTTGAGAATTCACATCCTAAATTTGTTACCTTTCCTCGTGAATCACCCTGTATAAGATAGATACTTTTAGGTTAAAGTTGCTATTTTGTCAAGCTTAATAAGAATAATATTAATGTAAGGAAGGAATTGAAAACGTTAAGCATGTAACACTACTACGTACAAGCAATGTTGCAGAACCTCATTTCGGAGCCCTGGTACGATCACATATTTTGTAATTGAGTATTCTTTAAGTAAACTACAGCTTGTTTTTTTTCTTCTATACTAAATGTCATCTATATTTTCCTTCAGACTTTGTGAGTGTGGGAGTATATAGTTAGACTAAAGTCTATATTTATAAAACGTTTGCAAAAAGAAAGAGGACTCTTTGAAATTGCTGTGTCCGCCCTCTAGTGTAGGCTATAACAGTTTTATTCTCTTTCTCTACTGCTGATATAGAACAAAGCTACAGAGCTTTTCATAATCTGACAATTATAACAAGAGAGAGGGAAAAAGATTGGAATAGCGTGTATCAATATGGTTAATTAATGTATATATTTAATTTAAATGTTTTGATAACGGGCCAACAACTTTTTCACAGAATGTAATGAGTTTTATTTCCGATTTTCTTACACTTTCGATGGTCTTCTTTCGCTCAGATACAAAGCTTCTGAACTAAATTATTTAAATTGCTCATTGGCATTTAAATATAGATCAGCTGCCGGCAAAGGTATGAGCAATCGAGGAGTAGAAACCATAGTCTAAAAAAATGATCTATAATCCGTTACAAGAAAGAAAGAGAAAGATTGAATCATAAAATTTGGTCTTTGAAGATAAGCTTTTGAGGCTAAAATTCAGCAAATCCAGGTTCGATTTCATGCAGAAAAATTAATTATTAGACCTACTTCTACTATAATCTTCATCGAATATGATATAAGCTCAGATTCTGTCTCATTTGTAGTGGATAAGACTGTGATGGGACATATTATGTCTGAATACAACAGTTTACCGTGCCATTTTTGCTACATCATTCTTTATTAGAGCATTATTTTGATTTCTTCGTATGTTTTGTTTTACAGAGCGAGAGGAAGATCGGTATTTTGCGTCAACGTATTAAGGGAATGTTCGTGGACAAGTTTCTGCACAAAACCGGTCCTCTCGCTCAGTAAAATTGTAATAAATTCTCAAAAAGAACTATCACAATATTACTCGTATCACAATATTACCAACCTTTATCCTATTTATTTTATAGGCTACAATTCAACCATAAAACGAAAAGTAAAATGCGAAATTTATATCTAAGAAGAGAGAAATGACATAAGTATTCAAATGAAATAGATATTGGTTAGTTCGACATATAGGGGAAGTCACCAAATATGGGAACCACAAGGCATTTTACTCTATATCGTGGACTTGAGTAATGATAACAACTTACAAACCTAAAACATTTTAGAGTATATCTATTTTAAAAGATATAATCCATTTAAAATTATTCTTTTATGTCGCATATATATGCTTTTTATTAGAACCTTACAAGTACCCATATTATCTGCACTGTAAGATAATATGTTTGTATTGTGGGCATTATAGGAATTAAATGCATTTTAAATTTTCAAGTATTTAATACAAAATACCTGTATTTAATGCTTTCTACACTAACCATTCATAGAATAAAGTAACAGAACACTGAGCGAATAAAAAACTAATATTTAAATAAACACTTAGACTACATTAAAAATTGATTTAACACATTCAATGTGGAAGAAAGACTATGAAAAATACTTTAAGTAGTGACAAATGGTATTTCAAATGGTATAAATCTCTAAAAGACTAAGAAAAAAGCAAACTTAGCCAAAATAATGTTCTGAATTTATTTCGTGAAGTCATCAGAGAAAAATGAATCACTTTCCATCTCAAAAAATCGCGTATTTTCTAATTGTTCACTTCCTATTTCTCCCTCCTATCATTATCGTCAGTACTCTGTGTACGTTAGCTGAGAGAGCATACCTATGTCTGTAACCAAGCTTCAGGTCAGATCTCACTTTTGAGAGAAGGCAGAAAAGTTCTTCCTATAAAAAGATTACGCTCTCCTAACCAAGCCGCTTGTCAACTTTAATCTTTCCGAAGTATCCACAGACACTCCGCGTATCCTTCTCTCTTCTTTTTCTAATTTTTATAAATGACCTTGGCCCCATAATAAAAGGAATAGGTTATCCTATACTATTTGCAGAGGACACAAGTATCATAATTACAGGCAACAACTTTGCCACATTCAAATATAAAACAGAAATAATTCTCCTTAAAATTTATGAATGGTTTACAAGCAATAAACTAGCATTAAACATTAATAAAACTAACATAATTCAATTTAAAGCCACTTCAAATTTAATCTCTGAAATATTGGGCACAACTATCAACAATATACCTCTACTACAAACATCAACAACCAAATTTCTTGGTTTGCATATTAATAATACAATAAATTGGAAAAATCATATCAAAGAAATAACCCCCAAACTTAGCTCAGCATGCTTCGCAATTAGGTCGATACAACAATTTCTAAACATGTCTTAAAGACAATATATTTTGTCTATTTTCATTCCATTATGTCCTACGGAAGAATATTTTGGGGAAATTCTGGAGATAGTAAAAATATATTCTTATTACAAAAAAGAGCCATTAGAATAATAGTTGGAGCAAAGGCTAGAGAATCATGTAGATTATTTTAAAAAAAATTAACAAATCAATACATAAACTCTACAATAAATTAACTCTTATGTAATAAAGAAAATTTTCCAACTAACTCAGCCATACATAGTATAAATACCCGCAGAAGGAATGATTTTCATACGCCATCATCAAATGTATCATGCTTTCAAAGGGGAATACGTTACATGGCGATAAAATTGTTCAATAGTCTTCCTGAAGACATCAAGAATCATAGCCAAAACCCTGCATTATTTAAGGTAAAACTAAAAAATTACTTAATATCTCACACTTTCTATTCCGTAGATGAATTCTTGACATTTCACAGTACTGTGTAAATATTATAATACTATTAAATGGTAAACATATTACATTGTATAAAATATTATTGTTATTAAGGTATTAATTCTGTACATACTTCATATTTTCATTTTATATGTATTGCATTTTATTGTTAAACGTAAGAATTGGACATGCTCTTTATTCTATGCTATAAAGCAAATGTAAGAATATTATGGAACGAATAAATGTATCTATCCAAATTAAGTACGACTTCCGCACTCCGACATCCCTCCCCCCCCCCATCATGTGACCCAGTGATCATTAAGGTTACTAAATGAATAAATCATTATATAACGCAATACCATTACTTTCAACTTCCATCTCAGTGCCAATCCCCCAATCTATTTCTACGTGATCGATTCTCATTTTCCATGAACGCCTGAACAACGTCAGAATCACAACAACGCTGTTTACTATGATTGTATAAAGTACATGTAATTCATGTTCACACAGTGTGAACCTTATTCCGTTGTGAGATCATGGTACAGAACGCTGAATGAGAGTATTTCCGTGTAGGCTACATTTCAAACTGTTGCTATAGAACAGCAAATTTTGGGATTAATTCTGTGCTGAAATTTTCAAGTCTGGAATGGATCCAGTTCAAAGCAACGACAATGCTACGAGTACCTCCATATTCTCTTGAGAACACTGTAATCTCATTTCCGCTATTTGGGTTCATCAACAAAGCTCTTAACCAAGGCCCAGCCTGAAGGTAAAATAGTGGGCTTGATTGTCTATTCAGAAACAGTGAGATTGCATGATGATAATCTATACTAATTATAAATCTGTAGCAGAAATTTTTCTGACAATTTTCGATTTTCCAAAAATAATTGGTCCTAACATATATAATTAACCACCCTGAAACCGAAAATCCAATTTTTTTTTATTTTTGTTTGTATGTCTGTCTGTCTGGATGTTTGCTACCTTTTCACGCGATAATGGCTGAACCCATTTATATGAAAATTGGAATATAAATTAAGTTCGTTGTAACTTAGAATTTAGGTTATATGGCATTCAAAATCTTTTATTTAAAAGAGGGGTTATAAAGTGGCTTGAATTAAATAAATAGAAATATCTCGCTTACTATTAATTTTCATGAAAAATATTACATGACAAAAGTATCTTTAAAAATAATTTCCGATGAGTTTTATTCTATGCAAAATTTTGATACGACTGATATTTAATGAGATAAATGAGTTTCAAATTTTCAATAACAACACCATCTACGGCGGTGTAATGAAATAAAAAACAGATAAGGGGACTTGCACGACAACAATCGAAAGCTATGAAACATACCCTACAGAGAATGTTTCTGTGTTTGTATGAAGTAATGTCGGAAGCTAAATTAACCGATTTGTATAATTAATTATTAATTCACCATTGGAAAGTGTAGTTTCTCTAGATGGACATAATGCTATAATGTTATTACAGTAACTTATGAGTGAATCGAGGACAGGTAAGATAAAAATAGCTTCTTATGCACAGAAAACTTGATAGGCTATTCTGTACATTCGTTTCCTGTACTTCCTAAAATAATTTTTATGACTAAATGAGTGGTCTCTGGATCAAAATGATCGCATTTTAATTTTTTAAATACAATTTAAATTAAGTAACATATTAAACGATTTATCCTTCTATCAAACACGAATGTTCCCTGGATCAAACGTCCTATTTTGATTAAGTAATTACCAGACATCGGATTCTAGGGCAAATGCCTATTTTGTTTCTTTAGGAGAAAAGTAAAAATAATTATTAATATTTCTGTTTCATGGAAATTGAAAGGTATTCAAAGAGTTTTATAGTGCCCTAAAATGCCCTAAAACGGTTATTAGAGCCTAATTTGTTAATATTCGCCTAAAATGCCTAACTCACTGTAAAGTTTCGCATTTTACTCTTACTTTTATAATTTATACATGCATTCACTGCGAAATTTAAGGCATTTACAAAGTGGAAAGTTTGCTTCACACCGGCCATGAAACCATTGATAAAGGAAACAAAATGTTTTGAATCTCACGACACTCGCAATAGATTTCACCGAATTTAACATGTTTGGGGGCATAAATGCCGACAAAGAACCAACCTTAGTTTTGAAGCAGGCAACAATCACAACATGTGCTGCTACCGATTCAGAGATATACTATACTATAAAAATGACTGTTTTCGGTCTGAAACCGATTAGCTGTACTGCCCTTCAGGGTGTCATAAAATCACAATTTTTGGAGAAAGAGTGTTTTTGAAATATTTATGAAAAGTCGTAAAACTGCGAATTAGTAGGGTAAACCGTTACAAAATATTTAAAAGAATGGCCCTCCTAGTGTTAACACTACCAGGAAATGCAACAATAAGTGGAACTTTGTATTTTTGTCCAATTGAATCTCAATAACAACGGTTCATTTGAATGCTCGTTAACAGTTGCTCTTTCCCTCACCTTATTTGTGCTGAGAAGTTTTGAGCGGCAGGACGTTTTCCTGTGAAGTTTAACGCGATAATGCCGAAAAATATAAGTGCAAAATCTACATTGATCCGGCAATGGCTAACAGAATATTCAGAATTCACTTATGATGGAAAAATAATATTCTGCAAGATTTGTAGCAAACAGGTATGTAACAATAGTTGAAATATATAAATTCTATTAATTTTAATGAGTAGGCCTATAATATTTATACATTGGCTGAGCTATCCTGAGGTATAATTCTTTTTAAGACCACTACACTTTAACCTTTTAAATTCCGATAGTTAAAGTATTTGCAGGTCATTAAAATTTTGATTGTTCGAACCCACTAACTTTGTGATAGAAATACGGCAATACAACAATTAGGATTTTATTTTAATTCAGTTTACTTTACATTTTTAGATTTCGCAAGAAAAGAAGTGCCACCTAAAGCAGCATGTGCAAGGAGCGGCTCATAAGGCTAAAGCTCAGCAGAAAAATCAACTGCAACAAACTTTACTAACACAGCCTACTTCATCCAATCTCAGCAGCAATTTCTATGCTGATTTAACCAGAGCGTTTGTTGCTGCTAACATTCCCTGGAATGCAATTGAAAATCCGGTTTTAAGACAGTTTTTACAAAAATACTGCAAACAAAATATCCCATTTGAGTCGACCCTAAGAAAAAATTACTTAGACAGAATATACAATGAAACTTTAGCTTCCATTCGGGAGGATATAGGTGATTCTTACATATGGGTCTCTGTGGATGAAACCTCAGAACCTATGAATAGGTATATAGCAAATACGGTAGTAGGAAAACTTAGTCCTGATGGACCTTCGATTCCACACCTCGTATGTGTTAAGGAACTTTCGAAAGTGAATAGCCAAGCCATTGCTTATTTTGTAAATAAAGGCCTACAGTCTTTATACTCAGGTAATATAGACGATTCTAAAGTTCTGTTGTTTTGTACTGATGCTGCCTCATACATGGTTGCTGCAGCTCCACTTCTTAAAACATTTTATCCTAACCTCACGCATGTAACCTGTCTAGCACATGGCCTTCACAGGGTTTCTGAAACAATCCGGAATGAATTTCATCTTGTCAATTCGTTTATTTCTAACACAAAAAAATGTTTTTGTAAAGCCCCATCCAGGATTTCAATATTCAGAGAGAACCTTCCAGATACCCCACTCCCACCTCAGCCGGTTGTTACACGATGGGGAACCTGGATTCATTCAGTGTTGTATTATTCTAAGTATTTTAAAGAAGTGGTCACAGTTATTGATAAATTACCTGAAACTGATAGTGCAGCGTGTGTGAAAGCAGTGAAAGATTGAATAACTCACGAGTGAAAAACGATATTGCCTACATAACATCAAACTTTTCTTTCATAACTGCAAGCATTGAACAATTAGAACGTGAAAAACAATCTCTTTGTAGCCAAATAGCAATAGTAAAGGAAGCTCAAGTGAATATACATTCTGCTTTGGGCGAAACTGGGAAAAAAGTTAAAAATAAGTGGGACAACGTATTAAATAAGAATGTAGGATTTTCATTGATGGAAAAAGTATCAAGAGTGATATCGGGGGAAAGTGTAAATGTTCCAGTAAGTATTGATGTTTCTATTGTACCTAATTTAAAATTTGCGCCTCTCACATCAGTTTCGGTTGAAAGAAGTTTTTCTGCTTTCAAAATGATTCTCAGTGACAAAAGGCAAAGGTTAACTGTGGAGAATTTAGAAAAAATTCTGGTGGTGTATTGTGCAGATAATTATAATAAAGTCTGAGCATGGAACTGAATTTCAATAACTTAAAATGAGTAATCTTGATATCAATAATCATTATTTCATTAGTTTCAATATATTAAATTTGTGCAGCTCTGTTTATAAATATAATATAGTATTCTTTTTTAATGTTGAAACATACTTTTTTGTGCGTATTTTAGTGTATAACTAAAAATTTCAGTGAAAGAAATAAGTATGATACCTTGATGTGCCTAAAATGCCTATTTTCATTAAAATAGAGCCTAATTTTACAAATTTTGAGCTTATTTTAGGCGCCTAAAACTGCAATTTTTAGTGCCTAAAAATCCGATGTCTAGTAATTACTTTATATTTATTTCTAACGGGTACAGCGGAGCGCATGCGTACGGCTAGTGAAGTAATAAAATTGAAAGATTTTTTGGAAAAACAATCATAGTCAAAAAAAAAACATTTTCAGGACAAACAGAAAATTATCTGCTATGGGTATTGTTAACATTTCAAGTATGAAATTCATCATGTCATTTCTTATGGTGTAGAAACTTGAGGAAAACTGAAGTACATTTATAACTTAAATTGCCTCATAGAAATACATGTGTAAATGCAGGTAACTGTGGATAATGATTATTTTAAGAAAAAAATACTCTTTTGTGGCTGAAGTGTGTCTCTCTTTTAATATTCCTTTTATTTATTACATCCTGTTTCTACTTCTTTCGATGCTTACTTTTGCATCTAAAGATGACTCCATAACTAAGAGCTACAACAATTATGTACTGCTCGGGAAAAGTGGCACAAGTCAAAAATGTTAATTTTACAGAAGGAAAAAATAACTGTCTTCACACTTGTTTATGTCGATTTGATTTTCTTCTGAATGAATTATTGGGTTATTCCATATGAAATCGATCAGTAAAAAACCTCGCATTTTTTATACTCTAATTTTTTCCCTTTTTATACAAGGTGCTGAGGAGAGTGCATTGTCAAAAATATACTATCGAAAAGTCAAATAGTTTTCGTATTATTGAGCGATAAATTTAGCGTATTTTATAAAAACAAGCCTCTTTCAACGCTCAGAACTCTGGAACCATTTACTGCAGAACATTGAATGAAAGCTCATTTTGAAGCTGACATTTGGTAGGATATGTTAAGAAGTAATCCTTATTTTTATTGTATACAGAGAGACATAAAATCTGATTTTACTTACTTTTAGGCTTTTTGCCAATTTGTAAAAATGTAAAAAATATTGAGAAAAAACTTTGCATTAATAAGAGGGATTCGGCATTGTTTGGTTAGTGGTACAGCAATAACTTTCGAGGGTATTAAATA
Organism: Periplaneta americana; assembly: GCF_040183065.1. Lineage (NCBI taxonomy): Eukaryota > Metazoa > Arthropoda > Insecta > Blattodea > Blattidae > Periplaneta > Periplaneta americana. The sequence continues at coordinate 117,756,383 of NC_091132.1, read as the reverse complement.
GATTATTTTCACACGCCTGGACTTGAACGGCGCCGTACGCACGCACTGGCCGAGCGTTGGGCGTCATTTTATTCCTGCGTTTACGAAAACCTGTGATAAAGCTAGCACAGCCATGACTGCTAGACGACACATCACGTGTTTATGTCTCCTTGCCTTGCTTACCTCGACTAGCTCCCGTCTCACAGTCACCTGGTTACTTCACGCGCGTACTATTATTTTCTTTATTTGATATTTTCAATACTTTGTTATCAACGTGCCACCAGTAAAAAAATATGTGTTTATTTGTACTTTCAATGCGGAATCTAACTATATATTTTTAAAATATTTTTTTTTCCTTGGCAAAGGAGTCTTAATGAGGAAAAATCTAAATTTCTCCATTTCCATAAAAAGTAAGAAAATCTGTTTATATGTCAATATAAACTTTAATTTCTCAGCATAAAAATAAACCATGATTTTGATTATTGGGTGAAAGGGTTTCGGAGCTACAACAGTTTAAAGTTGCAAATTTTATGAAAATATGATAAATTTAAATATTTTAATATATGAAGTTCTAATCCTCAAACTTTGCACAAAGCATTGTATCACAGTTCTCTACGTACAAAAAAGTTTCATTGTATTTAGAAATTGTAAGGTCAATTTTCTCTATATTTCGGTCGATTTGAGATGGAATAGTACTATTGTAATGGGAGAAATACTTATGTGTCTTTTCCCAAGCGAGCAGATGTACCTTAAGTTGTTAATAAATTAATAAAAAATATTTGTGGAAACTGACTTATGCCACTTTTCCCAAGCATTGTAGAATTCACGTGCTAAATTCTCTGAGGTGGCTTTTGCCGCGGACATAAGAAACAGTGCTGCTAATCTACTGCAGTTTGTATAGGTTTCAAGATGATATGATTGGGATATTCGCAATTGCTACCATCATCCAGAACAATGGCTGTTTTCACAAAAAAAAAGTCTCTGGACTATGGTTGTTTCATGAAAACAACTGAAAATTTTCACTCTTATAACCAGACATCGGATTCTAGGGCAAATGCCTATTTTGTTTCTTTAGGAGAAAAGTAAAAATAATTATTAATATTTCTGTTTCATGGAAATTGAAAGGTATTCAAAGAGTTTTATAGTGCCCTAAAATGCCCTAAAACGGTTATTAGAGCCTAATTTGTTAATATTCGCCTAAAAATGCCTAACTCACTGTAAAGTTTCGCATTTTACTCTTACTTTTATAATTTATACATGCATTCACTGCGAAATTTAAGGCATTTACAAAGTGGAAAGTTTGCTTCACACCGGCCATGAAACCATTGATAAAGGAAACAAAATGTTTTGAATCTCACGACACTCGCAATAGATTTCACCGAATTTAACATGTTTGGGGGCATAAATGCCGACAAAGAACCAACCTTAGTTTTGAAGCAGGCAACAATCACAACATGTGCTGCTACCGATTCAGAGATATACTATACTATAAAAATGACTGTTTTCGGTCTGAAACCGATTAGCTGTACTGCCCTTCAGGGTGTCATAAAATCACAATTTTTGGAGAAAGAGTGTTTTTGAAATATTTATGAAAAGTCGTAAAACTGCGAATTAGTAGGGTAAACCGTTACAAAATATTTAAAAGAATGGCCCTCCTAGTGTTAACACTACCAGGAAATGCAACAATAAGTGGAACTTTGTATTTTTGTCCAATTGAATCTCAATAACAACGGTTCATTTGAATGCTCGTTAACAGTTGCTCTTTCCCTCACCTTATTTGTGCTGAGAAGTTTTGAGCGGCAGGACGTTTTCCTGTGAAGTTTAACGCGATAATGCCGAAAAATATAAGTGCAAAATCTACATTGATCCGGCAATGGCTAACAGAATATTCAGAATTCACTTATGATGGAAAAATAATATTCTGCAAGATTTGTAGCAAACAGGTATGTAACAATAGTTGAAATATATAAATTCTATTAATTTTAATGAGTAGGCCTATAATATTTATACATTGGCTGAGCTATCCTGAGGTATAATTCTTTTTAAGACCACTACACTTTAACCTTTTAAATTCCGATAGTTAAAGTATTTGCAGGTCATTAAAATTTTGATTGTTCGAACCCACTAACTTTGTGATAGAAATACGGCAATACAACAATTAGGATTTTATTTTAATTCAGTTTACTTTACATTTTTAGATTTCGCAAGAAAAGAAGTGCCACCTAAAGCAGCATGTGCAAGGAGCGGCTCATAAGGCTAAAGCTCAGCAGAAAAATCAACTGCAACAAACTTTACTAACACAGCCTACTTCATCCAATCTCAGCAGCAATTTCTATGCTGATTTAACCAGAGCGTTTGTTGCTGCTAACATTCCCTGGAATGCAATTGAAAATCCGGTTTTAAGACAGTTTTTACAAAAATACTGCAAACAAAATATCCCATTTGAGTCGACCCTAAGAAAAAATTACTTAGACAGAATATACAATGAAACTTTAGCTTCCATTCGGGAGGATATAGGTGATTCTTACATATGGGTCTCTGTGGATGAAACCTCAGAACCTATGAATAGGTATATAGCAAATATGGTAGTAGGAAAACTTAGTCCTGATGGACCTTCGATTCCACACCTCGTATGTGTTAAGGAACTTTCGAAAGTGAATAGCCAAGCCATTGCTTATTTTGTAAATAAAGGCCTACAGTCTTTATACTCAGGTAATATAGACGATTCTAAAGTTCTGTTGTTTTGTACTGATGCTGCCTCATACATGGTTGCTGCAGCTCCACTTCTTAAAACATTTTATCCTAACCTCACGCATGTAACCTGTCTAGCACATGGCCTTCACAGGGTTTCTGAAACAATCCGGAATGAATTTCATCTTGTCAATTCGTTTATTTCTAACACAAAAAAATGTTTTTGTAAAGCCCCATCCAGGATTTCAATATTCAGAGAGAACCTTCCAGATACCCCACTCCCACCTCAGCCGGTTGTTACACGATGGGGAACCTGGATTCATTCAGTGGTGTATTATTCTAAGTATTTTAAAGAAGTGGTCACAGTTATTGATAAATTACCTGAAACTGATAGTGCAGCGTGTGTGAAAGCAGTGAAAGATTGAATAACTCACGAGTGAAAAACGATATTGCCTACATAACATCAAACTTTTCTTTCATAACTGCAAGCATTGAACAATTAGAACGTGAAAAACAATCTCTTTGTAGCCAAATAGCAATAGTAAAGGAAGCTCAAGTGAACATACATTCTGCTTTGGGCGAAACTGGGAAAAAAGTTAAAAATAAGTGGGACAACGTATTAAATAAGAATGTAGGATTTTCATTGATGGAAAAAGTATCAAGAGTGATATCGGGGGAAAGTGTAAATGTTCCAGTAAGTATTGATGTTTCTATTGTACCTAGTTTAAAATTTGCGCCTCTCACATCAGTTTCGGTTGAAAGAAGTTTTTCTGCTTTCAAAATGATTCTCAGTGACAAAAGGCAAAGGTTAACTGTGGAGAATTTAGAAAAAATTCTGGTGGTGTATTGTGCAGATAATTATAATAAAGTCTGAGCATGGAACTGAATTTCAATAACTTAAAATGAGTAATCTTGATATCAATAATCATTATTTCATTAGTTTCAATATATTAAATTTGTGCAGCTCTGTTTATAAATATAATATAGTATTCTTTTTTAATGTTGAAACATACTTTTTTGTGCGTATTTTAGTGTATAACTAAAAATTTCAGTGACAGAAATAAGTATGATACCTTGATGTGCCTAAAATGCCTATTTTCATTAAAATAGAGCCTAATTTTACAAATTTTGAGCTTATTTTAGGCGCCTAAAACTGCAATTTTTAGTGCCTAAAAATCCGATGCCTACTTATAACACAGGACTATGGTGTTTTTTTCCACTAACAACTAATTCAGTAGATGCCCGCTACAATACGCTCATCACATGTTTAATATCTCAAATTGAATTTTTTGGATTATGGCTTTTGAAACTTGGACTCTCACTTTGAGAGAGGAACAGAGATTAAGAGCGTTTGAGAATAAGGTTCTTAGGAAAATATTTGGAGTTAAGAGGGATGAAGTTACAGGAGGATGGCGAAAGTTACACAACGCAAAACTGGACGCATTGTATTCTTCACCTGACATAATTAGGAACATTAAATCCAGACGTTTGAGATGGGCAGAGCATGTAGCACGTATGGGCGAATACAGAAATGCATATAGAGTGTTAGTTGGAAGATCGGAGGGAAAAATACCTTTGGGGAGGCCGAGACGTAGGTGGGAGGATGATATTAAAATGGATTTCACGGAGGTGGGATATGATGATAGAGACTGGATTAATCTTTTATGCTAGCTCCACACTCTCGCCGAGTCTAGGCGAGTCCTGGCGAGCGCGAGAGTGTGGACGGTGCGCTCGCCTCGCCTCGCCATGTCTCGCCTAGACTCGCACTCGCCTGCGCTCCGCTCCGTGTCGGTTTTTGGTGTCCGAGTCAAAGGAACCCGAGCGTCACCACGTCCCAAGATACAATAACAAAAAGAGTAGACCAGTGGTTCTCACTACGCGGCCCGCGTGTCGCATACGACTCTTAATGTGATTTATCGCGACTATTGAACTAATATTAGGCCTGCTATTACTATTTTTTACCTTTTCTTTTTAATTTCTGTAATAATATGCAACTGGAGAAAACTTTGGTTACCCTGCATCCTTACTGCCAGTGAAGGTGTTCAAAAACGACGCGTATTTGTTTTCATTTTTAAAAGGTACAGCAGTGTCATGTCTCATGTCTTACTATGTCTTGATATAATACTGGGTTATAAATGTTTTTATCTTAATAGACATAGCGTGCATTCAAATTTTTGTAACAGGTACTCAAAAGATTCTCAATCAGAGATAGAGAAACTGAACATTTTAAAAATTCCGTAATATCTGTACAGAAAGTAATGTATTCCCTGTAGATAAAAATCAATTGACAACAAAAGGATCGTGCCACGTAGCAAACATTAAGCTATTTATAGATTCGGTGATTGTTAAGGAGTGTTTTCTAGCTGTATGTGACACTTTATATTCTAAATTTCGAAACTCATTCAAAACACATTACAGGTGAAATAAAACATCAAATCAACCTGCTCGTATCGTATGAGTTGCATAAGGATAGCAGAGTCCGCCCTTTAACTTGAAAATACCAGTAATACACAGTATACATATTACATAATGATCACGATGATGCTGATGATAATAATAGCAATAATACTAACAGACCAAATTATATAATTAAAAATCCGCGCATTTTGTTAAGCTTCAATACTGTAAAATGCATTGTGGCTCTCGGCAAGTTCCTATTTTCCACTTTCGGCTCTCCTTTAATTTCTAGAGAATACCATTGGTGTAGACTCTTGTACTCACTTAATTACTTACTTACAAATGACTTTTAGGGAATCCTTTGCCTCCCCAAAGATCTTTTCCCCTCAGGTCTTCCAACTAACACTCTATATGCTTTTCTGGATTCATCCATACTTGCTACATGTCCTGCCCATCTCAAACGTCTGGATTTAGTATTCCTAATTATGTTAGGTGAAGAATAGAATGCGTGCAATTCTGTGTTGTTTAACTTTCTCCATTCTCCTGTAACTTCATCCCTCTTAGCCCCAAATATTTTACTAAGCACCTTATTCTCGAAGACCCTTAACCTCTGTTTCTCAAAGTGAGAGTCCAAGTTTCACAACCATACAGAACAATCGGTAATATAGTAACTGTTTTTTTAATCTAACTTTCAGCATTTTCGGGAGCAAACTGGATGACAAAAGTTTCTTAACCGAATAATAACAGGAATTTCCCATATTTATTCTACGTTTAATTTCCCCTCGAGTGTCACTTATATTTGTTACTGTTGCTCCAATGTACTTGAATTTTTCCACTTTTTCAAAAGATCAATTTTATATTGAGGTTTTGTAACAAGCTCTTTTTTACTGTGATGGGTTGTTAGTCGCTTCGCCCAAACCCCAAGCTGGAGGACCATCACTTATCAAATTTCCGCGACTGTCTGTTCAATATATTTCAGTTATTCTAGCTGCCAATATGGCGAGCCGCAATTTGTCTGGTATCGCTTTTCTCAGTTGTGTCTTTCCTCGAAATAATTGGCGATACAGAAGTTATAAAATTCTCCTGATGGTTCACAAAAATTCCTCGTTAAAGATATTTTCTATCATGTCTCTGCAATAGAAATTAATATTTAGTTTTAAATGGCTTTAATTAACTTGGCAAACAAATGAATAGTCATATTTTTATTAATCATTTATAAATTCCTATTAAGATATTGTGATAACATTAGAGTCGATATATTGTGTAATAATAAAATCGTTGCCACGTTGGAAATGTTCATAGACAAGTTACATTACACTAAATGAGAAATAATGTAATATCAGCAAATTCATCTCGTCCGATTTTTGTGTATAGCTTAATCCACCATCCTTTTTTTCCGAGGCTTCCGACTTTTTTGGTGTGATATGTTACCAATAGTTGTAATAACCAGGGAAAGGATTTATATGTAAATACATATTTACTTATAAAGCTAATATAATTTATATTTTGCATTATCTTTATGTTTCACAATGTGTAGGGTTGAAAAATCCTACTTTTATTTTCCATATTTTTCCATATTTTAGAGTTTAGTACATATTTTCGTTAATTTCCATATATTTTCCATATTTCATATAAAACAGTCCATATTATATTAGGTTTAACAATAAAACAAAACAAAATTCCATTAACTTTTAAAAATACATTTCAACAATAGAGATTTAAACACATGTTCAGTAATCCCTTTAACATCAGAGTTATTTGAAAATTAGCAGTCCTATCAACAATGGGAAAGTAAGTTACAAAACTGTATTAATTTAATTTAAAATTTTTAACAGACTTCAGTTGTGCAGCTCAACAGTTAAATGCCAGTCAGAGTACACATAGGTTCAGTTTTGTAAATCATACTATAAAGACGGTAAATATGCCAAAAGTACGTCATTCAGTCAATTTAAAATCAAAACTAACAAGTTACATTTCAGAATTTAAAGAAGATGGTTTATCAACTGACAATAAAATATTATTTTGTAATTTGTGTCAGTGTGCAGTATCATCTACACAAAAGTTCCTGGTGCAACAACACATTACAACTAGTAAACATCAGGCCAACAAACAACTAAATTCCAAGCAGAGACAATTGTTTTTAACACAACCAACAACATCGAATGTAAGATCTGAGTTTAACATCGACCTGTGCCGTTCTCTCATCTCTGCTGATATTCCTCTCTACAAACTAAAGAATAAGGTCTTCAGGGAATTCCTTGAAAAATATACTCAACATACAATCCCGGATGAGTCAACACTTAGGAAGACGTATGCTCCATCCATCTACGATGAGACAATACAGAAGATAAGAGATGAAATTAAAGATAGTTCAATTTGGGTTTCCATTGATGAGACTCCCGACAAAGAAGGTAGACTTGTTGGTAATGTAGTTATCGGTTTGTTAAGTGAACAATATTCTGAACGAATTCTTTTACATTGTGATGTTCTAGAAAAGTGCAATAACAAAACTATAGTTAAACTGTTCAACGAAGCTATGGGTATCCTGTGGCCAAAGGGTATTATGTACGATAATGTGTTATTCTTTATTAGCGATGCTGCCCCTTATATGGTCAAAGCTGGACAAGCATTATCTGTTGTATATCCTAAATTGACTCATTTTACTTGTGTGGCGCATGCATTTCATCGTGTGGCAGAAGTGGTCAGAGACAATTTCCCTAAAGTAGATTTGTTGATTTCATCAGTGAAAAAAGTATTTCTCAAAGCTCCCAGTAGAGTTAACGTGTTGAAAGAAATGTACCCTGAAATTCCATTGCCACCAAAGCCAATTTTAACTAGATGGGGTACATGGCTAGAAGCAGTTGAATATTATGCCGAACATATAGACTCTATTAACAATGTTCTCCTTGCATTGGACTCTGAAGATGCAGTCTCAATTGATACTGCGAAAACAGTTACCTGTGACATAAGTGTGAAGAATGACTTAGCTCACATTCAGCATACATTTTCATGCATCATAAAAACGCTCAAAAGTCTCCAAAATAGGCACCTTTCACTATCTGAAAGTTTTGAAATTATAAATAGTACTGTGGAACAACTGAATCGTGGTAGAGGTAAAGTTGCAGATGCAGTAAGAGCTAAGGTGGACACTGTACTTTCAAAAAACCCTGGATATGAAGAACTACAAAAGGTTGTTGCTGTGATGAGTGGTGAATCAACAGTGAAGATTAACTTGGACTTATCCCCAGCAGACATTGTGAAATTGAATTATGTACCAGTTACTTCTTGTGACGTCGAACGCTCTTTTAGTCAGTATAAATCTATCCTCAGAGACAATAGAAGAAGATTCACTTTTCAGCACTTGAAAGAAATGTTTGTAACCTATTGTTATGGTAACAGACAATAAAAATTGTGTTTTGTTGAAACTACATTGGAAGATAAGGTACGTCCATTATATTTTTTGTTTAGTTTGATTAAAATGTACCAATATTTAACGTACATAGTCATTTTTTTATAATTTTAAGTCCATATTTAATTCCATATTTTGGTAAAAATCCATATTTAATTCCATATTTTGGTAAAAATAACTACATATATATTTACATATTTCATATATTTTTAGTCCATATAAATCCGTTCCCTGGTAATAACTAAGAGCACATAGAGCTGATGCAGCTGCAATTTCGGTAGCTTCCATCGTGTACACGTCACAACTGAACGCCTCGCCTCGCCTCGGCTCGGCGAGAGTGTGGAGAGGTACATCGCTTGCAACAACACGGTTTGTGCTCGCCGAGTGGCACTCGGGTCGACTCGGCGAGAGTGTGGAGGTAGCCAGGATAGGGACCGATGGCGAGCTTATGTGAGGGCGGCAATGAACTTGCGGGTTCCTTAAAACCATATTTAAGTAAGTAAGTATGGCTTTTTTTAACTTTAAATAATGTAATGCATGGACAGGAAAAACCTACTAATTACTTGAAGAAAATCTTCTTCACAGCCAATTTGAACCGCCATAAATTGCACAATATACAGGAGACAGAATCAGAGGTATTTCGCAGAGAATTAATTAACTAATTAAGAGAGATGTTATTAGTTAAATTATGTAATTATAATAAGGGCAGAATGTGAAAGAATCAAAAGATTCGGGTAAAACCTGGAACACTGTTGTTCCACAATATTACTGACTTTTCAAACTCAAGTTATTTTAGAGCGGATAAATGGAGTGACAAACCTGAACCTGTATCTTACATAAAATGTAACATTTATCGGTGTAGTTCCAAGAGTGTCACTTTTCTTGGTATTTAGTTGTCAAATGTCATTCATGGCATTCTAACTAATGTAAGTTGATCCTTAGGTGAGAGACTACAACGTGTCCATAATGTGTGCATACGATTCATCTGCAATACTCGTGAATTTCACCATATAACACCTTTCCTCCAGTTACTTTCATGGGTGTGTCTGAAGAAACGAAGAATATGATATGATATGATGTGATATGATATGATATGATATGATATGATATGATATGATATGATATGATATGATATATGATATGATATGATATATGATATGATATGATATGATATGATATGATATGATATGATATGATATGATATGATATTGTATGTTATGATATGATATATGATATGATATGATATATGATATGATATGATATGATATGATATGATATGATATGATATGATATGATATGATATGATATGATATATTTGGTCACAGCACTTCTTTACATATAATGGTGTACCTCACATTTCTGTATCCGGTGCCACCATTAACATCTTACAGTAACACATTATTTGCAGTACGCGTCTACACAAATACTCCCAATTACACTATGTACCTTTTTTATTACTTGTTCAATCTCCCCTTCAGTATTTCTCCTACATTTCATTTGCTATTCTATATTTAATCATTAATCGTAATATATCTAAAAATATATACGCCTTTCAAACCCCCTTTTTCCTCTAACTACTATTCACTAAAATTTCAATTTCACTTATTCTCTACAAATTATCATATTGAATTATTTGCCCCATTTGTTCTTTGACCTTTTCTCCTATCTTTCTCTTATATTCATTTACTGTTCCAACGTTCAAATGTTAGTACTAATTTTATGCTGTCACTTGTTCATTTCTCTTAACCCTTTTTCACTATATTCACTTTTTTCCTATTTGCGCTCACTTTCACTTTCACACTATTCCATTTACACCTAATCCTTTCACACTACTCTCACTTCCTGTAAATACTTACTGTATTTCTCTCTACACATCAGCTTATACACTTACTCTCTCCCCTATACTTCTCTATCATTTACAATTACAATTTCCCTTTACTAGCACTTTTTGATCACATCCCTACAATTTTTAATCATATCTAATACCATTGCTATATCCTCAGCTGTCGCAGGTTCTGACCTTTCTTTACTGTTCATCTCTGCTTTATTTCTATCTCTGTCTTTCTTTCTATTTCTTTCTTCTTCTTCTATTCCTCTTTTATCCCCCCCCCACGCTTTCACTTTCACATCCTAGATTTCCACTTACACTCGGACCCTTAATCTTTTCACTACTTTCTTCCCTATCACTTCCTGACTCTTGGTTTCTCTTTTTATCCCCACTCGCCTTTTTTCTAGCGCCTGTGTCTCTTGTTCCGTTATTGTCCGCATTCCTTCTGGAGTGCGCTAACCTTACCGCCATCGTATGAACACTAGGAATCCGCTTACGATGCATGATCACGTTACACTTATCTTATCGTAAACGAAGAATAAAGCTCGATTCACATTATACGTCACATCACCGTCACGGACCATCACCGTCCAATGCAAACTCATTCACATTTAACGGCAAGTGACCGTCAGTTTGCCACCATCAAGACTATAGGGACTGTGCTCTCGAACAATGCCGATATTTAGCAAACAAAAACTTGCGATGATTGCTGTCTTGTTGGACGAAGAAGAGGCCGTAAGAAGAAAACGAAACAGAATATGGATGAAAGAAATGGTCAGAAAGAGGAAGAATATAGGTGAATATCATACACTATACCGACAGTTGGAGGATGATGAAAGTTGCTTCTATAAGTATTTTAGAATGTCAAAATATCAGTTTTATATTTTGCTTCAAAAAATACAAATACAAATACAAAAACAAAACACAACATTTAGAGAAGCAATTTCAGCAAAAGAAAAGTTGATGGTTTGTTTAAGGTAAGTCCTTCTAGATTGTAGTCTAAACAATGAAATGGAAAAGTAATTATGTCAATTAGAACAAATTATTGTTTGTCATTCCTTGCATAAAATCATTCACAGGAAAACGTTAATTATTCCACAGGGGAAAATTGTTAATAGTAGGTTTGAAATGATGATATTCCTGACACGTGTGATGGTGTAGGCGACGGTGTTTGCATAGTTGTCAGATCATGTGACGTAGTTGAGGTCGTCCGATAAGAAACCCTATCTGTTTGCAGCTGATTGTGCTGCAGCACGGGATGCTGATAGTGAGTTGGTGGTGCTGAAGAAATCGAAGGCTGCTCATTGCTTTGGGACTGGAACATCCTTTCTTGAATTTCTTCGTATTCAAGATTAGAAATTATATTGAAAATTTTTGATTTTGCCAGATTTTGTCTTAATGGTGAAAATTGTTTCACTGTGGCAGCTATGCCGTTGCAAAATGCATCTATTGGGTCCGCACTGCAGGTAGACGTCAATTGCTTTTATTTTTCATTGTTTTCTAATAAATATTTCATAACGAGAGATGACGCTGTTTCCTTCTCCTGCACCTTTTTCTTTGGACGCCTTTGTGACCCTGTAACTAGAGGATCAGTGTTCTTGCTTCTGGCAGTACTGATTTTCTTAAGTCCTGTGGATGTGAAGCAGCAATCTCTGCAGTCTCTTCATTTGTATCATTGTTCAAACTTTCTTCTTCTCCTTGATTGTTCGAATCGTCACTGCCTTGAGGTTCAACGTTTCCTATAGTTTCTCTTTCTTTAATAAACGGGATCAGAAATAACATATAATCTTCATATTTCCATTTTTTTTTTCGGTGTTGGTTGCCTGTCCGCTCTTAGTCTTCCTCTTTTTTAATGCCTCTCTAAACTGATCCCTTAATGAAACCCACCTCACTTTGCATTCTGGACCTGAAAAGATTGAATCGGCCTCATTCATCACGGAAATCATATTCATAACAAATCAGTAATACATATAGTCACCATCTAGTTCACAACAATAGAACAGACCTTCGGATTTCAATCAAAAGATACTAGCAATATGACCAAAGATGTTAAAGCGAGTATAAATAACAGGGAGGAAGAAGAAAGCATAAACAATTCACGCTATCAAACCGTCCACGTCACATCAAAACATTCTCCTCGAGAATCCCAGACGGTCCGTGCCGTTGATGGGCTGTGACGTTGCCTGTATATGTGAACGCTACCATACAAAAAGCATTGTACAATGTTTTGATGCAACGCTGCTGGTCCGTGATGTGACGGTGATGTGACGTATAATGTGAATCGAGCTTAATACATTCACTGTCTCTTCTATTTACAATCATGCATACTTCTACTCCGAATTATCTGTTATCGCGCTTTCAATTTCTTACAACTCTTCGAAACCAGCATCAAGCACTTCTTTCTATCCCTCATCACAAAACGTCTTTATACTCATCCTCCTACACTGTAGAAATACCTCGCCTCTGGAATTCATTATCTAATGACGTCAGGGACTGCAAGACTTCATCACAATTCCAAATTCAATTGGAAAAGTTTGTCTTATTTAATGGGTTTTAGGTATTGCTAGAAGTCTTGATTTGTGTTTTTTACTCTACATTAAAATGGCAAGTTTCTTGTTTATGTTAGTAGTAGTAGTAGTAGTAGTAGTAGTAGTAGTAGTAGTAGTAGTAGTAGTAGTAGTAGTAGTAGTAGTAGTAGTAGTATTTATTTATTTAATCTGGTAGAGATAAGGCCATCAGGCCTTCTCTGCCCCTCTACCAGGGGATTACAACTATAATATGAAGAATAAAATTACAATTAATATTAAATTTACAATTACAATTACAATTACAATAAAAATTAAAGTACGACAAGATTACCTGATTAATGAAAGCTAGACAATTTATTATAAAGTTAAGAACAAAGAATATTTTTGTATTTACTGAATTACAAATTAAACCTAGAATAACAAAATTCTATAGTGATGAAATTACCATATATTGAGATATTTTGTGATAGATTAAGAGCACTATTTACAAGAAACTATGTCTGAACGAGTCTCAATTACTGACCAAGTGCCTAGTAAGTTTGAATTCAATTTTATTTCGACACTCCCTGATGCTAGCAGGTAACGAATTCCAGAGTCTTGGCAGGGCTATTGTGAAAGAGGATGAGTATGAGGAGGTGCAATGGGATGGTATTGTTAGTATTGTTTCATGGCGAGAGCGTGTGTTCAGATTGTGGTGGGAAGAAAGGTAAGTGAAGCGAGACGACAGGTACGAAGAAATAGAAGAGTTCAAGATTTCGAAGAGAAGGAGAAGTGAATGTAAATTTCTTTTCTTATCTAGTTTAACCCTACCTATTGTTTCCAGGGATTGAGTAATATGATCATATTTACGTACATTGCTTACAAAACGTACACACAAGTTATGAGCACGTTGAAGTTTCGTTTTGTTGTCGCTGGAAAGGTCAGTCAGTAAAATGTCGGCATAGTCAAAATAGGGAAATACAAGCGTCTGCACAAGGGACATTTTTAAGCAAGAAGGAAGATGAACATTTATCCTTCTTAGCACATGGATAATAGAATATACTTTTCTGCAAGTTTCTGTGATTTGTATTAGTTAATTAGTTAGGATATAATTAATCATGATATTTAACCACTCATCTAAAGTTTATGTGACTGCAACCTGTGTATATTTTTCTGTGGCTTTACTTTGTTTATAATGTGATTTTTCTTTTTATTTCTATTATTGTATTTGTATATCTGGTGGTCTGGAAGAGAAGGCTTGATGGCCTTAACTACACCTGAATAAATAAGTAAATAAATAAATGAAGTTCATAACCATCGCTGGTCTTGTAATTTCTAAAATGAATTCATATTGATCAGAATTAATTAATTTCTTTTTTGTCAGCGTAACTAAATTCCAAACAAGCGCTGTCCGAGTACAATAGAACTACCGGTCAATTTAGTCTATTACCAGCAAACTGTACACGAGAGTAAATTGAAATGCACTATTCATATGCACATTAGTGGTCCATTCATTTGCTTCGGCAACGCTGTTCTGGTTTTAATGATTCCAATCAATATTATCTGGGTTCATGGCCAAAGGAGAGAAAAAAGCATGACATATCTGTCAACTTGGCTGTTCTGTTTACATTCCTCCTTCAAAAAAAAAAAAAACGACGCTGATGCTGGTGACGGTAATTGTAACAGTGCTGGTATTTCCGATAGTGGTGGTCATGGTTGATATTGACGGTAGCATTGGCGAAAGTGTTGATGACTACGATTATAATTAAGGTGGTTCTTTTGATTATTCCAATGCTATTGAAACCAGTGACATGTTGCTAGGTTTTATTAAATTTTGTGTTGTTTTTCTGGGTTTACTTCATGTACTATACAAATAATTTAGATGTCCTATCAGAGGGTATCTTCAGAAGTTGAGTCTTTCAAGTGCCATTGATTAGAATTACAAAACAGATTTTTGCTTCCGTAACAGTATCTTCGAATTACTTTTGCGCGTTCTTCCCGGAACATGTTCCCACAATTGTACCTAAGCCCTTAAACCCCGACCGGATCGCCGAAGTACTCTCTCATCGATACACATATTGCTATGTTGGTTGGACACTTAAACACTGAACGATCCACCAACCAACCAACTTCTTGTTGCACTGAAAGTCTGCATGAGTGGAGATCAAGCTGAATTGTTTTTGACTACTTCTTTAATTCGTAATCTCTTTGAAATTGTTCAGTCTAGTTCTTCAGTCCTTAATGTTAATCCATGATGAATTAATAAAAGTTATGGCTAGTATAACTTGGGTTTTATTGTTTATGCTTAATAGTTAAACCTAATACCTTACTATAATAATACCGGACAGCTAGCAGTTTTACGTGCGAACGACGCTGGTGCTGCTTCTTACCTGCCGGTGTGGAGATACTCGCGAAACAAGCTGTAATCAACTGCAATGTATATTGTTGCTTGGCTAGTTAATAGTTTTATTAATTAGTGCTGTGTTAAAATGTCAGGGTGTATGTGTGCTGTTTATAATTGTGACAATTGCAGCATTACAAACTGCTCCAAATCGTACTTTCGATTTCCGACAGTTCATAAAACGTGAGTCAACAACATTCTTTATTAGGCCTAATGCCTTTGTCTCTGTGTTGATAGAACAATAAAAATTAGCTTTTTTATTTAGGCCTAATAGATGAATAGAAGTTAAATTTATTGGAAATTTTAAGGTTTTATCAAATTAAGTTTTATTGTTGTCTACATACCTTTACTAATAATTATTACAAGCATCAGAATACTACGATTTTTATTTTTGCAGTTGTCAGCAATGGGTATATAAACCATTATTATAAATTCATTCCTAATGTCAGAACTCATTTTGTCTCACTAAAGCAAAGAAAAAATACGTAACAATTAATAATTACAGAAAGTAATATGAAGTATGCAATATTCTCATAATATGTAGCTCTGATATAAGGTAATAATTTTACATTAAATATAATTCAACATTTCTTAAATGTTTCATATATTATTCCACATTAGTAACTTACGTTTTAAACAATATTCCGAATCCCGCTATGTTAATATTTGTATTTGTGGACGTAATTCCACGCCGCTCCGCTAGATGTCAAATCCGCAATATTTCGCACTCACGTCAATGCTGCTAGTATACAGCTGTCCGGTATTATTATAGTAAGGTAGGATCTGGTTAAACTTTTGTAGCAGAGAGAAAAAATAATTTTTTTTTCTAAAATATTGTATTTGCTAGCGATAGCAGTGTTCCACCGTGAGTCAGTCGAGATCAAATGAAAACATGTTCGTAATGTGTTTCGACATTTCATCACGGTAGCGGGTTACATTTTAAATGGTTATTTAAGAAACCACACATGCCCTTAGCTGTAAGTTATGAGAAAACTGCAAAAAAACTGTCTGCAGCTTATAAATATTGAACGGTTAGCGCGTCTGGCCGCGAAACCAGGTAGCCCGGGTTCGATTTCCGATCGGGGCAAGTTACCTGGTTAAGGGTTTTTCCGGGGTTTTCCCTCAACCTAATATGAGCAAATGCTGGGTAACTTTCGGTGTTGGACCCCGGACTCATTTCACCGGCATTATCACCATCTTATTCAGACACTAAATACCTAAGATGTTGATAAAGCGTCGTAAAATAACCTACTAAAACAAATAAAAAATAAATAAATATTGGATATACGTTCATATCTTTCAGGATAAACTTTTCATATGAATTGCAATATTTCTAGATATGTTAAAGAAACATTTTGATTATCCAACTAAATCTATTTATTGTGAATTTAACGTATTTAATATTGAACAAATTTATAAAAATACTCTGTTAAAATTTTATCATAAAAATCGTAATAAGTTTATATTACAGGCACACAATCATGACAAGACGAAATAATAATTCAACATTAGTAGAACCTAAATGTTTCACATCTGCTGGTCTAAAGCATAGCATTAATTTTGGCCCTCGTTTGTATAATTCTTTAGCTAAATTACACCCAGAACTTCTAACGTATAACCCACTAACATATAACAAGAAAATTAGAAACGTGTTAATGTCTTCAATTTGATTAAATAAATTTATAGCCTATGTGTATGAATTAATAAGCCTATATTATATTTGTATTCTATAATTTTGGAATATATATTCTTTCATAAATTGTCCTTCCTTATTCACGTACGACATTATTCTTCTCTATGTCAATATTATATTATATAATTTCATTGCCGCTGTAATCTTAATTTTAGTTCCTATTTTATTTTATTTTCTATATTCCTCTTATACTAATATATTATTTAATTTCACTGTAGCCGCTAGTACCTCAGCTAAGTTTCTATAATAATTATAACGAAAAATGGATTCTCTCGCTATAATTATCAATACACAAATTCATAATCTTAACAAAATTAGACCAAAGGAAATTGCTTTTTATATGTAAGTTTTTGCGTGATTCAATTATTTTTGTCTTAATGATTATTTAATTTGTTGTTTATTCGCAGTAATGGGTGGCTTCGCTTTACATCTTCTTTTGAATTACAAACGCTATCAGAGACGATAAAACGATTGCATGGTGATGTCCGAGCAATTGCAGGTTGAGAATAGCAAGGAAAGCTGCCGGCCGTAGTCTGAAGAAATGTGAAGATGTTGCAAGACTAGCCGGGAATCGAACTTCGAATTATTTTTGTCTCATTTATGACAGTGTCTGTCGTGGTAAGAGTCTTATGGATGTCTTTTCGAGAATGTAGTATTGTGTAATGGTTTCTCATAGCTTTCTAAAACTGCGAATATAATTGAAGACCTCCCCGAAATAAAGATGTAACCAACAATACTGTAATTCATGTTTCAGGAGAAAGGGAAATAATTTCACGGCCATATTTCATTAGGTCTGTATTTACTATCAGAACCACTTGACTGAACAAGGATACGAGTTTATTCAGCCATCGAACGCACAAATTTATTGTTATAAATAAATGCTTTGGAATTTTTCCACCTACATCACATATTTCAAGAATCTGATGACACATACTTTTTCCGGGGAGGTCTTCAATTATCGTGAACTGTGGAAGATTATGGCAGCAAGAACATTATTCCCGGTACCTTGATATTGTTTTTGTTTACAATTTAATTCTATCGGAATTATAATCTCAATTTTCGGCCCCAAAAATTGACGCTCTGTCTCTTCTACGTAAGATAACTGATTTCTCGATTGTAATTTCAAAACAGCAGAATGCTGCGTAGATAATTCCCTTGATTGTTTCTCTCCTAACTGCATAGAGACGGAATTTGTATCTGCAAATGATATCAGTCGTGTGTCAGTATAATATTGATTCCATTCTGTAAATGATGTAATTTGCATCCGCAGTGCAGACTGCATGGTAGCAAGTGCTTGAGCTTTCCAAACGTTGGTGTAACAGCAAAATAATGCAGTTTTATGAAGCTCGTAATAGTAATAACAATAATGATCATTACCATTATCGTAGTTATCATTGTAGTGATCACAGATGTTTTCACTATCACCACTCTGAACCAATGGCATCGCAGTAGGAAGCTATGATTGGGTGTGTGTTTGAATCACATTTTGGCTCATTACCTTAGGCAGTCCCATGAGGAATCCTGTGTCTCCACAATAGCCTACTATCCCCATATCACCACTTCTATTAACGCTAGATATCCCCTCAGATAATACGCCGTGAAATAATCGATTATTAAGTGGCAATATGATCATCAGATATTACATTCCTGTTTCGTTACATACCGGTAACAGTTATATTTGGGTATGAACTTTCTCTTTAAGGAAGAGCATTTTTTCTTTTTGAGTAGGCCTGTGTTTTATTACATGAAATAATATGAGGAAATGTTTCGCTTGATATGTTAAAACGGACTTCGGATGGACAGATCACTTATTGACTCATTGTTCAGTATGAACGAAAAAGAAGAGAGTTTCATTTTGAGACTCACTTAGCTATCCTCGACTATTTGAAAGCTTTTGACAGAGTTAAAGAGATGTACTGTTTGACTTATTATAGAGGACAAATATTCTAAACCTGCTATTAAAGTGTGTACGCTAGTCGCCTGGAATCTGAAAGCATAGCCAGGGTTGCCAGATTGGTATAACTAAAAGCAGCAAAAGCTCGCTGAAAAAGTAGCCAACATTCAGAAAAAGTAGCCCAATATAAATGGCAGATTTATATTTCGCGGATTATATATGTTTAACTGAATCGGAATGTTTTTTTTCAAGTCTCCTTTATGAGCATTAATTTGAATTTTATAAACTTTACAATCTGCTTTATTGCTGTAGTCTTTCACATCCTGAAGCCAGTTTGAGAATGAAGTATCATTTAACCACTGCCTATTAAACGTTTTGGTATACTTCTCCCACTTTCCCATTTTCAGCAATTACAGAACGAAATAATAAATATTTCCATTTTCAGTATAATCACAACACAAAACAAATGTCTAAAAAGTTATTCACTATCACAATTTAAAAATGTTACTGTATAGCACATCTATAACAAACACAGTTCTCTTAAAATTATTTCACTATAGGACTCAGAATTGAATAATTAACTTCCATTATAATTAGGGTATAAAAATGTCAAAAAATTAATTCTGTAATATAATTTAAAAATTGTATATCACATTTACAACAGATCCTAGTTCCTAATTTAAGATTATTGTAATGAACTACATCGGCATTCACAAAAATACTAATGCTTGAAGTGAAGAAAAAAGAGCAACTGATTATTATCTGCAGGCTGCACTTCGCCACTGCATTTCTGCTGACACTGGTCACGGTGAAACGAAAAAATCCCCTTACACGGTCATGTGACATTTTGCAATATATATATTTCGTTTCTCGTGGTTAAGGTGGTGGTGGAATAAGGCGAGACGTACACTGTAACAGGTTTTTTCACGGAGAGGAATGATATTACTACACCTATTACTATTAATTTTCCACAATTTCAAATCAGAAAAAATAGCCCAAAAATAGCCCCGAAAATTTTTGAGTAGCCCAAAAGGTCGCAAGTAGCCCAATGGTAAAAATCAATAGCCAATTCAAATATCAAGTAGCCCAATCTGGCAACCCTGAGCATAGCGGTCGTGAGAATCGTCTGTAACACAGAGAGTGCGCATGCGTGAGCATTTACTATAATACTGCTTCTACCAGCCGCGTGCCGTCATTCATGCTTGCAGATCCTAGGCAGGAAGTGTAACATAGATGTATTCCATGAACATAATAAGGTTGAAATAAACATTAAGGGGAGTGGGTAGTGATACCTGTGCGATTAAAGAAAATCAGTACAAACGTTTAGTTAATATTTCTAGGCTTTTTGTGTACAGAGTAGAATAAAAATTTCCGTGGTTATACAATAAATCATTCTGAATTCAGTGAATGGTAGCCTGGCCGCAAACTTCTGTGTTTATGTTATCGTTATGTTTAATTTTCATTGTGAATGGGCCTTAAGAATAGCTTTTTTTTTTTCACGAACAGTGATCGGCAACAAAAGTTAACAAAATTGTTCAAGAACATTATTTTACAAAAGTGTTCGCGCGTAGCTCTACCTTCCAAACTAAGACGAACATTTCGTTCCGTTTGTGAATGAGCTTATTTATGTGATTGAGGATATGTTAAGTATCAAAGACTAATAATGTTAATGTGCTCTGCAGCACTTTCGGTTCATTTAAACTAGACAAAAACTGCATGGCCTCAAAATCCAAAGCACTCCAAGAATAATTCTTGTTTTCTGCTACCTTTCTTTTTTACCGCTTGGACTGGGATAGCAATGATTTTGTTTTCTATGCTACTTCCTCTATCTAAATCTTCATTTGAGACGATGTACTTTTATGTAAATCGCTTTTCACCATTGTGTTCCTGTAATGTTTAACTTTGTGGTCCCAAAAACACTCCCCCAGTTCGTACAATTCAATTACCTAAATAATTTCCGCTCCGGACCACTGAATTTCTCCCCTTTAAATTTAACAGTTTAATCTCAGTCTACATATAAGTTCAGCGATTCTAGACCTTTAGAATTAGAATTATCCCGTAGAATCCCTGTAGGGCAAGGGCCTCTTGGCTGGCAAGGTGGCTATTCTGGCATTCCCGCGTAACCAGTTCGGGAAAGATCCTCATTCTTTTGATGCTGCATCTATCAGTAGTCTCCACTCTCGGCGGTCTTTGGCTGTTGTCGTCCAGTTGGATCCAAAGTGCAGTTTCAGATCGTCCGCCCATCTTTTTTTCTGTCGGCCTACGCTCCTTTGTCCGGTTCTTGGGTCCCAGACTATTGACCTTTTCCTCCGCCCATCTGTTGTGGTCCATCCTCATGATTGGCCCGCCCACTTCCATTTGATGTAGGTGGCTGATGTTGCTGCGTCTTTGATGCCCGTCATCTTCCTCAGGTCTTCGTTGCGGATTCTGTCATGGAGGCTGACGCCAACAATCTTTCTCTCCAACTTTCTTTGGCATGTTCCTAACATTTTTCTTTCTCTGTCTGTTAGAGCCCAGGTTTGGGCTCCATATAGTAGGAGAGGAAGGATGCAACTGTCCAGTATATCTTTTTTCATTCTTATACTGTATTCTTGGCTTGTGAGGATAAATCTCAGACTCCAGAATTTTGGCCATGCTGCCGAAATGCGTCTCTGGACTTCTTTGCGGGTAGCGTTGTTGAATGCCACTATTTGTCCTAGGTAGGTGTATTCGGTGACGTATTCTAGTTCTCTGCTGCATATTTGAATAATTTCCTCCTTGCTGTTGGTCATTAGTTTTGTTTTCTGGAGATTTAGTTCCAGTCCAGCTTTTTTACTCTGCTGGGCTAATTCTTGTATGCCTCGACTTAATTCATCCGCCGAATTTGCAAACAGGATGATGTCGTCTGCGAACCTTAGGTCTCGGAGTTTCTGCCCTTCTATCTGGATTCCCCAGTCCATCCTCATTTTCCGAAAGATGTCTTCTAGCAAGATAACAAACAAGCTGGGCGATATGGGATCTCCTTGTCTGACTCCTCTCGTTAGCTGAAAGTTGTTGCCTTCTCTCTCCAGTTGGATTTTAGCTCCCATATTTGAGTATATTTTGGAGATTATCCTGATGTATTTTTCTTCTACGCCTTGGTTTTGTAGTGCCGTCAAAATTGGGACATGCTCAACAGAGTCGAATGCTTTCTTGAAATTCCTTACCAGAGAGTAAATCGGTTATTTGAGAAATCACAAAAGTGAATTTTTTAGCCAAAATTAATTATCTGTGTTTATGACATCAATATATGTATTTGCATGTCTGTAGGAGAAAGTAGCCATGTTCGCCTTATTTTAAGTGATGCTGTGATAACAGTATTTCTCTGATTTTATTAAGATATATTTTTCTGGCCTAGTCGTAAGAGAGATAGCACGCCTGAGGAGCTGTAATGTGGGACTTCAATAAGATATATATTCAGTTTAAAACTTTAAAAACACTTTTCTTTTCATTTTATAATATGAAGGACAAAATACATTATGTACTAAATTTGTACTGAAATAACTTTTGCTCTCATTAACTTACACACAAAATAAGTACAAATTATTATAATTTTTATTGGAAATATTTCGGGTATTTGAGAAACGCCACATGTCCACGTACTGTACGGCACCTTGGACCTCTCACATATTAAATTTATTATTATTAGGCCTATTATTTATTATTTAAATTTAAATATACAGAATACAGAATATAATACAACAAGAGAAATAGAAATAAAATAATACAATCAATATAAAAAAGGAGATACAGTAATATTAACAAAATTTGAGGACCGAATGAGCAGCGCTCGTAGCTGTAATTTTAATTTTGGCTCCTATTTTATTTTATTTTGTATATTCTTTTATAGATCTATTAATAATATATCTGATATATTATTGAATAATTTCAAGGGAAAAATTGTTCCGGGATCGATACCCGGCCCCGGAACAATTTTTCCCTTGAAATTATTCAAATCTGCTTTACAGGGAGCTTCACCTGAAAGACTAGATTTGCATGATATATTATTACTCGGTCTATAAAAGAATATACAAAATAAAATGAAATAAGAGCTAAAATTAAATTACAGCTACAGTGAAATTAAATAATATATTAGTAAATAAAATAAAATAGGAACTAAAATTAAGATTACAGCGGCAATGAAATTATATAATATAATATTAACATATAATTATTGTGATAAGAAAAAATTACACTTTGTTATGGTCAAATTATGAGGTTAGGGTTAAAATATTTACTTTACAGTATCACAAATCCTTTCGTATTATTTTCAGATAATAACATCCAACAAATATAGGCCTAAGCAAGTCAAGAAATACACTCCTGAAGAAGCACTTGAATAATTATTTTATTCACTTCGGTGTGATCCCGAAGATTCGGAGACTGAACCTGATGAAGGGACAGAGGAGGAATTTGGTTCAACGAATCTGAAGGGATCTAATATCTCAACTGTAACACAACCAAGCACCAGTAGGAACCTGAGTGATGTACATAATTCAGCTACTGATAGTGTAGATGAGAAGGAGGAGGTGCAGGAGGACTGATTCTCATATAGGGGTGAACGTGTCAAAATAAAATTTCTTAAAACATTTCAGTAACTTTAAGAGCAAAATTTTCTTGATAAACTGAAAGTTTAATTTTTTATAAGACTATAAAAAATGGCCTGGTAAAGGGATCAGAAATAAGTACTAAAGGTGTTGTGAAATTCAATACAACAAATAACAAATTTATATAAAAGCATTTATTAACTGTATGGGCTTCAACACAAAATGATTAAAAGTTTAACACTCAGTACGCCTAAACACAGGCATATCAGTGCAACTGGCTTTAACACTGTAACATGATGACCGATGATAGACTATCCACGTCACGTTCTATCCTGCCCATGTAAAGGCACATTGACAAAGTTATAAATGATGTTCGAAATGGCTAGTTAATTCTCTCTGAAGTCAACAAGGAACATATGTTTCGAACACAAAAGACCTCATGATTCTGAACTGACACACCAAGTACTAGCCAGTGAGATTGTATTAATTGCTTTTGCCTTCCCGGTTACTTTCATAATCAGTGTAATTCACACATTATTTCTAATTCTTCATGTTAAGTAAAGTTGTAACAAATAGATTATTATTCGCGGCTATATTTGCTATTCAGTCACTCCTCTTCTCAGAGAAAGGATTATAATCATTGAAATTTGCCTAATTCGTTTTAAATAAGTTAGAATGATCTAAATTCTATTCCATACGCACCGTCGCAGCAAAATAGATCTAATTAAGTTTGTGTACTATAAATACGTTTGTGTACTATAAAGACATTGCACTGTAATTTATTTTTTTTCTCTTCCTTGCATTGGTTTTTATATTCATAACAAATTATCCATGTAATATGTACTATTCAAAATTTTGTTTTTGTAAATGTTATACTTTGTCTTCTAGGCAATCCTGTTTCGGGAAAGTGTTTGATGATGATGATGATGATGATGATGATGATGATGATGATGATAATGATGATGATGAAGATGATGGATAGTGAAGATGATGATGATGATGATGATAATAGCAAATTCCTTTTCTATAATGGATGTAATATGTTTCTTCGCAATATAATTTTATCCTGTATTTTCTTTCTTCTACTTTCTCGTATTCATTAATTCCAGTATTCCATTGCCTTTCTCTTCCTATCATTTTTATTCTTAGCTTATATTTATATTGTACCATACTTTCCCTGACCCGTTTTCACTTATCGCCTTTTCATGTTTCCTGCTTCTTTCAGTCTTCCTTTTTCACGGTCTTCCCATTTCCGAAGTTCTCTTCTCATTACTATTTCCTTTCATTAATCCCTTCTCTCTATATATAAGCCTTTAACTTTTGTGTACGTCTCCTTTACCCTTATATCTTCATTTTTCATACCTTTTTTATTTCTATATCCTTCTTTCTTCCAATGATTCGTGAACCGGATGTTCCATATCAATCACATAAAAATAAAAACATCCCACGAATACCGCAACAGCACGATGTATCGCGTATGTATCTTGATATCAGATATGTTAACATATGACACATATTGAAGAATTCTATCTGCCGTTTGCGTCGCTTTCCTTCCCAAATGTTAAGAGATATTATGAAATGTAATATATACATTCTGTTATTAATCATTAGAATTATGGGATTATAACAAGATTTCCAGCGCGGAGAAAAAGATCAAGATGAAACGAAGGCATAGGTATCTAAAATAAAGAAATTCCAGTTAAACAAATACGCTTTATATTAAATATATTAAATTAAATTAAATTATTACTTTATCGTAGTAATGTCACGAGGTTTATCAGGGAAATCTCAGACCTCGAGTGACATTTATTAGGACTATTTCGTGAATAAAATAAAGATGTAAATAATATATCCCTAAAATTCGATCACAAATTGTTAATAATTGTATATTAACGAATACTTAACCTATTCAGACATTGTGAAGATGGAATACTCGTAGATGAATATCGATTACTGCAATAAAGAAATTCGATGTTATTATTCAGTAATGCCAATTGCGAAAAGCGAAATATAGGTATAATAATGTTAATTACATGTACTGCACTTTTCTCTTATTATTATAACATAAATACATTTTCATTATCTGCTGAAATCATAATTTAATTTAACAGTAACAGTGGGGACAGCTATGTACCAATGCTTATGTATTCACAGCGAGACATGTTGCTACACAGTGAAGCCATCTCTGTATAGATAGGCCTAATTAAAACACGAATTTTATTACGCCATACGAAAGGAAGTTTGACCAGAGACCTTATTATTACTACGCAAGGTCTTTGGTTTGATATGCGATGATGTTACATAAATTTGAACATCTGACTTTCTATTAATTGTTTCATTTCATTCACAAAATACAAATTTTATAGGCTACAATCATAGGTTACGTTACCTGTGGGAGCAGGACCAATGTCAGCTGTGCCTTATTTCGACCGTTACTTACAATCAGTGCTACACGAAAACATTTTTTATAGCTCGACAAACGCATTCTCGCTGTAGTGTATAACGGAACTAAAGCTCCATCTACACAGTTCAATATTCTAATCGCGTATGCATGCAATGTGGGAAGAATATTGAAAGAATTAAGTTTAAAAGGTACGTTCCATTAAGCTGCATGGAGATTTTGTGTCTACATGGTGCGTCGTTTTGGACGTCGTCTTCACTGCGTAAATATATTAATTAATATTAAATATCAATCTTGCATTCATTGCTTTAAAGTTGAAAGAAAAGTTTAACCGTGTAGTTGCGTCTTAATGTATTCGTGATTATCAATTTACGGGGAAACAGTTGGCGACAACGACTAAACAAAAGAACGATCATGCGATAAATTGACAGCGATAAATCTAGCTTCAAAAATTATCGCAAAGTATGACTGTGATTGGTTGGAATTCAAAATGTCATTACACTTCATTGGTCGAAAATGGAATGACGTCATATAAACGAAATAGTCTTATAGGTTTACCTCAATTTAAATAAACTTGTATACTATTCGTTAAAACTTAACTGAAGAATATTGCTGGGGAATCTTTTAAGTGTATTGTAAATATTCATAATTTAAATATGTATGGAACTACTGTATTGAGTAAGGCTGGTTGAATGAAAGAGAAGGCCTTATCTCCTTAACTCTGCCAGCGAAAATAAGACATTCTATTCTATTCTGTTCTTTATTATATGTTACATTGAATTATTAAAATTTAAGTTTCAAAACTCATAAAATTAACAGATACCATCGAATGAATTATAATGAGAGTTAAAAGTGAGCCATGAAGGCAAAGCATGCTGAATTACAGTGTTCTATATTGTTACATCATGTTGACAGGCATCCAACGGATATGCAAACATACAAATTCAATACAGAGCACTAGCATTTCAATTGTACGTGTTGAAAAATGTATACCGATAAAAATGTCATATGCACAACTGTTAACGTAACGTAGAAACTGGAAACTAAATTATATTAATCTCATAAGCACAGCCCCAATTCTTTCAGATGAAGTATTTTCTTATTCTGTCACAGACCAATCTGATTACTATTTTTTAAAATTCATTTAGATTAAATGAGGAGCTTGGTATCAAAGTTGGACAACTCCACTTTTGCTTTTTTTACAGGGGAGGCGGAAAACTAGATCCTTGGAAACCAATGTCACCGTTATATGTAGATTTTTTTTAAACATTCTCATAGGTCATATAAACAATTTTTCAGTCTCAAAATGTGATTAAAATTAATATTCAAGTCGCAATTTAAGTTTAAAAAGTGAAATTGTCCGTCTCTGAAACTAAGTCCTGGAGTTGTCTATTTTTGAAACCAAATGAAGCCACATTTAAAGTGGAGTTGTCTGTTTTTGAAACCAAACGAAGCTTCCTCGCTTCCTTTTGAGGAATTTCTTTGACATGAACTTCCATATTCTTATTGGAATAACGATGTAACATAATTTTACAAAGGAAATTTACGTAAAACAGTACGTCTTATTCATCCACAAACCGATTATATAAACAATCAGCCATGTTGGATTCGCGATGAGTGATGGGAAAAGGTGGTACGAATGTGGGATTCTCATTGGCTACTGAAGGAATTGTCCTAATTTGAAACCAAGTCACAGTGGAGTAGTCTACTTTTTGATTCTAAAGCGCACAATTATGTGCTATCTT
Source organism: Periplaneta americana (assembly GCF_040183065.1). NCBI lineage: Eukaryota > Metazoa > Arthropoda > Insecta > Blattodea > Blattidae > Periplaneta > Periplaneta americana. The sequence continues at coordinate 117,728,873 of NC_091132.1, read as the reverse complement.
CGCTGTGGAATGTCCGTTTTTTAACCTAAACAGTTCCAGAATCGAATTCAGTACAGAAAAATATATGAGAAACAATCGATATCTCGAAATCGAAAAAAATGAAGTTGTCTAACTTTGATACAACGCTCCTCAAATAATAACAGGTACTCAATTACATCCCTTTTTATAAGCTTACTTGAACAAACATTATATTCAATTACTATTTTAAAATGTTAATTTTACGATCACTTAAAAGGATAGACATAGACATAGTTTGACTTGGATATGTACTGTAATACAGTAGTCAGCAAAGATTGCGTCATATAAAATTCAGCGCGCAATACACAGTAATGGGAAAGGTAGGTGGGGAGGACACCCCACATTGCTTACAGGCCAGTTACTTTATGGTAACAGCTCTGGCCTGGCGACGCAGTGGTTTGGGCGAGTTCACTGTTTGTTCGAAGGGGTGTTCCTTTCAGTCTTCCCCTGGCTGCGCTAGCGGTCACATCTCGGGAGCGTTAGTGTGGGCGTACAGTCGCGCTAAGGACGTACTACACCACCACTGTCTTGTGTGTTGCAATTTAGTGTGTTTGTTACGTACATTTCATTTAGTTACTTAAATAGTTGTGTGCTTCTGTTTTGTATTATTTAGTATGTAGTATTTATTGTCTAGATTCACTGCTACTTTCTGTTTGTGAAAATGCTGCCTGTTAAAAGCAAACTGAAAGGTCGGGTATTGCATTCGCAGTCGCGAGAAGTCGTGAGCAACATGTAGCGCTTTATGAAGATAGCGTCGGAAGAAAAAACGTAACAAATGTTGGAAAACTTGTAGCAGAGTTTACCGCTGTGTCTGAGAGCTGTGTTAGCCAAATAATAAGGGAGACTAAAGACATTGATAATCGGCGCCAAAATCAACTGTGGACAACTTTAATGAAGCTGTCATAAGACGAACCAAAGCACGAGTTCTATATTTCACAGAAATAGCGGCCCATATTAATATATATATATATATATATATATATATATATATATATATATATATATTGAAATTGAAAGACTGTCGACTTTCAGGGAGGTATCTCGACTTTGAGGAAAGTTATCTTGAAATTAGGATTTCATTGAAAAAAAACACAAAAACACTAAAATAATCTCCAAATTCTGGTTGAGCATCACAGCATTAGGGCCAAAAGTTTGCAGTATTTGAGCAAAATAAAGAAGTACAGAGAAGAAGGCCGCTCCATCTTTTACATGGATGATTATGATGATGATGATGGTGGTGGTGGTGGTGGTGGTGGTGGTGGGAAAGGTAACAGTGAAGCACTGATGAACATTACCGATATTTTCGCATGAGTATATTTCATTATTAATTAGTGATTAACTGTTAAATATAGTGATTCGATTGCTGCTCAATGTATTTCCACATTAGTGTTTATTAGTGATTATTTCCATTAGTTCACTACTTTAGTGTTTATTAGTGATTATTGTTCCAAACTGCTGCTCATTGTATTTCCACATTAGTTTACTTCTTTATTGTTTATTATTGTTCCGAACTCCTGCTAATTGTATTTCCATTAGTTTACTACTTTAGTGTTTATTAGTGATTATTGTTCCGAACTCCTGCTAATTGTATTTCCATTAATTTACTACTTTAGTGTTTATTAGTGATTATTGTTCCAAACTGCTGCTCATTGTATTTCCACATTAGTTTACTTCTTTATTGTTTATTATTGTACCGAACTCCTGCTCATTGTATTTCCATTAGTTTACTACTTTAGTGTTTATTAGTGATTATTGTTCCAAACTGCTGCTCATTGTATTTCCACATTAGTTTACTTCTTTATTGTTTATTATTGTACCGAACTCCTGCTCATTGTATTTCCATTAGTTTACTACTTTAGTGTTTATTAGTGATTATTGTTCCAAACTGCTGCTCATTGTATTTCCACATTAGTTTGCTTCTTTATTGTTTATTATTGTTCCGAACTCCTGCTAATTGTATTTCCATTAATTTACTACTTTAGTGTTTATTAGTGATTATTGTTCCAAACTGCTGCTCATTGTATTTCCACATTAGTTTACTTCTTTATTGTTTATTATTGTACCGAACTCCTGCTCATTGTAGGCCTATTTCCATTAGTTTACTACTTTAGTGTTTATTAGTGATTATTGTTCCGAACTGCTGCTCATTGTATTTCCATTTAGTTTACTTATTTAATGTCTATTAGTGACTATTGTTCCGGAGTATGAAGTGAACACAGTGACAGGAGCTCAAAATTATGCAGACGCTGCAACGCGAGACTTCATTTCTAATATGACTGTATTTCCCTCCCTCCATTCCCTCCGTCAGGGATCGGTCTCCCTCCCACAGTCGAACCTTCTCCTCTCTCGCGTCGACGAGCTGTCACCATAAAGTAACTGGGCTGTAACTTTGAATGAAGTGATGGCTAAGGGGAGGGTCATCATGCCTTACCTCTCCGCCATGCTTGTGTATTAAGGGGTTGACTAGCGAGTCTAGAAATGCCGACAACTTCTGTAACGGCTAGATTTTATAATTATTTTAATCGGTAATCAAATAGATTTAGGAAAGGCAGGTCATCTACAGACAGTCTTTTCACTCTAAAACAGATAATACAGGAAAGAGATATGAACTTAGAAACACATATCGCCTTCATTAATTATGGAAAGGCCTTGATCGTGTCAAAAGACCAAAATTATGAAACATTATGTCACAAGAAGGAATTCTGCAACATACACAGAGTGATTCATGAGGATTTACCGTCCCTTACGGAGCTTATTTCCGAAGACATTCTGAGCAAAAAATGTCATGTAAACATGTATTCTAATTTCAATATCTTCAGAGTTACACTAATTTGAAGTTGTTTGTAAAATACCATTATTATTTTGTTTTAAGAGTAAAAGATTATTACAGATAAAGAATGAACTATTCAGGAGTATCGTTTCTTTAATTAGCAATATTCTGAAGCTAAAAATGTGTTGTGAATTCCACAGTTGCTTCGTACAGTTTTAACTACAAAATTGAATTTTTCTTACGCATTTATCACATTGTTACAAATCATGCCACTCTTATAAATTCTTCAAGACTGTACATTAGGATGCACAATTAAACTGTAAAGAATAAAGTTCATAAAGTCGTATAATTTGTAACAATGTTGTGATAAGTGGGTAAGAATGATGTAATTTTTAGTTAAAAATTGAAAAAACAAAATCTGTACAAAGCAATTAACAACACATTCGATGAATATTACATTATATTATACGAGAACGACTTAGTCTGTAAGTTATGTGAGCGGTTTGTATATTTTTAGTTGGTTATTTAACGATGCTGTATCAACTATTACGTTATTCAGCGTCGATGAAATTGGTGATGGCGAGATGAGGCCAAGGATTCGCCACAGATTACCTGACATTCGCCTTACGGTTGGGGAAAATCTCGGAAATAACTCAACAACTCAACAACTCAAGCCCAAGCAGAATGGCGAAAATCGAACTCGTGCCCGAGAACAACTCTGGATCGACAGGCAAGCGCCTTAGCGACTAAACTACACCGGTGGCTTAGCAGAATATTATAAATGTGCATTATTTATTTATTTATTTATTTATTTATTTATTTATTTATTTATTTATTTATTTATTTATTTATTTATGCCTATAACAGGGCTAAATCCCAATTACAATAGACAGTACAGATATTCGTTTAAAAAAAACATAGAATTGCATATAACATGAAAAAGAGATGAAACACATACAAATGCAGGATACAAGTGTAAATACAAATTAAAATGGAAAATGAGAAAAGGAGAAAAAAAAAAGAACAGAGAAATAGATACGACCTAAATAAAAGATATAGATATAAATGAAAAATACAAAATAAAATAAATGAAAAATGACCAGCCTCATGGTCTAGTGGTCAGAGCTTCTGGCTATAGTTCATGAGGTCCCGGGTTCGATTCCCGGTTACAGCACAGGAATCATCCTATCACATCATCGGGATAATGTAACTCCGCCTTCCAGGCGCCCCAATCTCAGAAGTGGGTTACAATTAAGCCACAGCCAGGAAAGAAGACCAGAAATGTCGAAAAGACAACTTGGTGGCATTGGATAAAAAAAATAAAAAAAAATAAATGAAAAATAGTTAAGTATAGATATCATAGCCAAAAATGTAAAATGCAAATTACAAAGTAACAAATAGCAATATTATATAAAATCAATTCAGTATATTAATGTAACAATTTCTTAAATGTGATGTTCTAGCGTTAAGCTGGATTTGTGATAATATTTCGCTATTATCCAATGGAACCGTTGAATATTTTATATAATAAATATATAAATCTACTCCATTCATATTTAATTTTGTAGCAAACTGTTTTAAATGTTATATGGATCATAGCGACTAATGGAATTATCACAGCAGAACTGAGAAGGAATTCGGCTGGGAATCGGGCTTTGTTCTCAATCTGGCGCTGACTTTTGATACAATTAAAGTGAACTCACGGAGGGATTCTACAAATTATTTTGTGACTGCAAGTGAAGACTGGAAAGGTCCTTTCCTATTGAAAAGTGGAGGCTAAGAGATTCCGGTCACATAACTTATTCCGCACGAGTTCACCTTCGAGGTGAAAGAAAACCAGGAATTCCACTCAAAGATGGTGCTATGTGTGGAGTGGGATGATATATATCTACTGGAGAACGGAGCCGAGTAAAAACTTTATAACCTCATATTCTAACTACCGTCGTTACAGAGATAAGTATTATGACGAACTGTACGTGTTAAAATGGAAGTGAGGAAATAAAAAAAAAAATAAGAAAACGGAAAGTCAGAAACATGGAACCAAGAAAGAACATAAAAATATTGGAGGAAAGAAATAGATTAGCGAAACATGGAAAGAAGGAAAAAGTGGTAACACAAGAAAGGAAGTAAAATATGGAAATAAGAAAAGAAATACCAACTTACTCACTGGCTTTTAAGGAACCCGGAGGTTCATTGCCGCCCACACATAAGCCCGCCATTGATCCCTATCCTGAGCAAGACCAATCCAGTCTCTACCATCATATCCCACCTCCCTCAAATCCATTTTAATATTATCCTCCCATCTAGGCCTACGTCTCGGCCTCCCCAAAGGTCTTTTTCCCTCCGGCCTCCCAACTAACACTCTATATACATTTCTGGAGTCGCCCATACGCGCTACATGCCCTGCCCATCTCAAACGTCTGGCTTTAATGTTCCTAATTATGTCAGGTGAAGAATACAATGCGTGCAGTTCTGTGTTGTGTAACTTTCTCCATTCTCCTGTAACTTCATCCCTCTTAGCCCCAAATATTTTTCTATGCACCTTATTCTCAAACACCCTTAATGTTTCTCTCTCAAAGTGAGAGTCCACGTTTCACAACCATAAAGAACAACCGGTAATATAACTGTTTTATAAATTCTAACTTTCACATCCTTTGACAGCAGACTGGATGATAAAAACTTCTCAACCGAATAATAACACGCATTTCCCATATTTATTCTGTGTTTAATTTTCTCCCGAGTATCATTTATATTTGTTACTGTTGCTCCAAGATATTTGAACTTCTCCACCTCTTCAAAAGATAAATTTCCAATTTTTATATTTACATTTCGTACAATATTCTCGTCACGAGACATAATCATATACTTTGTCTTTTCGGGATTTACTTCCAAACCTATCTCTTTACTTGCTTCCAGTAAAATTCCCGTGTTTTCCCTAATCGTTTGTGAATTTTCTCCTAACATATTCACGTCATCCGCATAGACAAGCAGCTAATGTAACCCGTTCAATTCCAAACCCTCTCTGTTATCCTGGACTTTTCTAATGGCATTCTCTAGAGCAAAGTTAAAAAGTAAAGGTGATAGAGCATCTCCTTGCTTTAGCCCACAGTGAATTGGAAACGCATCTGACAGAAACTGACCTATACGAACTCTGCTATACGTTTCACTGAGACACATTTTAATTAATCGAACTAGTTATTTGGGAATACCAAATTCAATAAGAATATCATATAAAACTTTTCTCTTAACCGAGTGATATGCCTTTTTGAAATATATGAATAACTGATGCACTGTACCCTTATACTCCCATTTTTTCTCCATTATCTGTCGAATACAAAATATCTGGTCAATAGTTGATCTATTACGCCTAAAATCACACTGATGATCCCCAATAATTTCATCTACATTTGGAGTTATCTTGTCAAAAGAATATTGGACAAAATTTTGTACGACGTCAACAAAAGTGATATAGATAAAGAAAAAATAACTATTAAGAAGGATTTGGAACAAGGGAGAAATAAAGAATATATACAGGAAAATGAATGAAACAAAAACGAATTAATGAATGAGTGAATGAATGAATTAATTAATGAACCAGTGAATGTTGCAATGAAAAAAATGATTATTAAAATTTCAAAGTGATATTGAAAAAAGGAAGAGAAAGTTGGAATAAAAAACAATGCTGAAATAAGAAAGTAAATGCTGGAATATGAAAGTGGATGTTCAAATAAGAGAATGAATGTTGGAATGAAAAATGAATGTTGAAATTTGAAAGCAATATTGGAAAAAGGAAGTGAACAAACTGAATGCTGGAATAAGAACTGGATATTGCACCACAAGAACGAGAATGCTGAAATAAAAAAGTGAACGCTGGGATAGGCCTAACAATGTGAATGTTGGAATAAGACATTAGTAGTTGAAACGAAATCTTTTGAAAATGTTTAAAACGAAACTATCAAATTACCATACCTAAAATAATAACTTTTGTAAAAAAAATAGATACACTAAAAGAATTAATTGCAACCATACTGTTTTTTTAAAGCTTGGATATCAAAACAAAAAGGATAACATGCAATTATCATTTTATCGTCTCTAAGTAGTCTGTGTTGTTAAAAGAAACGTCAGACAAAGAAATGTAATCACTTAATCTGTTCGCAACCCAAAACAAGGATGAAACTTTGTTACAAATTTTCGCTAGCGCCACGGTGCCCCGACGGATTAAGATAAAGATGACAATGCAGCTGATAATACTGATTACGTTGTGTTCGATACCAGGAAAATAAATTAACCCTGAAGTCTCCTCCACAAATCTTCTATTTCTCTTGGGGTGGGCAGCGGTATAAACGGTACAGCGGAAGGAAATGGAAAGTCTTCGCTCACGTTTTAGTCTATATACCCTTACTTCAATTTAAGAAATGATTTCAGACGAGGAAAGAATCTCATTTACTCAGCTGCCTCTGTCTTCCCATTAGGGTTCTATGATTCATGGAAAATCTACTTCTTTCTCAATTAATTGCATACCTCATATTAAAAGCAAGTGGAGATTATTTTTAATTCATCATTACACGAAGTATAAGCAAAGTATTGTGGCAACGCAGAAATTTGTTTGCAAAATTCACTTAAATACAACATTAACATCATTCCCGATATAGGAAATTGGTCTCAGACATATCGTTTGTTCGACTGTACGTAAGCTATTCCATCTCAAATTGACCGAAATATAGAGAAAATTGACTTTACAATTTCTAAATACTATGAAACTTTTTTGTACGTAGAGAACTGTGATACAATGCTTTGTGCAAAGTTTGAGGCACCAGAACTTCATAGTGTTTAAAATAAAAATATTTAAATTTATCGTATTTTCATACAATTAGCAACTTTAAACTGTTCTAGCTCCGAAACCCTTTCACCCAATGATCAAAATCATGGTTTATTTTGATGCTGAGAAATTAAAGTTTATATTGACATACAAAACAGATTTTCTTACTTTTTATGGAAATGTAGAAATTTAGATATTTCCTCATTAAGACGCCTCTGCCTAGGAAAAAATATGTTTAAAATATATAGTTAGATTCCGCATTGAAAGTACAAATAAACACATATTTTTTACTGGTGCAACGTTGATAAAGTATTGAAAATATCAAATAAAGAAAATAAATAGTACGCGCGTGAACTAACCAGCTGACTGTGAGACGGGAGCTAGCCGAGACAAGCAAGGCCAGGAGACAAACATGTAATGTTTCGTCTAGTAGCGCATAGCTGGGATAGCTTTATCACAAGTTTTCATAAACACAGGAGTAAAATGACGCCCAACGCTCTTTTATCTTCAGCTCTCAGCCAGTGCGTGCGGTACTGCGCCGTTCAAGTCCAGGCGTGTGAAAATAATCTATTTAATACCCTCGAAACTTATAGCCATACCACTAAGCAAACAATGCCGAATCCCTCTTAATAATGCAAGGTTTTTTTTTTTCAATATTTTTTTACATTTTTACAAATTGGCAAAAAGCCTAAAAGTAACTAAAATCAAATTATCTGTCTCTCTGTGTACAATAAAAATAAGGATTGCTTCTTAACATAACCTACCAAATGTCAGCTTCAAAATGAGCTCCCGTTCAATGTCCTGCAGTAAATGGTTCCAGAGGTCTGAGCACTGAAAGAGGCTTGTTTTTATAAAATACGCTAAATTTGTCGCTCAATAGTACGAAAACCATTTGACTTTCGATAGTATATTTTTGAAAATGCACTCTCCTCAGCACCTTGTATAAATAGGGAAAAAATTAGAGTATAAAAATGCGAGGTTTTTTATTGATCGATTTCATATGGAATAGCCCGTGTACAGTTTTTTCCCTTCAACCTCTGAACATCTACGAATCAATTTATCCTGAAATTCTACAAAGTATTGATTGTTGCAAACAACGTTAGCCCTGTTTGAAGCTATTACGACAAAATTGCAGGAAGGGACACGTCATGAAGCCTCAGCTAATGAGATTCATTGGGACACAAAGACATTCAGTTTGAGACAACTTGTCTAAGCCGTCTCCACACTCTTTCTTGGTTCAAAATCCTTCTTGTTGGGTTTCAACGCAGATCATACAAGATTGCTCATTCCTATGTTAAAATCGGTACCACTTTGAAGAGAACAACCGCCAGGATCGCCACCCGTCCGCCGAAAACGAACACGAGATGGCAGTACAGTCGCTAATGCAATTCAATTGGGAGTTATGACGTGACTCCGCCTGTAACAACTACAGGGACATAATTTTATTTTTACTAACATTTTTAATATTAACCTGGCTATACCTTTGGATTAATGATTGAGGCCCGGAAACACCGTTTACTACCCCCTTCCACGACTGGAGTTCGATGATACAGGCGTAAAATACAAACAAATCACTTTACTAGGTACAGGAGGGAAGAAAAGAAGTTCATCCATTTACGTAAAGTAGGAAATATCGCGATTTTGAGTGTGATAATTTTCATTAGGATTTGTTTAATCAAAATACAGTATAGTATTAACAATAAGTGTTTTTACTCACGAACTGAGTTATCCATGCGAACGTATTCATTATGCAGTGTATATTATACTGTCTACAGCACATTAGCGTACGATATAGAGAATGAAGTTAAAATGAAAAATAATCATAATATGAATATTTAAACACATTTTTGAAAATGGTGGCCATTAATTTCGATACAGGCTTCAGTTCTTTTGTGCCTATTATCGCACTATAGACTATTGCATCTAATTTCAATTAATAGTTTCGTCTTTCATACTTAGTAACTCATGTTGAAATAATTCTGTACCTTACTCTGTAAAAGAGTACCTTACGTATTGTAAATTCAGTTTTCACTTCTGCCCGACCCGCACAGATAAAATTACTCAGACATGCTATCTACTGTTCGTCCAAGTGGTTACGTCGCAGGATCGTAGAAAGGGGGGGGGGAATCACGTGATAGTTAATTACTTAACGAGGCCCCTTTATTTAAGTTATTTTAAACAGTTGCATAATATTATGTAGACGTCTAATTAATTCCTAACAGAAATTAATGTTTTCAGAAAAGAACTAAGAAAGCCCAGCCACTAGTCTTTACAGTGGAGCGAGCAGAAGCAGGTGGGGGAAATCGGGATGCGACGTAGGCAAACGGACGACAGTACCTGTGCGAAAATATGATTCAATATTGGAAGTTTTCGTCACTGGAGAACGCGAACATATTTCTGAAACTAACTCAGTACTGCGGCCTTTGTTCTGTGTGGAGGACAGTTGGAACTTCGTTAGTAGAAGGTATGGGAGTGAAGTACATTAAAAAACTCAGGTACAATAAAAGTTGAAGTAAAAATAAAATGATGTCCCTGTAGATGGTAGCATAGTAAACACGACAAAAGTTGTTACTATGAAAGCCTATAAGGCCGAGCAATCTGGGTATATATGATCTAGGGTTTCAATCATCTTACACCCTTCCACACACTTCTCAGGATGTTGCATAAATAATACTTCTATTGTTGAAATAAAACGTATGAAATAATAATGAATCTATATAATTATTATTATTATTTTATATTATTATTATTATTATTATTATTATTATTATTATTATTCATAAGCACGTTTGTTCAGATTGTTATTAAATATGTAAGTAGTAGCAATTTTAGTAGGTTATAGCTGATGAACTTCAGTTATGGTTTTCCTTGTCATAGCCTTGTGGATTAACATGATCTAAAATTTCATATCAGATATCTTACCATAGATTTCCAGCTTCAAAATAAACGCATAGGTTCTTCTATTATAATAGATAATTATCTGCAGATTTTTCCACGCATGCTTACATCGATTGATTGATTGATTCATTCATTATCCATATAATCACCCACCTCATAACATTAATTTACTCAAGGTCACACATTCAGAAGTCTGTGGTTCGATTTCAAGCAGGTAAGTGAGAATTTGTCTTTCTCCCAGAAACACTGAAAGATTGCCATTCGTCAGGTGTTTATTTTGTGTTGTGTTTACCGATGACTTGTGACAAGCTGATCACATGTCTTGTGAATGACTAGTGACGGCTCAAAGTCCTAACAACAGTGAGGATATTAGGAGTTCTCCAAAATTATAATGATAATTAATCTATTTTTTAATCTACCCATTCATCTGTTAATTAATTATGTTATTAATTTATTCATTCAATAAAATTTAAAAATTAATTTATAAATCAATGAATTCAAATGTATATTCATTTATCTGTAGTAATGTCACGAGAGGTCTGAGATTCGCGAGTGGATTTATCTGGGAAATCTCAGACCTCGAGTAACATTTATCAGGACTATTTCGTGAATAAAATAAAAATGTAAATAATATATCACTAAAATTTGATTACAAAATGTTAATAATTGTATATATACGAACACTTAACCTATTCAGACATTGTGAAGTTGAAATAGATCAATATCGATTACTGCAGTAAAGAAATTCGATGTTATTATTCAGTAATGCCAATTGAGAAAAGGGAAATACAGGTTTAACAATGTTAATTACATGTACAGCACCTTTCTCTTATTATTATAACATAAATACATTTTCATTATCTGCTGAAATCATAATATAATTTAAAATCTTATAATATAATTACAGTAACATGATTAATACATTAATTAAATGAAGAATTGTTGAAACCACAGTTATCAAATCTGAATGAAGGAATGTAATTTTTTCAGATAGCCTACAATGGACATGGAATTTCGCACTTTATTTAGTACTTCATCGTTACATTACACACTACACCGAGAAACTAAGAACTGTGTGGGAACAGCTATATAGGAATGCTTATGTATTCACAGCGAGACATGTTGCTTTACAGTGAAGCCATATATATTGCTATACAAGGACTTTTGTTATATATGCGATGATGTTACATAAATTTGAACATCTGACTTTCTATTAATTGTTTAATTTCATTCACAAAATACAAATTTTATAGGCTACAATTATAGGTTAAGTTACCTGTGGGAGCAGGACCAATTTCAGCTGTGCCTTATTTCGACCGTTACTAGTGCTACAGGAAAGCATTTTTTATAGCTCGACAAATGCATTCTCGCTGTAGTGACGGAGCTACAGCTGCATCTACACAGTTCAATATTCCATCGCGTATGCGTGCAATCTGGGAAGGATATTGAAAGAATCAACAAGTTTAAAACGTACGTCCAATTAAGATGCATGAAGATTTTGGTCTACATGGTGCGCCGTTTTAAACGTCGTCTTCACTGCGTAAATATATTAATTAATATTAAATATCAATCTTGCATTCATTGCTTTAAAGTTGAAAGAAAAGTTTAACCGTTTAGTTGAATCATCAATTTACGGGGAAACAGTTGGCGACAACGACTTACCAAAAGAACGACCATGCGTTAAATTGATAGCGATAAATCTAGCAGCAAAAATTATCGCGAAGTATCACTGTGATTGGTTGGAATTCAAAATTTCATTACACTTCATTGGTCGAAAATGGAATGACGTCATATAAATGAAATAGTCCATTATAATTACTTACGGAGTATTTGTACATTTATTTATAAATGTATTCAATAATTCACTTATTCTCTTATACATCTGTTAAACTACTCGTATTTATTTATGCATCACCGGCACCACACTTCGAAATACTCGTTTTAGAATCCCGTAGCATACGAATCACTGTAGGACACTACAGAGATTCATATAACCTCAACTTAACGATAAATCAGATACCGGTACGTAATGAAGTGTAGGTCTCTCGAAGGAACTGGCATGAATGAGGACTATGTGGTTGAAGAGCGGTACATTAGTGAGGGGGTGAAATTACAAGGACCGTTCAACGAGTCCTATGCATCAACAGTCTGTATTCCATTGACGTCATGCGATTTTATCTGATTCCTAATTTAAGACTTTATAGTCGACCAGGCGTACATGACCTCATCTGTCCACTAAGCGCTACAAGCGTTCTACAAAGAATGTAACATCAACTACTGACTGTTAAACTAAAAAAGTATCAGGATTAAGTGCTGCTCAAAGTGCGACAGCAGAAATGTGTGGTTATTTTAGTGCGTTATTTAACGACGCTGTATGAACTACTAGATTATTTAGCGTCGATGGAATTCACGATAGCAAGATGGTATCTGGTGAGATGATGCAGAGGATGTCATGTGATTACATGGCATTCACCTTAAAGTCAGGAAAAACTAGGTAATCAGTCTAAGCAGTCCCATACCAGAGTACAACTACGGATGAATATGAAAACGCGCCATCGTCAGAGCTACGCCCGTGGCAGGAATTCGTGGTATGGTGGATGAATGAGTCGGTTTAACTAGCCAAGGAAGAGCTATACAAGTAATTATTATAGTCATAATCAACATGTCGATGGCTGGGAACCAGACTGTTCTAAGTCCAACTTTTTACAAGAAAGAAATCTGTGTTTCATTGTGTTCCAGTTCTTGTCTGTATAAATGAATCGAACAAAATTATAAATAATCCTGTCTATAAGGTTGCTGTGAAGCTATTCCAAATTGTTTCATGAAGCTTTGAATATCCGGAGCTTAAAATAGCTCTCCTGAAAAAAAAAATAGTAAAATGGACTTGGAACAGTCTGGTTCTGGGCCATCGATGTGTTTCCTAACATAACCCGTGAACGAAAATGAAAATGGTTCTGAAAATGACAGATTCAACAGAAATATGCTTTGAACATTCTTTGAACACCTTTAGATTACTATCACAGTGATATATTAACATAACCAACAAAAACTGATAACACCAACGAGTTGGCCGATGTCAATAATGCCATTAATAGTGACTTGGTAGTTGGAGATGCATGGGCAATGAGGAAAAATATGCTGCTATTACGCAATTCAAAAAACGTAGACATAGTATCAAGTTATAATTAATGTAGTGAAGGTATCAGAAGAATGCGTTAATATCATTTTGTGCAATAAACCTATAGACCATTTGTTATCTTGTGAAACCTACTTGCACGTAAGAGGAGGAAGAAAGTGAACTGAAAAACATCCCTCCCTCGCTGTGCTTTCCACTGCAACTATTATACGGGACTCACCTCAGCGGCCCTGTGAAGAATGCAAACGAAATGCATCAACTGTTACTCACTCCAAACCACGCCCCTATTCTCCAGCTGCCGAACTGATAACGTATTAATCCCTGCGGTAGCCGAATGGTCAAACCTTTACAACACCTCTTATCAGTTCCACTACATCCTTACTCCCAGCTTCTCCTGTGATGTTCTCCTCCGACCAGGACTGGTGAGGTGAGTCCCACACTGCAGCTAGCTCACTTAGCCCCACCTTATGGTTCTCTGAACTAAGGCGCACATATCCATTTGCTTTCACGTCTCACCTTCTGCTTATTCATTGTTACGTAGTGGTCCATTAACTTCATCACACTAATGAATGAAACTGTATTGTGCATCGATGATACACACGTGTATGGGTTATTCATGATTTACTTTGTAGACAATGGATGTTAATAAGTTTCTGTTTCTGTATTAGTATCACCAACCAATCTATTTCTGTATTAGTATCACCAACCAATCTATTTCTGTATTAGTATCACCAAAAATCAATTTCTATATTACTATCACCAACCAATAGAGAACCGAAAACGTATTCACATGCACATCCATTGTTTACTAATGAAATTATACATGCGAAAAGATTCCAAGTGTGTGTACACTGCTTCAGCATGAAATTGATTCAAATAAATGCCCATTTCGAGAAATTCCCGAACTGTTTGAACAGGGCCTAACACTAACAACCGTCTGTCCCTCATATTTTGCAAGCCATCTCTTCAGCTCGTAAATGTACAAGCAATTTACAAGCAAAAGAGAGGCAGAGGTGCGTATTGAGGGACATGGAGCGACACGGAGTATTCCTAAGCATTTCAGTGCAATATTACAACAAATGAGATGAAAAGAAATTGCCGGCAACGTAATTATTAAACTTCAACTGTAAAGGAAAGAATGACTGGAGCAGAAGAACGTAACGGTTTGCCGGCCTTCTTAGCTCTAACATGAAGTGTTTAAATTGTATCCTTGGAAAACCATGTGACTGACGCCGGAGGAGTTTAAGGCCTATAGGTAAATTCTGCACTCAACTCAAAGTTCGCCGCCTGTCGCCGATGATAGCGATACGATAATAGCTTTTGTATATCAGTGGCGGAATGAATTGTGCTGTCCAGCTAAGCCGGTTCTATCATCTGACACACCACACGTGCCTCTCCAGCCATCCATGTACCATACGTCTGGTAGTGATCTGCTGTACTTCACAAATCCATACGAATCGTCATATTTCCATCAGGAAAATGGTAAGAACCTGGGGATATATTGTGTCCCTTATGCACATCTATGAGACGTGTAGAATCCACCTACCAACTGTGACACAAACAGCGAGGAATATCCACCAAGCTGGACGATCGATCCGCCATCGAACAAACATAAGTGATGCCCTATTTTCCGAGGAGATGTTAATGAAAGAAGGGTGTTGGTGGAATGATGGGGGAAGAAAGGAAAAAAACAACCGAGAAAAACCCTCACAACCTTAGCTTTGTCCATCACAAATCAATGTTGCCATATTTAGCGATAAGTCGCTAAATCTAGGGAATTTTGAATTAGTCTCGGCGACAAATTTGTAAAATACGATTAGCGACTTTTCTGCTGATTTTTATATTCTTCCACTTTTTTCTGTCTTTTAAGTTAAAACATTCAACTGAAGTCATGCACTTCTTAGTTTTAGAAGAGGCATGAGTGCAAGACTGAGTCGTCTAATGATTCATACGTGAAAGCCCTGATCTCATAATATATTTCTGATCAGTAATCAGGGGTGAAAGATTCTGATTCAATGATTCTCACGGGTTAGGTCTCTCTCAATGCTACTGCTCCAACACCCATAAGCGGTGGCAACTTTGACTGACACGTGACAAGTCGCGAGCTGCAGCTAATGTGATCTTGGTTCTTCCCCGCAACGCGGAGGTTTTCCATTCCGAACCGATTCGAGGCAATTGAGTTTTGGAATTTTGTGCCGACAGGTCTTGTGAAGCAAATGAGACTGTAATTTTCGCTGGTTTTAATATATTTAATGTATATTTAAAAAGTGTTTCAATTTAACAGAAAGTGTAGTGTCAATGATTGGATCAAGTGCAGTGTATTCACAATCAGCTGTTCCCACATCTTCCACCTCAACATCACAGCCGTCAACAATACAACCAGACTGCACAGAAGAGGGTGACGACGAGGAAATTATATTTTTCTCCACATATGCATGTTTTCCTTATTTTTATTTAGTGCTATTTCATTATTAATTTTAGCGACATTTCTGGGGATTTATAACAAACTTTGGAGAGATTTAGCTACTTTTTGTTAATAAGTTAGCGAGATTGTAGGGCGATATGTTGGCAACAGTGTCACAAATACAATTCCGCTATTGCAATGATTTGATCTCAAGTCGTGCACGGTTGTCGTAAACAGTTTGTCAACTGAGCTGTTATCTGTGCAGTTCAAACTGGCGGATCAAAGTCACGAACAAATCACGCATGAGTCACTGAACTGAAAACTGTGAACTGAAGCAATGGTAATTCCGGCTGACCCAGCTGACTTTAGCTGACAATGGTCTAGGAATGGGGTAAGAACACGTGGAAAATCCAGTCCATTGCTTGACCTTGAGCCGACAGTTCGAATTGCACAGATAATAACATACAACAGAACTCCTTATCGGTAATCGAACCCGAAGCAGTTTGATTCTTTCCTGCGAACGTTACTATTTGAACCTCAACAGACAACACAAATGTGAGGTCAAATGATAATCCGGCGAATACATAGGCTTAATCAATGCATGGTTTCGAAAAACTGTGATAAAGCAAGGCCAGATCTTATTGCAGATTTCATGGCATATATTTTGACACTTTATACAGAAGATGAATGTACTGTACGAACTCTCGATTTCGTAAAAATGCAGAACATATTTCACAGACGTCTGGATAAGCCTCCATCAACGAGGTCGCATATAAATGACGCCGAATAATCGAACTATTTCTTCTGAATGCGCGATAGACTGCCATATGTACATCAATCACACCCCATCATGCAATGTGGCGGCAAACAATTATTCATCCCCATGTTGGGCCTGGATGTTTCCAGGTCAGCGTGGGATGCAGCCAGATTCATAGGCAGAGAGCATGGAATATCGACAGTGAAATTCCTTCCGCAGTGCACTACGAAAAAGCAACCGTGTATTAACTACAACCACAGTCTAGTATATACAGTCACGAAGCTCAATACATACTAAATATGCATAATAAACAGTTGAAATATGCATCCATAGATAGTTGCTAGCCACCAGGATCGCTACTATCGCCTCATCACAGACTCTTTCTCTAGCAGACGATAAAATGTATTGTACTTTCGATATCGTGTTCTTTTGAAAAAATCAACACCTTCCTTCCACTATTGAAATATGAAATACATAAGGTTCATATATTATTTTCATAAAGCATATATTATATTTTATAAACTCACCTTCCTGGATCTTTCGGAAGAAGGATAACTCTGACCTAATTTTCTTAGAATTTATAGTGCAACAAACGTCTCCTTGCCTCATATTATTATTCAAATTATTGTATTTTAGCCATTTACAGTTATTACAACCGATAACAAACATTTCACAGTTTAGATACCTTTCACAACAATGCGAAATACGGCACAGTCAATGCCTTTTTGATCTGGACCGCCGTAATGTATGTTCGAGTTTTCTATTTCAGTGTATGGAGCTCAATGAAATATATAATAACCAGGGAACGGATTTATATGGACTAAAAATATATGAAATATGTAAATATATATGTAGTTATTTTTACCAAAATATGGAATTAAATATGGATTTTTACCAAAATATGGAATTAAATATGGACTTAAAATTATAAAAAATGACTATGTACGTTAAATATTGGTACATTTTAATCAAACTAAACAAAAAATATAATGGACGTACCTTATCTTCCAATGTAGTTTCAACAAAACACAATTTTTATTGTCTGTTACCATAACAATAGGTTACAAACATTTCTTTCAAGTGCTGAAAAGTGAATCTTCTTCTATTGTCTCTGAGGATAGATTTATACTGACTAAAAGAGCGTTCGACGTCACAAGAAGTAACTGGTACATAATTCAATTTCACAATGTCTGCTGGGGATAAGTCCAAGTTAATCTTCACTGTTGATTCACCACTCATCACAGCAACAACCTTTTGTAGTTCTTCATATCCAGGGTTTTTTGAAAGTACAGTGTCCACCTTAGCTCTTACTGCATCTGCAACTTTACCTCTACCACGATTCAGTTGTTCCACAGTACTATTTATAATTTCAAAACTTTCAGATAGTGAAAGGTGCCTATTTTGGAGACTTTTGAGCGTTTTTATGATGCATGAAAATGTATGCTGAATGTGAGCTAAGTCATTCTTCACACTTATGTCACAGGTAACTGTTTTCGCAGTATCAATTGAGACTGCATCTTCAGAGTCCAATGCAAGGAGAACATTGTTAATAGAGTCTATATGTTCGGCATAATATTCAACTGCTTCTAGCCATGTACCCCATCTAGTTAAAATTGGCTTTGGTGGCAATGGAATTTCAGGGTACATTTCTTTCAACACGTTAACTCTACTGGGAGCTTTGAGAAATACTTTTTTCACTGATGAAATCAACAAATCTACTTTAGGGAAATTGTCTCTGACCACTTCTGCCACACGATGAAATGCATGCGCCACACAAGTAAAATGAGTCAATTTAGGATATACAACAGATAATGCTTGTCCAGCTTTGACCATATAAGGGGCAGCATCGCTAATAAAGAATAACACATTATCGTACATAATACCCTTTGGCCACAGGATACCCATAGCTTCGTTGAACAGTTTAACTATAGTTTTGTTATTGCACTTTTCTAGAACATCACAATGTAAAAGAATTCGTTCAGAATATTGTTCACTTAACAAACCGATAACTACATTACCAACAAGTCTACCTTCTTTGTCGGGAGTCTCATCAATGGAAACCCAAATTGAACTATCTTTAATTTCATCTCTTATCTTCTGTATTGTCTCATCGTAGATGGATGGAGCATACGTCTTCCTAAGTGTTGACTCATCCGGGATTGTATGTTGAGTATATTTTTCAAGGAATTCCCTGAAGACCTTATTCTTTAGTTTGTAGAGAGGAATATCAGCAGAGATGAGAGAACGCCACAGGTCGATGTTAAACTCAGATCTTACATTCGATGTTGTTGGTTGTGTTAAAAACAATTGTCTCTGCTTGGAATTTAGTTGTTTGTTGGCCTGATGTTTACTAGTTGTAATGTGTTGTTGCACCAGGAACTTTTGTGTAGATGATACTGCACACTGACACAAATTACAAAATAATATTTTATTGTCAGTTGATAAACCATCTTCTTTAAATTCTGAAATGTAACTTGTTAGTTTTGATTTTAAATTGACTGAATGACGTACTTTTGGCATATTTACCGTCTTTATAGTATGATTTACAAAACTGAACCTATGTGTACTCTGACTGGCATTTAACTGTTGAGCTGCACAACTGAAGTCTGTTAAAAATTTTAAATTAAATTAATACAGTTTTGTAACTTACTTTCCCATTGTTGATAGGACTGCTAATTTTCAAATAACTCTGATGTTAAAGGGATTACTGAACATGTGTTTAAATCTCTATTGTTGAAATGTATTTTTAAAAGTTAATGGAATTTTGTTTTGTTTTATTGTTAAACCTAATATAATATGGACTGTTTTATATGAAATATGGAAAATATATGGAAATTAACGAAAATATGTACTAAACTCTAAAATATGGAAAAATATGGAAAATAAAAGTAGGATTTTTCAACCCTACACATTGTGAAACATAAAGATAATGCAAAATATAAATTATATTAGCTTTATAAGTAAATATGTATTTACATATAAATCCTTTCCCTGATAATAACTTTATTGCGTATTATTGCTAAGTTTTATTTAGTGTAATGTGTCCATAAGTTTCGTGTACTTCTTGTTGCATAATATGTTGCAGAAATAATTATAAAACTGTGTTATGTTAATGTGAAGAGAATTTTACATGTTAACATGATCTGTTCGCATCAACATTTTAAGTTAAGAATTGAAGCTATTTTGAGGTTTAATAAAAAAGAATTTACATTCTGATTTTAATTTAGCACGTTTACCTTCCTTAATTGTAGACAGAAAATTTACTATACCACTCCTATGAAATTAGTGTACATACGATTGTGTTACTTCGTCTCTTAGGTTGTAGATAAATACAGTAATTCAGTCTCAATTGTAGTATTAAAATACAGACAAATTGAATATGAGGGGTATCATACATGACATTATGTTTAATTATAATGTATACTTGCGAATATAGGAATATAAGTTAAATATAGTAAACATAACCTATAATTTTCATACGACATAATATACCGGTACATATGTAATGGCAGGGCATTGGAGACCACTAAAATTAGACAGAAACGGGCAACTGGTACAGTAAACATAATCTATAATTTCAGCATATCTAAATATCCGTGCGGTGCAACTGAAAATTATCGAATCGTGCATAAATGAATGTACAAGAATTTCGCAATATTTAATAGAAATAAAGGCCGGTATTACACATACGAACAACGTAATTTTCACACCAAAAATAATGTTACACCTTAACTAGCAAGTGAATTATGTCTGAAATGTCTCATAATCATTGTTTTAAATTTCAATTACACTACATTTGAAAGAAATATATGTTACTCTTTATGCATTCCAACTAATTTATATGGTTGAAAAGCCGCCCTTCGTGATCGGGTTAAAGGAGTTACATGGTCTGGCTTACGGCCTGTATTAGATCACGATGGCAATGGCACAATCTGTTCCTAGTACTCACAGCGCTCCAAGCGGCTAGCAACTATCGCGAGAAATGCAAAAAATCATCCCAAGCTTCGTGACTGTATATTAGACTGTGCTATAACCACGTCATTTATTGCAACATTCGCCTGTAGTTTCGCATGAAATATCCATTTAGCAGCTCTTTGAAAAAAACAGGGTTTAGTAAGAATGTATGTACAAACTACAAAACGTGAAATTTTATACATCAGAATTAAACATTCAAATTACTATGAAACAGCAATAAGGAATTAATACGGTTCAGTATTTTTCAGCAGTTTAATTCTATGGGGCGCAGTAAAAAATTGTAAGTCATGAATTGTTAAGTTTTCAGTACAGCAAAAGTAAAATTTGAAACGAGGACCAGTATCATTATGATGGGCTGGAGATCTGATACTCTACATCAGCGGTGACCAAAGTTGGTGTCATGATTACATCGTGTAATCAAAGACATTCAAACGCGTACGAGGAATTTCCTGTACACTGCTGTGATTTTCATTGACGTACTGAAGGCAAGCAGTGGCGGTATCATGTCGCTCTACAAACTCTGTCTCTACAAGCAGTAAGGGGTGGTTTCGTAAAGAATGAGAAGGAAAACTTTTTTTTGTTGTTCTGTCGGACAACATGTAATATGTTTACTTTGCTCAACGGTTCAATTAGGAGTATATAGAAACATTAATTGCCACGCTGAATAATCTGCTGCTGCTGCTGCTGCTGCTGCTGCTACTGCTACTGCTACTGCTACTGCTACTGCTACTGCTACTGCTACTGCTACTACTACTACTACTACTACTACTACTACTCACCACTAAGTATGTGTTTCTATAATTCTTCTGTACGTATATGAATAAGTTATTGATATTTTTAGATCTTCTCCCTAGAAGGATAAAATTATTATTTTTTATCTCAATTTTAATCTTCTTAAACTTTACATTAGGGCAACTATTTAGTAGTTATTCATTTAATAATAATATTGTAGAAAATCTGATTCAATATTATGTGCCAACGAACTGTTAAACGCCAGGAATTTACATGTCTTAAATCATAGCCAGGAAATTCGATACCCTGCCCCGGAACAATTTTTCCCTCGAAATTATACAAATCAACTTTACAGGGAGTTATACCTCAAAGCTTGATTTGCATAATACACATCACTGTTCGTTAACAAAAAACCACAATTTAAGTCACACAGAGTTAGTGCGCACTCAATGTTGGTTGCTTGACGGTTGTCAGCCCACTTTGAGGTCTGTGGATATAGAGGGAAAAATTGGATCAGTGTCTGAGAGAGTTCCCGGGTAGCTCAGTTGGTAGAGTGTTGGTATGGTTGTGTTTCTTTCGACGTTTTCTGCAACTGTTAGGCCTCGTCTCGCCAAGTACTATCTCGTTATCAGATATCCAATCGGTGCTACATAACCTAATAGATGATGTAGCGTTGTTAAATAACCGACTAAGAAGAACAGAGTATGATATGAGAATTTCGGAACAAAAAACAAAAGTTATGGCTTTCGAAGGGACAAACCACTTGAGATGCAAAATAGTGATTAATGGAAAAATAATAGAACAAGTAAATAACTTTAACTATTTGGGATGCAATGTGTCCTACTGCCAAAAAAATGATATCAATATAAAAATAAATAGATTCTATAATATGTGTGGAACAATAAGAAGAACATTAAAAAATAAAATATTAAGAACCACTCAACTAAAATTTTACAAAACAATGGCAGTACCTATGTTAACGTACGCCTGTGAGAACTGGACACTTAATAGTTCAGACAAAAGGAAAATAGAGACAGCTGAAATAAAGTTCTTGCGTTCCGTAGCGGGTTATACACTTTTAGACAAAAAACATAATGAAGACATAAGAACACAATTAAATATATACAACGTAAATGACAGAACTAACTGGTTAGAACACATTGAAAGGATACCACATAATAGATTTACACAACTGACACTTCAATATCAACGTAAACCAGCCGTGGCGAAAATGTAATCGTGCGCCGAGTCACTGTGTAACCTGCAACGTGCATAGCACCTATGGAGGGAGGAGGACACCCGAAGGGAAGTGAAGCAACAGTCTGACTTACCAACGGATTTTCATTTTCCTTACATCAAGCACTTAAATATAAATGTATACAGTATAAGGTTACAAACTAATGTTTAGTACGTACAACGAAGAAAGAAATGAATAAGAAAACATTGGACACATTATCACAACCTAAAATTAACTGTCTTCAGAATGTCTCTGCGACAAAGTTTCAAAATCAGGAATTATGTCACTTACTGCCAGTCGTAGTTGATCACGAAGGTATTTGTCTGTCAGTCGTGATTTAAATTTGGTTTTTACTATTTTAATTGTTGAAAATAATTTTTCACAAATGTAAGTTGTAGCGGATAAAGCTTCAACAGAGCAAGGAAAAGAACGAAGCTTCGGATATTTATTGTTTGACAAAGATTTGAAAAGTTCAACATCTGTCAAGTCTTTACATCTAGCTTTCATTTAACATCACACTGTAAATCTGTGAGTTAAATTGAAGATCTAATCGCATTATTCGTACATCTGCTGAAAAAGGATCGACGTACAGAGATAATAATAATAATAATAATAATAATAATAATAATAATATTTTATTGGGTTATTTTATGACGCTGTATCAAGATCTAGGTTATTTAGCGTCTGAATGATATGAAGGTGATAATGCCGGTGAAATGAATCCCGAGTCCAGCACCGAAAGTTACCCAGCATTTGCTCGTATTGGGTTGAGGGGAAAACCCCGGAAAAAACCTCAACCAGGTAACTTGCCCTGATCGGAATTCGAACCCGGGCCACCTGGTTTCGCGGCCAGACGCGCTGAGCGTTATTCCACAGGTGTGGACTAATAATAATAATAATAATAATAATAACACTTAACCTAATAATGTTTCATGAGTGATATGTAGTATAGTATGCCGTTTTATGTTATACAACCGTTTTCCTCGTAACACTTGCGAACAAATCATACATTTAATATTCTCCTCATATTGGCAGCAAAAGATGCGTCCTCCGTCCTACTTGAAACTTTCGTTTTTGTAGAGGTACTGCACATGGTTTCGAGAGAGACATTGCGACGACGTCACTCGCAGCTCAGAGACAAATACAAATGGAACGGAGTTTGACTCCTGTGAGTGAGAGGGTGGGGGGTGAGGGAGGTAGGAAGCAAGAGAAATGCACAGCTATCATTGAGAGCCACGATGTGCTCGCGAGTCGCATTTTCGCCACGGCTGACCTAAAGGCAAAAAGAAAGTAGGACGTCCAATTACAAGATGGAAAGATACAATCTCTTGATGTGAAAACAGGTCAAAGGCCTAATTCCATGAAGAAGAAGAAGAAGAAGAACAAAAGTCCGAGAAACCCCAGTCCCCAAGACGCTTCGTTTTGCCCTCCACAAGGGCTATTCCATATCAAATCGATCAGTAAAAATCTCGCATTTTTTTATACTCTAATTTTTTCCCTATTTATACAAGGTGCTGAGGACAGTGCATTTTAAAAAATATACTATCGAAAATCAAACGGTTTTCGTATTATTGAACGACAAATTTAGCGTATTTTATAAAAACAAGCATCTTTCAGCGCTCAGAACTCTGGAACCATTTACTGCAGAACATTGAACGAGAGCTTATTTTGAAGTTGACATTTGGTAGGTTATGTTAAGAAGTAATCCTTATTTTTATTGTACAGAGAGAGACAGATAATCTGATTTAACTTCCTTTTAGGCTTTTTGGCCATTTGTAAAAATGTAAAAAACATATACGAGTATATATTGAGAAAAAACCTTGCATTATTAAGAGGGATTCGGCATTGTTTGCTTAGTGGTACGGCAATAAGTTTCGAGGACATTAAATAAATTATTTTCACACGCCTAGACTTGAACGGCGCAGTACCGCATGCACTGGCGAGAGATGATGATAAGCGAGCGTTGGACGTCATTTTACTCCTGTGCTTACGAAAACTTGTGATAAAGCTAGCCCAGCTATGCGCTACTAGACGAAACATCACGTGTTTGTCTGCTGGCCTTGGTTGTCTCGGCTAGCTCCCGTCTTACAGTCAGCTGGTTAGTTCACGTGCGTACTATTTATTTTCTTTATTTGATATTTTCAATACTTTCTTATTAACATACCATCAGTAAAAAATATGTGTTTATTTGTACTTTCAATGCGGAATCTAACTATATATTTTTAAAATATTTTTTCCTAGCCAAAGGCGTCTTAATGAGGAAAAATCTAAATTTCTCCATTTCCATAAAAAGTAAGAAAATGTGTTTATATATCAATATAAACTTTAATTTCTCAGCAACAAAATAAACCATGATTTTCATCATTGGGTGAAAGGGTTTCGGAGCTAAAACAGTTTAAAGTTGCTAATTTTATGAAAAATACGATAAATTAAAATATTTTTAATTTAAACACTATGAAGTTCTGATGCCTCAAACTTTGCACAAAGCATTGTATCACAGTTCTCTACGTCCAAAAAAAGTTTCATCGTATTTAGAAATTGTAAGGTCAATTTTCTCTATATTTCGGTCGATTTGAGATGGAATAGCTCACAAATACGATGCCGCCACCATTGGTATTGGAACCAGGATCTGACGCCATCGCAAGCTAGTGCTGCTATAGCTCTAAGTTTGAATAAATACTGCTACTGGTAAACAATTATAGAGATGAAAAGGCCCAATCTGCCTTGTCATACGTAAATCACATTGCCAGGAGAAGAACATGGGTATAATTTGGGCAGCATATGACCTTCTATCTTTTAGCATGCATGCCATCAACGTCCGCACAATGTGGCGGGTCGAAACGGACTTCGTTTTAATAATTCCATAAGCAACAAATTATTACGCGAAGCCGCAGACATCAGCGAGGTAACAAGCACGCACGACGAAACACTAACCCGCCACGATGCGGCATTATATTCCTTTCCACGGCCTAATTCACAAAAGGTAATAAATAATAAATGTGTTATTCCATACAGCGTGCAGCCTTTGTCGACTCGGCGCCGGAACAACAGAGACAAAAGAGGTGTCAACCCTCTTCCCTCCTCCCTTTTAACATGTTAAAATTTGTTTCCTCTGTTATTACATCAGAGTCATCCTTACGAGATTGCGGTGAACGTACAATCATTTATGGCGATTATTTACAAAATGTACACCACTGTCTGTAAAAAGTGCAACACCATGAAGGAACGTAGATAGACCTGTGAAAATTATATTAAATACAGTATAACGCAGGGTATTACAAGCAAGTTAGAATTTCAAAATGATTTTGCATCCCTAAACTCAGCAGTGCCCTCTGAACTGTGGTGGTGGAGCCAGAGGAGCAGTGTAGTAGAGTCAACAGGCAGCAGGGTTGCCAAATAAAGGAATAGAAACCGTCGTACTAACTTATGAAAATTATCGTACTTCAGCATAAAATTGCCGTGCATTTCTCAACTTCCTAATCTATTTCTAGTCCACAACTGTGTAGTAATGGTTAGCATTTCTGACTGTGAAACGAGAGGGCCGGCGTTCAAATTTTGAATGAGACGAGTTATCTGGTTGAGATTGTTTCCAGATTTTCCCTGAACCCATTAAGAGCAAATGCTGTGTGCTTTTAGGCGCTGGAGCCATTTAGTTGGCCCTATCACCTTCATGTCATTACGCAATTGATAAATAATCGCAAAATAAATCCATATACGAGGGGGATCCAGGAAATAACGACCGTTCTGTTATAACAATTAAAAAAAAATATTTATTTGAAAAAAACAAAGTCTGTTACATAACTGAAGCTTCCTTTACTTGTCTACACAATCACCACCTACATTTAAACATTTGTCGTATCTGTTCACTAGCTTTAGAATTCCCGTGTTATACTCCTCTGCCAACAGTTCATTAAGCCGGGTGTTCACTGTCTTCTTCAACTCTTCATCACTTCCAAAACGCGTACCACCCAGAAAGTCTTTCAGCTTAGTGAAAAGGTGAAAATCGCTAGGAGCAAGGTCTGGACTATAGGGCGGATGATCAAAGATTTCCCAACCGAATTGATCCAGCAATTCTCGAGTTGAAGCAGCAGTGTGCGGGCGGGCAAAGATTTTGTGGTAGCCAAGATGTTGCGACACAATTTCACCAAGCAAAGAGCGAGAAATGTCAGGAAAGGCAATATGCAATTCGTCGAGTGATGTGCGCCTGTCTTACAAGATTCTGTCGATCACTTTAGTCTTCAGGTCTTCTGTGATGAGTGATGGGCGTCCGGGTCGAGTTTCATCGTGGACATTTGTTCGCCCATTGTTGAACATTTCGCACCATTTTCTCACATTTCTTTCATTCATTACAGTATCACCATACACTTCTTTCAATTGCCGGTAAATTTCTGCAGGTTTCAAATGTCGGGCATTCAAAAATCGAATCACACTCCTCACCTCACAGTCGGCGGGATTATCAATCACGTCGTTCATTTTGAAGTAACACAAAATGGACAATGGCGACTTGTTGCAACCAGTACTCACAACATTATGAGAACACATGTTAAGGAAGCCAGTTGACCTTCAAACAAGGAAGGGGAGTCAGCTGCGCGGCGGGTATGCGCGAACGGTCGTTATTTCCTGGATCCCCCTCGTATAACCTATTTGTCGAACAAACAAGGAAGTTAATAAAATTAAACTCGTATTACTTTGATATAACCGCGCCGTATACCTAAAACCTAGAGCTCAAGATGACAAATTATGACTTACATGGCAAGCATAGTTACCAGATCGATTTTCAAAGCACTCCCCCCCCCCTTCCTCTTAAAAACATGTTTCTTTCATATTAATTCAGGATATAACAAATGAAGAAAACTTGTCTAAAAGGGACGAATTAACCATCAATTTTATTTTAATTTCAAAGCAACATTATAAGTTCTCAATTTATTTTTCCCTTCAGTGAAATAATCGTACAAAATTGCGTACGATATACAGTGCGGTCCTACCTCCTACAATTAGTCAAAATAGTCGTAAGCAGTCGTACGTATGGCAACCCTGACAGGCGGTGTCACTACTGTACTCCAACCACGAGAAAATCTCAGGGGAATGAGATGCAGCGGGGTGATGCTATGAATGAATGTTGATGTCATAAGGTCACACACGTGGGTACACGCATCTCCATAGGCTAACTCTCAAAGCACAAACGATAACACTGATACACACATACTTATACTACCCTAGTTACAAAATTAGATCACAGTTAATCTGCTGGTCTTTTAATTCCTCCATACAGAAAATAACATATGCAGGAGAGCGCGTGTTTTTTAAACTGGCGTTATAACGGTAATATTACCCATCTACTTCGCTCCAATAGATGACGCAACAGTAAGCACATTCCTTTCACGGTTAATCTCCTGCTTGGAGAACAGTATGCCTCGTCGCGCTAAAAGAGCGCAGTATAAACAAACAACAGAGTTTGAACGGGGACGAATGATTGGCCTGCGTGAAGGTGAATTTTCGTATCGCGATATTATTGCTCTTGTGGGACATCATGCCACTATAGTGGTGCGAGTGTGGAAGCAGTAGAACAGATCTACTGGCGTCTAACAGTTGAAGGCTAATGATGATGACGATGATGATGATAATGATAATGATAATAATAATAATAATAATAATAATAATAATAATAATAATAATAATAATAATTTACAAATAACTGAAAGGTGGAACAAATTAATATACAACGCAGTAATATACAAGCATGTGAAACGTAGAACGAATTAATATATGGGTACAAAATAGTGAAAGGTAAAACAAGTCAATAAACCAACAAATGAAAGGTAAAACAAATTATCATACAAACGAGTAAATGGCAAAAGATGTTAACATGTAAACGAATCAATGGTAGAACGAATTGATATACAACGAGTGTAAGGTATATGTAATTAAAATACTGTGACAGCGACGTGAGATTCGAACTCACGACCAGCGTCCCGCAAGAAAGCAGATCGCGCGGAGCACGGAGGAATGGCGCGCGGCGGAGAGGGGAAAGGGCCAACGCGGCGAGGGAGTGGAGCGAGAGTGCGCGCGCAACTGCTGCGTACGCAGTGAATGGGGAACGGACCTTCCCGACTCTTCGAGAAGTCCGTCGAAGTGGAGATATCCAGATAATTCTCTACACACCTGTAGAAATTTCTCGCAACTATGATTTTGCTATAAAAGAAGAAGCGCCAGCAAACTCGAGAGTTTTCAGTTATTCAGTCAGTGAGAAAGCCAGAGCAAGGAAGCCAGTCTTGTGTACCGGAGTTCGACTCGAGTGTACGTCCGCAACTGCGTCAGCAGCCGAAGGCCTGAGTTCGAGTGCAGTGGACCGCAGTTGGAGGGACCTGAGTTCGAGTGCAGCGGACCGCAGTTGGAGGGACCCGAGTTCGAGTACAGTGAACTGTCTCTGAAGGTCTGTGGTTCGAGATACTGTGAACTCGAGTGACTGAGATAGAAGAACTGTGAACTGAGAACTGATAGTTCTGACTTGTAAATAGTGTTTTGTAAATAGTAGTTAAGATTAACAGTTCATTGTTGTTCGTAATAGTCCAAGTAAATTGTCATTGCCGTAAGTGGAGTGCTATAACGAATACTGTGTTGAGTGAAAATCCAATTGTTGACGAGAGCGTTTAAGGCGAATTGTAGAAAGGAATTATTGTTGGAAGAATAAAATCCTATTGTTGTGAATGTAAATAAATTTACAATACAAACGAGTAAAAGATAAAACACATTAATAAACAGATCAAAAACGAATTAATATATTACAAACGAATGAATGGTAAAACGAACTATTATAAGAACGAGTGAATAAGATAATATAGCTTATAGTGATCTTCAACTGTTGAGCTTCTCGATATTAATTAGAATGCATAAAATAGCTAATATGATTTTGTAATTTTAATGTAGGCATTAGTTTTCTTTCTTTTGTAATGAAGAATAGTGATCCAGATAGAAGATTGTTATAAAATATACCAATTAATTTACCGCACCCCATATTTGCCTTTGTCTCATATTTTCTCGAAAAAAAGTCCACTTAACGTGAATTTACAAAAAGAGGCATAATTTATCAGGTACTGAATTCACGGCTACTAATGCAGATAAGGAGAGTTTTTCGTGTAATCCTCCGCTATTCTTTTTTGTGAAACCAACGCTCTATTGTGTGGCATGTAGTCCGTTCTGCTGGCTTGCATTTATTGTACGATTTTACACAACCTGAGGAGAGATACATAAATTTCAAATTACGCAGGCGCAACACTATCTAAACTTTAACCCTTATCTCTTCTTTGGGAGGCTTCAGCGGCGTCGTTACGACCCACTCCTCCCATTTCTAGTACCGAGTTCTGTGTATTTGCAATTTTAGGACTCTTAAATTGCGAAATGAGTATGCAAACTTACTTCCGATGTCACAGAAGGCAAGAATGTGATAAATTGTTAACTGATAATAAAACAGTAGGAACGACTGAAAAAAATATTCAAACGAGAGAATACTGTAGTATAACTTACATTTTAAGTAATTCTCCACAATCTCGTTGGTATCACACAGGAATCTGCACACTTACCTGTAAGAAAAAGAGAGAATAATTAACAGTTTAAATAAAACATACCGGTATATCCTCTTCAGTCCCGAGACAAATTTAAAGTAAAAAAAAAAATGTTAAAATATTATTTATTGGATAATTGGCGATACAAAGACAAACACTAACCAATCAAAATTTTTATCATGATTTCAATTCTTGTTTTATGCTAGGTATCATATGTGAAACCTTGGGATTCTATGGGGACTTAATTTGGTATCCATTCAGTTTTATTTATTTTACAAAAATGCATACATTTGCTTACAAATAATGAAATGAAAGTATCTGTATTCCAGTAGCAACACTACGCTTAGAAAACACGGCAAATATAATACTCTCGTTAAATTAGAAAATATATTTCCTTCGTGGAAAAAAAGATGATCTGTAAAGATGCTCTGTACCAGGAACTACAATATCAGTAAAAAAATCTGAAGAATAATAACAACAGAATAACAGCACAAACACTACGTGACATTACATATAGTAACAGGCATTTTGCAAAATATTGCAAACTGTTCCCTGTGGATATACAGACGAACCCTGTCCTAAACCAAAGCCTATACCGTTTCAAGGTACCTAATCCATCTCGAGCGTTGTTTGCTCCAGGTGAGTGATCAAATCTGATTGGTAGTTACACACACTCCCTATTCCAGGCATTGACTTAGTATACGAATTGTTTCTGCCCACAATTTTTTACTAAACTGTCCATCTATTGTAGTATTATGCAATACACGGGCACGGTACCCTTTTTTTGGCCAGCACTTACAGTCTTCTACTAGTTCCACACCGAATTCAGTGGATGACATAAAAACGGACGTATTGTCAAACTACTTTAGTAGAGCTAGTTTGTCGACGTTTCTCACCACTTTCTCGTAACTACCCCTACCTTTATTCTTCATATCAGTGTCACTTTTTAGTGAAGCGTATTATATTGTAAAGAATATTTTGATTATATGAAAATGATGCGAGTATGAAATAACAGTTCTCAGGTTTATACAATATTATGTATTCTACTTATTATAGAAAACTATAGTAATGTGATTTATGAAAAGTCATACTAGTGGCCAAAAGTATCGCCAATGATACGTCTTCAAAAAAGTAGTGTTGTACGCCTGTATGAGAACTCAAACAATGTTTCTATTATTATTACGTGAATAGGTAATGTGTAAGAAAGAATCAACAGTTAATATTATTTCATTTAACATAGGTATAACAAATCGGCAATTATATTTGCTGACTAGACGGAATGATAAATTCAATCAACTGGAGGCATCTAGTGACAAATAAATAGAAGAAACTTGAATGATTACCAGAAAGCGCAGTTGGTATAGAATAAGATACCTCAGGCCACGGACCTATATAAGCGCATAATGAATGACACGAATAAATTACTAAGCTATCATATATGATACCGAAGGACAGACGAGGATATTGTTTTTCTGAAGTCTCGAAAGGTTTTATTTTCTGTGACAAATATAGTACAATATACAATATCCCGCCAAATTTGATTAATTATTTCCTCTAACCAGTGACGTGCGGTGGCCCAACAGATCACCCAAGCAGCCGCGTAGTCAAGTTTTCTTTTCCTTCTTACTATTTATATTTGATTCAAATACTTATAACATTACTAATTATAAAAATACGTTGGTATTTGGTACCCATTCTTTTTTTACAAAATTAATAAGATTAGGCCTACTGCAACTACTGCCTAAAATTTAAGGGCAGTATTCATAGACATTCTTAGCGCGGGCTTTCGGTGGATGATCAGCGAACTAATGTTTTTCGTATTCATAAACCAGTGTTAGCTATATGATATGATATGAATCCCGTGCAAGTAACCAGTCGATAGCCGGGGCTAGTTTAGCACGTTCGTAGCGTGGGGTAGCTAAATGTCTATGAATAGCACCCAAAAATACTATTATAAAAGACTACTCTAAGTATTAGTAAGTCGTGACGAGTTACAACACTACAATGATGAAGTGAACACAAATACATAGCACAAGAAAATGGTTACAACCCAAACATAATAGACAACATCATAAGGAAGACAACACAAAAACTCAACAAACATAAAAACACACAAAACACAACACAAACACAAGAAATACATCACACTAACATATGAAAACAAGATCGCATCCTCATTCAGAAAACAGAAATACAACACAGCGTACAGAACAGAAAACACACTACAAAGACATCTCAACACACAAACAAATAAATACAACCACACAGGCGTATACAAACTCACATGCAATAGTTGCGTCAGTTTCTACATTGGACAGACAGGCAGATCATTCCAAACTCGATACAAAGAATATATTAAAGAAATAACCAGAGGACACTATACATCTACATATGCCGAACACATAACTAATGCTAACCACACATACAATAACATAAATACAGACATGGAAATCCTACACATACAACCCAAAAACCAAAAACTCAACACACTAGAACAATATGAAATATACACACTAAAACACACCCTAATCAAATTCTCAACACACAGATCAATTTCAGAACACACACACTATTTGACACAACTTTTCATCACACGAACACACCCATACAACAGGCAGCGAAGTTGAGATAGCGCCGAGATCTAGTAGGCTCTGAGGATGGTGTCAAGTAGCACCGAAACAGCTGTAAGCCGCACATACTTAAATAATTAACACGAGTGAGATCGCCATTTAATCAATTATTGACAATATTCCTTCTTGTTGCGGAAACATGTGGTAATCGTCGACCCAGAAATTCATTAAGAAATTTTGTGCGCTTTGATGATTTGGAAAAAAAAAAAAAACGCTGCAAGCCCAGAAAGAGTAGCAAAAATATACGGCATTCAGGAATACTTGAAGCACTTTGGGACAGTGCTAAATTTAAACACTGTGCATAGCAGTGAACAAAAGAACTTGTGGAAAAGACGGCTTAATATTAGCTTGACACCATGTAATGACGAGGCCATCACTGCACTTCCATCGTAGCTCTGTGCGACAAGTTCCTTACTGCAGTTTGAAAAGCCTTAAATAGTCTTAAAAATAAGATCAGAATGTGCTGCCGCTGTTTTGTCCTCACTTACATCACGGAGGCACACAAACCGCTCTACCACCCTTCCTTCAATTGTATATCGATAAACGAGATAAAATTGTGATTTATTGGAGACGTCAGTTGTCTCATCAGCTAATATGCCAAAAAAATCAGATTTCTGCAATTGCTGTTTTAATTTCCTTATTAAGTGCACTGGCAACAGATTCAATTAAATCATTTTGAATACGATTTGATACACCTTTGAATACTGTAGGTGTATCCAAGTGACTTTTTAGAAGAGGGTCGTACTGGGCGGTGTAGTCCAAAAGTTCTAAATAATTACCGCGGTTGTTGGACATTTTTGACTTACCGTTTCCTCTAAATGAAAGTTCCAGTTTTGCAAGTAAACAAATGGCGTTTATAAGCCTTTTCAGAATGTCTCTATTGCGTGTTACCTTTTCATTATGTAGAATAATACTTTGTTGTGTTTGGTCACTTAGCTCAGTTTCAATATGCACAGTTCCAAAAGTCGCGAATATGTGCATTAGCAACATCATGATCCCATATTGCTTTAGTTAAATTACTGTATTTAGCTTTTGTTGCTGAATTAAATTATTATTATCACCAGACATAATCAAAACTTTTTATTGCACTTATATACACGTACACAATGTAACTACAAAGTACCGGTACAAACAAACGCGAGAGAAACAGTACGTTTTACACTCATTCGACTTCGCGTACACAGCCAGCCCAGGCAGGCTATCGACTGCTTGGGACATATGCATCTACTACAGTCTCGTGAGGCGTCCCTCATTGGTTAGAAGTTATGATGACGTGGGTTGTCATGCAACTTCCATGCTAACCTGTATTCAACACAGCTGGCACGCTGGTGCCAGCTCGGGACCGCAGTATGTGCGTTGTATATGCCCCATCACGCGACTTACAATGAACAAAACGTATCTAGAAACGTTTCAGGACTTTATGATTAAATAAACAGAAAGTTTAATCACGGATTTACGTAGATATCGTGATTCTTATAATTAATCAGTGCTGCCCAACCGTGCTTGGGTGGACTGCACGTCACTGATATGAGTCATGCTTGAAACTGCATACGCCACCAAAATTCAAGGTCAGTTTTCATTCTCTGCCAACATACATCTCCATTCTATGTGCGTGAATGCTTTCAGTTTCACTTCCATGGAAATGTTTAAAATGTTATGTTTTATTTAACGACGCTCGCAACTGCAGAGGTTATATCAGCGTCGCCGGATGTGCCGGAATTTTGTCCCACAGGAGTTCTTTTACATGCCAGTAAATCTACTGACATGAGCCTGTCACATTTAAGCACACTTAAATGCCATCGACCTGGCCCGGGATCGAACCCGCAACCTTGGGCATAGAAGGCCAGCGCTATACCAACTTGCCAACCAGGGCGACACTTCCATGGATACCTTGGTAAAAGAAAAATATGTAATATTTAATATAGGGCCTATAACAGCCGGGTATTTATGGAGATCGCGAAAATCACGACATAATAGATACACGATAGATTTTTGCTAATCTTTACCAATTAAGTGATTCTTATTAATAATATGCGGATAAAACAATCGCGACAAATCCTGAAATAGAGTTCTAATAGCGAAATATCAACACATTCCTGAATTAT
The DNA here is from genome assembly GCF_040183065.1 of Periplaneta americana. Classification (NCBI taxonomy): domain Eukaryota; kingdom Metazoa; phylum Arthropoda; class Insecta; order Blattodea; family Blattidae; genus Periplaneta; species Periplaneta americana. Next base: position 117,693,830 of record NC_091132.1, on the reverse strand, counting down.
TACTATTGCGTCGTTTTATAGCGAATTTTATATTCTTAGTTTTTTTTTTCGGATTTTTTTTTCACTTGAATTTGTTATATATTGTATAACCAAGTAGCCTACATTACAAGGTAATTCCAGGTGTTCTGATTACATCAGTGAACTCAAAAGACGGAGAATTTAACATTTCACTAATCATTTGAAAGTGTTAATTTGAGGACTGCAAGTTTCTTTCAGTTTTTAATGAATGTGTGTCAAATACAGTCTCAATTCAACAACTATTGTTTATTGGCCATACCTAACCTTTACCAGAATCCAACGAACCTTTAATGTTAATTATTTGGAAAATAATATTCATAATGAGTTAATACTCCAATTCCAAAATAAATGTATTTTCCAAAATTTCCATTAATCTCCGCCAAGAGTACAAATCAATCTCCAACAATCTCCGCCGACACCAATATTAAAATACACAAATGGTAAAATTAATCTCCATAAATACCTGTCCCCCTGACGATAATGTGTTTATTTCAAATGGTATTTAAGATTGTACCGTATTGTAACTTATTTACTTACATTCCACGGTATTCGTACATCACTTCACAGCTAGAATATGGAACATGTCAAAAAATCTTAATAGTATTACAAAGTTTTAATTATAGTAATAGGCTAGTTGAAATATGTACAGAAGAGTTTTACAATATATTAGTACAACACAAGGGGAGACATAGTATCGATACTGAATACAACAAATAAATATTCAAGGAGGGTTGATTAATGTCATAAATTCACCACAAAATAGAAGGCGTGAGAAATTAGGTGCTTCTTTAATTTGACCTTAAATAATCTTATGATTTGAATTTGATTTTTTATATAGATACAGAGGCTATTAAAACTTTTTACTGTCATACAAAGCATTCATTTTTTATAGTGCGATAGTCTTGCCAATGGAGTATGGAATTCATTTTTCTGGCGAGTATTTATGCTATGAACTGTTGAATTGTAACAAAGTGTCCACGATTACATACGAGGACGTTTATTTAAGAAAATATATATTAATTAATATATTAATAAAAAAGATCTTCCTTAGGTACCTATGTATGACAATAGTCTAAAAATCTCTGGAACTACTCTGATATTTATCAACATGTTGCTATGCAACTACTAATTTATTTTCTAGCCTAACCGTTTAGACCAAATTTTTTAAAATTTACTGTTATAGACAAAATATATTAATCTCTAAGGGTGCTATGCATAGACATTTCTCTAGCCCGCGCTGCGAGCATGCTAAACTAGCCACGGCTATCGAGTGATTACTTGTACAGGATTCATATCATATCATATATCGCTAACACTGATTTATGAGTACGAAAAACGTTAGTTCGCTGATCATCCACCGGAAGCCCGCGCTAAGAATGTCTATGAATACGACGCTTAAGCTCTCGTTCAGAATTTGTAAAGCAGTGAAATATCGCCTGCAAAGCTTTGAACATTTGCAATTTTTTCGAAATTAGATATATTTTGAAGTATCTAGGTTTTAATTTTTCCTCACATAAATTTATTTACGTATTATATACTTACATAAGCACGTTTATTCATGTGAATATATTGTTCTTTTAATTGTTATGGTCCAAGTTACTCTGTATGTATATTGTTTGGTATCCCATGTCATAAAGGCAAAAGGAGTTGCTCTTTTGGGAACTTAAAAATAGTCTACAGAAAACGAACTGAATAGCATTATATAGATACATTTGGCAAAAAATTGTTAAAATATTTATCTTCCACTTTTTCTACGAAGATTAAGACAAATTTATTGATATAATTAAAGATCTATGATCTCTTACAACAAAATTATGGATGACTGTGAATTACAGAAAAGTAACAATAGTGTTTTCCAATACATCACTGAATTAAGATAGAACAATTGAATGCTGGTTCTATGCTATTGTGAATGTTTTACTTGAACTTCTAAAGTAAAAAATACTCATCCTCTTTCACAATAGCCCTGCCAAGACTCTGGAATTCGTTACCTACTAGCATTAGGGACTGTCAAAATAAAATTGAATTCAAACGCAAACTTACTAGGCACTTGGTCAGTAATTGAGACTCGTTCAGACATGGTTTCTTGTAAATAGTTATCTTAATCTATCACAAAATATTTCAATATCCGGTAATTATATCACTATAGAATTTTGTTATTGTAGGTTTAATTTGTAATTCAGTAAATACAAAAATATTCTTTGTTCTTAACTTCTATGATAAAATGTCTAGCTTTCATTAATCAGGTAATCTTGTCGTACTTTAATTTGTATTGCAATTGTAATTGTAAATTTAATATTAATTGTAATTTTATTATTCACATTATAATTGCAATCCCCTGGTAGAGGGGTAGAGTAGGTCTGACGGCCTTATCTCTACCAGGTTAAATAAATAAATACTAATACGAATGAGATAGTTATTTCTGATTAAACAGTCATATTATTTTACATTTCGGGCTCTTGTACTTTGTGTGTTCTTCTGTTTCTGTATTTGTTCCATTATAAAGTAAGACTTTATTATTATTATTATTATTATTATTATTATTATTAATATTATTATCATTAATTATTCTACCAGAACAATGGAAGGAGTCCATAATCGTACCTATCTTTAAGAAGGGGGACAAGACTAACTGTAATAACTTTCGAGGAATATCACTTTTGTTGACGTCGTACAAAATTTTGTCCAATATTATTTGAGAAGATTAACTTCATATGTAGATGAAATTATTGGGGATCATCAGTGTGGTTTTAGGCGTAATAGATGAACTATTGACCAGATATTTTGTATTTAGATAATGGAGAAAAAATGGGAGAATAAGGGTAGAGTGCATCAGTTATTCATAGATTTCAAAAAGCATATAACTCGGTTAAGAGAGAAGTTTTATATGATATTCTTATTGAATTTGGTATTCCCAAGAAACTAGTTCGATTAATTAAAATATGTCTCAGTGAAACGTACAGCAGAATTCGTATAGGTCAGTTTCTGTCAGATACGTTTCCAATTCACTGTGGGCTAAAGCAAGGAGATGCACTATCACCTTTACTTTTTAACTTTGCACTAAAGTATGCCATTAGGAAAGTCCAGGATAACAGAGAGGGTTTGGAATTGAACGGGTTACATTAGCTGCTTGTCTATGCGGATGACGTGAATATGTTAGGAGAAAATTCACAAACGATTAGGGAAAACACGGGAATTTTACTGGAAGCAAGTAAAGAGATAGGTTTGGAAGTAAATCCCGAAAAGACAAAGTATATTATCATGTCTCGTGACTAGAATACTGTACGAAATGGAAATATAAAAATTGGAAATTTATCCTTCGAAGAGGTGGAAAAATTCAAATACCTGGGAGCAACAGTAACAAATATAAATTATATTCGGTAGGAAATTAAACACAGAATAAATATGGGAAATGCCTGTTATTATTCGGTTGAGAAGCTTTTATCATCCAGTCTCCTGTCAAAAAATCTGAAAGTTATAGTTTATAAAACAGTTATATTACCGGTTGTTCTTTATGGTTGTGAAGCTTGGACTCTGACTTTGAGAGAGGAACATAGGTTTAGGGTGTTTGAGAATAAGGTGCTTAGGAAAATATTTGGGACTAAGAGGGATGAAGTTACAGGAGAATGGAGAAAGTTACACAACACAGAACTGCACGCATTGTATTCTTCACATGACATAATTAGGAACATTAAATCCAGACGTTTGATATGGGCAGGGCATGTAGTACGTATGGGCGAATCCAGAAATGCATATAGAGTGTTAGTTGGGAGGCCGGAGGGAAAGACCTTTAAGGAGGCCGAGACGTAGATGGGAAGATATTAAAATGGATCTGAGGGAGGTGGGATATGATGACAGAGAATGGATTAATCTTGCTCAGGATAGGGACCAACGGCGGGCTTATGTGAGGGCGGCAATGAACCTCCGGGTTCCTTAAAAGCCAGTGAGGAAGTAAGTATTATTATTATTATTATTATTATTATTATTATTATTATTATTATTATTATTAATGGAAATGAAATTGAGTGGAAGACCAGCTTTGCGTTGAAAAGATTGAAAGAGGATTATGTATTGCGCTTCATTCAAGATAGAAATTTTCACAAAGAGCCAGTTTTTAACAACTATGACTAATACGAATAATTGAAGTAACTGCAGCATCACCTTCATTACTATCAATCCCACCTTCGCCATAGCTACAGGTTATTTGTCCTTAAGCATTCCTTTTATTTCTTTTGAGATTCTCCATAGGAAAGACACAGCGCAAAGAACATACCCAGTGCTCAATACAAGAAAATTTCATTTTCACTTCCCTCCTTAATATCGAACTCTGACCCACTGGACTTCCAACTGAGAATGCTACCAGTTGAGAACGTCTTCTAAAAAGTATAGTTCACCTATCTGTGACTAGAACTCAAGGAGAACTCTGAATGCAAACGAGAATAACGGGCACTGCCTTCAAGCAATATTCTGATCGTTGCGCGCTGAGCGGAACATTTCACTCAAAAAGCTGTGATTCCAGAGCAAGGAATATCAGCGAGGGAGTAGGGTTTGTGTGCTCAACACACGATGGCAGCTTTTCATTAAAAGCCATGCTGTTGACACATGTTGCACCGGAGGCGGAATTGATTGCCACCTGGGGAAAAAGGTCGGAGTTCGGTAACCAGATCCGCTACCCGGAGCTGATTAAAATCCACGCTCAAGGATTGTACAGTAACAACGTAAACAAACACTGAAGTAATACTGTCTTGAAGTTCTTTATTTGCAACTGCAGATACTGTTCAGTAGCAATATAATAATTGTGTCCGTTATTCTTTATTTAGCCCCTTGCTGGTAATAATTATTTAAATAACGTTCCTTTTCAACTGCAAATAAAATTCAGCTGCAAGAAGGTAAAATAAAATTGTCGTTCCTACATTACTTCCAAATACGCATACCAATGAAATGATGAAGTATGAAGAGCTGAAATTACATAATTAAATAATAAATTTGATTAAATAAATCTTGTAGACTTCAGAAGAATGGAAAGCTAGTATTTTACTTCCAGTATCTAAAAAGGGGGAATAAACAAATTCCAAAAAGTTACTGAGATATAAATATTCTTAATGAAGTCAGCCAATTATGCCCAGAACGTGGCATGGGCTTAATTTTCCCATAAATTTGAAAGACATAGTGAGGACCGATAAGCTAATACAATAACATTAGGAGTAATCAGGATCCGTCTGTGCTTATCTGTTTAACAAATATTGGTTGTTATAATACTTGTCACATTAGTTTATTCCGTTTTTAACGTTTTCGGCTTGAATAAGCCATCTTCAGAAAAGTTACATGCCTGATTACATGAATGAAATTGGTACATGTGTATATAGTACACAATAGATGAATCAGTTGAAAATTATTAGTCTCTATACTGATAAATATTGAACATAAATTGATTAAAATATTTTATGCTCGACCATGCCGAAATGTAGTAATTATACACCTGGTAGTAGCCCTTTAATGCACCTCATTAAAGTACACCTATTCATTATAGTTCAGTTGTTCAGCCAATGAGAAATCACCATTGTACCATTATAAACCGCAAATATCAATTATTCTCGGATATGTAATCGAAAGGCAATAATTCGCGAAACGTCAAGGAGGCTGGAAATCCAATACTGTCGCAGAAGGTTATGTTCTGTTACTATAATAATTAGCGTTAATTGAAAATTATTCAAATAAATTCAATTTGTCATCTCGTTTTTCAATTCTAAATCAATTTCCAGGTTACATCAAGGTCAATTACATTCGTTCCTCGGAAAAAAATCAATACTTTCGCGTCTGCGCACATCTCACAACTTAGGAGGTCAGTTCCGCTCTTCACTTAGACAACCATAACATGAATACTTATGAATAATTTCAAGTTAGAAATATGGTCGAGCATAAAAAGTCGTATGAAACTTGCCTATAATGGTAATTAAGACACTCGTATGAAAATTATGAAACTCGCTTGCGCTCGTTTCATAAAGAAACATACTCGCGTCTTAATTACTACCATTATAGGCTCGTTGCATAACGTACTAAAAATATTAAAAACAAGGGCTATATGAGCCATGGTCAAAGGTTATTAAAATACAAAAATATTAAAACATGTGCGTACATATTTCGCATCGCAATGTTTGTAACCAGATTTATGTAACTCATATTAAGCTTTTTGTAGCTTTAATAGTATTAAGATCCACATATGTATGTACTTTTCTTTGTTCTTGTATGTAACCTCCTCCTTATGTTTGTTATAGATATCACATTTTGATACATATTTCCTTCCGCTTTACAGTTGAATCACCTTCATTCTAGTCAGCATTGGACATTACCACAGATGGTCCAACATATAGTAATTGTAACAATATTGCACATGTTTTAATATTTTAGTATTTTAATAACCTTTGACCATGGCTCATATAGCCCTTGTTTTAATATTTTAATATTTTAATCAATTTATGTTCTATATTTATCACCATAGAGGCTTATAATTTCAACTGATTAATCTATTTTGTACTATATACATATGTACCAATCTCATTCATGTAATCAGGCATATAACTTTTCTGAAGATGGCTTATTCAAGCCGGAAACGTTAAAAACTGAATAAATTAATGTGACAAGTATTACAACAACCAATATTTGTTAAACAGATAAGCACAGACGGATCCTGATTACTCCAAATGTTATTAATTTTCCCAGTTTTACAGACAATCGGCACTAATGGCAGTAGGCATGTCAGTTCTATATACGCCGTCTTTAACCTGAAGGAAATACCCCTTGTTTAGTAGACGAGGCAAGACCTGTCCTGTGACCCTAACATGCACCGTTTCTATATCACCAGTGGGTATGGAGGGGGAAGACAAGTTTTTAGTCAGAGAAGAACTTCTGTGTCTATAGATTCGTGTAATATTAACGACAGTCCTCCCTCAAACCCAAACTATTTTCCTGGTCGCCTAACTTTTTCCTTTTCGCGCAACCCAAATGCCAGGTCTCGCATCCTGAACTATAATCCTACTCATTTCTTTTAGAGTAAACTTCAAGGCCATATATATCAGTATTAACAGTGGCCTGAAACTGTTGTTGAAATGGACATAAATATAAAAAAAAATATGCGCTCCTGCATATATGTACTACATATATGTAAAATGCCGGTAGTAAACCACTGACGATACAAAGGAGGAGAGTTCGGCCGGCGCTGATGATCGGATCCCGGCATAGATCAGATGGTAAGAGCACTCAGCGCGCCAAGCTGAGAGTCCTGGGTTCGATTCCCGGTGCCGGAACGAATTTTTATCCATTAATAAGAAAACTGAAATAATTGAAAATACATGAAAATAATTATAGAAGATATAGAAAACATATCATAATCTTTACATCGATACAGAATGTCAGCGGCACTATGATATTCCAGAAACAGATGTTACAATCGAATTTAATGGTCGTCTCTTCGTGCCTATACAGATAGAATAAAATGCGACCAATTGTAAGCAGTCTATCCTGTTGGTGGGTGGAACCGTAACTTCATTCTGCATCACGTCGAACGTGACTGTTTGTTACAAAAGAAGATTTAGTGAATTTATTTCCTAGGGATCGTCTACAGCTGCGCATCAGAACAAAACAGTCATATAGCAATAAAAATCAACACAATAGTGTCACTGAAAGCCAGGTAACGAGCACAGGTGATGTCTGACAATAATCAAAAGCACTGTGTTTAATATCTATTTCCATTTTTTTTTTTCGTATTTTAATAGGTTATTTTACGACGCTTTATCAACATCTTAGGTTATATAGCGTCCGAATGAGATGAAGGTGATAATGCCAGCAAAATTAATCAAGGATCCAGCGCCGAAATTTGCCTATCATTTGCTCTTAATGAGTTGAGAGAAAATCCCGGAAAAAGCCTCTGCCAGGTAACTTAGTCCCTACCATGATATCAACCCGGGCCCGTTCCTTCCACGGTCAGGCATGCTAACCGTTACTCCAGAGCGGTGGACATCACCATATTTGCACGCGTTCAATATAATTTTTTTTTCTTTCTTCGTTACGATTTACCTCCTCCTCTTGCAGCGACTTGCAATACAATGCGGTGTAGGAGAAGGTATTTATTTTGTGTGCCGAAAAGCTTAATTCTTTACATATTTAGTAATATTTAAGAACATCTTAAGGTTAGGATGATGATAATAATAATAATAATAATTCTTTGTGCGACAGCTCACAGAGGACCAAGGCCGATCAGCAAACTGCTGCCTCACGTCCAAATTTCTTAGCAGAGGTAAACGATCATCCAATTAGTACCGGGGTAACGTGTAATCGTGTGATGACACAATGATCTTCCCAGCCGTTATAATTTGCTCGTGGAACCGGATTTCGGTATCTAATCCCCATATCAGTTTGGTTGTAGGCCTTTCCCCTTTACCCATACTATTATCAGTGAAGGAGAAGATGCTACTGTCCATTTCACAAACGTTCGACTTATTGACTTCCAACAGTCAGAAATGTTATTGAAGTTTTTTACCGGTAATTTTTATTTCGAAAGTATAAGCTAAGCGTTTTAATTATTTCTTTTTATTGCTTTCTATATCAAGTAGCACATTAAAAATCTACTGACTGCAGAAAATAAATGTTTTCTTAACCGCTAGTTGCTACTCTACAGCACACATAATGGGGCAGTCTGCACTGTGTCACTCCCTCCGACTTCATAATACAAACTAACATTCCTTAATTTAATTAATTAGTTGAAAATATTGTAAGAATGGAGCTACAATATACTCAAACATGTGATTGCAATCATCTTTGTGGCTGTATTTAATATTCACTTATGTACTTTATTTGATATATTTTTGTGTGTACTGGTTGAGGGGTGCAAGTATAAGAGGTAACAGCTACCACTTCGTCACTGACAGGCTCAGTTACAGTAGAAGGGGAAAGAAATGCCTTCGCATCCTCTCAACTTGTACAATATGAAATGTCGTATACAGCAGCTGCCAATGCAGAGAAATATTTTATTTTTTTTTATTTTAATTTACTTAAATTTAAATATACAGAATAAAGAATATAATTACAAACAAACAAGAGAAATAGAAATAAAATAATACAGACAATATAAAAAAAGGAGATACAGTATTATTAACAACATTTGAGACCGAATGAGCAGAACTCGTGTTCGGTCGCAGATATGTCAAAAGTATTCCATTATTTATGAAAAACGAATACAATGACTAAGACTCAAATCAGCGTTCATTCCATAATGTTAGTCAAAGGCATGATCCTTAGACTACACCACGGCCTTAAGGCCCCAAAATGCAGAACTGTAGCTCCTGAGAGCGACTGCTTTACTCCCCTTTCTTACCCCACTAATCTTTTCTACCAGCGCGGTCATGACGTTCTAGTTACGCCCGGCTGCATCAACATTTATTCTCGCGGTGGCAGGTATACAATACGCTATCAAGAATTATAAATGGACGGATAATAAAATCCTTAGGAACATACCTTTAGAAAGTAAGAGAAAAATGAATGAGGGAAATAAATAAATTAAAAGACATGTAAAATAAATTTTAAAATGTATGTGTGCATATAATGTAAGAAGGTCTACCTATGTACGAGTATATATCATCCTATTACTAGTAAAGCCGATTAAATCCACATTTTGTGTAAAATAAGTTAAGTACAGCCCCCGACTTGTCTTTCCGTGCTCTGTATTTTACTAAAACGAAATAAGTCCCAAATGTTGCATGCAAGCAACAAACCAATTACTTTATTTGAAAAATGTATTATCATTTTTCGTGCATTAATAAAGTTTTAATTCCTGTTTTTACAAAACTTGTATTACTGATCTTAACTGGTTTTACTAGTAATAGGACGATAAATAAATTGTACGCTGATAAGTAAGTGATAGCTATGTGACCGGATGTCAATGCTGTCATTCAACATTGTAACGCACTCCAGTCAAATAAATAAATATATAAATAGATACATAAATAAGTAAATAAGTAAGAAAGAAAATAAGTAAATAAATAAGCAATTAAGTAAGTAAAGAAGTAGGCCTAAATAAGAAAATAAGTAAACAAACAAATAATACGCGTAGGCCTACTGCAGTTTAAAGAGAACTGGAACATGGCAAAATCTAAGCCCGTGAAGAAATACTACTTCCAGAGGAAATGGGAATATGATTATTTTGTTGTTGAAGACGAAAGAATTGCTTACTTACTGTATCCCATCCAATTTATTTCTACTCGTCATTTCAATATTAAACCACATTTCAACAAAGTCCATATTAAGAATTATGGAATGCACAAACTTTCGGGTAAGTTCATTATTACGAACTGTATATTGATTATTTATTTATATACTGTTAAATTAAGGACGTCACTCGTTGCGTTCATTTTGAATTGAAATTAATAGTGACTTTCAAGGTTCATTACTTAAATGCTATAAAAACAATGAATTTATTACAATCTTTTTTGAAAATTACATCCCGCCACTGATGGACCTTTGACGTCCAGAGAATGTAAATAACTCTATGCGGAAGTCGGTCATCCCCAATAGAAGTGGAGTGAGGCTGACGTCATATTTCCCCTACTTACGAGTTCTGTAGGCCTGATCTAGGATAACAAATGAACTGCATGAAAAAAATACTTTTATTTCACAAATTCTGCACAAAGAAAAGTCTAATGTAATGAACGATTAGTATTGAAGATTATCAAAAATATACTGAAGTGCAACCTTCTCGTTTTCTTCATTCCTGTGTCTTCACATGAGCAATATCTAACAGAACAGAACATATTTCACAAAGACTTTGATGGGTCACTGGAAGCGAAAAGCAATAACTGCCATCCTACAAGGAGTGCTTTGTAACATTTCTCTCCGAGCAGAAGCTCGCCCGACGTCCTCACGTTCTTGAGCCAGGAAATCATATCAGGCCCGGTGCACAGGAAGGAATTTCATTACAAGGATTGCGGGCACCAAAAGAAGGGCGGGATATCAGCTCTAATGCGTATTGGACGTCATAGTTATTCAATTGTTGCCGACAACCAATTACATTTAGGAGAATGATTATTGCAGCGATTCTATGCGCTGTGTTGCCAACTTCAGCGATAAGTCGCTAGATCTAGCGGTTTTGAGGGGGTGTCTAACGACAAAAATTACGAAACGGCGACCAACGACTTTTCTGGAGTTTTTGATAATCATTTGACGACAAAGTTGGCGACTTTTTACGTTTTTTTAAATCCTTTCAACTGTTTTTAATTAGATGTATTTGGAAACATTAATTTTGTATTTTGACATTTTAAATATTATGATAGAGAAAATATTTTCTTTGGTACAATTTCAAAACTTTATGAAAACAACCCTGCACGACATATCATGACATCTTGCGTAATCCCCTGAATTATCTGTCCTCCGGCGAATTTCTGACGTTGTTATATGATGCAGTATTTCATCTAAATAAATTTTTGGGTTGAGGTGTGCCAGTACAAATATTCTGCCGGGGCTAACTCTAATAGCTATGTTTGCTGTGATCGTACTTCCTCTTTCCTGTTCGAATGCTGAGGAAGAACGCCTGTTCAGCGAGTATGACTTAGTGAAACCAAAATTATTCAACAGAATGTATATCAAAACAGTAAATGCTATGCCTCACGGCAGGAACATCTTAAGAATTTCGGGAAAAACAAGCTAAAAATACCAAATTTCCTGAAAATGTTCTGTGGAAGACTGGAAATACTGATGCGTATTTACGTTCCACTTCCGGCCTATATGAATTCTTGCCTTTCACGTCAGCAGCTACAGTAGAAGGGGAGGATGAATTATATCTCTAAAAGTTACGTTAAATTTGTGCAATTATTAATCTTACCCGTTTCTTTAGATACATCTTTCTTACTTGTAAATTGAATTTAGCAACTTTTTAGCGACATTTGATATCTTACTTGGCGACTTTGAAGTGACAATTGTTGGCAACACTGTCTACGCGTCCGAGTCCCAGTATCTTGTTGAGATAGAGAACTCAGTAAGTTGGTCATTACTCCAAATTACTGTTGATCATGACCTGTGATCAACGATTACGAAATATCTGATAATGGCTGATGGTGATAAATGTAGGCTATGAAAATCTTACCAACATCATATCTGTCCGCCAAAAAATTATACTTTTACTCGAGATTCAATCTCAAGTCTCCAACGTGGGAAACCGACGTTCTAGCCCTGTGGTCAGCAAAGCTTATGTGATATAAAATGCAGCCCGCAGTACACAGCGAAGGGGAAGGTAAGAGGGGGAGGATACCCAAACTGTTTAACATTAAATGAACAAGTGATGGCTAAGGGGAGGCAGATCATGCCTTATCTTTCCGGCCTGCTTGTGTATTAATTGGTTGACTCGCGAGTCAAGATATGCCGATCACTGTTCTAGCCGTTCCACTATCGATATATCAATTAAACATTTATATTTATGACTAACTTATTGGTGACTAAAAGGTAAGGCAAAGCTATTCTATTACAGACTTCCAAAGACAGTTACATTGGTGGGAAAGTAATGCTCCCATCTCACGAGAAAATTTGCACAGAGTAGCAGTAGAAATGTTAGTCCTACGTACTGGCCACCTTCCTTCCCCCTCCAAGGAAATACTATTGGCACTCATTTCCGTTCGAGGTGAGGTTGAGTGAACCCCCAGGCTTAGGTCATAGTGCGGTAGAAAGGATTCGATCAATAAGGATGGTTTCATCGGGAGTCGAACAAGCGACCTTTCGACCAGTACTGATGACTGATAATTAATAATTCATGATTAATTATAATCATATCGATCCAATGATTAGCGCCTGATGACAGTGATGATAATTGATTGATGACAGTTGGTAGTAATTCATCGTTGCCGCTCACAATGCTTATGACTAGAGATAGAAAGTTGCTACAGTAAGTTGTGTGAGCTTGGACTATATCTCTGCCGAATGAAAAGTAATAGAGCGTCTCTCGGTGTCAGTGAAGCAGAACGACTAACATGTACAGCCGGGTGGTAACCAAACATGTGCTCCAATCGTCCACAGCCTTAGAACAAGAAAATAATATAAGAAACAATAATTTGTAATTATAAAGTTCGTAACTCCTAATCTAAATTAATTTATCCATATATATATATATATATATATATATATATATAAGATACAAAATATACCATTATGATTCTGGCCTCATTATAACAAATAACAATGAACCCAACGCACTAATTCAAGAAATACACCAGCTCCTCACTGACTTTATAAAACAAGGACGAAAAATAATTCCAATATGGATCCCTTCCCATCAGGGCATTCCTGGAAATGGAACTGTAGATGCCGCAGCAAAAGAAGCTACACAACTTCCACTGCATCTTTTAACGTCTATTCCTATACAGACGCCATTAAATACATATCCAGAAAACTGCACAACCATTGGCAAACATCATGGACAGAGTCTTCATGCATCAAACTTCACGAAACAGTACAACATTCCAGAATGAAAAATCCACTACAGAATTTTAAACGTCAAGATCAAGTAATAATCACCAGATTGCGAGTTGGCCACACCAAAATTACACATTCTTATCTTCTAGACAGAACTCTTCCTCCAACATGCACCAATTGCCACAGTAGGATCTCTGTACGCCATTTAATTTCTGAATGCGCACTATATCACCTTCATCGTGATCAATCCCATATACCAACAGACGTATCAACAGTTCTAAACAACCCATCATTCAGTTCAAACTTAATTAAATTTCTGAAAGCTATCAACGTTTACAAATGTATCTAAAATGATTATTGTAATACAGTAAACTCTATGTAAACTGTAAGAATTGTTTATGTATAGTCGCGATATGACCTCCTAAGTTAAAGCGACATAAAATAAATAAATTAAAAAAAAACCATTGCAATTTTCATTTTGAATAATTTCAAGGAAAAATTGTTCCGGGGCCGGGTATCGATCCCGGGACCTCTGGTTGAACGTACCAGCGCTCTCCCAACTGAGCTACCCGGGAACTCCACCCGACACCGTCTCAACTTAAGTTCAGAAACTTATGTTCAGAAAAAAAAATATATTTGTACTCTGAAAATATTCGCTCTACGTCACAAGATATTATTGGAGCAAAACTGAAATATGATACAGTATATCTTACTATCATCAGGTGAACAACTATTTTGTGCATCTAATAGTGTATCTCGTATGTGAGACATAATATTAAACCCATAATTGTTTTCAAGAAAGTTTTTCGTTTCTACGTATTGTAATAGCAGCTAAGACGATCGTATCGTAATTCCGATGTTGAACTTGGACTGTATCGCAACCGAATACATAGCAGCATGAGACGTCAACATTTAACGAAAAATAATCCGGGAAAAAATAAACGTAATACACACTGCTGTTTGCATAATTATTTAGTAATAGATGAGTTTAATTTTTTGGAATCATGTATAATATTAACATTACGTAAATAATACAATAATAACAGAATAGCTCACTTTGTTCAGAACCTAAAACATTAATATAAATTAATAATATTCAAATTATTCACGACTCTACACCAGAGGTGACCAAAACTCGAGCTGCAGTGATTACATGTGACAGACAGCCTATGAAGTAAGGAGACAGAGGAAAGGTACTTCGCATGAAAATTACAACCAGTGGTGGTTCCTGTACTAATATCTTGATCAATCCCGCGGATAAAAATCTCAAGCTTTGCTGTATCAGTAATGTCACTGCTGTCATCAAGAGCCAGTGAATAAAATACGATTTTTCTTGCTTCTTTTTTTAACCTTCCTTTTGAATATAATCAGGAATTTTCTAAATTCTTCTCTCGATACTTGGTCGAGAAATTCGTAGTTTTTCAAAATTAAAAGCTTCTTATGGACAAGTTATTTAAGCTATTTTAATCATTACTCTTTTGAGAAATTCTGTTCTATTATAAGGCTTTAGAGCACGAGATATTTCAAACCCCATTAGGTAGCTGACTTCCTTACATTTATTTATATCATCTTTCTCCTCCTGGCTATGTTTAAGACATGTTAATTCCCGGCATTTAACAGCTCGTTGGCACATAATATTGAATCAGTTTTTCTACAAAATTATTATTAAATGAGTGAGTTAATAAATAGTTATCCTCATCTAAAGATTAAGAAGATTAAAACTGAGATAAAACCTAATAATTTTATCCTTCTAGGTAGAAAATCTAAAAATATCAATATTCATGCACATACAGAATAATTATAGAAACACATACTTAGTGGTCAGTAATAATAATAATAATAATAATAATAATAATAATAATAATAATAATACATTATTCAGTGTGGTAACTAATGTTTCTATATACTACTCATTGAACCGTTGAGCAAAGTAAACATATTACATTTTGTCTAACAGAACAACAAAAAAGTTCTCCTTCTCATTCTTTACGAAACCACCTCTTACTGCTTGTATAGAGAGAGTTTGTAGAGCGACATGATACCGCCACTGTTCGCCTTCAGTACGTGAATGAAACACACAGCAATGTACAGGAAACTCCTCGTACCCGTTTGAATGTCTGTGATTACACGATGTAATCACGACACCCGCTTTGGTCACCGCTGCTCTACACAGATCCACAAAATGCCAGTAAATGTTGTCTGTGAACATACTGTACTGTGTAACATCTGTAGCGAGCGAGAGCAGGGCGAGGTGTGGGTGAGATCTATACTCCTGGCTGTACTCAACTGAAATCTACTGCTTTGTACGAACTTCCTAGCTCTGCTTAGGACTTATTCTGATAACTAGTGATTATTACTAAAGATGACATAGATATTCGTTAATGGTTTGTGATAGTGATTGATGTTACTTTCGTTAACGAGATATATCCAGGATTACAAATTGTAGTAGCTGATTATTTCGAAATGAGTAAAAATAATATTGACCGATTTCAGATGATAGCGATTGCTTATTCACACACACGCACACACACACGCGCGCACACGCGCGCGCGCGCACGCACACACACACACGCGCGCGCGCGCACGCACGCACGCACGCACACACACACACACAGACACACACACACACACACACCACCCCCCTCATTGGACGGAAATAAACTCAGGAGTCAGACAAGGTTGTGGCCTCTCTCCTTTGCTTTTTAACGTTTATATGAATGCCATTGTGAAAGATTTTAGAGAAACAAAACACGGGTATATCACTATTAACAGAAATTTAAAATTAGATATAATAACGTTTGCAGATGATCTTGTTTTACTAGCAACATCAGAAGATGATTTGCAATGGTCAGCACATAATTTAAATTTAATAGCTCAAAAATATTCAATGGAAATATCCATTAACAAAACAAAAATAATGGCCTTTTGTAGTAAATACCCAATCCCAAGCATAATTTGTTTAAATAACACAATTTTGGAAAGAGTTAATGAGTTTAATTATTTAGGATATAATTTCGGATATAATATATAATATTCGTTTGTTGAAAATTTGGATTTAACAGAGAAAATTGTAAAATTCAACAAATCAATGGGCATCATTAATAAAGTTTTTAAATCTTCATTAGTACAAAAATCAACTCGTACTCGTCTTTATCAAATAATAGCTCGACCAATCTTATGCTATGGGGGTGAAGCGTGGACTATAAGGACAAAAGATGAAAGCAGACTAACAGCTTGCGAGATGAGATTCATGCGCTGAACAGCTGGCTACACTAAATGGGATTGAAAGAAAAATGAAGATATCCTTCAAGAACTTAATGTGTGATCAATACTGGACTATATCTTCAGATATTAGTTAAACTGGAAGGAACACGTCTTAAGAATGGTTTCATCCAGGATCCCACAGGCAATAATGAAGTATCGTCCAAATGGGAAACGGTCACTTGGTCGACCTATGAAAAGATGGCAAGAAAATCGCTTTTTCAGGCCGTACCAGTTCTTTTGGGACTAGTACTTGACAGGATGATGATGATTAGGGCTAGGATTTTGATGAAATTGCATCTTTTTTTCTAGTAAGCCAGAAACATAGCTGCTTTAGTATTTATATGTTATGTGATAAACTGAGTGCTTTAAGACATATTTGTTAGGGCATTTTTTTTTTGCATTTTTTGCCTGTTTCAATTCATAAGAGCATCTTTTGTTTTATTCGGTCATTTTTTAGGCATTTTCATTTAATTTTGGTCATAAATCCCATTATTAATGTAAAATAACGTTTTTTTCCTTTGATATTTTCTCTACATATTTTGTCCATTAATACCCATTACTTTGTATACTATTTTAATCGTTTTTCTACACAAATATTGCCATTTTAACGTACTACACCCCATATAATGAATCAGTCCAACCACCCCTTCAATATAGACTCCTCTATACCTGCTAATTTCGGTTAAGAATGGCTCTGTGGTAGACTACATGAAAAATAAAAGTGCTACAGCCCATGAAGGGATAAGACTCACCAGCCGACTGCTGACCTCACGTCCACATGCCGACGCAGAGGTGAACGATCATACATGGAAACTACATCAGGTAAAATAATTAAGTGTATTACTTAGAAAAAAATATGTAAAATGTAATTTAATTACTTACTTACTTACTGGCTTTTAAGGAACCCGGAGGTTCATTGCCGCCCTCACATAAGCCCGAAATTGGTCCCTATCCTGAGCAAGATTAATCCATTCTCTATCATCATATCCCACCTCCCTCAAATCCATTTTAATATTATGTTCCCATCTACCTCTCGGCCTCCCTAAAGGTCTTTTTCCCTCCGGCCTCCCAACTAACACTCTATATGCATTTCTGGATTTGCCCATACGTGCTACATGCCCTGCCCATCTCAAACGTCTGGATTTAATGTTCCTAATTATGTCAGGTGAAGAATACAATGCGTGCAGTTCTGTGTTGTGTAACTTTCTCCATTCTCCTGTAACTTCATCCCTCTTAGCCCCAAATATTTTCCTAAGAACCTTATTCTCAAACACCCTTAATCTCTGTTCCTCTCTCAAAATGAGAGTCCACGTTTCATAACCATACAGAACAACCGGTAATTTAACTGTTTTATAAATTCTACTAGTGTAGAAGTAGTACAAAGTCTCTTTTTGTACAAGCCAATTATGTGAGATCAATTTTTAAGAGCATTTTAAAGGTATTTTGAAAGATTTTGAGGTCATAAATGCATTGTTTTTAGGACATTTTTTCATGATTTATAGGTCATCAAAATCCTAGCCCTGATGATGATGATGATGATGATGATGATGATGATGATGATGATATATTAATATTCCTTATCACTAGTAATAAATTATTGTAAACTACTGTATCTGTAGGCAAATCATTATTGTTAATAATAACCAACAACTTAAGATAGCTGATGGCAGCTCAGGACAATGATTGTTGGTTATGGAAGATAAGAACCAATCATTGAATAGGCCTAATTACTTATTAATACCTTATGTCCAAACTAGATTTAGCAGATTCAGCAGCAGAAGTGAAACTAATTCGGAGTAAATATTAATAGAAGATACAGTATTCCGACTCTATGTGGCGCTGTATTTAACTGTAAGTGAACATATCCATCATAGTGTGCCTGTGAATGCTCGTCTAAGAAAAAACATTTCATTTCAGAGACGGTTCTCGGAAATTTGGTTTCAGCTTTCCCGCCTACCATTCGCTATTCTAAGAAACTGTGATTCGTAAAAGATAAAAACTAAACATATATTCTCTTCTTAGATAATCGCAGTGAAGTCTGGCGTAGATTTTTCTGAGAACTGAAGCGTCGCTGCAAAATTAAATTCTAAAGACATCACAGTTCCTCCCGCCGTACATAAACTGAAGTTATTTCACACTGCCATGAATCCTGCTGTTCATGTGCATGATAAAGGCTATTTCATTAACACCACATATAATTCGTTAGACACATTTCTTTCTTCTTTGATATTTTACCAAACGCTAGTGTTTTTTGTTTTGTTTTTTTCAGGCCATTTCAATTGCATGTACTTTATACAGATACGTGGCGGGATTCTTGCAACGCATCGGTGGACATCTACAGAGCGCTCGCTAGGAAGCAGGTTTCGCTCAGGCAAATGAAGTCGGTCTTTTACTGTTGTAGGCTATATCGAACATCAAACACGACTGCTGAAGAGATGGAGTGTATACTTCCCCTGATTCGAGCGTGTTACATAATTTGGACATACAACATAGGCTGAAGGGACGTCAAAGTTAGAACATTAATATACAACTGACTTCCATTCTGTGCAGTTCAGTTTAGTTAGTGGCAATGGAGTGCACATTAGAATAACTAATTTTCATTTATAAACCTACATATATTACGAAGAAATGGCATAAAAAGTGCCAAATTATCTTTCTAGCAGTGGACAGTTCCAGCATTCTTCTAAATCATAGAAGCAAATAAATTACATCTGTAATGTAATGCGTAAGTCGCGAGATTTTATTATCAAAATCTGACGCATTAAATCACCGCTTTGCGGACTGTTACTTGCCCATATCACTTTTCGAACGACGCCGAACTAAGCGAAACCTCTTTGCAGATGTACGCACTTAGATTATAAATCCAATTGTCACTACCGTATTTTATCGTTGGTACGTCCAACAACTTCTCTAATTTTTATTATATTCTTTCTTAGTGCCTACTCTTCGAATTGCTAGGTACACTTCTGAAACATTTTACACGTAATGTTCATATAATAGGATGCGAAACTGCAGCCAGCACCATCTGACGGCAGGGGGCTCAAATAAGATGATCAGCGCCCGACGTCGTAGGTGGTGAACATTAGAACTACGTGTTGGGTACGTTGCCCAGAGTTCTCTATTTATCCGTTCGTTCGAGACGTTGCTCGAGAAGACAAGATGGCAGCCAGAAACTTGCAAATCCGTGAACATAAAGTGATACTACGTGTGTGTATAAGCAGTGTATGTTAAACAATGATGTTTATGGACGTTGTAAAAGTGTTGTTGAATGTATTGTAAAGTAATAATAATATAATAAACTGAACTATCTAAGTAGTTTTTGCAGACTTTTCCATTGCCCTGTACACTAAATACCCAAAGAATACAATCCCAATTACCTAACCTTTTGCTTTATCTTCTGTCACTGTCTGGTTATATTTTAATTGGGTAGTGTAAAATAGATTCTCTTTTATCTTCCTGTTGGCTCCGGTACGAATTTTCAGTGGAAGATGCTGTGGGGAATAAAAATGTAAATGTTTTATTTTAAATTGGGCTAGTTTAGTTTGAGATGAGGGTGGGAGGGAGGGAATACTTTCTGCATAGTTTAACATTTTCGTCACCAGGTGCGCTGCTAAATGCATGGAGTAATTAGTTTCTATTTTAGCTACTTGGTGCGCTGCTAGATGTAATAAGTTCTCCACCGCCCAACAGGTGGCAGCAAGATCAATTTCTACATTAGCGCCTCTAGCATGTGTTACGGGAAACTCAGTAAGTTTCGCATCCTATTATATATTTATCCATGTAATGTTGGTGTAATTTTCCTGGAAGTGAGATAAGATGAATCTTAATAACTTGAAATTAGGTAGATAACAAAGCAGATAATCATTTTTGTCACCAAGGGAAAAATTTCTTCATAATATGACGCTGTCTTTTTCCATCTTTTGCGGTCAGCAAAGTAGTTTCTCTCACATAATTGTATCAATAAACAGGTTTCGGCATTTATCATCCAAGCGGCATATTAGTTGTAGCGTTTCGCATTTTATTATGTCTTTAAGATCCCTCCCCTCACATTTTTTTTTTCATTCAGTAACATACTTGACAAATTGCAAAGCTAATTCTATAGTTCATTCGGTCAGCTAATGTTTCCTAACAAATGAGAATAGGTGCAAATCTGAGCAGATGACATGAGAGTTCTGAACAGACCGATTGTGGACGAAATCTTTTTTGCAAATAGCTCTGATTTCTCCACTGTCTCTTGTCATGTAATCATATCCGACTGGTCTCTTCAATGGCAAAGGGATTTCAAACAATTACGGCAGACGCTTGTTCTTGACAAATGTTACGCACATGGTTGTTAGAAAATACAACCGACAATCATCGTCATCGAAAACTATGCGACTTTTAATTCTGTTTTGTTTTCTTTATCTTTCCAATGTTCCACTTACTAACATATCTGCAATTGATTACCAATTTGAGGAAGTTACACCTGTATGGATAAATAAATAAAACTTTTATATTCGTTTATTTTTTTTTTAAATACCTCCCTCGAAGAACATTGTAACTCCCGTTTGTAACAAATGTGAGCTACATTATTGTTCGAGGGAGATATCCAGTTACAGAATACACTTTTCTCTTTCTTATGATGAAACAATTTCTTAGATATCTCTAATGCCCTTTAACATGTTAGCATACCTCATCACCTGTGGCTTTAAAATATATTATTTGTTGCTTGTTTCCAAAACCTTAAATATTACATTTCATTGCCTGATAAGTGGAAATGTTTAAGATATGAGTCATTTTCCTGAAAAGATACATTTTATTGCCACAGAAACGTTTCTCTGCAACAACAGGCCTATACTTTGCATACTTTCACTCGGTAATGAGTTTTGGAATAATATTCTGGGGAAATTCGACAGATAGTAACAATAAAGAGCAATTAGAATAATAGTAGATGCCAAATCTTGGGAATCTTGTAGCACTATTTAAAAAAAACTGCAAATAATGTCATGGCTTGTCAGTATATCTTTTCATTAATACTCTTCATCTTATGTAATCGTGAAAACTTTGTAACTAATTCAAAAGTTCATAGCATAAATACACGTCAAAAATGACTTTCATACTCCATCGGCAAGTCTATCATGCTATCAAAAAGGAGTGCGTTATATGGCAGTAAAAATTTTTAATAGCCTCCCTATCGATATAAAAAACGAAACTCAAAACATAACATTATTTAGGGCCAAATTAAAGAAGTACCTAATTTCTCGCGCCTTCTATTCTGTAGGTGAATTCATGACATTCAATAACGCTTCATGAAATTGATAATAAAACTTTGTGTTGTACTAGTAGACTATATTGTAAATCTCTTCTGTATATATTTCATCTAGACTGTGACTATAAATTAAGATGTTATAATAGTATTAAGTTTTTTGACTCGTTCCATATTCTAGCTGTGAAGCAATGTATGAATACCATGGAATGTTAATAAATATAATACAATACAATACAATAACTACAGTCTAAGCACTCAGTATTTATACTTACTTACTGCCTTTTAAGGAACCCGGAGGTTCATTGCCGCCCTCACACAAGCCCGCCATTGGTCCCTACCCTGAGCAAAATTAATCCATTCTCTATCATCATATCCCACCTCCCTCAAATCCATTTTAATATTATCTTCCCATCTACGTCTCGGCCTCCCTAAAGGTCTTTTTCCCTCCGGCCTCCCAACTAACACTCTATATGCATTTCTGGATTCGCCCATACGTGCTACATGCCCTGCCCATCTCAAACGTCTGGATTTAATGTTCCTAATTATGTCAGGTGAAGAATACAATGCGTGCAGTTCTGTGTTGTGTAACTTTCTCCATTCTCCTGTAACTTCATCCCTCTTAGCCCCAAATATTTTCCTAAGAATCTTATTCTCAAACACCCGTAGTCTCTGTTCGTCTCTCAAAGTGAGAGTCCAAGTTTCACAACCATGCAGAACAACCGGTAATAGATCTATTACGCCTAAAGCCACATTGATGATCCCCAATAATTTCATCTACATATGGAGTAAACCTTCTCAAAAGAATATTGGACAAAATTTTGTACGACGTCAACAAAAGTGATATTCCTCGAAAGTTACCACAGTTAGTCTTGTCCCCCTTCTTAAAGATAGGTACGATAATGGACTCCTTCCATTGTTCTGGTACAATTTCCTTTTCCCAAATAGCAAGTACAAGATTATAAATTTCGTTAGATAATGCGCTTCCACCCTCTTGTATTAATTCTGCTGGAATTTGATCGATACCTGGAGACTTATAACTTTTCAGATTTTCTATCGCAATTTCGACTTCAGAAAGTGTGGGTTCGGGTATAAATGGCTCAGCAGTTTGTATTTCAATTTCGTGCCGATCATTTCTATTTGGCCTATGTATATTTAGTAGTTGTCCAAAATAGTTTTTCCATCTGTTCAGGATTGAATGAGCATCTGCAAGCAAGTCACCATCCTCATCCTTGATCACGTTTACCCTTGCCTGATATCCACTCTTGAATTCCTTTATGCCCTTAAATAAATCTCTAATGTTTTTATTCTTACTATTTGTTTCTACCTCATTCAGTTTTTCCTTCAAGTATTCTCTCTTTTTTCTTCCTAAGCGTACGATTTGCTTCCCGTCTTATATTCAAATAATTATCTCTATTCACCCTAACTGGATCCTGTAAGAATTTTAATTTTGCCTGTTTCCTTCTTTCTACTACCATGCAACAATCTTCATCAAACCACGGTTCTTTTTCTTAGTTTCATAATAACCTATGCTCTGTTCAGCTGCAATTTTGATATTATCTCGGAAATTTTCCACATGCTATTCACGTCTAACTCTTCCTCAACATCGTCGGAACTTGCTAATACGGCAAACCTATTTGAAATTTCGACCTGATAGTGTTGCTTAGTATCCTCGTCCTTTAATTTCGGAATATTGAATCTTCTGATATTAACTTGTTGCTCTACTCGCTTGGCTACTGATAGTTTTTACAGTCTGCCCCCCTGAAGGTTCGAATGTCTACTATACTAGTATGTCTTCTTTTATCTATCACGATGTGATCTATCTGGTTATGTGTCAATCCATCTGGAGAAGTCCAAGTATATTTATGTATATCCTTATGGGGAAATGTTGTAATTTTAACAATTAAATTTTATGATGTGGCAAAGTTGACTAACCTAATTCCATTGTCATTACTAGATATGTGTAGGCTCTCTTTTCCAATAGTCGGTTTAACAATATCCTCCCGTCCTACTTTAGCATTGAAATCCCCTAATAAAATTTCCATGTGATATCTAGGTAACTGAACAAAAGTCTGTTCCAATTCCTCATAGAAGCTATCCTTTATATGGTCGTCTTTCTCTTCTGTAGGGGCATGAGCACTTATAACTACGATATGGCACCATCTACCTTTAAGTACTAAATATGATAACCTATCACTGATAAATTCGACCTTTTTTACTGCTGATTTTATTCTTTCATGAATAAAGAATCCTGTTCCTAATAACAAATGATCTCCTATTTGTGTTATGCCATTCCCATCTAACCTAACCTGCTGTACTCCCACAAAGTCTATTCTATATCTAGCTAGATCTTTTGCTACTAATGTTACCCCTCCTGTTCTATATAGACTTGTAACATTCCAAGTACCAAATCTCAAAACCTTATTCCTTTGCTGTGGTCGTGCCAGAGAATCAGTCCCATTCCGAGGCTTATTTGAAGGATTCGTAACAAGCTGTTTTTTACGGTAAAGGGTCGTTAGCCCTTCGTCCAACCCCCATGCTGGAGGACCACCCCTCATCGGCTGTCCGCGACTGCTTATTCAATATATTCACAGCTACCCTCCATATCTGGAGGCCGTCCCCTCGATCCGCAACCTGAGGACGCGCCATGCCGTGGTGATAGGGACTCACAATATATGGTACTGTATTATACTATACAGTATACAGTATACACAGTATATAGTACTATACAGTATATTATACAGTATTTATACTAACATTAAAAGTAAAACTAGGGTGTACAAACGTATACAGTGTAAATTGTAAATTAATTTTATTTCCTATAATTAAATGCTATGAAAGAACGTGAATAAGTCACGTCCGTGGAATGTTACAACCCTCAGACAGATTAATACTAAAGGTTGTGAACCAAAACTGCATTATTTGAAATTTAAATACATCAAGGTACGCCTGAAAATTTTAAGTAAATAAGGGACATCAAAACAATGAGTTTTACAATAGATAAAAATACTTGTCACAAGAATTTCGTCACGTCGGTGGACAAATATATTACTTTATAGAAAAACCGCTAGAATACAAACAAGTGAGTATTCCACGCCTTGGTTATTCCCGGCCAGCCATACTATATTGGAAACATATTGCTTTCGTTATATTACGACACTGTATCAACATCTAGGTTATTTAGCGTCTGAATTAAATGAAGGTGATAATGCCGGTGAAATGAGTCCGGGGTCCAGCACCGAAAGTTACTTAGCATTTGCTCGTATTGGGTTGAGGGAAAACCCCGGAAAAACCTCAACCAGGTAACTTGCCCCGACCGGGATTCGAACCCGGGACACCTGGTGCTTTCGTTATTGTTTAGTATACTGGCGAGATAATTTCTATTGAATTCCTAGATTTTGATGTTGCTAAGATAATTCTGTCACGTCTGTGAACATGTAAGTTTTATAAATATTAAACAAACAGTTAATTTTACACACTTAATAAGTAGGGTGAGCGGGTTCAGACATTAATGAAAAGAAAAACTTTATGATCTCAAAATTGCTCGATTAACATGTTTTAAGTAAATTCATCACGTCCGTGAACATCAAGTCCGTAGACATAATGTCTCTGGATGTGACAGTCAATCAACGGACGTGACCAAACGCTAATTTTAATAAATTTGTCATTTATTTTAATTTATTGAATATTATGAGGTAGATTTACAAACAAACAAATATAGAGGCTAAATATAAACACCTTTATACTACCACCACCCAAATGACAAAGCTCGTGTTTGGTAGCAGCTTAGCATCACTGTTATCAAAACTAATTATTTAGTAATAGTATTATTATAATTATGGCCAAAAAATCAAATATACATATAGGCCTATTATTAAGTAGCCTACATAACACATTATTTACAATGGAAATATTTTAAAATATTTACGTAAAATGATATATATTATTTTTTTTATTTCTCATTGATGAATTTCGTTAGTTTCGGTTTTTAATTAAAAGAATTGGGCTACATAAGACAAAACCAGCAGTGTTTAAACTAGCAGTTGTAAAACATTAGGTTCAGTTAATAGATTTTTGTACGGTTTCTTCTTGCATAAATTTTTCTTTATTCGTAGATTTAAATGTTTAGACAATGGGGAAGACGAATAAAGTAAGGTAATGTAAATCGTTGAGCACAAGAAGGGTTACTGGTAGGCCAAATATTTAAAGTGGGTTTAATGCTAAAATACCAAAATTTGATCTAGACGATTAATGTAGTGTAATAAAGTTAGTGAATACTATGGAAAAAACATACAAAAAATTATTTTTATCCCAGTTCAAAAATTTCGGAAAACATTACTTTCAAAATGCACCGTTTCTGGAGAATAGCCCATAGACCTATGTTAATAAAACTTTGCATGCGTATGTGTCTTTTATATTTTAATAACTTACTTACAAATGGCTTTTAAGGAACTCGGAAGTTCATTGCCGCCCTACATAAGCCCGCCATCGGTCTCTATCTTGTGCAAGATTAATCCAGTCTCTATCATCATATCCCACCTCCCTCAAATCCATTTTAATATTATACATCCATCTACGTCTCGGCCTCACCAAAGATATTTTTCTCTCCGGCCTCCCAACTAACACTCTATATGCATTTCTGGATTCGCCCATACGTGCTACATGCTCATCTCAAACGTCTGGATTTAATGTTCCTAATTATGTCAGGAGAAGAATACAATGCGTGAAGT
The DNA here is from genome assembly GCF_040183065.1 of Periplaneta americana. NCBI lineage: Eukaryota > Metazoa > Arthropoda > Insecta > Blattodea > Blattidae > Periplaneta > Periplaneta americana. The sequence continues at coordinate 117,667,124 of NC_091132.1, read as the reverse complement.
TTTGCGTTGTGTAACTTTCTCCATTTTCCTGTAACTTCATCCCTCTTAGCCCCAAATATTTTCCTAAGCACCTTATTCTCAGACAACCTTAATCTCTGTTCCTCTCTCAAAGTGAGAGTCCAAGTTTCACAACCATACAGAACAACCGGTAATATAACTGTTTTATAAATTCTAAGTTTCAGATTTTTTGACAGCAGAGTACATAGTAATAACATACAGTAAAATATTTGCTCTAGTATTTAGTATTTTAATTTATTTTCTAAAGAATTATGTGTAATGAGAATAATAACATAATTATGCATTGTATGTCATATATAAGAGTGCAGTTTATTTTACATAGTTATTAAACATTTTAAGTAGAAATAATTTAAATATTCTTAAATTTGTGGAAAATGTCAGGGAAGTACAATACGAATGGACAATTTTCATCCAACATTTTACAAATAAATTAGTATTAACTGGAATCAGTTATCTGAAAATAATAAAAATGAAGACAAAAGCAGAAGGAATCTATTGCAAATATGCCAAGTTTAATTTAACCAGGAATAAAAGATAATGAGATATAAAATACTAAATAACAATCTCAATTTACACAAATGAAAAGATATATTTCCCCCCTTAAGAAAACTCTTGTTAATCAACATTCTTCAAACGCATTGTTTCTATTTGTTCTTAACTCATCTATATATTAATTTGAACTGGTAATGGAAATTACGGGAATACGGCTGAACGGATTTTAATAAATGACCCCTCATTTTGAAGCTTGGAACCCAAAGCTTTCCAGAAGAATAGTAACTTTCAGTGAAATATCAATTTTTTCATCATAATATTCTTATTTTCGAAAATCCATCTGTCGTCACTAACTAACTGCATTTCAGAATAAAACAAAACACATACTACAGTAAACAATGTTATACGAAGGCCATGATCTGCAAGAATGCTGACATATTTGGAGCTCAAATTAAATTTGTTATTAAAAACTTGAAGACTTACTAAAAATAATTTACTGGTCTGATTCTGTGGTGTGTAATTTTCTGAGTATGGCTGTGTATTGGATATTAAAAACTACAAAACTTGAGGTGGTTTGATGACATTATTACCATTAGAAATTAAATATTATTATAGTTAATGCCATGATGTGATTATTTTTCATTAATTATACATATTAATGCTATATTGATGATATGAAAGTGAAAAGTTTTGGAGTTATATAAGTAGATGTAGAGAATATCTTAAATTACATTTTGATTTCTATAATTTACTGAGTGGCGCTATTGGTATATAGAGTATATAGGCCTATTACTGAAAACTATAAAACTTACGTAACATAATAATATTGGTATATAGAGTATATAGGCCTATTACTGAAAACTATAAAACTTACGTAACATAATAATATTGTTATTAATATCAAATATTTTTATAGTTATTCATCAAGTGAGGTTGGGTCGTTTTCATATATTTAATGGCAGTGTGGTGTAGATATTTATATGCGTAATTCTCTTCATTATTGGCCCGAGAGAGTGTAAAAATAGAGTTCCTAAGGAAAGACCTAAAGGTATTACTTACTGATAAAATAAGAGACCTACAAGATTTTGTAGTCTCCCGATCATTTCAGCATGATCTCTTAGCAGGATAAAATGATTTTACCCTTTATATTTCAAGGTAGTTTACGAAACATGCAGCAGCTATACCAAGATGCTATGTCTATTGTTCGAAAATATAGCAAACCTGACTTTTTTTTTTAATTTTCACCTATAATCCGCAATGATTTGAAATAGCTACTGCTTTACCCCCACATGAAAAACCGACTGATCGTTCTGACATTTTTAATTGTGTTTTCGGGTTCAAACTAAAAAACTGAAGGTGTATAGGTTCAAGAAAAAGTATTTGGCATAAAAAAACCATTCAGAGAGAGTATGTTTCATTATTATGGAAGCAAATAATTTTCAGAATGTCTGGCATTCTTCATTGAAAATAAATCTGAAAAATGTTTATTTGAACGTCTAATGAACTTAGTTTGCAGCATTTGCTGCACAAGCCACTAGTATATATATATATATATATATATATATATATATATATATATATATATATATATATATATATATATATATACACACACACACACACACACACACACACACATATTTGTTCGGTGAATAAAGAATATTGAGTTATTTAGGACACAGTACAGAGAACAGCAATAGAATTCTCAACAATAATTAAATTTTTAAAGAAATCACATAGAAATCCAAATTAGGAGTATTAGAAATTAATTTATTACTTTTAGTTAACAAAAGAAATTTAACAGTATTGGAAACAACAATGTCTCTCCATACAGAGAAAACGGAAGATTCACACATTCTAAAATTGGTATTCACACACAATTTCAAGTGCGATATAACATAATTAGCAGACAAAGACGTACTGTGGTGATGTCATTTCACGTAGCCTATCAGTGCAGTACGCCGGACGTAGGGAGCGTTCTGGAACTTTCGTTTTACACTAGCGCCACCGGAAGGATGGCCAATTTGCAATGTGAGGTCGCCTCTATTATCATTCAGCATGCACCCAGCACTCGCATGTTATTGGCTGTTCCCGTATGCTCTAGCGAGTCTACAGTGAGAGTATCCCAACCAAACCACACAAAGGATTCGACGGGCCCTGCGTGCTTTCATGGTAATTGAATATATGTATATGTATACACAGAGGAAGGGGTATAGATGTCCTCCTTTAAACTAGGCCTGCTATTAGAAATGGTAGAAAGGAGAAAAAATCTGCAAGACACGTTTTTCTATTTCCTGCCTATTTCTCAATTTAGAGTCTTAATATCGCCATGTTTGGCAACAATGCGATCGAGTTCCAACCAACAAATTAAAAAACTACGCATAGGCTACCCTCATCTGTTGCCAACACGTGATTTAAAAATTGCGGGGGCTGTTGTTGAAGGCACCGACAAAAGCGTACTCTCTGATAATGAAATACTGAACACGAAGATAATGGTACGAGTGTTTGTTGTATTCCCTTAGGGTTCTTAACATTACCCGGTGAGGAACTCTAATCACACTCTTACTTACTTACTTATTCATTTACTTATTTATTTACTTACTTATTTATTTATTATTTATTTACTTATTTACTTACCTACTTATTTATTTACTTATTTATTTACCTACTTATTTATTTATTTACTTATTTATTTATTTACTTACTTATTTATTTATTTACTTACTTACTTATTTATTTACTTACTTATTTATATACTTACTTATTTATTTATTTACTTACTCATTTATTTATTTACGTACTTATTTATTTATTTTATTGGTAGTAAGTTTGAAATGAATACACGTTAATACAATGCAAGATAAACTAGCCCACTCCTGAATGAGTAAGACTCGTGCTCAGGAGGGGATTCCAATACAGACAAATATAAAATAAAATTGAGGGTGATATAGATTAAAAAGTGCTTAATATTTTTGAATCCAAACTATAAAGCCAATACAATTTTATTTTTTAATAATCTGGAGAGGATTCGTGGTTAAAATAATATTAGAATAAAATTTGTTTAATAAAATCTGGGACCTTGACTCATGCTATGATAAAAAGCTGCATTGGTTTTACATTTAGGTTCAGACAAACGCAGAGAATTCGTATTTTTAGTTCTAGACTAAATTTATGTATATATCTTTCATTATTAAGATTTCTGTGAAAATATTTTAATAAAATAAAATAATAAATTTGTTTAATGTTGAAAACTTTGAAATGTTTAAACAACAATTCAGTTGAGTAATTTTTCTGCTTTTTAAAACACATTTTTAACAGTTTTTTCTGTAGTAAAATTAACGGATATAGGTTGGATTTATAAGTTTTTCCTAGATTCTCTTCAAAGACCTCCAAAATCCGCTGCTGTACCTCCAGAACGCGTTTTTCAACCTCATCCGACATGTGGCACACTAAAGTGTAGTTCAAAATCCCGCGGCAACACACATAATTAAAACCAGTGGTTTCTAACTAGGGGATTTTTTTTTCATAAAAACATGTAAAATACGGTATTTTTTAAGGCTCGTCCACAATGACACTTGTGGCGGACAAGGTCGTAGTAGGGGGGTTTTCTCGGGGTTCTCTCGTTTCCCCATATTATACATCTACATTACTCCGTAAACATTTCTCCATTCCGTCATCATTCCGTAACATTCCCCGAACGCCGGCTGGTGACATGAGAAGGAGACTGGTCTAGGTACGAGTGGGGTTTCCTGCTCGAACCTTAGTGTAGTCAGCCGGTGTGGGTTGGAAATGCGCCTAGCTTGAGGGTTAGCGCAATAGATCAATAAGGCCACAGTGATGGGTCGTAATGCCCCTCCCTTAAATTAAAATTCAAATAAATTCAAGGTTGGCACGACATTTCAACTTTCCTAAACTGGCAACCCTGACTGGGCGTCAGTCATTCTCCTCTATGCCGCCCACCATTACACTGTGTTTACTGAATGTTGCCTTTGCCGCCTTCACTCAGACTTGAATCTTGTGGACTCAGTTTTCCACTCTTACATTTCCAATTTTTGCTATGATAACCTGCACTTCTGGCCGCGAAACCAGGTGGCCCGGGTTCGAATCCCGGTCGGGGCAAGTTAGCTGGTTGAGGTTTTTTCCGGGGTTTTCCCTCAACCCAATACGAGCAAATGCTGGGTAACTTTCGGTGCTGGACCCCGGACTCATTTCACCGGCATTATCACCTTCATTTCATTCAGACGCTAAATAACCTAGATGTTGATACAGCGTCGTAAAATAACCCAATAAAATAAAAATAAATAACCTGCACCATTTTCATTTTCTCGCGGCACACCAGTGGATCATTCGCGCTAGTGTGTCGCGGCACACCGGTTGGAAATGGCTGCTCTAGAATGTCGGTCTTGTCGTTGTGATCCACTTCCTGCAAAGTTTCACGTTGCTTGTGTCTGCCACTCGCTGCACAGCGGCAACAATGGTGCGACGATGTGGAGATCTTCTTTGTGTAAATCGAGCTTGCTGGAGTCGCGTTACTTCTCTAGTGTGCTGTCCGACTTCTTCGTAGATATCGGCATATTTAGTAGTCCTTAACTGAGAATTATTCCGTGTGTCATCGCTATAGAGAGTCACTGCCGTATACCTAATGCCAAGTCAAAATCTGCTATGTGGTTTTTCACTAATTTTACAGGAGAGACAAAAAATATTTTATTTTTTTTAATGAGAGTATTTCCTCCGTATATTTTTATTTATGTAAAGTAAGTTAATACACATCATATTACAAAAAATTATAAATCAAATATTATTTCCGTGGACACAATAGTTTTTTTAAACTATTTTAATCCACATAGCAGATATGATTTGTCAGAACTGCCACATAGCAGGCGTGTTTCGTGCATTCAGTATTGCATTCAAGCATCTATTAAAGCACTTATTTATGAATTCATGCATTTAAAATTAATTAAAACCAATTAATTACTACATATGTATTTATTTTTTTAAATTATAACATGTTTATTTAGTTTAGCAATAATTATTCATGTAATCGCATGACTGACTTGAATTTCTTCTTCTATGTGCATAAAAATAACATTCGTGTACATTAAAGGAAAACTCTTCACAAAATTACGTCCACCTTTTCATAAATTCAAAAATCCAATTTCGCCTTTTCCCTTGTTTCGAACAATTAAAATGAAACTGCTCAGATTATTGTTCAGACAAGACCGACTACTCTAACAGAAGAGAACTGAAGAAAGGGTAATATTCTACTGGCATCGCAGACGTCTGTCTCTGTAGATGAGAACAGCTTATTCTTCGTGGATAAATCTACAGAGGTGATCTATTAGTCGCATATCCTTTGCTCGGTATTTTCAATCATGAAGGTAGATATTGCAAGGCGCGAATATCTGTCATCAACTTTTTTACCGGATCTAATTGAAACAAAATTATTTCCCTGGCTCTCGTAATTCTAGAAAAATCGATGGTCTACTTATATCACATAATAAGGCTGTTTTTGTCGTGTTACTCTCATCCTACTGATATAATTTTTCTAGGGCTGTAGATGGGTTGTTCAAATACATAAAGTATGGAAAGTACATTGTCTGCCTCCATCATCGTACGACCAGATTCCAGTACAAATCTTTCAATTAAGGATTTCTTCTTCACTGAAGGTTCGACAGCTCACTTGATAGCATCTTGTTTTGATTCTGGTAGTTGCAGCCATCAGAAATTAACACTATTTCTTCATATTTTTCATCTAGGTTACTGATGAAATGAGTTATGCATAAAACAATCTCATTTGATGCGACATCTCCTTCCCTCTCATCCCATACATACAAAAATACTTCCCTATCATTAAGAAAATAAATCGTAAAATCATGAGCCTCTATTTTCTGAGAATAATAAACTCTAGAAATTAATAGTTTTGGACAAAGAAGTACACTTTGGAGATCCATGGTAATGACCATTTTCTTGGCACTGGCATCACCTTTAGCTTTTTGTTTTGCTTCTCTGGTTTCTCGACTTCTTCCTGTAAGTTATATTGGAGATATTGTTTTTCACTTACACCACCTACTTTATACTAAAAACATTTATCGCATTGAGCTTTGTGTGGTTTATGTATTGAGATCATCAGATTTTCACGAATGTACTCCTAGAAGCAATATTTCCTTCCTCATTTCCTTTACACCATTCCTTATATACCTTGTGCATGTGGAATAATGAAGAAAAGGTAGCTGCAATATAGAGTCTGCTAGTATTACTTCTACAGTAATGACTTGATACTTTAAGTAGTACTTTCAACCATTTCAGAACTGACTCTGACTTCTCTTTATTCTTCTTCATTGTCACTGTTCTTGCCTTGCTCATCATCTTCATCTGCTTCCACCAGCACATCATTCATCCATCTTCTGAAAGTCTCTCTGCTCAGATCAAGAGTATTTAGAAAAAAAAATATTCCTACAAAATGTCATCTTGATGCAATCTTTATTGTGCATAAAACAGTCGTGGGTTTCCCTAATTCACCATTATCACCTTCCTCTATCTCCTTTTGTAAGGCTGGCCCCATTACAAGTGCATGTTTTGCATCCCATGATTTCATATTTCCGAATTCTTTAAATTTTGCTTTTCGCAACTCATCGTCTTTCAAGCATTCTTCCCCTTATACTCTTTTCCTCCTGTTCTTAACATCTTACTAGCCATCCTTTTAGATTGCTTTTTCTGCTTATAATTTTTTCGGATAAAAATTCTGACCATTCACTGGAAATTCATTTTCTTTGATAGAGATTTCTTCACTGGCTGATACATTATTCTCATTGCCATTGTCTCTAACTAGTATATTATTCTCTGTCACGATAAATTTTTTTCACCTCTTGTATAATTGATATTTTCTTCATCAATGCTGAATTCAGAATCTGTATTTTCTTTCTCTCTTCCATTCCTACAGTATTGCTTTCCATTGCAGCCGGTTCATCAAGCAAGAAGCTATATAAATTTAAAGTATTCTTGGCGACTCTTCCTCTTCGTTTAAGTTATCTAATGCTATTTGGATTTCAGGTTCTTCATTCATCCCTTCACTTCCAATTTGACCGATAGAACTATCAGGTAGCATATCACTCTTTTCTTGATTTACTCTTTCTGTAATTAATGCACATTGTGAGAGCTTAGGAAGTGATTCCAAGAGAAAAGGAAAATCTATATTCCAGTCAGTAACAACAAATCTTGACCAATGACTCGAACAGCTGAAAATGATGCTTCACTTCGATTATGCTCGTCATATCTTACAGGTTCTCCTTCCGAAATAGGGTAGAAATATCGAGTACTCACTTTGATCTTTTACATAAAAGCGCTTTTTATTTGAAGCTTTTGTTTTACACTAAAAGCACGATTTTAATATCAGACGCGATAGATGGACACTGTATAAAATTAAATAGCTTTTAATGTCTTTTATAAACAAATAAATAAGCATACTTGAATATATAATTCACCCTGTAAACTCTATTTCAGACACTTGTCCACTCTCGCTCTTGAAACACCCCTGTACATTATTGATGCTCATACAGATTTAAGGAGTAATAACGTACTAAAGTTGCGGCAGACGTATTGATTACTATTCATTATAATTCCTGTTGTATTATTTAACTGTATTCCTTACCTTTATGGAAAATTATTGTACATCGTACTCAGATATTTGGAACACAGTTACGGTCCTTCACAAGCAACAAGTATAAAAATAGGATTTAATTTATGTGTCAGTCTCGGTTAATATACGGTAAGAGACGCAAAACGCTTTAAACATAATTAATACAATTTTATATTAAAAGACCAGTCCCGAAAATCCCTATATTTGCATACTTTATTTTTAAAAATCTCTTTCTCACTTTTGGCACTCTATGGAATTATTCCCTCGGTCTGGCAACATGCTCAATTATCGCTTTAACAGAGCAAAATCAAATTCTTGATCTCACATAGCATCAAGAAGTTTAATACAAACGTAGTAGGCAGGAAGAAAAATCTGCTATGTGGAAGGTGAATCCACATGGCAGATATGCGCTTTCAACAACCAGCGCAGATACGAATATGCTATGTGGGCACTTCCACATAGCAGATTTTCTTTTACATGCAAAACATAGCAGATGTGGGAATCGTGATTTACGCCCTTATGCTCGACTTTCGCTACATAATTGATATGTTAAACGATGCAGGATTAAATAACCTGTTATGTGGTACCAAAATCTTAAAATCCACAATTTCTCCACATAGCAGGTTTTGACTTGACAGCGACGCAGATGATTCGCAACAAGTTCAACGATTTTGCTGTACACGGCCTATATCTCATTCCGTTTTACCTAACACAGAGTGTTGTGTTTCAAAAGAGCCAGTTAATGACATCGTAAGAGACGCACTGCGTGTTTCCTCTGTTTTACGTAAATTACACTTTCGTTCAAATTTAAACTTCGAAGTAACACGATAGCCTTATCTTTAGAACAAGCTGTAAAGTGAAATGTAACGTTTTTTTTTCTAATCTATTGACAAATGTAAACGATTTTTGTTACTGATATGTATTATCAAGTAATGTCTAACACAAATTATTTCATTGTGATGAAACTGGCCTTAAAAACAACATTGCTATTACCTGTATAATATTTTTTGCAATTGCCCATGTGATACCACCTCTTATATCTATGGGCAACTTTACTCTCTCCCATCCGGCATATACAACATAATGATTAATTAATGAAATCCTTCAATGGCTATATTACAGTATCAAATTTCTCTACCACAGAATATGATAGCATTTTTGATCAAATATATATGATCAAATGTAATATTTTGAGTATATTACACTATGTCAAAGGTTTTATCATATCTTTTATCACAGTTCTAATAATGTATCCACAACAGTTCTATGCTTATTGAAACACTGTAAATACATTAATGGTTACTGCATTAATACTATAGAAGAAATCAAAGAAAAAACTTATTTCGTTGGTTTAGAGTGTAAACCTGCTAACTAATAAAAAGGAAATTTTACAGGGGAAACAAAAGATGGTGTACAAATTAATCCTGAAACTTTAGGACCAAATTCAAAGTACAGGTGACGAAGTTTCAGAGTTAATTTATACTCAGTTTTTTTTTTTGTTTCTCCTGTAAAATGTCCTTTTTGTTAGTAAATTTAAGCCGACGATTTGGTTCAGAGATTGGAGTAGGGAGAAAAAATACAAAGGGAATCCATCATACTCTATTGAGAGGACTTCAGTGTGAAGATGCGAAATCCTATAATACTAAGTATTTAATAATGGATGATGAAACATTTCATGTGACTCATAATGTGATATTAAAAGTTTGTGATCTTCACAGACCATGTGCACTTCATGTCAGCCATTTTCTTTCTTCTCAGTCACAGATTTTATCAAAGATATGATGATGACCGTAACTTTTATCACAGAATTATGTCACAGCTAGATGTGATCGTAGATGCTATGTTACACTATAAAATATTTTATCATATATACTTTATCAAACTTCTGTGACACAGAAATTTGGTAGTGTAATATAGTCCTATGACTTCATGTCGGCCTGGGTTGCGCAGTCGAGCCTTCTATGCCCGAGGTTGCGGGTTCGATCCCGGCCCAGGTCGATGGCATTTAAGTGTATTTAAATGCAATAGGCTCATGTCAGTAGATTTACTGGCATGAAAAAGAACACCTGAGGAACAAATTCCAGCATACCGGCGACGCTGATATAACCTCGGCAGTTGCGAGCTTGGTTAAGTGAAACATAATTTAATTTAAAATTCTATGATTTCATACCGCTGAAGATTTTCGAATGTACGCCGCCACGGCAGTGTAGTGCATAGAGCGCTGGACTCATAAAGCTATGGACCCCGATTTGACGTACTCTCGATTTATGACTTGTTATGGGCAAGCTCATGGTCCAGGTAACACAGTGGTTTTCTCCGGAAGCTCCGGTTCTCCTGTGGTATCCTAACAAAACTCCATCATCATCTCATCTCATCTCATCATGGGCAGACTAGCCTCCTATGGTGCACTCTGGACAACAACTGTGTCGGTAAATTGGTCAAACAACTGAAATCACATTGATGAATACGAAAAATCAAGTGCCCGCCACTAGACTAAAAAAAAAAAAAAAAAAGATAACTTAGGGTCTTTTCGACAGTAGGGCTTGTTGGACATTCTGTACTTTAACGTGTTACCTCGCCACTTGAGGGCACCACAATCTGCTAGAAGAAGTCAATGACGGAAGTAGCCCCACTCGTGACTTCTAGCAGATTGTGGTGCCCTCAAGTGGCGAGGTAACACATTAAAGTACAAAGTGTCCAACAAGCCCTACTGTCCAAAAGACCCTAAGTTACCCTATATATGTTTTTTTTCAAACATCTTGTTTAGCACTGGTACGATAATCACAAAAATTGGACAGGCGTCATTAGTAGCTAAGCACTACAACCAAGCAACACACAAAAAAGTAGTTCCTGATATTAAGTACAACTGACAAAAGTGTGTTTTATTAAATTCAGGACCCACATCGATGTGAAATATACTCTTAATTAGTCTTCTTTTTTAAGATATTAAATAGTTAAAGTTGGATAGTATATTAAGAGATGAATTTAACTAGCTTCTCTTCCACCTCGTAATTTTGTTGGTCATATCCTTTTCAAACATCCTGTAGGTATAATCAGTGCATTTTAACTTGTCACAGACGCCAGACACACTGCTACAAAGAGTAAAAAATTTGTTTGTCGCGTATTCAGAGAAGTTAAGGTTGGATAGACCTATATCAAGAGACGAACTTGGCTATCTGTAGTGATAATAACTATGCTAACAATGAATCATTTACTGTTATTTGCAGTGCGCGTGTAACGGTTCAGGAGGGGTAGATCAATATTTAACTGTGCCACGGCCAGACGTGACTGGGTGGGAAGGCTGCAGTTGTGTAGGTGTTCGTACATCTCGTTGCTATGGTTCCTGTCTGCATCAGCCAGCACGCATACCAACCAGAGACAAAACTGACTAGACTGACGTATATAAGCTATACCACACAGACAAACCGCAGCCATTGATATTCGGCTAGAGGGAAGTAGTGAAAACAGAAACATGGCCAAGGTTTCTCTTCACGCCGCGCCGTTTAGCCAAGAACGTTAGATGCGAGTATTAAGGGAAGGTATGGCGCTTATTTCAAGATCATTAGCAGAAAGTATCTCATCAAACAGATCGAGGTTTGTATTTCCCAGATGACATGATTAGTGACTTCTAATTAGAGGGGATCGGTGTTCGATTCCTGTAATGTTCTGAGTGAAAACTGATTGAAAGAATGGTTGTGAGGCAGGTTTCCTCTGATAGCTACGGCGTTTTTTCATATTTTTATATCATTATCACTAGGCTTCGTATTTCAGCTACCTAAAGACTGAAGTTATAGTGGGCGCCATCCATTTAGGCAGATGGATTTTGTTAATCAGGACTCCAGAGCGAGTTACTCATAGCAGCAAGGTCAGTTGTTATCTTCGTCACAAGCAAACTGCAGCTGGGATAGGTGAGACATAAGAGTAAACATACATTCCTGATTATCCTAGTGGACTCGGATGGACAATCACCTCCAAAAACAATGCACATATAACCACTTTTATGGAACTGCAGTAGACAACTATCAGGCTCAGACTAAAAAACACAAGAAACGAATCGACGGCTTTTCTCGTGACCTATTATCATTCCTTGTAAACACATGTTACGCGTGAATTAAATCATTAAATTAAGCTCTCATATTCATCTGCTTCCATTGATACTTTTGGAACATGAGGTTTCTTGCTTGGTTTATCGAATTACCACAGGTTATTAATTGAGAAAAATTCGCTCCGGGGCCGGGTATCGAACTCGTGACTCCCAGTTACACGCACTAGGATCTCTAACCACTGATAAACGCCGAGACTCAATCCACAGTATCGGATCGAATCTCGTAGATTATCGAATTACGTATTTCCTTATTTCAGCATACATATTCTTTCGGTTATTTATCCAACGTGTCGATTCCTGTCGTTTCCGCAACTTATTCTCGTACTTCAGGAATGTTTGTTATTAATGAAGACAATTCGACACAACTTATATCTATTTTTCGCCTGTCGCTTCATGAAGTAATGAACATTTGCAATAATTTCTTGGTTCTGGTTATGCAATGCTTTTTTACTCTTAATTTAGAAAATGCAGGAGGCGAACGAAAGTCATTTGCGGCACTCCCATGAATCGGACTGTACTGTGGTGTGTTTATTAATTAATAATGACGATACGAGAGGCGAGTGTGAACATATAAACAACGACAGACAGCCTTATCGCAATTCATTCTTGCAGTTCTCACAAAACATTGGCTCGCCTACTGGAAATGTCATTGAGGTCATCTGCCAAAATCGGTGCCTCCGACTTTTTTTTTATAAAGACACATTGGGTATATAGTACGCCGAACACAGGTAATGCAACGGATAAGGATATAAACAAACAGGTCGTCGCTGCGTGTTCGTGGAGTGCAGTCAACTCCCGACATTCTGAAGCTATACTAGTAAACACATGCTTGAGCCGTGATGTTCATTTTCGTCGTGATTTTTGCAGTGAATGTTTTTATAGTGCAAGAAATTCTTTCAATAGCACATGACGTTATTGGTGTATGATGTAGTACAAGATATTCCTATTGTCTGACATTTTTTCGTGTTTCATTAGGATATTGCATAATGTCGCCCATCACGGAAAACCACTAATTTTCGATGTAGGCCTACTTTTCTAGAAATTCCCTGAAATGTAGATTATTTAATTTATTAATTATTGGGATGTTGGCAATGAACATCATGGTAGGCTACACAAATCCATGCTAAACGTCGAGTTAATATCTTCATACTTTTCAGAGTGGGATGGTACTGCTTGTTTTGGATTACGTTGAACACACTTTCTGTGCCTTTTGGTATTGCCGTATCTTTCAGTGTACTGTTTTTGTCACTTTTACGTTTATTTTACACAATTTATGTAATGTTGTCTATATTGACAGTGAAAATGTTAGTTCAAATATCCTCAAGTATGCCCTGCAATATTACACGCTTGAGCGTCTTACCTAAGGCATTTTACCTCTGTAATGAACCTTCAATCAGCCATAAAGATGTAGTTATTTAAAAAGGTCAGTGATTGATAAGACTACTCACTGTGACTGCGTCCCCATTTTGACTTTCTAGAGGAAGAGGGCAGAGGATGCGTAACTATTTTGTATACGAACGTACCTGTACCTGCGCTGTGACGTCACATATACTTCGAATCAGGCAACCTCATTCCAGCTTATAGGTAGCTGGAATACGAAGCCTAATTTTCACAGAGCGAAACTTCTTGCCCGATGGGAGGGAGGCAAGTGGTTTCAGGTTAACTGTGTTCTACAATCCCTTTATTGTGTACAAAGAAGGCGATATAGATCATGGCCCGTTGAACTACTATGCCTTAGTTGTTCGCTATTCACTTGCTTTACGTTGCAGTTAACGAGCAACTTTTTTTAAATTATGGCGAAGAATCAGTAGAACAGAGAAAAATTCTCTCTGGCACCGGGACTCGAACCCAGGTTTCCAGCTTTACGTCCTGACGCTTTATCCACTAAGCCACACCGGATTCAAGTTCCAATGCCGGATTAAACCCTCTCAATTTTAAGTTCTACTACCTCCTGTGTTCCCCTTTGTTGGCCTACCCTCGTGTACCGTATCACAGTATGTGGGACAGAAGACACAATGCCCAACCACAAGTACAGAGGTGCACTCATTACGAGCGACTAAGTGGCTGGGGTTCGATGGAACATGGCGCCGCTCAGTGGTCCAAAATCAATATTTAGGAGGACAAAAGGAGAAAAATGGCATGTAAAAAATGAAATAAACCCCTTAAATTATTTTTCCTATATAACTGAATAACAATGAATTGATAATCTTAATCAGCGGAGGTGGCTGCAGAGCGAGATAAGAGGCCGGTAACATGCCACATTTCGCCACCCAGCGTTCTTACTCAGCAAGTGCCCGAGTCTGCCGTTTTCTTTGTGCTGTAACTCTGTTATAAGTGGTCGATTCCATTCATATTTGGTACCAACCTGTCAAGTAGTTCTTTAGGTATGTAACACTGTTTGTTTTTGTTATAGCATGTCAAATTAGCATGACTGTACACGGGACAAAATATAAATATAACCATTGAATGCAGACTTGGCTAAGGTAGAGAGAAAAAAAAACATCCTCTGTTCCGTCCCAAAATTATTATTTTTTTCACTTCCTCCAGTATTTAACACTATTTTAAATGAAGTCTTAAAGTGACAGATTTGCGGAAGTAATAAATTATGCGCACTATTCTTTCGAGGTGCAGTAGTGCAATTTTTCTCGATTACAGTTATTTAAATATCTTTGAACCGAATCTGCTTCCAAAGTACAATTCAGCAATTCAAGATGACAGCTTGTTAATTATGTATCAAATAAGCTTCCCGAGTGCCCAAAAGGTGCAATAGTACCTAAAATGTTTCATTTTTCCCCATAAGATAATTTATCGTTGGAGAGCAAGAGGACAAAGAATATGAGTTTTCTTTTTAACGAAATGAACATTGTCTTAGTGAGCTACTTATTAAATTAGGTTCTCATCGTGATAGTAATGAACATTTAGGGAAAACTTACCCCTGGAAAAGGTCGTGGCTGCCCAAACAAGCTTTTCTATTACAGCAAGTATGAGGTCGAAACAAAAACAGAATTAGAGCTTGTATACAAAAAACAAGTTTACTACATATAACTACTGTATAAAGTTTCACGAAAATCTTTTAGATAAAAGAAAAGTTACTAATTTTGTCTAAATGCATTCTCCTATAAGGGACAGTTCCTCTTATACCAACATAATCAGAGTTTGTACACAAAACAAATGTACTACGTGTAACTACTGTATAAAATTTCATAAAAATGTGTTAGATAGTAGAAAAATTACTAATTTTGTCTAATTGCGCTCCCCTATCAAGGGTAGTTCCACTTAGACCAACGTAATGGGAGCTTGTATACAAAACATATATGCTACCTGTAACTACTGTGTAAAATTTCATAAAAATATTTTAGATAGGAGAAAAGTTCCTAATTTTGTCTAATTGTGCCCCCTATAAGGAGTAGTTTCCCTTATACCAACGTAATGAAAGCTTGTATACAAAACATATATGCTACCTGTAACTACCGTGTAAAATTTCATAAAAATATGTTAGATAAGAGAAAATTTTAAACTTTTAAAATTCCTTTCCAGAAGGAAAAGTTACATTTGTTCAGATCAAATTTCTGCACATTTAAAGGATAAAACTAAAATTATTTCAATAATTTATTATCATAGTACACTGCTCTCTTAAATTCACTCAGTACATTAAGAATTAATTTAATTGCTTTCTCGAAATTATTCAAATTAACTTTAACTTCCTGAAAGCTTAATTTGCATAATACACGTCACTGTACGTAACAGAAAACCACAATTTAAAGTCGCACAGAGTTAGCGTGCACTCAAATGTTGGTTGCTTGACGGTTGTCAGCCCACTTTGAGGTCTGTGGATATAGAGGGAAAAATTGGATCGGTGTCGGGTAGAGTTCCCGGGTAGCTCAGTGGGAGAGCGTTGGTACGTTTAACCAAAGGTCCCGGGTTCGATACCCGGCCCCGGAACAATTTTTCCCTCGAAATTATGGAAATTTAACCTTTGAAGAGGTGGAAAAATTCAAATATCTTGGAGGAACAGTAACAAATATAAATGATACTCGGAAGGAAATTAAACACAGAATAAATATGGGAAATGCCTGTTATTATTCGGTTGAGAAGCTTTTATCATCCAGTCTGCTGTCAAAAATTCTGAAACTTAGAATTTATAAAACAGTTATATTACCGGTTGTTCTTTATGGTTGTGAAACTTGGACTCTCACTTTGAGAGAGAAACATATGTTAAGGGTGTTGGAGAATTTAAGTGTTTAGGAAAATATTTGGGGCTAAGAGAGATGAACTTATAGGAGAATGGAGAAAGTTACACAACACAGAACTGCATGCATTGTATTCTTCACCAGACATAATTAGGAACATTAAAACCAGACGTTTGAGATGGGCAGGGCATTTAGCACATATGGGCGAATCCAGAAATGCATATTTAGCACGTATGGGCGAATCCAGAAATGCGTATTTAGCACGTATGGGCGAATCCAGAAATGCATGTAGAGTAGCCTATTAGTTGGGAGGCCGGAGGGAAAAAGACCTTTGGGGAGGCCGAGACGTAGATGGGAAGATAATATTAAAATGGATTTGAGGGAGGTGGGATATGATGGTAAAGACTGGATTAATCTTGCTCAGGATAGGGACCAATGGCGGGCTTATGTGAGGGCGGCAATGAACCTCCGGGTTCTTTAAAAGCCAGTAAGTAAGTATGCTGGGAAAGCTACGAGGAAAACAATGTAATGGTTGAAAATCTTCCTTCGTACTGCATTGTTTATTACAAACCTCGTGTACTTCTCCGGGAATAGAATCCATGTATATTTGCTGATAAATAGCCTTCTAAACTACAGTGAGGTAAGAATTACACCATTTTAACAGTATTGAAGTGATAATGATAGTAGGGGAAGTAATTATTATGTATTGCACCACAATCGACTGTACCGGAGTTACGTTTCTGCAGCTTAACAAGTATTTACATTTCGCGAACTTGAAGCCACGGTTCCGTTGGTTCACGTCGCGCTGTGTGATATCTTATTCACCTAAATGAGAAGCCAGTTTTAATGAAACTTGATTTATTTAAATCCTGAATTGCCGGTTCTGAAGTGTACAATTCCCTTAATCTGAACTACATGCCAGTTAGGGACTAAGTCAGGGTTTGAACCCAAGACTTGAAACGTGAAGCCTGCTGGTCGGTTATTACAACTCCGACGACAACTAAACGAAAGAGGGCGAGTAGCTCAAAACCCTCGGTTTTATTCAATTCTCCCAGGCTTGGGTCACGTGTCAATTCTGGTGTCAAACTTACATGGTCTGACAGAATGACGTTGCATATTGACGTCATGTCCCCGTGATGGGATGTCATCTTATTTGAGTCCAGCTAGGGTGAACTGTGACTCGTACCCTCGTGAGGTGATTAGACGCATGACTTCAAGTCAGGGGTTATTGTCTTAATGATAAAGCACAGACTATATGTCCGGCCAGAATAATTCTTATGATATTAACATTAAATTATTAAAACCCTTATATGATATTACTATGAACTTATTAAAAACCTAAGTTCTGAGCCTCTGGGGCTCGTAGCTCGACCACTGGGTCGCGATACATAACTCCGGTACATCACAAACCTCACATAATTCACTCCTAGTCGTAAAAGTTATACGAGTGAATAAATCTAAAAATCAGTACGAATAACCCTGACGATGATAAATATCATGTTAAAATCCGAATTACACAGAAAGCGAGCATTAAAATACCCACAATCCTTCTTCCTGTTGTTCTACATTACTTTGCGAGATTAGAAGCGTTCCGTGGATATTCGTTATGTGTATACAAAAGCAAGCCGCATGGCCATGTGTTAAACAACTGATGAATTGGTCGCTAGAGAGAGCTGCTATCGTTCGGACAGAGAGACGTTAATCCTATCAACAGCGGGATCAACAAGATTGATGGAACCTACAGTAAACATCTCCTTCTTCTCCATCAATTGTACGAGTTCTGGCCCTACCCTACCCTCTCACCCTTCAGCACATTTACAATTCACCGTCCGGCCCGCCTGGAGTGACACTGACGACTATGGTCCCAGATCTCTTCTTTTAAAAAGAGAGAAACGATTGTCAACTTGAATTTTTTTCAAGTGATCATCACTTCATTTTAAATGAAAAATGATGCTCCCAAGACACAAACACAGACTTCAAGCTACAATGCTTATAACTGTCGACCATAGACAATGCTTACAAGAAACCGAGGCCTGCAAAAAATTGTCTCAGTTTCATTGACACGATATTCTGAAGAAAGTGTGCTATCGGATTTCATTCCTTATCTGTGACTCAGTTTCATCGTTGACTGAATTGTGTATACTGTTCTCCAACCAGGAGATTAACCGTGAAAGGAATATGCTTACTATTGCGTCATCTATACCTAGGAGTGTATTTAAACTCCAAACTTTCTTGGGGAGAGCATGTTGATAATGTTACGGGTGAAGCATGGAGGGCACTTCACTTATTATGAGAATCTTGAGGAAGGCTAGCCCCAAATCGAGGGAAATTGCATATCTAACGTTAGTGCGAAGGTTAATGGAATACGTAACTACATGTTGGGATCCCTATAGAAAATATCAGATAAATTCCTTAGAAAGAATCCAGTATAGGGCAGCGAAATTTGTTAAAGGTAAAAGAGAAGATGGAAACGATACGATAAAAGAACTTAAATGGGAAACTTTGGAAAACAGACGTAGGAAAACTAGAATAACATCATTGTATAGAGCACATCTAGGTCAGAAAACATGGGTAGACATAACGGCTCGGTTAGAAAAGCCAACGTACTATGGTAGGAACGATCATGATTTTAAAATCAAATGTAGGAAACAGAAAACGGATGTAGGTAAATTCTCATTTTAAAATATAACTATAAATGATTGGAATGACATACCTGCAGCGGTCTTTGAGGGCTGTCCTTCCTTAAGGAGATTCAAGAATAACTTAAAAAGTTGTGTATAAAGTGCAAACTAAAATTAAGGTGACATTCAAATGTTGCCATTAATAGGCTACAAGGTCACCTACGTGACATTGAACCATGGCTCCTCAGATGGAGAATTAAATTAAATATATCAAAAACACAAGCCATATTATTTAGCAGGAGAAATAAATTCAATAGACCGGGCATAAATCACACAAAATTAGCCATAAATGGATCACAAATCGAGTGGAAAACTTCAGTAAAATATCTCGGAGTAACACTAGACAGACGGCTCAATTTCTCCGAACACGTACTACAAAAACTCAGACTTTCCAATGCTAGATTGGTGGAGCTTTATCCAATATTAAATAAAAGCAGACATCTAAACATACACACAGCTCTAACTTTGTATAAAACATTAATTAGGTCAGTAATACTATATGCTTGTCCTGCTTGGGGACATGCACCTATTACAGTCCGTAAAAAATTACAAGTTTCCCAAAACAAAATTTTAAGATTCATCACAGGACTTCCTAGAGTAACTCCTGTTAGATTGATTCATGAAGAACTAGAAATTCCGACAATTCAAGAATTTATTTCAAATCAAGCCTTCTGCACGTACACCAAGTCGTACAGCAGCACAAACCCACTAATTTCTTCACTAGGGAATTACAACCCTGCATTAGACAAACATAAAAGACCTAAGAGCGTACTCCACCCTCTAGCTTGGAACGACAACGTACAAGACGAATACCAACTTGAACACTAAATAACCACTTGACTCTACGCATATACAAGGCTATTAATGCACTAATAATGTTATTTCTCTGTTTCAGGGTCATCACGTTATTGGCAGCATAGATGCATTGTTCTAATTGTTAACACTTTTTATGGACCTTTAATGTATTTGTATTTTGAATAATGATTAAATCAAAACCTCCCACCTGAACATATTCCGACCACACTATAACCAATTGGCTTGTCGTCAGCACGACATCTCATCCTGCTCTAGGTTTTTCCGTGGTTTCCCTTGAGCAATAAGACAAATGTCGGGATGAGCCCTAAAAGAAATGGGCCACGGACCACTTCCCTTCCCCCACTCTTTCTCTTCTACTATCACAAAGAACTTGCTAATTTCTTAGATATCAACCCTGAATTATGATAATAGGGGAACATAAATATATTGTAAGTTCACAGGGCTAACGGCTTCGAAGCTGGGCACCTGGTTCTAATGAAGTGCACTGGTAGCAATCTAAAACATGGGGGCATGAGGTAGTTACTCTGCCTGTCATTAAAAATTCACTTCACTAAATCCCCAAGGTAAAAAAAAAAGTGACATTCAACATTTAATTTTTTAAGGTGACATGTATTTATTTAGCCTGACGAGTTACTCCCTTCGTTTGAATTGTAAATTATTTAAAAACAGCACGTAAGAGAGCCTTAGACTAGAAATGTTTAGCTTAAATGTAGTTCTGTTTATAAGTATGCATAAGGGTGTAATTATTTGTCTTATTTGAGCTGTTGTATCAGTGAAGCGAGGTGATTCAGTGAGGTTATGGTTTTACAGTGCAGTGAATAGTTCCGATGAGTGATAATTTATAGCGTCAATGAAATGTGTTCTATAGTATCAGTGAAATGTGTTATAGAGTGTCAGTGAAATGTGTCCTAAAGTGTCAGTGAAATGCGTCATAGTGCCACGACAGTAAGTGAGATGAGAGTAAAATGAAATACTATTGAAACTTATGTAGGGTCTATACATATGTAGGTTGTTTTGTGAAATTAGGTTATTTTATGTTTTATTATTAATTGTAATTTTTGTGTTAAATTGTATTGTGTATTGAATTGTAATTTTATTGTGTATACCACTGCCACCGTGTGCTTGCCCACTTGCAGTGTAAATAAATAAATTCATAAATACATACTGTGACAGCGATGTGAGATTCGAACTCACGACCAGCGTCCCGCAAGAAAGCAGATCGCGCGGGCTTCACGGAGCACTAAGGAACGGCGCGCGGCGGAGAAAGGGGAAAGGGCCCACGCGACGAGGGGAGATCGCGCGCGCAGCTGCTTACGGAGGGAAGGGGGAACGGACCTTCCCGACTCTTCGAGAAGTCCGTCGAAGTGGAGATATCCAGATAATTCTCTGCACAGCTGTAGAAATTTCTCGCAACTATGATTTCGCTATAAAAGAAGAAACGCCAACGAACTCGAGAGTTTTCAGTTATTCAGTCAGTGAGAAAACCAGAGCAAGGAAGCCAGTCTTGTGCACCGGAGTTCGACTCGAGTGTGCGTCCGCAACTGCGTCAGCAGCCGAAGGCCTGAGTTCGAGTGCAGTGGACCGCAGTTGGAGGGACCTGAGTTCGAGTGCAGTGGACCGCAGTTGGAGGGACCCGAGTTCGAGTACAGTGAACTGTCTCTGAAGGTCTGTGGTTCGAGATACTGTGAACTCGAGTGACTGAGATAGAAGAACTGTGAACTGAGAACTGGTAGTTCTGATTTGTAAATAGTGCTTTGTAAATATTAGTTAAGATTAACAGTTCATTGTTGTGCGTAATAGTCCAAGTAAATTGTCATTGTCGTCGGTGGAGTGCTATAACGAATACTGTGTTGAGTGAAGATCCAATTGTTGACGAGAGCGTTTAAGGTGAATTGTAGAAAGGAATTATTGTTGGAAGAATAAAATCCTATTGTTGTGAGTTAAATAAATTTACAATACATACATACATATATATCTATTGGAGCGAAGTAGATAGATAATATTACCGTTCTAACGTCAGTTTAAAAAACATGCGCTCTCCTGCATATGTTATTTCCTGTGTGGAGAGATTAAAAGACGAGGGGCCGTATTCATAGACATTTTTAGCGCGGGCTTCCGGTGGATGATCAGCGTTTTTTGCATTCATAAACCAGTGTTGTGATAGGATATGATTTGAATTATGTACAAGTAACCAGTGGATAGCCGGGGTTAGCTTAGTACGCTCGTAGCGCGTGCTGCGAAATGTCTATGAATAGCACCCCAGGAGATTAACCGTGATCTAATTTTGTAACTAGGGTATAAATATGCGTGCATCAGTGTTATCGTTTGTGCTTTGAGAGTTAGCCAATGGAGATGCGTGTACCCACGTGTGTGACCTTATGACATCTTATGCCATTAACATTCATTCATACCTTCTACACAACTGATGAATTGTTTATGCTTGTGAATTGAATTATTCTACTTAAAATGACATGTACAATTTTATATGCTCAACTAAAATATGTTTTTATATTGACTTAACCTGTTGTTTAGCATAACTGATGAATTGTATGTGCTGTAAATTGAATAGTATACTGTATAGGTCAACTGATGAATTTTTAAGCTTATAAATGGAATTAATCTACTTCGTATGAATTGTACTTAACGAAAATAAGTTTGTAAATTGAACTAATGTGATTGTATATGTTTGTATAGTTAGGCTGATGAATTGTATATGCTTTTAAAATGAATACTAGTCAGTATAGCTGTGCTGATGAATTGTATATGCTGTAAATTGAATGGTAGTCTGTATAGCTCAATTGATGAATTGTATATGCTGTAAATTGTATAGTAGTCTGTATAGCTCAACTGATGAATTGTTTAT
This sequence comes from Periplaneta americana, assembly GCF_040183065.1. Taxonomy (NCBI): domain Eukaryota; kingdom Metazoa; phylum Arthropoda; class Insecta; order Blattodea; family Blattidae; genus Periplaneta; species Periplaneta americana. Next base: position 117,644,323 of record NC_091132.1, on the reverse strand, counting down.
AATTATAAATTGAATTAATCTACTTAATATTAATTGTACAAATTTGTATCGCTAAATGAAATTATGCTTTTAAATTGAATTAATCTGCTTACTTTGTATTGTATATGTTTGTATAGTTTTGGCCGATGAATTGTATATGCTTTGAATTGAATAGTATTCAATATAGCTCTATTGATAAATTGTTTGTGTTTGTAAGTAATTTGCATGATATGTATTATCAATTTATGTATATCACAACTGATTGAATTGTTTATGCCTTAAATTTAATTAACTTACTTGTTTAGTAGTATACATATAGCTCAACTGATGAATGATCGTTTGCGTTTGTAAATTTAATAATCCGATTGGCTATGTATTGTATGTTTTTAGTAGAGCCATCGATGTAGCTCAGTCGGCAGACTCGCTGGGCTGCTGATCCGGAGCTGCGTTCGGGCTTGGGTTGGATCCCCCTTTGGTCTCATTGAATGGTTTCTTCCGAGGTTTTCCCCAGCCGTGAGACTGAAGCCGGATGGTCTATGGCGAGTCCTCGGCATCACTTCATTTCACCCCTTCGATTTGATTACCTGGTTGGGTTTTTCCGAGGTTTTCCCAACCAAAAGGCAAATGCCGGGTAATCTTTTGGCGAATCCTCGGACCTCACCTCATCATTGTAGAAAATTACTAAATTGTAAAACTGTAAAAATTGTAATTGTAATATTGTAAAATTTTGACTTGTTTCACATCTTAAAGCTTCATTGCTCATGTAAGATCTATGGAATGTAATAAATAAATGAATGAATGAATGAATGAATGAATGAATGAATGAATGAACTCCGCTGCGTCTCATTCCCGTGAGACTTTCTCCTGGTTGGAGTGCAGTAAGCGCTCCATGTCACAAAACTGTTCAAATCCGCTTATTTCAGAATTGTTATTACTGTTCGTATACCTTTACTTCATTCACTTACACACACTCAATTGCGCGCACCAATTCCGTCATTCTTTTATTTGTTCATTCATTGGTTCGTTGATTTCCTCAGTCATTCGTCTATCCGTTCGTTCCTTCCCACGCTCCTTCGTTAATTAATTCGTTCTTTAAGAAGCGTAGCATTCTCTTATGCAAACCTGAGCAATTTCAACAATTTGTATAAATTAGCAAGTCGACAAAGTACTTCAAACAGACAATACAAAGCATCCGTTTCTAGGACAGATTTGAGCTTATGACTACGAATTTGCGACTCAGCACTTGAAGAAGATTGCTTCTCAAGTAAGAAAAACTTAGTTCTAACAAGGGAAGGGTTTCGGCTCGCACAGGAATTTCGTATCCAAAATTTGTATACAGGCTCATCTTTACATCTCTGTAAAGCTCCCAAAAACATTCGTTTGTGTAATGTGTGGTTTGTCTGTTAGAGCACTGTACAAGTTGAGGGGTGGGGAGAGCACTGCACAAGTTAAGAGGATGGGAGACCTTACCCATAAACCTAGCCTAGCCTAGAAGCTAGTGCGAGTGGTAAAATGTCTAGAGCCCATTTAAGAACATTTTTCTCCAACGTTCTGTCTGAAAATATTGCAGCTAATCAAAAATGTACACTATTGTGTGAGTCATTGAATGTGCACAAGGACACAACCTTAATAAATAAATTATTCCAAGGCTAGGACATGGAATGTATGATCATTCCACCTAAAAAAACTAAATATATCCAGCCTCTGAATATCTATTTCCTTAGACAATACAAAATATATGATAGGAGGATAACAGATTGCGTAAGGACTCTTGCTGAGAATCCAGAACTTAACTAGGGAAATCGAGTGTTTATAATGAAAATGCACTCTGTTGTTCATAACCAGTTGTCTGCTCCAGTATTCCGCCCTATGCTTCAGTATTCCTGGCAGTCAGCTGGTTACGTGAATCCTGAACAAGTCTCGGACTTCAAAAATGTAATTCAGGTGGCATTTGATTTCTCAGCACTGGAGTGTGGTTCAGTAGATTGTTCAGGTGTTGCTTCTGCGTGTTGTGCTTATTGCTCTGCTCCATGCTGTTTCATGCATTTTATATAGAATCCTCATGTACATTTTTAAAGAAGTATATTGACCAATACCAACCAAACGGAGAGTTACACAAATGAATGCTTTTACGGTCTTCATCACCATTGTGAGGTAAGCCTATGTATAAATTTTTAACCAAAAATTCCTGTTCGAGCCGAAATCCTTCCCTTGTAAGTGCACCCAAAAGAAGTTTCTTTAACTTATATCACGTATAAATAAAATAACGTTATACAGCTGTTTCCGGTATCACTGCATTCAAATACTGAAGTACAAAATAACCAGCAAAACTGAATTACATGCATGTCACATACTCGTAATCATATCTCTATATATAATTTGAACTGTTAATGGAAATTACGGGAAAACGGCTGAGCGGATTTTAATAAATGGCCCCTCATTTTGAAGCTTGGAACCCAAAGTTTTTCGGAAAAGTAGTAGTTTTCAGTGAAATGTCAATTTTCCTACATAATTTTCCTATTTTCCAAAATCCATCTGTTGTCAGTTTTGAGAACTAATTTTATCGAATCACGGCCGACTTGATTGAATTTCAGAACAAAACACACACTACAATAAACAATAGGCTATTACACGAAGGCCATGACCTGCAGGATTGCCGACATATTTAGAGCTCAATTCAATTTGTTATTAAAAACTGATTCTGCAGTATACGGGTATAATAATTTTCTGAGTACAGCTGTGTATTGGATATTCAAATCTACGAAACTTGAGGTGGTTTGATGACATTATTATCATTAGAAATTAAATATTATTATAGTTAATATCATGATGCATCTATTTTTCATTAATTGTACATAATATTGATGCTATATTGATGACATGAAAGTGAAACGTTTTGAGGTTATGTAAGTAAATGTAGAGAATATCTTAATTTAGATCTTCATTTCTATAATTTACTGAGTGGCTGTTATATATAACTACAAAACTTAAGTAAGATAATAATATTGTTATTAAAAATCAAATATTTCTATACTTATTAGCCAGTGGGGTTGAGTCTTTTTCATATACTTAATGGCGGTGTAGTGTAGATATTGATGTGTCATTGTCTTCAGTATTGGCTCGAGAGAGCGCAAAAATTACAGTTCCTAAGGAAAGATTAAAGAAGTATTACTTACTGATAAAATAAGAGGCCTAGAAAATTTTGTAGTCTCCAGATCATTTCAGCAAGATCTCTTAGTAGGATAAAACGATTTTACGCTCTACATTTCAAGTTGTACATGCAGCAGCTATACGAAAATGCTATTGTTCGAAAGCTTAGCAAACCTGACATTTTTTTAACTTTCGCCTACAATCCACAATGACCTGAAATAGCTACTGCTATCATCCTGGCATTGATACTTGCGTTTTCGCGTTGAAACTCAAAAACTGAAGTTGGATAGGTACAAGAAAAAGTATTTGGCCTAAAAAACTCCATTCAGAGGGAGTATGTTTCATTATTATGGAAGCAAATAACTATCAAAAAGACAAGTATTCTTCATTGAAAATAAATCTGAAAAATGTTTATTTGAACGTCTAACGAACTTAGTTTGCAGCAGCATTTGCTGCACAAGCCACTAGTAATATGTAAAGTGATCTGTAATACCCTAACGCAATTTCACACAAAGCTTGTCCAGTTCGATGTCCTCCTCTTAACTTGAGTTCTAGAGGTTGTGTACAAGCTATTCATGCTTTTAGCCTTACATTGATCTACTATGTGCCATATATGCGATGATTGTTTCAGTCCGACAGATAGCCTGAGTGGTATGAATCCGATGCCTCAGCCCTGAAGAGCCAAGTTCCATCCACAGATGCAGCGCAGCGTTGTCATATCACAGTGGTGTCACGAAATCAGTACGGCAACTTCCTATTTCGAAGCTATTCGTTATACCGCGTGCCCTGCTATAAACGACTGCATATAATTGAGGGGCTTAGAACAAAAAGCAGGTAAGTGACAGAAACCTAGTTTTGAGGAAATTACAGTTAAAGTTCTACATGCAATGAAATACTATACATTAGTACGGTGAAATGATGCCCATATAGCAGCACTGCACAGTGTGATCACTTACCTGATTTTATCCCAAAGAAACATCCTATTGGGCTATCACAACACGCACTTACGTCAGTTTTTAAATAATGTCACTTACCTGCTTTTTGTTCTAAGCCCCTCAATTGTACTACTACCCAAGATCATATGAGCCGTTCAGAGCAAAAGTGGTGTAAGTCAAAATTGGGTAATGAGGTTTAAAGTAAAAATTCTATAAAATACAGAGCAAAGTAGCAATTAATATGTCCTTCTTGCTATCCACTGACTACTAATAGTTTAAATAAATGAATATTAGTTGCTACTTTGCGCTGTATTTTACAGAATGTTTACTTTAACCCTCATTACCCATTTTTTACTTACACCACTTCTGCTCTGAACGGCTCATATATAGGTAGATAAGTCGGCCTTATAGGTTTTGAAGTTAACAACTTATGTCAGGTTTACTACGCTGCCATCTTGTTGTTACATAAGGAGTCACGTCATAATTCCCATTTGAATTGCATTAGCGACTGTACTGCCATCCCGTGTTCGTTTACGGCGGACGGGTGGCGATCCTGGCGGTTGTTCTCTTCAAAGTGCAAACGATTTTAACATAGCGATGACCTTTCTGTTACATATATGATCTAGGCTACTACTCAGCGTTCAGACAGGAGTGTAGAAAGTGTTACAGCAAGGGATTGTAGTTGTAGGGAAAATCACAATCATACAAATAAGACAAATTATGTGATAAGTGCCTGAGATACGCCATGTATCTACAAAAGATAAAGGAATAAAGCACATACATTATTTGAAAATGGAAATATTTGTCATTTATAATTATAATTTTACAACTATTTATTTATAAACTAACGTTACTTCACGTTAAATAACAATATATTATTCTACGGGAAAACAGTAGCCTACGTATGTGCTTCAATTATATTATTATCACGAAGCATTGGAAAAAAAGAAAGAAATACTGGTACGTAAATAGAATACAAACAATCTCAAAAATAAAATAATTATTTTCTAAGCTTTCATTTAAAGGCTAATCTATTGCAATTTCAATGTGTATAATGTCAAAACACATTTTCTTAATTTACAAGGTTCATTTCCCTTACTTGAAGGACCTGCTGTAGAAGTTTGACATTTATTTTTTAGATATAACATTCTCTATATCAGGTAATCTTACGTTAGCAGTTGCAATCCTTAAAACTGAACGTAAATGTTTTTCTATTAGTCGACTTTTCAGCCTAGATTTTTTAAGTTTCATGAACGAAAAAACTGTTCAGAGACCGGAACTTTGGCAGAATGCCTTTTTAAATGTGTTAAATCTATCTTCATTTTGAAAGTAAATCTGTACGAATTATACCTTTGTGATTGAAACGTCACAGTTTTTTGTTGCCCTTTTCTGCCTTTTTAAATATAAATGCCTAATTTACAAAATAACTGCTTTTTTGCCTTTATTTGATTATTTATCTATTATTTATCAATTTATTATTAAAAATTGCCTACAGGTATATTTTAATTTATTTCTATAACCGCTACAATGAAAGTGACTTCACCAAATGTATATTATTGTCTTTCAGTCAGTTCATATTCTCTTTGCAAAAATGTATAACAGTAAGGGTTTTAATTATCGCTTTTGTTTATTTGACAAGGCAACAATGAGTGCGGGTCTAACGTTATTTTTAACAGTTATTTTTCTTTCAGTTTTTATTGCGACGTTGTTGTAGCTAGCTAAATATTTCATATCGCAACGTATCAGTACAACCAAACACAAAAATGCACTTTCCAAGGCTACTGGGAAGAAGATTTCTTTGCTTCCAACAGTAATTGCAACATCCAGTCGAAAATCTCAATTTGCATTCGACTTAGGTAAAGCTTATCTTTCTGCCGAAATCCCTTTGTGGAAAGTGCGAGATTGTGGGTCTCGTGCAAGGCTTTTGTAATTGCCTTTTATTGCGTATTTTAGCTATTTATAATGCCCTTTTGCCTGCCTATTTTAGCTATCTATGATGCCTTTTTGCCTGCCTATTTTAGCTATTTATAATGCCTTTTTGCCTGCCTATTTTAGCTATTTATAATGCCTTTTTGCCTGCCTATTTTAGCTATTTAAGATGCCTTTTTGCCTGCCTATTTTAGCTTTTATAATGCCTTTTTGCCTGCCTATTTTAGCTATTTATGATGCCTTTTTGTCTGCCTATTTTAATGATTCATAATGCCTAAACTTCCGGTCTCTGATAATAACGTTCTTCTGCACAGGGTATTCAGAGATGGGAATTTTTGTAATATAATAATTACAAACAAAACAAGATATAGGTCCAAATATGCATATGTGCCTGTCTGTGTGTGTGTCAAGAAATCTGTCAGAAATAGAAGCACGCCATTCCCTTTGACAAGATGACGTGGTTCAAAATAAGTCTCGATGTTTACTCACATTGTTACTTCACTATACAAGTCGAAAATTAAAAAAACACAAAAGTACGTTAATGACTTCAACAATTACAAGAGCTTTCTTGCAAGCATGAAAACAGAGTTGTCATTTAGATAGCGATATCGATTAAAACCACAAACGAGGAACAATATTTTACTCGGAATGGACTGCTCTTCCTTGCTATGTAAGATAACACAATTTATTGTACGTTTAAGAGCCGACTATGAGAATTACGTGGTAAAACGCAAAGCAAACAATATTCTAAAAGCACTCTAAGATATTAAAATGAAGAACAAAGAAGTTTTTATCGCCTTCCTCTATTATAGCTGTACTGAAATACACAGGAAACAGCTGGTAGTTGAACATCAGAAAATGTAGTTGCTTGCTATCGTGATCTTCGTAACTCCTGTGTCGTGAAATGTCACGAAATGAAAATAATCTGTGGTAATAATCGTAAACTACTACTGCTAGTCATTTGCTTTCTATAATGCATTTCTCCATGTAATAAGACAGACAAGCCTCTACAAGTGTTCCGACCTCATCGTGGGCAGCAGAGATTCGATCTTCAACAGAGATAGATAACTAGATAACTAGTGGAAACACGGCTACGGAGGAGGTTTTCTCAAAGAACTTCCATTCTGCAATAAACATAGTTTAAAATAATTTTGTAGTGGTGGTGTTCATTGTATTTTCATTAAACTTTGCTGCATTAAAAGGCATATAGTAGCCTATTCCACGTTTTACTATGGTTCCTGCATTGTCTGCTAAGGTACTCTTTGGTATAAATACCATGGGAACTTGGTGAGGACAGCAAAAATCGGCGGTAATATTGCCTCGATAAATCACAATTGAGACAGGGAAATCAAAAACTCCCTAACTTCAATAAATCAAATTTTACAGGAGAGAGAAAAAACTTATTATATCTCTTACTAATTTTAAATATTGCGCATTTATCTATTAATATTGTGTAAAATTACATTCTTTATCAATTAAATACTTCAAAACCTAAATTTTTACATAATCTTACGCTACAATTTGAAATAAACACTGCTGGAGTTAGTGGTTTTCTGACTTCCACAGTGTATGAATTAAGAAAAGTGAATAAATATGAGACATGTGAGGAAAAAGATAATATTCCCATATGAAACATTGGAATATACGAGAAAATGGAAGTGTATTAATAAGATTAACATTGCTACATTTTTTAAATTGCAAATATATGAGACATAAAATAACAAATTACCATAAAGCACATCCAAATACACAAATACAGCCACAAACAATATTAAAATGTTAACACAGTCTCATTCATGTTACAGATTCTGTTTTTTATCTCACTCTCATGTTCTTCCTGTGCATCTAGATTCTAGATTATTACTGTCCGCAAACAGAGCTTGGTAATTCATTCTACTTTCCTCAGAAATAAACTGCATTACATTTTGCAAGTCCTTTTGCTTTCTTCTTTCAATGGCAATGCTGAATTGTACTTTATTTGACTGGGGAATGATGCATCTATATTGGGTTTCTGGAAGTTAATCGACTCGATATTGTGCATTTAATAGTCTTATTTACATGGATTTCATAGAGTTTTGTGACATTCCGTATACCGTATCGTATCACTTTATTTAGCTGGTTGAGCGATAGTGTTGCCACCTACCGGGAAATTAAGCTTGGAATGCAAAAACTCTCTTATTCCATGGAGTAAGTGGAGTTCTGACTTCCACGAGTTTTAAAACAGCCCCCAGAATGCAGATGAATGTCGATATTAATGTATTCTTGCCTTCCACTCATGCGGGACAAACTAATAAGCACCATCCAGCCCATAACTCAATTTTGTCAAAAATTGGAGTTAGTGGGTTTTTGATCTCCCTGTCTCAATTATTTCACGTGTTATCACTCTACGACACGCGCATTCCCTTTTTAAGGAAACCTTGCTCCCAATTTTATCACCTCCATAAAAATCCATCAACATCGGCACAGTTTGAACCCATGATATTTTAATCTAAAAAGAATGGTACGCTTGACATATAGAAGCGTGATTGTGCTACATACATTTATATGTACAAATCTTTTTGATTGTAAAACAGATATTAGAGATATGATAACCGACTTCTCTGTAATATTCGTGCATTCCGTATATCCATGATAGCTGAATGATATCGCCTGCCAAGAAAATATTCCGTGTTCGACTTTTTTATTATTACTACATTTTCGCAATTTGAACCTGCGTTACTCAATATTTTATGTTTATTTAAATACATTTTTGGAAAATTAAGTAGCGCTGAAAAGGGTAGTGTTGGGTGTAAATTCAATATGAACATCAACAACCTCTGTTGTCAGCGACTTCTTGAAGTTCATTGGGAAGGAATGCACTAATATTTAATACTCGCGGAAGATATGACTGAAACAGTTATATAGACCAGAACAATATACTTAATTTATACTTGCCATCTATAATGTGTGACTAAAGTTATTACTATGTATTCTATTCTATAATGAATCAATAATAATTTACAGTCTAGTTAAAAATTTTTCTTCTTAAATAAAACTCAGAGTCTCTTTTGTATTTTTATAAATAGAATTATTGCTAAACGTTAATATTATAAAAACGTTAATAATGAAATATCAACTAAAAAAATAAAATAAAATAAAGTTTGTATTTACTTACTTACAAATGGCTTTTAGAGAACCCGGAGATTCATTGCCGCCCTCACACAAGCCCGCCATCGGTCCCTATCCTGAGCAAGATTAAAAACCAGTCCTTACCATCATATCCCACCTCCCTCAAATACATTTTTATATCATAATTACAAAACTGTATTATTTTAATGTGAAGAGAATTTTACATGTTAACATTCGATCAACATTTTAAGTTAGAATGGAAGCTATTTTGAGGTTTAATAAAAAAGAATTTATATTGTGATTTTAATTTAGCACATCTACCTTCCTTAATAATTGTAGGTAGAAAATTTACCATACCACTCCTATGAAATTAGTGTACGTACGATTCTGTTACTTCGTCACTTAGGAAGTAAATAAATACAATAATTCAGTACGTAGGCTACTCGATTGTAGTATTAAAATACAGACAAAGTCAATGTGCGGCGTATCATATATGACATTATGCTTAAGTATGATGTATAATTGCGATTATAGGAATATAAATAATAACCTATAATTTCCAAATTACATAACATAAGCCTACATATGTATTGGCAGGGCATTGGAGACTTTGTAAATCTAGTTGCTCTAGTAATAGCGCTGTGAGGTTATCGTATTTCAATATAGTCAAGTGTCCGAAGGCCAATAAGGCAGCACTCATAAAGCGGTGGAACTAGCGCTGAGGTAGTTCCTGCGATTTGGGAAGCGAAAATCGTTGAATTTATAAGAGATTTTTTGTGGAGGTCCAGGTGATCGTATAAGCAAGGCACAATAGAAGCCAAAACTATCCAAACCTAACCTGTCACAGATCCTATATGCAAGGAGTATGAGTACAAAAGGAACTACCTCTGCGCTAGTTTAGCCTACTAACATATTACATTAATCAGACTTCAGATTGGAGTACCGTAAGAAACGAATAAATACAACTGAAATAGAGACAAATTGCATTTACAAGATATCACACGTAACTTTATGCTTAATTATAATGTATAAATGCGAATATTGAAGTATTGGTACAGTAAACATAACCTATAATTTCAACATATCTAAATATCCGTGCGCTGCAACTGAAAATGATTGAATCGTGCATAAATGAATGTACAAGAATTTCGCAATATTTAATCCAAATAAAGTCAGGTATTACACATAAGAACAACGTAATTTTCACACCAAAAATAATATTAAACCTTAACTCGCAAGTGAATTATGTCTGAATTGTCTCATAATCATTGTTTCAAATTTATTAATGCAATTACACTACATTTTAGAGAAATATATGTTACTCTTTATGCATTCCAATTAATTTATATGGATGAAACGCCACCCTCTGTGATCGGGTTAAGCGAGTCACACGGTCTGCCTATATTAGATCACGATGGCAGTGACACAGTCTATTGTTCCTAGCAGTCACAGCGCTCCAAGTGGCTAGCAACTATCGCGAGAAATTCAAAAAATCATCCCAAGCTTCGCAACTGTACATACTAAACTGTGGTTATACTGTATTCCGTTTCAGTCCTGCACAGTCCAGGAATCTGCCCATCACTTGATTTGATCAATGAAGAAAATTCTTGAACCTGGGATCTGCAGACTTGTTGCACAGCATCTTCACTGCGACACCACTACGCGTTCCCTGCATTTTATTATGGGTGTTCAAAAACTGCAGTTATATTATCCTCTAACTTGCATCTGCAGTTAACATGACACATTTTACTTCGGAATTATTAATTCTTTGCACTACAAATAAAACCGTGTAGGGTCTTCAGATGGGCCCTTCGGTTTCCAGACTTAACTCTCTATTCATGCGAATAAGAATCAGTCACTCGTACACGCACAGATCGAATCACTTCCTTGTTTGGGGTCTCTAAATTCTAATTCGAGGACAACACCAGCGCTCTTGAGAACAGTGTTGGAATCCCTTGTCCTGCGACGAAACTATTCCATGCGTTCAAAGCGGCTTGTAAATTCCAAGCAGATTTCTGTAATGTGCATCCAGCAAGGTCTGTCCGATATAATAGTTCTTGACCCCTGTGACGTTGTAATGGCAAATCAATTGCTCATTTGAAGCTAATACTACGAGCTAGTCGCGGGTCAATAGTCTGACTTAATACTTTGATTTTGGTTGCATCCGAAAGAGAATTTGTAACCAGATGGTTAATTTATTATCGTCCCTCGTAACAGAAGTTATCTATAGATTATAAAGTAATTACTTACATACATACTTACTTACTTACTTACTTACTTACTTACTGGCTTTTAAAGAACCCGGAGGTTCATTGCCGCCCTCACATAAGCCCGCCATAGGTCCCTATACTGAGCAAGATCAATCCAGTCTCTATCATCATATCCCACTAACCTCAAATCCATTTTAATAATTACCTTCCATCTACGTCTCGGCCTCCCCAAAGGTCTTTTTCCTCCCGGCCTCCCAACTAACACTCTATATGCATTTCTCGATTCGCCCATACGTGCTACGTGCCCTGCCCATCTCAAACGTCTGGATTTAATGTTCTTAATTATGCCAGGTGAAGAATACAATGCGTGCAGTTCTGTGTTGTGTAACTTTCTCCATTCTCCTGTAACTTCATCCCTCTTAGCCCCAAATATTTTCCTAAGCACCCTATTCTCAAACACCCTTAACCTATGTTCCTCTCTCAAAGTGAGAGTCCAAGTTCCACAACCATAAAGAAGAATCGATAATATAACTTTTATAAATTGTAACTTTCAGATTTTTTGACAGTAGACTGGATGATAAAAGCTTCTCAACTGAATAATAACAGGCATTTCCCATATTTATTCTGTGTTTAATTTCCTCCAGAGTATCATTTATATTTGTTACTGTAGCTCCCAAGTATTTGAATTTTTCCACCTCTTCGAAGGCTAAATTTCCAATTTTTATATTTCCATTTCGTACAATATTTTCGTCACGAGACATAATCATATACTTTGTCTTTTCGGGATTTACTTCCAAACCTATCTCTTTACTTGCTTCAAGTAAAATTCCCGTGTTTTCCCTAATCGTTTGTGGATTTTCTCCTAACATATTCACGTCATCCGCATAGACAAGAAGCTGATGTAACCCGATGAATTCCAAACCCTGTCTGTTATCCTGGACTATCCTAATGGCATACTCTAGAGCAAAGTTAAAAAGTGATGGTGTAAAGTAATCACAGTTATAATAATTATTCATTTAACGCCAAGTTTAAACTATCAATAGTCTTCAAAGGCAAAGAGATGAGCAAATATAACTGCAATCTTAATTACTTTCTCACAAGAAGAAAGGTTATTCAGGACTGGTTAGATCATAAATGGTATTATTTTTATTTTCATCTTTTTTTCATATATAGAGGTTGTGTAGAGGCAACAAGATTATAACTGCTATTGTATTTCTTCACTTAATGGCCAGTAATCACATTATTATAATATAGTTTATTGCTACAAACTTCCTTTATTAAAGGTTTTCCACAAAGATAAAGTCTTTTATACAGGAACATCATTTTATTTTTACTAACATTTCTAATATTAACTTGGCTATACTTTTGGATTAACGGTTGAGAACCGGAACCACTGTTTGCTACCCCCTTCCATGGCTGGAGTTTGATGATACTGGCGTAAAATACAAAAAAATCACTTTACTAGGTATAGGAAGGAAGAAAAGTAGTCCATCCATTTACGTAAACTAGGAAATATAGCAATTTTGAGTTTGATCATTTTCATTAGGTTTTTGTTTAATCAAAATACAGTACTGTATTAACAATAAGTGTTTTTACTCATGAACTGAGCTATCCATGCGGACGTATTCATTGTGGAGTGTATATTATACTGTTTACAGCACATTAGCGTACAATATAGAGAATGAAGTTAAATTGAAAAATAGTCATAATATGGATATTTAAACACATTTTTAAAAATGGTGACCGTTTATTTCGATACAGGTTTCAGTTCTTCTGTGCATATTATCGCACTATAGTCTATTGTATCTAATTCCAATTACCAGTTTCGTCCTCCGTACTAGTAAGTCATGTTGAAATAATTCTGTACCTACTCTATAAAAGAGTATCTTACTTACTATAAATTCAATCTTCACTCCTGTCCGATCCAAAAAGATAAAATTACTGAGACATGCTATGTAGTGTACGTCCAAGTGCTTTTGTCGTAGGGTCGTAGAAAGGGGGGAAATCACGTAACAGTTAATTACTTGACGAGACCCTTTTAGTTCAGTTATTTTAAACAGTTGTATAATATTACGTAGACGTCCAATTCCTAACAGAAATTAATGTTTCCAGAAAAGAGCTAAGACAGCGCAGCCACTACAGTGGGGCGAGCAGAAGCAGGTGGGGGAAACCGAGATGCGACGTAGGCAAACGGACGACAGTACCTGTGCGGAAATATGATTCAATATTGAAAACTCTTTCGTCACTGGAAAACGTGAACAAATTTCTGCAACGTACTATACTCACTCAGTAATGTTTACTATGACCGTAAGGCGACTTTGACTGCATGCGCAGCCTTGGTTCTGTGTGGAGGACGGTTGGAACTTCATTAGTAGAAGGGGTGGGAGTGAAGTACAATAAAAAACTCAAGGTGCAATAAAAATTGAAGTAAAAATAGCATTATGTCCCTGTATAATTAAATTTATTGTTATATATACACTTTTGACACTTATATAATCACTTATTAACTTTGTAACTTCTTTACTGTATTAATATGAGGAATTTACCTGCCTGACTAGTTTCTTAGTGATATTCTTCATTGTTCGCAGCCTAGTAAAGTTCCCGCGCTATCTTCCTGTTTCCTGTTGTGGTGGGGTGTATTCATGATTGTGTCGAAATGAGTGTGTGTTTTGAAATTAAATTGAGAATTCAGGATGTGCTGGGGGTGTTTTTTATATGTTTGTAAATTTCATATTGTTCTAGAGCAGACGTCTCCAAAAGCGTACTCGCGAGTAAGCCCCTGAACGGAACCGAAGCCAGTACGTAATGAGCGCGCTCTGCCTCACCCATCCCCACCTGTACTGTATTCAATGTTTATGCGCAAACGAAGAGCAGTGGCGGCTGCCATTATCATTGTGTTAGTCGGAGTGTTCCACCGTTTCACAATGTCTTCTAATCATGGACGTAGTACATATAAGGATGAATAGGAAGAGAAATTTTTTGTTTGTGGGGAGAATGTGAAATGCTTAATTTGTTCGAAAAATTTTAAGGTGTGTTAAAATTCAACATGCGACGACACTACTCACAAACAATATCATACAATTACAGGCATATTGGACATGTGAAAAAATTTACTTTGGGGGTATCTGTATGACTGTTGGTTATACATAATAATCAGTATATTACAATATGTTTACACTCAGTTCCGCATGACTAACAAATAGTTTTTAGTTTAATTTTAGGTGAAGTGCGTAGGCCTACAAATATTTGATAAATATAAAACAAGAAAGTACAAACACAAATCACACACGTGTCCTCAGTCTTAAACAAAAAAGCATCTTGCTAGCTATGTTCTAGCTTGGAATATTGGAAAATTAATGAAGCCCTTTACAGAAAAATCATTTGTAAAATCGTGCATACAAGACGTTACTATAATACTGTGCCCAGAACAAAGTCAAAGTTTAAGAAAATTAAATTGTCTCCAAACACAGTTCAGAGAAGGATTTGCAAGATTGCAAATGTAATTGAATCTGAAGTCGAAACAACAATTAACTAGTTTGTAGCTTACTCACTTGCATTGGACGAAAGCACAGATAGAAATGACAAAGCTCACCTAGCCATTTTCATCCGAGGAGTTAATGAACATTTTACTGTGTCTGAATGTATTCTAGATGTAATTACAAAATACAACTGGAGAAGATCTTTTCCAGGCACTGAAAGGCACCATTGAACAGAAGAGGTTGAATTTGCAATGGCTTGTGTCAATAGCAACAGACGGGGCTCCAGCTTCATATATGTCAAAATAATATACAAACGTATGATATTTCTTATTATTTTGATGTTATTATTTGTAAACCTAAGCAGACCGTTGCCGCGATCCTCCACTGATCGCTCCCATCTGTTGAGATACGAGTCTCTTCCCCTTCTCTAGCCGTACAGCACACTGTGTTCGGCGGGCAGCATCGAGAGCACGAAAGACGATACGCTTTTTGGAGACCTCTGTTCTAGAGTGTCCAGTTTCTGGTGTTTTGCCTGGATGTGTAGTATCTTCATGTCAGTGTCTATGTTGCTGTAGTTGTAATTGGAGTTTGTGATATATTCTGCGTAGGTTGAATTATTGTGTGGTTTTGTTATGGCCGTGATATGTTCCTTGTAACGTGTTTGAAATGATCGCAACTAATACATGACAGTTTTTATACACCTGTTAATTTGTATTTATTTGTTTGTTTTAACTCTGTGTTAAGACGTTTTTGTAGTGTGTTTTGTGTTCTGTATGCAATGTTGTATTTAGTTTCTTGAAGGATAATTTCATTTTGAAATGTGCAAATTTTTAAAAATAATTTTGTTAATAACTCAAAACTTATTGGCTCCTAGATATGAAAGTTCACCACATCGTTATCACACAGTGATTATATTGTGTGCAGAAATCAGAGTAAACAACGGCATACACGTCTCATTTCATTAACGGAACTACAGAAGTTCCACAAGTTGTGGCGCTGACGCATAGTGGTCCAGAAAGCAAATCTAGCTGGCCAAAATAATAACTTTTCTTCTATGTAACATATTTTCATGAATATTTACACAATAGTCACAGGTAACATATTATTCTCGTTGGCTCATAGGAATGCTGATGAGTCTGTGTATCATGGATCGGAATGCTGCGTGTTTGTGTTGTGTGGGGTGATTGGAGGTGTTGTGTATGTGTGTTTTACCATGGTAATGAGTTTCCTGTATATTTTGAACATATGTATGTTGTAATAAATATTTGTTACAGGACATTATAATTACGAACAATAACAATATGCTGACGATACAGCAATAACTCTGTGCACTGAAGGTGAAAATGAACTGATGGACAACCGCAAAAAAAAAAAACCGTTACTCATTTCAGAAATTATTGGTATATTACGAACGAGTATTGAACACTCTTTCTCTGTTTTTGTTATTGTGATGTTTAAGAAATTTATGGATTTGTTGTTTAGTGTGTAGTGTAGTTTTGGATGTATTTTGTTTATGTGTTTGTGTGGGTTTTCAATCTGTCTTTTGTTTCCTTTGCATAGTACAGTACTATACATAGCAACACAGTCACTGACATGAAAATACTACACATCCAGCCACAAAAAAAAAATAAATAAAAAAAAAATAAATAAAAAATAAATAAACTTGACACTCTAGAATAGTGATGTCAAAGCAAGCCCATTTTTCTGACCTTGACGTCGTGCGCGGGCATCAACAGCTAATTATGGAAGGAGCAAGGATTATGTATATGAATAAGCAGCCTGCAGGATTAAGAAAACAGTGGTGTACAAACTTCAGACGAAACGTGAAATTTTATGTCGTTATTTTTATATGACTTCTTTCTGTTTGATATTATCTATATTGTCTATAACAAAAAGTACTAATGCCAATTTATTATTATTGCAGTTGTGTTTAAACGTTAATAACATAAGAGTTAGGAAGGAATAATCACACAAATTCCATAGTAGTACAACTATACCACAGTCTAGTATATACAGTCACGAAGCTCAATACGTAGTAAATATGCAAATATTAGGTAGTTGCTCACCACTAGGATCGCTAATATCGGCTCATTACAGGCAATACAAAATAGTACCGGCACAGTCTATTGTTTCTAGCACCCTCAAAACTCAAGCTTCGTGACTGTATATAGTAAACTGTCACTATACTGTACTAAGTGAATGAAACACATCATTCATAAATAAAGTGATATTCGAAAGAAAGAGATTGAGTATGATATAATTTGGAATTGATATTGATGATATCTTTAGCCTTGTAAAAGTAATCAATAAACTAATTAAAAAATGCGAAACTCCTGTCTGAAATCTTCATACAATTTTCTTTTTCTTTATTTATTTATGTAGAACATATCTTTCCCCGCACTAAGTATGGGCGTGATTTCCGCAATCCGTGGTGAAATAAAATATAGCAGCATTTCAAATGCTTACTGAAACAGATTATGAGCTACAGTAGAATGATAGTATTATCATGAACCAATGTAACTTTTGTGACTACGTCCAATGGCACCACAGCCCTCGCTACGAGCATGAAGGCGCCAAGTTGCGTATAAAATTAGTTGTGTCGCGCGGCTCCTTTCAGCAATATCTCAGAATCGAGATCAGCTACAGACCTGTGATACCACTCGTTTCATTTATAATCGCGAGTTCTGCAATATTATAGCGATAATAGACAAGTATGAAACACTTTCAGTGAGCCATATTGAAACGTACTGTAAGCTAGGACTAATTTCGAAACGCGTCGCTTCATATGAAGAAAAAATATATTGGATACCCTAAACAGATGTTAAGCGAAGATCGGAATTCGAACTGAATACGTGACAGGTGATGGACAGTCTGCTCAATCAGCAATTGTGGTGGAAAGTATCTATCATAACAAGATCGTTGACCAGGTATGTGTAGGCGACAGAGAATTGGCTGAATTGCAGATCGCGCAGGAGGAAGCGAGAAAGAACCAGGAAATGCTGAGATAAAAAATACAGAAGAAGAAAACATATGTGAAGAAACCAGATAAGAGCGGCTTAAGTACCACAAATGCAATGAAGTTTAGTGACACGAGTAAAAATTCAAGTGATTTGGGAAGTGATTTAACCAGAGTAGTGGGAAGGAAGGTCCGTGCCGAGAGAAGAAGTGAAATTGTTTTTGTGAGTGCAAGAGCTGAAATGGTGAGAAGTGAAGTGAAGAAAAAGAATGACGAGTTTATAAGAAAAAATGGTGAAGTGGATGTTTCTGGTCCAGAGACGGTTAAGGAAGAGACGACTAAGGACTTAGCAAATAAAATGAAATATGAAATAGAGGAGTGTAATAGAAAGTTAAATAAGACGATATATAAGAAGATAGAGGTATTGAAAATAGGTAAGGAGTATGGTGGAGGAGGCTAGCTAGGATAGTGAAGTATAATATGTAGAAAATTAGTGAGATCTGAAATTGAAATGTACACAAGAAACAGACATAATAACGAACATACTGGACAATGGTGTAGTATGTTTTAGTAACAACTATTATTACAAACAATGTGTGTTCGATATAAGTGTACTGAAAATCAAGAACAGAGTCGTAAAAGTGTCAATTTTGAATGATCTAAATTAAGTTGTTAGGTTTTAAAGGTGGGAATACTGATGAATTTAAATGTGGTCGAAAGTTAAATTATATGAGCGTCTACAAAAGGTATATCTGTAATGAACGTAATTGTGGCACAGGATACAAAATTGTGAGGTCCACATTACATGGAGGTAAATGTTGATATCAAATATATCAAATATTGCATTCCCTTCATTAATTATATCTCTTACCATACACCAGCGGTTCCCAACCTGGGGTACGCGTTGGGTCATTCATGGGTACGCCAAAGATAAGGCCTACATCTTGTAACCTCGAGCCATGCAATGTCCTGTCGTCTACAAGTGAGGATAAAACGGAAATTATTTTAAATGTGTTTCGTAATTGTAATCATTTTATTTTGTGACTAGAAAATTTTGTAAAATTTGTATTTGATAGTATAACATTAGGCCTATAAAACACATATTAAAGAAATAACTATCAGAGTTCTTAGGTTTCATTAGATCAGTACTTTTAGGGAATTGTAAAATAAATTTTCCAAGTTTGTTTCTATTATTTTAAACTAAAAAAACTAACCTAGACATACAAAATCGTATTATATATCTTATGTAAGTTGCGTGTTAAAAATGGAGTGGGAGAGTTAGGGGTTCAGTTTCAATAAAAGCCTAGTTCAGGGGCATGAAAGACAGTTAAGGTTGGGAATCCCTGTTATAGATCCATACTTTCCATTTGTAAATTGAAACAAAAATAAAAGTTTCATACCAGCGTTGAAGTTTAATTCCCAAAACTGTGTAATGTATTCTACGTGTCGATGTAACATCGCAGAATATTTTAGAGCAATAAAACAATATCCAATCAGTTTTAATGTTACATACCTGATGAGAACGGACTATCCATCTAGGCAGGCGATGACAATAATCTTCGGGCAATTTAATCTAAATACCTCTACACAGATACAAAGATAATAATAAACACAGGAACATCGAAAACAGAAGAAATAAGAATAAATCAAGGACTCAGACAAGATTGTAGCCTATCATCTAGTTTCTTCAACGTATATTTAGATGACTTAATGGAAAATGGAGGTGAATCCAGGTATGAAGATTAGTAAAGACACATTTTTAAATGTTCTAATGTAACATTAATACAAGACAGTGAAGAAAAATTGCAATATGCCATTCACAAACTACACCTACTAGGAAAAGAAAACTATAATTTGAGCATATCAACTCATAAAACTAAAGTAATGGCCCACAGTGGTAAATTTCCAATTCGTACAAAAATAATAGTTGATAATACGCCCATAGAACAATATCTCATTTTGATTATTTAGGTTATAATATAACTTATGATGTGGATAGAGATATTGACAGCAAAATATGCAAATTCCAGTGGATATGCGGAACAATAAATATAACACTAAAAATAAAACTAGAAAAGAAACAAAACTAAAGTTCTATAAAACTATGGCAGTACCCGTGTTGACATATGGAAGCGAATCATGGATAATTAAAGAACGAGATAAAAGTAAATTACAGGCTGCAGAGATGAGGTTTCTTCGCAGAGTAAAGGGTTGTCCAAGAAGGGATTTGATAAGAAATGAGGATATCCATAAAGAATTAAATATATACAACATAAACGAAAAAGTTGAAGATTATAAAGAGAAGTGGAAAGAACACCTGTCTCGAATGGATAACGAAAGAATTCCAGCACTGATACAACAGTACCAACCTAAAGGCAAAAGAGATGTCGGACGTCCTAGGAAGAGGTGGAACTGAATAAAATGTGAAGACGGAACAGGCACTAAGCCTAAACCATGAAGTGAAGATGATGATGATGATGATGATAATAATGATGATGACCTTTCTTAGAAAGTGCTAGATAATTTCTTTGGTCGGCGGGAAAAGGCACATAGCCTAAGTAAAAAAAAAAAAATCAGGAGAGACTTACTTTTCAATTTACTCTTAACTGAAAATAAGTACAATAATGCAATTCACGTATGTTGGTAAAGTAAGATCCTTTTCAATTTCAAATACAAGAAATTTTATTATTTCAAAAATTATAAAAAATACTAGTTTAGTTTAACAACTACGATAACAAATCAAGGCGTAAAACAAGGTTGTCCGCTGTCTCCTTGTTTATTTAATATATATTAATGCACTTATTAAGGACTGGCAAATTGATTTGGCCACACATTTTATGATCGATAACAAACCCCTTAAAACTCTGCTCTACGCAGACGATTTAATTATATTAGCTAACACCGAAGACAACTTACAAATGGCAATCCATAGGCTATATCAAAAAGCAAAAAAGTACAATTTAGAAATTTCTATTCACAAAACAAACACCATGGCCTTTATTGGTAAAAATTCTATAAGAACTAAAATAGTTATCAATAACTTTGGAGTAGAGCAAGTAAATGCTTTTACTTATCTTGGCTATAATCTCTCCTATATTCATTCTCGAGATATAGATAATAAATTAGCCAAATTTCAACAGCTGCTAAGAACAATTAGAAATACACTGTTTTAGAAGGTCCGGCAAGACACAATTTTGAAATTATACAAAACAATGGCCATTCCAACTTTGCTATATGGATCAGAAACTTGGACTCTAACAACTAGTCAACTGAAAAGAATAGAAGCAGCTGAGATGAGATTATTAAGACCACTAGCAGGCTACACTCCCTATGACCATAAATATAATGTAGACATCCGACAAGAACTAAATATCGCAGCCATTACAGAGACAATCCACAAGTATCGGAGCAACTAGCATGAGCATGTTCTACGGATGCCAAAGGCTAGACTACCCAGAAGATTATTAAATTACAGACCCCTTGGATACAGAGATCGTGGACGCCCGAAGAAGCGATGGAGAGACCAGCTTTTCACCTGAGACGGAACAGGCCAAATGGCCTAAACCCTGATAGCTATTGATGATAGTGATAAAATACTAGACTTATGTGATTAGGTACAACAGAACAATCGACTTTTGTTTTTTCTTATGTGCCTTTTAATAATAATAATAATAATAATAATAATAATAATAATAATAATAATAATAATAATAATAAAAAATAATAATAACTATAATAATAATAATAATAATAATAATAATAATAATCTATACTAATAATTAATGTGTAGCCAAAATTTTTCTGGTAATTTTCGATTTTCCAAAAATAATTGGTGTTAACATGTATAATTAACCATCCTGAAACCGAAAATCGCTTTTTTGAAATTTTTGTTTTTATGTCTGTCTGTCTGTCTGGATGTTTGTTATCTTTTCACGCGATAATGGCTGAATCGACTTATATGAAAATTGGCATATAAATTAAGTTTGTTCTAACTCAGATTTTAGGCTATATTGAATTCAAAATACTTTATTTAAAAGGGGGGTTATGAGGGGGCTTGAATTAAATAAATCGAAATATCTCCCTTATTATTAATTCTCATGAAAAATGTTACATAACAAAAGTTTCTTTAAAACTAATTTCCGATAAATTTTATTCTATACAAAATTTTGATAGGATTGATATTTAATGAGATAAATTAGTTTTAAAATTACAATAACAACGCAATGTAAGGCGCTGTACTGAAATAAAAACAAATGACTTCGTCTATAAGCGGCCTTGGACAACAATCGAAAGCTATTAAACATAGCCTACAGAGAATGTTTCTGTGTTTGTATGAACTAATATCGGAAGCTAATTAATTGTTCAATTATTAATTCGCCATTGGAAAGTGTAGTTTCTCTAGATGGACATAATTCTACAATGTTATTACAGTAACTTCTGAAACATATAGCAAGTAATATAAAATATACACATTAAAACTAAATGATATGTCAATGTTCATTAAAATATGGTTGCATGTAATAACAATTAATAAACATGTTAAAGGAATTGTTACTGCACCAAATGATTCCTCTCTGGACCAAAATGACCGCATTTTAATTATTTAAATACAATTTAAATTAAGTAACATATTTAACGATTTATCCTTCTACCAAACACGAATGTTCCCTGGATCAAACGTCCTATTTTAATTATGTAATTACTTTATATTTATTTCTAGCAGGTACAGCGGAGCGCACGGGTACGGCTAGTAATGATAGAGCAATTCCACGTGTAACTGACTGACATTTGCAGCACACTTTGACAGCAAAATGTCTGCGTAAATTGTATAATGGGTTGAAATTAGATTGTGTCACCGCAGGATTTTATAGAGGGAAGTGTACACTTAAGATACATATAAAAAAACGTATTTAATAGGAAAAGTATACTATTTATTTACGTCCAAAGTGTGTGTAACAGACTGACATAAATGTCAACTCTCTCTTCGGGTGAACATGGTTCTCCACAGATTTCTCTGAATTGTCATTGCTGATACAATTTTGCAAAATATAGTTCGGAAAGGAAATTGTAATCTTCAGTTTAAGTTGAAAACGACCTCCAAACCATGATTATTAATGGAGTTATGGCCGAAAAAGTGATGTGTAACAGACTGACCTCATTCTGTAACTGACTGACATCTCTGAATTTTAAAATGAAGTTGCACTTACATAACCGTAAATAGTACAAAATAATATGAAACTTGATAAATAGTAAATTAACATAACGATTAATTTAAATGAATCATATGTTTTCCAGAATACAAAAATTAGTTTGCTTAACCATGCATCTTAAATGACACAAATTAATGCACATACAAGTATTACATAGGCCTACTTAATAACATATATAGTTCTTTCTCTGTGATTAAATACTGTATATACAAGCCATATGCATTGGTGTTTAATTTTAGGACTATAAGAGTGTCACAGCAACCTTGACAACGCTTATCACTCTATATGGCATCAACTCCCCAGCGTAAGACAGTATGTTACGTTATTCAAGCGCTTTCCTAATCATCTGGCACTGACCTCACCTCCTTATCGATTACGATAAGGTGACGCAGATCACAGTTTATATTTCCCATGCCTATGGCTGTTATATTATGTTCATAATAATAGATTAGAATGTTGAGTTGTACTTTTAGATTGAATTTGAACCATTGGAATTAAACACGTAGAAGCACTCCAAGGCACTCGTTGACTCACTTATTTAGTCTAACAGTATGTACTGCAGGAACACTGTCAATATGTCACTTGTTATCTGAACAATTTTTTAGTTTCTTTTCACACACGGAACCTGTGGACCTTTTGCACTGATTGTTCACAAGACAGTTGTACATATTCTATAACATAGGGATGTAACACTTTCACGTAATGAACTCCATGAGATGCCGGAATAGGTGCAAGATGTTCAAATCGTTTTTCGAGATACTTTTTTCCTTCGTCTATCTCAATCTGTGCTACCTCCTTAACAATAATTTGGATGTTTTTATTGGTCACAATGTTACAAAATTCTGTACCGCTTTGTATCTTCTTCCCCGATTTCGTAGGCATCCATGCCATCCTTTTTACTTGGCCTCCAATCACATCCACGGCCTCTTTGCCATGATGTAACTGAAAGAAGTTTCATTCTATGTTAAATTCAAATATGCGAGCAAGCAATGTCACATTGCTCAATGTTTACTTCTGTTTAAAATGACTCGCTGCTTTATCTGAAAATATTTTTACCACCTCAATGTTCGGAAGAATCGCCAAAATTTCCGAAAACACTTTTCGTAGACAAACATTCACTGCATAGCCCATTTGTCATGTGCTACATAATCTGACATTAATGCAGAGGATTTCTTCTGAACTTCCCTGTCACCTTCCTGTTTAAACCAGGCAACAGCAGTAAATATTGAGACCTGCTTATTGCTCCAATGAGCTGCCTGAATCTCATTTTGCTTTTCTCAGGTATAATTACTGCACACTTATCACCAGTTCACGTACAACTTCACCAAGGCCTTCCAAGTAACTAAGCACACTGTGAGAATGAACAACATAACAGCTGAGAACGCGACATGTCAGTCACTCACAATGCCGCTGCGGAAAACGAAATCACTTTTGAAGAAAATGTTCTAATACTTTTTTATTGGTGATGTAGTAATAACGCAGAATACCAAAGGAAATTTTAATCCGTCAATTATTGTGCTGTGTGGAAGAGTTTTTGTGTGTTTCTTGTGACGGACTGACCGTAACTTACAGTACAAATAATTATAATGATTTTAAGTTATTTAGGATCTTTGGATACTTCAACTAATTACATATTTACTTCAAGGAAAGGCCAAAATATAGTATACAAAAAAGACGGCTCGAAATAAAACTAATTTACATGTCCAAATTGTGACACGAAACATAAGTATCTATACGTGTTTTTTTAAGCGTTTGGAATATGACAAGATCTGCAGCAAGTTATAGGCTAAAAGAAAGAGTATTTTAAACATTATCTTACGAAATAAGGCGATTTAAAGTATAAACAAACATATTTGTTCAACAAAAATACTCCTACATCAATTTCAAGAAATTCACCTCAGTATGACATTTTCGTGGAATTGCTCGATAATAATATTGGTTTATTTAACCTGGCAGTGTTAAGGCCAAACGGCCTTCTCTAACACTCAACCAGGAATAAAACTGCATTACAAAAAACACTATAAATTTACACACAAAACTGACCGCCGATCAAAGATTTATTAACTGAGCTCGTTACTTTTTTTAGTTCCAGTAAAATAAAAACATATGTTACCTTAAATATAGAGCACATCTACGCTGTACAGTACGCAGTCACTATTTGCAACGGAGCATGACAACGTCCATTAGAGATTCGTGCACAACTAAGTGATCAATGAGTTCAAGCATGCAGCACTTAACTAAAGGACAATTGATGTCAATTTTATAATTAGTTAAAACTCAATTGATAAATATGTCCGAGAGAGAGAGAGAGAGAGAGAGAGAGAGCGAAATTGTTGGACGAATACAGAACATCAATACACAACCCATAGTCCAAAGAAAAATGGTCATGGGTGAGGATGTCTCTGAAAACTTAAATCCAAAAAAGAATTATCAAAATTTGTCTATATAAACCTTTTGATTACCCAACAAAATTAATTGTTCAAGAATATGGTGTATCAAATCTAGAACAAATTTATAAACAAACATGCTGATTTACTTCCATAAAAACCACAATAAATTTAAATTTAATCCTCATCAATACCATACGAGACAAAACTACAGTTTCTATCTAAATACTCCCAAATGCCACACAACTGCTGGATTAAAACACAGCATGAATTTTGGAGTCAAAATATATAATGCATTAATTAGAGTTTACCCTGAGCTAAGTACACTTAACACACATAGATTTAAGAAACAAATCAGATTAATTGTTTAATTGTTTAAGCTGAGTTAAAAATTGATACTCTAATATTTATGTACTTTTGTATTTTCTATTTGTATATAGACCCTATTATTACATGCTGTATGTATTTTACCATTTATTAATGTTATTGTGCTAAATGAACTCTGATAATTTTGTGATATATTTTGTATAACTGAACTGCACTGCGCCCGAGCACGAGCTTCTGCTCTTTCGGGCTGTAATGCCTAATGTAGCTCAAGTATAAATAAGTAAATAAGTAAGTAAATAAATAAATAATTCTTTTATTATCGCCATATCATGATCTAATCGTCTCTGAATATTCTTCATAATTCAAAAGGAATGACAACCTAAATGTAAAACTGTAGCATTACTATTAATATAAATATATAGATTTCAGCATTAGCGTTCATACTAATACCAGCACTACTGGTGAATAAGTGTAGCTAGTAGTGGCGCCTGTAATAATACATCGTAACTGTAGTAATAGTAGTGACACTAACGACTTCAGTAATATTCAACTGTAATAGTAACAACTACACTAATAGCAGTAACAGATATAGTAGTAAACAGCTGTAATAGAGAAGTCGTAGTAACAGCAGCTGTTTTGACGGAATTTGGCTGGGAGTTGTTTGATCATCCACCCTACAGTCCTGATCTTGCTCCCAGCGATTTTCACGTTTTCTTGCGCTTCAAGAAATTCCTGTCCTCCGGTGAGCGTTTTGGCAACGACGAAGAGCTGAAGACGTCTGTCACACGCTGGTCCCATTCACAGGCGGCAGAGTTCTACGACAGAGGGATACAAAAGTTGATCCCACGATACGACAAGTGTCTCAATTCTGATGGTGGCTATGTTGAAAAATAGCTGAAAGATTGCTGTACCTGTTGCCAATAAATGTTTTCCTGAAAGTGTGTGTTCTTTTTTTTTTTTAAATAGGGAAACTTACTTTCTTGATGCGCCTCGTATAATTGTTTGCGGGTAAGAAACGCTAGCCCGAGAGTGCACTGTGCTGATGACCGCTGGATTAGATCAATGCAGAAAATCCAGTACCCTATCGGGAATCGAATCCGCCACCTTCCGGCTTGCAGTTTTACTGTAGGTAGTAGTGTTTGTAATAGTAGAATAATCAACAATGTCAGTAGTGGCTATGGTAGTAACAGTAGCAATACTAACATGAGCAGCAGTAGCAACATTATTAGCAACAATAACAGTAACAACAGAAAAAGCAGCAGCAGTAGTATTACTATAGCAGTAGCACAGTGGCAATAGTAGTAGTTAGAGCAGTAAATTATCATGCAGCTACATATTTATGTGGAGAATGACTAAAGCAGCCTCAGCTATGAGCGCGCTGAACTGTTACCTCATTTTGCATTTTTTTATACTCCAATATTAATATAAAAAGTTGTGACGGAACCTCTCATGCATTCAAATACGACGTCCCGGTGTTGATAGTGTCAAGAGGTTTTGTTCGTCTCAACAGTCGACTGCGCCAGACAGCAGGAATCTGTCATCTCTCTTGCCAAGTGTACTAATGAGGTTTCGCTTCAAGAATTTTTGATCAGTGTGAGATGACATATTTCCTTGTCCTTTGCAGCTCCTCTGCCATTACTACAGATTTCGACAATAAGATCCAATCTCACAAAATGTAAAGGAGCTTATTATGAACGGCATATAAAACCAGAGCCTACAATAGTTACCAATTAGTCATACTTAATGAACTCATTAATAGAGTAATTCGTAATTAGAAGTATACATTCAGAACATCATGTTTCGAAAGGCTACATTTGGATTCTTCAAATGGTAGCCCGTAGTTCGGGTTACTTGAAGATTACTTTAACTGTAATGCTGAAAACTGGGTTTCGAGAATTTTACGGAAACCCAAGTTTTCATTATCCCCAAGGCTGAAAATGTGGCTTGTAACATGCCGTCTCTCTGCACAGCGATTTATTTTTCAATAACTTATCTATGACAATGTATTCGCGAATGATGCACACAAAATACAATTAATTTAAATAAATTTAACGACGTTACTTAAAATAATAACAAAAATCAAAACAGTAAACATTTTTTACTTGGTCATTTTCTTTATATAAGATGAAAAATCATATGAAACCACAAACCATATGACTCCTTAAATGATTCTTCCATAGCAAAGGAAGATTTCAAAGTTGAAATAAATGTACACAAATAAAGTCTGAAAAAATTAACCTAACCATCCATCCCTCACGAAAATAAAGCAAAGTAAAAGTTCTTCATTTCCTGTAAAAAAGAAAAAGAAAAAACTTTTCTGTAGGCGGAGTCACAGCTGTCCTCACAATCTATATTTATTTCTTGCCAAAACAATTCAAAATCTACTTAAAAGGGTTGTTAAGTTTCTATATTTGCAGTAATATGAAAGTCCCAGAAAGAAAAAAAGGTAGAGGTAAGAATTAGTGGCATAATAAACTTTCTGTTGGATATATACAGAGTGACCCAAATTGATGTATACAGATTTTGAAACAGTATTTCTCAGCAACGAGATGAGACAGAAATACGATTTTTGAGATTTTGTATTCCTTAAACATGGCAAAATGGATCCCTTCCGCCACAGTACACTCCCAACACCGACGTACAACAAAGCGACATACCAACTGGATTGTTGGTAATGAAATATCATTATAGGTATGTTCAGTCTGAACTCTCAGTTCCTTCAGTGTTTGTGGTGTTGTGGCGTACACTGTGTCCTTTAGAGCTCCCCATAGGTAGAAGTCTGGAGGGGTTAAATCCGGAGATCGAGGCGGAAACTCCGGAGCACTTTCTCTTCGTCCTATCCATCTCTGATTGAGTGTGCGATCGAGAAAATTCCTCACATTGACATGAAAGTGAGCTGTAGCCCATCTTGTTGAAAGTAAAACCCGTTTTCATTCTCAAAGAGGTCATTAAGACGTGGAATAGTCGTTTCCAATACTTGCAAGTATTTCTCACCTGTGACAGACCCTTCGAAGAAGTACGGCCCAATTATTCCTCCGGAAGACAGACCACACCATACTGTTAATCTTGGAAGATTGACGGCCTTTTCTTGAAAGATGTGTGGGTTTTCGTTAGCCCAGTACACACAATTGTGCCGGTTAATTGTGCCATTAAGTTTAAATGTGGATTTATCTGACCAAACTATTAAGTCTTGAAAATCTTTCCTTTCATTACACATGTTCAAGAACCATTTCACAAAATTCCAGTCGCCTATCTGGGTCGTCCTCATTTAGTGCGTGGACAAGTCTCGGAATGTAAGGCTTCCATTTTTGAGCTCGCAAAATTCGATGAACACTGGATTTGCTGACACTAGTCTCACGAGAACTTTATCTCATTGACTTCTTTGGGGACTGTGCAAAACCCTGAATATCTGTGTCTCCCAGCTCACATGACGGAGTTTTATATGGCTCGGTGTGACTGACGTCATTGCGACTCTTGTAATGTGTACACGTATGAAAGGTCACAGAATATTCTGGTATAGTTTAACTCATGATGTGACTTACTTTGAACTTTGACTATGAATAAGCGC
Source organism: Periplaneta americana (assembly GCF_040183065.1). Classification (NCBI taxonomy): domain Eukaryota; kingdom Metazoa; phylum Arthropoda; class Insecta; order Blattodea; family Blattidae; genus Periplaneta; species Periplaneta americana. The sequence continues at coordinate 117,615,085 of NC_091132.1, read as the reverse complement.
TCATATTAATAATACATAGACTCATAAGTAAATACACTGGAGCCAGTCCGTCTGCGTTACAGACGCGGCTGTGGAATAAATAATTTCAATTGTAATAATAATAGTATCACCCTAAATATTAATAATAATATCCTTAGAGTAAGTGGATACTTGAAGATTGCCCTCAAAGAACGTTGTATATCATATACTTTATCATACGACATACAACGTTCTTTGAGGGAGGTCTTCAATTATCACAAGCTGTTTGTTCGCATCCTTCTGAACAAAAGCAGAGCGGTTACAGTTTCCTCATTCTGTGTTGGTATGATGGTCATGGTTAGTAATGATGATGATGATGATGATGATGATGATGATGATGATGATGATGAATAGAGGAGTTGATTTATATCCTATAACAGATCTGTTGCTTGCTATAATACTACCCCCCCCCCCAAAACATCAGATCTTTCGTTGTCACTTATTCCAGGGTGACCTTCAATCCAGTGAAGCTTGAGCTGGGATAGTTTCATTTATAAAACTTGCCGTCTTCTAAGACGAATAGAGCTGCTTGTTAAGTGTACGTGAATAGCGTACGTTAGATGAAGTGTGTGATGAGAATTGATCCATTCTATTGCCACTTGAATTCCGATAAGTTCCGCTTGAAATACAGCGCACTACTGGCTTAGTCTCTGTGTTTGGCAACAATATTCTTTCCTGAAGACGACTACGGTGATTGGTTGTTTTGGGGCTATCTGTGTAGGGGAGACCCGGGCAAAGAGAATAATGCATATTTCTTAGAAACGCACATAGATAGCGCTTTCTGCTATGTTGGGGAAGAATCCCTACCAGATTTTGCTGCTAGAAGTCATTTGTCGTCATTCTAGCTAGTGAGAGAAGAAGTCGCCGTGTGTTTAAAGAAAATTGACTGTTTTCTTAAAATATTTCAAGGTAAGAGAAACAAATGTACAACACACAATACTGCAGAAACTTTTTGTTATGTGATAGTAATATATAGGCGATACGATTACTTAACTTATCCGCTTTGCCCTGCCACCTTTATTTGACTATATATGTGTTAGCTGTATTTTTGTATGTATTTGTCTAATGTAATAAAGTGTGTTAGATCATTTTACATAGTGGAAGCATTAAGTCACACTAATTAAATTATAAATCACTAAAACTGGTCTTAATTTTTACTTAAAAAGGTCGTAATGTGTTTTCAGATGGTTTAATTTTTCAAGAGGAAGACGGAACAAGCCAATTGTCGGAAGAAGCCATGAAGAAAGCACTTGAAATAAAATCTACCAATCATTGGTTGTGCTATCTGGCCATACAACCATAATGTGTTTGTTGATGAAGATTTTGCTCCAGATCAACTTACAGATCGCCCACTTGAGATAGAAATCAGCTAAACGATAGCTGGCTCAGATTTAACAAATTCTGCAGTGCCAGCTTCTTCAGCAGCCGAAGAAACAGTTAATGCTCACTCAGACTCAACCACCTCTGTGATGTCGTTACCTTCAAAGATTGAAGGAATATTCAAAACACCAATTACACTCAGATTTTCAGTTCCGGTTACACCAAAACCCACAACATCGTCAGCAAGAGAATCCAAGCCAGTTCTTTTGATTTAGACCAGTGCCAAAAGTGGTTGCTCGAAAGATACGAGGTAAACGAAGAAAATGTCAGCGCTCTGAAGTTCTTACATCTCTACCGGTTAAAAACGTTGAAAGAGAAGTAACTTATGGGCAGGAGGAAAAGCAGAAGAAATCCAAGTCTTCAGTGCTAGTAAAACGCCGACTTGTTCAAATTTGTGTTTTGTACTAATCTAACGTGCTGAAACGGGCTGTAAATAACATTTCGTATCGTCTAATATAACTCATTAACATCGTGTTTATGTGTTTATTCGCTTTGCCCGTGTAGCCGGGCAAAGCGAATAATTAACTATATTTTCTTTCTCAAATCATATCACTTTCCGTAGGTACGAGAAACGAATTTCTGTTTTTTATATATGTGGACAACATGTGTCACAACCAATGTCATGAAGATTTTATTTCGAGAGCACCAAAATATAGCCTGTGGCATTGTTTGTTCTTAGCTTATCCGCTTTGCCCGGGTTTCCCCTAAGTGCAGATATCAGTTCTACACCCGGAGACTCAACACTTAAGACTGTTATTTCTTGGATAAATAGGCCTACCTAATATTTTAATTTGAATTTCCGTAAGTTATGCTTTAAGTCTGCGAAGACGGCGTTTGTTGGACGTCCGCTTTGAAAAGCTTTCCGATTCTGTTGTAGTTTCAGCGAGAGCTTGATTTAGCATGATTTAAAACAGTTCTGTATAACCTTCAGGAATACAAGGAAGGATTCTGAATTTACTGCAGTTTGGTAATATGTAATACCTGTCCTGCGTTTGGTTACTTTGATTATAAGTTAGAAGTTCATCGATCATACTAGCTTCTCTTGGGATTGGAGAGCAAATTTCTAGTCAACAGTTCACACTGCAGTCTCTCCACATCTGTTTATTTCTGTACCTGTGTGAATAAGTCGGTGAACAACAGGGATAGTACCCATGTACAAAATACCACTTGGCTTTAATAACAATAATAACGAAGTATTTATTTAAAGGTGCTTTATATTCAATAAAAGATCATTTTTACTAGAGAACGATAAAACTAAAAAAAAAAAAAAAAAAACTCATAAGTCAGGTTCTTTATTTTCAGGAGCCACCAAATTTTTTCCACACATGCAATGAGAAAACTATTGCAGCTAAGAAAAAGATACATTTACTGAAATATATTAAACAATATTAAATATCTATGCAATGCAGATAGCTTACACACTCTCAAAGACGCTCTGAAGCTATGTAGGACAATATCATGAGATGCACATCAAATGTAACAACATTAATTTAAGAAGCACATTCGAATTTCTTCTTAGTACAACCGCTTTTGTTAACATTATGTATTAGTCTTTGCTGGTTTGTCCAACTATTGTTAGAACTTTAACCAATGTTAAATTCTAAACAGTTTGTTAAATATAGTTTTTTCATGTCTTCAACACTAGTTTGGTTTAACAGATTGTTAGGTGTTTGTTAACTTTAAAATGTGGGATTTTAGGCAGTTAACTCATTTAACACATAGTTAAATATGGCAGATGACACCACAGCTGTTCAAATAGAAGTTGTGAAAATAATATTTTATTTCTCTCTTTAAGCAAAGTTTCGTGAATGACTGATAACATAACATTTAAAAAGACACTTTAGGAAGCTAATATAGGGAAGATAATCTTCAAAAGTAAACTGATTGTCATATTGGCTGCTTATTTTGATGCTGAGCTAGTATTTATGAATATTTAGAAAATGTGGGATCTTAATGTGGCAAGGTAACTAGGAATGGTGATTTATATACTATGCATGTTACTCAATTTCTGTCAATATAGATTTTCAAAATACTGTAAGTAGGCCTCAAAATTTACAAGAAATTTAAACCAGATTTGAAATCGTACAAGCAGAAATAGACCACTTACTCCAATTCAGCATCTACTATTTACTCTTGATTGTATAATACTGGCTCTTTTCAACTAATTATAACCAATGTCAATAGTGTTTCAAAATACACAGTGAGTACTACATTATTAAAAAGTTTTCAGCAAAAATCGCTTCTTTGAGAAGTCCTCTATTAGCATTAGTACTATAACCTCACTTTGTAATAATATTATTATTCAGTAGTAGTCACCTACAACTTTCATTTGTCTTCTTCTTTATTGGCCATGGCCTACTGTACCAAGTTATGATTTTATGCATGTTTCATGACTTACTCTACAATACAGAATTTAAAGAATAATATCGGCCAATAAAAAATTGCCTTACGTGTGCAAAATCATTACCAACTACTATTGAGTGGTTAAAATAGTGTTAAAGATTGTTACAGTTAAGTGTTGGTTGTTTTAAACAAAACGATGTTGAAGAAATGGAGAATACATTAACAAAACGTTAAAAATAAACAGACTGTTAATTTAACATTAGTTAGGCCAAATTAAACATTTCTTGGAGAAACTGGTCAGTAGTGGCATAAAAGAAATCTAACTAGTGAAAAGAACTTTGAACTCAATAAACAATTCAGGAGCCACATATTTTTTTTATTCGCCATAGCTACCTAGCACCCGGAATTTGTCTACCCCTTATTTTTACAATAAGTAAAACGCATCTAGATACTTTAGATCTAATTAAAGTTTGGAATTGACAAATTAAAAAAAATATGCTAGCACAAACTTAAAATAAAACAAATTGTGAGTGCATGCTTTACGAATATCTACATATTACGATGAATCACTAAAAATTTTAAGTGGTTCAAATGAAAAATATGTCCTTCTTTCTGATGAAATACATTTTTTCTTTCCTAATGACATGCTCGCTATCAAATTCTTCTATTGGGTACTCATTTCCAACCGTCCATCTTTATTTTGTTTTTGTATGTTCGCTGTACAACAGACCCGTGATCGTTGATATCTACACTGTTACGGGTTGCTTGGAGGTTTTAGGCAATAAGACGTAGGGCTCTAGTAATAACAAAATGGATGCAGTAGGTCTTTAAATTACTGAATTGAATACCTCATGCTCTTCTAGAGCAACTACGCAAGACGTTGTGTAGCCTTGTTGATTTTGTTTTCAGGTGTTTTACGTGGAGATACAAGTTAAGCTTATTGCCTAATACGTATAATATGAAGATATTTCATGCTCAAAATTTCTTGAAGGTACCATCACAACACTGTAGGATGGTTCGTGTATAGTTAGTTGGCGATTGTGACTGAACATTGACAAGATGGAAGATTTGTTTTTGCACCAGTGATCGTTACATTTAAGTATTTCTGCTACAGCACTCTTGTATTGCAATTGGGTGACGAAAATTTTCAATATATTCTGTAATATATCTTTCTATGGGAAATTCCTGTTATTATTCGGTTGAGAAGATTTTATCATCCAGTCTACTGTCAAAAAATCTGAAAGTTAGAATTTATAAAACACTTATATTACCGGTTGTTCTTTATGGTTGTGAAACTTGGACTCTCACTTTGAGAGAGGAACATAGGTTAAGGGTGTTTGAGAATAAGGTGCTTAGGAAAATATTTGGGGCTAAGAGGGATGAAGTTACAGGAGAATGGAGAAAGTTACACAAAACACAGAACTGCACGCATTGTATTCTTCACCTGACATAATTGGAACATTAAATCCAGACGTTTGAGATGGGCAGGACATGTAGCACGTATGGGCGAATCCAGAAATGCATATAGAGTTTTAGTTGGGAGGCCGGAGGGAAGATCTTTAGGGAGGCCGAGACGAAGATGGGACGATAATATTAAAATGGATTTGAGGGAGGTGGGATATGATGATAGAGACTGGATTAATCTTGCTCAGGATGGGGACCAATGGCGGGCTTATGTGAGGCGGCAATGAACTTGCGGGTTCCTTAAAAGCCAGTAAGTAAGTAAGTATGTAAGTAACCTAGTCAGCAAGGTGGCGTGGGCACTTTTTAATGGACTTTTAACATCTAAATTATAGAACACCAAATATAGGTTCCTGACGGAAAATTGTTTCCCCTCACCTCTTCTACTATCATTAGAAGTTTGTAATAAAGTCGTGCAAACACTCTGTATACAGGTATATGGTCTACTAACATACAATTTATAAATGGAATTAAATATTTTGACAGTTTAAGAAATGTGTTTTGTGTATAATATGGAAAACGAAAGTATATCTTCTTTTTTTTTTGGTGCCAAGTATATAGATAAGTCCATTTGTGTAGTTTTGGTTCGTAGTTAGAGAAAATATATTATGAAAAATAATATGATTAACGTGATAAGTACCGGTAACTTAACTGTTACGAAATCCGTAAAAAGTACAACAGGGAAGTATGCCAACTTCATACAAGTCAGTGCAAATGATCCCAGTTTACACTCCAAGCTATTGATCAATAACATAATACGTCAAAAGTTCGAATTACAAAGGTGGCCAAATTAATTAGACTAAAGTGATTATACGTGAAACAAAGCTGTATTTATCGGCGGAAATAATGAAAAAAAAATTTTTTGCACAGAATTTATGAACAGAAAACTGAGTCTGGAGGTTATTAATATTTTGTGAACAATCCCTTACTCTTCATCAACATGTTGATTTTGTCAGGGATGCTGGAAACCGAAGTTTGACACTTTACTTTAATATCAGCATCATTTAGCCAGATATCACACAGTGCTAGAGTGGAATCGTCTGGGGCAGAAACATGGACATAACGGCGAAATGAAAACAAACGATTAGAGGAACCTGAAATGTGTAAGTATAAGGAGAAGAACTAAAAGTGTGAAATGAAATAAGAAATGAAGCTGTGCAAAAAAAAAAAAGAATGGTTGAAGAAAAAATAATGCTGAAACTGATCAGGAAGAGAAAAATAAATTTTCTGGATCACTGGCTTAGAAGAAACTGCTTACTGGAAGGAATGGAAGAAAAGTTTGGGGCAGAAGAAGATATGAGATGATAGAGAACATTAAGATATATGGATCGTATGCGAATACAAAAGGAAGGAGGAAAATAGGGAAGATTGGAGATTGCTTTGTTTGCAGTGAAATACCTGCCCTTGGGTAGAAAACTATGAATGACTGCAAATAATGAAATCGTGATAAAGTGTGCAAAGAAAAGGAGGAAAAGGGATAAACATTTCTGGGTAATCAGTACTTACTATTGAAAATAACTCGTCACAAAATAATAATCCAAGTCTATACAAGTGATTCACGAGGAAAGGTAAAAAATTTAGGATGTGAATTCTGAAGTCATTCTGAGTGAAAAAGTTCATATGAATATTGGTCCGTTTTCGAACGGTTACGGAGATATGGTTCTTTGATTTCACAAAAACGTCTTAGATTCCATTGTACTAACTCGTATTTAGAGACAGATAACGGACAAATTTAAAGTTTATATTCACGTATGCATACATAACTAATATTCTAGAAGTCGGGGTCGATGTTTTCGCACATTTTCAAAGGTACGGTACCTCCTTCTGCTTCAACGCACTGTTGCGCTCGGGCGTGAATCGCGCTGGTTGCTCGGAGAGTTGCACGTGGCTGTCTTTATGCCGCATCCAAAATACGGCCGATTAGCGCTTCTCTCGTTTCCCCGTTCCTTTGCTATACCAAGTCTTTGACCCAACCCCATAGACAGTAAATACTCTTTGATATGGTACCCTTCTGTTCGGAGAGCGTCGTTCATATTCAGCGACGGCACGCAAGGAACTTCCATCACACAAACCATAAACACACACAATAACGGCGTATTCTGTAGTCGAAAATTTATAAGGCATCTTGAAAAACACAACTTAACACTTCCGATAACTGTACCTGTATAACTACTGTACTGTAGGTAGCCGACTGAACTGCTGTGAACAGTATTTGTTGTGACATTTGTAGTGCCCCACCACCCGGTTTGTTTCTCTTCTCTTATCTACATCGCTCACAATGCAGATTACAATGTTACGTCATTCACCGGTGATCTTGTCTCACGTCAGCAGCATATGGTAACGTCTGATTCACATTGGGGCGAGACGTTTTACCAAAAAAATGCATCTAGCTCCGCCATCGTTCGGAAACTGAGCTATGTTTATATGAACTTTTTCACTCAAAATGGCCTTAGATATCGTATCCTAAATTTTTTACGTTTCCTCGTGAATCACCCTGTTTATTACATTAGCAATAGTAATAATAATAATGATAATAATAATAATAATAATAATAATAATAATAATAATAATAATAATAATAATAAAATAACTAAACCTTGACAATGAACAGAAGAAGAATAAGATACTCTCTTGAAATAATAATAAGACCAACTTCTTTAAAGAAATTAACATTTCAAATCTCTAGGCCTACATTATATCAAAGTTATTTTATTCTAGCTTTTCCGCTTCTAAAAATAATATTCCTGTATTTGATGGTTCGGAAAATGTTTCCACTTGAAACTGCGCCATTACATTACTGTATTTCACGGAACATGTGTTCTTGTCATTAGAAGCGAGTGTAAACGTCATAATACGGCATATACAAAGGTGAAACTTCTATTGTATGCCAGATGACATGATGTTCAAACTGAGGCAGAACTTGTCTGAGTTGCTGGGAACGTAGTCTGCAAACAAGTCCTATTGTTAGATGCTTACAACTTGGAGAGATAATAAGGAGGATGGGTTCTACTGGAAATACCTTCTCCAGTTATCCTCTCAAAGAAAGGCAGCATATAGGTGCTGCGAGTAAATAGCATCTTGCATTGCATCATGAATTACACATCAGCATTACAAAAGTAATTCATGCATGTCTTCTTAGTCCGCAAAATTGTACTTAAAAATGTACTGCATTAAAGGCAAATTTTAAATACAATGTAGGCTATCTCTAATCCAAACATTATGAAGTCAGCTTTTAATGAAATGTTGAGAAAAGTAAAGAAGAAAATCGTTTCCATTTGTTCCGAAGGTAAGACGCGCGTTTTTCACTCACATGCTTCGGTTGAAATCTCGGTTAGTAGAAGACAATTTTCTACTGGACAAATAATGTAGTGAGACATATTCTCGCAGTACTCCTGCTTCTTTGTCAGCTTTTCACCAATTTTCAGTCTCTGTCATACTAAGGTAATATGAGGTGTTCCGCAAGAGAAGGGCGAGTACGCCAAGGGTCGAATTGTGTGTTTTTTACTCCTCCGAATATTTAAGACACATATCTGCAACTTAAGCCTAGCAGACGTTGGCGGGCTCTCCCTTGCTACATCGAAATTATCATTGTTTGTAAGGTTGGAGAAACTGCGTAGTCTGTGACAGGTTCATAATATTCATATTACTCCGTACGAGAAGAGCGAATACGCTACTCCGCCTGAAGGCGCGCGCCATTCATTGTCTCAGTGTTGTTGTAACCACACAAACGTGTACAACCGTAATGGACATTTTAATAGCTTATTATGATATGATGTATGACACATTGATATGATATATTTATTTCTACAACTCTTATTTGGTAATGGGTCGCCACCACATCTCTGTATTCGTGCTCCCCATTACCTTCTAATTACAATAACACATACAAACTTTCATTGACGTGTGCAGTCATCTTATTTTACCTTTGTAATCTCTATTACTATAATACATACTCTCAATTTGCTTTCTAACCTCTCACCATAAAATTTTCTCTTCTTTCTAATGAACACCTCACCACTTTTATTGTTTACTTATATTGAAGTACGTACTTCCTATCGTCTAAAATTTCCTTAAATTTGAGCTAACTTTTATTAACACTATTTAATCATACTCATTCTCTTTCCTCTCTAATTTACAATCAGTTCTACCTCTCCTCACTTCTGTCATCACTCTTATCCTCTATTTCTCCCTTAGACACTGAATCACATGTTTATTTTGTTTAATTGTTCCCTTTAACCCCGATAAATTTTCCGTTTGGCACTATTTTTGTAAGTCAACTCAACCTTCATTTGTAAACTTACATTTAAATACTTGCTGTCTTCCTATCATTTCAATTTCTTTGATTGTACGCTAACTTAGTCGACACTCCAATATTAGTAACATTTCACTACCAATTACTATTAACAAACACTTCTAATTTTCTCTAGTCACTTCCTTTATCAACTCTTGTTTCTCTGAACACTAATTCACTTAATCATTCATACATTCTCTCTCCGACTATTTTGCTAGTTACTCTTACTCCTTGAACACTCACTTTATTGTTTCTATGTCTTTTGCCACACTTTTATCACTCCACCCCCCTTAAGCACCAACTTCGTAGACTGTAGTTCTGCGGTTCCTTATTTCCTTCCTTTCCCTCACAAGTAGATGGACTACCCAAATCTTCTTTACTTCCCCTCTTTGTCGGCTCCGGACGTCTTAATAGCTTATTATGAGTAATAGTGACAGTGATAATCAACTAGGCATATCTAGTTATTGTATGAAACTTCAGAGACATGTCGAAAAATGGATAAACGTACAAGCAAAGATTAAAAGCCACAAAGGTGAATCGTACATTAGTACGAAAACATCTCTACATGTGCAAGTCGCGGTATAGGCCCGCCATGTACTTATGGGTGCTTCAAAGCATTAGGTATGGAGAAAATACAACCTGTATTTCGTTAATTTCTGGGAGTTGGGTGATTATCACCTCCAGAATGCCTATATTTACAAGCTCGTAATCAGTGTTGATGTGAACAGATGTCGAATTAAGAACATGCCGACCTCTCTCAGCTGGTTTTGCCAAAGAGGTACTATGTCACGCCAATAAAACTCACTTCTGATAAAGTAAAGCATCTGAAAGCTCTCCTTATCTATGTGCCACAGAACGTTTCTGGATGACGTGATCAGCAACTAAAACGTGTAACAAGCAGTGAACGACTCAGAGGAACATTTTCATGAAGATATTGTAATGGATTATTAGCACTTCTGTTCCCAGAACAAGTGAGACCACTTTAGATAGCAAGAATAATAACATGACAGGCATCTACTTATTTATGTTTATTAATAATTTCAGATACTTTGTAAATGTCACATCACAGTGAGATTAAATGCTTTTATTTTTTTATTTATTATCATTATTATTATTATTATCATTATTATTATTATTATTATTATTATTATTATTATTATTATTATTGTTGTTGTTGTCTGCCACTATTTTTAGTAAGTCTTGAAGTTTTTAATAACCAATTGAATTTGATCTCTAAATATGCCAGCAATCTTCCCTTCGTGTAATAGTCTATTGTTTATTGTAGTGTGTGTTTTGTTTTATACTGAAATGCAATTAGTTCTCAAAACTGACGAAAGATGGATTTTGTAAAATAGGAAAATTATATAGGAAAACTAACGCTTCACTGAAAGTTACTATTTTCCTGAAAATCCTTGGATGCCAAGCTTCAAAATGTCGTATCATTCATTAAAATCCATTCAGTAATTTCCATTACCAGTTCAAATTATATAGGCTTATATAGATATTTATATTTTGCGAAAATTAACTCGTAGATTATGCATGCAAAAATTTCGTCCAAGAATATAAGAAAAATAATGTACACGGACACAAAGACGGACTAACTTATGTAAAGCCAGAAAGATGTCGCGTCAGATGCAGAGCTACATGTTTTGTGAGTTACATCACACTACTTCCACTATACTTCATGCAATGAGAAAGCAAAAGGTACAAAAAGTCTACCGAAATGACTTGCAGTTCTTTTTTCGCAGGAGATGTAATCGATATCACTTAATGTGATACCAACACTTTAATGGCTGCACAACATTATACCTTCAACTTCTGTGAAACGCTGAGTGGAGAAGAAAAACTTCCAACTGCAATCACTGTAGTTACAGCTTGGCTCCTGTTTTTATTTCCTTTTCTTTTCCAGCATCTTCTAAGAGTTTCAATTCACCACTGAAACTGCTATTCCTCCCACGCATGCGAATACAGAAATTTAGTTTAACCAAATGTCGTTATGTCTGATAACTTGTGTCCACTAAATACATTGTCCATTTCGGAATGCGAGTCTCTAACCTAATCATCTGAGCCACCTAGCTCGGTTACAGCAGTTTTAATTAACGAGTTCTTATTGGAATTCATAAACTGGCTATTCTCCAAGTGTTCTGTGCATCATTACAACTGAATTTAACTGAACAATTAAACGAAAGAAATAATAAAATCTTGAAACGTAACCACATTAAGAACGCTTGCCAAGAGTGAGCCAGTAGGCCTGCACTAAAATGTATGAATTTTTCTTGATCTTTGAGGAAAGTGAACAATTAATGTAGGCTAATTCTGGTTTCGTGTTTTGTTTTTGACAAAGTTTACAGCTGTACAATAAAGTCCTTTCGAAACATTCTTCAAATAAATATTTCGATTCTTTATCACCAATTCATCACCATAACATAAACAAACAGCTCATACTTCCAGACAGTGTTACTTATCTGCCGCTTGGATCGCTAGCAGTTTGCGCGCGCAGGTCCGTATAGCAGGAAAAATGGCCAAGTTTCCTTACTGTATTAATAAAATTGTTATACTGTGATACTATGTTGAATATCCTTATTTTTACTTAAATAATATGCTTAGTTTAGGGTCCAATATTCAGTCGACACTATTCATGAAACAACCGATACCATCCAACAATCAGGTTGCTAGATGAAATAATCACGAAGGGAGATTCAGATGTAGAAACAGATGTTCTACAAACTACTTTGACTAAGCTAAATTCAAGAAACCAATTGGGAAACTAATCCCTACAAAACCAGAATTAAGATCAGTCATTCCATACAAAATTTTAAGAATATGCCAGTGATGTCATGAATTTTTTTTGGGCTTTTAATATAATAATGTTACTATAAAAATAAATTAAACTGCCAACTATGATCGCCATAATTATCATTAATATTTTAGTCATACGTATGACTAAAAAATGGTTGGCAGTTACATGTTATCCATCATTTAAAATATTCTAGACACCCTACATGATGTTGTATCATCGAAACTAAACAGACGCCATTGTACTGTAAACCTGAATAACCATATTTTAATACCTTAAAGACTAATCCGAATAATATTAAGGCATGCTCATAAAGACATCTCATTAAAAAAAAATAAATAGTTTTTTATATTCGAATGCAACAAATTAAATTCATGCGAATTTTATTCGTATTAAAGAAAATCTTATTCCTGATCCATCTCCCCAGTTTTATGAGTTTATCCCAAAAAACCTGTGAATAATTAAATTAATAAAATTATTACTTTTTGTTCCGACGGTTGAAAATCGCTTGCTATGTGTGGCGGTCGCAGCGTTCGCGAGACTTCATAACGAAGAATAATCCCAAACGTCCGTCACCCTGAACTTGATCGTGCGACATTCTGTACGACGGGAAAGCCTACCTCTGAGCTCCTTTGTTCCGGTGCGTTATTTTATTAAAAAACTGACATGATATTATTTTAAGTCAACATTCTGAAATTTTCACAGTGGAATGAATATACCCTAAAGAAATAAACACATGTTTTTTCGTCTGTAAAAATAAATTGCATTTTGTGTTCTATATTTTTTTAATTATTTTACGGTGGATAACTATTTAAAAAATTATATATCTTTTTCATTTTAAGGGCATTTAAAAACAAGGTTCTCCTTTTTCGAATTGCATTGAAATCACTCTTCTATCTTCCTTTACATAGTAAGAAAACTTCAATGAATAAAACCGTGTTCTTTGTTAAACGAATATTTTAAATTCTGATTGCTGCCAAACTATGAAATATATAAATATAGTATTGCTTCAAATTCATATTTAGAACATAGAAAATAACATACTACAATATTTTTAACTTTTGAGACATCATGGTTCAAAAACATACTTTTTTGCATGGAATGACCCAGATATAAAAAGGAATACGAAAAATTCTCTTCTTAAAAAAACAAAGAACAACGTAAATCAATATCGAAGATGTTATGTTAGCCTGTATGTTACATTTAGTAAGTGTTAAAACATTATGGCTATTTGGAGTAATGTAGCCTATTATCTTATTACAAATCGGTATTTACATTATAAATAGCTATTTCATTAGAGAGAAGTTCGTTTATTTCATATTAATACATTTATTATTGATGAGTTATTTTGTATAATTATAAAATATACAACGAAGCCGCATTACGCTCGTTGCGGGGCCCTGTCAACAACCAGATCACTAGGACAACCCCCAACACAGATAATGCCTGAGTGATAGACTCGTCCATATGACGCAGTGAAACGATCTGGTACGTATCTAAGTAACTGTTTTACATGCATTGAAAAAGTTTCTGATGATATATTTCTGTGTTTTACATGCACTGAAAAGTTTCTGATGGTATATTTCTATGTTTTACATGCATTGAAAAGGTTTCTGATGGTATATTTCTATGTTTTACATGCATTGAAAAGGTTTCTGATGGTATATTTCTATGTCGTTAGTACTTGAGTGGCGTAAGTATAGGTACAATAGCATAAAGTTCCATTTTCTGCATTCTTTTGAAGAACGTAAACATAAGAAATTTCACAGTGTGAAACAAAGAAGATTTTCAAATGCATTACATTGTTACACTTCAAAGTTTGCAACCTGAAAATAAAATTTGGTGTCTCTTCATACAAAACAATATTTTCACCAGCACCATAATCATGCCCTTCATTATACATTCATGTGTGTTCTGTGTAATCATGCAGAACAATGCGTGGTGTGATGGATGGTGAAGCCGGCTTAGCAGGCAGCAAGACGGCACGCAGTAATACCATCAGAATCGCAAAAAAAAAAAAAAAATCCTATTTTGGACTAAAGTGCTTAGGGATGTCCCGCCCGACAAGCACTTCTATGCTTTTATACCTTTATTTTAAAAAAGATAAGAAAATTAAGAAAGTATAATTTATTGTAGGTCACTATTTAAACACATTTCAAAGTACAAAGTTTGTTTAGTATCCAAAAATTGCAACTTACTTACTTACAAATGGCTTTTAAGGAACCCGGAGGTTCATTGCCGCCCTCACATAAGCCCGCCATCGGTCCCTATCCTTTGCAGATTAATCCATTCTATCATCATATCCCACCTCCCTCAAATCCATTTTAATATTACCCTCCAATCTACGTCTCGGTCTCCTTAAAGCTCTTTTTCCATCCGGTCTCCCAACTAACACTCTATATGCATTTCTGGATTCGTCCATACGTACTACATGCACTGCCCATCTCAAACGTCTGGATTTAATGTTCCTAATTATGTCAGGTGAAGAATACAATGAGTGCAGTTCTGTGTTGCGTAACTTTCTCCATTCTCCTGTAACCTCAAATCTCTTAGCCCCAAATATTTTCCTAAGAACCTTATTCTGAAACACCTTTAATCTCTGTTCCTTTCTCAAAGTGAGAGTCCAAGTTTCACAACTATACAGAACAACCGGTAATATAACTGTTTTATAAATTCTAACTTTCAGATTTTTTGACAGCAGACTAGATGACAAAAGCTTCTCAACCGAATAATAACAGGCATTTCCTATATTTATTCTGTGTGTAATCTCCACCCGAGTATCATTTATATTTGTTACTGTTGCTCCAAGATATTTGAATTTTTCCACCTCTTCGAACGATAAATCTCCAATTTTTACATTTCCATTTCGTACAATATTCTGGTCACGAGACATAATCATATAGTTTATCTTTTCGGGATTTAAATTGCAACTATTTTTTTTTCAATTTAACACTTATCTACATTAGAATTTCTACAAAGATATGATAAGATAACGGTTTAAATTTTAATTATTTATGTAAGGTACAGAATTATTTACATGCAAAGCCCTAAAAGAAACAGGTTACGGGAATACACATTTCTCCATATAATTTTCGACATTTAAAAAATTAAAGTCTTCGAAAATCGAAGCCTAAATTTTCACATGTCACCTTAGGTGCGTCAGGGCGAGCTTACTCTATCGTCACTCGCCCAATGCAAAGGTTCGGATCCCTTATCTAGCGAGGGAAGCGACGCCCTCTCTCACTAATCCCTCTGCTCAGGCTTTTTACATCTTCGACGACCCGCCTTGTTGTTATCCAGTCGTGCTGTTGATCGAGCTTGCGACATTCCTCCCCCTTGCGTGATATATATTAGGTTATGTCCATTTTAGGGTCTTCGCCTTCAAAATTATCTTATGTTTCTTCAACGGCACGTTCTACAACGGAGTGAGACAAGTGGCCAACAGACTTGGCGCTCACATAGATAATTCCTCACAGCCCCAAATTCCTCTGCGAAGAAATCGTGATAGCGTAACTTTTAACTTTTCTTTTCCCATTTCACAATTTTTTCATTGCCATTGTGTGACAACGACATAATTAGTTTTAATTGCCCCTTTTAACATTTCAAACGCTATTCAACATGATAAAGTATTAATTCATTTTGAATCTTGCGTACACTACTTTTAACACTTGAATATAAGTAACATACCCATGAGCCAACAATACTACAATGAAGAAGTGAACACAATCAAATACATAGCACAAGAAAACGGTTACAATCCAAACATAATAGACAACATCATAAGAAAGACAAAACAAAAACTTAACAAAAACAAAAACACACATAAACACAAGAACACAAGAAATACATCACACTATCATATGAAAACAAAAGCACACATAAGATCGCATCTTCATTCAGAAAGCAGAAATACAACATAGCATACAGAACAGAAAACACACTACAGAGACATCTCAACACACAAAAAACACAAACAAATAAATACGACCACACAGGTGTATACAAACTCACATGTAATAGTTGCGACAAGTTCTACATAGGACAGACAGGCAGATTATTCCAAACACGCTACAAAGAACACATTAAAGCAATAACCAGAGGACACAATACATCTACATACGCCGATCACATAACCAATGCTAACCATACATACAATAACATATATTCGGACATGGAAATCCTACACAAACAACCCAAAAACCAAAAACTCAAACGCTAGAACAATACGAAATATACAAACACACTGAAACACACCCCAATCAAATTCTCAACACACAGATCAATTTCAGTACACACACTATTTCACTCCACTTTTCAACACACCCACACAACAGGCAGAGAAGTACGAGATGACGCCGAGATCTAGTAGGCTCTGAGGATGGTGTGATGAAGCACCGAAACAGCTGTAAGCCGTACAGACTTACATAATTAACACGAGTAATTCCGCTAGTTAATCAATTACTTAAAGTATTAATTGTTTATTTAACAATAGTCTAATATCAGAATCAATAGGCGGCAGCGGCACAATAGCTCGTTACAACGTAGCTTACTCTTTGGACAAGGGTCTGTTTACTGTATGTACTTACCGGGTTACTGGCTCTTTTCATCGCAACACAACGGAATTCAACACAGGAGTTGGTGTACGAAAAGTCCTACTGAAGTCAACAACACGCGATTTGGCACGGAAACTTGAAACGAAAAGATCCCCCTCGATGAACGAGGCGAGCATCCGCCATTGATGCCAAAGGCTGCAGTAAGGAATGTGTGCTGGACTGAAACAGTCGTCTACAAAATCTTTGCGGCGAATATCACAGACGACAGGATGTTCGTTCACATGTCAGAGGGCACCAAAGCGAAGTTACGATCACAAAGAGCTGCATCGGCACGCCAGCTGTTTTGAACTACTATTTAACAACGCTGAGTCAAACGACGGAATTGGAAATAGTGAGATCAGTCCGAGGATTCGCCATGGAAATATCTGATATTTACCTTACACATGAACACGCCTCGAAGAAGACAATCTAGTGAGGTAATTCCACCAAACGGGATTCGAACACACATTTGAGTGCAACTTCAGAACACGAGAATCGCTTACTAGCGTCAAAATCGCACCGATGGTGTACACAGTGTTGTCAACTCAGAATTCCATTTACCGCTGCACAAGCTTAAAAAACCCGCTAAACTCTAGTTGAAAAACTCCAGATTTTTCTTAACACATCACTTCCAAATTTGAAATACAAACTATACAGTTTTAGGAACTGGAGAATTTTATAAAAATATAGACTAAATTATGGAAAGTGTGTATCACTTCGAGGGCTCTATGTTCAATGCAAAATCGTACGGACAATTAAAACTGAATATTTTACATTCAATATCACCTTACACCATTTATATCGAGCTTTCAACTTTCAACTTTCACTGGCAACTACTTCCACCCAATCTTTCAACACAGTATGTTTTTTCACACAACTATAAACTTTTGTAAGTATGGAGTTTTACGCGGCATATTTCTTCAAAATTGAATGAAATAGATCAAGATAATATACTGGACCGGAAACAATCACATTTACAATCACACCAGTCGGTTCGAAATCTGATTTCACACTGAGCTGGAGACGTCCCTGCCAACAACGAGTCTGGTTTTAAGTTTTAAGTATGTCTGTGGTACATAAACTACAATGCGTAATGGTAAATTAAATAATATATAATATAAAACGACCATTAAGATATATGGATCATATGAGGAGACAAAGAGGAAGGCAGAGAGTAGGAAAGCTGGAGAATGCTGGGTTTGTAGTGAAAGATCTGCTCATGGGCAGAATACTATGAATGAATGAATCATAAGTTATCATAAATTAAAATAATAATTCAGTTTATTATCTACTGTCTATGATTAAACATATCAATTCATTTACCAAAACAATGCATAAATGATTAGACTAAGAGTTTAACGAATGTGGCATACCTTATTTGTACAACAACAATGGATGAGGAAGGAAATGGGCATGGTTGTACCAAATCGAGTTAACATAAAACATTGATATTTTATACTCGCACAATGGAAAATTGTGATAATACCATATTAATCTCTGGTTTATGACTAACTAATATTGTCCGCAAGTACAGAGCGTTCGCCTACGGGTGGGGCCAGGAAAGCGGCCTGCCTGCGGTGTCGCTTGCGGGAATCGTCTATCCGTAAGCTTCCTCTTTCTATACTATACTCTGTAGGGTTTTAATTTTAAAAGTTTAGCAGCAGGAAAGACTGATGTTTTTGAAACACTAACTTCCTGTGAAACAAGTCTTAGAGATTTATTAGGAAAGCGTGTAAATGATACACTGATTTCATCAATTTTTTCTCCCGTCAATACTCTTCGTTTTCGCTTAGGAATTGTAGCATTTATCGACCCTGTTGTCCTTCATTTGTTAACAAGACGTCTCACAGTTTCTCTACCCTGAATTGGAGCACCCGGATATTTAACTTCAAATTGCCTACGCACCTCTCTACATGACTCTGTTTTCACATATGCATCATACATACAAACTCTTTGTTCAAGCGTGAATTTTGCGTTTTGCATTGTTAACAAATTTTACACACACGCTGAATATTTATGCCACTGTGTCAAGAAACTGCACTGTACCTGTTAAATACTGCAACATCTGGCTCACAACTGATAACTTGTCCACCTTGATGTCCTTGATTGTCGAGCGTGTCTCAACAACTGCGCACACAAAGCGGCGTATCAGCACATGCCGCTTTCCTGGCCCCACCCGTAGGCGAACGCTCTGTACTACATATGAAAACAATTATAACATCTTTACAGAAAAAAAAAAACTTAAAAATATCGTCTCCCTCTGCCAGAATCATCAAAAAACGCCAAATAAATAGCTAGCCGCTGACGGTAAAATTTAGTAGCTGACCATAATTCTGAAAACACCAGATTTAGCTACAAAACCGCCGACTTGGCAACACTGGCCAAAAGGGATTCGAGCACACATCTGAGTGCAACCTCGGAACACGAGACTCGCTTGCTAGCGTCTAAATCGCACCGATGGTGTACACCAGCTGTTAAATACACTTAAGGAGAAAAAGCTTCGATATTGTTATCTTTTCGAGGAGCTACCGTAGTATTCAACACACCGGGAATGCTCGTCACCTTTTGTTTAGGTACTGGAAACTTTAGATAGGTACAGGAGTGGCAAAAAAAACCATCACCAACATTGTATTAGGAATAAAAGGAACGAATGTTGGACAAATGAATGAAAGTTCTTAAACCGTTAGCATTTGACATTTACCAAGGTATCGTTATAATGGTTGGTAAAACCAGGTATGTTAGTCTGCAAAAACAGCCACAATGTAACCTTAAATTGCATAACGAATATAACAGCACACAAGGGGAGTAAAACCAGTTAATTAAGCAGGAAGTTACAATATAATTATTGACGATTTCTACAGCCTCTCCAGTACACTTGCATGTTCATGTATCCCTTCGGTTTAGTCAGCACGAGAAGCCATACTAGGTCAAAGTTTACCTTCATTAAAATTTAATTAAACACTGATATGCGTAGAGCTCACAGTTTCTCAGGAAAAGAGAACGAACCCGATTTCACGCAAAACATGCGAAATATGGATTGGACAAGCCAGCTGTGGAACAGGTGTTCTGCAGTTCAACAATCATTACCATCCCAAAGACAATCTGTTGTAGATGAGGTCCGATTTTACAGTTCTTCTTTAATCTATAATGTAATATCGTCCGATACCTCACAACAGTTAACCTGATCAACAATTATTTAAACTCGTTCGATATCCTCAAATCCTTACCTTAATAGCAAGTACTTTTAGTGAAGAAATTTTTTTACCAGGTCTGGTAGCTCGTATTAAAATCGAGTTACGAAGAAAACCTTCATCAAATAAAAATATCATGTTCCTAACTTAAAATTTGTTACAGTAGGTCATAAATAAAGACGAGAATTTCATGCATTAGGCCTATAAATTCCAAAAAATATGCATGCATTCATGCATTCGTGAAATATGCACGATCAAGCGAAAAATACATTAAAATATGCACTTTCGTTTTTGTTTCAAATGTCTTATTTCACTTCACTTTTTTTTTTCACAGTTAACAACCCTAACAATATTTCTAAATTGATATCTGTGAGTTTCCTGCGCTTGTCAGTCAATGTGTTTTTGTAGACAAAGAATGGCCTCTCTACATCGCAAGAAGTTATGGGTTTAAACTTGGATGAACATATTTGTGACAGTGTCAGATCAAATTCTTCATTCAAGTTTTCGCCACAAATAACCTTCTTCAATGAACAAAAAATTCTGTAGTCCGACTTAGCATTTATGACTCTGTCCAATTTGTTTTTTTGCCGTTACACCCATTTTCCCACGGGCATAACTGAGGGATGTATGGAATTTTTTTGCAGATTCTTTCCTTTTTTGCATTCTTGCAATATGTGAAGCAGATGCGACATGCTGGTCGACTTGAATTTTTTTAGTACATTCATTTGAAATTATAATAGACCTTGCGGTTACCTAGATACGATTTAAAAACGGACATCGTAATTTAATTAATTATTTTAAAGAAGTTTTGTAATTTTTTACAAAGAACAACTGCCATATAAAATATTCGGAAACAGAATAGCAGTGCTTACCTCTTTACTGCAACAATCGCTGAATACATCCTCATCTGATCTAATAAAATTGTTTCCTTTAATCCACTGTGCAAAGAGTACACTTTTGGAATCTTTAATTGTAAGCATATTATAATCACATTAACACACGCAAACAGAATAAACAAATACATTAACCACTTACGAGGTTCACACACTGCAAACACAGTTTAGCCAATGACTCCAATTTTAGAAGAATCTAAATTGCTACTAGTACTGGAAAAAGGAGAGAATTTACAACCTCCCTGAAAGAGAGTGCATTGAACCTAAATTATTTGTCGGCATTTTCCTTAAACAGTCTGTATTTCCTCTCTACTATTCTCAAAATATCCAACGTAATAAATCCATTTATGACACGCAAGCAGTGTACAGAGAGTGCTCGGTAAAGTGTTGTAAAAGTGAACTTCCGTCCAGGAAAAGGTTCTTCTAACATCTTATTGTGAAAATTCTAACACTGTATTTCATTTTTCTGTTATTTAGTTTTTTTTTCCTTCTTCAATCTTGATTCCTGAAGATAAAATAAGGGACATAAAAATCGAGTGTCCAGTCAAAACCATTAAAACATGCATTTAAATAGAATATAATGTAGATTATATGCATTATTAGGCTAAATATTGCCTAAATTTCCATTAAGCATGTTTTTATCCCCGAAAAGGCGAAAACATGCAAATATGCACGGAAAAAATACACATATTTGGAACTGGAAAGTAATGAAATGGATAAGTACTAAGTTTGAGGTATGTCCCATGTTCCTATAAAAACATGCATTTGCATGGAATTCTCGTCTCTAGTCATAAATTATCATGAGTAAACGTAATATTTATTTGTTTATTTATCTGTCTATTTATTTATTTTTCTCAAAATCTTGGCCGGACATGGCGGATTTGATACATTCCAGTTCAAATCCGTCAGTCCCCTATCAAATACAAAGTAAATATAACAATAGTTTTACCGGTACTAACCTATGAACTGCTTCATAACAGTATAGTATAGGGACATCATTTTATTTTTACTTCAATTTTTATTGTACCTGAGTTTTTTAATATACTTCACTCCCACACCCTCTACTAGTAAACTTCCAATCGTCCTCCACACAGAACCAAGACCGCGTATGCAGTACTGAGTTAGTGAGTATAGTACGTTTCAGATATATGTTCGCGTTTTCCAGTGATGAAAGAGCTTTCAATATTGAATCATATTTTCGCACAGGTACTGTCGTCCGTTTGCCTGCATCCATCCCGGTTTTCCCCACCCGCTTCTGCTCGCCTCTCTGTAAAGACTGGTGGCTGGGCTGTCTTAGCTCTTATCTGAAAACGTTAATTGGACGTCTACGTAATATTATACAACTCTTTAAAATAACTTGAATAAAAGGGCCTCGTTAAGTAATTAACTGTCACGTGATTTCCTCCCCTTCTACGACCCTGCGACAAAACCACTTGGACGGACAGTAGATAGCATGTCTGAGTAATTTTATCTTTTCGGATAGGGCAGAAGTGAAGACTGAATTTACAGTACGTAAGGTACTCTTTTATAGAGTAGGTACATAATTATTTCAACATGAGTTACTAGTACGAAGGACGAAACTGGTAATTGGAATTAGGTACAATAGTCTACAATGCGATAATATGCACAAAAGAACCGAAGCCTGTATCGAAAAGACCGGCCACCATTTTCAAAAATACGTTTAAATATCCATATTATGATTATTTTTCAATTAAACTTCATTCTCTATATTATACGCTAATGTGCTGTAACAGTACAATATACACTGCATAATAAATACGTCACTATGGATAGCTCAGTTCGTGAGTAAAAACACTTATTGTTAATATTGTACTGTATTTTGATTAAACAAAAACCTAATGAAAATTATCAAAATCAAAATCGCCATATTTCCTAGTTTACGTAAATGGATGAACTACTTTTCTTCCCTCCTATACCTAGTAAAGTGATTTGTTTGTATTTTATGCCAGTATCATCGAACTCCAGTCGTGGAAGGGGGTAGCAAACGTGTTTCCTGAACTGTTAATTCAAAGGTATAACCAGGTTAATATTAAAAATGTTAGTAAAAATAAAATGATGTCCCTGTATTATTTAATACTGCATATCTATCATACTATACTATACAACACAACACGATGCAGTAATAATAATCATAATAAAAATAATAATCATAATAAACTAATTTCACTATATTTACCATTCCTAAATGGTATAAACGTAGTATAGAAATTGCCCTCTCTTTATTCTCACTAGGCCCTAATCCCTTGGCGGATTATACTTCATAGTTCCTGCATGCGCTACGTTTAAAATGTGGTTTTGTTATACTTTATAGAGTTTTATATACATACCTACTTAAGTTGAATTTCATTCAGTGCTCGGGTGAAAGCATAAATGAGTGGATATTTGTAGTTAAAATTTTCGCCCAATCGTGGTTAAAATGATCAGCATGCGTAGGTTGTGCGACTTGTACCAGCTGAACTAGCAGCCCACATGTTGGATAAAAGCATTCTCTGTTATGTAGTAATCTACTAAATAATTCGAAAATTTCACAACCTGTCATCCAATGGTTGTATTGAATGCGATTTGACAAATGAGTCTCCCACGTCTTCTGATGGTAATATAGAAATCCAAAACAAAAGACTATCAATTCTCCAACTTCTGTTCTCTTTGGCCAGTCCTAACGATTGGGTCTTACACTTGAACGATGAATTTGCTTCCCGTTATTTTTATGTTTACCAATAAGCAACACGTACTGTGAATCGTCATTTTAAAAATCACTGTTACTTATTTCGGGGAAAACACTAATGTTCTTTTTTCACACTCACTAATGACGTACTGTTAAATAAATAATTGTGAGTTCATTTGAACGGCAGCACACAAAATATCAAAGGAATGTAATGCCTATTTATAAATCTGTGCTGAGTTGGGTATAGAATTAGGACACTAGCCAAATATTCCCTTACGAAAATTGTATCACTTTTACATGAACGTTTGAGATGGGAAGGACATGTAGCACGTGTGGGCGAATTCAGAAGTGCATACAGAGTGTTAGTTGGGAGACCTGAGGAGAAAAAGACATTTGGGGAGGCCAAGGCGTAGATGGGAGAATATTAAAATGGATTTGAGGGAAGAGGGATGTGATGATAGAGACTGGATTAATCTTGCACAGGATAGGGACCGATGGCGAGCTTATGTGAGGGCGGCAATGAACCTGCGGGTTCCTTAAAAGCCATTTGTAAGTAAGTACTAATAGTGGTAGTGGTGATGGTGGTGGTGGTGGTGGTGGTTGTAGTAGTAGTAGTAGTAGTAGTAGTAGTAGTAGTAGTAGTAGTAGTAGTAGTAGTAGTAGTAGTAGTTGTTGTTGTTGTTGTTTATTATTATTAATATTGTTTAGTGTTGTTAACTGGTTCTAACTATTGCATTTCTGATCCCGACCCAGGTCGATGGCATTTAAGTGTGCGACAGGCTCATGTTAGTAGATTTACTGGCATGTAAAAGAACTCCTGAGAACCAAAATTCCGGCACACCGCGACGCAATATATAACCTCGGCAGTTGCGAGCGTCGTTAAATAAACCATAATTTAAATTTTTTAAGAACAGACGAAGAATAAAACAAAAACAAAAAAATATTAAGCGTATTTGCTGAAACGTTTCTAATTCAGCGAGTTCAATTTACTCGCAGACAATTGAAATTAAACTATAGTCTTCAGATAAAAGAAACTTGTAGAAAAATGAACTTCCATGTAGAATTAAAAAAATAACACAAATGGACGAAGACAGAATATAAAAAGTAGGCTATAATAGATCCACAGTATATAGGAATGAAAGAGGATTGCAAATTACTCTAGAAGAAAAAAAATTACACACTATCCCGTCCAATGGTCAGAGATAGACGTGGGAAAAAAATAACGTAACGGTTATTTTGGAACTGTTCCAAAACGTAACAGCACCTTGGAATACTACGTTCCAAAATAACGCTAGTACAAAATACTCGTTTCACTTTGGAACTACATTATGACAACGCCTGTTCCACAGAACGGAACATGTTTGGCACTAATGAAAACAGTGGCGCCAACTTATAGAAAACACTGGATGGGCTTGAGGTATAAGTTAAATAAATGTCGATAATGATAACACGATAAATTATTGGGTGGGCTCTGATCCCACAAGCCCAAATAAGTTGGCGCCATTGTTTGAAAGCAGAATTGGGAATCCTTTCGTCGCCTGAAAAAAATGTTGGAATCTAAAGTGAAAGATAAATAGTAAAGATATGAAGAGCCTCTTTAAAAATATACACATTATCTTGAAACTAATGTTACTGAGTGCAGGATTCTATCAAACAATTATTAGCATAATGCCTGTATTAGAGTATTGTAACTACATTGTGAATTTTATCATGGGAGGTGAAAATATATAGGTTATGTTTTATTTACAAATATTTTACAATTTAAATTTCATTATCAATTCTTGAAATTAAACTAAATTCTGTTGAAACATGACTATTGTCAAAGTTTTTTATTTACAAAAATACAACGGTAAATTTTCATATTTATTACAATGATATTATTACTCTTCATGACGGTATTAATATGAATTTTAGCACGACCGAAATGATTATATCTTTTATTTACTAATTTTTGGACAAATTGAACACTATTGTAAACTTGAGCTGAGCAGAAAGAAGAATAGGTTAGATTTTATTTACCATTGGGATACACTTTGATTTCGTGACCAATAAAATTAACAAATAATTTAAAATTGCATTACATTTGCTGCTTCGAAGAAACCTGATCAACGAATTCAATTTGGCATTAAAAAACATTTCTTTTCCACGAATTCACATCTCGGCTCTCTATGACATCATACTGCATCACATGGCACACAGGGAAGTATGTGATCATTTAGCGTCCTAAATACCACTGTTACTTTACATACTACTAGTACGTACCTGTTCCAAAATACTACAGTTCCATCAGATACTAGTCAACCGCGCGGTTCCAAGATACCACTGTGCACCTTGTAGTTAACACACAAGTTACATATGGTACTGTTATTTCGGAACTGTTATTTTGAACCTAGTATTTTCAAGGAACTGGAACAGTTGGAACCGTTACGAGAAAGTAACTTTTCCCATCTCTAGTCAGAGAGAAAACTTTATTATTTCTCATCTGACGACGAGAAGGGATCCATTCTTGGGTACGTCGTGTTTTCTTTTAATATTGTGATACCGGTAATGCAAGAAGTCGGACCCAATAATTCCTCATTAGTAAGCTACCGTCGTTACTTACTGAAAATCTATCTCTCAAACACAAATCCATGGCATATTATCTCAACTGAGCTCCGACTGAAAGTAATTTTCTTGTGTTACTGATTCCGTGAAATTGTTTTTAAAATGTAGTCATTATTACAAGAACAGTCTGGCTGAAATAAATGACTTTCTTGACAAACAGATAGCAACAAACTTCGGGTAGATAATTCTATGGAAAACGAGTTCGCAT
This sequence comes from Periplaneta americana, assembly GCF_040183065.1. Taxonomy (NCBI): domain Eukaryota; kingdom Metazoa; phylum Arthropoda; class Insecta; order Blattodea; family Blattidae; genus Periplaneta; species Periplaneta americana. The sequence continues at coordinate 117,588,621 of NC_091132.1, read as the reverse complement.
TGGAAATAACTGGAAGTTAGTTCTCCTCTTGCTTCACCTCCATTTCCATTGTTCCGTATCTTTCTCGCTTCTGTAACTCAACACGATATGAGGCTCTTTGAAATACTATCGCATTAGAGACGAGCCGTGGCTCAATACCTTCGAGAAGCAAGAAATTGCGAAAAAGTTAGCAGGTGCGACTGGTGTAGAACACCGAACAGCATTATTTGCAGCAGCAGAGTACCAAGCATGTTGAAGTAGTAGTAGCAGATAGCGGGAGCAGAACTAATTTTAATAGAAGAATTGGAAAAGCAGTTACAGCAACGGTAATAACAGATTTACTAGCAGTAGAAGAATTGGGAGCAATATCATAGAATTTTCAGAACCAGTAGCAATACATATACGGTCTTGCTAATATATGTGTATAGCTTTTTATTAATGCTGTTGATCGATCAAAATATTTAATCGATCAACTATTTGAATTTAATCGATTAATCGATAGATTAATCGAGTTTTGATCGAGTTGAAATGTTTTAATATACTGTAATAACCAGAGTGCTGCATTGGAGTTAAATCGCTCGCTTGAACTCGGTCGAGTGTCGCACCCTCGAGTAAGATACGATCGGTCGTGATAGGCTCGTAATAAATAGAAGCACAGTACAAGGTCATCTCACCGACATGTCTTATCTTGTATGGAAGGCGACAGATAAGATATACATATGTTTTGCTCACACGGTAAAAATAAGGCTTTATTTTCTGCGTTTATGACAAACGTTTAATGGAACAGTCAATGGAACGTACCAAAACAGGAACATGAAGTTATAAATAAAATAGCATGAAAAACTTCTATATACAGTTAATATTGCTAATTAATAATTATTCAATATTTGATTTACCACATATAGACTATAATATGATAGGTCCATACATAGTGTTCCGTCTATATACTGCGACAATGTAGAAACGTTTTACAAAATATTATTGATATAGCAGTAGAGTAATAACAATATTAGTACAGAGATAACGTTACAGAAAATTTAATAAAACGAATAATCATGCTGCACAACTGTTACAGACGCAAATATTGATAAACTAATTATTATTATTATTATTATTACTAGAAAACTTGATACAGTTCTTGCATTATCGTGATTGTGTTCTCCGTTTATAATAATTAACATTTACATCCAATAACATCTATCAGATGTGGCAAAAACAAAATCACTCCTGTGGGGGGGGGGGGACATTTACTTACAACATTTATATTACGTTTTAAAGCAAGTTTTGTAGTTGTACTATGGAGAGGTTAGTTAAACACTGCAAAGTTTTGAAATGATAAACATCTATGATGTTACTACACAGTTCATCACTGTAACAAGAACGAATGTCTAATGCTCGGCTTATACCGTTCGAGGATTTATCGCTCGTGACAATTTTACCCATCATGCATGTGCGCTACCTATCGGATTATGCTATGAACTACTTGGTGCTCGAGCGAAAACGTCCGATGCAGACCTCTGGTAATAACCAAATATTGTTAAATTTAACTTGTGTTCGGTGATAAGCATAAGCATTAAATGCTGTATATCTGTATATACTGTATCCTTATATCACAAAACAACTACAGTATTTTAATTACTTACTAACATATTTATTATAAGGCTTATAATTTATTGTGTCAATTTCTCTGGGAATTTTTGAGACAAACATAAATAACAAAAAGTATGAAGACTCGCCTAGTTAATACTGCTTCATCCATCATTTTGAACATGTGAGTGCATTTACATGCTCCGAATTAAGTGCCGCTCTACGTTTAGTAACATTGTTTCCTGCATCATAAAACACAAAAAAAAAAAAACTTTTTTTCTGTCAAGCACTTCTCCTCGATCGTTCAATTTAAATCCAAACGTTTCACCGAGTTTACCTCTCAAATTCTCATGTGACATAATGGAGTTTACACTTATCACAAACCACAGAAAACTTATTTTTTTTCTTTATCAAACTAAACATACAATCTTCATATACAAACTCAGTACAGAAACTGCAACTTCTGCAAAAGTACAGCGGTCGAAACAGAAGACTGGCCCCTATTTACAAATTTTAGAAAGAGTAGAAGATAGTTACGCTCTCACTTGCACACAGTGTAGACATTGCTATTTTATATGGGATGAGGAGGACGAATCGCAGAAAAGCATGTATTTCATATGCTAGGAAGATGTGCTGACAAAGTGGAAGTTTTCTTGGAAAACCAAAAAACTTAATAAGGGTTTCGCATTGTGTTTCAACTTGCAATAAAGGTAGACTAGGTCACTGTCCTCATATCTCCATCTCTTTCTGAAGTGTTTGTCCAAAGATTTCCCCTACGCTACCTACTTCGCAGTTAGAAAATAACAGTACTATTTTGCTTTTAAGTAAGCAATTTCCGAGAGAGGAATATTGTCGGAATTTTTAGTATGAGTTTGTATTAACAAAATAATAGGCTCATTAATTTCAACTACAATCGATTAATTTTAATCTCCTCGATTATTCGATTAAACATTTTTGATCGATTAATCTTACAACAGACAACTAATACTCAAAAGTACTTAGAGATCACACACGTCGAGCAGGTAGACCCTATTAGTTTCTCCTAGCCAATGAAGTGAAGTATTTACACAATAAATAATTGCTTTTAACAAGAAAATGGTTTACATACAATTAACTTTTCCTATTTCTCTTTTTGTTCCTAAAAATCCTTCCCTTTGCGATTTGTTTATATATGTACATGTATATTAAATAACTGAGTAATTAGCCCTATTACATAGCCAGAAATTTAGTAACGCAAGTTATTGTAATAATTGCTGCCTTTATTTGCTGCATGTGCATGTACATCCCTGATGTCTACGTTACGACGCTATGTAGTGGATGCGCTATGCGCTCGTGATCAAGGTCGAGCTCTTCTACCATGACTGGGAGCTAATATCGTCTCATCCCTGGCACAGAAACTACTGCACAATGTGCAGAGTTTTGGCATGCCTGCTCTAAGTGAAACAGAAATACTCTGAACAAACCAGATACACAGTGGTTTCTCCTACAGTAAATTTCGCAGGGTCTCCACAAGATCAAACTAAGGTCCTCTATAGCGAGAAGTCATCAGCTGACTGAGCTACAGCTGGGCTCAGTGAAGATGAATAGCAATAAACCCAGCCTGTGAATCAAGATATGGACTGCTTGTATACTGTACGTTACACAAAGCAGCGACTATTCGTGCTTCATATAATTAAGGTTCCAGTTCTAAATGGGGCACACTATGCATGCACTTACGTGTTCGCAATCCTACTAATGCATCTCCGTCGCCTACAATGGCAAAAGTATCACCATCATCATCATGATGAGCTGCAGGAAGAGAAAGGGTTAATGGCTCCATAGAATTTTACTGTACACGGTGAGTGCTTCCCTATACATCTTCACGACCTACTTCCTTTATTTCGCAAATTATGTCTTACTAAACCAGAATGATTTCGTGCAGACCGATTCGTCTATTTTTTCTGCTTCTTTATGCAGCAGTAGCAAATCTTTATGTTCCACAGACTTAAGCTTTTAAACCGACTTCAGGTCCAGCCATGGATCAATCTCCTGATGGCTTCTCACCAGGAAACCGGAGCCATTCCATTGTATGCGATTTGTGTCAGGGAAGGAAGAGTCGATCACTGCTTCATTACCGCCATCCTGCAATTATACTGCAAGAGTTTTTTGTTTAAAAGAAATGCATGACAAAGAATTACAATTAAATTCAACATCGTCTTCGAGTACGCTCTTTAGTTTGAAAGGAGAACTAAATAAAGATTTAAAATTACAGACTTTATCTTGTCGTTTGTGAATAATTTCTTGAATTAGAATGGAGATTAAATGAAAAGTAGGCCTGCAATTATGTACATTTATCTCCTTCTCATCCCTGAATCGATATTGTGAATTACATATTTCACGTAATCGTTCCAAGCTAGCCTTTGTAATTCAGACGGCACGCTAAATAAAGAATTAGAATTACAACGTCCAGTTTAAACAAGTGATGGAATAAAGAACTACCAACTGTAAGTATTACCTTATTGCAGCCGTGACGAAAATGTAACTCACGAGCACATTGTGGCTCGCAATTATAGCTGTGCATGTCTCTTGCTCTTCCAACCCCCACCCCCTCACTCACTGGAGTCAAACTCCGTTCTATTTGTATTTATTTCGGACCTTCGAGTGGCGTATCGTCGTAATTTCTCTCTCGAAACCATGTACCTCTACAAAAACGAAAGTTTCAAGTAGGATGGGAGGACGCATTTTTTTGCTGCCAATATGGTGAGAATATTAAATGTATGATTTGTTCACAAGTATTACGAGGAAAACGGTTGTATAACATAAAACGGCATTATACTACATGTTAATAATGAAACAATTAAAAGGTTAAGTGTTATTATTATATTATTATTATTATTATTATTATTATTATTATTATTACTACTTCGATCCTTTTTCAGCAGATGTACGAATAATGCGGTTAGGTCTTCAATTTAAACTCAGAGATTTACAATGTAATGTTACAATGAAAGCTAGATGTAAGGACTTGACAAATGTTGAACTTTTCAAATCTTTGCCAAAAAATATCCGAAGCTTCGTTCTTTCGCTTGCTCTGTTGAAGCCATGTTCGCTACAACTTACGTTTGTGAAAAATTATTTCCAATAATGAAAATAGTAAAAACCTAATTTAGTTTACGACTGATAGACAAATACTTTCGTGATTAACTACGACTGGCAGTAAGTGACATAATTCCTGATTTTGAAACTCTGTCACAGAGACATTCTGAAGACAATTAACTTGAGACTGTGATATTGTGTCCTATGTTTTTTTTTTTTTTCATGTCTTTCTTCTTCATACGTACTAAACATTAGTTTGTAAGCTTATACTCTATAAAATTATTCTTAAGTGCTTGACGTAAGGAAAATGAAAATCCGTCAATAAGTCAGACAGTTACTTCACTTCCCCTTCGGGTGTCCGCCTCCCTCCATAGGTGCTGTGCACGTTGCAGTGGCTCGGCGCACGATCACATTTTCGCCACGGCAGCCTTATTGTATCTGAATAGCTTCTGTAGTTTAAGTAGAAAAATAAATTAATAATAACAATTGAAGTTATCACAATAGTAGAAAGTTCGTCCCAAATAGCAGATTTCATTGGAGTACAGATGTCACCCGCGCCTCGCCCTGCTCTCGCACATTACAGACGATACGCAGTTCACATATCATTCTGTGGAGCTGTGTAGAGTCGTGAATAGTTTGAAGAATATTGTTAATTTATATTAATAGTTTAGGTTTTGAACAAAGTGAGCTATTCTGTTATTATTAAGCTTAGTATTTCAGCTACGTCTAAGCTGGAATACAGTTGCCTACTCTCATACTGTACCTGACGTCACAGCCCAGAGATACGTCCCGTCTGATACAACATAAAACCTCATCTTACTCACGCTCACTCTAGTTTGTGCTGAAGCCGAACACGGTCATAGTGAGTGCTTTAAACCAGTGAAGTGTAAAAGTCGTATTATTTACTTAACGTAACATTTGTATTTGTGACGAGGTAAAATGCCGAAGACAAAAAGTTCGAAGTATGAAAGGCAGGAGTTCGGAGCCAATAATAATTTACGTTACATGTAAGTTGTGCAAAGTAGATATAAAAGTTACAAGAAAAAAGTGCATTGAAAGACACTGCAATATAAAAAGGCATAGAAATATGGTTGAACGTAACTCAAAACAAGCAGTACCATCAAACTCAGAGAGAGTACGATAAGAAATCCAAGTTTTGCAGGGATATGTGCCATGATGGTCAATGCCAATATACCGCTTAATAAATTGAACAATAAACACTTTAGAGAATTTCTAGAAAAGTACACGAAGAAACATAATCCAAGTGAGTCCCAACTCCGTCAGCACTTTGTACCCATACTTTATGAAGAAAAAATGTTTGTCACGCAGGTAGGCCCTGGCCAACTTCTGGCTGTTGAACCGTTAGATTATAAAGTCAATAGTTGCTCTACTTTTATTTCAGGTTGGATGTATTCTACGAACATGCAGTAAGAACATGTTTGTCTGTCTCTTTCTCTCCTGCATCACCTGGGTTCCACCTACTATATAGACTATTCACCCGCAACTTGAGTCTTTATTATTGTATTGCGCAATGTTAATATTATGCATGATTCCAAAAAAGTAAACTCATCTGTTATTAAATAATTATGCAAACAGGAATAACGAGTTTATTTTTTCCCGATTATTCTTCATTAAACGTTGGTTAAAATGCAAATTTATTTACCAGCCTTAGGAAATACATAACGTTATCATCAGCGAATCACAAGACGCACACGTTTAAATGTAGCCGACCTGCAACGTGATTGGTTCCCGGAAATAACAGCGACGGGACTATACAATTACAAACATCATACTATCTCTGCACAAAACCTCTACAGCAGGGATCGGCGGATGCTGGTTTATTGGCGGCGGACAGTCAGAGTGGCTGCGGGCAAACTGCATTGACAAAGGTTTGTGACGTCACACTCCAAAAGTGAGTCGCAATTAGCTGTATTAGCAGCGTATCACCACCAAACATGACGGAAACTATTGGGATTGGCTGAAAACGGTTCCTCGAATCTGATGGTGTTTCGAAACGAATGGGAAGATATATTGTACTTCTTTACGGAAACCGAAGAAGTGGTAAAAAAAAGTCCCGTCCAAAAAGCACTACACCAGTCATATGCAACATAAGGCAAGTGTCTAGGCATTGGGAATAGGTACGCAGGCATACTGGAAGGAATGAAGAGTACGATCATTGGATAAACAAAGCATATACGGTATATATATATATATATATATATATATATATATATATATATATATACATACATATATACACACAAACATATATATATATACACACATACATACATACATACACAGGCGCGGATACAAGGGGGGGGTCTGGGGGGCTATAGACCCCCCTATCAATTCAAAGACTTTTTTTTTATTTAAAATGTACAAAGCATTATTTTTTCATTCATATAACTTAAATGATTTCTTCACTCTCTAAACTTCATATTATTTTGCTATTTTACTTTCGCATACAAACTCTCTTTACAGTTCGCAGTGAATAGATCAGGTAAGTGGTCGCATTCCTTAGGGGTCGTTACCATGGGGTTTAACAATAGCTCGGACTTCGGAAATCTAACGGTAACCACCCCTACCACACTGTAGCTAGGCCGCTACCAATATCTTTGTTATCGTACTTTACAATAGCCACTACATTCGACTTTGAATTGAGACGAGAAGTGATCAGTCCGTACAGGTGAATTATTCAGTGTAACAGTTATAAGAAATTATAAAATGTCGAAACGTAAGTTTCAAACAAATATCTTACAATTCATCAAGAAGCCGTGTGGTGAAGTGAAAGAAAAGTGCAGTATGGATGACTATGATACAACTGATGAAGAAAAGTGTATGCCTGTTAATACTGTAACAGTGGTATCGGTTATGTGTGGTGAAAGTGATGACGCTAGTTCGACGACTCATAATGTATTAGATATTGGTTGCTTAGTGGAAAAAGAAATATGCAGTGATGAGATAAAATACAAAGCTCTAACAAATCCGTGGGTTCCAGACGAAAAATATCCATTTCCGAAGACACTAGAATCGGGACAGTCTAGACAATTTCAGCGTGCGTGGCTTAAAGGATTTCCATGGCTCTCTTACAGTAAGAAGGATGAAGGTGTGTTCTGTCACGTGTGCGCTTTATTCGGACCTAAAGAGGGAGGGCGAAGCAAAGTCACGTTACGGAATTTAGTTACGAAACCTCTATGAAAATTCAAAATTGCCTCTGAAATATTCAGGAGACATTCAGAGAACAGTTATCACAAAACTGCTCTCTTAAAATGTGACAACTTTAAACGAGTGTTTGAAGGTAAGGTAGAGAACGTTCTGGTTCAATTGAATAATGAAGTGTTACAAACAGTGCGCGAAAACAGGATGAAACTTGTCCCAATAGTAAAAACAATTATTTTGTGCGGCCGACAAAATATTCCATTAAGAGGACACAGGGATGATGGTGCGATTGACTTGGAAAGCGAAAATCAAAACGAAGGTAATTTCAGGGAGCTTCTAAAATATCGCGTTGATGCCGATGATCAGATTCTGCATAGTCATCTTAAAAATGCCCCCAAAAACTCATCTCTAACAAGTAAAACAACGCAAAACGATCTCATAAACTGTTGTGGCACCATTATTAAAAAGAATATTGTTGAAGAGGTTAACCAAAGTAAATATTTTTCTATCTTAGTAGATGAAACAACCGACATCAGTTCCAATGAGCAACTATCATTATGTGTGCGATTCGTAAACCGAGAAAAGTGTTACTTGCATGAGGAATTTTTTAGATTCGTAGTGGTGCAAGATCTAAGTGGAGAGGCATTGTCAAAAGTTGTTTCAAGTGAACTGTGGGACTTAGGTCTAGACATTTCGAATCTTCGCGGACAGGGTTATGACGGCGGTGCTAATATGTCGGGGAAGTTTCGCGGTGTCCAAACGCGAATTTTAAAAGAGCAGCCTCTCGCATACTATATGCACTGTGCCTCACATTGCCTAAATTTGTCACTTTCAAAATCGTGCTCTGTTCCCAGTATTAGACAAACTGTAGACACAGTAGCTGAAATAGCAAAATATGTTAGGGAGTCTAGCAAGCGGTCAATCATGATGAAAGAAAAAAATAGTCAAATATACCCTGAACACAAGAAAACGAAACTAAAGACCTTGTGTGAAACAAGATGGATTGAACGACATGGCGCAGTGTTACAATTTTGGACATTTTCTCCGCAGTTATATCATTCCTGGAAGATTTTGGATCATATGGTACAAAGGTACATTTGATGCTTAACTCAATTCTAAAATTCGGATTCATAATTTCATTGCATATTTTAGCAGAAATATTTGGAATAACACTGTGTGTTTCGCGGAAGCTACAGAGCCCAAATCTCGAACTAAGTCAGTGCTACCACTTGGTTGAATGTGTCATGAATACTCTTCAGGCCTGCCGAGATAATAAAACTTATAATTTTCTTTTTGAGAAGGCTGTTACATTTGCTCAATCTGTAGACGTAGAAGTAAATGTACCTCGAGTTGCATCCTGACAAATCCATCGCAATAATGTTGCGTCTAAGTCTCCTAAAGATTATTACCGCCTCAATGTATTTCTTCCATTTCTTCATCACCTTCTAAGCGACTTGTCAGTACGATTTTCGCCTGCTAGGCACAGTCATGTAATTCAACTCCAATCTTTGATTCCTAACTTTTTACACGATCCTGATAAAAATATCGATGTCATCCTACAAGCTGCAACGATTTATGAACAGGATCTGCCAGGAACTATTCCAGAGCTTAGAGGAGAGCTACATTTGTGGTTTCAATTTTGGAAGGAGCAACAAAAAAAACCAGACACGGCTATAGAAGCTTTGCTGCATACTAGGAATAATTTCTACCCCAATATAAGAGAGCTGCTCACCATATTATGTGTCATGCCAGTGACAACTTGCAACGCGGAACGTTCATTCTCAACACTGAGACGTGTGAAAATCTACCTCAGATCGACGTTGAACTAGGACAGACTGAATGGTTTGGTATTGCTCAACATTCATCGTAACATTGACGTAAGTCCGGACGAAGTCATAGAACTTTTCGCAAGAAAACATCCCAGACGACTTCAGCTTCGTTAAACTGTAAGTAACATTTAATCGACTTTCCATTCCAGTCACCATTTCCTTTAGAATTAGAACTAACTGAAGACGTAGAACCTAAGAGTGACAATATTGCTGTGGTTTATTTATTTGTTTTTAATTCCATTGTTCTGTGTTATGATTATACTACTGTATTCATATGTTAATTGAGGGGTTGGGTGCAAGAAAGGCACTTCTCTCAAATGCAAGTTTTGAGAAAATTGATGTTGAAAATTCAAACCGTAATGATGTTATCTATGCACGCCTTTACATTTTGGGTACCGTTACTCCTGACCTCTATGATCACAGTATTGAACTACAACTTTGTGATCATATGCATAACAGATCAGAGAACACAATAAAGCGTTTTACTCAAAAAGGGCACATCCTCTAAAATGCCCTTCTTGCACCCAGCCCCTCAATTATTATTAGTCCCCCCCTATTATTAAATTCTAGATCCGCGCCTATACATACATACATACATACATACATACATACATACATACATACATACTGAAGGGCGCAAATAGCCATAGTAGCTGACGCGCTCTTTTTAAATCCCACTAACTAACAAACTAACTGAACTTAAAATTCTATCAGTCGAGGGAAATATTGTCCAAACATAATGAAACAATTTAATTCCACACAACTATTTTTGCTTATAACCAGGCTTCGAGACTTCGGACCCAATAGAGCAGTTCAGTGGGAAATCCGCATAACTGCGTACTGAGTATAGTGGTAAAGCGTACAGTGGGTGGGGGTACTGTAGAATGAATGCAAACAAATACGCAAAGGAAAACGTTCTGGATTTGAAGGTTCTGACGAATAATTTGGTTTTCATACAAATCTATTTCCAAATGTGTCCGAAACTATTACACGGTTAGAAAAGTCAGAGCAAGAGATGCCGGAAGCCCTCAAATTAGTTGAGGAAATGACACAGAAAATTAATGAGGCACGAAGTACACCGGTTACTGAACGTGTAAAACAGAAGTGGAAATCAATTTTATGTGAAAATAACGGATATGGATCACTGTGTAATATAAACAGCAAATTAGTGGACATAGACTCACCCGAGAATAAAGGAATGTCTCTTAGAGACTGCAATGATGTTAGGTTTTTTCGTTTTGCTCCTATCACGTCATGCGACGTAGACCGCAGCTTTTCATAATACAAACTGTGTTTGACAGATAACCGAAAAAGATTTACGTTTGAGACACTGAAAATGTATCTTGTAGTACATTGCAATTCGGCACTGTAACTGCACTTCCTAAAGACGACCAATAGGATAAATGAAGAAATTAAAATTGCTACATGTTTATTTCCACCATTAACATCATGTATAACACAAATGCTTATAAAAGATAGGAGAATAAATGCTTTTCACATTCTTTTGACATTGTCATTGTGTAACACTCAGTATATTTACTTTCAGAATGTACATATGTGTGTGGTTCCCCATACTACCGTACTGTATTCTAAATAGCAACGTTGTTACCTCAACACATCTCTACCTTTCACTACCTGCAGCGAGTCAACAACCTATAGTACATGCATAGTCATGGATGGGCAACTCGTGCTCACAAAGTGATAAAAAACCTTGAAAGAGAGAAAGACATACGGAGCCAGCCGCAGCAGTTACAAGTTGTTTGTAGTTTCGCTGCAAAAACAGTTCATTGCCACGATGTGCTCAGGCGGGTCATGCAGGCGGTCGTGATATCTACTCCATGATTTAAATTTCAGAATGACGCATGGTACAATAATTATAGTAATTTTAGACAGACTGTACCTAAGCACATATAACAAAATTATATTATTTCCTAGCGTTGTAAATTAGTTTAGTACTGGAAACACAAACTGAATACAACTTTTTCAAGATACAACAAACATAACTGCAACACTTATTTATTATTACACTATTTGTTAATATTTTTTATTATGTCCTATTTGAAACACAGAACGCGAGAATTTACAAGTTTTTATACATTAAAGAGTATTCGCAAACAATCGCAAATTCAAGGAAGTATTTTTTACATGTCACGGCAGATGAAATAAACTTACTTCTAACACATCTTTCTTGTATTAAACTCTGACTCAAGCACATAACTTACAGTATATATGGAAGCAAGTATATTTAAAAATTCTGACTTAGGCAGCATTACGAACAGTTCGATTCCTGATTTCGTTGGAATCTGAGTGGCGTGCTGTTCTGTAGATTTATCAATTCACGCTATAAACTTTCAGGATCTTCTATCGGCTGTAAGCCAAAAAGATTTCAGAAAAATCTCGATTCCTTATCAATTGTCACTGTTTCTTGAAGTAGGATCTTATATTTGATAAGAAGTTTTTCTTATCACTCTTCAAGATAATTTATAGTCAAGGAAAATGAAGTTGTCTGTGTTCTACATGATACTCTCACGTTTCAAATTTATCCATAAATGCTCTTAGCTAGTCGATTATATGTCGTGCAATTCTGTAACTCGCACGCACAACGTGCTAACGATATTTGATATCAGTCTCATCTTGTTGATATTCCATTTTTACCTTTAGCTATTCTAAAGCAGATCTAGACAGTATTTCTTTACTAAAACCTTCACTGTGTTTATTTGTAACATAAAATGTCATGCGTAAGAAAGTGTACTGTAACATAATATAAGCTTTACCTCTCTTCTTTATAAAAAAGGATCTTTCTCTTCCGACTAATCACTAAAGGAAAAGGATCTGGTGATTATATTGTTTTTCACTTAAAACGAGCCGCCACTTATTGCAGACGCGAGCGAACTTGCTTCTTGTAAGAACCACATACAGATACAGAGTCCGTTCTACCTGCACTGAGGTTGTGTTCACACTTTGAGAGCACGGGTTGCCCACCCATGTGCATAGTTAACTTATTTTATCGGGTCCCTGCTTATAACTTTCGACTCAGTCATTTCCGGACCTTGGTTCCTTATCTCAAATTGATTCATGTGCCCTTCGCTATCATCCCTGAAAGTTTGTAACACCACCTCGGAAACACCCGGTATAGGCCTATTAAACAAAATCATGAAATCTGTAGTTGAGTATAATAAATGCAATATAAAAATATTATAGATTACCATTACAAATAGTTGATGGAGAGAAATAGAATTTATGTTCACCAGATGAAGCCTTTCAACTCTAAGGTACATCTCACCTAAATCACCTTCTCCAAAATTACCGCCTTCCGTCAGTAGAAATTTATGTTGACACGTGATTATACGAATGAGACGCCATTGTGCCAGTCTTCGTCGACGTAAACAATAGCCTTCACTGTTTTTGCTGCAGCGACAACGGAAATGTAGGCGGCCGTCAGCGAGAAGATACGAGACGGATACTTCTAGGCATCAAGTCCTTCATTCTTTATAGCTCTCCTGCATTCCAGTACTTCTTTCTGTACCACCTATTCAACGATTTGTATCCTGAGGAGGGAAAAAGAATACAGGAAGGAGACACGGGAAGGGCGGCCGGGAGGGAAGGGCGACAATCATTCCGAGCTGCGTGCTGCAGACCTTTGAAACCACTGCAAGCCTGTACGTGCGGTGACAAATTGCACTCATCCCCACCATGTCTGTCTGCTTCAAACCAATCCGACGCATTAATGATTCAACTGTTATCGGCACATGCGTCGCCCTCCAGCACACTTCAATATAACCCTAGTGGCCAGCGCATCGGCAGAGGGTTGACCAGTGCAAGTGCAATTTGTGATAGAGGTAATACAGGGTGATTCTAAAACAACTTTACAACTTTTAGTATGCATAGGACATAATCCAATTATTCCTTTAATTTAAATTTAAAATAAGACTTAAAATTTACGTAAATTAATACTTGTATACTAGAATGTATTTTCCTGTTTGTGATTATGTATTCGGTCTCTTTTTTATTATTATTATTATTATTATTATATATATATATATATTGTTTTGTTATTGTTATATGTATTCAATCTCTCTTTTTTACTTAATTACGTTTATTATTATTTTTAAGTTAATATTTATATACCAGTATGTATTTTTCTGTATGTGATTTGATCCTTGTTGAATGGAAGAGAAGGCCTGATGGCTTTAACTCTGCCAGGGAAGTAGTGTTCTATTTTCTATTTTGCTACGTTCTTGTCCTTCACATGATTCATTCATTTAGTGTTCTGACCAAGGGTCTTTCGCTGCAAACCCAGCTTTCTCCAATATTTCCTATTTTCTGCCTTCGTTTTCGTTTCTTCATATGATCCATATATCTTAATGTCGTCTATGTTCTGATATCTTCTTCTGCATAATTAGAATAACAGTAGATGCCAAATCTAGGGAATCGTGTAGGACTATTTTAAAAAAACTACAAATAATGTCCATGGCTTGTCAGTATATTTTTTCATTAATAATTTTCCTCGTATGTAATCGTGAAAACTTTGTAACTAATTCAACAGTTCATAGCATAAATACACATAAAAAATGACTTTCATACTCCATCGGCAAGTCTATCATGCTATCAAAAAGGAGTGCGTTATATGGAAGTAAAAATTTTTAATAGACTCCCTATGGATATAAAAAATGAAACTCAAAACATAAGATTATTTAGGGCAAAATTAAAGAAGTACTAATTTCTCTCGCCTTCTATTCTGTAGGTAATTCATGACATTCAATAACGCTTCATAAAATTGATACTAAAACTATGTGTTGTACTAGTAGACTATATTGTAAATCTCGTCTGTATATATTTCATCTAGACTGTGACTATAAATTAAGGCTTTATAATAGTATTAAGTTTTTTTACTTGTTCCATATTCTAGCTGTAAAGCAATGTATGAATACCATGGAATGTTAATAAATACAATACAATACAATACAATACAATACAATACAATACAATACAATACAATACAATACCCCGAACTCTTCTCCCGTTCACCATTTCTTCCGGCGCATCCTTCAGTAGGTAGTAGGCAGTTTCTTCTCAGCCAACCAATTCCTTTTCCTCTTCTTGATCAGTTTCAGCATCATTCTTTCTTCACCCACTCTTTCCAACACATCTTCATTTCTTACTCTCTCTGCCCATTTCACATGTTCCATTATTCTCCATATCCACATTTCAAATGCTTCTATTCGCATCTCTTCACTTTAATGTCCATGTTTCTGCTCCATACAATGCCACACTCCATATATAACACTTCACTAGTGTCCTCCTTAGTTCTTTTTCCAGAGGTCCGCAGAAAATGCTATTTCTTTTCTATTAAAAGCTTCCTTGGCCTTTACATGATGTACCCCTACAATTTGAAAAATTCTACAGTAATTTCTTCCTTCTTTGTTTCAAGATTTTGGAGGGAGGGTGTCCAGTACGAAAATTTCTTTGCAATTGCGAGGCATTTCCCAACCCACTTTTTGCAACGGAAAAGCATGCACCTATTCATTCGAGCTGCGTCTGTGGTAAAATCTATTCTATTAATCCCGTCACGTTTTGAAATTTGTTTACAGCCAAGACTTCATTCCTCTTCCAATGCTATGCCAATATGTTGAATACAACAGACACAAAGACAAGTGGCGTGCCGTTGCACCTCTGAAATGTTGCATACATCGCAAACCAGTTTTAATTGCGTATCTATAATAGTCCGGGTCAGCTTTCTTCATACCCTAAGGGTGAAACCTAACCATTTTCCCCTCATTACTACATATGCTAGTGGATTGTGGTGATTTTCTAGTTTGCAGATTGAATTTTCTTTTGCCAACTTCGTTTCGAATTTCGATACTGACAAATACTACAAATGGTAGTGTTTGTAACTGTTATGTTGGCAGTTGAGACAAAATATCGACAATATTTATCGGTATTGGAGTTCCATGAAATTAAAACAGTACTAGATTTCTGAGCTGGTTACTGGAAGCTAGTGAAATTTGAACTTACTAATAATTAATTAATATCAGTATTAATATTAATACATAACAGTTATTTTATGTGTTGCGTTGTGGTTATAATTCAAGAATATAGTCAGTTAAGTTTTCGGAGTTAGTACTAATAATTTCATGTGGTCCAACAAAATGCGTTTTTAGGTTAGGTCTCGTGAGTCAATTGTTTAGTCAAACCAATGAATTTCGTATTGCGAGACAAAATACTTGACATGTTGATCCCTTTCCCGTATAGTTTGCCTATGAAAATATGTTACAAGTTATTGAATTATTTAGAATAACCTTCCAACATAAAGTACGGTAAGTAAACAAGTCATTTAGTACGTAGGATCGTGTGATATCTGGTAACAGTTGGCAACACTGACAAGACGGCAATATTTGTTGTTTAGGAACTGTTCTTATGTGACCCTCACTATACCTCTAGCATGAACACTACTGAAAACCGGAATACAAAATACAGACGAGTCAACCCGCACGCACACAGAGGTGGAGGTAGAAGACGCAGTTTTCGTTGCCAGGCTAAGAAACGAGACGGCATTAATGGAATCCAGTGTACCACATACAGCCGATTTAAAATTTAATAGCATATTCTTAAGTCTCGAATATTATGCGATAAATTATACAACATAGATTATGTTCAAGTCACAATAAACGTATATAGGCATTTTGCCCCGTTCCATACATTTCTCTATTTAACGTCTTCACACACACAAATAAAAAAGAATAGTGGGATATCAAGAGATGATAATACGGCCACAAAACATTATTTCTTTCATTTCCATCTCACTCATTTATTCGTTATTAATCCATTCTTTTATCTATTTACTCATCTAACGACCCATCATTTCAACCATAAACCACTTCACGAACATTGATATTAGCATAAAGTTTCGTTCCGTATTTTGCTCGGTCGCTCTATTTCTCTTTTTACGCGAATAATACAAAAGCTATAGGCATCCTACAAGCAAAACTCAGCTCAGACTCCTCGTGAACCTACAGTAGGCGGGTTCTTTAATAAGCGGCTAATGGTATAGCTATAACGGCTACGGTTGCGGACATGTGCAATCAAAGAGCAGCTGTAACAATAACCAATTAAGTGAATATAACATTACAAGATGTCAACATCGTCTCTTTCTAAGTCACAATCGGTATCTATCTTCACTGGAACTGTCCTCATATTTAAATTTTAAATATTTAAATTAAATTAAATTAATATTTAACATAAAACGCTATGTGACTCCCTGACTCTGTAGCAATAACTCGTGTTCAGTTCAGCACAAGAAGATAATACGTGCGCGTGCGCATAGTGTCGGTGGTGTGATTGGAGACGGGGGCATGCTGGAAAAGGGAGCATACGTCATCTGCGCGAGACAGTCACGCCCGCTGGTTTCTGCGCACTGAGTTTTGTTTGTTGGATGCCTATAGTAGTATCGCTATTTCTTCTTTGTTTCTTTTTGTCACCAACCTTCACATAGCTTATAGTCCGTCAGTTCTTAGTTTTAGTTCTAATATAAACATTAACCTCGTGCCAGTAACTGCAATACATTCTAATTACAGATATGTAGAACCATAACAATCTGTTAAACAGTATATCATTAGGCCGACTTATTTTTGACCTGGTGTGTACAGTCTGATTCCTGGCGGCTGGATACAATTTGTTTTGTTTATACTGGAACCTATTCTAAGAGTGAACGGAACAGAATGGAATGACATTTTTGAGAGGGGGTACTACTGTTCTCCAACCAGGAGATTAACCGTGAAAGGAATGTGCTTACTATTGCGTCATCTATTGGAGCGAAGTAGTTAGATAATATTAGCGTTATAACGTCAGTTTAAAAAACATGCATTCTCCTGCATATGTTATTTAGTGTATGGAGGGATTAAAAGACCAGGAGATTAACCGTGATCTAATTTTGTATCTAGAGTAGTATAAGTATGTGTGTATCGGTATTATCGTTTGTGCTTTGAGAGATAGCCAATGGATATGCGTGTACTCACGTGTGTGACCTTATGACATCTTATGACATCAACATTCATTCACAGCATTACCCCGCTGCGTCTCATTCCCCTGAGACTTTCTCCTGGTTGGAGTACAGAGCCAGCACTATGATCTTTTACGATCTATTGCACCGACCCTCAAGCTAGACGCAGTCTCGACTCTCACAGGCTGACTACAATAATGTTCGCTGCGTACCCAGGTTTCTAGCAAGCCATCCCACTTGCCCCTAGGCCAGCCCCTTCCATAAGTCGCCAGCCGGCGTTCGCGGAATGCTGTGGATGAAATGATGACGAATTGGAGAAATGTAGATGGCTAATATGGGGAAACGGAGGAACTTAAAAAAACTAACTGCGACCTTGTCCGCCACAAGTGTCACTATGGATTTTCCAATGAAAAATCTCGGGCCTAACCGTGAGCCAAACCCGGACCGCCTGCGTGACAGGCTGAAGGTCTGACCATTCAATCACCACAGGGCTTAAGAGTGAAGAGAGTATAGATATAGAGGTCTCTTGTAAGCATTCACACTTACACCCTGGGTATAAAGGAGAAATGAAAGGGAACGAAGAAATTTCCGCCCATGTCCTTTACGCTTACACCGCAAAAACGCACAGTTGTGCATCAGTGGTGGATTTTAGGCGACCAGCGAGATCCGAAAGTTCGTAAAAGCTATGATGTCTGTCTTATACAATTTCGTCACTGAGTAATGCTTACCATCCTGTCTACTCGTTTCGTACCGAAACATTACTGTTTCAGACGGGAAGGTGGAGGGGGTAGTCTGCAGTGCCTCGATTAGTGCCCAGGCCTGCACTAAACAGTACGCGTACTTTGTTCATATTTTCAGCATTGCACAAGACATCTGTTAAAGGTAACAAGATGAGGTAATGGAAAAAAAAAAATTTATTTAGGAAAATTAGTTTTTGTTTAATGTGTTCATTTAAAAATGGCGTAATTTTGTATAGTGCAGTCTATTATTATTTACATACGTATACAGGGTGTTACCGGGCTAGTGTTACAAACTTTTAGGGATCATGGCGAAGGGCACATGTATCAATTTGAGATAAAGAACTCTGGTCAGGAAATGACTGAGTCGAAAATTATAAGCAAAATTAGTTGTGTGGAAATGGAATTGTAATTTGGCACCATGTGTCCTCCTTCCCTTAACCTTTGGAACAGTCGTGGAAAGATGGTATGGGTACGGGGTACTCAGCCCGATACAATCTGTGAGCTTGTCTACTGTTCCCATTGGCTCATCCGTATTCAAAAATCAGGTCTGCATATTCAGCTCTCGTGTACTCCATTTCACTAGGACTGATCGACTGGACACTGCAACTTGTACACATACAAACTTTCAGGGATGATGGGGAAGGGCACATGTATCAATTTGAGATAAAGAACTCTGGTCCGGAAATGACCGAGTCGAAAATTATAAGCAAAAATAGTTGTGTGGAAATGGAATTGTAATTTGGCACCACGTGTCCTCCTTCCCTTAACCTTTGGAACAGTCGTGAAAAGATGGTATAGGTACGTGGGTACTCAGCCCGATACAATCTGTGAGCTTGTCTACTGTTCCCATTGGCTCATCCGTATTCAAAAATCAGGTCTGATATTCCGCTCCATTTCACTAGGACTGGTCGACTGGACACTGCAACTAGTACACATACAAACTTTCAGGGATGATGGGGAAGGACACATGTATCAACTTGAGATAAAGAACTCTGGTCCGGAAATGACTGAGTCGAAAATTATAAGCAAAAATAGTTGCGTGGAAATGGAATTGTAATTTGGCACCACGTGTCCTCCTTTCCTTAACCTTTGGAACAGTCGTGGAAAGATGATATGGGTACATGGGTACTTAGCCCGATACAATCTTTGAGCTTGTCTACTGTTCCCATTGGCTCATCCGTATTCGAAAATCAGGTCTGCTTATTCCGCTCCCGTGTACTCCTCCATTTCACTAGGACTGATCGACTGGACACTGCAACTTGTACACATACACTGCTGTCTACAGACGTGCATATCAGGACGAACCATGTCCGTTACACATTATGCTATCTGCATTGCTTTAGTGTAGTTTCCTGTCCCCATCCCTCAGACAGCGCACAGAATGGAATACTGTAAGTAGACAACGTAAACAACGTCAGGTGAATACAGTATGTGTAAGATGTACAGATAAATACACATAAATAAGATGTACAGAGGAATAAAATTATTTCTTTTCCACAGAACTATTTTTGCTTATAACTTTCGACTCGGTCATTTCCGGACCAGGGTTCCTTATCTCAAATTTATAAATGTGCCCTTCCCCATCATCCCTGAAAGTTTGTAACATTAGCCCGGAAACACCCTGTATATATCATACCTTTTTGCAGTTATTTATATTCATTCACTTTTTAATTCTTCAAACCTTACCTTTTCTTGTTGAGCACAATGCAGTAACTTATTTTTTTATATAGAAAACTGATCTCTTGTATGTGTTTTTAAATTCGTACTAACTTGTTTCAATACGTATTTCAGTCTTCGTATAAAAGCAGTTCGTGTGCAAACAAAATCCCTTGCACTGGTACCAGGAAAAACAAACTTGTTATATTTTGATACAAATGCAAACTGATAAAATGAAACTGGCGAGTAGGAAATTCTATTACGAAACGTCACGTTACGCCCCGTAGATAGGTAAATGAATCACTTTGGGTTTAGATTGTATGTGAACTCTGTCTGTACTGACCAGGATGAGGGTCTCATTAGTCAAAACAAATCACATGGCAGAAACATGCATCTGCTTTCCAGCGAGATGTAAGCAGTGCAGGGAGCGTGCTATAGTGTCCCTCATCCATTCAGTTTACTGCGGTCTTCATTCTATAGGTCTGTGTGACTTCAACTTGAAAGCCGACAATACAGTATAAGAGTAGAGAATAGGAATAATAATAATAATAATAATAATAATAATAATAATAATGATAATGATAATAATGACAATGATAATAACAATACTAATAATAATAATAATAATAATAATAATAATAATAATAATAATTAGAGCCCGGATGTTTGACAAAATGTATTTTTTACTGGGTGGAAGTAAATAATTGTTTTCGTAGATATAAATGTGAATTGGGGTAAATCAAAGTGATAAGGCCAATATTTATTTCGCTATTTTGCCTTTTTAAAGCGTTTCTTATCAATTCAATAAAAAATGCTTTTTTTTTTTGTAATTTTAAAGCAATATTTCATGTTTATTTCCAATTTTCTAATTATTTGTAATGTAATGTGTATGGGATTTAAATATATATAAACAATGACCCACTTTACTTACAATCTATACTAATAATAAATCTGTAGCCAAAATGTTTCTGGTAATTTTCGATTTTCCAAAAATAATTGGTGTTAACATTATAATTAGGCCTAACCATCCTGAAACCGAAAATCGCTTTTTTCAAATTTCTGTTGGTATGTCTGTCTGTCTGGATGTTCGTTACCTTTCCACGCGATAATGGCTGAACGGATTTCGATGAAAATTGAAATATAAATTAAGTTCGTTGTAACTTAGATTGTAGGCTATATGACATTCAAAATACTTAATTTAAAGGGGTCTGAATTAAATAAATCGAAATATCTCGCTTATTACTGCTTTTTGTGAAAAATGTTACATAACAAAAGTTTCTTTAAAAATGATTTGCGATAAGTTTCATGCCACGCAAAATTTTGATAGGACTGATATTTAAGGATATATTACAAGACTTTTAAAATAACAATACAATACATATAAAATTTTTGAGTAGGAAGAAAAAACACATTATTCATTCCATGGCAATGGTACATAGGAGATCGTGAATTCTTACATTTTCGAAAGAAAGAAATATAATTACATATCACTATATATTCTGTATCACTATTTAAGTTATTTGAAGGGTTCAGAATCATAGTGGGCCAAGCACCATTTACTGAACACGTAGAAAACAACGGTTAAAATTAAGTTATTACCATAATTCCATGGAAACGTATAGCAAGTAATATAAAATTTACACATTAAAACTAAAAGACATGTCAATCTTCATTAAACTATGGTTGCATGTAATAACAAATAAGAAACATCTTAAAGGAATTGTCATTGCACCAAATTAGTGCTCTCTGGACTAAAATGATATTTTAATTATTTAAATACAATTTAAATTAAGTAACATATTAAACGATTTATCCATGTATTGTGGGTCCCTATCACCACGGCATGGCGCGTCCTCAGGTTGCGGATAGAGGAGACGGCCTCCAGATATGGAGGGTAGCTGCGAATGTATTGAATAAGCAGTCGTGGACAGCCGATAAGGGATGGTCCTCCAGCTTGGGGGTTGGGCGAAGGGCTAACAACCCATCACCGTAAAAAAAAACAGCTTGTTACGTATCCCTATAATAAGCCTCGGAATAGGACTGATTCTCTGGCACGACCACAGCAAAGGAATAAGGATTTGAGATTTGGCACTTGGAACGTAACTAGTCTTTATAGAACAGGAGGGGTAACATTAGTAGCAAAAGAACTAGCTAGATATAGAATAGACTTCGTAGGAGTACAAGAGGTTAGGTTAGATGGGAATGGCATATCACAAATAGGAGATTACTTGTTGTATTATGGGGAAGGAAACAATAATCACCAATTAGGAACAGGATTCTTTGTTCATAAAAGAATAAAATCAGCAGTAAAAAAGGTCGAATTTATCAGTGACAGGTTATCATATTTGGTACTTAAGGGTAGATGGTGCGACATCATAGTTATAAATGCTCACGCCCCTACAGAAGAGAAAGACGACCATATAAAGAATAGCTTCTATGAGGAATTGGAACATACTTTTGATCAGTTCCCTAGATATCACATGAAAATTTTATTGGGGGATTTCAATGCTAAAGTAGGACGGGAGGATATTTTTAGACTAACTATTGGAAAAGAGAGCCTACACGCAATTAGTAGTGACAATGGAGTTAGATTAGTCAACTTTGCCACATCGAAAAGTGTAATTGTCAAAAGTACAACATTCCCCCATAAGGATATACATAAATATACTTGGACTTCTCCAGATGGATTGACACACAACCAAATAGATCACATCTTGATAGATAAACGGAGACATACTAGTATAGTAGATATTCGAACTTTCAGGGGTGCAGACTGTAATTCTGACCATTATTTGGTGATTGGAGAATTAAGAGAAAGATTATCAGTAGCCAAGCGAGTAGAGCAACAAGTTAATATTACTAAATTCAATATTTTGAAATTAAAGGACGAGGAAGCTAAGCAAAATTATCAGGTCGAAATTTCGAATAGGTTTGCCACTTTAGAAAGTTCCGACGAAGTTGAGAAAGAATTAGATGTTAATAGCGTGTGGGAAAATATCAGAGATAGTATCAAAATTGCAGCTGAGCAGAGCATAGGTTATTATGAAACTAAGAAAAAGAAACCGTGGTTTGATGAAGATTGTTGCATGGTTGTAGAAAGAAGGAAACAGGCAAAATTGAAATTCTTACAGGATCCAGTTGAGGAGAAGAGAGATGATTATTTCAATGAAAGACGGGAAGCAAGTCGTACACTTAGGAATAAAAAGAGAGGTTACTTGAAGGAAAAACTGAATGAGGTAGAAACAAATAGTAAGAATAAAAACATTCGAGATTTATATAAGGGTATAAAGGAATTTAAGAACGGATAACAGCCAAGGGTAAACGTGATCAAGGATGAGAATGGTGACTTGCTTGCAGACTCTCCATCAATCCTAAACAGATGGAAAAACTATTTTGCGCAACTACTAATGTACATAGGCCAAATAGAAATGATCGGGACGAAATTGAAATACAAACTGCTGAGCCATTTATACCTGAACCCACGCTTTCAGAAGTCGAAATTGCGATAGAAAATCTGAAAAAGTACAAGTCTCCAGGTATCGATCAAATTCCAGCAGAATTAATACAAGAGGGTGGGAGTGCATTATATAGCGAAATTTATAAACTTGTACTTGCTATTTGGGAAAAGGAAATTGTACCAGAACAATGGAAGGAGTCCATAATTGTACCTATTTTTAAAAAGGGGGACAAAACCAACTGTGGTAACTTTCGAGGAATATCACTTTTGTTGACGTCGTACAAAATTCTGTCCAATATTCTTTTGAGAAGATTAACTCCGTACGTAGATGAAATTATTGGGGATCATCAGTGCGGTTTTCGGCGTAATAGATCGACTATTGATCAGATTTTTTGTATTCGACAGATAATGGAGAAAAAATGGGAGCATAAGGGTACAGTACATCAGTTATTCATAGATTTCAAAAAGGCTTATGACTCGGTTAAGAGGGAAGTATTATATGATATTCTTATTGAATTTGGTATTCCCAAGAAACTAGTTCGATTAATTAAAATGTGTCTCAGTGAAACATACAGCAGAGTCCGTATAGGTCAGTTTCTATCTGATGCTTTTCCAATTCACTGCGGGCTAAAGCAGGGAGATGCACTATCACCTTTACTTTTTAACTTCGCTCTAGAATATGCCATTAGGAAAGTTCAGGATAACAGGCAGGGTTTGGAATTGAACGGGTTACATCAGCTTCTTGTCTATGCGGATGACGTGAATATGTCAGGAGAAAATACACAAATGATTAGGGAAAACACGGAAATTTTACTTGAAGCAAGTAGAGCGATCGGTTTGGAAGTAAATCCCGAAAAGACAAAGTATATGATTATGTCTCGTGACCAGAATATTGTACGAAATGGAAATATAAAAATTGGAGATTTATCCTTCGAAGAGGTGAAAAAATTCAAATATCTTGGAGCAACAGTAACAAATATAAATGACACTCGGGAGGAAATTAAACGCAGAATAAATATGGGAAATGCGTGTTATTATTCGGTTGAGAAGCTCTTATCATCCAGTCTGCTGTCCAAAAATCTGAAAGTTAGAATTTATAAAACAGTTATATTACCGGTTCTTCTGTATGGTTGTGAAGCTTGGACTCTCACTCTGAGAGAGGAACATAGGTTCAGGGTGTTTGAGAATAAGGTGCTTAGGAAAATATTTGGGGCTAAGCGGGATGAAGTTACAGGAGAATGGAGAAAGTTACACAACACAGAACTGCACGCATTGTATTCTTCACCTGACATAATTAGGAACATAAAATCGAGACGTTTGAGATGGGCAGGGCATGTAGCACGTATGGGCGAATCCAGAAATGCATATAGAGTGTTAGTTGTGAGACCGGAGGGAAAAAGACCTTTAGGGAGGCCGAGACGTAGATGGGAGGATAATATTAAAATGGATTTGAGGGAGGTGGGGTATGATGATAGAGACTGGATTAATCTTGCACAGGATAGGGACCGCTGGCGGGCTTATGTGAGGGCGGCAATGAACCTTCGGGTTCCTTAAAAGCCATTTGTAAGTAAGTAAGTAAGTAAGTAAGTAAGTATTAAACGATTTATCCTTCTATCAAACACGGATATTCCCTGGATCAAACGTCCTATTTTAATTATGTAATTATTACTGTTAAATACGAGAAAAATTCGTAATTACTTTATATTTATTTCTAACAGGTGCAGCGGAGCGCACGGGTACGGCTAGTAGTAAATAAAAATAATTTACTTTGGTGCTTAATCTGATAATAATCTTGCTTTAATACTATTGGTATAATATGAATAATGATCGATAATCCACAGTTACAAATATGTCATGCCTTCACGATATCAACAATCAGCTTTATAATTTCACATATTAAGCCCATTCAGAAGTTGTCACGTAGCATTTTCAATTGTTTGCTTTCATATTTTCAAATCTTACTGTTACAATTTTGTGCTACACATGTTTATTATTGTAGGAGGAAGAAATTTGAGTGAGGAACAGTCAGTTATTGTCGAGTGACAGAAGGTATAAGATCGGTTAGCTAGAATTGAAAAATAAACTTCACAATTTGTGCGCTTTATTATTATTATTATTATTATTATTATTATTATTATTATTAAAAATAAACTTCATGCTTACGTTAGTGAATTTGGTGCCCATGTGTTTTCAACCAATGGAACAGTTTTGTTACGTAAGGTTTGTGAAAAAGACAGTTAATCACTAAAAAAAAGTATTTTATAAGTCAACATGTGTCACCTACGAAGTAAAAATGTGAGTTATGTTGATATAATTTAAATTTATTGCTAAAATACAGTATGCAGTTTTATAATTTATAATGCCTTTTTCAAAATCTATTGTGCCTTTTTTTTACGTTTTTATTGCCTTTTTTTCATGCTTATTTTAACTGTTATAAATGCCTAAACATGCGACTGTAATAATAATAGTAATAATAAAGCATTGCTTCTCTCCTTTATAATCATCATCTAATCATCATTTTCATTTCCGACCAGCAGCAGACATCGTTCGTTGTGTAATAAATTGTAATGAAAAAACTTTACTGTTCAGGACAATACAATAATGAAATCTATTGCGTCACGGCCCATGGAGAGCCAGACCTACCAGACGGCTGATGACATCACGTCTACATGCCTTAGAAAAGGTGAACAATTTATCAAACTATACTCCTTTTCATGCGAATTAGTTCATGGAGGTCGCAGCTTTTTAGCTGCCCAGAACAACACGAGCCATTCGCGATTAAGAGACGTGGACTAGGAGTAAGTAGCATCAAAATTCAGTCGCTGTTAGTGCGGTAATTTAAATATTACATGCGCCGATACAAAGTGGAGGAAGAAGAGACGCATGGACTAAGAGTCCTCATGATTCCCTCAGTCGCTACAGTTTTCTTGCAAAAACAGAAAAGTGACATTTTGGCCAGACGAAAACACATTTTCCCATGAGTTACCTGATATTCTCCTTACAGTTAGGGAAACTTAGGGATGAAACGTCACCAGGTAATCAGTCCAAGCGGGATTCGAACCCACGCCCCAACGCAGCTCGACTCAGGAAACCAGCTTCTAACTCGCGAGTTGCGTCGGAGGTACCTCTATTTTCAACAATTTTTAATCACCTTTATGAACGAAAACTATTCTATAGCTTTATATAATCGCGAGGCAAACATTACGAGACTCATACAACTGAAGTTTCACTACGTACAAGTGACCACAGAATCGCTAGATATGGCGCTGACGTCCGTACAACCACGATTAAGAATTTAATGCATGTTGTCCCCAAATCAAAGCACTCGCGTTCGTTTTTGAGTACAGAATGTCCCAAGGGGGATAAAAAATGCATAGAAAGAAGACTGATGCAAATGAGATACAGTACTTTACTGGAAATATGGTTAGAAAAATCTTTAAGAATTCACAAAACAGCCCGTCCTATTAAATCAAATCAGCGCTTCCTATACAGCGAGACATCATTTGCATTTTAGTTAGCCAATATGGAACCTTAGGAAGGGTGTAAAGCAGCGTTATAAAATTTAGAAAGGAATTTAATGTAATTCATAGATAGAATAACAAACCAGTAATGAGGACAGCGTTCACTTAAAAAGACGCAACATTCTCGGTTATCTTACATCAAAGAACACTTCATCTACATCCTTATTACTTTGCATCTTCGCAAAAAATCGACACTAGGCTATTTCATTCCCTTTTAACTGGGAGAAGCTAGTGATAAAGTTATCAGTCTAGTTAGTCTAATGGCTGAATCGGATAACAAAGCCGAGAATCTCTGGAATACTGAATGGAATTGAGACAGGGAAATCAAAAACTCCATAACTCCAATAAACCAAATTTTACAGGAGAGAGAAAAGACTTATTATTTCTCTTATTAACTTTAAATATTATACATTTATCTATTAATACTAGTGGCTTGTACAGAAAATGCTGCAAACTAAGTTCATTAGATGTTCAAATAAAAATTTTGCATATTTATTTTCAACGAAGAATACCAGACATTTTGAAAGTTATTTGCTTCCATAATAATGAAACATACTCCCTCTGAATGGTTTTTTTTAATGCCAAATACTTTTTCTTGAACCTATCCACCTTCAGTTTTTGAGTTTCAACGCGAAAACGCAAGTAACAATGTCAGGACGGTCAGTGGGTTTTTCATGTGGGAGTAAAGAATACCTATTTCAGGTTATTCTGGATTGTAGGTGAAAGTTAAAAAAAAAAAGTCAGGTTTTCTATGTTTTCGAACAATAGACATAGCATCTTGGTATAGCTGATTCATGGAGAGCTTGAAATGTAGAGGGTAAAATCATTTTATCCTGCTAAGAGATCTTGCTGAAATGATCGGGAGACTACAAAATTTTGTAGGCCTCTTATTTTATCAGTAAGTAATACCTTTTGGTCTTTCCTTAGGAACTGAAATTTTTGCGCTCTCTCGACCCAATACTGAAGACAATGACGCATATAAATATTTACACCACACCGCCATTAAGCAGGCCTACATGAAAAAGATCCAACCCCACGTGATTAATAACTATAAAAATATTTGAATTTTAATAACAATATTATTATCTTACGTAAGTATACTATACAGCCGCCACTCAGTAAATTATAGAAATGACGATCTAATTTAAGATATTCTCTACATCTACTTATATAACCCCAAAACGTTTCACTTTCATATCATCAATATAGCATTAATATGAATAATTAATGAAAAACAGTCACATCACGGCATTAACTATAATAATATTTCATTTCTATTGGTAATAATGTCATCAAACCACCTCACGTTTTGTAGATTTTAATATCTAATACACAGCTGTACTCAGAAAATTATAAACCGCATTATCAGACCTGTGAATTCTTTTTAGTAAGTCTTAAAGTTTTTAATAACCAATTGAATTTGACCTCTAAATATGTCGGCAATCCTGCAGGTCATGGCCTTCGTGTAATAGCGCATTGATTATTTTAGTGTGTGTTTTGTTTTTTTTCTGAAATGCAATTAGTTCTCAAACTGACGAAAGATGGATTTTGGAAAGTAGGAAAATTATGTAGGAAAATTAACATTTCACTGAAAACTACTATTTTTCTGAAAAACTTTGGGTTTCAAGCATGTAAATGAGGGGTCATTTATTAAAATCCGTTCAGCCGTTTTCTCGTAATTTCCATTACCAGTTCAAAAAAAAAAAAAAATATATATATATATATATATATATTTTATATATAGTCTACAGTCGACCTGGTTGGCAAGTTGGTATAGCGCTGGCCTTCTATGCCCAAGGTTGCGGGTTCGATCCCGGGCCAGGTCGATGGCATTTAAGTGTGCTTAAATGCGACAGGCTCATGTCAGTAGATTTACTGGCATGTAAAAGAACTCCTGCGGGACAAAATTCCGGCACATCCGGCGACGCTGATATAACCTCTGCAGTTGCGAGGGTCGTTAAATAAAACATAACATTTATAGTCTTTATCAATTAAATACTTCGAAATCGAAATTTTTTACATTATCTTACGCTACAATTTGAAATAAACACTGCTGGAGTTAGTTGTTTTCTGAGTTCCACAGTGTATGAATTAATAAAAGTGAATAAATATGAGCCATGTGAAGAAAAAAAAAGATAGGTATTATCATAATTCCCTTATGAAAAATTAAAATATACGAGAAAATGAAAGTTTATTATTA
Organism: Periplaneta americana; assembly: GCF_040183065.1. Taxonomy (NCBI): domain Eukaryota; kingdom Metazoa; phylum Arthropoda; class Insecta; order Blattodea; family Blattidae; genus Periplaneta; species Periplaneta americana. Next base: position 117,559,416 of record NC_091132.1, on the reverse strand, counting down.
AGATTAACATTGCTACATTTTTTTAAATTTCAAATATATGAGACAGAAAATCACAAATTACCATAAAGCACATCAAAATACACAAATAAAACCACAAACAATATTAAAATGTTAACACAGTCTCATTCATGTTACAGATTCTGTTTTTTTCTCTCACTCTCATATTCTTCCTGTGCATCTAGATTCTAGATTATTACTGTCCACAAACAGAGTTTGGTGATTCATACTACTTTCCTCAGAAAAAAACTGCATTAAATTTTGGAAGTACTTTTCCTTTCTTCTTTCAATGGCATTGCTGAATTATACTTTAGTTTACTGGGGAATGATGCATCTGTATTGGGATTCTGGAAGTTAATCGACTCAATATTGTGCATTTAATAGTCTTACTTACTTACTTACTTACTTAGTGTTGTGTTATGGATTTATATATGTGGGGCTAATACACTTTCACTTTTGTCACACTTTACCATTGATATGCTATTTACGAATGAAAATTACTTTCGCCTTGTATTGCTGTTTAATTATCCGACGTTCTGGAACCACTTTCAGGGTAGGATTTCTTAAGACTTGGAAGGAACATCTTTTTCTACTGCATGCGTTATGTTTGGGGATCCTTCCAGGTCATGGGCGACATGACTCTCAGATTAGACTGTTCGGTTCGTTTAACATTAAGTATCAACATCAGGTTAAACAATTTTTTAATTTTCACAAACTCTACCACACAAATTATATTGAAATCAGCTAATATGGTAATACAAAAGTCACTTCAAACTCTATAGTGCTTTAAATATTACCAATATAATATTTGTCATTGAAAATCAAAAAGAAAAGCATCACTTTATTGGCAAGAGAATGGAATTTTTCATTCGTTACTTATTGCATTTTGATAATCACCATTTAGTTAATTAAAACATTAATGATTTTAGAATTTACAAGTCTTTAGAGCATTCCTCTGTTCTCAGAAAGGCAATAGTCTGTATTCGCAAACAATAACAAATTCAAGGAAGTATTTTATACATTTCACGGCTCTTTCTGTACTTTGAGAGCTTTTACACTTCTTTCTTGTATTAAACTCTGACTCAAGCACATACAGTATATATGGAAGCAAAGAGTGCATTTGGAAATTCTACTTAGGCAGCATTACGAACAGTTCGATTCCTGATTTCGCTGGAATCTGAGTGGCGTGCTGTTCTGTAGATTTATCAATTCAAACTTTCAGGATCTGTAAGCCAAAAGGATTTCAGAAGAATCTCGATTCCTTGTCAATTGTCACTGTTTTTCCAAACTTACCAGTGAATTATGTTGTGGGTCTTGAAGTAGGATCTCATATTTGATAAGACTTTCTTATCACTCTTCAAGATAGTTTATAGTAAAAAAAAGTGAAGTTGTCTATGTTCTAAATGATACTGCCACATTTCAAATTTATCCATAAATGTTCTTAGCTAGTCGATCATATGTCGTGCAATTCTGTAACTCGCACGCACAACGTGCTAACGATATTTGATATCAGTCTCACCTTGTTGATATCCCATCTTTACCTTTAGCTATTCTAAAGCATAACCAGACAGTATTTCTTTACTAAAACCTTCAATGTGTTTATTTGTAACATAAAATGTCATGCGTAAGAAAGTTTAACAGAGCATAATACAAGCTTTACCTTCCTTCTTATAAAAAATATTTCTGTTTCGACTCATCACTAAAGGGAAATGATCTGGGGATTATATTGTTTTTCACTTAAAACGAGCCGCCACTTACTGCAGACGCGAGCAAACTTTTATACAGACACTACAGTACAGAGTCCGTTCTGCCTGCACTGAGGTTGTGTTCACACTTTGCGAGCACGAGTTGCCCACCCATGAACATATTCATTCATTCATTCATTCATTCATTCATTCATTCATTCATAGTTTTCCGTCTAAAGGTAGGTATTTCACTGCAAACCCAGCATTCTCCAATCTTTCCCATTTTCTGCCTTCCTCTTAATCTTTGCATATAATTCATGTAGGCCTATATTAATGTTGTCTATCATCCGATATCCTCCTCTGCTACGAACTTTTCCCCCCATTCACCATTCCTTCCACAGCATTCTTCAGTAGGCAGTGTATTCTCAGTCAATGACCCAGTCAATTCCTCTTTCTCTTCCTTTTCACGTCCGTTGCTTCCATATTTCCACATCAAGTAGGCGTATTGCAGTCTTTTCTATTCTTTTCTCTTTCGCCATACTTCAAGTAGCATTATATAAAAAACAGAAGAGCTTCTGAGTCAGCTATGCAGATGACGTCAAGATTATATATACGTATATATACATACACATACACCACGTCGTAACTCCTGAACAAAGATCCTGGCCTGTGCTCAATAGAAAGTTCTAAGAAAGGTGCGCGGAGATTGCAGTGTTGAGCAGAGGAGTGGGACCAGCTCCGTTATAAAAATTGGCTCTTCAGTACATGACGTATACCGGCAGGAATTCTACCCTGCAGTTTGCCATATCATATTTTCACCCTTCAGCGGATTTACATGAAAGAACAAAAATAAGTTCTAAGTAATTTCTACAAGTATTTGGTCCAGATGTAGCTCAATCAGATGACGAATTCTTTCCAGGAACGGGCATTGGATCCTCTGTGGATGCTGTCAGATTTATGACGAAAATAAAGTTTTACAGGCTAAGATGATTTTTTTAACAGTTCTTCAAACTGTGCTTCAACTCATTTCCAGATGTCTGGACACCTGATTAACACCACTAATTCCATAACAACCATTTTCTTATTTCATTATTTGTGTCAAATGTCTCAGCAGTGATTTCACTGACTACCTTTTGTCTTCCAGATTTATTTTTATCAGCAACAGAAAACCAGTTTCCTCAAATCGCCTAATTAAATTCTCGTAATTACAAATGGAACGTATTGCTCTTAAATGGTTTAATGTCTTAAATTTTAATTTAACCAACTGAAGCCACTGTAAAATTAAAAAAAAAACTTAAATGCTATTTTTTTTTATTCTTAAGATCATACGTAAAAATTCATGAAAATCCATGCAGAAGTTGATGAAATACGATTAAGTTTAAGTCCTGATATAATTCACACTATACGGTCTCCTTAAATTTTAGAATTAAACCCTCAACATGATAAAATGATCAACTCTGATGTTTTATGATGTACAAAGTTGTTCATAAGTCAGGAAAGATTATTTTATGTTCACAGCAATTTGTGTTTCAATTCTTTCACTACTGTTATGGCCGGTTTCTCCAAGTATTGTTAGATCATTTAACGAATGTTAAACTCTAAACAGTTTGTTAAATATACAGTAGTTTTTTCATGTCTTCAACACTAGTTTGGCTTAACAGATTGTTAAGTGTTTGTTAACTTTAAACGTAGGATTTTATGCAGTTAACTCATTTAACCGATAGTTAAATATGGCAGATGACACCACAGCTGTTCAAATAGAAGTTGTGAAAATATTTTATTTCTCTCTTTAAGCAATGTTTCGTGAATGACTGATAACATAACATTTAAAATACACTTTAGGAAGCTAATATAGGGACGATAATCTTCAAAAGTGAACTGATTGTCATATTGGCTGCTTATTGTGATACTGAGTTATTATATATTGAATATTTAGAAAATGTGGGATCTTAACATGGCAAGGTAATTAGGAATGATGATTTATATACTATGCATGATACTCAATTTGTGACAATATAGATTTTCAAAACAAGTAGGCCTCAAAATTTACAAGAAACTGAAACCAGACTTGAAATCCTACAAGCAGAAATAGACCATTTATTCCAATTCAGCATCTACTATTTACTCTTGATTCTGTGATACTGGCTCTTTTCAACTAATTATAGCCAATGTCAATAGTGTTTCAAAATATTCAATGAGAATTATATTAAAAAGTTTTCAGCAAAAGTCATTTCTTTGAGAAGTCATCTATTAACATTAGTATTATAACCTCACTTTGTAATAATATTATTATTCAATAGTAGTCACCTACAACTTCCATTTGTGCGAGATCGTGCGTACTTGCTTGGTTTCCTCACAAAACCAATCCGCGGAAAATCTAAAATTCCACATTCAGTATTCTCAACCTAACACACATAACAATTTCCCTTTTCTTATCGCTTAAGTGACATATTGATTTTACTGCTTCAGGCTTTTAGCAAATTATTTTTAGAGACGTTCAATATAATAATAATTATAAATTGGAAACTTACCACTGCAATTTCACCTAAATTGCACTGTTAATTATTGTTTTTAAATATTTGCAAAAATTAAGTAAACTCTACAACTCCACTAAAGTTACTGCATTCGTGGTGCAAGTAACATTAAGGAAGCCGTGAAAAAATCAACAAGATTCCAGACTCATCATAGACTGGGGGAAAAAAAGACAGACGTATATCACGGTCTGCTGGAGTATAGTAAACACAGAAAACATTTTAAAGCAACAATGTTGAAGATAGATATTTTTGTTTTGCAAATTTGCCGTCATTAAACAGAAACCAAGATGGATATTTCATTGCAATTAATCAGAAATTCCTCTTTCAGGTATGTAATAAACGATCTTCGCACAAAATAATGTACGATACAAGAGCGGCATGTTTTCTTTCAATTCTCGGACATTAAAAAAGCTCAACTACATTTCGCTTTTTCAAACTTTTCCTCGAACATGAAAACTTCAACATACCACTCTTGTAACACATATTACTATTGTCTTCTTCTTTATCGGCCATGGCCTACTGTACCAGGTTATGATTTTATTTTATACATGTTTCATGACTTTCTCTACAATACAGTATTTAAAGAATTATATGAGCCAATAAAAAGTGCCTTACATGAGCAAAATCATTACCAACTGATATTGAGTGCTTAAAATAGTGTTAACGACTGTTGTAGTTAAGTGTTGGTTGTTTTAAACAAAAAGATGTTGAAGAAATGGAAAATACATTAACAAAACGTTAAAAATAAACACTGTTAATTTAACACTAGTTAGGCCAAATTAAAAATTTCTTGGAGAAACTGGCCATTAGTATGACAAATGAAATAAACAGCAACTGAAGTTATTCTTGAATGAGATAATGTGTTCTTCACAAATTCATAACACACTGGCATTATTCAAAGTTATTATGAATGTAATAGAGATTATTCCAGCGTACTGAAAAGATTCTGAATTTTAAATAGATTGACGTATGGGCCTTGCAGTTTGTCGTCATTCTGGAATGTTATAAACATTTTATAAATAATTCGCAATACGGGTGTCGACCGCTACAGCACTCGCTATCAGCGTATTCCGAATCTCACCGGTCCGGTGGCATCAATGACGTCACGTTACAGCGAAATATGGAACAAAACTGCTGGAAGGATCGATGGCTGTCATGGCGACTGCACAAGTTGTTGTGTGTGCTACGCTAGCAAAATATTGCGAAATTTTCGTACTGCCATCTTGTTCAAAGAAAAGATAGCATAAACAATTTATTTCTTGAACCGGTAGTAATAACGGGTCCGTTGACATGTTCGCTCATAAGCCATTAACATATTGTTTTTACGTTGTGCTCATTACAAACAATGCAGCAGAACTAAAGCAGAACACACCGCCATGACACAACAGTGCACGATGTTATTCGTCTGCTAATTCCCGCCCTATACAAGAACCAATCAGATTCACTGATGGCGGCTGATGGAGACTGCCACCACCTTTGCAAGTTGATGGCACCGGTGGAGCATCAATGACGTCATCGGTGGAATTCGGAACACCGTGATGCCATCGGATTGCTCACCGGTGAGATTCGGAATACGCTGCATGGTTCCTGCTCAAGGCGTAAACAAATCACTACAATACGCATGGACCGATCACTATAACACTCGGCACTCGCCAGTCTTCCGGAACAAAGCGTAAACAACTCACTGGAACACGCACTACACCCACAGCTAAACATGTACTACGTTTAGAAACTTTATCACAGTGGGTGGTTACTATTTGTCTCAAATTTTTAAAAGTATCCTGCCTGCACCGATTTGATTTTGAATTCTACAAGTGACATCTTACCGTTAAGCACTTCTGCATGCAGCATCAAAATTCTTTTAGCACGACAAACGTTTTGCTTTATCCTCCGAAGTCGCACTTTTGCTGTGTTGATTCGTGAATCATGATTTGTTTTTTGCACTGTATTTCGGTAATATTCCAGACGGAAGGATGCGAATTGTAAAATTGATCACTGTAGTGTCGACGTAAATGCCTCGGGATCATGTTGTGGTAGCAATTACTGCATTCGGAGACCGCCCACTTTGAGGGCGGGAGAAGGTGCATATGGTATTCGTCTTCGCTAGGGTTACCATCCTGTCCAAATTCAACCTCGCAAATTTCTAACGCAATAATTAACAATAAATCCCTATTAGAAACAACAACCAAATTTCTTGGCTTAAAAATCGATAATGTGTTAAATTGGAAAAATCATATTAAGGAAATTACCCCCAAACTAAATTCAGCATGTTTTGCTTTTTCATCTAGCCTATGCAAAAGATAGTAAATATCAATACCTTAAAAACAACATACTTTGCATACTTCCACTCGGTAATGAGTTTTGGAATAATATTCTGGGGAAATTCCACAGATAGTAACAGTATATTTCTATTACAAAAAAGAGTAATTAGAATAATAGTAGGTGCCAAATGTAGGGAATCGTGTAGGACTATTTAAAAAAAACTACAAATAATGCCCATGGCTTGTCAGTATATCTTTTCATTAATAATCTTCCTCTTATGTAATCGTGAAAACTTTGCAACTAATTCAACAGTTCATAGCATTATACACGTCAAAAAAAATTACTTTCATACTCCATCGGCAAGTCTATCGTGCTATCAAAAAGGAGTGCGTTATATGGCAGTAAAAATTTTTAATAGCCTCCCTATCGATATAAAAAATGAAACTCAAAACATAAGATTATTTAGGGTCAAATTAAAGAAGTACCTAATTTCTCACGCCTTCTATTCTGTAGGTGAATTCATGACATTCAATAACGCTTCATGAAATGATACTAAAACTTTCTGTTGTACCAGTAGACTATATTGTATATCTCTTCTGTATATATTTCATCTAGACTGTGACTATAAATTAAGACTTTATAATAGTATTACGTTTTTTGACTTGTTCCATATTCTAGCTGTGAAGCAATGTATGAATACCATGGAATGTTAATAAATACCATACGATACAATACAATACCACGAGAAGAAATTCTATAAGAAGAATTCTATAAGAGGACCTTACTGAAAAAATGAGGACTTTTTAAAAATTGGTGTGAACAAAATTAAAGATAAAAACAATGGCTCACTTTTGTCAGTTTTCTCACTAGTTGCTGGATCAGTATTACATCTGTACCCTGCTTATCGGTGGAGCCCATTTTGTGCACAAGAGCCTGAAGAGACAAACATATCTTGTAACAAATAACTATGGAACTGTTCACTGGACATGTCTTTGAAATTATATTTCACTATGATGATACCTCTGACTGTCTCCGTTAGCATGTGATTTCGTTCTTTTGTCCATTGAGCAGCTATTAGGGAGAATATTAAATACTCTCTCAGCACTTCCATTGTGACTTGGGATAAATAAATAGAATTGATATATTTTTAAGAGTTCTGAGAAAGTTTCAGTGCTCGCAGAACTATTTGAATTGAAGAATTTGCACCATTGTTTATCTAAACTTAAATCTTTGTCAAAATTAACTTGATTGGCATGTCTTTGTACACTGCAGAATAAAATTCATAAAATAGCTTAGAATAATGAATAGTCACATTTTTAGATTGTAAAAATTCAATGCATGTTAATAGGTCATCATATTTTGTTTTTTTATGTGCTCCAGCTTCAACCATTGAAAGCAGTTGAATTCTTCCACAGGTTTTCACCATTTGTTTAGATATTCCATGATAATATCGCACATTATTTAATGCCTGAATGCCGGACATTCCAAATTTTTTTAAATGCCTGCCGGAGAGGATAAAATGATTAAAAAAAAAGAGGACATGACCTCCTTTTCCCGGACGGATGGTAACCCTAGTCACCACCAATTTAGTTGAAACTTATGTCTTAAGATACCAGTTGAAGCTTTAAAATGCAAATCCAGAGAGAGAAAGAAGATTTTTAATGTCACTACAGAACAAAACAAACCATTGATTCTTACTTCCTGCACATCTGCAACCAAACCCGCATTTCGAAAATGGACGCCACAGAATATCAAATTCACAAACATGGCAAATGGTGCAAATTATATTATATATGAATAATGCAGAGGGCTAATTTAGATAAAAGCGGGATTTGCGTGACACGATAGTAATGAGGTACGATTACAATTACATACAAATTCTAATTTCTGATACACACAGCTATTACTATTAATGAAAACGGGTAGAATTTCAACTGAAATTAACTCACAATTGCTATATCTAGTTAATTATTATAATGCAATAATGCGTAATATACGGCACAGCAGAATACAAACCGCACTTTGTGAAAGAATACAACCTTTATGGCAAGACATTAAATATATTCACCAATGAACAATTATATCATATTGAAAGTTTAATACATTCATATATACCGCATGTTCCATTTAAAACTACAAAATATATTAAGAGATTATGAAATACCCATAATGAAATGACTAGCCTAAAAAAGTCCCGTTAAGGGCAAAGGCCTCCTCCTATAGAGGGAGAGCTCTATTTATCTCACGCGGTGAGCTACTCCGTGTAAGAGATGTTTATGACCTTGGAATTGTTCACTTGGTTCACATTCTGCACTGTTTGGTATTGTTCGCTTGTTTCTGTCGCACTGGTTTTAGTCGCTGTTCACTTGTCTTCTTAGATTTTTCCAGTCTTCCCTTTTTCTTGCTCTGCTTGACCAATGGCTTCCTACACGTTCACTGCAGAGGTCGGCCCATCTTCTTCTTGGTCTTCCGCGTGATCTCTTGTCAATGCGGGGATCCCATAGTGTGGCTGTCTGCGTCCATCTTCCGTCTCTAAGTCTTGCAACATGGCCTCCCCACTTCCATTTGGTGTCGGTTGCTTGCAGTGCTGGATCTTTAATTGCTGTCATCTTTTGTAGCACTTCGTTTGGAACTCTGTCCCTCAGTGATAAGCCTAGTATCCTCAGCATCTTTCTTTGGCATATTTGGAGACTGTTACGAAGTTTGGCAGTGAGAGACCATGTCTGACACCCATATAACAGTATAGGAGTTACGCAGGTCTTCAATATTTCTATTCTGAGTTTCTTGCAAAGTGTTCTCTCCAGAACGATGAACTTGAGAGTCCAGAATGCCTTCCACGCGAGAGAAATCCTTCCTTTTATTTCCTTCTCTGTCTTCTGGTGAAAGGAGACTAGCTGTCCTAGGTATACGTATTCAGATACGTATTGTAGTTCTGCACCATCAATTATTATGGGTGACTCCGGCCCGTTTGACATTACTTGTGTCTTGGTCATATTCATCATCAGGCTTGCTGATCGCATAATTCTTGGAGCACTGACTGCAGTTCTCCGAGCGATTTAACGAACAATACGACGTCATCAGCAAACCTTAGAATATTTAGTCTGCTGCCGTTGATGTTTATTCCACAATTCCTGTTCCAGTTCAGTTTGCGAAAAATGTTTTCCAATACAGTTGTGAATAATTTTGGGAAAATTGGGTCTCCTTGTCGCACTCATCTTTTGAGCCTGAATGGTCGTCCTTCGATCTCGGTTTTCATTTTGGCACAGCTTTGATTATACAGTTTATTTAGTGTCGTGATGTATTTGTTGCCGACCCCTGCGTATGTAGTGCTTGCATTACACTCGAGTGTTCAACCGAGTCGAAAGCTTTCCTATAGTCTACAAAAGCCAGGTATACTGTTAAATGAAATTCTTCAGCCTTTTCCATGATCTGGCTCACGGTTTGAAGATGGTCTGCCGTGCTGTACCCTGAGTGGAACCCCGCTGGTCAGTGTTTAAATCTTAAAAGCATAAGAACTTAAGCACATTCATGGCGAAATCTTATTTCATTCCCTGAAGTTCTTATAGGACTGAAAGGAATCGAACCTGCATTCTTCGCTGAAGCTATTTATAAGAGTCTGCCATTCCACTTATTTAATTTGTCCCTCAAGTATCACAGTGCTAAAACGCAGTTACACTAGACTCTCGCTAGTCAGGCCCTCAGTAATCCGACCTCTCAATAATCCGCCTTCCTCCTAGTGCATTTCCTATCACATGTATTGCATAGTTTTATGAGAAATTTGCACCGGTACCGTGTGTTATACTGCATTACTTGTATATACGTATACACTCGCCGCTCACGTGTCGAACATTCTAGTTTCGATTTAGAAGTGCAAGTGGTTGGCGCAGCTTATAACATTAAATTTAATGACATCTGTACGCACTCTCAATAATCCGGCACCCCTTTGTGCAAGGAATGGCCGCATTAGCAAAGGGTTTATTGTATCATTCGGGCACCAAATTCCTGGCACAGACTACAGTGTTACTTGTGGTGGCAAGATAGGACAATATGGATTATTGCGGGAGTCTCTCGTTTCTCTCAACTTTAGAAATGTTCACCTTGCACTCCTCTTAATTAATAAATATCATCGACATTATGTATCAAATTTAATTAAATATTTTGTTCAAAGCACAATGAAAGACACAATCAATATATAAAAGTACAAATAAAAGTCAATATACTATTTTAAATCGCGGATGTGTTAATTAAGAAGAGCTAATGGTACTTCTACTTGGAGGGAAAAAATATTTGTGGCATAACATTTTAGATGGACGTAGTAGTAATGTCAACTTAGTGATTTTGTCGTATCAAGCGACTTTTAGCTGGTGTTGACAACAGTTTAAGTCTAGAGTCTGGCAACAACAATGTATAGCGACTTTTAAGACACAAATATTAGACATTTGGTTAATATCTTTGCTGATTAAATAGGATGTAATAAACATGTTTTTAATAGTATATTAAAATATTTCATTGTCTTTTTCTACTTCCCTAAGATTCCTACATCTCTTTGTTTTATTGTGCTATGCAAATTTAACAATAGAAAAAACGAAAATCCATTAATCCATGAAACTGCAGGTATAGGTATCCTACAAACAAAACTCAGCTCGGACTCCTCGCGGTGGACATGCTATACCCCTCTTACTCCCCTGCAGTAGGCTTGAGAGCATGCTAGAAACGGGAGCATACGTCATCTGCGCGAGACAGTCACGCCCGCTGGTTTCTGCGCACCAAGGTTTCCTTGTTGGATGCCTATAGCAAGATTATCGACATCGTATGGCAAACATCTGAATCTGAGAGCTGACAGTATGTTGTGATATCATTATGAAGGAGGGAACTTATTGTTATATACTAGGGAATTCGAAAAGTAATGGCAACATAGTTACTGTTTCACATTGAATTTATTTAGGTTACTTTTAATATTACATACTTCAAATATTATAGTGTCCTACCATGTCAACAATAGGCCTACGTTGCCAAATTCTTAGAAGACGGCATTTCTGGATATATCTGATCAATCCAAAGATCTTCGGAGGTCAACTCTTAATCGAAAGCGAATGTCTCGCTTCCACCTAACTTGCAATAATGCCCTAAAACACTGAGTTGCATATTTTTCTCTTGAAACTTGGATTTTAGAGCACCTTTGTTCGTATCTTTAGCCACTGTATTTACAAAATAAGACTACTTCGAGACTTTCAATATTGCAAATTTATGAAATAATCGCTGCTCTATTACGTAGTACAAGATTGCAATGGTCACCGCTAGGAGCACTGATTTACAGCACTGTTGCCATTACTTATAGAAAGTTGTAGTATATTACGTTCTTTTAGAGACATCTACAGACATTTTGAGGTTACCATTAATATTACGATTTTTAGCGACATCTAACCACTCTTGAGGTTCAACTTAGCAACAAAGAGTTACCAGGAATTGGCATCTCTGCAATCTGCCCAGCTAGATTACAACTTCGTGTCTAACGTTGACGACCAAGTACCAGTTGTCTGAATCTTCTTATAACTATAATTATATCGAGTTGATCCTTCGATATCTTGGCCGTTAGGGACCTGTTTGAATATATCTCTAAACTCACCAATAGGGTTCTTTCATCTCATCTAACCCCTATCTTCAAAGGATCCAATTAGCACGAAATATATATTAGTGAATAGAGTAGTAGTAGGCCAAGTAGTAATAGTAGTAATAATAGATTTATTTCTAGTGGCAGAGTTAAGGCCATAAAGCTTTCTCTTCCATCAACCACTATTAGAAAAATAGCAAAGCAATAGCAGAAATAAGGAACATAATAATAATAATAATAATAATAATAATAATAATAATAATAATAATAATAATAATAATAACAATAATAATAATAATAATAATAGAATTAAAACAAGTTTAGTTACATGTAATTCTAAAAATCAAACAAATTGTAGTAATGTGAATAGAATTGTTAAAATAATAAAGAAAATTTATATGTTAAAAATAAAAATCATATATTAGAAAATAATATATTTTAGGAAAGCTCACAGTCTAAGCAATCTATTTGACAACCGGGTACTGAAATTAGTAAATGTCTGACAGCCCCTTAAGGTATGAGGTAGGGAGTTCCAATGACGAAAATTTGAAACGGTGAATGATGGAGAGTATCGGGAAGTTTATGATGAAGTATACTCAATGTACCGGCGATCTGAGATCGAGTATTTAGGTTATGGTTGGAGCATAAATACACAAGACGAGACGACAGATAACTTGGGGTTGAGGTGCGAAGAATTTGAAATAGAAGAGAAAGACAGTGTAAAGTTCTGCGGTCGTTGAGCCGGAGCCAAGATAAGGATTCGAAAAATGGTGAAATATGATGGTATCGTCGGACATTGCACACATATTATGAACACGTTGTAATTTGTTCGAAAGTTCAGTGTCTAAGTCAGTGAACAACACGTCACAATAGTCAAAGTGCGGCATTACAAGTGTTTGAACTAATGTTTGTTTCAGTGGCGCGGAAAAGAAATGCTTGAACCGGCTTAACGAGTGAATATCTGAGCAGAGTTTTTACAAGTGTGCTTTACTTGGTAATTCCACTTAATTCGTTATCAAAATATATTCCTAGATTTTTAACGATAGATGAGTAAGGAATTTCAATATTACTAAGCGTAATGGTCGGCATTTGACTATCGTTCAAAGTGTTCAACAGTCTTTTGGCTTCGATGATTATGGCCTGCGTCTTAGCTGCATTAAGTCTAAGTCTGCTGGCCCATGTCGAGACTGAAATGAGATCGCTGTTTAATTTGTGGATACAGTACAGGAAGGACTTCTGCCCGCCAGTTTGTACATAAATATTTTTATTTAAGAAAGTGCCTATATTATTCAAAGAGAATAAGAAAACTACATGGCGACAGAACAGCATATGTGCATGTATTAAGTGAATTGATTGTAAAAATAAAACGCAATGCGAAATCTGACTCTCAACCGAGCCTCTAGCAGGCTCTGGGTACAAAAAGCGCGTACTATAGTTAATATACTGAGCGGCATCTGTAATTTAACACAACACAAATTATAATAATAAATATTACTATACATAAGCAGTTAGAATATCATTTATTCATCTAAATTAAGAAAGGAGTGTATTCAGTGCTGTACAGTCAGAGCACAAAAAATTGTGCAATTCACAAAGTCAGTAATAAAAAGTAAACAACAGAACAATAAAATTAATTCAAAAACTCTCAACAACATTGACATTAAAAAACTCATTAATTTCATAAAGTGGTTTGTTGATTAACCAACCGGAGACAAGTCTGTTAAAAGACTTCCTTTCCAGATTAAAAAGATATCTCGGAAACTTATTTGCTATTTTTGAAGACATAATACAATAATTATTCATTGTTTTGGTTAGCCTACACTTAGGTATGTCAAAAAGGTCACGGTTTCTGGTATTGTATATATGAATATTATTCCTATGTGTCAACATTTGTGAATTTTCTTTGACGAAATTTAGGACTTGATAAATATACAGTGATGTTACAGTCATATTTTTTTCATTCACAAATAACGGTCTGCAGTGTGCCTTCATTGATGAATAAGTTATAATTCTAATAGCTTTTTTTGTAACATAAGTACCTCATTAGTATAACTACTATTACCCCATAAAAGTAGTCCATAAGAAAGTATACTATGGAAATAAGAAAAATAGATAACTCTAATGTAATTCTTCGGGACATACATTTTCAAATTTCGCAGAAGAAATATTACTCTTGACAATTTTTTACAAACAGAATCAACATGGTCTGCCCAAATAAGTCTGCTGTCCACAGTAATACCAAGAAGTTTAAAATTATTATTTTCCATGACTGCACTACTAAATAACAAAGATGCAGTTTTACTTTCATTTAAAAGAAATTTATTAGAACGAAACTACTTCTTTCCTTTATTAAAAACGTAATTACTAAGAGTTTTCAATTCATTAATATGACTATGACTTGTCAAGAAAGTGGCGTCATCAGCGAATAGCACAGAATAAGCAGAGACATTGCACACCAAATCATTAACCATTATTAAAAATAACATAGGACCCAACACTGATCATTGAGGCACACCATATTTTACATTCATGAGCTTAGATTTATTGCCATCAATGAAGACACACTGCTGACGGTTATTAAAATAAGACACAAATAATTTTAATTAATTATCTCTAATACCATAATATTGTAATTTTTCTAATATAACATCCTGCGAAACACAGTCGAAGGATGGCTGGTGAAACTGTCTGCCTTCTTGTTTAAAACATTCATCACACACCTTTAACAAGTAACGCACCACTTGTTGAAAAATACAGGCGATGTTTTACCGGATTATATATAAATATATATATAAATATATATATATATATATATATATATATATATATATATTGTTATTATAAGATATGTGGATATGTTTTGTGCATTTTGTTAATCCCGTGATCAAGACTCTCTAAATATCTCTGGGGAAATTTGAAAGGGAAATGTATAAAAATAATCCACAATGTCTGGAAGAACTGAAAATAGCAAGTAAGGAAACATCGTCTTCATTTCATTATGGGAACTGTAGCAAGTGATGCGTCACTCTTTAAACAGGTGCGACATATGGTTGGGACAAGAAGGCAGACAGTTGTAGGTTCTCCTTTCTGAATTTGCGTGAATTAATTATTGCAACTGCTTATATTTTACATTAGAATATTTTGTGACGTGTAAAATTACCAAAACTGTGCGGAGTATCACTAATAGCAAACTGTGTGTGTAAGCGAAATCTGCGAACCCCTCGGCCAAGAGCCAGGTTGCAGCGTTGCGGTTGCTCTGGGTCTTAGGGCCTATTCACCAGATATTTTGGGCCATAGTTATCAGCCGAGTGGAAGAAAGGACGGAACCCTATGAATAAATGATAATGACTATGATTAACATTATAAATTTTTCATGAAGAATAATAATTACTATTACTATTGCCAAATATTATTATCATTATTATTATTATTATTATTATTAATCAGGAAAATCTAAAAGTTCTGCAGAAACAATTATTATTGCAGTTCCCTGAGATAAACATATACAGGGACATCATTTTATTTTTACTTCAATTTTTATTGTACCTGAGTTTTTTAATGTACTTCACTCTCACCCCTCTACTAGTAAACTTCGAACGTTCTCCACACAGAACCAAGGCCGCGTATGCAGTCATAGTAAACAGTACTGAGTTAGTGACTATAGTAAGTTCCAGAAATATGTTCGCTTTTTCCAGTGACGAAATAGCTTTCCATATTGAATCGTATTTTCGCACAGGTACTGTCGTCCGTTTGCCTGCATCGCATCCCGATTTTCCCCACCTGCTTCTGCTCGCCCCTCTGCAAAGGCTAGTGGCTGGGCTGTCTTAGCTCTTTTCTGAAAACATTCATTTGTTAGGAATTGGACGTCTACGTAATATTACATAACTATTTAAAATAACTTAAATAAAAGCATCTCGTTAAGTAATTAACCGTCACGTGATTTTTCCCCCTTTCTACGACCCTGCGACAAAGCCACTTGGACGAGCAGTAGATAGCATAGCTGAGTAATTTTTATCTTTTCGGATCGGGCAGAAGTGAAGATTGAATTAACAGTACGTAAGGTAGGCCTACTCTTTTATAGAGTAGGTACAGAATTATTTCAACTTTAGTTACTAGTACGAAGGACGAAACTGGTAATTGGATTTAGGTACAATAGTCTACAGTGCGATAATATGCTCAAAAAAACTGAATCCTGTATCGAAATGAACGGCCACCATTTTCAAAAATGCGTTTAAATACCCATATTATGATTATTTTTCAATTTAACTTCATTCTCTATACTGTACTCTAATGTTCTGTAGACAATATACTATACATTGCATAATGAATACGTCAGCAGTTCGTGAGTAAAAACACTTATAGATAATATTGTACTGTATTTTGATTAAACAAAAACCTAATGAAAATTATCAAACTCAAAATCGCGATATTTCCTAGTTTACGTAAATGGATGAGCTATTTTTCTTCCCTCCTATACCTAGTAAAGTGATTTGTTTGTATTTTATGCCAGTATCGTCGAATTCCAGTTTTAGAAGGGGGTAGCGAACGGTGTTTCTGGTTCTCAAAAATTAATCCAAAAGTATAGCGAGGTTAATATAGAAATGTTAGTAAAAATAAAATTATGTACTCTAATACAGAAACATGTATATAATATAACAGTGCATAGTTCAACATGTATGTTGAATATAAAGTGAAAGTCATCTGTCGGGCCATAATAAACACGGTGAGTGAATATTTTATGTTTCTTTGCAATGAGAGAGTAAATAAATGTTTTAATTAAGATTTTTTCGGAGTGCTGGAGTAATGTGAACGAGAACAAACTCTTAAATTGAGAAATTCCGTCGCGCAGACAAATTGCAGCGCTTCTGTAATGAGAAGATGTAAACTTAAAAAAATCCCTTTATAAAGTCAATCCCGGAGTTATTAAACATAATGAACAACAAAATGGGTTTTTATTATGCACACAGATTAAACATGCAAATCTCTTCTCTCCTATCACGGCACAAAACAACTTTCTTACATTTACATTAATGCGCGGAATGCCCTCGGAATATAATTACGCAACGTTGATATAAAGTAAATGTTTGTGAAATGTACTTCATTCCCAAAACTACATTAAGGAGTTCTCGTGAAATTCAGTTCTCCCGCTTTCTGTTTATTTACTGTATATCTAATTCTAACGTCATAATTTCCCTCTCTAGATTTACATCTAAATATCTATCACCCACAGAGCCTCTGAACCTATTCCTTGTCTAGTGTTGTCTTCCTGTGTTAGGCCTTACCTTCGGGGGTGGCAATGCATCAGGGTAGGTGGAAACTGCACACAGCTTTTCGAGGGACCCACTAATCCTACCCGGATACTGCACACTGATTCACGAGGGTTTTACTAATCTTACCCGGAAACTGCACAATTTACAAAATATGTTTCTTTTGCATTTGGCTGACTTTACATTGAAACTTCGCTTAGGTCTACTTCTTTCCTTCATTACTTTGCAGTTTAAGATAAGTATCAGTTTGTATGTCCAGAAGTTGATCCACGAATTTATACAATGAAGGATGACTGCGGTAAAAACTGGCATTAAAATGCTTGTGAAATGATTCACAGCCATTTGTTGCGCGAAAGGTTGATGCAGTCATGGCTGCCCATACAGTGGAAGAGAAAACTGCATCTTCGGAGATATTTGTTTCTAGTAAATAATCTGCAAATTTCTCAAGTCTAGTATCTATCGGTTTTACCTCAGTCAGGTCCATAGCGAAGAAATCCTCGAATTCCCCTGGATTCAAATACATTATTCCAAAAACCATCCTGAGCCACTGTCCTATCTCACTGTCTTCTTTGTACTCCTTCGCCAGTCCTACACACTGTATTTACGCCACCAAGATTGCGCAAGATGGAAGCTGCAACATACGAGTATAATAGTAACCCATTCCTAAGTTTTCAGTATAGTGGAGCATGTATAGCTAGTTCAAAGTCTGTTACTGCATTAGATGGAGTGAAGTTCATGTTGCACGCTGCACATTTATTTATAATTACCTGCAATAGCTTTTCAGAAGTTTGAACACTTTTATTGGGTAAACTACAAAATATCAAAGGGGCATACTGATCATTATTTACCCCGTGAATTGTAAAAATTTGTTATGAAAACTGAAGACAATAACGAAAAGTTCCACCATGTATATTGTATCAAGTCCACATAAATAGATAGGCCAGGTAAACACAATTATTCCATTGTTTTTGTCACTGAAAAGGACGAAATCTTCACCTCGGTTAGTAATAAAGTTTAAATGACTCAGTCTGTCATGAACTTCATGTTGCGATTTAGGTAGAACAGACTGAAGTTTTCTCCGCGATCTGTATAAGTTATCTTTTATTCGAGATATGTCACGCACTTTCAGGTTTTCTGTAGGCAAGATTTGACAAATAGCATGAAATATTTTTATGGCTTACTATTAACATCATCGATGGTTTTCTTTTCGTAACTGCATTAATTATTTGGCGACTTTCATGTTGTTCAGGAAGATATAAGCTAAATTTTCGCATTGCATTTTCTAACACAACACCTAAACATTACTTAATACTTTTATGCTCGACCATGCCGAAATGTAGTAATTATACACCTGGTAGTAGCCCTTTAATGCACCTCATTAAAGTACACCTATTCATTATAGTTCAGTTGTTCAGCCAATGAGAAATCACCTTTGTAGCATTATAAAAGCGCAAGTATCGATTATTCTCGGATATGCAATCGAAAGACAACTAGCGAAAAGTCACGGAGGCTGGAAATTCAATACTGTCGCAGAAGGTTATGTTCTGTTACTATAATAATTAGCGTTAAATGTAAATGATATTCAAATAAATTCAATTTGTCATCTCGTTTTTCAATTCTAAATCAATTTCCAGGTTATATCAAGACTAATGTTCATGTTATTCTGTGGATTATATCATAGTCAATGACATTCGTGCCTCGGAAAAAATCAATACTTTCGCGTCTGCGCACATCTCACAATTTAGAAGGTCAGTTCCGCTCCTCACTTAGATAACCATAACATGAATACTTATGAATAATTTCAAGTTAGAAATATGGTCGAGCATAAAAAGTCGTATGAAACTTGCCTATAATGGTAATTAAGACGCTCGTATGAAAATTATGAAACTCGCTTGCGCTCGTTTCATAAACAAAAATACTCGCGTCTTAATTACTACCATTATAGGCTCGTTGCATAATGTACTATTTCAATTCCTTGGCTTGATAAAATTTACAATCCTCTTATACCAGCACTAAATTTCCCCGTTTCATTTCGAACTAAATTAAAACAGTTTAGTTAATTAAAACTATGTAGTATCGGCTAAGCAGTTACAAATCATTTTGTTGTGCAGTTTCCATATGACCGTAATCCAGATAGAAAATGTTGGTGTGCAGTTCCTTATGACTGAAATCCAGGTAGAAAATTTTGGTGTGCAGTTTCCGACGCCCGAATGCATCATGTTAACAATGACGAGAGGGTCAATTTTTAATGTACAGTAAAATACTCCTACGTCATGATCTCCATACAAGTGAAGCCGGAACGGGCCAATAAACCAATTTTTGGAAGAAATGATGACGACGGTGATAATGATGATGAAGACGATGTATAGTCCTAGAATTCGCACCGCAAGACGTAGCTAGTAGAATTTACGCGAGTCGGGGAAAGGGAAGCAGCTCGTTACTGTTCCATAGCAACAGCACACTGTATCAACAGCGACAGAACACTGTGATTACCTACATAAAGCAAATTATACAGGGGTGGTAATACTTCGTGGTCGTTCCTTATCTCACAACTACTGCACAGAGATACTGACATAACTACGTCAGTAGACAGCAGGCAACACACACGACTTTCCATGTACACAACAGTACTGAAAAAGGTGTAAGATTATTCAAATTTAAAATAAAGGAAGGAAAAACAGTGTAACAGCTCCACAATGCCACGGCAATGTATTTGGATCACTGTTGCACGTTTCAAAAAGGCAGGTGATGTAGTAAATTACTCGAAATGAAATTAAATTTACAGAACAAATGTTCAGGGGGTCGAATGAGCGACCCCAAAGCGCTATGCGTCCATTTACCTATACACAGAAACAAACCTAACCTAACCCCATTACCGTGATAATCTGGAAGCTAGCCAAAAGAACGGTTCTGGTACTGAACAAGAGATGATCAGTCACAAGTTACATGTAGCCGCCTTCTTTGTGTCTGATGTTAACAACATAACAGCCCAATGACACTGCCAAGAGTAAAGAAGTGGATTTTTAGATTTACGGAGAACGCGGATGCTGTTTGAATGAATATACTTTCCTTCCTTAACATCATACATTTACGTGGACAAATAGCTATTTTGTCCGGGAACTTAAAAGCTTTGAATATTTTTTTTTATTTGAAGGAGATGCTATTGGAAATTGTAGAATATTTTGGATAATCCTGTGTAAATCATCTATATTGCTAATATAAGTAAAATTAAGAAATTAAAAGAAATGAAATATAATTATTTTTGACATTCGGAGCAGCAAATCTTATGAGAAATTTTTAAAATAAGAATGAAGACTGATCCATCAACTATTGCCATTATCATGAAAGCTTCCATAGATATTTCGGGTTTCAGTGTTCCACAGCTCTTGTGTAATCTTTCTCAGTTTAACGTTCATTACTGTACGTTGAAATATCAGGTGTCTATTTGTCTGTTTGCGCTCTATCTTTATCTTATGACGTAGAAGTTTCGTTATTACATGGTGGGACTCTCGAGACACGGGTCAGCATAACACAGGACATCGCAATAACGAAGAATATCCACGGTTTGATGGAAGTCAAATCCACACATTTCCACTTTTCTGTCATAAATATTTTATTTCTTGAATTCGAGAAACCTGAATTTGTAGCTATAAACACACGCACGCCTACAGACATATACATACACATACAGCTATCACATATACACATAATTTTAAAATTGCTTAAATTAATTTCATATCATTCATTAATTCATCCATTCAGTGTTCTGCCCAATGGCAGGTCTTTCACTGCAAACCCAGCTTTCTCCAATCTTTCCTATTTTCTGTCTTCCTCTTTGTTTTCTCATATGATCCATATATCATAATGTCGTCTATGATCTGATACCTTCTTCTACCCTGAACTCTTCTCCCGTTCATCATTCCTTCCAGTGCATCTTTCAATAGGCAGTTTCTTCTCCGCTAGTGACCCAACCAACTCCTTCTCCTCTTCCTGATCAGTTTCAGCATCATTCTTTCTTCACCCACTCTTTCCAACACAGCTTCATTTCTCATTCTGTCTGTCCACTTCACAAGTTCCATTCTTATAAATATCCACATTTCAAATGCTTCTATTCGCTTCTCTTCACTTCGTCGTAATGTCCATGTTTCTGCCACATAAAATACCACACTCCATACAAAACACTTCGCTAGTCTCTTCCTTAGTTCTTTTTCCAGAGGTCCGCAGAAGACGCTCCCTTTTCTATCAAAAGCTTCTTTGACCATTGCTATTCTCCTTTTGACTTCCTGGCAAATGGTAGCCTATTTGTCTTATTGTAACATGTATCATTCAGATATGTTTATTTTATATTTACATATACTGTACATACATTACATTATGTACGTACGTACTACTACTTTTTACGTATCAGTATATACTGTGTATGTTAAATACTGTATATTCACACGTATGCAGCATACTTGGTGCTGTAAGACAGGCATGTCAATTGATGCCCACAGGAGCAAGCGCACGCTTTAGAGCGCAGGAGAGCCTGAGCGCTTTACAGAGGAAAGGAAAGAGACAGACGAAAGAGGTGGTATATACCGTTTGGTCGAGCTATATTCAGGAATGCCCAGCACTGATTCAACAGATAAAGGGAAGAGAACTTATTAAAACTGTATCCATGTTAATTTTTAGATTTGCCTGAGAAGTAAAAGTGCATTAAAAGAATGTAAGTTTTAATTTTAATGCCCATTTTTCACAAGTATGATTTTTGTATTCAAAAGAAATATTTTCTCAACTTTTCGTATAGAAAAGTGAAATTTTCAGGTATAGGCCTATTTATTTCATAGCCTTACAGAATGTTTTCGTAAATCTGATATACCGTATATACGTATTACTGAATATAGTGTATTGAAAATTTTGAAAATATTCGCATGGATATTGTTTGTAAGGAAATAAATTAACAAAGCAACTACTGTTACATCATAAGCAAATGATACGTGCCCATGTGTTGTAAAAATGTCAGCTCTATAGCTTCAGCACATTTCGAGAAAATATTTTAATATTCTGATGATAGGAAGTTCCTCACAAATATCACCTTAAAAGCATAATGCGATTAGAGTTTTGTTATATAATATTAGTTACACTTAAAACAGATACAGTACCTAGGTAACTTTGCTTTGCACTGTAATATTGTTTTCATTAGTTTATTGATTACCTTTGTAAGGCTAAATATACCATCAATATAAATTCCAACTTATCATATCATACTCAATCTCTTTCTTTGGAATATCATTCTTTATGAATGATGTGTTTCATCCACTTAATACAGTATAATATTATACTACTATGGAATTTATGTGAATATTTCTTCTTAACTCTTGATTATGTTATTAACGTTTAAAACACAAGTGCAATATTAAGAAATTGGTATTAGTACTTTTGTTTTACAGACAATATAGAAAATAACAAACAGAAAGAAGCCATATAAAAATAACGACATAAAATTTCACGTTCCGTTTGAAGTTTGTGCACCACTGTTTTCTTAATCCAACAGGCTGCTTATTCATATACACAACCCTTGCTTTTTCCATACTTAGCGCTTACTGCCCGCGCACGACGTCAAGGTCAGAAAAATACGCTTCCTTTGACATCACTGCTCTAAGATCTTACTTCCTCCATGATACATAATTCTGCATCTGAAGGTGGTGTTTCCTTGGTTTGTCACTGTTCCAGTTTTCTTACGACATGTTACGGAATTACTTTGTTATTTGTTCCTAACTTTCAGTTCAAGGTAAACATTCAAAATATATGTTAGAAACATACGTTATATTTATCCTAATCTAGTCTTTCAGGTAAAGCTTCCTGTGAAGCAGATTTGAATAATTTCAAGGGAAAAATAGTTCCGGGGCCGGGTATCGATCCCGGGACCTCTGGTTGTACAGACACCCGGCCCCGGAACAATTTTTCCCTTGAAATTATT
Organism: Periplaneta americana; assembly: GCF_040183065.1. NCBI lineage: Eukaryota > Metazoa > Arthropoda > Insecta > Blattodea > Blattidae > Periplaneta > Periplaneta americana. The sequence continues at coordinate 117,536,098 of NC_091132.1, read as the reverse complement.
CAAACGTTATATTTGACAAACGGCACCCGTAATACGTCAGGTGAATCCAAATTCCATATGAAATAAACCCGTGATATCGCGAGATAGTTGGAAACTAGAACTATGCGCTCGGTCTCGCCCTTAATCCTGCTCCGTAGCACAATGGATGCCTCTCGTATTATTCTCGTCGGACGAGCTTTCCTATATTGGCCTACAAACAACTTCGCTCTACCGAGGTTGAGAGGGAATACGTGGGGAGGTTTCCATACAACAAAACTTTGGTTGTTTTGCCTTTTGTTTGTGAACCAGAGACCAATAGTGTGCCAGAAACCCTGCCTCCAGCGATCTCGAGTTTTAGAAATTAGCGCGCAATGCGTTGAGGAACTTCTATAGGGTGAAAATGGATATGAAATTGAAGCAGAGTTTTAAATTAAACAGAATAATAGTGTTTCCAGGCATTAAACGTGAACAGTATATTCAACTTATTTTCAGGGCTATAAAAGAATGAACGCAAGCTAATCAACAGAATACAGATGTACCTGCACAGTCCTACTAATGTATATATATATATAGATGCGAATATTAACAAAATGACTACAATATGCATTATAAATATGTATTTACAATCACAACTACTGCCCGACTGGTAACTGTACAAACCCGTCAATAGGAATGGAACGTTGAAGATCTCACAAAAAAAGGGGCGCGGGGGGGGGGGGCAAAGTTGAAGTTTGGAGCGGTGTTCTCTAAAAAGAGACTAACTGTAGTAACTTTCGAGGAATATCACTTTGTTGACGTCGTACTAAATTTTGTCCAATATTCTTTTCAGAAGATTAACTCCATATGTAGATGAAATTATTCCGGATCATCAGTATGGTTTTAGGCGTAATAGATCAACTATTGATCACATATTTTGTATTCGACAGATAATGGAGAAAATATGGGAGTATAAGGGTACAGTGCATCAGTTATTCATAGATTTCAAAAAACGCATATGACTCGGTTAATAGAGTAGTTTCATATGATATTCGTATTGAATTTGGTATTCCCAAGTAACTAGTTCGATTAATTAAAATGTGTCTCAGTGAAACGTACAGCAGAGTTGGTATAGGTCAGTTTCTGTCAGATGCGTTTCCAATTCACTGTGGCCTAAAGCAAGGAGATGCACTATCACCTATACTTTTTAACTTAGCTCTAGAGTATGCTATTAGGAAAGTCCAGGATAAAAGAGGGTTTAGAGTTGAACGGGTTCCATCAGCTGCTTGTCTATGCGGATGACGTGAATATATTAGGAGAAAATTCACAAACGATTAGGGAAAACATGGGAATTTTACTGGAAGCATGTAAAGAGATAGGTTTGGAAGTAAATCCCGAAAAGACAAAGTATATGATTATGTCTCGTGACGAGAATATTGTACGAAATGGAAATGTAAAAATTGGAAATTTATCTTTTGAAGAGGTGGAGAAGTTCAAATATCTTGGAGCAACAGTAACAAATATAAATGATACTCGGGAGGAAATTAAACAAAGAATAAATATGGGAAATGCCTGTTATTATTCGGTTGAGAAGCTTTTATCACCCAGTCTGCTGTCAAAAAATCTGAAAGTTAGAATTTATAATACAATTATGTTACCGGTTGTTCTTTATGGTTGTAAAACTAGGACTCTCACTTTGAGAGAGAAAGATAGGTTAAGGGTGTTTGAGAGTAAGGTGCTTAGCAAAATATTTTGGGCTAAGAGGGATGAAGTTACAGGAGAATGGAGAAAGTTACACAACACTGAACTCCACGCATTGTATTCTTCACCTGACATAATTAGGAACATTAAATCCAGACGTCTGAGATGGGCAGGGCATGTAGCACGTATGGGCGAATCCAGATGTGCATATATAGTGTTAGTTTGGAGGCCGGAGGGAAAAAGACCTTTAGGGACACCGAGACGTAGATGGGAAGATAATATTAAAATGGATTTGAGGGAGGTGGGATATGATGACAGAGAATGGATAAATCTTGCTCAGGATAGGGACCAATGACGGGCTTATGTGAGGGCAGCAAAGAACCTCCGGGTTCCCTAAAAGCTCGTAAGTAAGTAAGTACCTAACTATAGTACCTACAATAGGTCGAAACATGTAAACCAGGTACGATAGAATTTAACACAAAAAAGTCATATAATACATATTCCGAAATATAATTTTACACTATCTGTTGAAATAGGGGCCTTGTCCTGATATAAGCAAGTAAATAATAATGATAAGCTAATATTATTAATAACGACAGCATTTGTGCTAAAGCATTACGATGTCTGCTCTTCCATGTTTTGTTTTATATCTGGCTCTGTATGAAATCAAATATTGGTTGCGGAAAGAAGTCAAACGCTACGCTCCGTTAACCGAAAGTAGCAGTGACTGAAAGAAGACATCGGAAGCCTCCTGGTCTATGAAAAACGGGAGAGGAAATAGTTCCGAGTTGCCTGAAAAAGTCTTTATCATCAAGAAACTGCACCAAAGCATCTTGCCATGTCACACAGAACGTAAAGAAACTCCATCACGCACAGGAAGCACATAAATAACCCAAGCGGTGTAAGATTTGAGGGCGACAAAGTAAAGAACCAGAGCACAGCAAAGATTCTCTTTCCCTCCCCTTTCATTTCTACCAGACGTACAAAATGCATAATGCATATAACTTTTTTTTACGTTGTTTCATTCCAGTATGTTTTGTTTTTGCTTCCCATTTCTGTCGCATTGCGTGGGTTGCTGCTGGAAAGTTTCTTTATTCATTTTTGGTGGAAAAACCTTCTAGAGAACCGACGGCTTCTCATAAACCGCGCATTAGTAGCAAACGCCATCTGTTCCACTATTCTTTGAAGCATCAATTATCTTCCGTTTGTATTTTAATAACTGTTTTCGCGTTAATTTCTGACGTTTTACATTCACTATGTATAAAATAAAAGGAGACAACAGTGGAAAAATATCATATGAGGAAAAAAAGAGGGAAAAGTACAGGGACATCATTTTATATTTACTAACATTTCTAATATTAACCTGGCTATACCTTTGGATTAACGTTTGAGAACCGGAAACGCCGTTTTCTACCACCTTCCACGACTGGAGTTCGACGATACTGGTGTAAAATACAAACAAATCACTTTACTAGATATAGGAGGAAAGAAAAGTAGTTCATCCATTTACGTAAAGTAGGAAATATCGCGATTTTGAGTTTGATAATTTTCATTAGGATTTTGTTTAATCAAAATACAGTACTATATCAACAATACGTGTTTTTATTCACGGACTGAGCTATCCATGCGAACATATTCAGTATGCAGTGTATATTATACTGCCTACAACACATTAGCGTACAATATAGAGAAAGAAGTTAAATTGAAAAATAATCATAATATGAATATTTAAACACATTTTTGAAAATGGTGGCCGTTCATTTTGATACAGGCTTCAGTTCTTTTGTGCATATTGTCGCACTATAGACTGTTGCATCTAATTCCAATTGCCAGTTTCGTCCTTCGTACTAGTAACTCAATTTGAAATAATTCTGTACCTACTCTATAAAAGAGTACCTTACGTACTGTAAATTCAATCTTCATTTCTGTCCGATCCGAAAAGATAAAATTACTCAGACATGCTATCTACTGTCAGGCCCAGTGGTTATGTAGCATGGTCGTAGAAAGGAGGGAAATCAAGTGACAGATAATTACTTAACGAGGCTCTTTTATTTAAGTTATATTAAACAGATTTATAATATTACGTAGACGTCCAATTCCTAACAGAAATTAATATTCTCAGAAAAGAGCTAAGACAGCCCAGCCACTAGCCTTTACAGAGGGGCGAGCAGTAGCGAGTGGGGAAAACCGGCAAGCGACGTAGGCAAACGGACGACAGTAGTTGTGCGAAAATATGATTCAATATTGAAAGCTCTTTCGTCACTGGATACGCGAACCTATTTCTGGAACGTACTGTACTCACTAACTCAGTACTGCTTACTATGACCGCATACGCGGCCTTGGTTCTGTGTGGAGAACGGTTGGAAGTTTACTAGTAGAAGGGGTGGGAGTGAAGTACAGTAAAAAAATTCAAGTACAATAAAAATTGAAGTAAAAATAAAATGATGTTCCTGTATAAATCATTGAAAAATCAAGTTCTGGGCCCACAAACCTGTATCAGAACTTTATCAATAGTAAAATTACCGGTATACTAATATGGTCTGAAGTGTTTTAAAATTGAAAGTCACAAACGTGTCAAAACAATTCGATTAAAATCAAACTTACAGTTTATCATCATCTGCCACGCCTCATTTCACATACAACTAACGCTGCACAATGACTTTCAATATAAATTACACATGTGCCAACATTACATCAATATAATTAATACAAAGGGAATTGAATTATTTCATGCTAGTATAAACAATTATATCAATAATTATTCCTTAACGTCTATACGAGGCGGTGGTGATAAGTTCTTAGCCTAACACAGAATTATTGCAAGTTTTATTCTTTCAACATAATCATCTTTTAACTCTATGCACGTAGCAAAAGGACTATAAAACAATTCTGAGCTTAAAAAAAACTTTTGGTCTACATATCATTCTTTCCCATTACTTACGCACTAATTCAATCGATCGTTTCTCTTTTGTATTTTACTTTCTGTAGTAGGTAATAATCTGAGGAGGCTAAAACTGGCAAGTATGGCGGATGGTCAATCTATACAAAGTCAAATTCATCAATTATCTGCAATGCAATAAGGACTTCTGAGTTTGTGTTTTGTATTGTAAGAATATCACACATTTGGAAATTTTACAATGGCATTTATCAACAATTTTCTCCCGAAACTTTGTTAGTAAAGAAGAATAATACGTTGCCGCCCCAATTTTACCTTATCTTACTAAGTAGTCTGTCATAATTCCGTTCAGTGAATCAGTAAAGAATCTAGGTATTTATAAGGATAAAAGTTTAAATTGGAACATTCAAGTTGCAGAAACCTGCAAAAAAGTATTCTCATTAATCCACTCGTTTAGGCGATTGAAGAATTTTCTACCCTTTTCCATGAAAAAAATGTTAGTGCAAACACTCGTGATGTCCCATTTCGATTACTGTGATATTACTGACCTAAGCGTTACTTCGGCGCAGAGACAGCAACGTGTTCATAATATGTGCGTCCGTTTCGTCTGCAATATTCGCCGGGCTGATCACGTAACATCAGCCCTCGACATGTTGTCCTGGCTCCGTCTAGAAGATCGTAGGAAAATCCACTGTCTTTCCCTTCTCTTTCACATATTGCATTTCTCCACTCCTGTCTATCTTGCGTCTCGTTTTAAAAATTTATCCACCCATCATAACCTAGACACACGATCAAAACACTCCTCGATATTATCCATTCCCTCCCACCGAACATCCTCATATTCATCTTCTCTCACTGTGGTTGTTCCTCGGCTTTGGAATTCCCTACCGAGTAACGTCAGGGACTGTCAGACATCAAACCAATTTAAGAACAGGCTAACGAAATATTTTTCTAACAATTCTTGTTAACAATAATAGCTGTTTCAGGTTTCTCAATGTTTAATGGTTATATATATCACAGATAGGCCTAAATATCTAAATTATTTCACTATTACTATTATTATTATTATTATTATTATTATTACTATTATTATTATTATAACTATTTCTTACCAATGTTTATTATTGTCACACTAACATTACTTATCCAATTTTCATTATTTACTTTCATGTTGTTTTATGGTCTAGATATTAATGTAATAACTATATAAGCAATTGTATTCAATTAGAATTAGAGTCTGGCTGGGCGGAAGAGAAGGCCTACTGGCCTTAGCTCTGCCAGATTAAATAAATAAATAAATAAATAATAATAATTATTATTATTATTAGTATTATTATTATTTATTCCGTCTTTGTCCCTCCACCAATCAAACTGAAATCAAAACTCGATTATTCTTTTGTTTCTGGATCGTCATTATGAATCCATGTGCCATTCGCAGTTATAAACCCATAAAAATATTTACAAGAAACATCTCCAAAACGTTGGTAAAGCCATTTGGAAATCGTCATGTAGAGATTCATTTAGAACATTTTTTCATATCAAGATCATTATATACGACGTGAAAGACACATTCAGAGGCAAATTTCCAAGTTTGTGATAAACGTTTGAGACAAATTCCTTAATAATCCAAAATTATGTGGTACACTGCATCGGTATTTTCTGTAGTGGTCACAGAATGAGGTCTCCAAACACGGCGTTCATATTTTATATTCGTTCTTCCTTTGTTAAATTCCGCTATATCATTTTTATGGTGCCATACGAAGACCAATGATTCCTCTATGTATCCATAAGAGCCTTTCAAATTTCCTTGCCGGACAGCCCATTCAAAAAGTTTTTCACCGATGGATACGTACTTTATGTTATCAAAATAAATTTATTTTCAACATAGTGTTTTTAAAAGTGCACAATACAGATTTGGCTAAACTTTTCATCACCAAACATGGAGTAACCAGCATATAGGTAATTAAGTATGGACACTTCGCGTCGGTACCTTTGATGTAGCAGGACTGATTTCAATGACCTTCAAACCAGTTTGAGCGTGAGATTCTGCTTTCTCCCTAGAGTTGGTGCTGACATCACACCAGCTAGTAGTCGACACAGCGGAAATATAACACATATAATTAATACATCTAGGTGCATTATGTACTCAAATAAAATAAATTGGATCCATAAAATAATAAATCCGTCATTAACTGTAATGTCTAGACTCTAGAGTTCCTTTATAATGAGAGTTGAGACGTTGACCCCAACAACATTAAAATATGTAATGATTTGATAGCACAGAAAATAGAAAAAACAAAACTCTTATGAGAAGTAAAACCATATACCTATATTATAAAAGGTAAAAGGTAAAGGTATCCCCGTAACATGCCATGAAGGCATTTGGGGGGCATGGAGGTAGAGCCCCATGCTTTCCATGACCTCGGCCTATATTATATTGTATACAAATATTAAACGAATTCGATACTTAATTTCATAATGTATTATATTATTTTATAATATAATTTATGCTCGGCCATGCCGAAATGTAGTAATTATACGCCTGGTAGTAGGCCTTTAAAGGACCTCGTTAAAGCACACCTATTCATTAAAGTTCAGGTGTTCCACCAATCAGAAAATACCATTGTAGCAATATGAAAGCGCAAGTATCGATCATTCTCGGAAATGCTACGTTTCATAAACATACTCGCGTCGACATTTGTTTCTCGGAAAAAATCAATACTTTCGCGTCTGCGCACATCTCACAATTTACGAGGTATTGCACAAGGTCAGTTCCGCTCCTCAGTCAGATAAGAATAACATGAATACTTATGAATAATTTCAAGTTAGAAATATGGTCGAGCATAAAAAGTCGTATGAAACTTGACTATAATGGTAATTAAGACGCGAGTATGTTTATGAAACGAGCGCTTGCGCTTGTTTCATAATTTTCATACGAGCGTCTTAATTACTACCATTATAGGCTCGTTGCATAATGTACTATTATTATATCTGAAATACAAAAAAAATATATATTATTACAACTAGTTTGCCACTGAGAAATAAGGAAAAGCTGTTAACTTGAATTTATCTGAAGCAAAGCATTACTGGATTATGCAATAAGGTAGGCGATGTTTGGATCCTGTATCTCAACTCTATTCTCAATTATTATCTTAGCGTATGCTCGATTACACTAACCTCTAACGCTTGAAAGTAGAACTAAACGCCGGCACACAGAGAAACAAACACACAGGAGAATTCGCTCACTGTCCATTCTTTATAATCCCTATTCACTGGAGTAACAACAATATTCTCTTTTCCATGGTAACCGCTTTCATTTTTGTTATATATAAACGAAGGTCCAAGGCTATCAAATTTATATCTCTTATTATATGCAATTTTATTCTACTTTGGCCGCAGTATAAGCAATAGCTAAGGGCAACAGATTTGGAAACCACATTCATGTGATTTAATTCAGCTTAAGGCAAGAAAGTTTTTCCGTTGCCAATGTGATATTTTGAGTCGTCTCACGTACAAGCTCGTTGTCGCACTCACATGCTCTTTGTTGGTCTTTACTACCAGAATTAATAATATTACTTACGGTTCATTCTGGTTACAACATTATAAAGATTTGTGGACCGATAACACCAGTACTAATGAAGTCCCACATAATAATATATCTGAATTACAGTTTAAAACTCCAGAAGTAAACGAATTAGACTACTTGACAATTTGACAATGAAAGAACTCGAGGAAGTGTTGCTTTCATTCAAAAATAAAAAGAGGAGTCCAACTACAGATAGAATTAATATAGAACTATTAAAATATGCTTCCACTGAATTTAAATCTAGATTTCTAAATCTACTAAATATATGTTGGATAACGTGTGAGATACCAAGACAGTGGAAAGAAGCTCAAGTATATTCTATTTTTAAAAAAGGTGATAGGACTGATTGTAACAACTATCGAGGCATAAGTCTTCTTAATACTCCTTACAAAATATATTCTAAAATATTACCAAGAAGATTGGGAGTAATTTCTGAAACATTATTAAATGAGGATCAACATGGCTTTAGAAAAGGAAGATCGTGCTCAGACTGTGTTTCCATTTTAAAACAAGTAATAGAGAAACACAAAGAGTTCAATTTGTCAACTCATATTCTATTTCTCGATTATATAAAAGCTTTTGACAAAGTTCTCAGACAAAAATTATGGGAAATAATGCATGACAAAGGGTATCCCAGACATATAATAGAAGTAATAAAAGAAATGTACAATGGCACAATAATATGTATAACTACTGTAATACCAATGGAAGATCTGAACTAATCAATCAGGGAGTACGTCAAGGTTGTCCACTGTCCCCAACCCTTTTTAACATAATAATATTGACGATGCTAAAAATCAATGGCAAATACAACTAGGTTATAATTTTAAATTGGGACAAATTCTTTTAAATTCTATTTTATTTGCTGACGATCAAGTAATCCTCGCAACTTCTGAAAAAGAACTACAAAGAAAAGCATTTCAATTACAAGAAATTATGCTACGTTACAATCTACATATCTCAACAAACAAATAAAAAATAATGGCATTTGAGGGAAAATATCCTATTAGACCAAAAATAGTCCTAAAAAACAAATCAATAGAACAAGTAAGATGTTTCAATTATTTAGGATGCTTATTATCTTATGAAAAAGAGAAAGACCTAGATAATAAATTATCAAAGTTCCAGCATATGTGCGGAAGAATTCAAAGAACCTTGCGTAACAAAACCAGGAAAGAGACAATGATGAGATTCTATAAGGTTTTGGCAGTTCCACTTGCAACATATGGAAGTGAAAAACTGGACATTAAATAAATCTGGAAAAAGGAAGATCTAAACGCCTGAAATGCGTTTCTTAACAAGGATAGCAGGATACACTCTAAGGCAGTAGTGTCAGAGTTGTAAGCTCCGAAACCGGTTGTGGTGCTAGAGACGTCCAGTCGGAGCGTGAACTTGCTTATGTCTGTGGAAGCACCGGAGCTCGCAACGAGTTATAGTGGAGCGCTCCGCTCCGTTTAGGCTGTGTCTGACAACGCTGCTCTAAGGGATAATATTCTTCGCAATACCGATATTAGAGAACAATTACAAATATATGGATTAGTAAACAAACTGACAGACAATAAACTAAAATGGTTTCAACATATAGACCGAATGGAGACATCTCGACTATCAAAACAGGCGTTACAATATAGACCTAGAGGCAGACGTTCCGTTGGACGCCCCATGACCAGGTGGAGGGATATGCTTTGAGTCGGCACAGACTTATAGACTAACTTTGAAGTAGAAGAAGAAGAAGAAGAAGAAGAAGAAGCCTTACGGTTCATACTGTATATATGCACATCTCAAACATCGACTCTAGTGATTCAAAGTGTTATATTACAGAACTAAGTTACACAGTTGTACTTCAAGAACATTCTTCGCTCAAATGGGAAACACCATTAGCGCAATATGTGAGCAAATTCTCAGACGCGAAATGGGAGCAGGCAATGATACAATCCAAACGGTAATTAATAATCACTCAATCATTCACAGCGTCATTAGCCATACATCAGTTCAATACAGAATTCAAAATAAATCGGGACATTTTCAATGCAATAGTGATATATAACATTACTTTGTAATTATATTACAGGAGTCGAGAATGAAAACTCGACCTGCACAAGAAAATCAGATTTTGAAAAATAACTGACTTTAGAATTTTCTATTTGTTTACAAGGTATAGGGCGACTTCTTACCAAAGATATTAAAACTTATTTCTCAATAGTCGTTCTGAGAGAGAAAAATAAATCGTCCGGCCTTAATTAAGGATGACCACGAGGATCCGGAAATTAATAGCAAATAAATATATTTCATTAAATATAAATATTGTTATGAAAATAAAATGTAATAATTAAGCACCATTGATTATATCAATAATTATAGAATAAAAACTTATAACATGACTTTAAAATTATACTTATGAATAAAAGATTTTATTTAAAATTAGCATATCCTTAATTAAGACCTTCTGAGTGGTATAAATGAAATTGTATAATCTGCAGGTAATCTTTAAGAATTTGTGAGATGATTTTTTGAATTTCAAAAGATGGTACTGATAATTGTTTTAAAAAATTATCTGTAAATTTTAGTAAAGAACTTCGAGCACCAAAAAATAAACCTGTCACTGAAAAATTGAAGAGAGGGATGTTATACTTGGCACTAAGTAGAGGACAAAAGAGACTATAAGGTACATTTCTTCTCTGTTCTTTTGTTTGCACTCATTCTAATTCCATTATCATTGCACTATACCTCGAATAATTTCTGTATTTAAGAAGGGACATCTGTCTCGTGTACTACTTAAATTTCGTTTTTCATTTAAACCATGCCTATGAGATTGAATTCTCTATTATGATAAAGTCCTAAAGGCCAATTTTTAAGGGAGGACGTGAATGAAGTCTATCGTTATGGAGCAACGATTAGCACGTCTGGCCCTGAAACAAGCGGGCCCGGGTTCAAATCCTGGTTGGAACAAGTTACCTGGTTGAGGGCATTCCCTTAACCCATTAAGAACAAATGCTGGGTAACTTTCGTCGCTGGACCCTGCACTCATTTCGCCGACATTATCACCTTCATCTCACAGAGACGCTAGATAAGCAGAGCAGATGATAAAGCGTCGTAAAATTACAGACTAACTGACATTGATGAAATTTCGGTCATTTTTCGAGAAAATCTAATGTTGTTGTTCTTATTTTTAAAGAAAAATAATAATCAGAGACCTTTCAGTTAAATGTTGGCCAAATTTTATCAACATAGTCTAATCATTCTCAAAAATAGCTGATTAGTGAAATTTGATCATTTTTCCAGAAAAGATACTTTTCTCGTAAAAACAATATGTTAACGGCTTATGAGCGAACATGTCAACGGACCAGTTATTACTACCGGTTCAAGAAGTAAATTGTTTGTGCTCTATTTTCTTTGAACGAGATGGCAGTACGGAAATTTCGCAAAATCTTGCTAGAGTAGCACAGACAACAACATGTACAGCCGCTATGATAGCCATCCAACTTTCCAGAAGTTTTGTTCCTATTTCGCTGCAGCGTGACGTCATTGCTGTCCACCAGTCCGGTGAGATTCGGAATACACTGTATGTAAGTTAAGCGACTACTGTCAATGTGTTACGCTTACTGCCACTGAGATGTATGTATTCAGGGAACTGATAATAGACGGCAAACGTCAGAGTACAAACCCATGAGACGAAAGACGTTCCAGAAATATGATGGCTGTTTACACTAATCTTCAACAGTGAAATTGAAAATTTAAAAGGAATGTTCTTTTGCAGATGGCAATTAGGTCCTTGAGTAGTACTCTAGAACTCACATCGAAATAAGAAGAAAATTGTTAAATGTTGATTATCATTTGAATAACTGTCCACTTTTGAAAAGTCCAGCTAGAAAATTTCCGCTCGAAAACACTTTTTTTCTCAGAACTGAAAAAAATAAATCGCTATTTTCATAACGTAAAGGCCAACATCAAACAAAATGTGTTAAAAATGTCACAAGACTTCCTAATGTTCTAGAATACAATGCGTAAGACAAAAAAAAAAAAAAAAAAAAAAAAGAATTAATTCAGGCGTTGCTATCGGCCAACTTGATATTAAATTCCTTCGCTCGTAATTTCAGATTTGTCCCGCACATGCTAAATTAAAGCTATACAAAGGGATTTAATTTTCAGAACTGTGATATGGGGGGATTTCAATGTTGGAATTCGGGTCATGCAGTTCTGAGCGCGCATACCAGCTCAATACTCTCATTATTTTACTTCCCAACACTAATAAAGTGCGATACTGCACATAGCAGTGACAGACATCTCCCTTTGATTTGTTTATTAATACCACTAGTACTGAGTGATGAAATCTGAATTTCGGTTAGTAAAAAATGTTTTGTAAAATATTCTTAATCATATTTGAATTTCCATAGAGAATAATTAACTGCAGTGAAATTTCTTTCTGCATTTGAACACTCCAACACTCTCCATAATGTGATTCATTGTTATCTCCCTCTAGAAAATTAGGACACCACTTGTGTTTACGTGACGCCGAATCAATCGTCTGCCCGCGGTCTGTCCAAAGATTGGTTGATGGCATTGGTAGTGGATTAAGACGCGTAAATATGCATAAGAGACACCGGGGCCGCAAAGTCTTTGCTTGCCAGACGATGTCTTAACGACTAATGAAATCTATAAGGAACGACATCACGACTACAAGGGGTATGTTATACGGATTTGATGGCTGGAGAGGAATGTGTGGTATGGCGGTAGGTGGAGCCGAGCGGCACAGTCAGCAGGCAACTTGTGTCATCATGGGTGAACAAAAATCTAAATTGGAATGAAATACATAGGAATGCTCCATATCTCGGCCGTTAAACACTACTCCTACAGTGCACACCTTTTATCTTTCCTCGCTCGCATGTGTACAGGTGCGCTGTGCACTGCTGCGTTCGCTCTATATCCGCGAGCGTGGAAAGATAAAATGTATGCACTGGACAGTATATTACAAGAGTTTATTTTCTCAAAATTCAAAGAACTGTATCGTAGTTTGTCACTGGATATAAGAGACCATAACTCGAAGTTTTATATACATGCTTATAGGCCCATTCACAATGAAAATTAAACATAACCGTAACATAAACACAGAAGTTTACGGCCAGGCTACCAAAATGGGATCTTTCACAATTATTCACATAAACACTGACATTAACATTACCGTAAGACGTTAACATGAAAGTTTGCAAACTCCAAACTTTCATTCTCCATGCTTACGTGATTTGCAAACAGAACACAATCGTGGAGCGCTGAAGTATACGACAGAATATGAGGAAATGGCGTAGTTGTTATGTGTCCATGGTTACCAAGTATGTTTGCTGTTATGTTTATGTTCCCATCGTGAATGATGGTATGACTTCTTGATTTTACCGTAATGTTTACATTCTTAATTTAACGATTACGTTATAATTAATTTTCATTGTGAACGAGCCTTAATTCTTTTATCAGCCTAGTACATTCAATTCTTTTCGAATATAGATACATTTTAACTTGTCAGATATCATTGTCGTTGTTTTCCTCCTCCTCCTCATAACCACCACCACCACCACCACCACCACCTCCATCAGCATCATCTCATCATCATCATCATGAATGCATTTGTCCTTGTTGTTCACTTTAATAACACTTACATTAACTTTCTAAAAATTAAAACTTGAAATAAAAGTCTTAAAAATGTCGAACTATAGGCCTACTGATGCTGACACTATAGACTACACTGCTGTCGAAACGGTATCGTCTGTTAATATTCTTAACACTTTTAAGGTTTAAATTTAAAAAGTTTTATATCATGAATGCATGTTTCATTTTTATGCTCGTTTGATTTTGAATCAAGGCTGAAGCTACATAAGGTAGCGCAGTAAGTATAAGGCTGAGAAACGACGGGCCTAATGTATTAAAAAAAAGGCTAAAGCTTAACAATACAGAACGAAAATGCAAGACAAGAGATGGGAGATGTGTGTCTGCTTCATTTTGAAAATGTGTAGCTGGAAAAGCTGCCATTTGATGCAGACCTTATGAATCTATATTTCGTCTCTCCACACAACTTACAAAAGAAAAATGCATAAAACGTAAAAATGCACGGAATTTCTTTCCTCTTTAGAACAGAACGCAGAGGTCAGCAGCTGAGACAAGAAGGGCGCACAAGTAGAGGCTTCAATGCAAAGATATCATCAAAATACCCAACCATAAAAAAGTGCATAAAATTTAACGTTTCTGTTCGTAACGAACTTCATACTAAAAGTGCATATCTCTGAGCTTTTGTTGTCATTCCTGTCAGCGATCTGACTTCATGCATATTTTAATGCGCAGTTTCATTTCACGTCTGTTCATAGTTTATATTTTCTGCGCAAGCGACATTTCAATGCATACGTTATCAATTAGTCTTACCTACGAAGGAAACTCCAAAGAAAAGATAAATTGTGTGCAGCATTTGTACATCAGCAAATATATTATTCAGTATTTAATACAAACAAATATAACGATGGTGTTTTGTAAAAGGGCCTTATAATTTTTGTGGTTTTACGTTAATGGGACAGGATGGTATTTTTTTAAACTTTTTTCATATTTGGTGTAAAATATTAATATTTTGTATGTACAGAACTCATAGCTGTGGCAATTCAACCAAATAAAAATAGTTTGAAAAAAAATTATTTTGGGGCCTAAATTTGAAAAAAAAAAATATATATATATATATATATATATATATATATATATATATATATATATATATATATATATTCAATGCAGGATTGTACTAAAACCGATATATCTAAACCGTTTTAAAAGATGTATTCAAACAGTTTTTTGCAATGTATTTGCAAAATCATGTTCTACAAACTTTCTGAAACAGAATTTTGATATTAGTCCCTACGTTTGTAAAATAAACAATTAAAATTTAATAATAATTTTCTGATTTCCTTTCTTGCAAACAAACGGACATATTTTTAAAATGAAATCAATTAACAAAATTCTCTTACAGAGAAAAGTTTCCTAATAGTCTAAAGAATGTGTGTACTCAATTTCATGCATGTATCTTTAATAGTTCAGAAATTATATCCATTTTTGTCTGGCAATGTAGCAAAAAAAAAAAAAGTTACTGGAAACCGATAAAAGCGGGCGTGTGATTTAAAAATCCATAGCGCAGGAAGTTTAAAAATGGCAACTCAACATCCGATATGGGCACAAATACCCACAAAATGTTATGCAATGCATTCCACACATATCAAAGGGTATTTTAAAGAAAAAACAATTTTTTTTAATTGAATTTACCGGAAACAACAATAAAAGTGGGCGTGTGATTTAAAAATCCATAACGCAGGAAGTTTAAAAATGGCGACTCAACATCCGATAAGGGCACAAATACCCACAAAATGTTATGCTATGCATTCCACACATATCACAGAGTATTTTAAAGATTTTTTTTAAATTCACTCATTTTTCGCCAAAAAATACCATCCTCTCCCCCTAATAAATAGATATAAATTACTTCTCCATTGACTCATTTTCTTAATGTATGAATAATTGCGGAAAATATTGCAAATACGCTACTGAGATAAAGAAAGTAACATATTTTATAAAATGGCTAAAATATTTGAATCACTAATATATAAACAAATTTATACTTACGTAGCAACATCAATTTCACATGGTCAACATGGGTTTATGATTGGAAGATCAACTATTACAAATTTACTAAATTTCACTGTTTGTTTCAACCCAACTAGATAATAAATTACAAGTTGATGTTATTAATAGGCAACAGATTTTCAGAAAGCATTTGGTAAGGTTGACCACGATATTCTTTTATTAAAATTGAAACAATCTGGATTTTGTTTCTCATTGCTATCGTTAATTAAATCTTACTTGAAAGGAAGAGTACAAGTTGTGAACTTTCATGGATATACTTCTAAGCCTTTTACGGTAAATTGTGGTGTGCCTCAAGGTTCCAATCTTGGTCCATTATTGTTTTCATTGTTTGTTAATGATATTGTGAATTGTGTACAATATTCTAAAATTTTATTATTTGCGGATGATATTAAATTGTATACAGAAATCAAAACTATATCAGATTGTAAGCTACTTCAAAAAGATATAACAAACTTACATATTTGGAGTATTAATAATAAATTGTTATTTAATATTAATAAGTGTATACATATGACCTTTTCTAGATTGAAAAATACAATTAAATTTTCATATAAAATAGAGGCAAACGTTTTACCAGCAGAAAATGAACATAAAGATTTAGGTATATTATTTAGGAGTAATTTTACATTTCATAGTCATATTAATAATATCATAAATTTGTCCTATAAAAGTTTAGGTTTTGTTATGAGAAATTCTTGTAAATTTAAAGTCAAAATTATAATAATTTTGCATAATTCCATTGTTCGATCTAAATTAGAGTATGCTGCGGTTATCTGGAACCCAGTTACTAACAAATATATTCTGTTACTAGAAAAAATTCAAAATAAATTTGTGAAATGGTTATATTACAGACTTTATAATAATTTTATTATCCTACCTATGAGAGTTATGCTACAATGCTTCAACATTTCCATTTTACTAGTTTGCAAATTAGACGAAATTGTCATTCTTTAAACTTTCTTTATAAAATTATTAACAATAAGTTGGACTGTTTTGGTTTATTTTATTATATAACATTATATGCACCTAAGCTTAATACAAAATTTCGAAATTTATTTTACATACCAAGGGCAAATACTGAATCCTACAAAAACTCCCCAGTTTTCCAAATGTTAGTTATACAATAAATTACATCCTCACCCTAATGTTGATATTTTCAATATGAATTTCTCTAGATACAGAATTATTTGTTATCATATTTTACATAATATTGTTGTTGGTTAATTTGAAGCTACTTTCACACCTTATTTCAATTTCTCTTTTTTTTTTTGTTTCAGTTTTTAATAAGTGTATGTTTCCTTTTACTTGTTTATGTTTTATAAATTGGTTGGTCAGTCTTGTCATCTAGTCTTCTGTCAAAAAATCTGAAAGTTAGAATTTATAAAACAGTTATATTACCGGTTGTTCTGTATGGTTGTGAAACTTGGACTCTCACTTTGAGAGAGGAACAGAGATTAAGGGTGTTTGAGAATAAGGCTCTTAGGAAAATATTTTGGGCTAAGAGGGATGAAGTTACAGGAGAATGGAGAAAGTTACACAACGCAGAGCTGCACGCATTGTATTCTTCACCTGACAAAATTAGGAACATTAAATCCAGACGTTTGAGATGGGCAGGACATGTAGCACGTATGGGCGAATCCAGAAATGCATATAGAGTGTTAGTTGGGAGGCCGGAGGGAAAAAGACCTTTGAGGAGGCCGAGACGTAGGTGGGAAGATAATATTAAAATGGATTTGAGGTAGGTGGGATATGATGATAGAGACTGGATTAATCTTGCTCAGGATAGGGAACAATGGCGGGCTTATGTGAGGGCGGTAATGAACCTTAATGTTCCTTAAAAGCCAGTAAGTAAGTTGGTCAGTCTTGAACATGTAATTAGACCTTTTGATACTGTTGACAGTGCCCTGTTTACAAAACATCATCGATATGCAACCAGGGTGCGAATTAATATTTCTGATGAGGGGGGATAAAATCCTAGATAGAGAATACCATACATATAATTATTATTATCCTCATTCGATACGGCTCAACGCTTGGTCGCACTGAGTTGCTTGTCTTGCATCTTGATCATAATAATAATTATATCCATGAGCAGGCTTCAGATAAGATGTGTAATTCCGAAGTAACTGATTGTTCTCAGCTTGCCGGTGTTGATGATGCATCAATATTATTTTATTTACTTACTTTATAGCCTACTGTACTTTATAAAGTATACTTCTATTAAAACAATTATGTTTTGTGAGGGGGATAGAAGTTATTCTTGGCAGGGATGTTAATATGAATTTACGAGAGGAGAATAACTTTCCAACAGGGGGGAAACCTCCCCCATCCCCCCGTTAATTCGCACCCTGTATGTAGCCGTATTTAGTTTATGTTCGAAATACTCACTTAACTCTTACACTTCCGATAGCGTGTGAAATATTTCGGATATATACAAACCGACAATTACAAGTTAAATTACATCGAAAGGAATCTCTGATACACGTAATGTATTTTTTGTACATGGAATAATTTTCAAGATATTAGAGTAAACTTTATTTTTTAAGTGGGAACCAACTATATTTTGTAGTACAAATGTTGCGTCAGCTCTGTCTAATAACACTACTAGTATGTCGACTGTTTGAATGTTTCATTTTTCATTTGTATTTATACCTGTATCTTGCATTTGTATCTGTTTTTATCTCCATTTTTGTTATGTTATAAGCAAATATATTTACTTTGTCCTGTAATTGGTGCTTTGCCCGGTTATAGATATAAATAAATACATAATATTCCGTTTCTCGTTCCAAAGGAGCCACTGGAAATAAACCTCGTTTATAATAAAAATAATTAATATTCAAAGAACACAATTTTACAGTCATAGTATTAGCATTATGGTTTACCCATGTTTCAGTTTCAGTTTCTTTTTAACTTGACTCCGTAACAGGAAGCAACAGATGAAGTCGCGAATAATAATAATAATAATAATAATAATAATAATAATAATAATAACACTGGTCTGCTTGCATGGCTTTGTTGTTTTAAAAAATATTATTGTTTCTAAATCAGAATTTCATGCTGATTGCATTTTCGTGCACCATGTCAGAATGTATCACAATTCAAAATTTTGATTTTCTAATGTTTTTCATAATAGCGTAAATCCTTATTATTTTTCTGCCCTTAACATTCGTTAAAACAATTATTTGAAAGTCACGACATTTTACAATTTAAAATTGGTTACTTAAAATGTGAAAGAATACTGGGTGCTCATTTGAAAGTGTGTCATGACGTCACTGTTGTGAGTCAGCGATTTGAAGCGAGTTTCAGCTTTCATGTCAGAGAAGTTGCCTATTAATCAAGGCGTTCAATCTGAACATGAGAACATGTACGATATAACTTGAACGTCGTAGCAACAGATGGCGGTCTGTACGGTCTGTGTGCTACCATAACCTCTTTCGAACTGTGTTTTGCGCGGGCAAGTCGTACGCAGGCTATTTCTTATCATCGGTTGCGTACCACAACATTCCACAACACAAATCAAATGGTCCGTGTCCGTGTTGACCGACCAAGTTAATGTCAACAAATACTGTACGTAAGTAATCGTCATAACCCTCTCCCCATATCCCGACAGTAAGAAAAAAACTCACGTCAGTACGTGTTTCCAAACAGGTCACATTCCTGCCACTACCGGCGTTACCGTACGTATCGGTAAGTTCTCATCTGAATGAACGCCGTACTTGCTAGGCAACTTCTCTAGCACATCGGTAATACGCCTCTGCGGAAGTGTAGGACGATTGAATTCTCTAGGCTCATCGGCTAGCCATATGACGGACGACATACAGCGAGCCATGACACACTTTGAACTGAACACCCAGTATTCTTCGCCGAATAATATCACCGACTAGCTACATATTACACTAATCAGACTTCAGATGCATACAAACAATTGTTCTTCCTCTGACATGTATCGTCAAGTGAGATATAATGCCTGACAACAGATGTACATAATTATCAGCCAAAATCTCAATCAGAGGTAATTTATCACACAAATAATAAAGTTTAAGAACATATATTGTAGAAACTGCTATAGGGATTTAAGGAAAAATATAAAAAAAGAATAATATTATTCGCAATTTCAGCTTCTACAATGATTCGGCTAAACTTTACAATCAATAAAAAGCGCAAATCTACAATGATCTATGTCTATTATATTTCATATCTATTATACAGTGCACAGTTCCTCAAATAACTAGAGATAATAAGTAGTTGATAAAGATGTACTAGCCATGTTTAATCAGTGAATATGATATAATAACAGAAGTAATTAATTGTAACAAAATTTCAAAGAAAACAACTAGCTCTGCTAAAGCTGCAAAAGCGTCCATATGAGGAAGAAAATTGGTTAATCTACAATATGAAACAGACCTCCGCTTTAATTTTCTGTAACAAAAAAGGCAACATAAAACCAGAGGCAAGTTATCGTGCCCTTAATTGCGGTGGGCGGTTTAGTATGGCCAATGAAGACAGCATTTCCATCCTGTAAGGGCTGATCGTAAAATCTGATTTCCATATTACTGCAGCAGGGAACCGACGTGGGAAGGGAACATGTAATTTGATTTTGTGCTGGGAGAATATACGACTAGAGGGAGAACAGAGCTTTCACGCTCTCATCAACAACCTGATATACGAAAACGAGAGAAGATATTCTTCAATTTCTCATTATACAGTATAAAGCATAAAGGGAGTATTTTAGGTCCTTTAATTCCACTGGGCATAATTTACTTCATAGCCTCTAAAGAAAAACAAACATATCACTTTGAGAGCTAGCGTTTTGTTCATATTTCAATCCTAGGAAATATAACTTCATTCATTCATATTGTTGTACCCAAGGACAGGTCTTTCACTGCAAAATCAACATTCTCCAATCTTTTCTATTTATCACCTTCTTCTTAGTCTCTCTTCTTCTGTCCCGAACTTTTCTTTTGTTGACCGGGCTATTTCATATGAAATCGATCAGTAAAAAACCTCGCATTTTTTTATACCGGTACTCTAATTTTTCCCTATTTATAAAAGGTGCTGAGGAGAGTGCATTTTCAAAAATACTCTATCGAAAGTCAAACGGTTTTCGTATTATTGAGCGACTAATTTGGCGTATTTTATAAAAAAACAAGCCTCTTTCAGCGCTCAGAACTCTGGAACCATTTACTGCAGAACATTGAACGAGAACTCATTTTGAAGCTGACCTTTGGTAGGTTACGTTAAGAAGTAATCCTTATTTTTATTGTATACAAAGAGACAGGTAATCTGATTTTACTTACTTTTAGGCTTTTTGGCCATTTGTAAAAATGTAAAAAAATACAGAGAAAAAACCTTGCATTATTACGAGAGATTCGGCATTGTTTGCTTAGTGGTACGGCAATAAGTTTCGAGGGTATTAAATAGATTATTTTCACACGCCTAGACTTGAACGGCGCAGTATCGCACGCACTGGCCGAGAGCTGAAGTTAAGCGAGCGTTGGGCGTCATTTTACACCTGTGTTTGTGAAAACCTGTGATAAAGATAGCACAGCCATGACTGCTAGATGACACATCACGTGTTTATGTCTCCTGGCCTTGCTTACCTCGGCTAGCTCCCGCCTCACAGTCAGCTGGTTACTTCACGCGCGTACTATTTATTTTCTTTATTTGATATTTTCAGTACTTTCTTATCAACGTGCCATCAGTAAAAAATATCTGTT
The DNA here is from genome assembly GCF_040183065.1 of Periplaneta americana. Classification (NCBI taxonomy): domain Eukaryota; kingdom Metazoa; phylum Arthropoda; class Insecta; order Blattodea; family Blattidae; genus Periplaneta; species Periplaneta americana. The sequence goes on along the minus strand of NC_091132.1, from coordinate 117,514,578 downwards.
TATTTGTACTATCAATGCGGAATCTAACTATATATTTTTAAAATATTTTTTTCTTGGCAAAGGCGACTTAATGAGGAAAAATCTAAATTTCTCCATTTCCACAAAAAGTAAGAAAATTTATTTATTTGTCAATATACACTTTAATTTCTCAGCATCAAAATAAACCATGATTTTGATCATGGGGTGAACGGGTTTCGGAGCTACAACAGTTTAAAGTTGCAAATTTTCTGAAAATACGATAAATTTAAATATTTTTAATTTAAACACTATGAAGTTCTGATGCCTCAAACTTTGCACAAAGCATTGTATCACAGTTCTCTACGTACAAAAAAGTTTTACTGTATTTAGAAATTGCAAGGTCAATTTTCTCTATATTTCGGTCGGTTTGAGATGGAATAGCTCGTCCATTCCTCCCAGTGCATCCTATAGTCGGCAGTTTCATAGCCAGTGGCCTACCCAGTTCCTTTTTCTCTTCCTGATTAGTTTCAGCATTATTCTTTCTAGTACAGCTTCGTTTCTTTTAGATAATATCAATAATATAACTACTCACAGCACCATTATTGTTACTGTAACATAATTACAGACCACAGCTGTGGAGTAACGGTTAGCGCGCCTGGCCGTGTAAACAGGTGGCCCGGGTTCGAATCCCGGTGGGGGCAAGTTATCTGCTTGTGGTTTTTTTCCGGGGTTTTCCCTCAACAAAATATGAGTAAATGCTAGGTAACTATCGGTGCTGGATCCCGGACTCATTTCACCGGCATTATCACCTTCATCTCATTCAGACGCTAAATAACCTAAGATATTGATATAGCGTCGCAAAATAACCTAGGCCTACTAAGTTATATATATATATATATATAATTTTGGCTATTATTGCTTCAATATACTGTATACCTAGCACTTTATAATATTAACCTAGCTATACCTTTGGATTAACGATTGAGAACCGGAAACACCATTTGCTACCCCCTTCCATGACTGGAGTTCGATGATACTGGCGTAAAATACAAACAAATCATTTTACTAGGTATAGGAGGGAAGAAAAGTAGTTCATCTATTTACGTAAACTAGGAAATATCGCGATTTTGAGTTTGGTAATTTTCATTAGGTTTTTGTTTATTCAAAACACAGTACTGTATTAACAATAAGTGTTTTTACTCACGAACTGAGCTATCCATTCGGACGTATTCATTATGCAGTGTATATTATACTGTCTATAGCACATTATCGTGCAATATAGAGAATGAAGTTAAATTGAAAAATAATCATAATATGGATATTTAAACACATTTTTGAAAATGGTGGCCGTTCATTTCGATACAGGCTTCAGTTTTGTTGTGCATACTATCGCACTATAGCCTACTGTACCTAATGCAATTACCAGTTTCGTCCTTCGTACTAGTAAATCTTGTTGAAATAATGATATATCTACTCTATAAAAGAGTACCTTACGTACTGTAAATTCAATCTTCATTTCTGTCCGATCCAAAAAGATAAAATCACTGAGACATGCTATGTGGTGTCCGTCCAAGTGGTTTTGTCGCATGGTCGTAGAAAGGGGGGAAATCACGTGACAGTTAATTACTTATCAAGGACCTTTTATTTAAGTCATTTTAAACAGTTGTATAATATTACGTAGACATCCAATTCCTAACAGAAATTAATGTTTTCAGAAAAGAGCTAAGACAGCCCAGCCACTAGCCTTTACGAAGGGGCGAGCAGAAGCGGGTGGGGGAAACCGGGATGCGACGTAAGGAAACGGACGACAGTACCTGTGCGAAAATATGATTCAATATTGAAAGCTCTTTCGTCACTGGAAAACGCGAACATATTTCTGGAACGTACTATACTCACTAAATCAGTACTGTTTGCTATGACAGTTAAGGCGACTTTGAATGCATACACGGCCTTGGTTCTGTGTGGAAAACGGATGGACGTTTACTAGTAGAGGGGGTGGGAGTGAAGTACATTAAAAAACTCAGGTACAATAAAAATTCAAGTAAAAATAAAATGATGTCCCTGTACAAAGATTGTGAAAAATGTTTATTGAAATTAAGAAACCTGAATACAGTGTATGTTTTATGCTTTGTTACTTCACTGGTCACAGCTGTTATACTGCGTTTCCTTTACACACCTCGCGGTTTGTACGCTATCTAAATTAAGATCACAAAAAGTTAACGCAGGACAAGACAAATGGACTCACTAGCCCACGTTGAAAAGAATTGCTTCCTGCTGATCTGGCAGTTAATACCAGCGAGAATTAACTTTTTTGTTATTGAAATGTATGTTTCTCTGTTTACTGTACAAGACCGAATGCCTCTTATGATTATTTTATACTCTCAAAAAGGCAATAGCAAAGATTTGCACAGAATTTTTCATGTGTCAAAGTACTCATTGTCCTATAGTGTTTGACCTTGTCAGAAAATTGAGAGAGACAAGAAGAGTACAAGTCACCGGCGTAGATCAGTCGGTAGGGTGCTTGCTTGCCGATCAGGAGTTGCGCTCGGACGCGGGTTCGATCCCCGCTTGGGCTGATTATCTCGTTGGGTTTTAGGAGATTTTCCCCAACTATAAGGCAAAGGTCTGTGACGAATCTTCGGCCTCATCTCGACAAATATCACCTCGCTATCACTAATCCCATCGACGTAGTTAACACAGCGTCGTTAAATAACGAAGTTAAAAAAAGAGTAGGCCTACAAAACAAAAAGTGTATGAAGATCCGACATATTTTGACCCGGAAATTCTAAAAGATATATGGTAGCCTTGTAGCCATACTTCGTGCACAACGTTTTCAAACAAAAGTACGATATTCTATTTCGATATAAAGTTATAATAGGGACCGGATTTTTATGTAATTACATATTATATTCCTTTCAACCTAACCGTATATAAATAACAAATCTTTGCGAATCTTGCAATTATCATTAATATATTAAAATTTACACACATTTACCCCACATTACATATTATGTCTTGGTATTACATAAATCTACATATTTAGGCGTTATATTCATTTTTAATCCTCTAAAAGGAAAAAAAAAAAATTCTGCTGCGGAAGTTTACAATAAAAACGCCTTTTTACCTACCCAAGAAAGGATATATTTCGGGACGAAACATAACGTCTTTAGTTCCAGGAAGTAATATAGGCATTCACTCATACCGCCCACTGTAAATGAGTGAACAAAAGGCAACCGTTCTCATACAACTACCTTGTATTGTAAAAATCACTCAGAAAGAAGCGTTGTCTTCATGCGGTGGAGTGCGACGAGGACCACATGATTTGTCTCGAACTATAATAATTGTTCTGCACACGTCTTAACAAGCCGTTCCCATGCAATTTGCAACCTTACCCACCCTCTTCCTTATTCTTCCAGGGAAAACCCGTGTCAAGTCCGACATGAGCCGCAATAAAGTAGCCGACTCTTGGAAAGAAGGTGTAGTAAAGGAACAAACTGGAAAATTGTTGAAAGATTAAAACAAACAGCTGTTCAGGTTATTGCTTGACCTCTTTACTTTAAATTTAGTAGACCTATAAGGAAATGGGATTTTCCGAGCAATTAGAAAGTATGGTTCTCGGCTAGAATAATCCTACCCTTCTGAATGAGACAGGAATGTCACTTTTCAAACAACACTTTGTAAATGCCTATAGTTTGAGGTTTTAGTAGGTACTTTTTTTCTTACAGGGAGCAGGTAAAATGCATGTGTCTCACATCTCTTATTTTTTCCTAATCCAGTAAAGTGAAACAGTGCTTCCAGTACTCAACAGTACTGCCATTTATTTCACTCAGTTTTCTAGTTGTAGTACTTACAGTATAAAATGCAAGTGAGTCCCTGTATCTTCAACCCTAACGACAAAAATAAAATCATGGATTGCAATGGACGAAGGTTTGATTACAGAGGAAAAATAGTAATGTGTCAAGGAGGCGGTAAAAAGTCGGGTGCTCTATGAAATCACAACTGGAGAGTCTTACCTGTCCTATACCTATCAATTATTTTCACGATTTTACATATTTTGGTACATATTCAGCTTATTATTCTTACATAAATATGTACATATTTCACACCTTAATATTACAAAAAATTCCGGTCCCTAATTATAAATATGGCTCACTGTACTATGTCATTGGAAAACATATCCAAGCTACTTTTCTACCCATGCATCTCCCGAGTAGGCTTATGCATGCACAAACTGTATGTAAAGACAAGAGTGAAATTTGCTTTCGTATTCGCTTTATAGCTCCCTCCTACTGTGATCTTGTGGCAGACGGCCTTCAGTCCTTAACAGTCGAGGTTCATGGCGTTCACGATATTGATTCAGTGTCTGAAGAAAAGCTGTTCCTTGCCACAGCAACGGACGTTACGGTCAAAACAGAAATTCCTTTCTACTTAGTCCACTGGGCAACGTGCTTGAGTCTGTGGTCAATGCTTAGTCATTTCTTTGTTGCAGCTGTGGCCGGAATAAACAGACGGCAGGCAAACTAAACTGAAAGTGCGTTTCTGTACTACGTTGGCGGTTTCCTGCACACGGCGTACAGCCTGCTATAAACACATATCATACATTTATACGAATAATACGCGGCTTAAAACTGCCTGTGCAACTCATGTAGAATATTTCCATGGCTATCTTTAAGACGGGTAATTACTGTGTTCTCAGAATTAAGGAGTACATAGATGGATGATGTGGCAGGGGAAGGAGAATATGATGAAGATGCAGAAGAAAGAGATTACGCTGGAGGAGAATAATAATAAGAAAAGGTGGTGGACTAGGGCAGTGTTCCGCAACCTTTTTCTATTCACGGCAGACCCTACACAGGCCTAGACTCAACACGGCACACCAAAATGTTAATCCCCTCAAAAACATAAAATGTGACTCTTAATGTAATCAAATTTATTATTATTATTATTATTATTATTATTATTATTATTAAAAAGAAATACTCTTCAATTTATTAACAATTTATGAATTTCACTGTAGAAATTCACATTTCTATTACTAATATTAAAGTAAATAACTTTATTCATATCTTCAATGTAGCTGCACACAGGTGGTTGATCCGTGGTGGAATCGTTTGACAGTGCAAGCCTGATTTCTTCATTGATGGATTTGAGTCTCTCCTTCTTTGATGTTTTAATTTCAGTTAACGTCAAGGAGCCCACTTCAAACATATGTGTAGTTGAAATTGGCAATAACATATTAACTGCCATCTCGGAGACAACCAGCTACCTACTCACTCCTATTCACAACCAAAATGTTTCCAAAGGCACTTCGAGAAGTTTTAATGTCAGTGTTTGTCTGCTTTTAAATCTGCCAGTTCCTCTTGTACGAGTATATTATTCGGAAGATGGTTCGAATTCACAACGAATGGATCACGAACCCAGTCGAAATCTTGAACACTTTCTCCAAAAAAAATTCAACTTCTGCTGCAAGATTACTACATGTTCTTTAAGTCCATCAACACTTATCTACCGTCAGCAAGGGGCCATACAGTTGAGAACATCTCAAACCACCGATTTTAAATAATCTCTATCCACAAATTCAGTTTATTCACACGTTCTTGAATCTCATCCATCCCAGTCAGAACATTTTCGTTCTTACCTTGTATTTATCTGTTAAGCTCATTCAAATGTACGAAAATATCGAAAAGTTATTCCAACTTAGATACCCATTCATCATCTGCAAATAAATCTGCCTGCTCATGTCCTCAATACTAAAAAATGCAAGTACGGTACCTCCTCTTTAAGTTCAAACATTCGTGCTAAGTCTTTACATCGTGATAACCATCGCACTTCTGTATGTAGCAGGAGCGTAATGTGATCTGATCCATTTCCTGACACAAAACGGAAAAAGCCTCATATTTAGGGGCCGCGATCTGATGAAATTCACGACTTTTACTACTTTGTCCATCACAATTTTCAGAGGAGATGGCAAAGACTTAGCAACAATGGCTTCGCGGTGAATGAGACAATGGTTCCTATGTATGTTAGGATTTACTTCACGTAGCCTACTTTAGCCACGAATCCTTTCACTCGGCCTGTCATAGAAGGGCCTCCTCTATACAAACACTAACGCAATCTCCCATGTTAATTCATTACGGACCACATATTACTTACTTACTTACTTACTGGCTTTTAAGGAACCCGAAGGTTCATTGCAGCCCTCACATAAGCCCGCCCTTGGTCCCTATCCTGAGCAAGATTAATCCAGTCTCTATCAGCATATCCCACCTCCCTCAAATCCATTTTAATGTTATCTTCCCATCTACGTCTCGGTCTCTCCAAAGGTCTTTTTCCCTCCGGCCTCCCAACTAACACTCTATATGCATTTCTGGATTCGCCCGTACATGCTACATGCCCTTCCCTTCTCAAACGTCTGGATTTAATGTTCCTAATTATGTCTGATGAGGAATATAATGCGTGCAGTTCTGTGTTGTGTAACTTTCTCCATTCTCCTGTAACTTCATCCCTTTTAGCCCCAAATATTTTTCTAAGCACCTTATTCTCAAACACCCTTAACCTATATTCCTCTCTCAAAGTGAGAGTCCAAGTTTCACAACCATAAAGAACAACCGGTAATATAAGTGTTTTATAAATTCTAACTTTCAGATTTTTTGACAGCAGAGTGAATGATAAAAGCTTCTCAACCGAATAATAACAGGCATTTCCAATATTTATTCTTTGTTTAATTTCCTCCCGAGTATCATTTATATTTGTTACTGTTGCTCCAAGATATTTGAACTTCTCCACCTCTTCAAAAGATAAATTTCCAATTTTTATATTTCCATTTCGTACAATATTCTGGTCACGAGACATAATCATATACTTTGTCTTTTCGGGATTTACTTCCAAACCTATCTCTTTACTTGCTTCAAGTAAAATTCCCGTATTTTCCCTAATCGTTTGTGGATTTTCTCCTAACATATTCACGTCATCCGCATAGACAAGAAGCTGATGTAACCCGTTCAATTCCAAACCTTCTCTGTTATCCTAGACTTTCCTAATGGCATATTCTAGAACAAAGTTAAAAAGTAAAGGTGATAGTGCATCTCCTTGCTTTAGCCCACAATGAATTGGAAACGCATCTGACAGAAACTGACCTATACCGACTCTGCTGTACGTTTCACTGAGACACATTTTAATAACTCGAACTAGTTTCTTGGGAATGCCAAATTCAATAAGAATATCATATAAAACTTCTCTCTTAACGGAGTCATATGCCTTTTTGAAATCTATGAATAACTGATGCACTGTACCCTTATACTCCTATTTTTCTCCATTATCTGTCGAATCCCAAGTACCTTATATGCTAATGATCCCTCGCTCCCTCCGGGGTTTGGTCCAGGCACTCTGACATGACAATATTACAAATTATTCGTGACAAAATGCTAAGTATAATACTTTTATTGCGAATTTTTTTTAAACTAAATGCGAAATTCCATGGCCAATAAATATTGTTAATAAAAATAAATTATGTCTTTACATAAAGTCTATTATACCACAGTTTGCAAAGCAGTAACACACTTTACCGATAGAGGTAACACTTGCACTTGGTGTTGGAAAGAAGAAAGGTCTCTAAAATTCTCGCCACATTCTAGAGGTTGTAAGGTAGGATATAAAAAGTGAGGAGGTTAGAAGGTATTCTATTCCCTCGTCCCCAGTGCTCTGCATTCCAGCCAGACATATATTCACAAGAGGAACGCGGGAGGGCGGACGGGTGCTGTACAAAAGTCCGCAATACAGATAATGCTCAAATGTAGCCAGTGCTACATATCATCAAAGGCTTCTCTCTGTGAACTACGTGTATGAGTGTGCATACACTCACACAGAGAAGTAGCCTGCAGACAGACAGGCAGCAAGGCACACTTGCCTGAATTGTACTTGCTCTTGTCTAGTTAAGAAAAGCTTTGTTTCGAATTCTTCCACTTCTGTTAAGAAAAGATTATCCTATTCTACTTTTTATTATTCTAGCTTTTCTTCTTCTGTTTTCTTTCCATTGCTCGTCTTCATTTTCGTTTTCTTTTGTCTTCGTTGTCCATCTCTCTTATTCTTCGAACCCGTGAACCTCGACTCAAATGACATGTTGATGATAATGATAATAATAATAATAATAATAATAATAATAATAATAATAATAATAATAATAATAATAATAGTTTATTTCAACTGGCAGATTTAAGGCCATTCGGCCTTCTCTTCCACTCAACCAGTATGATAGAAAATTACTACAATGCTATGAATACAACATAATACAATACAATACAATTCAAAGCAATACAATACTACAATACAAGACAATATAATACATAATTAATATAATACAATGACAATTCTTTTTATCTTCACAACACCAATAAAATAATTATGTAATAATAATAATAATAATAATAATAATAATAATAATAATAATAATAATGATGATAATAGTAATAATAGTCATACCTAATAGTACATAATGCAACGAGCCTATAATGGTAGTAATTAAGACGCGAGTATGTTTATTTATGAAACGAGCGCAAGCAAGTTTCATAATTTTCATACGAGCGTCTTAATTACCATTATAGGCAAGTTTCATACAACTTTTTATGCTCGACCATATTTCTAACTTGAAATTATTCATAAGTATTCATGTTATGGTTATCTAAGTGAAGAGCGGAACTGACCTTCTAAATTGTGAGATGTGCGCAGAGGCGAAAGTATTGATTTTTTCCGAGGAACGAATATCATTGACCTTGATATAATCTAGAGAATAACATGAACATTAATCTTGATATAAAACCTGGAAATTGATTTAGAATTGAAAAACGAGATGACAATTTGAATTTATTTTAATATTATTTACAATTAACGCTAATTATTATAGTAACAGAACATAAGTTTCTGCGACAGTATTGGATTTCCAGCCTCCGTGACGTTTCGCTAGTTGTCTTTCGATTGCATATCCGAGAATAATCGATACTTGCGCTTTTATAATGTTACAATGGTGATTTCTCATTGGCTGAACAACTGAACTGTAATGAATAGGTGTTCTTTAATGAGGTACATTAAAGGGCTACTACCAGGTGTATAATTACTACATTTCGGCATGTTAGAGCATATATTAAATTAAATTATTAAAATCGATCACATAACTTCAATAGACTGCGCCCGTAAGAAATCGTTAAGCCTTTTCTTGAAAGTGGTTATTGTCTGGCAGCCCCTAATTTTCTGAGGTAGAGAATTCCATTCACGGGGGACTGAGACAGTAAAAGAGGATGAATAGTGGGATGTTCTATGGGCAGGAATTGCTACGGGAACGAAGATAATTTGGAGAAGAAGTGTGGAGAACTCGAAACAGAAGAGAGAGCGAATGAAGTGTTTTACGGTTATTAAGTTGCAGCCAGGATAAAGATTTGAACGAGGGTGTAATATGGTCAAGTTTGTGAGCATTGCTGATGAATCTGACACACATATTGTGCACACGCTGCAGCTTGTTCGAAAGGTCAGTTGTCAAGTTTGTAAGTATTACGTCGCAATAGTCAAACAGTGGTATACGAGGGTTTGCACGAAAGTCTGTTTTAATTCTGCCGGGATGAAGTTTCTGAATGGGTTAAAAGAATGCATAGTAGGGTAAAGTTGCCTAATTCCGTGATAGGTTTCTTTCACTGAATGTCATGGGATTGGGTATCTTGCTAGGAAGTTCACCGATGTCTCAAAAGTAGGCGAAAGGTGCACTCTTTTCAAGAAAGATGTCTGGCGCTATGGTTGAACGGTAAAGTTTTGACTGGCATTCAATTTTACAAAATGTATCGCGGGATTAGGCAGCTTTACCCTATAGCACACGTATTTGGCATTCCCAATTTAAATTTTCGTCCAAGAAAATGCCAAGGTTACTAACGACGGAATGGTACGGAATAGTGGCATTATTTACTGTAATAATTGGAATATGTCTGTTGTTCATTGTGTTCAGTAGTCTCTTATATCCAATTATTATAGCTTGTGACTCACTAGCATTTAACCCAAGTCCGAACTTATGACGACTGCACAAATTTATTGACGATTATTCTTTGGTTTTTCCGGAGAATTTCCTTATTTTCATTTCACATTCACTGACACTATATTACTACAATGCAGACTTAGGAACAATATAAGTTGCAAGCACTGCTGTTTATTGGATGCTGTTAAATTTCTTCCCTTGGGACTTGGAGATTAAAAGTTATAAGCGATGTATCCGTTGGCAGCCGCTTTGCAAGCACCTGCTCCATTTTATATTACACCCCGTGTTTTATGTTGTACGCTAGTCCCTTTTATATATAGTTCTGAAATTTTCACTTTGAGATAATTTATTTTGCTAAGGATTCTTCACTTCTTCTGTGAATTTGAATTCAAGTACGGTATACTTCTGAAAACAGTACAATAACTAATATACGTTTATTATTTCTTTAATGAATTACCGTAGTATGTGGAACTAATTTGCTAGTATACATTTACTGTTATATTGACAACTCTACATTTTGCAGAATGCAAAGAAAATAGTGGCTTGTAGCAGAAACTGCTGCTTGATAGAGATTGAGAACCACAATAAAATGCTACTTATGATGAAGATGATGATGACGATGATGATAATAATGGTAACAAATAAAATAACACATGGTTTTGTCGCAAATACAGCAATCTTTGTGCTTCAACTCTACTGTACTGATCTACTAAATATTGTTGGAAAATTTTTTATTGATGTAGCTTAGGCCTAAGTGAATAATCTTCCCTAACTGTAATTCTATAAATAAACGAACTGAAGTAGAGTTAAGTTAGTTTTAGTCCTTTGAAGTTAAAATGTTACAAAGTTGTTGTAATGTTTATAATTTTAAAGAAGAATTTCTGAAATGTTCACCTCTAATTAGATTAGCTAGGGTTGAAAGTATAAAACAAAGTTGATCATACGATGGTAAGCAATTTTCAGGAGGCAATAAATCATATGTATCTATGAATTTGTCCTTGGATTTTAAAACAGTAGGGTCCTAGTCCTGGAATGTAATTTTATTTGCAGAAAATGATGCAAATGTCATTGAACTGTTGTATTCCCTAATGTTGTTAATTAAATTTTAATCATTAGACATAAGTTCTTTGAGTTCATTATTTGTACTCGGCTCAGGGAAGGAAATTAGACCATTATGGCAGCATGAATTATAATGCCCGTTAACGATCTCTCCCTTAAAATGAAAGGCTTGTCAAAGACTATATTTTTCGTTCATTGGACCAACATCGTAATATGCAATACTGCCTTCTTGCATGATTTCATTATTAGAAACCTTGTTACAAACAACATTATTTCTGCATAGTCGTTTATGAGTTCTTGATGCAGTAATACTCGTATTTCTAAAAGTTCTACCACGTTTTCTTGGTCGACCAGCTACACTCATAATAACGAACTAATAAAGGAGAACTAAATTCACAACATAACACTATTACTTTTTAAGTAACACCAGATAAAAATACACGTAGGTCTATATTGAAACATGAAAAAATACGCGACAGTTGAAAGATGAACAAACCATTATTATGGACAGTGTTGCCAACTTAAAATTTCATTTGCCGCTGCACGAGCTTAAAAAACCGCTAAACTGTAGTTGAAAACCTCCAGATTTTTCTTAACACATCACGTCCAAATTTTAAATACAAACTATACTGGAGGACTTTATAAAAATGTAGACTAAATTATGGAAAGTGTGTATCACTTTGTAGACTCTACGTAAAATCGTATGGACAATTAAATCTGAATATGTTGCATTCAATATCACCTTACACCATTTACATCGAGCTTTCCAGCTATCACCGGCAACTTCTTCCACCCTATCTTTCAACACATGTTTTTCTTTTTCACACATCTCTAAACTTTAGAACGTTTGAAGTTTTACGGGGCACATTTCTTCAGAATTGAATGAAATAGCTCAAGAATATACTGGACACTTCGGAAACAATCATATTCACAATCACGCCAGTTGGTTCATAATCTGATTTCACACTGAGCTGGAGATGTGCCTGCCAACAATGAGTTTGGTTTTAAATTTTAAATACTGTATGTGTTACATAAACTATAATGCGGAATGATAAACTAAATAATACACTATATCATAATATAAGTTATCATAAATGAAAATAATAATTCAGTTCTTTATCTACTCTTTATGATTAAATATATAAAATTAATTTACAAAAACAATGCATACATGATTAGACTAAGAGTTTAACAAATGTGGCGTACCTTATTTGTACAACAACAATGGATGAGGCAGGAAATGGACGTGGTTGCACCAATCGAGTTAACATAAAACATTATACTCGCACAATGAAAAATTGTGATATTACCTTATTAAACTCTGGTTTATGATTAACTAATATTGTTGTCCGCAAGTACATATAAAAACAATTATATCTTTACAAAAAAACTAAAAAAATATCGTCTCCTTCTGCCGGAATCATCAAAAACGCCAAATAAATAGCTAGTAGCTGACGGTAAAATTCTGTAGCTGACCATAGTCCTGAAAACACCAGATTTAGCTACAAAACCGCTGACTTGGCAACACTGATTATGGAAAAGCATATTGTGACGTCAACATCTCGCATGTACAGAATCGCTTTAAGAAACTCAATGTTTTATTGTCTGAAATTTCATTATTGAACTATAGCCTTTCCTGTACACAAAGCCCCACATTACTGACACCATTCATGATTTTCAAAAAACATAATACAGCTGTATTAATAACTGAAATAAAGATAAAGAATATTGAAAGCCAGTACGTGAACCACGGCCCTCTGCACAACATTACGAAATGAACTGCAAGATGTCCTACGGTATACGCTTTGTTGGGATGAACGCACATATTTTTTTTTATTTAAAACATTTTATGAACTTCGCTACAAACCATTTAGATTTTCCCGCAATATTAATATTATTAGCTTCCGATTGAGCATCACACAACCTCACAGGATGTATAGTTTTCATAAAATTTTCCGCCACAGTTCAAATTAAATATATAGATAATGGCTGCATATGAGAATTCCCTACTACAATTTTTATATTACTTAAATAATGTTTCTCCAGTATATAATCTAACTATATTATCATTATCATCATCATCATCATCATCATCATCATCATCATCATCATAATCGTGGATTGAATCTTCCGGACCATTCCGCCCACATGAAATCGTGTAATTTCTTTTCCCACTAACTTGTTTGGGCCATTCTTATTACGTGTTCTCTCCAGTTACTAGTTATATTTTGTAATATTAGGTTAAGTTGAAAATCCCCAATTTCTTTCGCATTGTAACCTTAATGATTTCATCCATATTTCTATTACATTACTACACTATCTACCAAAAAGTAATTGGGCCCTGTTTTTGCCCCTTTAGAACCTCGTGTTACCACCTCTTGTTGCTATAACAGCAGCCACCCTGTCAGGCATGCTCTCCACTAGTTTGGGTAGGATATCCACTGGAATGCGTCGCCATTCCTCTTGCTAAATGGCACTCAGTTGGACAATGGAAGTTGGCCCTAAGTTTCGGCGGCTTCTATGCAGTGGTATGCAGACAATAATGTTCACCGGTTGGACTGGCCTGCACAGAGTCCTGATCTCAATCCCACTGAGCACCTTTGGGTCGAATTGGACCGGCGCATAGTGGTCTATTTCTCACTTTTAAGGGGACATTTGCCCTAAAACTCAACCTGCTCAAATTGTAAAACACTGACGTAGATATATAGCCAAACAGTTACGTAGCAATTCTAAGTATCTTTTAATAAAATCAGCGGAGATAAAAGAGCAATAACAACACCGTTAAACAGAATAAAATATACACAGCCGTCAGTCGCTGATTGTCAGCGCTTTCAGTTGGTTTTTCGTTTTCTTATAGCAAGCGCTTACTGTAGTATATTGTGAATATTTGAGTGTCATCATGGCTGCTGGTCCTTCAGGTAAATTATGTACTATTTTTATCAACATCTTTTGATTTTATCAACAGTAATCTCATTAGACGTTTTGATTTATCTAGAGAAAATCAAAACTCGAGTGGGATTTAATTGACTATTACACGATTAGAAGAAAGTATATAAAGATTAGAAGTAACGAACTACTCCAATACAATAAAATATTAATTGACTTACGAAAATACAACTGTCTTCAAATGTATCATTGTACCATCTCAACATTACAAATATTACGTTAGATGCATGCTAGATGGCAGTAGTGTCTTTATACAGAAACTGTAATGATTACTATTCAATAAATCTTAATATTAAACAATCTCTGATACGTGACTATCCATAATATCATATAGCAGAAGTTCTTTTTATCCTCTCAGAGCAGAAGCTATAACATAACCTAACTAATATACACAAGTGTTAGAAAAGTTTTAATTAACGACGATGACATAAAAAATAAACATGAATAATTTTAAAAGGAATAATTATTGAATGTACAATTTTCAAATTTGAATGTGGTTGGTGGTTCAATTGATGTTATATTGGACGTGTGCATAATAGAAGTGGAACTCGTTGACTTAGGCCTACATGGTGTATTCAACTTATTCAGGATTTCCGAATGGTGCTCTTCATTTATTTGTAAATCGGATTTCAGAAGATGCATAGGTATGATCAGTGATTTTTATTAATTCTTGTTCTTGAATGCCAATGCGAGTCATATTTGAAACTGCTGTGCATCGACTGGAGTGGTTTGTAATTTTATATATATTTTTGACGTCCAGACCAGCGCATTTTCAAATGTTGGCAAACAAAGAAACAAATGCTAGGGACGCGATAAAATTAAACAAATGCTAGGGACGCGATAAAATTGAGCGATAAGCAGCCATGATTGGTTGAAATACGTCCTTTCGTACCATTTTATTGGTCAAAAGTAGTATGACGTAGTAAGAGTGTAATAGTCACTATAATACAATTCATTTTTGGATTAAGAGAGAAAATGCGTCTCAGCGAGTTTAGAACTAAATTCAACAGGATGGGAAAAAAATAACCCCCCGTCTTTCGGGCTAAAAATTGTTTAATATTCTTCATTACACCCATATCTATGTAATGAGACCCCCTCTTAATGTGCGTGGGTTTGCGGAAGTTAACTATTTTTATGTATTACGTTGCCAGGCATAAGTCAGATAGTGACGCGAATGGACATGTTTGAATTTTTTTATTTTTTTTATTTTATTTTTTTTAAATCCACCACCAACAGAAGCATGCTTCCAATTACAGGTGGCTTACACATATGTATACACAAAATACATAATAAGAGAGAGAAAAAAACAACAACAAAACAAACAACACAAACAAAAGAAAGAAAATACATGATGGTAATAGATGCTAGAATATTATAATATTACAGTTAATATAGTGCCAAATGTCAATATAATGATGCAAAATTATTTTAAAAAACTTGAGTAAAAACATTATAAAACACTTCTTCATAATTTAAATATCTAAGGAAATACAATGCTTTTTAATATTGTATGAAATTTTTCAATTGTTAAACTGAAATCCAATTGAGAATCACAGTTTAAAGACAGAGAGTTGTAAGTATTACACATAACAAACAATGGAGAGTTCTGGAAGAAAACAGTTCTAGGAATAGGAATAATAAAAGGTTGCCTATGACGTAATTCTGTTCTTTTTACATTGAACTGAAGCAATTTAAGAAAATCACAGTTATTCAATATACCATTAACAGTCTTATAGAGTAAAATTTGGCTATTTATTAATCCTTTTCAACGGAAGTCTTCTTTCTCGAGCAAATACTACCCATGTAAAGAAGCAAATGGTGGACTTCATAACATCGACAGTTCCTCAAATTAAGGAAGAGGAGATAGGCAGTAAAATTTCCCTCTTTTCTAACAAATTGTTACGTCCCACAGTGGTCCAGAATCCATATTTAGGAGGACAAAAGTAGAAAAATGACATGTAAAAAAATGAAATAAAATACTTAAATTATTTTTCATATATAACTGAGAAACACTGAATTGATAATCTTAATCAGCTGCAAAGCGAGATAAGAGGCCGTTAACATACCACATTTCGCCACCCAGCATTCTTACTCAGCAAGTGCCGCGAGACGAAAGAGACGAAAAGAACAGGTAAATTTACTGTACTTTGAGTCAGGATGAAGTCAATAAACCTAATGTTGTCGGTGCTAATGTTGTTTATTTATTATTATTATCATTATTATTATTATTATTATTACTATTAGTTATATAAACTGTAATAGTTGTCACTCGTAACTTAATTATAGCCTAGTACTATCACAATTTAAAACATTACTTGTAAAACATAACCTTAAACTTGACACATCTGGATACCGGGAAACAGAGTTTTAAATGTCAGTTTAGCAATGTTACGACTTGTTATAATTTTAATGGGCTCCCGTAAGCCACCAGTTAATATTTCCTTTAAAATTGCTGAAGTGGGGAGGATCATCTAGATATTGTCGGGATTGTAAAGTGTAACACCGAAGCAGATCATAAAGTATTTCACAACTACTAATAAAAGTCACTGCGCAGGAATCTATACCAATATCAAGATATAAATTTACTGTACATCTTATCCTTCGTAGTACAGGGTATCTGACTTAAGCCGTTCATTTTTGTTTAGGCAGCCCAAATATCGGCCCAGACATGTGGATGGTATTCACTGATTTCGCAGGTGGAATCAGTGATGTGTATTAGCGTCCATGTGAATATCTTCGTATGATAATTTTATGTCGAACATATGCAGTCAATTTCTTAATTAGTTTTTTTTCTTTCGGCTTTCCAACGTTACCTATAGTCATGTTTATCATCGGATAGTGTTTTATTCAGTCTTCTATAGTCCCGATATTATTTCTTAATGCGTAAGTTATCTCCATTCCTTCAGATTAATTTGTTTTGTTTCATTCGAAATAACTAAAGGACATAATAAAACAGTACCTTCAAAGAACAGACAGCGTAGAGTTTCAACACAATTTATTCATTCATTTAAATATAATTTGAGTATATCACTCCTAGCGACACTACAACGAGAACGTCACAACTGGGAAGGTCGAGAAAAACGTAGGATTAGTACTATGACAGACCATATGGTCTACGACAGCGTTTCTCAAACTATGGTCCGCGGACCATCTATAGTCCTCGAGGTCTGCCCTTGTGGTCCTTCAAAAAAGACAGAAGAAAAAATAAAATTCAAACGAACTGCGTGTCACACTATAGCATAAAATCTCAGAGTTTGGAAATGACACGTGGAAATCGAATTTCACTTTTTCTCCCAGTACTGACATTTTATGAAATTTATTACCCTACCCGTCTACCGACATTCCACTCTACTCTCAGCAACAGAAGAGGGATTTAAAGCACTATGAACGTGGTGTTTCTCGTCATTTTTTCCCTGCATAACTGGTGCCGCGCCTGTAACCCAGTCACGGACCACCCGAATTCATAACAGAGGACCAAAGTACCGAATCTTAATTCTATTTTAAAATACAAGTATACTGGTATTAAAATGTGCTACAAAAATTATAAATTTGCTTTCGAAGGGAACAAGAGTAACGTTCCCCAGTGTACAGTAATTTTTAATCCCTTTGGTTAAACTTCCTTAGACTTTTATTTCATTGCCATTATTCTTTGATATCCAAATTTTGCAACACTAAAAATTCATTCCTTCAATTTCAAGGCTTCTAAATTTGGTCCACTTATTCGGAGTTCTGGATCCAATCATGTTTTTAGTTGTATTGCTATTAATGTGAATCCAGATCTGACGGCCTCATTGACAAATTATTCTAAAATATCATGTTAATATTTCCACTAATAACAGCATCGTCTGCATAAGCAATAAGTTGACCTAATCTATTAACAATTTTATCATCAGGATTTATGGGAAACTGCTCTTGTAGCTTTTCCAAAGCCAGGTTGTACAGTACTGTTGATAATAATTAGGGATCGGATTTTTATGTTTTTAAAAAGGCCATTTTAGGTTTTTGGAATTAGGTGAAATAAGTCTTTTTTATGTTCAACCTGTAAAAAGAGTCGCAAAAACTGTCAGATCGTTAAAAATGTATCCTTACAATTACTCTTAAAAAATATATAGGCTATATATTTACTAAGGCAACATGGACCACGAAACTGATCTTTTCAAGAACCAAACTATTTATCAAAAATTATAAGATTCGAAATTTTTGTTCCTTCCACTTTAACATTATTTGTATTTGAATAAATCATTCTAACAATTAACATTTTATCTAATATAATTTGCTTTAATATAACTACGTAAATTTCAATAGATAAAAATGCAGTACACACACAACTTTGAATTGAATTTGTTCAAACTTGATCAATAATTATTTTAAAAAGTAACAAACAAACAAGCAAAACAACATTATTTACTGG
The DNA here is from genome assembly GCF_040183065.1 of Periplaneta americana. Taxonomy (NCBI): domain Eukaryota; kingdom Metazoa; phylum Arthropoda; class Insecta; order Blattodea; family Blattidae; genus Periplaneta; species Periplaneta americana. The sequence goes on along the minus strand of NC_091132.1, from coordinate 117,496,192 downwards.
TGCTGTTCCTGGTTGCAATATATGACCAGATATTTTTCAAGATTCTCGACTGAGAAGTTTTTTCTATTCTATCTCAAAATACATTTGAAGGATGAAAAGGTTCTTTTGACAGCACATGACGTCATAGGTGCAAATTTCATTGGTGGCACTGCAGGAGGTACCTACGGTAACTGACAATTGTCGCTTTCCCCTCAAGAATGGAGCACACATTACTTTTTTCAAACCCTGGATTGCTCTGCAATACTTTCTTCAGTTTTAATGTGACGGCTTCACTCACGGGTCCTGGTACTTGTTTCTGTAGAAGCGAGTCAATGACACCAATTGCATCTTTCAGTTGTAGCGACGAAGATTCCAAGTACTCAATATATTTTGGAAGGTTACTGAAATGTGCCTTGAGGAAAGCAAGGGAGCCATAGAAGTTGTCACTGCTAAGTACAGATTTCGCCTTAGGGATTGAGGCAGCCTCCTCCACGTCGAGAGTGTCCTCACTCACTCTCTCTCTCTCTCTCTCTCTCTCTCTCTCTCTCTCTCTCTCGATATGTATTGATATTTCTCTCAAAATAAAAAAAAATCAATATGGAACGCAGTAAATTCATAATAACGCTTATCAACAATGATTTAGATTTTTTTAGGTTCAACAGAATTCACATACAGTAGAACCCCGATTATCCGTCATCCTATTAACCGATTGACGGATTATCCGAATGTCTTTCTATCACTTTTTTCTTTCTTTTTTTTTACTGCCGAAAGAAACATGTAAGAAACTTAGTACTATATCTTATATTAGTACTTATTTCTCTAGTGTTTTTTATTACAAGCCTTTACCCTTACATAGTATTATTGCCAGCAATAGGAACAGTTACTTGAAGGTGTTTTTCCCAACTTGTAAAATAGTCACTGCCTGCATTCAAGGAAATAGTCCCAAGAACTTCCGCACAATATATATATATATATATATATATATATATATATATATATATATAGCAAATCTGTGCAGCTTTCAGTTCTTGTCCTACCGTTCGATTGCCCATACTTTATAATGTCTGCGTAAGATATCTTCCACGGGTGTCAAAGTGTTTACTAAGTATCGAAATAAAAATGCAAATAGGCCTAATTGAGAGATTTGGAAAAATAGAAACCATGACCGATTTCGCATCAGAATACATAATTGGCGTTACAACTGTGCGCGATTTAATGAAAAATAACAATAAAGTGTATAACGTAACTTATGTAGATCTACAACAGGAGACCTCTACCTATATTTCCGCAAACAACCATCACAAGGAATTTCCTTGGCCCTTATAAACCAGTCGTTGACAACCAGAATTATGTTAGTGAACTTCTGATCCACTATCTAGCATGTTAAACACAGCACCACGGAGGAAATAATGAGTCTGTAGTATGCACTTATAATATTTTATGGTACGGATTATCCGATTCTTTCGATTAACCGTCCAGTCCTTATTACTTTATTACTACGGATAATAGAGGTTTTACTGTATACGATTCCTACGATCGTGATTCGGGAAAGTATTGAAGAAATTAGGAGTTCAAAAGCAAGGAAAAAATAGGTAAAAACCCACAAATCTGGTCCCTATAATAATAATGCATCCCTTTCCTTGACTCCATTCTCAATTGGTAATTCTTCAGAGTACCTACATACATGTATAATTAATTACTCCACCTTGATACCCAGAAAGTGTTGTTAGGACCAGTCTAATTAACTTTCTTGATTACTCAGATAGTCCAAGCAACACGGAAGTAACTTAATTAAAACGTGGGATGATGTCGAAATATTCGGAGAAAACCACATTCAAAATCTATTGCCCACAAAAGTACCTAAGCATTTCTCAGTTTAGTCTTTTACTGTAATCTGTTTACTTTGCATCTGTCTGCAAAGGAGAGCAGGAATAGGAAAGGAAGAAAGAAGAGAAAAAGACAGCAGAAAATCAGTAGCAAAATGACTTGGAGGACAGGATGAGCTTATGGAGAGATAGAAAAAAAGGAGGGAAAAGTATAAATTGAAAGGATTGTATTGTATTGCATTTATTAACATTCCATGGTACTCATACGTTGCTTAGAACTAGAATACGGAACAAGTCAAAAACTTAATACTATTATAGTCTTAATTTATAGTCACAGTCTAGATGAAATATATACAGACGAGATTTACAATATAGTCTACTAGTACAACACAATCTTTTAGTATCAATTTCATGAAGCGTTATTGAATGTCATGAATTCACCTAGAGAATAGAAGGAGTGAGAAATTAGGTACTTCTTTAATTTGGCCCTAAATAATCTTAAGTTTTGAGTTTCATTTTTGATATCGATAGGGAGGCTATTAAAAATTTTTACTGCCATATAACGCACTCCTTTTTGATAGCACGATAGACTTGCCGATGGAGTATGAAAGTCATTTTTTGACGTGTATTTATGCTATGAACTGTTGAATTAGTTACAAAGTTTTCACGATTACATACGAGGAAGATTATTAGTGAAAAGATGTACTGACAAGCCATAGGCATTATTTGTAGTTTTTTTTAAATAGTCCAACACGATTCCCTAGATTTGGCACCTACTATTATTCTAATTACTCTTTTTTTGTAACAGAAATATAATGTTACTATCTGTGGAATTTCCCCAGAATATTATTCCAAAACTCATTACCGAGTACAAGTATGCAACGTATATTGTTTTTAAGGTATTGATATTTACTATCTTTTGCATAGATCTAATAGCAAAACAAGCTGAATTTAGTTTGGGGGTAATTTCTTTAATATGATTTTTCCAATTTAACACATTATCGATTTTTAAGCCAAGAAATTTGGTAGCCAAGAACAAGGATAAAGTGATAAAATAGTGAAAAGAGGAGAAAAGTGGAAAAGTGAGATCAAGATAAAAAGAAGGTAAAGCAAAGGCAGATATATAAAGATGGAAATGAGAAGGATAAGAGGTGGAGGGAGAATTAAAGAAGGAGGAGAAAATGAGTGGTGGAATAACATACAGCATGGAATCGAGAAAAATTAGGTAATTCTCAGAAATTAAAGGTAGTAGGGGAGAGTCGGGTAGTATCGGACATCGGGTAATATCGGACAGTTAGTTTCTTTCATCTACCACACGATGATAGTACCTGATTGACATGGTTACGTTTCTGTGATGTCGCATACAGAAACGTAACCATGTCATTCAGGTACTACCATATGGTGGTAGATGAAAGAAACGTATTGTCCGATATTACCCGATGTCCGATACTACCCGACTCTCCCCTAATATAAACACTGACTACTGACGGCACTGAAGGAATGTAATGGGATCTGTTATCTACATAGCAGACAAGGTATATATTTCACATTTACCCAAAGCAAACCTCATATGAATGCAAGAGGTTCGAAAGATGACCAGGAAGGATGTAACGTCAGGACTATTTGTGCTTGAGGCAATGGAGTTGTATTATAAACTACCACGAACTCCAGCGTTGCGTGACTCCAGCAGCCCAAATGCAAACATTATAACAGGAACTTGCAGGATGTACAGAGGAGAAGATGAACCCACTTGAGCATTATGCTTTACTCATCATCTGATCTATATCATAGTGACGTATGGATACACATTTGCATGAATGGAGAAAACAATTAACCGAAGTGTGGTGTTATGCCTTTTAACACACACATTATTCGATCAAAGAAAGCTAGTCTAAATTCAAATGTATCTTGCTGAATCGGCGAATTCAATAACGGGCAAATTTAGCTGGTTGCTGCATAAGGAAGGAGCTTTATACAGGGTGTCTCAGGAGAAATATAAATAAAAATGCTTCAGTATAAAGTAGCTCGAGTTAAATTATATCGATTTAAGGGCTTAGGTACAGCTTACAGCAGTAAAATTTTTGGACACATTCAACATTTTTTTTCCTCTATTACTATATGTTGTAATGAAAATTGGTATGTGTAAAACACTGTCCTCCTGCTACATGGAAAAAATATTTTTACGATTTAAAAGAATATTTTTTTTTAAATACAAAATGATGTCAATTTACTGTGCAGCGATAAAGATTTTCTCTCATAACTCATAAACTTGTTAACTTTTTCATGTTCTCTCTCTTTTATTTTATTGCTGAAACTCATGCTTACAATATCATGCTTTTTGAACTTAAGGAATCCGAAGGTTCATTTCCGCCCTCACATAAGCCCGCCATCGGTCCCTATCCTGTGCAAGATTAATCCAGTCTCTATCATCATATCCCATCTCCCTCAAATCCATTTTTATATTATCCTCCCATCTTCGTCTCGGCCTCTCCAAAGGTCTTTGTCCTAAGAATTTCAAGCTAACATTTTTTTCATTAGGAAAAGTAAATTTCCTTCAATTACTCCATTTTTGTAGTTAAAAAATGTCATCATAGTTCCTGCATAGTGAAATGCCCTTGCAATTCTGTCCTATATATCTGTGGTTCTGTCTAGCCAGGCGTAACAGCTTCAAGGCCGGATATTCGAACGAATGTCCAACCTCGCTGGTTGATCTACAACCGGTCGAATATAAACCGGTCCTAAGCGCTGTTCTGCAGCACTCTGTTCCATTGTGACATTTATGGCGAATAAGGTCACAGCTAGGGTTTTTTTTTTTCTGAAGGTCTTCCTGTTTTCTCATGTTAGTCATCAACATCATTCAGTCCAATTCCAGTTCAATACATTTTTCATAGTATTCCCCGAATCGCGGGTATAACATCCACAATTAAAAAGAGAAATTAGGCTATGTAATGAACTGGAATTACAATTATCATCTTTTCACAGCACCTATGTTTGAAATGACCATATAAATATGTATAATGTTACAAGTAATATTTCACTGTATGATATGAGAGAGATTTTAAATAAAGAATTACAATTATATTACAATAATTATCACAATCGTTTCTGAAGGACCTCTGTAGTTTGAAAGTGGCTTCAGTAAATAATTTGAATAATTAAAAATAAAATAACAAGCAGTATTAAAGAAGAGCTAAAAAAACGAAATACAAGTACACAAAATAAGGCTCTAGAGTGTTTGGACGAGGCGTAAGCCAAGTCCAAATATGGGATGAGTCCGCTAAAGGTTTTGCGTATGTGGTGCATACAATAGGTTTTAGTAAAAGATCTTTGAATCATATGAAATAAAATAAAGTAGAAAATATAAATACAAGTATAAAATAATAGTCAGTAAATTGTCATTTTCTCACCGCCGTCTGATAAACATAATGAAACAATGTTGGCATATTAAAACCCTGCTAAAGGTTGCCATGACGACTTTAGCGGCCTAGGCTGATAACAGTCCGAAGAGCACCTAATTTAGGGGGGCATGTAGGCCTACAACGAAATTATAGCTAACTTTCATCAATATTTTCCGATTTGCGCCTCGAAAAGAAAAGTAAGACTTTTCGAAGCTTTTTAAATCTCATGTCTTTTTAAAATAATAATTATTGCCACATCATGTAATCGAGGCCATGAAAGATCAATATACACCAAAATGAAACTGGTAGGCCTAATAGATCATGAGGATAAATTAAAAAAATCTAAATAAGTCTTTTCTCTAACATTCACCATTTTAGAGAAAACCGTTATGTTTCTATGAAGCATTCGGCAACCATGGCTACTGCAATAACTCTAGCAAGGGCGGCCTAACTCTTTACCTTTCCCTTCCCCTCTGCTGTACTCAGTCGGTGATGCGCTACAGTGTGCTGCGTTGCAATATTTATTATAACGATTTTCGCAATTATTCTATTTAAATTCATGGCGAAACGGTTTAATTAAAAAAAAAGATTCCATACATTAACTGTTCAGATTATTTTTACCTATCTGCTTGTTTAGCAATCAGCCATTTCTCTCGGCCATTACCGCAATACAGCGCTGTAAACGTTGGGCAAAGACTATTTTTCCCTGATTGACGGTGATTCATCGAAGGAGAAGTGTAATAAAAGTTTTGTTACATTTAACACGTAGAATCACCTCTTAAATGTTGGTGCATCGGTCCCCTTTCACCTGTATAGGGCATTTCTGTTCCAATGTCATTGCTGCTTCTTCTAGAGTCGTGAAAGGATAACGATTGTTCGTGATTAAGCTGGTTAGGCTTCCAGATAAGCGCTCATAACTTGCACGGGAGAGTTGCACAGTGGACTGTTCAAATCACTGCTAAAGATTCTTTAATCATGATGTTCGTCTTCCTGGGTTTCTCTTAATATCAGTCTTTCCTTGAATTCTACGATGTAATAACTCTCACCGATCTTCTTAATCAAGCCGCGGATTAGTATGTTTGAAAAACTAAAATTAGGGTTTTTTAATCCATGTTTTAGGACCTTTTACGCTTTTTAATCATCTATTTAGGAATTTATAGGTTTTACGAAAAAAAAGCAACATAATATTAATATATTGCAATACTACAAGACATACATTAAAATATCCGTTATTATAACATTATAAATCTAAAAAGTAGCATGATGACTCACGTCGTGATGATCACATATTTTATGGAATCATTCATCAATATTAATACATACTAATTGCCTATTATGTACACAAGACTGTAGGTATCTTTATTAAATTATTACACCCGCAAACCGCTCATTTAATTAGTGCTCCTAACATGATACTGATCAATGATATATTCTGACACATTTTCAGGAGTAAAACCTCCAAAATGTAAATCCTCTAGAAGTGGTCTATTGCGAGAATAGATAGCTATTCCCTTTAATTGAGCAACTGAAGTACATTGTACGAGTATCAATGTTGAAGTCTATCATTTAATTCATACTGAACGATAACGGATCAAACTTCTCACGCCTTAGGTGGAGGGACAATGGCTATTATTTGCCCATGTTATGATCACGTTATTGTGCCACGTCTGACTCTCACATGCGCCTTTTCTTTCAAAGTTTTTTCAAAGAAGATCGCCTACAATAAGGTATTTACGCTGAAATGAACAGCAATGCTATTTCCGCGAGTTTGAGAGTTAGTTTAAAATAAATGAGATATATGTATATAGGTTAAATACCACGAATTAGTTATGTTTAGGCTCTGAAAAGCAAAATAGGAAATTTTAGGTCATAACCTACAAATTAGATATTTACAGGTTGTATAAAATTTAAGTATGATTCGTTCATAAATGAAACGTAAAACAAAAGTAATATCGATATCCCAGAGCCAGACTGTTCCAAGTTCATTTTACTATTTTTTTTTTTTCGGGAGAGCTGTTTTAAGCTCCTGACATTCAAAGCTTCATGAAACCATTTGGAGTAGCTTCATTGCAACCTTATGAAGAGGAATATTTATAACTTTGTTCGATTCATATATCCAGACAAGAACTGGAACACATTGAAACACAGATTACTTTTTTTTTTTATATAAAAAGTTGGGCTTACCTGCTCTTGGGCAGAACACTGAATAAATAAATGGAGTGAATGAATGAAGATATAATTCGTATACGTTTCAATGTGGTATAATTATTACGAGATGAGATTTTTGTTAATTTCCCTTAATATTTTCTGATTTGCTCCTTCGAAAAGAAAAATGAGATTTATCGATTCTCTTTAAATCTCAACATTTTCTAATAAAAATAAATATTACCCCATCACGTAATCGAGGCTATGAACGTTCGATATGGAGGGCACCTATTCCAATGTCACGGCTAATAAAGCTTAATTACAGAAGGCAGCGTAATGGGTGATTCAATTTTAATAATTTAAAGCCAGCAAGTATATTAGGTCTACATTCAATAACGCCACTGAAACTAAAATTAGAACATGTACGATTACTTTGAGTGTTTACACTGAAAATAAAAAAGGTTAATTGTGTTTGTAATTACCAAATTAGGACTTTAATATAATAAAAAACCAGACTATAAATTCACTTATAAGTAATCACACATATTAAAACACGTTCCTACAATATTAATGGTGTTGCTGAAATTAATAAATTAGCTAATTTATATATGATTGTATAGATATGCACGATAACAAAACAAAGAACAAACTGCAATATACGCAAACAAAACGCACGCAGAACTAATAACATGAAAACAAATGCGATGTCACAAGTGACAATTTTTCATATCGGCTTTATGTGACACACACAATATATCATTATTACGAGCTATTATTTACAGAACAGTTTCTGGCCATCGCAGTAAGCTAATAAATATATAATCTATGAACCCAACGTAATTAAGTAATACTCAATAGAAGAGCGTTGATTCTGACATCACACACACTATATTATTTCATTTAGCTACAGCGGGTGGAAGGGGACTAAATAAGATCCTTTTGAGAGATGAATCAGGGAGGAGTCAAACATAAGACCCGTTACACACTTGAAGAGTTTTCGCTAGCGATAAATGTGTTGCGAGAAAACACCAAAGATTGATAACATGGATTCAAACAGACGTCCACACACTGGAAGAGAATGTCGCTATAGCCAAAAACCTCGAGCGAGTTTCTTGCTGAAATCGGTAGCTCAGCGAATTTTCTTGACACATTTATCAAAGATGTTTGATATTTATACTCTTTATTACGATTGAATGTAGAAAAAGATGAAAAAGTAATATAACAGGGGGCGATGAATTGTATTGTTTTTATTTACAACTAGCTGTACCCGTGCGCTCCGCTGCACTTGTTAGAAATAAATATAAAGTAATTACATAATTAAAATAGGACAACTGGTCCAGGGAACATTCGTGTTTGATAGAAGCATAAATCGCTTAATATGTCACTTAATTTAAATTGTATTTAAATAATTAAAATGCGATCACTTTGCTCCAGAGACCACTCATTTACTACAATGATAATTCCTTTAACCTTTAACATATTTCTTAATTGTTATTACATGCAAATAATTAAATTTTGATCATTTGGTTCAGAGAACATCCGTTTTTGGTGCAATTTAGTCCCATCAAAATTTTGCTTGGAATAAAACGTATCGGAAATCATTTTTAAAGAAGCTTTTGTTATGTAATATTTTTCACAAAAATAAAAAATAAGCGAGATATTTTGGTTTATTTAATTCAGGCCCCCTTACAACCTCCCTTTTAAATACAGTATTTTGAATGCCATATAGCCTAAAATATAACATACAACAAATTTAATTTGTATTCCAATTTTCATCGAAATCCGTTCAGCCATTATCGCGTGAGAAGGTAACAAACATCCAGACAGACAGACAGACAGAAAGACATACAATAAAAAATTTCAAAAAAGCGATTTTCGGTCTCAGGGTGAATAATTATACATTTTAACACCAATCGTTAATTCTCTGAGATGAAAATGAGTGTGTTCATAAACATTATTTTAAGAAATGCAGGAAATGAATATACAGAATAGCCTATCAAGTTTTCTATGCATAAGAAGCTATTTTAATCTTACCTGTCCTGGATTCAGTCAGAAGTTACTGTAATAATATTATAGCATTATGTCCATCTAGAGAAACTACATTTTCCAATGGAGAAATAATTAATTATACAAATCGGTTAATTTAGCTTCCCATATTACTTCATACAAACACAGAAACATTCTCTGTAGGCTATGTTTAATAGCTTTCGATTGTTATTGTCCAAGGCCCCTTATAGACGAAGTCATTTTTTTATTTCATTACAGCGACTTAGATGGCGTTATCTTAATTTTAAAACTCATTTATCTCATTAAATATCATATCATTTTGTATAGAATAAAACTTGTCGGAAATAATGTTTAAAGAAACGTTTGTTATATAACATTTTTCATGAAAATTAATAATAAGGGAGATATTTCGGTTTATTTAATTCAAGCACCCTTATAACCCCCCCTTTAAATAAAGTATTTTGAATGCCATATAGCCTAAAATCTAAGTTACAACGAACTTAATTTATATTCCAATTTTCATATAAGTCGGTTCAGCCATTATCGCGTGAAAAGGTAACAAGTATCCAGACAGACAGACAGACAGACATACAAACAAAAATTAAAAAAAAAAAAGCGATTTTTGGTTTCAGGATGGTTAAGTATACATGTTAGGACCAATTATATTTGGAAAATCGAAAATTACCAGAAAAATTTCGGCTACAGATATATTATTAGTATAGATGAGGAAAGATGACTGACAATTTCTGTCAGAAGCTTATCGAACTTACGATGTCACTCGTAGGCCTATTTAGCCTATATGATAGACAAAATGAAAACTATAAAAACACGGAACTTAAAGAAGAAACCTGGAGACAAATATCAGATGATATGAAAATAAATAGCGCTATATATCATTTTGATGAGATATAATAGTATTAATTACTAGCCGTACCCGTGCGCTCCGCTGCACCTGTTAGAAATAAATATAAAGTAATTACATAATTAAATTAGGACGTTTGATCCAGGGAACATTCGCGTTTGATAGAAGGATAAATCGTTTAATATGTTACTTAATTTAAATTGTATTTAAATAATTAAAATGCGATCATTTCGGTCCAGAGAGCAATCATTCGGTGCAATGACAATTCCTTTAACAAGTTTTTTAATTGTTATTACATGCAACCATAGTTTAATGAAGATTGACATATCATTTAGTTTTAATGTGCATACTTTATATTACTTGCTCTATGTTTCAGAAGTTACTGTAATAACATTGTAGAATTATTTCCATCTAGAGAAACTACACTTTCCAATGGTGAAATAATGATTAAATAATCAATTAGCTTCCGGTATTACTTCATACAAACACAGAAACATTCTCTTAGGCTATGTTTAATAGCTTTCGATTGTTGTCCAAGGCCCCTTATAGACGAAGTCATTTGTTTTTATTTCAGTACAGCGCCTTAGATGGCGTTGTTATTGTAATTTTAAAACTCATTTTTCTCATTAAATATCAGTCCTATCAACATTTTGTATAGAATAAAGCTTATCGGAGTTTATTTTTAAAGAAACTTTTGTTATGTAATATATTTCATGAAAATGAATAATAAGCGAGATATTTCGATTTATTTAATTCAGGCCCCTTTATAAACCCCCTTTAAATAAAGTATTTTGAATGCCATATAGCCTAAAATCTAAGTTACAACGAACTTAATTTATATTCCAATTTTCATATGAATCGCTTCAGCCATTATCGAGTGAAAAGGTAACAAACATCCAGACAGACAGACAGACAGACAGACATACAAACAAAAATGTCAAAAAAGCGATTTTCGGTTTCAGAATGGTTAATTATACATGTTAACACCAATTATTTTAGGAAAATCGAAAATTACCAGAAAAATTTTGGCTACAGATTTATTATTAGTATAGATAACATTTGAAATAATGTTTCTATATGTCTTAACAGTTTACGTAATTTTAATCAGAATATAGCAAAGAATCCTCTATCATATCATGAATGGCAAAAAAACTGACGTCTATTCAACCTGAGATAACGCCTAACCGTACAGTATCATCATCCAAATGGAAATCAGTGACCGAAACTCGCCCTTATTCTTCGTGAGATACAATGTGATTTCCAGATATTTGTGGCTTTAATTTTAGGCCTACTTTTTCTTTTCATTAACAAAATATGTTCATGTAACTCCATTTTATTCATAATCTGAATATTCCGATTCAACATAGTAACATACATAATTTGTAAAGTACGACAATATACTTACAGGTTATACAGGGTGTATCTAAATTGGTGTCAAATATTTCGGGGACGTGTTCTTAACATCAAAACAATTTAAAAAGTTAATAAGAACATGGGTCTGAAAACCATTCGTTTGGGAGTTATTAAAGGATTTATCCCTTCATTGACCGCTGATTGTTTGATGGTTTTTTGTTTGTTTGTATTTTGTTGAGTAAAGAAATTAGAAGAAAATGTATTCTGTGAGTGAACAGAACGAAATGATTTGCATCATTTAATTGATGATGTGCTTCTGGACGTCTTCCAACGAATGTGTTTTAACACGATGCTGCTCCAGCTCATTTCAGTCTGATAGTTCGTAATTTTTTTAATGATCGATTTCTCCAAAGATGTATTGGTCGAAGGGGATTCATCGCATGGCCTGCTGGATCGCCTGATTGGAATCCAATGGATTTCTTTGTCTAGGGACATTAAAGTCCCTGGTTTATGCGATTCCTGTACTTAATGTTGATATTCTGAGAGCGTATCCAAACTGGATTTCACGAAATACGAAACACTCCAGGAATTTTCAACAGAGTACGCCAGAGCATGTAAAGCAGGTTTAGGGGATACATCGAATCAGGAGGAAGCCACTTCGAGCAATTTTTGTAACATTAAATTTTATCTTGTAACTCTGAAATAAATTATTTTGAGACCAATGTTCATATGAACTTTTTGTAATGTTTTGGTGTTAGGAACACGTCCCCGAAATATTTGACACCAATTTAGATACACCCTGTATATTTAACTACGACAATATACGTAAATACATAACCTGTAATATTTCTCCCAGCGAGTGATTACTATATTCAGAAAAATGCTTTCTGCAGAAGGCAGTGCATAGATGATCATAGCGAGGTGTGATCTGTGATAACGAGAACTCGCCAAGTGTGTGGATGAAGGCTCTTCGCCTCTTTCTCGCAATACATTTCTCGCTAGCGAAAACTCTTTAAGTGTGTAACGGGCCTAAAAGGCTGATAGGTATCACTGTGGTCATTTGTGAATGGTTTTAAATATTCATACAAGTAAAAGCGAACATATGACAATATTGCACACGTATTCTCGTAAAATTAGCAACTAAGTCGCAAATTTACGTATGTAATTACACGAAAGTTCTGTAACCTCACGTACCACAGAGGAACATTAGCGGCTGTGCATTTCCTCCCTTCTGTTTTATTTTCGTTTCCGACTTGCTTCTACCGTCACTGAATGCACGGTTGCCACATCTTCCTGTCATAAACGTTGTCACCGATCTTCAAAAACGTTATGATATGCAATGAACCAATAAAGAACACATTTGTTGGTATTTACTCTACTAAATCCCCCATCATCTTCCCAATGTCTCCCGTTTTCCTTGAATGAGCATTTCAAAATTCAACTTTTCTCAAAACTTGTTCACGAAAGATCACAACGATATTAGACTTTTATGTTTAAGTTACTGCCCTATTTCATCTCTCAAAAGGACCCTATTTAGTCCCCGTCTATATTGTACAGTGCATACATTTTATCTTTCCACGCTCGCGGAAGTAGAATGGAAGTGGCAGTTCATAGCACAGTCGCCCACACGAGGCCCGCACTGAGCGCTCTAGAGCAGTGTTCCGCAACCGACGTGACGCGGCACACTGGTGTGCCTCCACAAGGTGAAAGGTGTGACGTGAACTTTTACCTATTATTGTAAGAAATTAATAAAATTAAATTAAAATTAAAATTAAAGTAATAAAATTGTCTATTTTTTGTAAGATGGTGCTTGTTTATTCTTTATTACACGCTGCGAATTTTATGTCGTCAAGGAAATTAAGAGTAATTTATTTATTCAACCTTTTTATTGTATCGTTGTTTGCTTATTTATATATTAATTTTTGTATTCTCGCCTCTACCTCTGCGCTGGCTATGGTGTGGTTTCCTTGTAACAGTTACCGTATATTTTGTGTATCATACCCAGACCTTTCGGAACATTACATTTTATTACTTTATTGCCTGCCACTTTGTCAGAAGCTGGGAACATGACTGACCTGACTAGGAATTGTCGCTAGGTTTGAAGTTTCCCATTTCTTATAATAACCGACAGCTTCACAAGTAAGATATTTGTTATAATAAACGAAAATAACCGATCCCTCTCTGACATTTTTAAAACATTTACAATTTTGGCGGACAGAATGTCTGAGTTACTAAGCTCTCTTAATATCACGTACAGGTTCAATAAAACGTGTCAGATTACCCGTAGCAGAGCATTTTTCAAGAAATGTTTCTGCATCATTTGTCCAAATTTGAGAAATAATTTTGACAAATAGGATTGGTTATTTGGATGGAAAATCACAAGACACCAATTACTTCATATCTCAAAGCAACAATAGTTACAATTATTTCAGTTGTATCACAGTTGTTCTGTGAAGTGGTCGTAAAATTGTAATTGTTACACAGTTTTACTATTTTCTATTACTATTAAACTATTTTATACTTTCCAGATGGACAAGTTCCTTGTACGGAGTGTTTCGTCCGCGAGTGCAAGTAGTGAAACCATTGAGCCCGAAAAAAAGAAACAAAAATTAGTACACCGGTAATTTATCTTACGGGTTTTCTTAGTGTGGTGACAAAACATGCCCAAGCCCCGAGTGTGTAGTGTGTGTGGAAAAATTCAGTAATGCTACTATGGTTCCCCGTACATTGAAACGACATTTGTTCATGAAATTCAAACATCAAAGAGGGAGATACTCAGATCCATCGATGAAGAAATTAGGCTTACACTGTCAATGATTCCGCCAAGGATCAGCCAGCTGTGTGCACCTAAGCAGGCCCAAATATCACATTGAAGATATGAGTAGAGATATTTAATATTAGTAATAGAAATGTGTATTTTCTACAGTGAATTAAAGTTCATGAATTGTTAATAAGATAATGCAAGAGTCGATTTCTCTTTTGTAATAATAATAATAATAATAATAATAATAATAATAATAATAATAATAATAATAATAATAATAATAATAATAATATGCCGTGTTGAGTACAGGCCCGCCTAGGGTGTGCCTTGAGTGAAAAAAGATTGCGGAACACTGCTCTAGAACACGCGAGATAGACCTAAAACGTAGAACGGACAATTTTTTAACATTTCAGATTTTGAAAGTGATAAAAAATGATCACCTTTTTAAAGACGATATTGAAAGTGCAAACAGATAAAATATATTCACTGTATTAAGTCTTCCATATAATAGGCGAGGAAAATAGTAATACCATTTCCAAAATGGAAAAGAAACTGCACTGCTATGGAACAAAAGAAACGTATAAATGACGAAAGAAGTAGGTCTACGTGGAAACTTCGTGGCACATTTTTTTTTTTGTAATCAATCTTTCAACAACGTTGTGTAAACTGTGAAGTTATCAAGCGTCTGTGTAACTGTTAATAGCGAAATGGCATTTTGGTATTCCTCAAGGACTTACCTGAGTAAGGCATATTGCCTTAAAGTTTCGGAAAACGTCGAGAAAAATCCGACCAGATAAGAATGAACAACAAGAATTTTATATATTATTTTAATGTACCGAAGTACATATGATATTTCCACGCAGATATTCATCGAATAAGAATTTTGCTCCGACTTAAACAAAGTGTCCCTTATAGTCTGATGTGCGCTGAATCCGAAAATGCATCGCTTTTCTTCGTATCACGTAAGGTTTTTAAAATATACTATGATTTCACTTTTCGATAAGCGCTCCCCCAGGAAACATCTGGCGCGGGTTGGGGGTATAAACTAAAACAAAAGCTAATGCATTTTATGAGTATATTACTTATTTACGGTTTATTATGGTTGTTGGCATGCTATTTTGTATTCCTAATAAATAAACAGATATTGTTCCCTTCTATTAAGTAAATTTCATAACAGTTCAAAGTGAGGTCTATGCAATGAACAAACAAGAGTGCGGTTTTCAGTATTTAAAGGAAAAGTTTACCAGTTTGAGTGAAGGCAAATTAAAAGAGGGCATTTTCATCGGTCCACAAATTCACAAAGTTATAGCTGACCTTTTGTTTGGGGAAAAACTTTCTGTTACAGAAACAATGGCATGGCGCGCTTTCAAAGATGTTTGCTCAAATTTCCTTGGAAATTTTAGGGCAGAGAATTACATAGAACTTGTTGTGGAAATCATGTTAAGTGCATATGACAAAATGGAGTGCAATATGTCTCTCAAAATACACTTTTTACATTCTCATTGGGATTTCTTCCCTCCTAACTTCGGAGCGGTAAGTGACGAGCATGGGGAAAGATTTCATCAAGAAATATGTGAAATGGAAAGACGATATAAAGGAAGATCATCATCCAGCATGCTTGCAGACTATTGTTGCTTCCTTGTAAAATACAGTCCCGGGTCTATTATAAACGGAAGTCATCCAGAAAATTATTTTATATGTAAATTCAAATTCCGAGATTTTTCTCATATGCATGACATATTTTTATTGTTGTTGTGTTTTAACCTATGTTACATCATTTTTGTATCAAGTACACATTTTCAAGTATTATGAGGAGTTTTGAATACCTAGTGTGTTGTAATTTTATCAGTAGCAGCGAAAAATTAAAAACAAACAATTTTTGTCATAACAAATTCAATTCATTTTCCCCGGAAAATGGTACGTGATGAGATAATTTGGATTATAAATTCAGATTTAGGGCACACATTTTAGTAATATTCACCTATTTTTATTTCGGAGCAAAACAAAAAGTGAAAATTCGTTGTTCAGTGTAATCAATAAGGAGTGGATTCCTATGTAATTAAATATTATTTTTGCGTGTGATAAAACACAATTAACAAAGTTAAATGTTCTGAACATGAAGTTTCAAGTTCAAAACCCGAATTTTATTTCACATAAAAACACATATTTTCACAAAAAAGTTATGTAAATACATATTTTCAGGATATCTATTATAAACACATAAATCTTGGAGTTTTTTGACTTAAATAATTTTTACAAGAACTTTTAAATATTTTAAAACTAAATCAATTATATCACTCAGAAGTACGTTATGTTTTTAAGAATTCTTGGTTGCTTCGTGTTTCTAAGCGCTGTGCGGAGTATCCGTGATCAATTTTTGTAATAGTATTGCCTCAAGTTCTGAGAACTGCTAGGCAGCATATCAGTGTTATTATTAGAGAATAAATTAACATGGACAAGGAGGAGAGATCTTGCAACACATAATTAGGAATGTTTGTTGTTGCTGAAGATGATTTCATTCCACGCTTTGTTTGTGAAACACAACAGATAAGAGCTCGGGTATGAACATTATTTAATTTAAACAAATCTCTCCCCTCTCGCTCATGTCCATCAAATAAGGCAATACGTCTTGTTGTGATTCCCTGTTATCTGGCTTCGTCAATCGATATCCTTCAAGATATAGGCTACTGAAAGATGGTTGTTTAAAAAACGATTTGGCTTTCCTATTAGCAACTTTAAGCTTTTTGTGTGACACCATAAAAAACTCGAAACATCAAAAAACATGTTGTCTGAAACAAGGAGGTGCGTGCCGTGGAAATTAGACTAGACTCGCTACCAGGTTCAGAAGTACAAGCACTAAGGGACAAATTCCAGAATGTGTTTGGGAAAAACAGTGGATATAAAAAAATGTGTAAAGTAGCTCAAGTATTGGAGGATGTGCCTTTAGGTGAAATTGACGGTGTTTGTGTTTGTGACATTCCTCTCTTTAAATATGCACGTCTGACGTCCTGTGATGTGGAAAGATCGTTTTCACAGTATAAGTCGTTGTTCAGAGATAATCAGCATGTATTTGTGATGGAGAATTTGGAGATGACCTTTGTTGTTCACTGCAATTCTCGGCCAACTAGTAGCACTCAAGTGTGGTTGGTGAGTACCCAGTAACATTTTTTTTTCCAAGCTAAGTAAGGTATTTTTGTCATATTTAAAATAAATATTTTTTTAGCAAATATTTTCGTACTTTTTAGCACATAAAAAATAAATATATTTGAATTTTTAGCACATAAAAATCCGCTCCCTAGTAATCAATCCGAGCGGAATATGAACCCACGTCCAAGAGCAGCCTGCAGTACAAGTCTTACTCGCTACCCGTAGACCACGCCAGTGGCCCAATATTGAGCTAATGGAAGGGCTATGCCATCTCAGTTAAACATAGATTAAAAGGCACAGAACAGAATACTTAATTAGTATTGTAAAAACTTAGTAATTTTTTAAGTCTATAGTAAAGCCCTTAATGAATATTAACCCGACAGAAACTTTGTGCCGACTGCTTCAAGATGAAGAGCACGAGGTTACTGCACAGTAGTGCACATTCCCACGAGAATCTCATCACGTTGTACAAAGTAAAGTACGGGGTCGTTTTGCGGTATCTTCTTACGCACAAAAGGCCCTGCAGTTACTAGCAGAGTCTGCTAACTCCTCTTCTGGTATAACGTCCATAACATCAAAGAGAGGTAATGTTTTAGACATATTTCGTCAGATTCAGACCTATTCTACACTAGTTGTCATTTGTTAATAAAATATAATAAAACCGTTTAAGACTGAAAACTTTGCAGAGTAGCAAACATCTGCAACTCGAAATTTAAAGGTTCATTTAGGCCTATAATAATTTCGGAATATGTATGATAAGTAGGGCTAGGATTTTGATAACCTATAAATCATGAAAAAATATCCTAAAAACAATGCAATTATGACCTAAAAATCTTTCAAAAATTCCCTTAAAAAGCCCTAAAAATTGATCTTACATAATTGGCTTAGTAGGAAAAGAGGTTTTATACTACCTAATATTTAGACTAGTAATTAAATTAAATTCTATTACCAACATTTAAGTTTATTTAATTTTACATATTTTTTTCTAAGTAGTACATTTTAATTAATTATTTTACCTGATGTAGTTTCCATGTAGTCCACCACAAGACCACTCTCATCTGGGATTAGCAGGCATAGAGGAGTCTATATTGAAGGGGTAGTTGGACTGATCCATTACATGGTGTGTACTACATTAAAATGCCAATATTTGTGTACAAAAGCGATTAAAATATTATACAAAATAATGGGTATTAATAGACAAAATATGTAGAGAAAATATCAAAGGAAATAAACAACATTTTGCATTAATAATGGTGATTTATGGCCAAAATTCAATGAAAATGCCTAAGAAATGACAGAATGAAACAAAAAATGCTCTTACGACTTGAAACAGGCAAAAAATGCAAAAAAAAAATTGCCCTAACAAATATGTCTTAAAACACTCAGTTTATCACATAACATATAAATACTAAAGCAGCTATGTTTCTGGCTTACTAGAAAAAAGATGCAATTTCACCAAAATCCTA
The DNA here is from genome assembly GCF_040183065.1 of Periplaneta americana. Taxonomy (NCBI): domain Eukaryota; kingdom Metazoa; phylum Arthropoda; class Insecta; order Blattodea; family Blattidae; genus Periplaneta; species Periplaneta americana. Next base: position 117,477,245 of record NC_091132.1, on the reverse strand, counting down.
GCCCTAATGATAAGACTTTCTTGTGTTAAATTCTAACGTACCTTGTTCACATGTTTCGAACTTTTATGGTCAGAACGGTCGTTCTTGGTCTTGGCGCCTCTTGTTCTGTTTCCTGTGAGGGTGCGTTCGTGTGGTATAGCGTAGAGTCAAAGAGTGTGTGAATTTTGAAAATGAGTTGTGTGTTGAGGATTTCGTTGGGGTGTGTTTTCGTGTGTCTGTATATTTCATATTGTTCTAGTATGTTTAGTTTCTGGATTTCTGGTTGGATGTGTAGTATTTCCATGTCAGTGTTGATGTCTCTGTGGGTGTGGTTAGCATTTGTGATGTGTTCTGCATATGTGGAGGTGTTTTGTAATTTTTTATGGCTGTGATGTGTTCTTTGTAACGCGTTTTAAATGATCTGCCTGTCTGTCCTATGTAGAAGTTGTTGCAGGTGTTACATTTGAGTTTGTATACGCCTGTGTGGTTGTATTTGTTTGTTTGTGTTGTTTGTGTGTTGAGATGTTTTTGTAGAGTGTTATTTGTTTTGTATGCGATGTTGTAATTTAATTTCTAAAATGAGGTTGCAATTTTGTATGCGTTTTTCTTTTCGTATGTTAGTGTGATGTATTTTTTGTGTTCTTGTGTTTGTGTTGTATTCTTATGTTTTTTTGTGATTATGTTTTGTCTTACGTATTATGTTGTCTATTATGTTAGGGTTGTATCCGTTTTCTTGTGCTATGTATTTGATTGTGTTTAGCTCTTCGTTGTAATCCTGGTGGTTACAGTTGATACAGTACTAAAAGTTGAGTAATCAAGATGTACTATAATAATCGTTGAATACAAAAATTATGTAATATTTTTCATTATGGAGCTATTACAGTTTATTTCTGATATTATATGATTCCCGTAGTAAGCATACTGAATTATTTGTATGGTTGTAGGTGATTAATTATCAGTACTATACTATTTAATTATATTAAATTAGAGATAACCAAAAGCAACAGAATTTCCGATATCCAAAAAAGAAGACAGATAGTTAAAAAATAAACACAAGCGAGGAAAGTAATCAAAAAAAGTATAAAGAATGGCACGAAATACAAGGTAAATCATTGAGGGCACATTGCTCACAATTAAAAGACAATCCTTTGCTGTGTGTACAGTAGATTGATTCACAAACGGTCCCTGCAGAATTATATAGGAAACACTGCGCGAATATTAGAATGACAAAGTAATCACTATGCCATTCTTAATCAAATGTACTTATTAGCGTTCAAAATTTATGTTACCTCAGTTATTAAATCTAAAAAATACAGCTGTTCTAAGAAATATGAAAAATGTACATAATAAAAAGGAAAATTGCAGGCATCTAAGGCACGTCTCATATGAAACTTCAAGAAAAATGTATACAAAGATCATGCAAGGCATTCCAAAAAGAAAATAAAGACTAACAGAAAACCTTTTGTCTTTGTGCTGGCAGACTATTGTTATTAACTCATGCGCCCGAGAAAATATACTTTACAAGATATTACAAAAAAGAGAGCAACACGTAAATGAAAAGTTTCCAGATGTAGGGCATATAATATCTTATCATTCCATAGGTGTGCGGAATGTTTACAGAATTCTATCGTTTATTTTAAATTCACATTAGGAATGAAGTATATGCAGTATTTATTTCTATTTGTGTAATCAAAGATGTATAATTAAATTTATAAATAAATAAGCAAACAAGGATATGTTTAAATAAGAAAAGAAGTAAGAGTAAAGATAGGCCCAAACATATCTACAAATTATAAATCATGACAACTTATACAATGAATAAACAAATAAGATAATAAATAAGTAAATTAATGAAGGACCAATTTAACGAATGATTAAATAAGCATGTATATGGCCTACTCGTAACGTTATAGATGAAGCAGATAAACAATGTAAAACTGCAGTAATAGGGAATTAGGTGCATAGATGAGCAAATAAGTAATAAAATAGACACATATTAATACAAAATAAATATGTGAAATGATAAAAGAATAAAATAGAGGAATTAATAAATAAATATGAAGCAAATAAAGCAGAAAATAATTGCTGAAACAAAGAAAAGTACGAAAATCAATAAATTCACGCTCTACAGTCAATGCTCCAAGCGTTGAAGAAAGCATAAGGTGGGCCTATTCATTTACACTCTTTCTCCGACACTCCAACATTTACATTTCTTTGAACTAGTTTTATAAACAATCAATTTTGGGTTAAGTTACACTGTTTGTTAAATATTTAAAAGTTTACAAGTAGAAAGACGAAAGCAGAATAACGGCTAATGAAATGAAATTTATGAGATATACAGCGGGATATACGAAATGGAATCACAAATGCAATGAAGATGTAATGGAAGAATTACAACTAGAACCTGTAACTAATCACGTAAAACATTATCAGAATAGCTGGATAAATCATCTGCATCGCATGCATAGAGATAGAATCCCAAAAGTCATGCTCCACTATCGTCCAAACGGGAAGAGATCTCTCGGTCGTCCAAAGAAGCGCTGGATTGAAAATTCAACTGTGAGATCGTAACAGGGCATTTGGCCTAATATTTGAAGGGAAGAAGAAGAAGACAAATATTCTCAAACGTATTTATTTGAAACATCTGCTTATCCCAGTAAGATATTTCCCTACAAAGTCTTTACACATAGTTTTATCAAATTATTAACAATTCATTAATAAAACCAATTTTAACTTGTTGCCACATAATCATCAAAATCAGGAAGAAATTCATCAAAAATTGTATTTGAAGAGTATTATTAAGCATATAGAAACTAAACCTGGACAATTGGAAAACAAGAAATTAATCGTTTAGAAGGAGCGGAAATGTGGCTCAGACATACAATGTTAAAAATCAGCTGGAAAGATGTGTCAAATATTGAAGTTTTAAAGAAAATAATTGAAACTAGAACATTAGTGAAGAAATTAAAAGAAATAAAAGTACAATTCATTAACTATATAATCAGACTTAACACGATTTTTAGTTAATACAGCTATCAGAGTGCTGCTCGCTTGAACTCGGTCGAGTGTCGCACCTCGAGTGAGATACGATCGGTCGTGATACGCTCGTAATAAATAGAAACACAGTACAAGGTCATCTCAACGACATGTCTTATCTTGTATGGGAGGCGACAGATAAGATATACACATATTTTGCTCACACGGTAAAAATAAGGCTTTATTTTCTGCGTTTATGACAAACGTTTAATGGGACAGTCAATGGAACATACCAAAACAGGAACATAAAGTTATAAATAAAATAGTGTGAAAAACTTCGATATACAGTTATTATTGCTAATTAATCATTATTCAATATTTGATTTACCACATATATAATATGATAGGTCCATACATAGTGTTCCGCCTATATACTGCGACAATGTAAAAACGTTTTACAAAATATTATTGATATAGCAGTAGATTAATAACAATATTAGTATAGAGATAACGTCACAGAAAATATAATAAAACGAATAATCATGCTGCACAACTGTTACAGACGCAAAGATTGATACACTAATTGAGATTATGATTTTTATTATTATTATTACTAGAAAGCTTGATACAGTTCTTGCATTATCGTGATTGTGTTTTCCGTTTATAATAATTACATTTACATCCAATAACATCCATCAGATGTGGCAAAAACAAAATCACTCCTGTGTGGACAAAAAAAAAAAAAAAAAAAAAAAAAAAAAAAAAAAAAAAAAAACATTTACCTACAACATTTATATTACATTTTAAAGCCAGTTTTGTAGTTGTACTATGGAGAGGTTAGTTACACACTGCAAAGTTTTGAAATGATAAACATCTATGATGTTACTACACAGTTCATCACTGTAACAAGAACGAATGCCTAACGCTATGGCTTATACCGTTCGAGGATTTATCGCTCGTGACAATTTTACTCATCATGCATGTGCGCTATCTATCGGATTATGCTATGAACTACTTGGCGCTCGAGTGAAAACGTCCGATGCAGACCTCTGACAGCTATCTTCTCCCATTTGCAACACCTTCTTTGAAAAGATAAGCATTTTTTTAGCGCTTTCACAATTTTAAATTGTAAAAAATTGTCTGTTTTTATGGTTTACCTCGCGTGTTCTCGACTCAAAGCCGAGTTCTCAGTCTGGGCCATGTGTGGGCAGCTGAACTGTGCACTGCGGCTTCCACTCATGAGCGTGGAAAGATAAAATGTATGTTCTGTATATTGATGGGGAAATTATTTGGCAAGAAAGGAAGAGGATGACAGAGAAGAGAATACTTCAAAGACATATATTCAGTAGAATGAAGTTATCAACTACGAAGAATTTAATAAAACAGCATAGGAATGGCTGAAGTGGCAAGGCGAAGCCTTTAGAACTCACTGGTTTCTTTTCTTTCTTCTCACACGACCACCTTATCATCGGCTAAAGCATGAACTTCATTAATTGACCTAGTTTGATACTAAGCGGTATTCTTTTGAAAATCGGCCATCTGCAAGTTCACTTTTGCTGTTGGTGTTCTGTTTCAGTGATTCTGCTTTCTTGCCCACATGTAACAAACACCAAAATAAAATTATCGGAATAGCCACCGTCTTATAATACATTAGATCTCTTTCCACCGAATATATCACACAACACGAAATGGAAGGCCAGTCTTGGACATATTGTAGGTTCACATCTTAGTCGCCCACATTGAATTAATGAACCGCCATGTTATCTGGTGTGCTTATCGATCAAAAGGAGCTTGGGCAAATGATTCACATTCAATGGAAGTAGCTAGCCCTTTCATATTCGGGTCACAAATACGTCATCAGCTACGGAAAGGCAAAGGATGGAAGACAAGACTTCAACAGAGAAGGAGAGAGCGAGAGAGAGATCTAGCGCGAGAGAGCAGGAAATGTCTCTCAGATAAAATATCCGCCGCCATGTTGTCATCGATCGGGGAACAGCTGAGATAGAGGCAACGTCTCTTCCCTCGTATGTCCTTGCCTTCCATCACCCACACAATTTTCGATAAAAGATTCTTCAGGGTTGATGGTAGCAACAGAAAGTTTTGCATATTGTTAGCAGCAGCACTTTCACCCATTAACTGCTCTGAAAAAAATTGGATATGGAAACTATCTTGTTAGAAAGATATCGCGCTCTTGGGTCTACACTGTCGAAGAGACAGAAGCAGGCTTCAAAATGCTGAAGTGCTTCAACGTTCCGTCAATGAAATAGACTAAATGAAAAGAAAACACTAAACTGAACTGAACGCGTTCATTCAATGGAGACGAATAAGTAAATAAATAAATATAATAAGCCTATATGAATTAAATAACAAGTTACTAAGAGATAAGCAAATTAAGAGGTAATTATGCGAATGGAGAAGTAAACGAGATTATAATAACAAAGAAAGACTTTAATGATTAAAATAGATATTGGTTAAGTCGACATTAGGTATTGAAATAAATGTTTATTTTCGTTTGAAAGTCCTATTACATCAATGTTAAAAATTCACGTTTAATTCGAATTTTCGAAGCTTGCATTAATTCAACGAAAATAGTATACAAACTGGAATTGCAGAGAAATTTCAAAAGCATTTCGTGGAAAATTGGTTATGAATGAATACAAGAATTCAAATTCCATCTTTGATTAACCAGATTTCGTGATCGCAGGTAAAGACAACGAACGGGATGTTCAACGCTACTGCTTAAGGCTGGTTCACAATAAACCGGGAACGGAAACGACAACGTGAACGAGAACGGAAATAATGTTAAAATAAACGTATTTAAATATGATCATTCACAATAGTTGATTGTGAATACTCACATTTAAATACATTTATTTTAAGGATATTTCCGTCATCGTTTCCGTTCCCGGCTTATTGTGAACCAGCCTTTACAGGTGTAGCCTCGGCGTTCTTCTTAATTCTATACTCCCGTCTCTCCTCCGTAGTCTTCCTACCAAACTTTTTGCCCCCAAACATCCCCCTAACATCTTTGGGATACTTTCATTCCCGTCACGTGACTGGCCCAATTAGATCTCTCTATTCTTATATAGATGGAGATAGTTCTATCCTTATACGATTTATAGATGTCATTACTATATAATTCTGCACCTTCCTCGTAAAAAAAAAAAAGTGGAGCTAAAAATTTTTCGGAGGAGTTCACGCTTGAAGGGACCGATTTTATTAATGGCTTATTCCGTAAGAGTCTACGCTTCACAGACATACACCACAATGCTGCCAATGGGTCTCCTCTACAATTTTACTAGAGTTTTTCATTAACATCACGGCATCAGATCAGTAACAGTATTGAAAAGGAAATCCTATTTTGAGTTTGAAAGCGAGCTTGTATTTCTGCTAATTCTTATCATTCAGGCAAGTATGTAGATATATAATAAAATTTTGCTTGCTACTTCAATGCTAGAAACTCCAATTAGGGCCTGCGATAGGCCTATGCTTCTCCTATATCTTCTATTCCTTGACTGAAGTAACATACTGAATTTGTTGCACTTTATTTTCAATCCAATTTTCTTCCACTTCTAATTGTAGGCATAATCTTCAAAAACTTTCTTCATACCGCTTAATGATCTAGCGACAAAATTAATATCATCACAATGCGTTATGAATGAATGATTATAATTTAAAATTGATACATATAATAAATTCCTAGTAAAGAATATATTATTATTATAGCTCGCGCAAGAAACGATTACCGAAAACCAATGGTGGCGTTGCTGTTTTGACGTGTGCATGCAGGCACGCCGAGGGGGAAGAGGTGCGAGCCGATGGAAGTACTGTCTCTTCCAAGAATATGAACAAATGAGGACATCGCTGTGGAAATAAAGAACGTAGCAAGAGAAAAATTCGAAGCTAATTAAACGCGCAACATATGTTTACGAATGAAATAATAATACCGTGCGATACAAGACACGTATTCACATGCAATGGAACAAACTAAAGTCGTAATGTAACTATCACAACGCAAGACTGATTCTATCGATGTCATTTCTCTTCCGACTGTACTCTTGAATATCATTCAAGTTATCTCGTGACCTTTCCTGTCGCCCGCTCTTCCTTATTGCAATGTTTGATTCTCATTCATTCCGTCGGTAATCCGTACTTGCGAGACCTATAATAATTCTGTCAAATTTGAACTCAGATCTTCAAGCCCAGATTGAGAACTAAGAATGACAACTCTTTTCAAATGTAAACATTGCTGGCTCAGGTAACTTATGGAGACAGAGCTTCTCCATTTTCATAGCGCTGACACTAGAAGCTACTGAATTGCTAGGTTCATTCTCAAATAGACATAGACTATTTTGTATTAAAGCACTAAATCTATGCAATGCGTTGTAACGTGCGAATGGTAAGAAACACTATGGAAGTTTAAACACGTTAAATATGCTAAAAAGTGATTATTTCAATCAATGTAACATTACAAATTACACTGCGTAACAAATTTTAACTTTTTTTTGCACTGGGCATGTGATACATGTTTTTTTTATATAATTTGAACCTCCTGAATACGAATATGACAATAAAAACAGTTGTTGGTTACGGTTTTTGAGAAATTTTCGAATTTATATCTATTCAATATACTGCTCTATATAATGAAAATAAGGTTAAATATTCACTGTTCAGAAGACTACAGCTTTATTTTTCTGCATTTTCTTTCATACACAGAATCAGGTAAATCACGAGATAAAGTCCAACAATAGTCTGCTAGCATATTGGTACTCCACTGTCCTTGGTATCTTTTTTCTATAGTTGAAATTTCTTGATGAAAGCGCTCACCATGCTTATCACTGAAATCGTCATAATTCTCGGGGAAAAAGTCAAGATGGAAGTGAATTTTCATAACTTCATACGCCAACAGTAAATTTTGCACTGGTTCTTCATAGTTATGAGTTCTACAGTTACCCAGAAAATTTAATACAACCTCCTTGAATGCAATCCAGGCAGCTTTCCCTTTTCCTTCCAACAAAGATTCCAAGTGATTGTCCTTCATTATTTCTCTAATTTGTTGTCCATTGAAAACTCCCTCTTTTATTTTCGAATCACTAATAGCAGGAAATTTTTCCTGGATATGTTTAAATGCTTCAGTTTTATGATTCATCCCTTTAAAAAAATTCTTCATTAACCCTAACTTAATGTGTGAAGGGAGTAAAATTACTTTACTTTGAGGTACAAGGGGTTGATGTATAATATTTTTCTTCCCTGGCTCTAGTGATTGTCGTTTTATTTTGTAATGCTTATCTCGAGCGCGACTGTCCCATTTGCACAGAAAACAGCAAAATTTTGTGTAACCTAATTGCATTCGAAGAAGCAATGCTACAACCTTTAAATCCGCACATACAAACCATTCGTAATTTGAATATTATCATTAACGCACACTTTAAAGAAATACACGCCTTACACAGAATCCTATCACCACGGAAATCTCTTGGTAAACTGAAGCGATTTCATATAGCGAATCTGTTTCTCCCCCTCCAAATGGAACCGAAAAGGGCAATAAAACAATTTCCGCTTCTAAAAGTTGTTTTGACAAGGTGGTCTATTGCAAAATATAAACTACAGTAATGTCATTAAAGCTCACAGTGAAAGAAATACACATCTCAAGTAAAATTAGGTAAACTCAAGTGAATTCACACCGCGAACCTGTTTCCCCTCCTACAAATAGACTCGTAAAAGAATAATAAAATAATTTCCGTTTCTACAAGTGCAACTTGGTGGCCTACTTATACTAATATTGTTTTCACATAATGGGTCGTCACATTTGTAAAACAAAGTAGTTACACACGAAATACGGTGATTTTTTAAATAGAATGCTTATAAAATTAATTATATTGTGCATCTCGAAAACTCGAACTGATGGAACATTTTGATTGTTATTTTTGAATTCAGGAGGTCGAAATTAGTAATAATTTGTTAGTTTTATGTCTGGCGCAAAATGGCTGTTGACCAGTGTTATTACACTTAAAGTTTTAAGCTCTGCAAACGAATGTCATTCTGATGCATCGCTTTCATTTCAATTGCGGTAACAATTCTACAAAGACAAACCTAACAATAATAATAACTTACATGCAAAATAGTCTCAATGTACTTACACAACTTGTAACAAGGCTTGGCTTACGTAACCAGCTCCATGGACAATGTACTCACCTGAAAAAATAAAAACATAACAATCAGAAGACAGCCATTACAGACATGATAACACTGAAAAATGTGGTGTCCCATAGTCGCGACATAATAAGAAATTGCTTATTTAATGTTCCTTTTCAATTATAAAGGCTATTCAAAGGCAATGAAATAACTGTTATGGAGCATTACATGAAGAACCAAAATGATAGTACAAAACCTGTCTCATAAGGACTCGAATCTAGGTCCGCTACAATTAGAAAGCGTTACCTGACTGAGCTACGGTACTGACTTGTTTATTCAATGTCTCATCCACCCATTTAATATAGTCAGTCACCTACCATTCATTAATTCGTCGATCTACATATTAATTGCTCTATCAATAATCTAATTACCGATTTATCTCAGGCTGCAACCTGCAAGGAGTAGAGAGAATACAATATTAGAACTGGGTAGTATATGAATTTAATGGATTTAACTACGATAACAGTTATCTCATGAAGGTGAAAAATATTTCCAAATAAAACCAATTAAATATTTACTTATTAGCTTTTAAGGAACCCGGAGGTTCATTTCCCTCACATAAGCCCGCCATCGGTCCCTATCCTCTGCAAGATTAATCCAGTCTCTATCAACATATCCCACCTCCCTCAAATCCATTTTAATATTATCCTCCCATCTACGTCTCGGCCTCCCCAAAGGTCTTTTTCTCTCCGGCCTCCCAACTAACACTCTATATGCATTTCTGGATTCGCCTATACGTGCTACATGCTCTGCCCATCTCAAACGTCTGGATTTAATGTTCCTAATTATGTCAGGTGAAGAATACAATGCGTGCAGTTCTGATGAATGATAAAATATAATAATATTAAATTGGGCTAACCGTCTATACTTATCTAGTTTGTATTTGGATTAAACATTAACGTTTTCGGCACTTATGTGCCATTTTCAAATGTATGGAAATGCCTTATTACATTATCAAATAGATACACCTTATGTGTGTGAAATATATGGTATGTACCCTTGATGATCTACCATCGTTTACAAAATAATATATAAATTAAATTAAAACACTTACTAATAATTAAAATCTATACTAATTTACATCTACAATAAAAGTCCCATTGTTTTATGTGTCTTGAAGTTGTTATCACATGCAGTTCCTATATTTATTAAAATGTTTTTGAGTTGCACTGTGTTGCACGTATTTAAATGTTAAAATTCTGTTTGTTATATATTAACACACCAAGGATTCATGTTGTTTCACTTACGCAAGTCGAAGCACTGTACCACGATGAAATGGTGTGTAATATCTGTACATTGATGCTTGTTATTGTATTCCTTCGGTTTGCCAAGGTTGGATGTTACAAATTCATCATTGTCACCATACGATTTTCTGTTAAGCCTTTTACAATTGGTTGGACGTGTTGTGTGCTCGACGTTGGTCAGGCTGTTACTGAGAATCTCTCAGTAACATCCAACCTTGGCAAACCAAAGGAATACAATAACAAGCATCAGTGTACTGATATTACGCAACATTTCATCGTGGTACAGTGCTTCGACTTGTGTAAGTTAAACAACATGAATCCTTGGTGTGTTAATATATGGGTATAACAAACAGAATTTTAACATTTTAATACGCGCAACACATTGCAACTGAAAAACATTTTAATAAATATAGGAACTGCATGTGATAACAACTTCAAGACACATAAAACAATGGGACTTTTATTGTAGATGTAAATTAGTATAGATTTTAATTATTAGTAAGTGTTTTAATTTAATTTATATATTATTTTGTAAACGATGGTAGATCATCAAGGGTACATACCATATATTTCACACACATAAGGTGTATCTATATGATAATGTAATAAGGCAATTCCATACATTTGAAAATGGCACATAAGTGCCGAAAACGTTAATGTTTAATCCAAATATAAACTAGATAAGTATAGACGGTTAGCCCAATTTAATATTATTATATTACAACTTGCTTATCGGAGAAACATACAAAATGAAAATACTGAATGACAAAAGCTTCTCAACCGAATAATAACAGGCATTTCTCATATTTATTCCTCCCGAGTATCATTTATATTTGTTACTGTTGCTCCCAGGTGTTTGAATTTTTCCACCTCTTCAAAAGATAAATTTCCAATTTTTATATTTCCATTTCGTACAATATTCTCGTCACGAGACATAATCATATACTTTGTCTTTTCGGGATTTACTTCCAAAGCTATCTCTTTACTTGCTTCAAGTAAAATTCCCGTGTTACTTATTTGAAGGTTTCGTAACAAGCTGTTTTTTACGGTGAGGGGTTGTTAGCCCTTAGCCCAACCCCCAAGCTGGAGGACCACCCCTCATCGGCTGTCCGCGACTGCTTATTCAATTTATTCACAGCTACCCTCCATATCTGGAGGCAGTCTCCTCGATCCGCAACCTGAGGACGCGCCATGCCGTGGTGATACGGACCCACACCATGAAATATTGGGGATTTGTCTTAATAAAATTGTATAAGCTAATCATATTTTAAAAATAAGACAAAGTATACAACACATTAGTAATTTCACCTTTGCTGTATGGCAGTGAAATTTAGACTAAAAAAAAAAAACAAGTTTTAATAAGATTGAATATCGCAGAGATTTTTTTAAAGAAAAACAGCAAGATCAACTTTATTAGGCTACGGACGAAATTAAATTATAGAAGAATGGCAAATTACATATATTTAAAAAAATTAGATATTAAAAAGAAAAATTGGTCATAACACATTACCAAGAATGGAACACAAGAGAATGTATATACAAATATTGAATTACAGATCCGGAGAAAATATAAAGACTAAGGAGATATTTAAAAGTCTGATGATTTTATTTTTTGTGTCGAAATGGATCACTTGGTCTAGAATTTTGAATTACTTCATTCGTGTATTCATTTATCTATTAATATATTTAATTATTTATCTAAAATTAATTTTATTAACTTACTTATTTAATTATTTATTTAAACTTGTATTTAATAATTCATATTTTATATTAATTAAGCTTTAATTTATATATTCATTAATGTATGTAGTTACGCACTATCTTATCTCTTAATTCCTTCGTATATAAGATTTTAAAGAAATTAAATGGAGATATAAAGGAATATTCAAAATTATCAATTATAAATACAGATACTTGGCTCAAATATTTTAGTCTCTTTGAACACACAATGATGCTAACTTCGAAATGCAATTCTCTGAGAGTGATGACATTGAAAATATTACATTACTTGAATTACTAGAAACAATAAAAGAGGCTAAAGGTAACAAGGATCCTGGGAAAGATGGTCTTAACGTGGAATTATTTAAATTTAGTGGTATCCAATTTCTTCAGAGACTTTTCAAATTTTTCAACATTATTTTATCTGGAGCAGATCCTCCAGGCTGTTGAAACAAGGCAATAATAATCCCCATTTTTAAAAAGCAGACATAAGAAAGTGTGAAAATTACAGAGGGATAAGTTTACGTAATGCTGGATACAAAGTTCATTTATCTATTGTGAAAAAGAAGCTGACTACCGTTACTAACTATACAACATTGACTACTGAAGACCAAAATGGTTTTACAAAAGGCAGATCATGTGCTGATGGTTATTTCACTTTAAAGTTCATTTTATAAAAAAGACGAGAATTTAATTTAGGATTACATATGATTTTCATAGATTATGAGGAAGATTTTGACAAATTAAGCAGAGAAAAACTATTAATTATATTAAAAGAAATCTAGATCCCAAACCAAATAATACAATCTATTTATAATATGTACAAGAACACAAAAAATGTCGTTAGAGTAAATAATCAATTAACAAATTTTAAAACTGTTAACACAGGTGTACGAAAGGGATGTCCTCTCTCACCTCTGCTTTTTATAATCTACAAGAACTCTACGATATGTAAATGGCGTTTCCAAAACTCAAACAGAGGCTATGTTCCCATAAACAGACGGACCAAAACAGATACAATCCTCTTCTCAGATGACCACGTTCTATTGGCCACTACAGAAGATGATCTCCAAAAGTCAATATATTCATTAAAACAGTTGCAAAAGACTATATAATATGACCATTTCTGTAGAAAAGTAAAAAGTTATGGCTTTTAAAGGTGAATATATAATAAGAAGTAAAATCTGTATTGGAAACAAAATTTTATAACAAGTGAACATATTTAACTATTTAGGGTACCGTCTTTCATATGAAAAGGAAAAAAGATATCGATACTAATTTCACAGTCCTTGTAGACCGGGAAAGTACTGTAATATTTATTTTTTTGCCATTTATTGACATTATTTTTTATTTTTGTAAGGCAGTGCAAAATCGATGGTTTATGTCGAACTAAGCATTATGGTCTTACGAGTTCAGCAGGCCAAGCCGTTTGTTGTGTTATCATCATTTGTTTTCTTCAGCTTTGAGTTCTAATTTTGTCAATAATGAGTCGCTTAGCGAACGAAGACGAGATTTTCATTAAACATTTGCACCAATATGATAATTTATCTGCCAGTCAAATTGTAAGGAGCTACGCTCACCGAGAATGGTCTGTTTCAAGTGTACAACGATTGATTAGCAAGATACGGACTTGATATCCCTTTTGAGAGATTATTGCGTGATAGATCGCATTTCTCAGATTCTCTGACGGTTAACGCTGGAGTATCAAACGAGAACTTAATCCTATGAACTATTTTTTAAGGAGTCAACTCCAAAAACCAGTTTACTACAAAACAAGAATTCGTAATATTGAACATTTAAGACAGCGCCTTTTTGAATGTTGGGACCGGCTTGATCAAAGACAGATATCCAGTGCTATTGGACAATGGAGAAGACGCCTACAAATGGTTGTGCGGGCAAATGCCGGTCACATAGAGCATCATTTTTAATTTTAATTATTTGAAATATCATTAATTATTATTAATTTTACCAACATTCAGTTTCTGGATTTTGAAGTAATAAATTGTCTTCAAAAAAAAACATTTTTCGCATCATTGTGTATTGACCTCCATAAGATTTTAATTGAGCCTCAAAAAACATAATACAAAGTCCTGCTCATCTTTAAAGTCTACTCTTTTCAACAGTGTATTCATTATAAATTAATGTTATGTATTTCCAAAAATAGAGTATTTCTAATTTTGTGCCTTTTTTGGCCCACTGTGTACATATTACGTTCAATCATTATCGATAGATTTATTGCTAATTATTGCTAAACTTCTCTACGGCCCCTACATGAGTTGTCTACGTTTCACTTTCAAGAAACTCTTTTTCATTGATTTTATATCTGGAACAAGAAATTCTCTCACTGTAGTTCACACACTTGCTGTTTCTTTCGACAACTTTTCCCTTTCCAAGAAAATTGGTGCAAGACATAAAAAAGATAAGACAATAGTCTTTCTCCGATTGTTTCTCAAGTGGAACACTTTCCACTGCATCCTGCGACGCGCTATTTATACGAAAGAAGTTGTGACGGACGGGGAAACAAGAGGAAACCAATAATTGTATCGGGTTTGCGTCCCAAATTGTTTTTACGATTCTCCTTCGTCAGAAACTGGCTGCGGCGAAAGGAAATAGCGTGTCCCTATGAACCTAGTCTTATTCTGCGTCTCTCCTCTTCTATTTCTCTTTACCGTCTCCTTATACTTTTTCTTCTTTTGTTCTTTTCTATGTCATTCTTATGTTGTGTTATTCTTCTTTTTCTCTTTTCTTTCCATATTTCTTATTTTCCTTTTTCTCTTCCTCCATCTTCCTCCACATTTAATTTTCTTGTCTTTTTTTTTCGTCGTAAAAATAGAATACTAGTCAGTCATTTGATGACTTCTGTAGAAAGACAAAAATATTCAATCCTAGGCAGCGACTGAAAGAGCTGTCCTGGGACAAATTTCCTTTGAGGACTCTGATTTTCTTCTATACGCCATTGCTTCGTTTGTTTAGCCACTCCGAAGAGTAAATGGAACCTCATAACCAATACCAACAGTGCCTCACTCATTAGGAAATTAAGCTAATAGATAATGGGGTAGAGTAGCCAGTTCCTTTTCTCCTCCATTGCATACATCGCTGACCAGTAGGACTAGGATTTTGACGACCTATAAATCATGAAAAAATGTCCTAAAACAATGCATTTATGCCCTTAAAAATGCCCTAAAAATTGATCTTACATAATTGGCTTAGTAGGAAAAAAGGTTTTGTACTAAATATTTAGACTAGTAATTAAATTAAATTTTACATAATTTTTTCTAAGTAATACACTTTAATTAATTATTTCACCTGATGTAGTTTCCATGTATGATCGTTCACCTCTGCGTCGGTATGTGGACGTGAGGTCAGCAGTCAGCTGGTCTGTCTTGGCCCCTCATGGGCTGTAGCGCCATGTATTTACTTTACTTTTAGTTTCTATGTAGTCTACCACAAGGCCAAATATAAAGGAGTCTATATTGAAGGGGTTGTTGGACTGATCCATTAAATGGAGTGTACTACGTCAAAATGGCAATATTTGTGTAGAAAAACTATTAAAATATCATCAAAAATAATGGGTATGTAAAGAAAACATAAAAGGAAATAAACATTATTTTACATTAATAATAGGAATTTATGGCCAAAATTAAAGGAAAATGTCTAAAAAATGACCGAGTAAAACAAAAGATGTTCTTATGAGTTGAAACAGGCAAAAAATGCAAAAAAATGCCCTAACAAATACGTCTTAAAACACTCAGTTTATCACATAACATATAAATACTAAAGCAGCTATGTTTCTGGCTTACTAGAAAAAAGATCAATTTCATCAAAATCCTAGCCCTACTGACTAGTAACATAGTTCACTAACACTGAACAACAAGAATTTTGCTCCGACTTAAAACAATGTGTCACTTACGGTTTGATGTGTGCTGAATCCGGAAATGCATCTCTTTTCTTAGTATCACGTAAGGTTTCTAAGATATACTACGATTTCACTTTTCGATAAGCGCTCCCCCAGGAAACATCTGGAACCGGTTGGGGTTTAAACCAAAAGAAAAGCTAATGCATGTTATGAGTTTATGACTTATTTACGATTTATTGTAGTTGTTGGCATGTTATTTTGTATTTCTAATAATTAAACATATATTGGTTCCTTCTCTTAAGTAAATTTCATAAGAGTTCAAAGCGAGATCTATGCAATGAACAAACAAGGGCGTGGTTTTCAGTATTTAAAAGAAAAGTTTACCACTTTGAGTGAAGAAAAATTAAAAGAGGGCATTTTCATCGGTCCCCAAATTCACAATGTTACGGCTGACCTTTTGTTTGAGGAAAAACTTTCCGTTACAGAAAGAATGGCATGGCGCGCTTTCAAAGACGTTTGCTCAAATTTCCTTGGAAATTCTAGAACTTGTTCTACATAGAACTTGTCATGGAAACCATGTCAAATGATATGAGAAAATGGGGTGTAATATTATGTACTTTTTACATTCTCATTAGGATTTCTTTCCTCCTAACTTTGGAGCGGTAAGCGACGAGCATCGGGAAAGATTTCATCAAGAAATATCTGAAATGTAAAGGTGAAATAAAGGAAGATCATCATCCAGCATGCTTGCAGACTATCGTTGGTTCCTTGTAAAAGACAGTCCCAGGTCTAGTTATAAACAGAAGTCATCCAGAATTTTTTTTTAAATGGTAAATTCAAATTCCGAGATTTTTCTCATTATACGCATTAAATATTTTTATTGTTGTCGTGTTTTAAACTATGTAACATCATTTTTGTATCCTGTACACATTTTTCAAGTATTATGGGGAATTTTGAATCCCTAGTGTGTTGTAATTTTATCAGTAGCAGCGAAAAATTAAAAACAAATAGGCTAAGTTTTGTCATAAAAAATTCAATGTATTTTCTCCGGAAAATGGTACGTGATGGGGCAGTTTGGATTTTAAATTCAGATTTAGGGCACACATATTAGTAACATTCACCTATTTTTATTTCGGAGCAAGACAAAAAGTAAAAATTTGTTGTTCAGTGTAATCAGACTTGAGATGCATGCAACAATTGTTCTTCCTCTGACATATATCGTCAAGTGAGTTGTACTGCCTGATATATCAACCAGAACTCCAGTCATAGGTATTTGCATCGTTATCATCATGTTACAATTTCGTTCCTAAAAAGTGTTTGCAGTTGGAATAAATAGACATTTAATATACCGGTAATTACAATTTACTATAACATCGTCATCAATTCTGGAGTTTTTCGACTGCAATATGTTCTCTCGCACTTTTATTCAAATTTGTTTGGTGCCAAAGTATCACTTCCAAGATCATTGTTTCTAAGTGATTAATGCATTTATTTCTGTATTCGCCTACAAAAATTGTTAAGTTTATTCTCAGCACCCCGACTTACAAACTTGTCAGTTTTAGAGCTTTCTTACACTGATTTCAACATTTTATCCCTACCGGAATTAACTCCCTCAGGCCTGGTGTACATCATAGTGTACATTGTTTCTTTTTTTTTTTTTTTCTTTTTTTGGAACGTCTTAGACGATACTTTTAAATATTTTTAAAAATTCAGTGTGATAGAAATGGAGAATATTTTTTAAACTTTTCTATACTTGAGTTAAAAATAAAATTTAATATTTTGGGGCCCCAGGGGTCAAAATTGTCCCCAAATTTTTATTTTCTGTGAAGACTTGATTTGGGAATTATGGATCCCCAAAATGATTATGTGACCAGTTTTTTTTTTTTTTTTACATTTTCTTAATATAAATTCAGGTCTGAAAGGGTTAATAAACTTCGTAGTTTAACTACTTGTCTTTCAATTTTGTACAACACACATGATGATATAATTTGTCTATGATATGGCCTGAAATACGAATGATCAAATTCAACCCGTTCATCAAGAAGTCTGCTATCCTCGAAGAATGATCTCGTGGTTTGTGACATGGTAATCGCCTCATAGAGCAATTAATAACTATTCGGTTCTGCACACAAGGAGTGGGTTGATGCCAAACACCTGTTACCATGGCTTGTGTTAGTCAAAATTCGTTCACGAGTGACCAAGCGAGTGGTGACCCAATTCACAAGAACAGAATGCTATTAGTCACTCAACTTACAGTCCCGATCTGTCACTATGTGACTTTCATTTGTACATATCATTAACGAAAGCTCCGAAGATCACAGATCCCTCATCACATTATGAAGTGAAGGCCGCTGTACTGAAATGTTTCAAAGAGGAACCAAGGCTATAGGCCTAACATTTCGCCGACACCTCCGCACACAGTGAGATATATGTATGAATGCCTATCCAGACTATCATATCTTTTATGTAGTACCGTAATATATAAATTCATAAATCGGCTCGAACGGGTTTCATTTGAAAACGTCTCATACATATAGGGTGATTCACGAGGAAAGGTAAAAAATCTAGGATACGATATCTTCGGCCATTTTGAGTGAAAAAGTTCATATGAACATAGGTCCGTTTCCGAACAATGGCGGAGCTAGATGCATTTTTTTTTGGTAAAACATCTCGCCCCAATGTGAATCAAACGTTACCATATGCTGCTGACGTGAGACAAGATCACCGATGAATGACCTAACATTGTAATCTGCATTGTGAGCGATGTAGATAATAGAAGAGAAACAAATCGGGTGGTGGGGCATTACAAATGTCACAACAAATACGCTATCACTTATCGGTTCACAGCAGTTCAGTCAGCTACCTACAATACAGTAGTTATACGGGTACAGTTATCGAAAGTGTTAAGTTGTGTTTTTCAAGATGCCTTATAAATTTTCGACTGCAGAATACGCCGATATTGTGTATGCTTATGGTTTGTGCGATGGAAGTACCTTGCATGCCATTGCTGAATATGAACGACGCTTTCCGAACAGAAGGGTACCATATCGAAGAGTATTTACTGTCTATGGGGTTAGGTGAAAGACTTGGTATAGCAAAGGAAAGAGGAAACGAGAAAAGCGCTAATCGACAGTATTTTGCATGCGGCATAAAGACAGCCACGTGCAACTCTCCCGAGCGATGAGCGCGATTCACGCCCGAGCGCAACAGTGCATCGAAGCAGAAGGAGGTGCCTTTGAAAACGTGCAAAAACAACGACTCCGACTTCTAGAATATTAGGTATATATGCATACGTGAATATAAACTTTAAATTTGTCCGTTATCTGTCTCTAAATGCGAGTTAGTACAATGGAATCTCAGAAGTTTTTGTGAAATCAAAGAGCCATATCTTCGTAACCGTTCGAAAACGGACCCATAGTCATATGAACTTTTTCACTTAAAATGACTTGAGAATTCACATCCTAAATTTTTTACCTTTCCTCATGAATGACCCTGTATAATTAAAACAGTCGCCAGGTTTTTTGGAAACACTCTGTATATCATTCCGTTTCCAACAGCATAGGCATAACTGATGGAAGTAGGTCGAATATCAGTTTGCTCTTTTTATGAGGCGACGATCTGATAAACGCAGAACTCACTATGACACACACATGCACATTCACACACAGCTTGTTGGAATAAATTAGTTCATCTTGGCACAAATAAGTTCGATATCGGGTTGATCTCTGTGTGCATTGTTCGTCCTCGACGCTATCACTGAACAGAAACAATGCCAAATCGTTGTTCAGTGAGCTGGATAATGTGTATTTGGGTACAACAAACTTCAGATAACTTATTCCTCACCTGCTAACACGATTTCATAGTTAAAATCGATTCATAGACTGAATATAGTCACTTCCTCCTACTACATCATCAATTCTGTTAAAGCCAGTGAACTTACAAAATATACTTAGCCTAGACACTTAGGTCTACGTACTCATACTTCGTATGATAGAGTTCACGCTACTAAAATTGATAATGTTTTAAGTGAATTTATTAAAATTAAAACAGGTGTTCCGCAAGGAACAGTCCTTCCACCGATTTTATTTTTAATATATATTAATACCTTTTAATGATAGACCTTAAAGAATATGAACTTGATTTATATTCGTATGCTGATGATACTGTTATACGTTTTAGTGGAAAAACTTGGACTGAAGCTTATTATAATGCAAATTGCGGCTTAAAATTAATAAAAAAATGGTTCGATTTAAATTCACTTGTAATTAATTAAGATAAAGCAATAGCTATCCCATTTTCTTTAAATAATAAAGGTAATAAACCAATTTCATCTATACTACAAATTAAAATGCATAATTCTGATTGCTTTGATATAAATTGCAATTGTTCAGTTGTTAATGAAGTTAATAAGGTTAAATACTTACTTACTTGCTTGCTTTTAAGGAACCCGGAGGTTCATGGCCGCCCTCACATAAGCCCGCCATCGGTCCCTATCCTGAGCAAATTTAATCCATTCTCTATCATATCCCACCGCCCTCAAATCCATTTTAATATTATCTTCCCATCTACGTCTCGGCCTCCCTAAAGGTCTTTTTCCCTCCGGCCTCCCAACTAACACTCTATATGCATTTCTGGATTCGCCCATACGTGCTACATGCCCTTCCCATCTCAAACGTCTGGATTTCATGTTCTAATTATGCCAGGTGAAGAATACAATGTGTGCAGTTCTGTGTTGTGTAACTTTCTCCATTCTCCTGTAACTTCATCCCTCTTAGCCCCAAATATTTTCCTAAGAATCTTATTCACAAACACCCGTAGTCTCTGTTCCTCTCTCAAAGTGAGAGTTCAAGTTTCACAACCATACAGAACAATCGGTAATATAACTGTTTTATAAATTCTAACTTTCAGATTTTTCGACAGGAAACTGGATGATAAAAGTTTCTCAACCGAATAATAACAGGCATTTCCCATATTTATTCTGTGTTTAATTTCCTCCCGAGTATCATTTATATTTGTTACTGTTGCTCCCAGATATTTGAACTTCTCCACCTCTTCAAGAGATAAATTTCCAATTTTTATATTTCCATTTCGTACAATATTCTGGTCACGAGACATAATCATATACTTTGTCTTTTCGGGATTTACTTCCAAACCTATCTCTTTACTTGCTTCTAGTAAAATTCCCGTGTTTTCCCTAATCGTTTGTGGATTTTCTCCTAACATATTCACGTCATCCGCATAGACAAGCAGCTGATGTAACCCGTTCAATTTCAAACCCACTCTGTTATCCTGGACTTTCCTAATGGCATACCCTAGAGCAAAGTTAAAAAGTAAAGGTGATAGTGCATCTCCTTGATTTAGCCCACAGTCAATTGGAAACGCATCTGACAGAAACTGACCTATACGAACTCTGCTGTACATTTCACTGAGACACATTTTAATTAATCGAACTAGTTTCTTGGGAATACCAAATTCAATAACAATATCATATAAAACTTCTCTCTTAACCGAGTCATATGCCTTTTTGAAATCTATGAATAACTGATGCACTGTACCCTTATACTCCCATTTTTTCTCCATTATCTGTCGAATACAAAATATCTAGTCAATAGTTGATCTATTACGCCTAAAACCACACTGATGATCCCCAATAATTTCATCTACATTTGGAGTTAATCTTCTCAAAAGAATATTCGACAAAATTTTGTACGAAAGGTTAAAAACTTAGGTATAATTATTGATAATCATTTAAAATGGAATAATCATATTCATTATATTTGTAATAAATTACGTAAAACATTATGTTACTTTATTACACTAAGAAATATTTTGTCAATTAACTGTTTAAGTGTAATATATTTAGCATTATTTCAATCTATATTTATGTATGGTATTATAGGTTGGGGTGGAACTTATAAATCCAATCATTATCCGTTAATTTTACTGCAGAAAAAAGTATTAAAAATTTGTTAAAAAAAAAAGAAAGTTTACCCAACTGAATTGTAGTTTAAACATTTCAAATTTTTCAACATTAAACAAATGTATTATTTTATTTTATTAAAATATTTTCATATAAATTTTAATAACTTTGAAAGGTATATACATAATTATAGAACTAAAAATATGAATTCTCTGCGTTTGTCTGAACCAAAATGTAAAATCAATGGAGCTTTTTATCATAGCATGAGTCAAGGTCCAAGATTATTAAACAAATTTTATTCCAATAATATTTCAACCACGAATCCTCTCCAAATTAATACGAGAAAATTTAAAAAAATGTATTGGATTTATAGTTTGGGTTTAAACATATTAAACAGTATTTAATCTGTATTCACTCTCAATTTTAATTTTATTTTTCTTTGTATTGGAATCCACTCCTGAGCACGAGTCTTACTCATTCAGGAGTGGGCTAGATTATCTTTCATTTTATTTATTAATTTGTATTCATTTGAAACTTACGAGCAATAATAAATAAATAAATAAAATAAACATAATTTAGAAATCGTATCTTTTTTAACTCTTCATTTTTCAGTAATGAAGTCAATTATGAATACAAATATTCTTTTCGATGCTTAAAACTGTATTATTCTGTTTAATTTAGTAGTGTACCATATCTCTATCTCGGAGTGATGGAAATAGCAAATAATAATTTATGGATGTGAAACGTTGACTTCCTGAACAAATATTTCACTTTTAAATATGAGTACAACATAAGCCGTTTTGAATAAATTGAAAGCTTCCCAGTGGAAATACGATCATTAGGACTCTAATAACAATGTAGGTAATGTGTATTTTGACTACACATCGAAATACAATTCTACATATAATCGATATATTGCTATCACATTTCGATATGCTCATAATCGAAACTGCGTCTATAACGTTCAAATTTATGCTGATGTTCAAAACATGGAGCTGTAATTAGCTGAGGGGTAGGGTTTCCAGCGTATTGCCTGCCGATGACGTGATGCGGACTAAATATCCTGTCCAATCAGATCCTGTAAATTAACTTACATATTTAATGAAGGCCTGAGCTTGGGAGTAAATTATGGAGACATCGAGGGAATAGTGGCAAGCTTTGTAGCGCAGATTATCACTGTCAGTAAAAGGATATTAAATAATTATATTTACAATATGAAGTTACAGTCAATGTACGAGCCAGTTAATGGACAAATACGTAATTCTGTATTACACAGTTTACACATAATATCTGAGATTGAACGCTTTGTGTGTAGGCGAGCAAACCATTCTGCTGAATCCTCTTCGGTGGTCGAGCGGTTGACACTCATTACGCCTACATTCTAGGGTCGCGGGTTGAAAATGGGCCAAGACAATTCAAGTCTTTACCGTAGTTTCTAGAGGTCTGCATCGGACGTTTTCACTCGAGCGCCAAGTAGTTCATAGCATAATCCGATAGGTAGCGCACATACATGATGGGTAACATTGTCATGAGCGATAAATCCTCGAACGGTATAAGCCGAGCGTTGGACATTCGTTCTTGTTACAGTGATGAACTGTGTAGTAACATCATAGATGTTTATCATTTCAAAACTTTGCAGTGTTTAACTAACCTCTCCATAGTACAACTACAAAACTTGCTTTAAAATGTAATATAAATGTTATAGGTAAATGGTTCCCCCACCCTCAACACAGGAGTGATTTTGTTTTTGCCACATCTGATAGATGTTATTGGATGTAAATGTAATTATTATAAACGGAGAACACAATCACGATAATGCAAGAACTGTATCAAGTTTTCTAATAATAATAATAATAATAATAATAATAATAATAATAATAATAATAATAATAATAATAATAATCTCTAATAATTAGTGTATCAATCTTTGCGTCTGTAACAGTTGTACAGCATGATTATGATTATTCGTTTTATTATATTTTCTGTGACGTTATCTCTGTACTAATATTGTTATTAATCTACTAATATATCAATAATATTTTGTAAAACGTTTCTACATTGTCGCAGTATATAGGCGGAACACTATGTATGGACCTATCATATTATATGTGTGGTAAATCAAATATTGAATAATTATTAATTAGCAATAATAACTGTATATCGAAGTTTTTCACACTATTTTATTTATAACTTCATGTTCCTGTTTTGGTATGTTCCATTGACTGTTCCATTAAACGTTTGTCATAAACGCAGAAAATAAAGCCTTATTTTTACCGTGTGAGCAAAACATGTGTGTATCTTATCTGTCGCCTTCCATACAAGATAAGACATGTCGATGAGATGACCTTGTACTGTGCTTCTATGTATTACGAGCGTATCACGACCGATCGTATCTCACTCGAAGGTGCGACACTCAACCGAGTTCAAGCAAGCGATTTAACTCCAATGCAGTACTCTGGTAGTTTCCTTTTAAGAGGAAAATAAACCCGTCCTGCTTTGTACACTTATGGGTCGTCCCCGGTAATGGAGCGTTTACCACGATAGCAGGTGGCTCAAAGATGAATGTATTAGTACTCGGACAATTTGTGATAGATTTTAAAAGACGATAAAATCTTTCGCATACGAGTAGCTTCCTCCAAGCAAGAAATGTAGATATGGGTCTCGTGTTGTACAGGGACATCATTTTATTTTTACTAGCATTTCTAATATTAACGTGGCTATAACTTTGGATTAACGGTTGATAACCGGAAACACCGTTTGCTACCCTCTTCCACGACTGGAGTTCGATGATACTGACGTAAAATACAAACAAGTCACTTTACTAGGTACAGGAGGGAAGAAAAGTAGTTAATCCATTTACTTAAACTAGGAAATATCGCGATTTTCAGTTTGATAATTTTCATTATAGGATTTTGTTTAATCAAAATGCAGTACTGTATTAACAATAAGTGTTTTTACTCACGAATTGAGCTATCCATTCGGACAGGTTCTGCTTCCTTTTGCAGATAAAAATTGTTTTATATGAAACATTAAATAGCTTGTTTTTGGAAAGTCATTGATTTAATTCCCAATATGCTCAGTCAACGTAAGAGAGCAGAGTATTACGGTAATAGATGACTGAAAGAATTTTAGCTTTATCCTTCAAATATGCAGAAATTTTATCCCAACAAATGTAACATTGTAAAATTTATTTGCAAAACAAAAAGTTATATTTGTTCTGATCAAATTTCTGCACATTTAAAGGACAAAACTGAAATTCTTTCAATCATTTATTATCAAAATACAGCACTCTCTTAAACTGTCTGAACATACTGGTATTTAAATCGATGGCTTTTCTAAAATACTCTATGATATGTTTAATGTATTTTTGAGATATTTCAAACAAAAAGTTTAATACAGTTTTGCTCGTTTTTGCTTCCTTTTCGAGAAAAAATTTCTTTTACATTAAACATATCATAGAGTATTTTAGAAAAGCCATCGATTTAAATACCAGTATGTTCAGACAGTTTAAGAGAGTGCTGTATTTTGATAATAAATGATTGAAAGAATTTCAGTTTTGTCCTTTAAATGTGCAGAAATTTGATCAGAACAAATATAACTTTTTGTTTTGCAAATAAAATTAAATATTTAAAATTTAAATATGAGGACAGTTCCAGTGAAGATAGATACCGATTGTGACTTAGAAATAGACGATGTTGACATCTTTTAATGTTATATTCACTTAATTGGTTATTGTTACAGCTGCTCTTTGAGTGCACATGTCCGCAACCGTAGCCGTTATAGCTATACCAGGAGCCGCTTATCAAAGAACCCACCTACTGCAGGGGGGTAAGAGGGGTATAGCATGCGCGGCGCGAGATGTCTGAGCTGAGTTTTGCTTGTAGGATACCTATAAGAACTGTTGCTCTCTAAAAGTAAAATAATATCATCGACGAAGTTCCTAGCAATTAAATTATAGTATATGCATTTTATCACAATTTTGGTTCATCAGTGAATATTTTGTGCAAAATTGTACATGAGGTAAGGTAATAATAATGATAATAATAATAATAATAATAATAATAATAATAATAATAAGAATAATAGGGGAGAGTCGGGTAGTATCGGACAGTGCGTTTCTTTCATCTACCACCATATGGTAGTACCTGAATGATATGGTTACGTTTCTCTATGCGACATCACAGAAACGTAACCATGTCAATCAGGTACTATCATCGTGTGGTAGATGAAAGAAACTCACTGTCCGATATTACCCGATGTCCGATACTACCCGACTCTCCCCTAATAATAATAATAATAATAATAATAATAATAATAATAATAATAATAATAATAATAATAATAATAATAAATAAATAATAGCGATAATAATAATTTATTTATTGATATTTATTTATTTATTGATATTTATGTGCTGGACAACAGCCATAGGCCAATAAAAGTCCAGCACAGTGATACAAATAATGCAATAAAATGAACAACTATGGTACACATTACATACTAGAGATAACAACAAAATAAGGAACATCGATTACAATGATTAGTTTACAAGAATTAATACTATTATATTTTATGGAAAGGAGTTGATTCATACAAAAGTATTACCAATATGTGTAGAAAGATAATGCAATTAATATTAGCAAAGACATTGCCATGTTCTAATACTTCTATACATTGAATGGATCAAAATCACCTACATGTAAGTTAGCATGTTTAATACATCTGGAGACCGGCGAGGAAGATTTAGAATTTCTAATATAGAAGAGTTTGTGATGTCTCATGTCCTTCATAGGAATACGAAGGTTGACACTGTTTAAGAAAGATTGACAATTAATGTCACCTTCAAGGACCTTACATAAGAATAAGTAATCGAGATCATGACGTCTGGCATACAGACTTCGACATTTAAAGTACTCGCATTTTTATCATCGTTATACTCAGAGTTATTAGGCAGGAATCGGTAAGAACATAATGAAATAAATTTCCTTTGAATATTTTCCAGTTTTGCCGAATCAGAACTAATAACAGAGTTCCAAACTACAGATGCAAATTCGAGTTTCGATCTCACTAATGTATAGTATAGTATTAAAAGAGAGTCAGGTGTTGAAAAAGAATAAGTAATTGACCGAATTATTCCTAACATTCTTATTGCATGGTTATAAATATAATCAATGTGGTTGTGAAAACATAATTTATTGTCAATTAATACACAGAGGTCTCTAATACAATCTTTTCTGTTAATTAATACATTTTTTAGATGATAGTTATATTTTAGTGTAGAGGTTTTCCTTGAAAATGATATTACATAAGTTTTGGATTCATTAATCATCATCCCGTTATCAACTGACCAAATTGGTAATTGAATTAATGTCATCCTGAAGAAATTGACAGTCGGCAACACGATTGATTTTTCGAAAAATTTTAAGATCATCAGCGAATAATAGATAGTCAGATTAAAAATAGAACAGGTCCTAAAGTTGAGCCCTGGGGCACACCACAAATAATATTAAATGGATCAGAGAGAGTATTTGAAATTCGTACACTAGATTGTCTATCGTGTAAATAATTTTCAAACCAGCTTACGTAGCATTTCCGATAGTCCTATATTATCTAATTTGGACAAAAGAATAGAATGTGGAACTACATCAAACGCCTTACTGAAATCAAAATATATTGCATCATTTTAATAATAATAATAATAATAATAATAATAATAATAATAATAATAATAATAATAATAATAATAATAATAATAATAATAACTGCAATAATTCACAAACACACTTCATATTAGATTTGCAACTCAGGAATTTCAATAAAAGAAGCACGAAAGCAATTCAATGCAGCTGTTATAATTATGAGATTGGCACTCACTCTACCGCTCCATTTCGTTTCGGTATCGTTTTGCTGGTATTTCTGCAATTACTTTAATTATCTCAATCCACAAACTAACCAAAATTTATCGACCTGAAATTAATTTTGGTGACCACAAACAAGAAACCACACATGGACCGCAGCTTGTGTGATGTTGATCATAGGCGCGTCGCATGCGAAAACACTTTTTGTTCTTGCGAACACTATTCGATAAACACATAGCAACCAGTTAAACAAAGGAAAGCGACAAATTTCAACAAAATATATATGCAGAAAAAATCTGAACAACTTATTCAATGCTTCAAAAATAAAAACTGAGAGAAATAATTTCTATAATAAAAATCCTGCTGTGAAATTCATCGTGGGGATCCGAAAAAAACTTGAAATCCTAACAAACCACATGGTGCTCCTTTTTCTAATAAAAGCTTCCTTTGCTCATGTTTGCACTTTTTCTTGGAAGGATAAAGGCGGTAACTTCCGCACACCACTGTCTCCTTGGCATCTTATTAGATTCCAGGGGCCCAAAAGTGGAGATGAGGACAGTGGATTTGACTAATTGGGCCCTCCGAACTTCACTGAAATTCACCGCAAGGGTTAAATATTAGTTCTACCAGGATTTCTGACCCGATCAGAGACCGGGAAATTCCAATTAGCCTTTGCCCCCAGCATCCTGAACTAACTTCTACAAATCATCAGAAAATCTTGGAGGGGGATTGGGCCAATTTTTCTGCAAATGTTTCTATACTTGTGCCCTCGTAGCTCATTCGGAAGAACGTCGGAATTTAGATCTCAACATCTCAGGTTCAATTCCTGGTCACTCCTTTTCATTTTATTGTGTTTCAAGATAGTATAATGTAATAATATAAAAAGAAAAAACTAACACCAGTATTATGCAACTGTACTGTTCCAACCCTAATATTGTATTTATGTTATTTATATCGCTAAAGAACGATAACTGAATATAAATTATAATTTGAATATTATTTATATCGCTAAAGAACGACAACAATATAAATAACTTGAATATTATTTATACAGTATCACTAAAGAACGATAACAAAATATAAATGATAAATATCGGTTTGTTTAATTAATATAAGATATTATATAATATATAATTAATTATTGAAATAAAATAACCTACTTTACAACGAAAAATGGTTATTTATATTATAATAATTACAGATTATTTATATTGCGAAAGAACAATATAATAGAATATAAATAACTTGAATATTATATATAACGCTAAAGAACGAAAACAGAACATAAATGATAACTTGAATATTATTTACATCGCTAAA
Source organism: Periplaneta americana (assembly GCF_040183065.1). Classification (NCBI taxonomy): domain Eukaryota; kingdom Metazoa; phylum Arthropoda; class Insecta; order Blattodea; family Blattidae; genus Periplaneta; species Periplaneta americana. The sequence continues at coordinate 117,448,178 of NC_091132.1, read as the reverse complement.
CAACAATAACAGAATACAAATAACTTGAATATTATTTATATCGTTAAAGAACGATAATAGAATACAAACGATGACTTCAATATTATTTATATCGCTAAAAACGATAACAATACAAATAACTTGAATATTATTTATATCGTTAAATAACGATAACAGAATACAAATGATGACTTGAACATTATTTATATCGCTAAAGAACGATAACAGAATGAAAAAATTATAACGTGAATATTATTTATATCGCTAAAAGAACGATAACAAAATATAAATGACTTGAATATTATGTATATCGATAAATAAGATAACAGAATATAAATGATAATTTGAATAATATTTAAATCGCTAGAGAACGATTACAAAATAAAATGAAAACTTGAAAAAGGCCGAACTCTCAACCTTCGAATCATTAAGTGAGCACTCTACTACTGCTCTACGAGACGCAAATACGGAATAATTCTATAGTTCCGGAACTACTTCTACAAGCACATGCATCGTGTAACATAGCCGTGACCCGAAGTGGACTTATAAAATATTCGCTCCTCACGAGTGCGGCTACTTTTTTTTTTTTTATTTTGACAACTGTACATACTTGCAACTAGTTCGAAAAAACTGTTCATTATGAATTGAAAATGCACTGTGATGGCCTGAGTTCGTTTGGTAGGTAGAGACGGAAGAATACTGTACCTCTGATCACAAACCGGATTGTACACTGGCGCACAGGTAAACAAAGCTCAACGCGCCATCTCACTCCATCTGTACTCCATTACACTGTAACTTCACTTCATTCTTAAGTTGTCTCGGATCCTAAGCCTGGTGATGATTATGATGATGCTATTGCGGATATTTCGCAAAAAAAAAAAAATCATTTCACATGAAAAAGTTGGGAAAAATAATTTCGATGCACACAAATACAGGGACATCATTATATTTTTACTTCAATTTTTATTGTACCTGAGTTTTTGAATGTACTTCACTCCCACCCCTTCTACTAGTGAAGTTCCAACTGTCCTCCTCACAGAACCAAGGCCGCATATAGTAAGCAGTACTGCGTTAGTGAGTATAGTACGTTCCAGAAAAATGTTCCCGTTTTCCAGTGACGAAAGAGCTTTCAATATTGAATCATATTTTCGCACAGGTACTGTCGTCCGTTTGCCTACGTTGCATCCCGAGTTCCCCAACCTGCTTCTGCTCGCCCCTCTATAAAGACTAGTAATATTATACAACTATTACGCACTTAATATTATACAACTATTTAAAATAACTTAAATAAAAGAGCATCGTTAAGTAATTAACTGTCACGTGTTTTCCTCCCGATCTACGATCCTGCGACATAACCACTTGGACGGACAGTAGATAGCATGTTTGAGCAATTTTATCTGTGCGGGTCGGGCAGAAGTGAAGATTGAATTTACAGTACGTAAGGTACTCTTTTATAGAGTAGGTACAGAATTATTTCAACATGAGTTACTAGTACGAAGGACGAAACTGGTAATTGGAATTAGATGCAATAGTCTATAGTACGATAATATGCACAAAAGAACCGAAGCCTGTATCGAAATAAAAGGTCACCATTTTAAAAATTTGTTTAAATGTCTATATTATGATTATTTTTCAATTTAACTTCATTCTCTATTTTGTACGCTATGTGCTGTAGACAGTATAATATACACTGTATAATGAAACGTTCGCATGGATAACTCAGTTCGTGAATTAAAACACTCATTGTTAATACTGCACTGTATTTTGATTAAAGAAAAACCTAATGAAAATGATCAAACTCAAAATTGCGATATTTCCTAGTTTACGTAAATGGGTGAACTACTTTTCTTACACCCTATACCTAGTAAAGTGATTTATTTGTATTTTACGCCAGTATCATTGAATTCCAGTCGTGGAAGGGGGTAGCAAACTTTATTTCCGGTTCTCAAACGTTAATCCAAAGGTATAGTCAGATTAATATTAAAAATGTTAGTAAAAATAAAATGATGTCCCTGTATTTACCCGTACACACAGCAACAGATTTATAAATCTTTGTTGCATGAATTTTGTTAAGGAGGAAGTGGAATCGATGCCACAAGAAACTTTGTCACTGTAAAGTATCTCTGCAACTCTATTTACGTACAAAAGTTTATTTCTAAAGCAGCAAATCTTGTTACATTTCCTAAATGACTAACTTTATACTTAAGTTAGTAAGGAGCAATTTGTATAATACGAAATTTGGGACTGTCATAATTAATGAACCCTAGGGAAAGCTTTCGGATAATTCAACTGTGTGGTGAAATGGAAAGTTTTCAATCTTATGAAAATATTGCTTATTTCAGTTTTCGAAGTTATTTTTCGTAGTTTATCAAGCCTCATCAGGCGAATGCCGGGATATTATCAATTACAAGGACTACAACCGTTTTCTACTCATTTCTACAACTCTTCAAAATGTGATTTCTTATAAGTTATCCTTATTTTGTTTTAGAAGTAGCCTATAGCAATAAGCTGAGTGTACTCCCTTCTACCAAGAGGAAGTAGCATTAGCGGCAACTGCTGAAAAATGGGGAAGCCCAATTAAATAAAACAAATTGATTTATTTTTAGATGACAGATAAATTCTAAATTTCGAGCACGATTGTTAACAGTAGATTACTTATTGCAAAAAATTGTGTATCTACTGTATTTATAGTATCAATTCTGAAAATTAAATAGGCCTACTGAAAAAATAGTCCACAAATTTCGTAAGCTCTGCATTTGATCATACCCAAAAGTAAGCTTCTATATTTGTAATCATCTTATTTCTCGTAGCCCTTTGAGTAAGTATATGAAGAAAATGCTAGTTTAGAATTTGGCATTTACTGGTCAGAAAAGCGGAGTTTACAAGTTTCAAAACACAAAGATAATGTTCATAATGACATATTCAATATTTCATAAATAAACTGAAGATATAAAAGTGGTACTTACTTACTTACAATGGGATTTAAGGAACCCGCAGGTTCATTGCCGCCCTCACATAAGCCCGCCATCGGTCCCTATCCTGTGCAAGATTAATTCAGTCTCTATCATCATATCCCACTTCCCTCAAATCCATTTTAATATTATCCTCCCATCTACGTCTCGGCATCCCCAAAGGTATTTTTCCCTCCGGTCTCCCAACTAACACACTATATGCATTTTTGGATTCGTCCATACGTGCTACGTGCCCTGCCCTTCTCAAAAGTCTGGATTTAATATTCCTAATTATGTCACGTGAAGAATACAAAGCGTGTAGTTCTGCGTTGTGTAACTTTCTCCATTCTCCTGTAACTTCATCCCTCTTAGCCCCAAATATTTTCCTAAGAACTTTATTCTCAAATACCCTTAATCTCTGTCCCTCTCTCAAAGTGAGAGTCCAAGTTTCACAACCATAAAAACAACCGGTAATATAACTGTTTTATAAATTCTAACTTTCAGATATTTTGACAGCAGACTAGATGACAAAAGCTTCTCAACCGAATAATAACACGCATTTCCCATATTTATTCTGCGTTTAATTTCCTCCCGAGTGTCATTCATATTTGTTACTGTTGCTCCAAGATATTCGAAATTTTTCAACCTCTTCGAAGGTTAAATCTCCAATTTTTATATTTCCATTTCGTACAATATTCTCGTCACGAGACTATCTTATACTTTGTCTTGTCGGGGTTCACTTCCAAACCTATCGCTCTACTTGCTTGAAGTAAAATTTCCGTGTTTTCTCTAATCATTCGTAGATTTTCTCCTAACATATTCACGTCATCTGCATAGACAAGAAGCTTATGTAACTCGTTCAATTCCAAACCCTGTCCGTTATTCTGAACTTTCCTAATGGCATATTCTAGAGAAAAGTTAAAAAGTAAAGATGATAGTGCATCTCCTTGCTTTAGCCCACAGTCAACTGGAAAAGCATATGACAGAAACTGACCTATACGAACTCTGCTGTACATTTCACTCAGACACATTTTAATTAATCGAACTAGTTTCTTGGGAATACCAAATTCAATAAGAATATTATATAAAACTTCTCTCTTAACCGAGTCATATGCCTTTTGGAAATCTATGAATTACTGATGCACTGTACCCTTACACTCCCATTTTTTCTCCATTATCTGTCGAATACAAAAAATGTCATCAATAGTTGATCTATTACGCCTAAAGGCACACTGATGATCAGGAATAATTTCATCTACATATGGAGTTAATCTTCTCAAAACAATATTGGGCAAAATTTTGTACGACGTCAACAAATGTGATATTCCTCGAAAGTTACTACAGTTAGTCTTGTCCCCCTTCTTAAAGTTAGGTACGATTATGGACTCCTTCCATTGTTCTGGTACAATTTCCTTTTCCCAAATAGCAAGTGCATGCTTATAAATTTCGTTAGATATTTCGCTTCCACCCTCTTGTATTAATTCTGCTGGAATTTGATCGATACCTGGAGACTTATAATTTTTCAGATTTTCTATCGCAATTTCGACTTCAGAAAGTGTGGGTTCGGGTATAAATGGCTCAGCAGTTTGTATTTCAATTTCGTCCCGATGATTTCTATTTGGCCTATGTATATTTAGTAGTTGTCCAAAATAGTTTTTCCATACGTAAGAAAAATGATTATGTACGACAAATAAATAAAATGAAGAATTGCCAATACACCTAACGAATTCATTGCTGACGTTCACTTAGATTTAAACGCGATTTCGACAATAGTATGCTGCATAAGATGAGTTGGAGCCCGCATCAGATGAGGCACCGAAGGTTAGATTAGTGTTATCTCCTGATTGCGGCCTGGTGATGGCCTGGGCCTTCATCACTATGGTAGCTTTGTGGCTACTGCAATCCCTTTAATTGGATCATGGTTGGGACTAACTTCCCTGAAACTGAAGGCACTCTCCTTCATTTTCAAATAGTTCTCAAACATTTAGTCCATAATGACTAAACTCGATGTCAAAGTCTTGGAAGTCATGGTGACATTAAAGGGAGAAACTTCTTTATTTAATGATTCTCTGACCGGACAGTTTCTCTGCATATCGGATGCAAGAAAGCTCTTAGGAGAAGGCTACTCTGCCAAATTCATGAAAACGACGCCAAATAAGAAACAAATTTTCAGGAAGCCCAAGAGTAGCTCGGTTCATTTGTTAGAGTGCGATTCGCAACAAATCCTACAATATATATTAGAAAAATACCGGCTGTAGATCAGAAGAGGCTTCTGTGTCCGAGGTTGCGGTTCGATCCTGGCTCAGTCGATGGCATTGAACTGTGTCTGTCGTAACGAGTCACGTGACAACTTCACAACGCAGAGAACCTGAATTTGATTACGAGAAGATTCTATGACATTTGCGGTAGACAAAGCTGCAATCAGGCAAGTCCACTGCCATAACAATATTTCATCGGCGATTCATTACCCACGTAGACCCTATACTCTTTTCTCGTAAATCAGTAATGATACAGTCGAACCTGCATACAACGAAAACCGATATAACACTGAATCCTGTTGCAACGACAAATTTTATCGGTCCCGGCGTATTTCCTATATTTTAATTAGGTATGTTTTGTCCATCATTACAACGATGGTTAAATTTTCGAGAAACTTTGGTTTTCATGCTGAATGCCATTTCTCTTTTTCACCTGTTATCTCCCTCTTAAAGATGTTTGTTCATTATTTCGTCTATCCATTTTCATACCTTTGTTTTGTTAACCAAACAGTAAAGCAGGAAAAGTTAATTACCAGAATTGTATAAAAATATCTTTTCCAAAGCATCAATAGTACTGTACCATGTTACAAACTTTCTGTTGATGCAGTAACTAATGTTTGTGTCATTATTACAGTTATCTTTAAATAACTAGAAAACGATTAGAGATATCTCGAAACAGATTGCACCATTAGTTTTCTTTTTTTTTTTTTTTCAGAAAATTTCACATGATTTTGAGTACCTACATGACTTCTTTCCATTTAAAATTTCAAAATTGCATCCAAAATGACGGTTTGAGATATTTGAGAGCTAGAATCGAATGTGTCACTGGTAGAGCAATTGGTCTTAAAATACTGGTAACACCTATAGTAATCGAAAATCAAGCATATGGAAGATATTTATATGGTTCTAGACTTTTGATTCACTCTGTATAACAGACCCTATTGTGTGTCTAAAAGAGCTTAATTTTGCTAGTGTGCTTTGTGATTCGCACTTCAAAGCAAGTACCGGTTGGTTACAACGTTTTGAAGACAGATGTGAGATTACTTTGATTAAAGAGGTAGCCGGAGAAGAATAATCAAATATGGTAATCAAATGGTGAGTAAATGCTTTTTTTTTTTTCATATGACGGTATATAACGTTACATACTTATTTCTACTACATTCTCTTTAAGGACATAAATTTGAGCAAAATTTCATAACTTCTCAATACAATAGTAACCCTGATATAACAATATAATTTTTCTATCGAAGTTCCACTGTGTATAATGACAATTACGTTCTTTACGTTCCAGAATAGCGTAGGCCTATGTATTTGAAATAAAGTTAAATGACCAATATATTAGAATTAAAATTGCATTCTAAAATCACCAAAATTTTATTACTTACTTACTTATTTACCGACTTTTAAGGAACCCGGAGATTCATTGCCGCCCTCATATAAGCCCGCCATTGGTCCCTAACCTAAGCAAGATTAATCCATTCTCTTCCATCATATCCCACTTCCCTCAAATCCATTTTAGTATTATCCTCCCATCTACGTCTCGGCATCCCCAAAGGTCTTTTTCCCTCCGGTCTCCCAACTAACACTCTATATGCATTTTTGGATTCGTCCATACGTGCTACGTGCCCTGCCCATTTCAAAAGTCTGGATTTAATGTTCCTAATTATGTCACGTGAAGAATACAATGCGTGTAGTTCTGTGTTGTGTAACTTTCTCCATTCTCCTGTACCTTCATCCCTCTTAGCCCCAAATATTTTCCTAAGCACCTTATTCTCAAACACCCTTAACTTTTGTTCCTCTCTCAAAGTGAAAGACCAAGTTTCACAACCATAAAGAACAACCGGTAATATAACTGTTTTATAAATTCTAACTTTCAGATTTTTTGACAGCAGACTGGATGATAAAAGCTTCTCAACCGAATAATAACAGGCATTTCCCACATTTATTCTGTGTTTAATTTCCTCCCGAGTATAATGGAAAACTGGCTTCGACCCGGATTTTTTTTATATAAGAAAGTGACATGATGATACGCTTCATTTAGGCAGTGCTAATAGTTCGGAAGCTGTGTGTGAAGAAATATATTAATTATAGTGTCATTAAAGAAATATCTAGTCCTAGTGGTAGCTATTCCGTGAATATGACAAGAGTTATTTGGAACTTGGATTTACTTGGTGTAGCAATGAGAGTGAGTGCGTTGTTTGTTACGAAGTGCTTCCAAACGAGTGTATGAAACCCGCGAAATTGAAACGGCACTTAGAGACGAAACACGCAAGTGTACAAAGTAAACCTGTCGGATTTTAAAATAGGCGGAGTCTAATATTCCTTATCGTCATGTGGAAAAACAAATAAAAAAATTAATGCAGAAACATGCCCGATTTTCAGCAAGTAAAGATTCAATTTGGCACGTTCTATTATTGGTGTATGACATAGCCTACAATACGTGCCCATTTCAATGTGCAGACTGAGTGTCGGTACTTTGGTCCTCTGTTATGAATTCGGGTGGTCCCTGGCGGGGTTACAGGCTCGGCGCCAGATATGCAGGGAAAGATGGAGAGAAACGCCACGTTCATAGTGCTTTAAATCCCTCTTTTGTTGCTGAGAGTAGAGTGAGAAGTGGGTAGATGGGTAGGGTAAGAAATTTCATAAAATATTAGTACTGGGAGAAAAAGTGAAAGGCGATTGCCATGTGTCATTTCCTAACTCTGAGATTTTCTGCTATGGTGTGATACGCAATTCGTTTAAATTTTATTTTTGCTTCTGTCTTTTTTAAAGGACCACAAGGGCAGAACTCGAGGACCACAGGTGGTCCGCGGACCATAGTTTGAGAAATGCTGTTTTAACTATATCAGAGAAACCAATACACAAAGATTCAATACCAGCTACCTTCCGGAAAGGAACTGAAGAATTCTTTGAAACTGGAATTACTATTTCTCATGAAAATGTGGTCAAAGGGTTCTCTACGTGTTGGCATCCTTGTAAGGACGAAGCGTATCAATCCACGACACAATTAATTCACAAGAGCCTCGATGGAATTAAGGATTTAATGAGAAATTGTGAGGCAATAAAATAAGAAAACCTGCCCGACCCCATCTGTCACAAGCAGAATATTGCAATAATGTCTCTTGACACTGGCATTACCGTGCTCGCTCGCATACTTTAATGCAGCAGGCAGGCTGTCTTAGGAATGCGCAGCTGAGACCTTCCTGCCAAGGATACAGTTCCGTTCTTTTTATGAACAAAATCACATCTATCACATAGATTTATGAATAAGAACATACCATCTACTGTAACTGGTTTTAAAGCAGACCCTGATAATTATCTTACATGTTATTTATGTAGGCCTGTATGGTTATTCACGTGTATCTCCAGGAATCTAATTTTTCATTTCTTTTAAGTTTTATTTATTTCTAAACATACTAATTTGTTTATTAATTCATAAGTGTTTATACATTGCTCAAAATAATTAGAGGAACACTTGTAATAAATTAAATAAGTTAGTGTTTTTTGAAGCTATGATGCTGAAAATGAGATAATTTGTAAATTGGAACATTAATTCAATCTATGGATACAAATTTTAAAGATCCATGGCCTAAATACAGAGAAATTACCTGAAATAACAAATATGGAGACATCTTTCATTACGGATGGCACTGACAACTTCTAATTACAGACTTGTCAACAGTTCTAAACAACCTATCATTCAGTTCAAACTTAATTAAATTTCTGAAAGCTATCAACATTTACAAATGTACCTAAAATGATTATTGTAATACAGTAAACTCTATGTAAACTGTAAGAATTGTTTTTGTATTGTCGCGATAAGACTTCCTAAGTTAAAGTGACATAAAATAAATAAATTAAAAAAAAAAACTTCTAATTGGTAAGCTTTCTGACGTTGCTATAGTGACGAATGCTGATTATTGCCTTGTTTAATAAAGTTTCTGACAAAATGAAGCATTTATTCATGCTCTACTTCTTTAACGACAAGGTAAATCACTGAGACAAGTGACTAGAGAGCTTGAGGTTTCTCCTTCCGTGGTATCCAGGTTACGCAACAGGCACAGAGAGATAGGTCAGTATTGTAGAAGACCTGGCCAGGGCCATAAATGTGAAACAAGCCCCCAGGACGACAGATACATTGTCCTGTCTGCTCTTCAACAGAGTACAAGAACTGCAAGAAACCTGCAGAATGACCTCTATATGGCTTCCAGAATCCGGGTTTCAGACCAAATGGTAAGGACCACATTAAGGAAAGGGAATATTCGTCCAAAAAAAGCCTGTCAAAAACAACGTTTGACATATGAGCATAAGGCAACAAGACTTACGTTTGCTGAAAACCTTGCCGATTGGAACCTGAACCAGTGGTAGGCTGTGCTTTTTTCGGACGAATCCAGGTATCGTGTTACACGTTGTAATGGTCGTTTAAGGGTGTGGGGACGGCCAGAGGAAAAATTTTCTGTAGGAGCTGTACAGGAAATTGATAGATTCGGTGGAGGTTCCATAATGGTGTGGGCTGGAATTATGTACAGCAATCGTACGGACCTCGTAATTGTTCCCCAGCGACTGAATGCTGTCCGGTACATCGAGGACGTTCAAGAAGAGCATCTAGTACCTGCTGCCATTGGAGTAGGCCCTGGATTTCTGTTTGTTCAGGATAATGTCAGGTCACATTCTGCGGCTGTCACCAGGGATTTCCTAAGGGAGAATGAAATTGAGGTAATGGAGTGGCCAGCGATCAGCCCAGATCTCAAACCTGTTGAACACTTGTGGGATCTCCTGGATAGGAAAGTCAGGAACCGACATCAAGCTCCACAAACCCTGCAGGAACTTGGAGATGCTCTAAAGGAGGAATGGGCGAATATCCCCCAAGAGGAAATACAGAATCTCATGGGGAGCATGCCACGAAGGTGCCAAGTTGTGATCGAATGTCGTTGAGGCCGTACACGATACTAGGCCTTTATAACGGGTGTTTAAGTTTGATAAGTAAGGACAAGATTGAATTTCTTATATAGTGCAATGTTTTAAAAAAGTTGTTTGTTGGCATTATTCATTTGTTTTTATTAACATGGAGATAAATGTGGCCATAAATAATATATTATATTAATTTCATGTCTGTGCCTTTATACAATGAAAAAATATTTATATAATCCATAGTATTCCTCTAATTGTTTTTAAGCAGTGTATATTAACTAGCTATTTTACGTTCTTATATCATTTAGCCCTTCTTTATTTTGGCTATTATTTAATTATTTATTTATTTGTTTATTTCTTTAGTACTTTACTAGTTCATTTCTTCATTAGTTCATTCATTCAACCAATTTATTTACCCATTTATTTATTTAGATCGCATCTTGAGAGATAAACGAAGACACACTAGTATAGTAGACATTCGATTCTTCAGAGAGGCAGACTGTGATTCTGGCCATTATTTGGTAATTGGAAGATTAAGAGAAAGACTATCAGTAGACAAGAGAGTAGAGCAACAAGTTAATATTTGGAGATTCAATATTCCGAAATTAAAAGGCGAAGAACCTAAGAAAAATTATCAGGTCGAAATTTCAAATAGATTTGCCACTTTAGGAAGTTCCGATTAAGTTGAGAAAGAATTAGATATTAATAGGATTATATATCAATTGCAACTGAGCAGAGCATAGGTTATTATGAAACTATGAAAAATAAATCGTGGTTTGATGAAGGTTGTACCATGGTAGTAGAAAGAAAGAAACCGGTAAAATTGAAATACTTACAGGATCCAGTCTAGGCGAAAAGAGATAATTATTTCAATGAAAAAACGGGACGCAAGTCGTACACTTAGGAACAAAAAAGAAAGATTACTTGAAGGAAAAACTGAATGAGGTAGAAACAAATAGTGAGAATAAAAACATTCGAGATTTATATAAGGGTACAAAAGGAATTTAAGAACGGATATCAGGCAAGGGTAAACGTGCTCAAGGATGAGAATAGTGACTTCATTACAGACTCTATTTGAATCCTGAACAGATGGAAAAACTATTTTGGGCAACTATTAAATGTACATAGGCCAAATATAAATGATTGGGACGATATTAAAATACAAACTGCTGAGCCATTTATACCCGAACCTACACTTTCTGAAGTCGAAATTGCGATAGAAAAGCTGAAAAAGTACAAGCCTCTAGATAACGATCAAATTGCAGCAGAATTAATACAAGAAGGTGCAAACGCATTATCTAGTGAAGATTATAAGCTTGTACTTGCTACTTCGGAAGAGGAAATTGTACCAGAACAATGGAAGGAGTTCATAATCGTACCTATCTTTAAGAAGGAGGACAAGACTAACTGTAGTAACTTTCGAGGAATATCACTTTTGTTGATATCGTACAAAATTTTGTCCAATAGCCTTTTGAGAAGATTAACTCCGTACGTAGATGAAATTGTTGGGGATCATCAGTGCGGCTTTAGGCGTAATAGATCGACTATTGATCAGATTTCTTTGTGTTCAACAAATATGGGAGAAAAATGGGAGTATAAAGGCACAGAACATCAGTTATTTATAGATTTTAAAAAAGTATATGGCTCGGTTAAGAGAGAAGTTTTATATAATATTCTTATTGAATTTGGTATTTCCAATAAGCTAGTTCCATTAATTAAAATGTGTCTCAGTGAAACATAAAGCAGAGTCCGTATATGTATGATGCTTTTCCAATTCACTGTGGGCTAAAGCAAGGAGATGCACTATCACCTTTACTTTTTAACTTTGCTCTAGACTATGCCATTAGGAAAGTCCAGGAAAACAGAGAGGATTTGGAATTGAATGAGTCACATCAGCTGCTTGTTTATGCGGATGACATGAATATGTTTGGAAAAAAATTCACAAACTCTTAGGGAAAACACGGGAATTTTACTTGAAGCAAGTAAAGAGTAAGTAAGTCCCGAAAAGACAAAGTATATGATTATGTCTCTTGACCAGAATATTGTATGAAATGAAAATATAAAAATTGGAAATTTATCCTTTGAAGAAGTGGAAAAATTCAAATATCTTGGAGCAACAGTAACAAATATAAATGATACTCGAGAGGAAATTGAACGCAAAATAAATATGGTAAAGGCTTGCTATTATTCGGTTGAGAAGCTATGTGCGAAAAGTGATCTCAATTTTTTTTATTCACATGGCCGTAGTTCCCTAATACTTCTTGCTCAAACCTTTATATCAAAATAGTATCTAATTACCACAAGAATGTTGAAAAACTACAAATAAAATGCGAATTGCAGGCTTACCAGATTAAGTTACGTGTGTTCAACAATAAAATCAATACAGCTGTTTATGAAATACAAAAGGAAAGCTTAATATTATATAGCGATATTAGATTAAATTGTAATCAAATGCATAAACATGTGGGCTGGTGTCGTTAGTCTACAACCACATTCGTTTCAATTGAATTCCATGGATTTATTCAATTCAGCGAGTGTGGCTATTTCCACGCGGTTTCAAATATGTTCCCACAACAGTCGAAACACGGATACAGGACCTCTTGCACGTTGGGTAAACACAGTAGCGCTGGAATGTTATCGCCAGTTGTTTCCTCTGTTTGGTTATGAAAGAACTATCCCCGCAATGGTCTTCCTTCCATGGAATTTACGGGAAACAACGAACATATTAGGTTGTAGACTAGTAACAATTATCATGGATACGATCAAACTTTATTCATGTGCTCATCATAATCATAAATTTGAAAACGTTTACATTTATACAATCTTTTAAAATAACGCAACGCGATTTGAATTGTGGTCTAGGGTAACAATATCCTAATAATTATGGTAATAATGTTAATATTAGTAATGTTAAAAAACGGGAAAACTTCCTCAAATATCGCCTTTGTGCTTAATAAACATCCTTTTCCAAGTAATTAGAACAGGCGTCGTCAACCGATCGCACAGGCGTGCTGGCTGGAGCTGCACAGTAGAGGTGGGGAAAAAATAACGAAACGGTTATTTTGGAACCGTTCCTTGTTTGGAACTGTTCCAAAAAGTAACAGCACCTTGGAATACTACGTTCCAAAATAACAGTGTTGCTCTGAGGTAGTACGAAATACTTGGGGTTACAAAATACTCATTTCACTTTGGAACTACATTATGACAACGTCTGTTCCACAGAACGGAACATGTCTGGTAGGTACTATTGAAAGCAGTGACGAAAACTTTTGGAAGACAGTGGGTGGGCTCATTAAGTTAAATAAATCTCACAACACGACAAATTATTGGGTGGACTCGGATCCCACGAGCCCATATAAGTTGGCGCCACTGTTTGAAAGCAGAATTGGGAATCCTTTCGTCGTACTGAAATAAATGTTGGAAACTAAAGTAAAAGATAAATCGTAAAGATACGAAGATCGTCTTTAAAAAATGTACACATTATCTTGGAACTGATGTTAATTGAGTATAGGATTCTATCAAATAACATAACGCCTGTATTATGGTAATTACATTGTGAATTTTATCAAGGGAGATGAAAATATATATAGGTTATCTTTTGTTTCCAAATATTTTATAGTTTTAGTTTCATTACCAATTATTGAAATTGAACGAAAGCCTGTAGAAACATGACTGTATTACTGAAGTTCTTTCATTTAAAAAAAGTACAACGGTAAATTTTCATATTTCATTACAATGAGATTATTATTTTTCATGACGGTACATTATTAATATGAATTTTAGCATGGCCAAAATTACTATAGCTTTTATTTACTAATTTTTTGAGAAATTGAATACAATTGTGACATTCAGCTAAGCAGAAGAGGAAGAATAGGTTTCGTCGATTTCGTGACCAATTTACAAATAATTTAAAATTACATTACATTTCCTACTTCGAACAAACCTGATCTACGAATTCAATTTAGCATTAGAAAAGATTTAATTTCCAGGAAATCACATCTCGACTCATTACGACATTGTACTCCATCACATGGCATACAGAGAAGTATGTGATCATTTAGCGTCCTAAACACCACTGTCATATTGCATACTAGTCGTAAGTACGTACATGTTCCTAAATACCATTGTTACACTACGTACTAGTCGTACGTGGCTCTTCCAGTGAGCTTTATGCTCACTGGCCTATTCCAAAACACCACAGTTACATTACATACTCCTGTTATACAAAATACTTGCAGTTCCAAAATACCTGCTGTTACAAAACACCACTGTTACATTACATACTAGTAGTACTGTACCTGTTATACAAAATACTTGCTGTTACAATATACTCGATGTTATGGAACACGGTCGACTTGATGCTCCCTTCGCTTTTAAAGGAGAAGCGAAGCTAGCATCAAGTCGGCCGTGTATGGAACTACATTATGACAACCGATATATAAATATATAATGATCCTACAGAATTTATCTGTTATGGTAACAATATGGAGTCAGGCCACAAAGGAAAAAAAACACTGGAGGAGAGGGATTCGATCCGGTGCTGTGGATCGAACTTCGGCGTAGGTTATATAATTATGGTGGTACTGTTATTTTGGAACTGTTATTTGGAACCTAGTATTTTCATGGAACTGGAACGGTTGGAACTGTTACGAGAAAATAACTTTTCCCATCCCTACTGCACAGTGCACAAGTCTACAAGTGAATCAGTTGCTGTGCAGAAGAGGGGAGGGGATTGAAACCGGCTCAGTGGCGGTCTACCAGTACAGTCATTCAAGCGTTGTCCGCATCCCTTATACTCTTATAGCCTATTGGTTATGCACCAATCCATGTGTTTCTATTTGAAACATACGTAATAAAATTTATCCTATAACTTAAAGAATTTGAAACATGCAAACATTTATTTCTTCTGGCAAATTAGTAAACAAACGGAGCACATTAAATATGCTGAAATCACCCAAATAATACACTGAGTTTAACGACCCATTTTGTTCCTAAAGTTGGAAACAGTTTCTTCAATTTCATGTTTAACATAAATTATTCCTTCTTTCAACAACCGTAAACTAAATTATTACATGAAAATAAAGGCCACAAATATGTACAACTAATAAAAATTAGTAAACTATATTCAATACTTATTCTCCATCAAACTACAGCCTATATAGAGAATTGTTTGCCTGTACAGTATATCTAATAAACATTTTTCCTTTCTAGAGGCATAGTAAATGCCAAATGAGCTTATTAAACTTACTTTAAAATAACGAATTGTAAAAATTAGTTACTTTTTTTTACCGACAGAGTTAGGGAAAGAGTGTGTAGGCCCTAATGTTGAGTTGATTATTATTATTATTATTATTATTATTATTATTATTATTATTATTATTATTATTATTATTATACACATTAGTTATTAGTAATTTTTGGATGAGAGTGGTTCGTTCTTCTCCCTTATATTTTTCATAATCATTCGAGTGATAGGACGAATAATATCGTTGCAGATTGAAATTCCTTCTGTTATTCAGAACTTCACCACGAACCAAACACGTGGGCACTCCCGACTTTTCAGCAAATAGAAATGACTCTTCCCATAATAACAAATTCAATGGCGTAGATGGCCTATCGGCATCCCTTCTTCTGACATTTCTGGTCCGCCACTGTGTACTACAGAGAACGAACTGTGTCCGTGCGCCTGCGCAGACATCGCTACACAGCAGGCGAGGTGCTGCACGTAACTAGCGCTACGGTCAGTTGAGGACGCTTGAATTAGAAGCTTTTTAAGTAAAACTGATATATAGTGACGCCGAAGCATATGGGATTCTGAAATTCTCAGAGAAAATTTGTCCGAAATTAGTACCGTAAGTATGGCAGAGTTTACTCGTATAGACGGCCCTTTTCTTGTGTAAGAAAAGCATCCTCATCCAATTGAGTTACAGCTAGAACTGGAACTTACAGAAATAAATATAATAACTGAAGCCGAGTGAGAAAAGGAGCTGAAGAAAAACGAAGAACACATTTATTTCATCTACAGGATCTCTTACAGCATCTGCGGGACACGAATTGCATTCCCTTTAGTAAAATTCCATATACTGTACGCTTCTATCTGTGACTGTAGAAAGAAAACGTATATTGATAACTAGACTTAGAAGTTCGGGTCCCAGTCGGAGAGATACAGGTTAACTGACAGCGGAGTATTGGACGAAGACGGGGGGGAGGACGAACTAGGGCTTGTTTACTTTTCCCAATATTTCGAATCTATCTTTTGCGCTCTATGTCAACTTGACATTGGCGTTATTTTAGAGTCTGTACTAACACAGCCATAAAATATTAGACGACTTACGACTTTAATTTCATAAGCTGGTAAGTGATGAGAATATTGTGAGGAATACATATGAGGCTCTTGAGGTTGTAAGGACCGAAGAAAGCAACTATTTACAAGGCGGAAAAATTTTGTGGAAAAATATATATAATGGCAGATTTTCCATCTCCCGTCACTATATTATGCCAATATACTTACATTATAAAACCTTTAAACCTGACATAAATAGAATATCGTCGCTTCACAGCTTGTGAACTACACTTTTAATTTCTTTCAGTAACGCTTCCAACTTGTTGATACTTGCTCTCAACGTTTTCCAAATAAACTATATGTGAATTTAAATTCTAAGCTTAATTTATGCCATTTATTAATATTAATATTAATTTATATTGACATACAGCAAGGAAATTATTATTATTATTATTATTATTATTATTATTATTATTATTATTATTATTACTGATTATAAATCCTAATTTTCTATATGCATCAATTACCACGTGATTTAAGTGCATTTTAAAACATAAGTTATGTGTAAAATAAATACCCAAATCCTTAAATGATTCTACTCCAGGTAACTTCACACCATTAATTTCATACGAATTTTGAGCAACTGTCTTATTTTTAGAATACGTCATAAAGCAACATTTATTAAGATTTAACAGAAGAAAATCATCGATACTCCATCTATATAGTCTGTCCAAATCATGCTGTAGATCAAAAACGTCTTGTTGTTTGTCAATGACTTTATACAATTTAACATCATCAGCATACAGTAAACATTTAGAGTGCAAAAATTTGTTTAGATAAGTCACTGATATAAAGTAAAAAGAACAAGAGACCAAGATTGGATCCTTGGGGTACACCTGAAGTTACTGTGAATGGTTTTGATTTTACTTGATTGAATGAAACACACTGCTGCATGTTTGTAAGATATGACGTTATTAGCTGTAAGTATGAAAAAGATAATCCAAAACTTGAAAGTTCATTCATTAAAATTTTATCTTCGGAATATGTATGGTAAGACTTTCCTGTGTTGAATTCCAACGCACCTCGTTTACATGTTTCGACCTATTTATGGGTCATCTTCAGAACTGGTCGTTGTTGGTCTTGGCGCCACTTGTTCTGTTTCCTGTGAGGGTGTGTTCCCGTGGTATAGTTTAGAGTCAAAAAACATAAGAATACAACACAAACACAAGAACACAAAAAATACACCACACTAACATACGAAAACAAAAACACACACAAAATTGCAACCTCATTCAAGAAATTAAATTACAACATCGCATACAGAACAAATAACACTCTACAAAAACATCTCAACACACAAACAACACAAACAAACAAATACAACCACACAGGCGTATACAAACTCAAATGTAACACCTGCAACAACTTCTACATAGGACAGACAGGCAGATCGTTTCAGACACGTTACAAAGAACACATCACAGCCATAACAAAATTACAAAACACCTGCACATATGCAGAACACATCACAAATGCTAACCACACCCAAAGAGACATCAACACAGACATGGAAATACTACACATCCAACCAAAAAGCCAGAAACTAAACACACTAGAACAATATGAAATATACAGACACACAAAAACACACCCCAACGAAATTCTCAACACGCAACTCAACTTCAAAACACACACACACACACACACTCTTTGACTCTACACTATACCACAGGAACACACCCTCACAGGAAACAGAACAAGTGGCGCCAAGACCAACAACGACCAGTTCTGAAGATGACCCATAAATAGGTCGAAACATGTAAACAAGGTACGTTTAAATTTAACACAGGAAAATCTTACCATACATATTCCGAAGTGTTACAGTGTTAAAAGTTGTGTAATCAAGATGTATAAAATTTTATGGTCAATTTTATCAAACGCTTTGGAAATGTCAAGGTATATCACGTCTAAATTTCTGCGATTATGTAATGTATTAAATGCCTTTTGTGTAAAATTAATTAGATTTATTATGGTAGACCTACGGGTGAAAAATCTATGCTGATTTATATCAATTGCACTATAAACATGTTGAAAAATTCGTGTGCATAGAATCTGCTCAAATACCTTGGATGGGGCACAAAGTATTGCAATGGGTCTATAATTTCATTTCTGATCCATAGTAAACTTGTCCATGACTTGTTGGCAAGTCGTATGGTTACAGACGTAGCTACTGATGGGCCTCTGCAAAATCTATGGACGTAGCCTTATTTCTGTAAAATTAATCTCTTTAATATATCCAACTTTTTGCTCTAGTGAACAAGTCACGTACAGTTTGGAGCGGATTCTGTTGTCGGGGGAATACATTATTCCATCACCTGGCTTACAGCTGTCCGATTTCCTGTGTAGCACTAAAGCTCTTCTAAAATATGATTTATACATACTTAGCTCTGCAGCGCGACACAAGCCGGCAGTCTGCGGAGAGTGGGAACTGGTTAAGTATCTCCTGGGAACGCCGCGACTTGACTTGCCAGACGGCTGACAACGCGCACAACGCTGTCTTTCACCTCCAAATATTAATCTTTACAAAATTAACCAAGTGCCACGGCTGAATTAAGCCGACGTTTTCACGAACATTGCAGAACACCTCGTCCTCATTTCGGAGGAAACATCACCGGCTTCTCATTCATTCTGCAGGCGCAGAGCAGTACGTGACAGTCGTGATGTATTTTTGGAGATTTAAGCAGTATGGTAACTTTCCAGGCGTTATGGGACTCCATAAACGTTCCACTCGATCTAAATTTTATAAGAATATGAAGATCCCTCTTCTCCTAAGAAAACGGTCTTGAAATATCAGGCTGAAAGCATAGTGAGTTAAATTATGTTGTTATATTCAGTCAGGGCATGGACGAGATGAGAACATATGAGCCGTTCAGAGCAGAAGTGGTGTAAGTCAAAAATGGGTAATGAGGGTGAAAGTAAACATTATGTAAAATACAGCGCAAAGAAGGAATTAATATTTAATTTATTTAAACTATTAGTAGTCAGTGGATAGCAAGAAGGACATATTAATTGCTACTTTGCGCTGTATTTTACACAATTTTTACTTTAAACCTCATCACCCAATTTTGACTTACATCACTTTTGCTCTGAACTGTTCATAATATCATAGTTGAAGGTACAGTACAATATTTGAAAACATAAATCATCCATAAAATGAATATCTTGAGAATCCTTTATGAAATGAATGACTATCCCAGGGCATATAAATAATAATTCTTTAAATAACTTATGCGTTAACAAATGAAAAAAGAAAGCCAGAACAGATAACAAAATGATATGATACAAATGCACAATTATAAAAGCGATGGCTTAACGTCTATAAAAACATATAAAAAATTTGTATGAATTTGCAAATCATAAGGGAAAAAAAGATCCTTACTGATTAAAAACCTCGATGATGATGAAACTGAAGTATTGTGTTTAAGAGTAAAGTACGTTTAAGGCTACCGGTATAAATTCAAATAAAAAAAAACAAACAAATTTAGTACTTTCTTTTTCTATTTGGGATGTTATATTTAGTCCCGCGCCGTGGCGTTGCGGTCTAAAGCATCTTACCTAGGACTCGCGTTACGGAATGCGCGCTGGTTCGAGTCCTCACGGGGGAAGAAATTTTGGTCAGTGTATGGGACCGGTGCCCACTCAGCATCGTGCTGCACTGGAGATCTACGACATGTAGCGAAATCCGGTTGCGAAAGCCAGCTATAATGGCTGGGAGGGATCATCGCGCTAACCACACGATACCTCCATTCTGGTTGGATCATCGTCCACCTATGCTTCGGCATGTGAACATGAGGCCAGCAGATGGATCGTCGGTCTGGGCCCTTCAAGGGCTGTAGCGCCACGGATTATTATTATTATTATTATTATTATTATTATTATTATTATTATTATTATTATTATTATTATTATTATTATGGAATGTTATGTTTAACTCTTCAGAGTCAAAGATAGTCAAGACAAAATAGCAAGATGTCGAGAACCTTCCGAGGGAAAATAATTTTAGGCGCAGTTACCAAATTGAATAAAATGGATATTCCTTTATTGTCATGCGATATAGAAACTTGGACATTGGTAGTGTAAGAAGAACTGAAACTTCCGAAATGGAATTCTTAAGCTCAATAAAGACACACAGTATCCGTTGTGCGACAGCCTATGACCTGCTCAGCCTTGCAGTCGACTGCTGACCTCTTTTAAGATCAATTGCTAGCTATAAATAAGAGACATCTGCAGCCAGGATGTTCGAAATTAACTTCATCAACTTCATCACAAGAGAGATAAATCTATAACTGAACATAAAACCAATTACAGTAAATAAGGACAGAATTCCATAGATTTTAACTTAATGCTGTAAAGTTACTGAGAAAAGTGAAATGTTTAACGAATCACAACGAATGAAATAAGGAATGATTTATAATTTCTTCATATTAGAACAATCATTTGGTTTAATCTGTGGTTTGTGGTGATAATGACAAATAAATATAACCGTGGTAAAGCAGACATAATGATAAAAGTATGAATTTCATAAATTATCTGTAGTAATGTCACGAGAGGTCTGAGATTTATCTGGGAAATCTGAGACCTCGAGTGACATTTGTTAGGACTATTTCGTGAATAAAATAAAAATGTAAATAATATTAAATAATATATCCATAAAATTCGATCACAAAATGTTAATAATCGTATATTTAAATTTACGAATACTTAACCTATTCAGGCATTGTGAAGTTGAAATAGATGAATATCGATTACTGCAATAAAGAAATTCGATATTATTATTCAGCAATGCCAATTGCGAAAAGCGAAATACAGGTTTAACAATGTTAATTACATGTACTGCACTTTTCTCTTATTATTATAACATAAATACATTTGCATTATCTGCTGAAATCATAGTTTAATTTACAATTTTATAACATAATTACAGTAACCTGATTAATACATTAATTAAATGAAGAATTTTATAGCAATGCTTATGTATTCACAGCGAGACATGTTGCTACACAGTGATGCCATCTCTGTATAGATAATAATACGGAAGGCAGTTTGATCAAAAACCTAGTACATAATATATGAGCCGTTCAGAGCAAAAGTGGTGTAAGTCAAACTTGGATAATGAGGTGTAAAGTAAAAATTCTGTAAAATACAGCGCAAACTAACAATTAATATGTCGTTCTTGATATCCACTGACTATTAATCACTACTTTGCGCTGTATTTTACATAATGTTTTCTTCAACCCTCATTACCCATTCTTGACTTACACCACTTCTGCTCTGAACGGCTCATATATTACTATACAAGATCTTTGCGTTTGATATGCGATGATGTTACATAAATTTGAACATCTGACTTGCTAAACTGATTAATTTCATTCACAAAATACAAATTCTATAGGCTACAATTATAGGTTAAGTTACCTGTGGGAGCACGACCAATGTCAGCTGTGCCTTATTTCGACCGTTACTCGTGCTACAGGAAAGCATTTTTATAGCTCGACAAAACCATTCTCGCTGTAGTGTGTAATGGAACTAAAACTGCAGCTACACAGTTCAATATTCCAATCGCGTATGCGTGAAATCTGAGAAGAATATTGAAAGAATCAAGTTTAAAAAGTACGTTCAATTAAAATGCATGAAGATTTTGTGTCTACATGGTGCGTCGTATTGAACGTCGTCTTCACTGCGTAAATATATTAATTAATATTAAATATCAATCTTGCATTCATCGCTTTAAAGTTGAAAGAACAGTTTAACCGTGTAGTTGCATCTTAATGTATTCATGATCATCAATTTACGGGGAAACAGTTGGCGACAACGACTAAACAAAAGAACGACTATGCGATAAAATGATAGCGATAAATCTAGCTGCAAAAATTATCGCAAAGTGTGACTTTGATTGGTTGGAATTCAAAATTGTATTACACTTCATTGGTCGAAAATGGAATGGCGTCATATAACCAAATAGTCTTTGTAAACATTTTTTTTTGTTCCTACAGTGTTACCTGTTATGGTTACCATTGGTCATAAATTATAATTGTGGTGGTTATTTCATTCTTCATATCTCCCGTTCTAACTTAAAATAATTTTCTTTCTACTTTCTTAAGCATATCATACAAACTGTAGCTTTTTATTAATCTTAACATGATAATAGAAACTCTGACATCATGCAGATTTGCAGATGATGCCTAGTGTCATTCATAGAACTACTCCACCCCAAAAAGTAATAATAAGGAAATGCAAATAAATTTTCATATACCACGCCTCTCTACACCACCATTTCATATACATGCGATTCAAGTTATACACAAAGAAATTTTTAAATAAAATACCAACAGCGAAATGATTTGCTGTAAAATAGCTGCATAATACCAGACTAGAAAATGAGAAAGAATGACAGATCTACTAATATAATGCGTCAATGACAAAACACAAAAAGTCTCTGAAATTAGATGGAATAACTAGCAAGAATGCAAGATATAACATTTTGCATAGTAATCCAGTGTAGTAAAGAAATGTGGGAAAACGAAAAAGAGATATAGAGATTAATATCAAGATTGCTGTTTTGAAATCTAAAGAGGTAATACTCATATTTCATGAAGAAAATGATGAAGAAGACATGCAGAATGATAGCTGGCCTCCCCAGCGTATAGGTAATTAAGTGTGGACACTTCGCGTCGGCACCTTTCATGTAGCCAGACTGATTTCAATGACCTTCAAGCCAGCTAGAGCGTGAGATTCTGCTTTCTCCCTAGAGTTGGCGCTGACATCACACCAACTAGCAGTCGACACAGCGGAAATATAACACATATAATTAATACATCTAGGTCAGAGCCTTCTTTAGTTACAAGCCGGGGCATGGGTAGGTTTGGCAACGCAGAGTGGAGGCGGGAGATTTTAGAGTGATATTGTATTCGCTCATTGCTTTCGTTATACGTAACGCGTATTTTTTTCAATATTACTTCATGCACAAAGGTAAGATCAAGATTCAGAGTAGTGATAAATTATTACGGGTCCGAAAATAGTGTTTTATTGCAATCAATTAGCTATACTTCAGAATACGGCGTAAATAGGCTACTTACATACAAAGGCTGCCACTTAAAATAATTACAAAAAAATATGTTTTATTGATAGTACGAAGGTAAATAAATAAATAAGATATTCCTTGCACCGAAAATAATAAAATCAATACTGCAATAAAGACGTAAGTTCCTACGCAGTATTCTTAAGTTCCATTCAGTTAACAAATTTGTGGCTAGCAAATTGACAATGTTTTGCGACTTAATGGTGTTTCATCTGTGAAAGGTTTAGGATAGGCCTATATTTTAATATTATCTTCTGCGATTATCTATCGTGTTTTTCTACAAATATTTCAGATGCCTAGAAAGTGCTGTGTGCCTATGTGTCGTAGCAACTACACTTATAATTAAAAAAAAAAATAAAAACATACTTGTTTTTTTTATTGATGGTACAAGGGAAAATAAATAAATACTTAAAGAAATGTTACTTGTACCAAAAATAAATAAAATAATGACGTACTTTCGCAATACCCTATTCCAATCAATTAACCATTATGTGGCTAGTAAATTGACAATGTTTTGCCGCTTAATGTTGTTTCACCTCTGACATGAAAGGTGTAGGATATCATATACATTTTAATTTCATGTGATTATGTCGTGCTTTTCTATAAATATTTCAGATGTCCAGGAAGCCAGTTTTAGTTTGAACCTGGCCAGTCACCATAACAATACTGTTATCCTAAATTATTTGTTATAAACTTTTTAAAATATAATTTTAAATAAATATAACTACAGAAAACAAGCTAAGAATGTGAATTATGCAAATATGCCTAAAATAAAATGTAAACAGAAGAAACTATTGACATTCCTATTATAATAAAAGTATGAGGATGTAAATACAGTTAAGCCAAGTAAAACAATCTATGAAAAAATGAAAACACATCCCTTCAACATAATACGTAACAAAACGCAACATTATCTATTAAGTACATGTATGTATCAATTAGCGTAAACTCAGTGGACTTTAAATCCTGTAAATACCAAGTGGGTGAATGTAGAGTATCCAACGCCCACTGAACGAATATTTCATTTTTATCACTGCCAATGTTGCGCTATAATCGTATATGCAAGGTAGGCTATAACAAAAACCTAAACTAACCAAACCTAACCTGTCAAAGAAACAACAAGTTATACTAAATATGTGTAAAATTGGCCTATGTCTCTATAGTGGGCGGGACATAAGTAACATTGACCAAACCAATAAAGAGATTATATGCATGTACAAATTATAGATAGTTCTGACGTATAGCAGGCATTCCGAATCTTCAACAAAACTGCAACATTTATGGGATCACAAAACAGCTGTTTACAATGACTTTGAAAACCAACGGCGTAACTTTATTGATATAGCAGGCGAGACCCAACAATTTGACTAGAATTCTGATACACACAGATCACAAATAAGAATATAAAAATGTGGTTATACAATATTTAATAGAATAGTCAATTACTTTGTCATCCATAACAGTAAAAATTCCCAAAGACTGCAACCATTTTATTTTCATTTATTGTCTTGCTTTTTTATCACCAACACGCATTTAGTTTATAATACATCAACAATTAACGTTTGGTACGACCGCAAAAATAATTCCATCGACACACACTTATATTGTAACATTAATTTACATTGGAAATCGGCATTAGCACAAACACGTGTACTGTACGGTCAGCCTCCGGGTGACAGATAATTACAGTGTTGCCGACGTATGGCCCCCGATTGTAACTAAAGAAGGCTCTGTCTAGGTACATTATGTACTCAAATAAAATAAATTGGACCTATGAAATAATAAATCCGTCATTAACTGTAATGTCTAGACTCTAGAGTTCCTTTATAATGAGAGATGAGACGTTGACCCCAACAACAATTAAAGTATTTAATGATTTGATAGCACTGAAAATGGAAAAACAAAACTCCTATGCGAAGTAAAATCATACACCTATATTATATTATATACAATTAATATTAAACTAATTTGATACTTAATTTTATAACGTATTATATTATTTTATAATATAATTTATTATATCTGAAATATATATAAAAAATATTATTACAACTAGTTCGTCACTGAGAAATAAGAAAAAGCTGTTAACTTGAATTTATTTGAAGCAAAGCGTTACTGGATTAAGCAATAAGGTAGGCGATGTTTGGATCCAGTGTCTCAACTCTATACTCAATTATTATCTTAGCGTATGCTCGATTACACTAACCTCTAGCGCTTTAAAGTGGAACTTAACGCCGGCGCACAGATAAACAAAACACAGGAAAATTCGCTCAGTGTCCATTCTTTATAATCCCTATTCGCTGCCCTCCCTATGTATTTCTCCATGAAATCTTTAAAATCCAAATTTTCAACTTTGAAAATGGGAATATTGGCACTTACCAACATTTTACACAGGTCCATAAAAACTTTTGTTGGGTACTTGTACTCCGTGAGGTGGACGGGAATTCTTCCTCTTGTGTTTTAACATGAATTTTCATATGTTCACTATGTCTTCTTGAATTTACAATGTGATTGAATGAAATGTCTTTTCTTCTGCTCTTATTTCCACATTACATACTTCACCAAATATATTACACCCTTTCACACAAAAGTACTCACAGCCAAATTCGTTTACCGATATTGGTTGCATGTAGTGTTTTATTATTTTCGGGATATTTCTGAACAACGTAAGACTACATTCTGACTAGCGCTTGTGCTTGTAACAAACTAAATGTCCATATACCTCAGTAAGGAAAACAACCTTCGCGGGACGACTTCCTTTGATATCGTATTCTCGTTGCGAGTGTACGCTCGTAACTCTATACGTCAGACTACAGCTACAGTCTAGAACAGAGTTTCTCAAACTTTTTTGAAGTGGGGACCACTTTTTTAAGTCACAACAGTTCCGCGGACCACCTTACTCTTGTTCCCTTCGAAAGCAAATTTTTCATTTTTGTAGCATATTTTAATACCAGTATACTTATATTTTAAAATAGAATTAATTAATTAATTAATTATAATACTTTTCTAATTACATTTTTTGTAGCCAATGACAAGTAACTTATAACTACTTCTATGCATTGTTGATTCATCGCTTGTCTGTTAGCAGTTAGTTGTTTGAAATCCTTCTTATGTGGTACACGCAGTAGTTGTCCATGTCTCTGTTAAATAGTGCCTATTATAAATAATGGAAAACTGACTTCGATCCGGATCTTTAAAAAGAAAGGAACATGGTATTCTTTATTTAGGCAGTGCTAATAGTTCAGAAGCTGTGTGTGAAGAAATATATTAATTATAGTGTCATTAAAGAAATATCTAATCCTAGTGGTAGCTATTCAAAGAAAAAATACTTCCGTGAATATGACAAGAATTATTTGGAACTTGGATTTACTTGGTGTAGCAATGAGAGTGAACCAAAACCTCGGTGCGTTGTTTGTTACGAAGTGCTTTAAACTAGTGTATGAAACCCGCGAAATTGAAACGGTACTTAGAGACGAAACACGCAAGTGTAAAATGTAAACCTGTCTGATTTTAAAGTAGCCGGAGTCTAAAATTTCTCATATCTTCATCTGGAAAAATAAATAATAAAAAAATAAACGAGAAACATGCCCGATTTTCAACAAGTAAAGATGCAATTTGACACGTTCTATTATTGGTATACGACGTACTGTGCGTGCCCATTTCAATGTGCAGATTGGATGTCGGCAAAATTATTAAGAAAGCCAAAAATACGTGAAAAGGTTCGGTACTTCGGTCCTCTGTAATGAATTCGGGTGGTCTCTGGCTAGGCTACAGGCTCGGCGCCAGATATGCAGGGAAACGCCACGTTCATAGTGCTTTAACTCCCTCTTTTGTTGCTGAGAATAGAGTGGGAAGTGGGTAGACAGGTAGGGTAAGAAATTTCATAAAATATTAGTACTGGGAGAAAAAGTGAAAGGCGATTGACATGTATCATTTCCAAACTCTCAGCTATAGTGTGATACGCAATTAGTTTGAATTTTATTTTTTATTCTGTCTTTTTCGAAGGACCAGAAGGGCAGAACTCGAGCGGACCATAGTTTGAGAAACGCTGGTCTAGAAGACAGCACTAACCTATTTTCAATGTTATGGTTAAAGGAATCGCAGCTCTGGTAATATACATTTTGCACATCTATGGGAGAAGCTAAGTTCTAAATAAAATTGCAATGGTTCTTATCCTATTTTTTTTTTAGCGGATTGAGCCGAGGACACAGATTCTTAAAAAAAAACTAATTTTCAAAAAATATTGGCACTTGCAGCCTTTTTTATGTTCAGTCTTCAATTAACCCTTACCTCTTCGAGATACCTGGGATAAGAAATAAAGTAGTCCATAAGCAGAACACAAAAAATAAATATCCCTAAAACTATTCTATGGGTATGGTCCGTATGGGAACGAAATTAGGTTCATTGCATAGTGTGCAATTTTGCCAGTCTAGATGGACAAAAATCAAATTTCGACTTGTTTAGTTAGCCATAGGTGAATATGAATTCATGTTCTTTAACATTTGAAGAATGTTGTGAGTAATAGCGTTTACTGTTTTATCAGCGGCAAGCTATATTTAGAAGAGTGTGAACTATGAGTTCTTTCTAACACTTCTCGCTCCAGTTCAGACGTAGAGAGAGGAGCGTGAAAAAGAGCCAATTGTTAGTGATTTATTGTGTTGTAAGACATGGAATCTGTTCAGATAAGTACGTTCTTACTAATAGAACTTCAATTACAAGTTTTAAAAGTATTTTTCTTCTTACAGTACGGTTTAAATATCACAATTTAAAAAAAATGTTTTTAAAGTTCTCCAAATATAATTTGAATTTTAGTATAATCGGTTACGTCCGGTTACAATAATTCTTTTACCAATTAATTCAGCATCATTTAGAGCAGCCGTGGCGAAAATGTAATCGTGCGCCGAGCCACTGTGTAACCTGCAACGTGCATAGCACCTATGGAAGGAGGCGGACACCCGAAGGAGAAGTGAAGCAACTGTCTGACTCATTAACGGATTTTCATTATCCTTACGTCAAGCACTTAAATATAATTTTATACAGTATAAGGTTACAAACTAATGTTTAGTACGTGTAACGAAGAACAAAATGAATAAGAAAACATAGGACACATTATCAGAACCTAAAATTAACTGTCTTGAGAATTTCTCTGCGACAGAGTTTCAAAATCAGGAATTATGTCACTTACTGTAAGTCGTAGTTGATCACGAAGGTATTTGTCTGTCAGTCATGATCTAAATTTGGTTTTTACCATTTTCATTGATGCAAATAATTTTTCACGAACGTAAGTTGTAGCGAACATGGCTTCAACACAGCAAGCGAAAGAACGAAGCTTCGGATATTTATTTATTTTTGGCAAAGATTTGAAAAGTTCAACATTTGTCAAGTCCTTACATCTAGCTTTCATTGTAACATTACATTGCATATCTGTGAGTTTAAATTGAAGATCTACTCGCATTATTCGTACAGGTGCTGAAAAAGGATCGACGTACAGAGATGATGATGATGATGATGACAATAATAATAATAATAATAATAATAATAATAACAGCACTTAACCTTTTAATGTTTCATGAGTAACATGTAATATAATGCCGTTTCATGTTATACAACCGTTTTCCTCGTAATACTTTTAAACAAATCATATATTTAATATTCTCATCATATCGGCAGCAAAAAAATGCGTCCTCCCATCCTACTTGACACTTTTGTTTTTGTAGAGGTACATGGTTTCGAGAGAGACATTGCGACGATACGCCACTCGCAGGTCAGAGACAAATATAAATGGAACGGAGTTTCACTCCAGTGAGTGAGAGGGTGGAGGTTGGAGAAGTTAGGAAGCAAGAGAAATGCATAGCCACCATTGCGAGCCACAATGTGCTCGTGAGTCACATTTTCGCCACGGCTGATTTAGAGTGTTGAATCCTTGTTTTAAAGTTTACGCGTTCTTGCGCATTTATCAGTAATTAATTTTTTTCAGTGGTGGGGCATACGCTATCTGTTCCAAGTTTGGCTTAAAAGTAGAAAAGAATCATGGTATAAGGAAGTTTTTAATCTCTGTGTGAGTGTTTTAGGCCTTCAAATTATTCATATGACATCGAATATTAGGTTAAAATACATTGGAACATTTTTGTCTAACCTTAAACAAACGCACAGTGAATCAGAACGAAAATCACTAGCTGGACAAAATTAACAACTTGTCTATAATGCGATGGAAGAGTAATGGAACGGAGAAAAATTCTCTCCGGCGCCGGGATTTGAACCCGGGTTTTCAGCTCTACGTGCTGATGCTTTATCCACTAAGCCACACCGGATACAACCCCTACGCCGAACAGAATCGTCCCCGATTGAGTTCCAACTCTTGGGTTCCCTCTAGTGGCCGCCCTTTGCACTATGTCATAGATGTCTATGAACATCGGACCGAAGTCCACACATGTGCTCAGGTGCACTCGTTATGAGTGACTAGTTGGCCGGGGTCCGACGGAATAAGCGCCGTCTTAAATCACTTCGTGATTTACGCATATCATATATTATTTCAATGTACCGAAGTACATATGATCGTATGATGACGCAGAATATCTGCATGGAAATATCATATGTACTTCGGTACATTGAAATAACTTGTCTATATTTTAACGGATTGCTAAGAAACTTTGTACATGAGTTACAGGTGGCACATATAATGCGTACAAACTCTGATTACGTTTGCACAAGAAAAACTACCCTTTTATAGCGGGTGCATTTAGACAGAATTAATAACTTCTCTCCTATCTAACAGATTTTTATGAAACATTGTACGGAAGTTACAGGTACCATATAGTTTCGTGCAGAAACTATATTTACGGTTCCATAAGATGAACTACCCCTTTCTAGGGATGCATTCAAACAAAATTAGTAATTTCTTTGCTATCTAACAGATTTTTATGAAACTTTATACAGAAGTTACTGGTGGAATATATATTTTTTGTCTACAAAGTCTGATTATGTTTTATAAGAGGAACTGGCCCTTTATAGTGTGCATTTAGACAAAATAAATAACTTCTGTCCTATATAATATATTTTTATGAAACTTTATACAACAATTAGGCTACAGGTAGCATACAGATGTAATCAGAATTTGTACACAAAAAAAATATATGCTACTTGTAACTCCTGTACAAAGTTTCATAAAAATCTGTTATGTAGGAGAGTAGTTAACTTTGTGTCAATGCACCCCCTGTACAGAGGTACTTACTCTTACGGAGCCATAAATATGTAGTTTGTACACAAAAATATACTATATTCTACTTGTTACTTTCGTACAACTTTTCATAAAAATCTGTTAGGAGAGAAGTTATTACTTTTGTCTAAAACCACCCCCTATAAAGGGGTAGTTCCTCTTACAAAAACGTAGTCAGAGTTTGTACACAAAAAAATGTGCTACCTGTAAGGTCTGTACAAACTTTCATAACAATCCGTTAGAAAGCAGAGGTTATTAATTTTGTCCAACTAGATTTGCATTATTGCACAATGTGCATTGGTGTGGTGTCAGATGAATAATCTATTTACATTTTCAACTGTGGAGTCTATTCAGAGGCTATACAATGATTACATATCGCTGTGACCATTATAATTTTCACAGACTATGCCCTGTATTAAATTCCACTGCTCTTTGGTGAGAAGTCGTCAGAAGAGTGAGCTACAACTGGACTTGCAGATTGATATGACGACAATGGAGCAATGGTGAAATGCTAATTTTAGAGTAATGCGAAGTATTCTGAGAAAACCCACAGTTGCTGTGACCGACAAACGAGCCTGTGTTCCTTTTTGTAAGACTGTTCGTAGGAAATGAAGCTGTAATTTACCTGAGACTTGAAAACACTTACAAAGCTAATTAATCATGCTGCGTTTTATGAAGATTTTCATACAAGTTGGTTCGGTGCTCTTCCCCTACTTTCTACTGTTCCTTGGAGAAGTTAAAGAGTTACTTTGTGTGCTTGTACGGATAACTGAGGCTGCTTGAAAGTGTAGATGTCAGAGGGTGAGGTCTTTTGTAATGAAGTTATTAAGTAATCCGT
Organism: Periplaneta americana; assembly: GCF_040183065.1. NCBI lineage: Eukaryota > Metazoa > Arthropoda > Insecta > Blattodea > Blattidae > Periplaneta > Periplaneta americana. The sequence goes on along the minus strand of NC_091132.1, from coordinate 117,416,604 downwards.
CTCAAAGTTTCCTTCTCTGCCCCGATCACTCACACCAGGGTTCCCACAACCATCATAACATCAGCTGTCGAAGCAAGGAAAGTCCTTGTATTATTCATGTTAGAAAGTTCTCCTATTTGTCTAAGGCTGCAGTATAACATTAGAGTCTGTAACAGATAGGCTATCCTTCTGGCAATATAGTCGTACACTTAAAACTTTGTGGTACTGACAGTTTATCTATCAATATTTCTACATAAGAAAGTTAAATGTCCGACATTCTGGATCTCTGTAGATTTGTTTCCACAATTTACATCAGAATCTAAGAGTTTCAATATTCTTCTTATGCGCTTGATAGGCCTACTTCTTCATCCTCTAGGTCTCTAGGTGACCTTTCTTGTACTTTTTTCACTTTTCCATCTATTCATTCTTGTCATGTGGACATACAATAATTCTTTTCATATGAGTAGGTCTATATTGAGTTTTGAACCAGATATGTCTAATTTACATACACAATTTCTTTTAATTTTATGTGTTACCATTATTAATATTTTCATTTCAATTGTCTTATTAAACGTGTAGTCTGGCTTCAGAGGGATTTCTGTTTAGAGTTAGCCAATGTATCAACTCCACCATTGGGAAGACAAGAGAAAGGGAATCTGGACAATAGTCCTTAGTAACTATCAAACAGATAGGTTCCTCTTTCTTTATCTTTCCTCATAAAATAGTCGACACATAGGAATATGTACTGTAAAAGTTGTTATTGTAGATGCTTATACGATTTATGTATTTGTATTTTAAATTATGATCAAAAGCCAACCTTCCTCCTGAATATATGCATATCCCAATGAAGCCAATTGGCTTGTCGTCAGCACGACACCTTATCCTGCTCAAGGTTTTTCCGTGGTTTCCCTTGAGTAATAAGACAAATGAAGGGTACACGGGAATAACGAACAAGGTCCATTCAGAATAATGTTGAGATAAATGAAATTTAAAGTTTAAGGACTTGAAACGTATAGTTTATTGTTAACTTATTGTTATTTTTTATCACACAAGAATGTAGCATTATAAAGCAAATATGTGACAAAATATTGTTTTGATTTCATGAATTACAACAATGCAAACCTGCAAAAAGAATACTTTGCTACGTTTCATGAACGGGAAGAACGAACAATGTCACAATGTAACTGAATATTTGTTGGGAATGGAATCAGGCATAATATTTTCAAACAATGTAGCACATGTTTACTTTCGTGTAGAGTATTCTTTTTAAAGGTTACAAATATTGTTGACCTATTATAAATATTTTTATCTTTGAGTGTTCACTGTTCCAAATAATTATTGAAAAACAAATCTACACACTAATCTAATTGCACTGAATTTTGCATTGTGAATGAATAGATTGAACTACAAAATCGTCTCATTCACTGTTATTGACTTCTTGTGACTCATTGATGGGAGGAAGACTGAAATATTCTCTAGCAGTTGGAGGACAAACATTTTTCAAAATTTGTAATTCCTTGTACTTTGCCTTGTAGCTGTTTAAAGTTTGCAATGATGAATGGTTTGGTTTCCTCCTAGAATTCGCAATCTCTTGCCTCCAGTCATCGGGTACTTCACACCTTGCTCTCTGATTGACGAGTCCCATATTTTGTCACATTCCAGGTACGAGTGGCCTCGAGTGGGAAATGTGATCCACTGAGCATCAAACCTCTTCTTAGTATGTACTACATAATGACAAAATTTGAATACCGTAAAGTTCCTATTTTGTCCGGAACAAGAATCGTAGAAGATACGGAGTTCACCAATGCAGCTTGGTACAATATTCACACAGTGGTGCCATAACTTAGGGCAAACTTCCTCAGAGCCTTTACTTTAAATATTTTGGTCATACATGTAGAAAACAAATCTTCCTGTTGACAGCGTATGTATGTTACAAGAATAAAAGGGCAGCTGTCGACGATAATAGCCCTCAATAGTTGAAATGTTTGGAACTGGTAATTCTTTTGGAAATCCATGCAGATAGACAATATTCACACAGTGGTGCCATAACTTAGGGCAAACTTCCTCAGAGCCTTTACTTTAAATATTTTGGTCATACATGTAGAAAACAAATCTTCCTGTTGACAGCGTATGTATGTTACAAGAATAAAAGGGCAGCTGTCGACGATAATAGCCCTCAATAGTTGAAATGTTTGGAACTGGTAATTCTTTTGGAAATCCATGCAGATAGCCTCTTTATACTCTGATTTTAGACGTGCATCACGTTTTACTTCATAAAACATCTGTCCTTTTCTCTTGTGCAGTTCATTCTTCCAAATCAAATTTTGTTTCTCCTTCTCAAAATTACCTAATTTACTTGCATCTTTTTCATTGGAAAATTCTGATTTAATGTGTGAAATGTTAGCTAATGTTGTATTTACTGACAAAAATTCCTCTGTATTGCTCGTAAGACACAGGGTTCGCAGGAAATTTTTCTTAACTTAAGCAGCTTAGAAATATTCAAGTCCTCTGGAAGATATAACCTTCGCCTATCGTGACGAGATTAGTGGACTTTCTGACCTCTAAGTGATTGAATGTGCTGACAAATTTTAGATAAAATCTCTTCTTTCATTTGGTGAGGCCTGTTTCCATGTTAAACTCTTGTTTCTGTATGGGCTTTTCCAGTAGAGCAATAAATGCTTTATAGCAAACGGGAACATCAGTATTTTGCCCATCTTTGTTTATTCGCATTTTATATCTGTAAGAAAAATTATGAAAATCAGCTTCGGCTTGTGTTTTTCTGGATCTTCTTCTTTGCACAGGAAGTACCGAAATTAGTCCTGAAAGGTGAGCATTTTGAGTGTCATATGATGCCAATCCATTGAAATGTTTAATAAGATAGCTTCTTTCACTTTGGCTTATTCTCTGAAAACACGGAAAACGAGAACATTTATAGTCTTCTCCCATAATATGACTCATAGCACGAATTTTTTTATGCATCTGTAACACGTCCTGTAACTTTTCTCTTCCTTGAATTTACAGAACATGGAATGGGTCCGGATAATTAATTTTCTCTAACGTCAGACATTATAAAAATAAATTGCACTGACCACAAACACTACAATATGTACCATAAAAGTATAATATAGGAAATAATCAATACCCTACCACTGACATCTGAACACTGGAATAGTACAGCTGTTTGTATTATGCACACAAATAGTTCTAATGAAAATTAATATAATTTATTGTCACATGGAATAACAGCTGAACATCATACAGTCATTTAATAATATTATTATTGTATAATACAGATCGTATTAGCATATGTAAAAATAAACTAACCAGCAATGTGCTATGACTCTAAGATCAAGTTTGTAACAGCTGTCTGCATTAGTTTCTGTGTTTAAAATGGACATTGTTCGTTCTTTCTTGGGATGGATGTGACATTGTTCATTCTTCCAAAGTATACAGAAACTTTAACGCAGAATACTGAGGACAATTTTCGTTCTTACATAAAACCAATGCAACCACATGGAAATACTCCCCTTCTACTATCAGATGGCACTATTAACTCAATTTCGATTTTTGATGGACATTGTTCGTTATTCCCGTGTATCCTTCAAATGTCGGGATGAGCCCTAAAAGAAATGTGCCACAGACCTCTTCCCTTCCCCCTACACTTTCTCTCCTACTATCACAAAGAACTTGCTAATTTCTTAGAAGATCCTTTAATATGAAAATAGGAGAAAATAAATACACTGTAAGTTCACAGGGCAAACGGCTTCGAAGCTGGGTACCTGGTTCTAACGAAGTGCATTGATAGGAAATTTAAACATGCGGGCATGAGATAGTTACTCTGCCTGCCATAATAAATTCACTTCAATCAATTTCCCCAAGGTTAAAAAAAATATATATATATATTTTTTTTCATTAAAGTGATTACTTCAATCTTTTACTAGATGTCTCTTCTAATTACAAACACCATTACGAGCTGATGAGACTCTTAAAATCTACTTTATAGGAAGCCCCTATTGAGAACGCATTAGTATCTATAGACACTCGTTATGAGGATACATTGCAAAGCAATTAAATGAAACCACACGGTAACACCTATAAACGGGGATCTCTCCCTTTCATCTCGAGCTTATTTCATAAGTAGAAGTACTATAAGTAAACTTACTTCAAATAAAACTCATTTCACGTTACAGTTCCAAACACTTCTTTCGTCGTCATTATCTGGTTAGAAGATTATTAATGAATTGGCTACAAAATGGAATGAGAGCCATCAGAGCCATAGTGCAATTTCCTTTGATATACGAAGAATTGTATACATTAGTCCAACGCAGCATGGTGTTACGTTACCACCAAAGCTTCAGGCGACATACAAAAATATGGTAATACAAGAGAAAATGTAGAATTTTAATAACGGGACTCGCGTCTTTTAGTTACAAAGATCAAAGGTTATAAAGCTGATGGGGAATTAGTCTCTGTGAGTTGTTCATTAATCGTAAAATCTGTTTATTCAATTTGGAGAATCTCGCCATTTGTTATTAATAGTTCATCTCAGAATTACTAAAAGAACGGTACCGAATTAAGTAGAGCAAATGAATAGATATTTTTTAATTACAAATCTTTTTTAAGACGTTCGTTTACATTCTGTGAAAGCTCCACAAGGGAGAGAAAAGAATTCTGTAATGAAGGCAGGTGAATAAATCAGTAGGGACCGGATTTTTATGTAATATCAAGGTATGAAATATGTACATATTTATGTAAGAAAAATAGCTGAATATGTACCAAAATATGTAAAATCATGAAAATATTTAATATCAATATCTGGCAGATATAGGAAAGGTAAGACTCTCCAGTTGTAATTTCATAGAGCACCCGACTTTTTTTACCGCACACTTGACACGTTGCTATTTTTCCATCTGTAGTGAAAGCTTCGTCCATCGCAATCCATGATTTTATTTTTGTCGTTAGGGTTGAACATACAGGGGCCATTTTAGTTAGTTGAAAGCAGTAGATAAACTCACTTGCACTTTATAGGTATAAAGTGAAATGAATAACACAACAGTACTGCAAGCACTGTTTCGCTTTACTCGATTAGGAGAAAATAAGAGGAGGTGCGGGACATATGCATTTTAGCTGCTCCCTGTAAGAAACAAGTACCTACTAAACCCCCCCCCCTTCTACAGGCATTTACAAACTGTTGTTTCAAAGGTGACATTCCTCTCTTATTCAGAAGGGTAGGATTATTCCAGCCAAGAACCATATTTTCTAATTGCTCGGAAAATCCCATTTCCGTATAGGTCTATTAAATTTAAAATAAAGAGGTCAAACAATAACCTGAAAGTCCCATGTCATGTTATATTACCGGTTGTTCTGTATGGTTGTGACACTTGGACTCTCACTTTGAGAGAGGAACAGAGATTAAGGGTGTTTGAGAATAACGTTCTTAGAAAAATATTTGGGGCTAAGAGGGATGAAGTTACAAGACAATGGAGAAAGTTACACAATGCAGAACTCCACACATTGTATTCTCCACCTGACAAAATTATGAACATTAAATCTAGACATTTGAGATGGGCAGGGCATGTAGCACGTATGGGCGAATCCAGAAATGCATATAGAGTGTTACTTGGGAGACTGGAAGGAAAAAGACCTTTGGGGAGGCCGAGACGTAGATGGAAGGATAATATTAAAATGGATTTGAGGGAGGTGGGATATGATAGAGACTGGATTAATCTTGCTCAGGGTAGGGACCAATGGCGGGCTTATGTGAGGGCGGCAATGAACCTGCAGGTTCCTTAAAGTCATTTATACGTAAGTAAGTAATATCCTCTTCAACTAAACTCAACTTGCAGCCACTGACTATGATTATTGTGTAACGTTAATATGCTACTATTAACAGTTCATTGTAGAGCTAGAGTAAGTAGCAAAATTCGGATTCTTACGCCAGCTGTAACGACTGGGGATCATCGTGCATATCACAAGTTAAACCTACATCAGATGGATGATAGTTCAACTCTGCTGAGGTATGTCCTCGCCCTGTATGGGTTGTCGCGCCAAGGATACAATTATATTAGAGTACTGTGACATTTTTAAGTACAATTTTTGTAGACGAAGTCTGTGCTGATAGTAGTAATTTCGGAATACTGTCATTGCCATTGTCATCATTTCACAAACTCACCATCATCATATCATTGCCATCATCTCATGAAGAAGGGCGCAGTACTTCCAGGCCATAGCAGAATACCCGACTTCACCAATTCTTGTTAGTAGGCCTGTTATCATTACTTACTTACTTACTTACTTACTGACTTTTAAGAAACCCGGAGGTTCATTGCCGCCCTCACATAAGCCCGCCATTGGTCCCTATCCTGAGCAAGATTAATCCAGTCTCTGTCATCATATCCCACCTCCCTCAAATCCATTTTAATATTAAATTCCCATCTACGTCTCGGCATCCTCAAAGGTCTTCTTTCCTCCGGCTTCTCAACTAACACACTGTATGCATTTCTGGATTCGCCCATACGTGCTACATGCTCTGCCCATCTCAAACGTCTGGATTTAATGTTCTTAATTATGTCAAGTGAAGAATACAATGCGTGCAGTTCTGTGTTGCGTAACATTCTCTATTCTCCTGTGACTTCATCCCTCTTAGCCCAAAATATTTTCCTAAGCACCTTATTCTCAAACACCCTTAATCTCTCTTCCTCTCTCAAAGTGAGAGTCCAAGTTTCACAACCATAAAGAACACCGGTAATATAACTGTTTTATAAATTCTAGCTTTCAGATTTTTTGACAGGAGACTGGATGATAAAAGCTTCTCAACCGAATAATAACAGGCATTTCCCATATTTATTCTGTGTTTAATTACCTCCCGAGTTTCATTTATATTTGTTACTGTTGCTCCCAGGTATTTGAATTTTTCCACCTCTTCAAAGGATAAATTTCCAATTTTTATTTTTCCTTTTCGCACAATATTCCTGTCACAAGACATAATCATATACTTTGTCTTTTCGGGATTTACTTCCAAACCTATCTCTTTACTTGCTTCAAGTAAAATTCCCGTGTTTTCCCTAATCGTTTGTGGATTTTCTCCTAACATATTCACGTCATCTGCATAGTTGGCCTATTATATTATTATTATTATTATTATTATTATTATTATTATTATTATTATTATATTATTATTATTCTGGGCTAACACTATCTGCGGTGTGGATTCAATATGATCCCTGGAAAGTTCTCGAATGTCTGCGCGTCACATTGGTATTAGATTTATCGGGGGTTTATTCAAATACCGGAGGGGAAATGTAATAGAATTTTGAACGTGATTGATGATCGGGTGATGGATAACCTTTTAATACGGTTCTGTTTGCTGGAAGGCTGTGAATAGAGGACATTTGACTTGATGATGGTGCCGTCCTATCGCGTCGTGTACACTGTCATCACGTCCATATATATAGGGCTTTAATGGTAAACACGTATGCATGATGTGGGACTGTACCGGATTTCCCAGGTCGCCAGGATACAAAGTTAGTCAAACCGCTGCAACAGCGTCGAGTTTCTAACAACGGCATCACACATAATACGTTATGAAAATAGTGCAGCTTTGGTGTATTTCAAGAGAGATATGGCTGAAATATTATAGGCAAACATGATATTTTTGAAGGTTGGAGATGATAAAAATGAAGGAAGAGGAATTCTATTCCTCGGAACACGTAAAACTGGTTAAACGCATATCACTGGCAGAGCAGTATTGCCGGGTTCAGTGGAGATGTTTCTTCCAAGCACTCTAACTCCCGTCTCCGTGAACATGAACTTACTCTTAACTTAATAATTAATAAATCGATGGTCATCATTCAGGGCTCGGTTCTTGGGCCATTACTTTTTATGCTTTACATAAACGACGTAACAATGATCTTAAACTATTCTAAACACCACCTATACGCTGACGACTTACATCTTTACATTAATTCCCGAACTTGTACAGAGACATCATTTTATTTTTACTAACATTTTTAATATTAACTTGGCTATACCTCTGCATCAACGCCGTTTCTTACCCCATTACACGGCTGGAGTTCGATGATACTGGCGTAGAATACAAACAAATCACTTTACTAGGTATAGGTGGTAAGAAAAGTAGTTCATCTGTTTACGTAAACTAGGAAATATCGAGCTTTTGAGTTTGATCATTTTCATTAGGTTTTTGTTTAATAAAAATACAGTACAGTATTAACAATAAGTGTTTTTACTCACGAACTGAGCTATCCATGTCGACGTAATCATTATGCAGTGTCCATTATACCGTCTACAACACATTAGAGTACACTATAGAGAATGAAGTTAAATTGAAAAATAATCATAATATGGATATTTAAATACATTTTTTAAAATGGTGGCCGTTGATCTCGATACAGGCTTCAGTTCTTTTCTGCATATTATCACACTATAGACTATTGTATCTAACCCCAATTAGCAGTTTCGTCCTTCGTACTAGTAACTAATGTGGAAATAATTGTGTACCTACTCTATAAAAGAGTACCTTACGTACTGTAAATTCAATCTTCACTTCTGCCCGTTCCGAAAAGATAAAATTACTCAGACATACTATCTACTGTCTGTCCAAGTGGTTATGCCGTAGGGTCGTAGAAAGGGGGGGGGGAAATCACGTGACAGTTAATTACTTAACGAGCCCCTTTTATTTAAGCTATTTTAAACAGTTGTATAATATTACGTAGACGTCCAATTCCTAACAGAAATAAATGTTCTCAGAAAAGAGCTAAGACAGCCCAGCCACTAGCTGGCGAATAAAAGCTGGTGGGGGAAACTGGGATACGACGTAGGCAAATGGACGACAGTACCTATGCGAAAATGATTCAATACAGCGTATTCCGAATCTCACCGGTCCGGTGGCATCAATGACGTCACATTGCAGCGAAATAAGGAACAAAACTGCTGGAAGGATCGATGGCTGTCATGGCGACTGTACAAGTTTTGTCTGTGCTACGCTAGCAAAATTTTGCGAAATTTTCGAACTGCCATCTCGTTCAAAGAAAAGATAGCATAAACAATTATTTATTTCTTGAACCGGTAGTAATAACGGGTCCGTTGACATGTTCGCTCATAAGCCATTAACATATTGTTTTTACGTTGTGCTCATTACAAACAATACAGCAGAACTAAAGCAGAACACACAGCCATGACACAACAGTGCACGATGTTATTCGTCTGCTAATTCCCACCCTATACAAGAACCAATCAGATTCACTGATGGCGGCTGATGGAGACTGCCACCACCTCTGCAAGTTGATAGCACCGGTGGAGCATCAATGACGTCATCGGTGGAATTCGGAACACCGTGATGACATCGGATTGTTCACCGGTGAGATTCGGAATACGCTCATATTGAAAGCTCTTTCGTCACTGGAAAACGCGAACATATTTTTGGAACGTACTGTTTACTATGACCGTAAGGCTACTATGACTGTATATACGGTTTTGGATCTGTGTGGAGGACGGTTTAACTTCATTAGTAGAAGGGGTGGGAGTGAAGTACGGTAAAAAACTCAGGTACAATAAAAATTGAAGTAAAAATAAAATGATGTCCCTGTACAAACAATGTCTCTGTGACCAGAATTAATGAAGAGCTAGCATCTGTAGCTCAATGGGAGCACAAAATTGGACTCAGACTAAATCCAGACAAATCACAAGCTATAATAATGGGCCACCAACGAGCATTAAACAAAATAGATCTATTTTGCAATTCATTTTTAATTTTCAGAGAAGTCTATATTGTATTTTAAAAGTATTTATTTCAGTCACTGACTTCACAGCATATGTTTAAGGTGCTACACCTTTACATTACATATTTAAAAGACGTATGAACGTTTTCGTTGGTCTACGCCAACATCATCAGATACGAAGTACATTTCAGCAATATCAATGCTTTCTACATAATATCTACAAATACAAAACATATTTAGTGGCATGCAAAATGAGACATATTAAAAACCAACATTGCTGTGATACACATTGACATTCTATATGACTGCCTTGATTGTCACTTACTTAAAATACACGTATAGATTACAAAAAAATATTGATTTACATATATATATATATATATAAATGCAAGTCTTCACATATGAGATAATAAAATGACATGATTTAAAAGTGATAAAAATAATAAAATATAAAACTAAGATAAAAATTATGAATGTGAAGAGTTGCAAAATTACAGTAATTACATTTATTATATTTTGTTTCTGTTTCACAATAATATATATATTTCCACCATTCAGAAACGTATATATCGTGGTGTGTGTCACGTAATTATTTGAATATTTTTCAAGTTTATATGGTTTTATGAATGCCAATGTATTATACGTTGGGTTGTTTGATGTTAATTAATGATGTATATTTGATTTTGTCGGTAATGCTGTTCCTCAAATATGGCAATGTATTGTCGATGTTCAATACTGTAATTGTAATGACCAGGGAAAGGATTTATATGTAAATACATATTTACTTATAAAGCTAATATAATTTATATTTTGCATTATCTTTATGTTTCACAATGTGTAGGGTTGAAAAATCCTACTTTTATTTTCCATATTTTTCCATATTTTAGAGTTTAGTACATATTTTCGTTAATTTCCATATATTTTCCATATTTCATATAAAACAGTCCATATTATATTAGGTTTAACAATAAAACAAAACAAAATTCCATTAACTTTTAAAAATACATTTCAACAATAGAGATTTAAACACATGTTCAGTAATCCCTTTAACATCAGAGTTATTTGAAAATTAGCAGTCCTATCAACAATGGGAAAGTAAGTTACAAAACTGTATTAATTTAATTTAAAATTTTTAACAGACTTCAGTTGTGCAGCTCAACAGTTAAATGCCAGTCAGAGTACACATAGGTTCAGTTTTGTAAATCATACTATAAAGACGGTAAATATGCCAAAAGTACGTCATTCAGTCAATTTAAAATCAAAACTAACAAGTTACATTTCAGAATTTAAAGAAGATGGTTTATCAACTGACAATAAAATATTATTTTGTAATTTGTGTCAGTGTGCAGTATCATCTACACAAAAGTTCCTGGTGCAACAACACATTACAACTAGTAAACATCAGGCCAACAAACAACTAAATTCCAAGCAGAGACAATTGTTTTTAACACAACCAACAACATCGAATGTAAGATCTGAGTTTAACATCGACCTGTGCCGTTCTCTCATCTCTGCTGATATTCCTCTCTACAAACTAAAGAATAAGGTCTTCAGGGAATTCCTTGAAAAATATACTCAACATACAATCCCGGATGAGTCAACACTTAGGAAGACGTATGCTCCATCCATCTACGATGAGACAATACAGAAGATAAGAGATGAAATTAAAGATAGTTCAATTTGGGTTTCCATTGATGAGACTCCCGACAAAGAAGGTAGACTTGTTGGTAATGTAGTTATCGGTTTGTTAAGTGAACAATATTCTGAACGAATTCTTTTACATTGTGATGTTCTAGAAAAGTGCAATAACAAAACTATAGTTAAACTGTTCAACGAAGCTATGGGTATCCTGTGGCCAAAGGGTATTATGTACGATAATGTGTTATTCTTTATTAGCGATGCTGCCCCTTATATGGTCAAAGCTGGACAAGCATTATCTGTTGTATATCCTAAATTGACTCATTTTACTTGTGTGGCGCATGCATTTCATCGTGTGGCAGAAGTGGTCAGAGACAATTTCCCTAAAGTAGATTTGTTGATTTCATCAGTGAAAAAAGTATTTCTCAAAGCTCCCAGTAGAGTTAACGTGTTGAAAGAAATGTACCCTGAAATTCCATTGCCACCAAAGCCAATTTTAACTAGATGGGGTACATGGCTAGAAGCAGTTGAATATTATGCCGAACATATAGACTCTATTAACAATGTTCTCCTTGCATTGGACTCTGAAGATGCAGTCTCAATTGATACTGCGAAAACAGTTACCTGTGACATAAGTGTGAAGAATGACTTAGCTCACATTCAGCATACATTTTCATGCATCATAAAAACGCTCAAAAGTCTCCAAAATAGGCACCTTTCACTATCTGAAAGTTTTGAAATTATAAATAGTACTGTGGAACAACTGAATCGTGGTAGAGGTAAAGTTGCAGATGCAGTAAGAGCTAAGGTGGACACTGTACTTTCAAAAAACCCTGGATATGAAGAACTACAAAAGGTTGTTGCTGTGATGAGTGGTGAATCAACAGTGAAGATTAACTTGGACTTATCCCCAGCAGACATTGTGAAATTGAATTATGTACCAGTTACTTCTTGTGACGTCGAACGCTCTTTTAGTCAGTATAAATCTATCCTCAGAGACAATAGAAGAAGATTCACTTTTCAGCACTTGAAAGAAATGTTTGTAACCTATTGTTATGGTAACAGACAATAAAAATTGTGTTTTGTTGAAACTACATTGGAAGATAAGGTACGTCCATTATATTTTTTGTTTAGTTTGATTAAAATGTACCAATATTTAACGTACATAGTCATTTTTTTATAATTTTAAGTCCATATTTAATTCCATATTTTGGTAAAAATCCATATTTAATTCCATATTTTGGTAAAAATAACTACATATATATTTACATATTTCATATATTTTTAGTCCATATAAATCCGTTCCCTGATGACCGTGTGGTATGGTGCAAGTCAATTATCAGAATTAATCAGTGTAGACGTGCCTTCTTAGATGTTGATTATATGGTGGTTGTGTGACAGTCCTCATACAACCACCATATAATCAACATCTAAGAAGGCACGTCTACACTGATTAATTCTGATAATTGACTTGCACCATACCACACGGTCATTACAATTACAGTATTGGACATCGACAATACATTGCCATATTTGAGGAACAGCATTACCGACAAAATCAAATATACATCATTAATTAACATCAAACAACCCAACGTATAATACATTGGCATTCATAAAACCATATAAACTTGAAAAATATTCAAATAATTACGTGACACACACCACGATATATACGTTTCTGAATGGTGGAAATATATATATCATTGTGAAACAGAAACAAAATATAATAAATGTAATTACTGTAATTTTGCAACTCTTCACATTCATAATTTTTATCTTAGTTTTATATTTTATTATTTTTATCACTTTTAAATCATGTCATTTTATTATCTCATATGTGAAGACTTGCATTATATATATATATATATATATATATATATATATATATATGTAAATCAATATTTTTTTTGTAATCTATACGTGTATTTTAAGTAAGTGACAATCAAGGCAGTCATATAGAATGTCAATGTGTATCACAGCAATGTTGGTTTTTAATATGTCTCATTTTGCATGCCACTAAATATGTTTTGTATTTGTAGATATTATGTAGAGAGCATTGATATTGCTGAAATGTACTTCGTATCTGATGATGTTGGCGTAGACCAACGAAAACGTTCATACGTCTTTTAAATATGTAATGTAAAGGTGTAGCACCTTAAACATATGCTGTGAAGTCAGTGACTGAAATAAATACTTTTAAAATAAAATAGATCTAGCCACTGTATCAAATACAAAAATAAATAATACCACAATTACATATAGTAAGACAGTAAAAAAATTAGGGGTATATTTAGATTCAAATTTAAATTTTCAAATTCAAGTTACCTACATATGTAAGGAAAGTTTTTCCATAATTCATTCCTTTAGACACTTAACCAAAGTTTTACCTCTCAGCCTTAAAAAGAACCTGATCCAAACTTTAGTGATGCCCCACTTCGATTATTGCGATTCTCTATTCACGAATCTAAATACTGATCTTGCCCATAGACTACAGCGTGTTCACAATATCTGCGTTCGTTTCGTTTGTAACATTAGAAAATTCGATCATGTAACACCGTCACTAGAATTGTTGTCTTGGAGTCCACTTAAAGAAAGAAGATTCTTCAACTCTCTCTTACTACTATTTCAAATCATCCACACCTCCACACCTACCATTTCATTTTGTTTACCTGTCACTACCTCGAACCCGGAATATGTACCTTCTCTCTATTCCTCTGCACAGAACATCCTTCTACTCATCATCTTTCAGCATATCTATTCCACGCCTCTGGAACTCTCTCCCTGACCATGTCAGAAACTGTCGGAAAATATCAAAATTCAAATTTAAATTAAAAAATTACAGTCTAGTTCATGGAATTGTTTTTTGAACACTTGTCAGGTTGCGCAACTTCGGCTTAACCCATGACATATATTAGTAAATACTGTAGCTATGCTGTTGTAAAATTGACAATTAATATGTAATGTATTTATTATTATTATTACTATTATTATTATTATTATTATTATTATTATTATTATCATCATCATCATAATCAATTATCAGTTATCACTATCATCACTGCTATCTCTGTTTTCCTTTCTTTTTTTATTGTATTAGCTCGATGAGAGCTCTATAGTGTTCTTTTGACCCTGTTGACCCTCTATAGGGCTTTAATCTAATTTGTATTATTTTCACCAGCGTCTGTATTTCTTTTTTGTATTTATATGTGCTATCTGGTGGGATGGAAGAGAAGGCCTTATGGCCTTAATCTGTCAGATTAAATAAATAAATAAATAAAATCATTTCCTCATATATTATAGGAACAAGATTTTAATTTTACTAGAAAATAAATTTCAATTTAAAAATCATGCAGAATTGGCTCTACTCATAGAATAAAGCGACAGATTTGAAATTAGACTACTCCGGATGTGAATGGTGAATGGATTTGCCATACTCACTTCGGGTAACTTTAGTCTGCATCACACACCATTTAAATTAAAAATATCGAATTCAAAATGTGTTGAATTTCAACATAACTTCTACAACGAATGTGGCCATAGGCTCATTTTTAAGGAAACACCCTGAAAATATAAGGCCTGTGAGTTCCATGCACTTACTTCCTTACCTTCCTGAACTCATCAACGGTGAGTATACCTACACACATTGTACCTGCCGATCCGGAGTTGCGTTCGGGGTTGGGTTCGATTCCCGCTTGGGATGATTACCTGGTTGGGTTTTCCCGAGGTGTTCCCCAACCTTAAGACAAATGTCAGGTAATCTATGGCGAATCCTCGACCTCATCTCGCCAAATATCATTTCGCTATCACCAATTCCATCGATGCTAAATAATCTCGTAGTTGAAACAGCGTTGTTAAATAACCAAGTAAAAAAAAATCAAATTTTACGCTAGCAACGTCATCAATAAAATTATAAAATGTTTATAAAACAATTTTGTAAACTTTACATTATAGCATTATAGATATGCCTATTTTATTTTATGTTTATGTACAAATGGTTGTGAAACTTGGACTCTGACTTTGAGAGAGTAACAGAGATTAAGGGTGTTTGAGAATAAGGTGCTTAGAAAAATATTTGGGGCTAAGAGGGATGAAGTTACAGGAGAATGGAGAAAGTTACACAACACAGAAATGCACGCATTGTATTCTTCACCTGACATAATTAGGAACATTAAATGCAGACGTTTTAGATGGGCAGGGCATGTAGCACGTATGGGCGAATCCAGAAATGCATATAGAGTGTTAGTTGGGAGGCCGAAGGAAAAAAGACCTTTAGGGAGGCCGAGACGTAGATGGGAAGAAAATATTAAAATGGATTTGAGGGAGGTAGGATATGATGATAGAGAATGGATTAATCTTGCTCAGGATAGGGACCAATGGCGGGCTTATGTGAGGGCGGCAATGAACCTCCGGGTTCCTTAAAACCCAGTAAGTAAGTAAGTAAGTACATAAATAATAGTAGGCCCCTAGTGCTCAAAATATATCACGTAAAATGACGACAAACACACACACACACTAAACATTTCATTACTTATTTACTCATGGCTTGAACCCGGAGGTTCATTGCGCCCTCGCATAAGCCCGCCATTGGTCCCTATCCTGAACAAGATTAATCCAGTCTCTACCATCATATCCACCTCCCTCAAATCCATTTTAATATTATCCTCCCATCTACGTTATGGACGTCCCAAAGAATCAGTCCCATTCCGAGGCTTATTTGGAGGTTTCGTAACATTGTTGTTCCCCCAAGCACAACTTGGACTCACTCCTAACTTATTTTTAAGCGCAATTCGGATATTTTGATGGTACGAATCCCTATTTCCATCGCAACTCGAACTCACCCACAAAGCTTCGAGTCACTGAGGAGCTGTAAGGTACGGTTGCCGAGCTGCAGTACAAAATACTGCACAACTCGCGTACTGCGGAATGTGAACAGTAGTGAAATTCGGGAAGTAGCGGCTGCGCGCAGTAGAAAGAGCGACATGTGAATAGGGTTCTCAGGGTTGCAGCAGCAACATTTTTTATATTGGTTTCGTTCAAAATTTTGCAGCCGGATGCGAACAGTGTTACCACCAAAATGTGTTAATAATACTTTGTATTGTTTGTACAGTAAAACCCCCATAAGACGCTGTTCAAGGGACGGCGTATTAGGCGGGTATACTAATTTTGACTTATATACAGTATCTATTAGCATTTTTCTTTATTGAATTACATGATTCATGAAAGGCAATACAGTATTACTCCATTATGTAATTACTGTACTGTACGTCAAAGACATTTACAATATGTACTGTACTTAATTCTTTCGAAAAAAAAAAAGCCATTTATGGTTGTTTGCCGTGTGCGTGTTCTCGAAGTCCTCATGTTTACCACACTTCAGTTTCTGCGATTACATCTCCGACGTCGCAGCTGTAGTGATTGAGTCGCGATTTTTTACTATCGCCCTTAATGTCGATGATGGGATTCCTAATGCATCAGAGAGTTGTTTCTGAGTAAGAGTACTGTTCTCATCGTACTTTCGTAAGATTTCCAATTTGTTCAACATAGAAAGCGCTTTGTAACGCATTGTAATCACATTCACAGACACTTCAATACCCTGAAGGACAACAAACGGCCCAGCAAAAATTTCCAGAATTTTATTACGGCCGAGTGAGGAATGCTGTTTCAGAGAGAGGGTTAGCAAGAGGGTGAGGTATTGTAACTGTATGTAGGCTTTAACCACGCAGATAAGGAATCGAAGAGAGCGTAACAAGAGGATGGGGTATGCTAAGATATGAAGTATGAAGGTTTTAATGCACAGGTAAAGGGTCGAATACCAAACTTTTCAGGTTAATGGCACCAGTGAGTTCAATGATCAAGATGTTTAATTCCTGTTACAGTACATTGCTGAAAATTACAACGAAAATATTCCACAAAATCAGCGTATTATGCGGGACTTGAGCGCAACAAACGGGGTATTTTATAAAGGCGTTATATATGAAATGTGCAGGGACCGGACAAAAAAAAAAAAGCGTATTACACGGGATAGCGTAATAAGCGGGCGTGTCTTATCGAGGTTTTACTGTATATTATATTTCAGTGTTTGACGTGATGAAAATTAATTATTCATAGCAGTTACTAAATGTAGGCACAGCATAGAGTGTATTATGTGCTTGATGATTATAAAATTATTTTTCTTTCGGAAGCATAATTTCAAAGAGTAGAGTTGCCAACATTGTTTACGATGGTAATATTATTGGTTATCATTGAAGTATATTGGCGTTTTGCAACAGCTTTATAATAAAAATGATTTCAATTTTGGATACTAGTTAGGACAGAAAATGAATAATAGATAGAAGACTTTGATCATCAGTCCTCCAATCAGGGTGACCACAAGGATCCTGAATGCAGAGCAGTCCTGTTTTAAGTCGTTTAATTAAAAAAAATACTCAATTTTGGATTTGGGTTTCGTTTGATACCAAAATGTCATATTGACAAAATTATCTTTCTTGAAAATATAAAAATGATATTGAATGATATGTGAAGAGTCCTGAATCAAGACAGTGCTTGTAGAATTTGCAAACGCCGATTGCCACGACGAAAATAAAACGCAGTCGGCTTTAGCAGAAACTTCTAGTTGAATGCAAATTTCAGGAGACTATATTAAAAATAAATTGCACATTTTGCGGGATCGATACAACAAAGAGGGAATAAAAAATAATTTTCTTTATATTAGCGAAAAGTTCTTAGCGGTACAACATTAATCATCCCCTTCATCGTAGTTCTGTAACTTCGCATTGTTCTGTATTTTTATAAATTCTTTTTTTAACTGATCATCTTTTACCGGTTTTGGCCACTCGACAGCAATTACGGGGCCGTCCAGAAAGTGATTTTCCCTGGGGCCATTTATAGAAAAAATCACAATTACATGGAAAGATTTATTGAAACAGATACAGCAATTGTTGCGCTATTTGTTAGCACATCCCACTGGAATTGAGACATTTGTCATACCATGGGAACAATTTTTGTATCCTTGTACCGTAGAAGTCAGCCGCTTGCGATCGGAACAAACATTTGACAGCCGTCTGCACCTCTCTGTCGACCCCACGATATGGCAAATGTCTCAATTCCGGTGGGAAATATGTTGAAAAATAGCTCAACAATTGCTGTGTCTGTTCCAATAAATTTCTCCAATGAAATTGTGTTTTCTTTCTGTTAACGGCCCCTGGCGAACTTATTTCTTTACGGCCCTCGTAATTGCGGTCGAATGGCCAAAATTTGTATAAGCACTTCTTTTGACATTATTAACATTGTGGAAGAAAAAATTTAACTTTTTTATCTGCCCCCATCAGAATGTTTGTTTGTTAGCTACTACTCTATTATGAACAGCACTCAAAATCGGTGTACACACTAGAGGAGAGTCAGCCGCACGTGCACGGTAGGGGTGGGGGAAGAAGACGCACTTTCCTTGTGAATACGACTAAAGAACGAGACGGCATTAATGAAACCCAGTGTACCTTTAGGCCAGCGGTGACCAAACTGGGTATCGTGATTACATCGTATAATCAAAGACATTCATACTACTAAGCGGAGTTTCCTGTACATTGCTCTCTGCCTTTCTCACGTACTGCAGGTAAGCAGTGTCGGTACCAGTCGCTCTACAAACCCTCTGCATGGATGAATATAAAATAGGATGCAAAAATTACCGAGTTTCCCGTAACACATACTAGAGGCGCTGTTGTAGAAAATGATCTTGCTGCCACCTGTTAAAGGGAGGGGCGTTATTACATCTAGCAGCGCACCAAGTAGTGAAAAGAGTAATTATTCCATGCATTTAGCAGCGCACCTGGTGACGAAAATGTTAAACTGTGCAGAAGTATTCCCTCCCACCCTCATCGATATTCAAAACTAACCCAATTTAAAATAAAACATTTATATTTTTATTCCTCATGGCAGCTTTTACTGAAAATTCTTACCGGAGCCAACAGGAAGATAAAAGATACGATCTATTTTACACTACCCAATTAAAATATAACCAGATACAGACAAAAAAAAATAAAGCAAAAGGTTAGATAATTGGGATTGTATTCTTTGGGTATTTATTGTACAGCGCAATTGAAAAGTCTGCAAGAACTACTTAGATAGTTCAATTTATTATATTACTATTACTTTAGATTACATTCAACAACACTATTTTTACAACGTCCATAAACATCACTGTTTAACATGCACTGCTTATACACACACGTAATATCACTTTATGTTCACTTATTAGCAAGTTTCTGTCTGCCATCTTGGCTCCTCGTCGAGTCCTCGAGCAATATCTCGAAAGGATAAATAGAGAACCACAGTCTAATAGATACAGTCACGCAACTTATACGTATAAAATATGCCAACATTTGACAGCTGGCGCGACAGTAGCCCTCTAGCGGCAGGCAATTTAAAAATGTGCACACGATATACGATAACACATCAGAAAACGGGTTTTGCATAATTTATTTTATATTTTTATGCTATACAATAAGTGTATATGGTTCTTACTAATTCTACTTTAGAATCCTGGAAGAATTTCACACGCAGTTAATCTACAAGTTTCAGAAGCTGGGAATAAACGTAATTCTTTCTGCTCCTTACAACTGAATCATGGCCCTGATCACCTATCATGGTTTGAAATAATATAATTGCTTGTACGTGGACGGTCAATTCAATTCATTCCTAAATATATTTATGAACCATTGGAACTCTATATTTCCTGTGAGAAGATTCAAAATTGTAGGGCATATCTCGTAGGGTACATCGCGTGGTGAACCCCTCTCCCTATTTCCTGAGAAATTAACTATTTTCCATACCGCAAATTGGGGTAAACTCGGCCGCTGAGATAAACTTAAAAATAAAAAAGGAGAAGATTTAAACCTTAATTTGACAGACATTGATTTATGAAGTTCATTATTTTTCAATTTTTTTTATTATTATTTTGAGTCGCCAATAGTGCTAATATTATGGTTTAAATTTTTATGGAAAGTTTACCGCATTTTACATTACATTTCCAGTTTTCACACATAAGCTTAATTTTAACTTACCCTACCTATATAATACGTAATTTACATGCACTTACTGTTATGATGACGTAGGTGAGAACAAATGAATACACAACTTTGTTGAAAAAATTGTAACTTCAATTAACTCAGAAAATGTAGGCCTAATTTTATTTTCAGAGCAGAAGTGGTGTAAGTCAAAAATGGGTTATGAGGGTTAAAGTAAACATTCTGTAAAATACAGCGAGAAGTAGCAGTTAATATTGAATTTATTTAAACTATTAGTAGTCAGTGAATAGCACGAAGGATATATTAATTGCTACTTTGCGCTGTATTTTACAGAATTTTTACTTTAAACCTCATTATCTAATTTTGACTTATACCACTTCTGCTCTGAACGGCTCAAATAATCACTGGTAATGTAAAATCAACACCAATAACAGTCATGCAAATTATTACAGAAAAGATTGCTTTTTATATAAAATTTAAAAAGTCTGTTTTATTTCTTGAGAACTTAATACGTCTGCCACATGAATCTACACCAACACATCAGAAATTTATCGACACAGTCTGGATTTATTCAAGAAGTGAATATTTTGCAAAAGGATTATAATACGCCATCAATTCTTGTAAAAATTAACACCATAATCCCTACTTGAATGCAATATAACATTCAACTTTTGAAAAATATAAAGAAAAAACACGAATACAAAAATTATGGAATTACTTGCATTAAAAACTGTAGATACATTATCCAAATTCGGAATGGTTACACATTTACACATGATCTCTGGAAAACAATAATATACTGTAACAGGTATTTACTTTGTTTTTATTTAAACTCTCCTTCCTGACATACAAATAGGTAACTGATAACTAATAAATGTTTTATAGAACACAATACGTAGGCTACCTACAGCGTGGATTATAGGTTATGACTGAGTTATGATTTTCTCTTAGTCTTTAGGGAATCTGAAGAACGACAAATTCGGAGATTTAAACTTGTTGTTACTACAATTTTCGTCATTGCACACATTGCCTTTATTCCGACACATGATTAAAACGTTATTATAACATCTCGCATCCCTTTAAAGCACGTGCTGGCTGTATCAACCCTATGACCTGTGGCTTGCCTGCCGCTTGAGCGATAGTGTCGTGAATGTTGGCAAAAAAATTGTTGAAGTTACGCGACTGTATATATTAGACTGTGTAGAGAACTCAGGATAATGTACCCAACACGCAGTTCTAATGTTCACC
The DNA here is from genome assembly GCF_040183065.1 of Periplaneta americana. Lineage (NCBI taxonomy): Eukaryota > Metazoa > Arthropoda > Insecta > Blattodea > Blattidae > Periplaneta > Periplaneta americana. The sequence goes on along the minus strand of NC_091132.1, from coordinate 117,394,979 downwards.
ACCTACGACTTTGGGCGCTGATCGTCTTATTTCAGCCCCCCCACTGCCAGATGGTGCTGACCGCACGTTCGCATCCTATTATACAGGGACATCATTTTATTTTTACTTCAATTTTTATTGTACCTGAGTTTTTGAATGTACTTCACTCCCACCCTTTCTACTAATGAAGTTCAACCGTCCTCCACGCAGATCCAAGACCGCATATACAGTCATAGTAGCCTGACGATCATAGTAAACAGTACGTTCCAAAAATATGTTCGCGTTTTCCAGTGACGAGCTTTCAATAATGCATCATTTTCCATTTGCCTACGTCGCGTCCCGGTTTCCCCCACCTGCTTCTATTCGCCTCTCTGTAAATGCTAGTGGCTGGGCTGTCTTAGCTCTTTTCTGGGAACATTAATTTCTGTTAGGAATTCGACGTCTAGATAATATTATACCCATACAATTGTTTAAAATAACTTAAATAAAATGGCCTCGTTAAGCAATTAACTGTCACGTGATTTCCTCCCATTCTACGACGCTGCGACGTAACCACTTGGACAGACAGTAGATAGCATGTCTGAGTAATTTTAGCTTCTCGGATCGGGCGGAAGTGAAGATTGAATTTACAGTACGTAAGGTCTCTTTTATAGAGTAGGTACAGAATTATTTCAACATGAGTTACTGATAAGAAGTAAGAACCTGGTAATTGGAATTACGTACAATAGTTCATAGTGCGATAATATGCACATTAGAACTGAAGCCTGTATCGAAATGAACGGCCACCATTTTCAAAAATATGTTTAAATATCCATATTATTATGATTATTTTTCAATTTAACTTCATTCTCTATATTGTACGCTAATGTGTTGTAGACAGTATAATATACACTGCATAATGAATACGTCCGCATGGATAGCTCAGTCGTGAGTAAAAACACTCATTGTTAATACAGTACTGTATTTTGATTAAACAAAAACCTAATGAAAATTATCAAACTCAAAATCGCGATATTTCCTAGTTTACATAAATGGATGAACTACTTTTGTTCCCTCCTATACCTACTAAAGTGATTTGTTTGTATATTACGCCAGTATCATCGAACTCCAGTCGTGGAAGGAGGTAGCAAACAGTGTTTCCGGTTCTTAATCGTTGATCCAAAGGTATAGCCAGGTTAATATTAGAAATGTTAGTAAAAATAAAATTATGTCTCTGTATATTTATCCATGCCCTCTGTCTCTACGAGCACGAACAGAAGGTTTCGTACAGAATGGGGAGAGGAATTTATTCACTGTTCTGTCTGAGAAAATGTAATATGTTGCTTTGCTCAACGGTTCAGTTAGTAGTAGTACGGTATATAGAAGCGACATTACAGAGCATTACGCTGAATACACAGGCATAACAGGTATTATTATTATTATTATTATTATTATTATTATTATTATTATTATTTATCAGCAAGTGTTACCAAAATTCTTATATACGTGCCTCAATATATAGGCCTACATCACTACGCTATATCTCCATTTTAATTTCTTTTTTTAATCTCTTGATGACTATTACCTTGATAATCAATTCTCCCAATGGCGATACACAAAGGCGGGAGTGCCACAGGGCTCCGTATTAGGACCACTACTTTTCTCTATCTACATTAATGACGTATCAAAGAACTTACAGTATTGCCGATATCACCTCTATGCCGACGACCTACAACTTTACATACATTCCAGACCCAATACGATCAATGAATCGATTGACAAGTTAAATTGTGACCTAGCCACTGTCTCCACTTGGGCGGCCAATTTCGGACTCGCACTTAATCCAAGTAAGACTCAAGCCATAATTATTGGACATAAGCGTTTAGTTAACTCCCTTAATAACAGTAATCTTTCAGTTGTTACACTTAACAACACGCTAATCCCTTATTCATCTGTCGTAAAAAATCTTGGCTTCTTTTTTGATAATAATCTAAGTTGGAATTTTCAAGTTAAAGAAACGATAAAAAAAATCTGTTCCTTCTTTCACTCTTTGAGTCGCTTGAGAAACTTCTTGCCCCAGCAATGCCGCAGTTCGATTATTGTGACGTTTTGTTAAGTGATCTAAGTTCTGAACTGTCAGTCAAGTTACAGCGAGCTCAGAATATGTGCGTCAGATACATGTGCAACATCCGACGATATGATCACATATCACCGTCCTTCGCAAGTCTCTCGTGGCTCCGACTTAAAGAACGCAGAACTTTACACTCTTTGTCTTTACTCTTTCGAATTCTGCACACCTCAACACCAAATTACCTTTCGTCTCGTTTCTCTTATCTATACTCTAACCACGACGTAAATACCAGATCACTTATCTGTGGCACGCTAAATATACCTCTTCATAGAACATCTTGTTATTCCTCATCTTTTACAATATCCACCTCGCGTCAATGGAATTCCTTGTCACAAAGTATTAGGGGCTGCAAGACAACAAACACCTTTAAGAACAGCTTAAAATATAACCTTATTAGCATTTCACTCCAATCATACTGATTTAAAATATTACTGACTACACTGTTGCTTTTTTCTTTAGACATCATCCTGATTGTGCTGCATTCTCAAAATTGTCTCATAATAATCTCTTTCTATTATCTAATATCATTTGAAATATATTAACATTCTATGTATTTTAGTTTAATTCTGCTACACAGTTTATTTCAGTGTTTAATTAATAGTTCATAGTATTTTGTTGATTAATTCATAAATAACTCTTGTATACATGTAACTCTCACCTAAATCAAACTGTTGAATTCTTTGTAAGTTCATGCATATGTATATACACTTTTTGCTGGTTGAGTGGAAGAGAAGGCCTTACGGCCTTAACTCTGCCAGCTAAAATAAATCATTATTATTATTATTATTATTATTATTATTATTATTATTATTACCAGCTATTTACTAGTTATTGATTTAATAATAATAATAATAATAATAATAATAATAATAATAATAATATAGAGAAACTGATTAAATATTATGTGCTAATGAAGTAATGAAGTGAGCTATGAAACTCCAATTACTGAAATGAGCCTTCAATCATCGTTATGAAGAGAAAGAGGCATATATAAATGTAAGGAAGCAGCTATCTAGTGGCGAACGAAATAGCTCGTTCTCTTAAGCCTTCCAACGAAGGAGAGTTTTATAAAAGCGTAATGGTCAAGGTGGCTGAAATAATTTGCCCAATGAAAGTTGTTAATTAATTTTGAAAAACTGCGCATTTCTGAACTAAATATCCAGAAGAAAATTCAGGAAATTTCTGATTGTGTTCAATGAGGAATATTTAAAGTAAGCACGAGCATTTTAATATATTTTTTATTGGTTCTTGATGACAGTAATGACATTACTGATACAGTAAAGCTTGCTATGTTTATTCGCGGGGTGATGAAGAAATCAGTGTTAGTGCACGAACCACCACTGTTTGTAGTTTTCATGCCATGTACCTCTCCCCTGTCTCCTTCCATCTTAGGCCTGTATTGCACTATCAAATTTCTGTGTCACAGAATATGATACAATTTTTGATCAAATATATATGATCAAATGTAAGATTTTGAGTATATTACACTACGTGAAAGCTTTTATCATAACTTTCATCACAGTTCTAATGATGGATTCACAACAGTTCTATGCTTGTTGCAACTGTAAATGCAGTAATGGTTATTGCATTAATACTAAACAAGACATCAAAGACAAAACGTATTTCGTCGGCTTAGAGCAGGCATGTCAAAACCCTGCACATTGTGCAGTCGCGCACATTGTGCACTGGTCTCTGTGCATCGTGCAGTTCCTATTCCCCTGCCTGGAGGGAGTGAATCGGCTTGGAAGGGAGCGCGACAGGGCTGTACAGTACCTATAGTAGCAGATCAGCTTTTATTTCAGTAACAGAGATCAGTACGGGTGCTCATTGAGCTGTGGTTGTGAATGCGTTATGGAAAATAAAGTGAGGAGTCCACAGATATAACGAAGAAGAGAAATTACTAATCATATAACATGACTTTATGATGTTTTCCTCAGCCAATAGTAATTATTTTAAAATGAAAGGCTTTCATCATATCATGTGGACCTAATAGTGATATGAGAATTTAAATCAGATTAGTAAAGTTCTCAAAATATGATATTCGCTTGCTCTTATTTCTTAATTAGTACTCTCACGGCAAGACAAACATGAAAATGATGTTGTTTTGGAGTCTGTACTAACACAGCCATGAATGGTTAGACGACTTACAACTTTTATTTGATAAGTTGATAAGTGATGAGAATGTAGTGAGGAATACATGTGAGGCTCTTGAGGTTGTAAGGGAAGGAAGAAAGCAACTATTTGTAAGGCGGAAAAATTTTCTGGAAAAATAATACATAATGACGAATTTTCCATCTCACGTTACTATATTATCTTAATATACTTACGTTAATAATCTTTAAACCTGATATAAAGAAAAATATGTCCTCGCTTCACAGCTTGTGAAGTACTCTTTTAACTCAATTCAGTAACGCTCCCAACTTGCTAATACTTGCTCTCAACGTTTTCCAAATAAACTATATATAAATTTAAATTCAAGCTTAATTTATCAAATTTATTAATAATAATGTGAATTGATATCAATATACAGCAAGGAAATTATTCCAGTGTAAAAGCCTCACAATGTCCTATTGCATGTAATTGGGAGTAAAATATTTTCTTTCTTAGCATTTGTGCACCAATGGTCCCAATAATGCTTGAGGAACAATGAAAGAGTATTACTTTGAAATAAGCAGTACCTACTACGTAAAATGAAATATTGTGTTCGTTTTTTGTTGTTTCGAAATTACTGCAATATTTATATTTTCTTCAAATACTATATACAAATCATGTAAATAAATGATTCTTTACAAACGACTGCATTGAGAATTGTAACTGAGTAAGTCTATTGTTTCTTGTGTTACAATTATTGTCAAATATAGACACTGACTGTGTTTTTTCCTTCTGCTAAGTATGTTTATAACGTCCAAATGTTAATTTAATTGAATACTAGAAGCGCAGAATAGATTCTTGTACATCCTTCCCGCTAAGAACTGGTAAGAGCAACACGTGAATGACGCAATCTGCACAGACCGGCGTTCCGCGCACATACACTGCACTTTCACTGTCTGATTTCTGACATTCCTGAGGTAGAGTGTAAACCTGTTAACTAACAAAAAGGAAATTTTACAGAGAAAACAAAAAACTGAGGACTTTGAAACTTTAGGATCAAATCCATTTGCTTGAGAGATAGTGAGGTTACAGAGTTAATTTATACTCAGTTTTTTGTTTGTTTTTTTAGTAGGTTATTTTCGACGCTTTATCAACATCTTAGGTTGTTTAGCGTTTGAATGAGATGAAGGTGATAATGCCGGTGAAATGAGTCCGAGGTCCAGCACCGATGTTACCCAGCATATGCTCATATTGGGTTGAGGGAAAACCTCGGACAAAACCTCAACCAGGTAACTTCTCTCGACCCGGAATCGAACCCTGACAACCTGATTTCGCGGCCAGACGCGTTAACCGTTACTCTACAGATGTGGACAGTTTTTTTTGTCTTCCTTGTAAAATTTCCTTTTTGTTAGTTAGCAGGTTTACACTCTAAGCCGACGATTTGGGTTAGAGATTGGGTAGGGAGAAAAGATACAAAAGGAATCTCTCAAACTCTACTGAGAAAACTTCAGTGTGAAGATGTGAAATCCTATATATATACTAAGTATTTAATAATGGATGATGAAACATTTCATGTGATTCGTAATTTGATGTTAAAAGTTCTGTGGTTTTCACTGACCATGTGTAATTAATGTCCGCCATTTTCTTTCTTCTCAGTCACAGATTTTATCAAAGGTATGATGATGACTATAATTTTTATCACAGAACTATGTCACAGCTAGATGTGATCAAAGATGCTACATTACACTATAAAAGATTTTATCATATATATTTTATCAAACTTCTGTGACACACAAATTTGATAGTGTAATATAGGCCTTAGACTGTCTCTCGCGTGTAATCACTGACGTTCGAGTTTTGATCACCGCTGCTTTAGGCTAGTATAGCACAGCGGGTTGTATGGGGGCCTAAGTTGTGCGTGTGTGTTCACTCAATCCAATCCAATCCCACTAGAATTCGCCGGGACTCAAACCTGGGTCTTCGAAGTAGCAAGACACGTTTGCCGCTTGGGTGACAGTACGCCTGCGTTGTGTACGATCAAACACAAGGAACGGGAAAACTGCGGGTAATGGCAGTGTGTGTGTGAACTGGGACATGGGAGGGAGATACGCTTGCATTGGCTGTTGCTCGCAGCTGCAGGTCGCCCCCACCCATTCAGAAAGTAGTGCGGCATATCTGCCGTTCCCATGGAAACAGCAAGAGCCAGCCGCCACATCACACAGCGCACTCTACATGACAGTCAAATGACTACACACAATACTCGACCCTGCTTGTTTGCGAGCCCACGCCGCTCTCAATCGCTAACACCTCCCAACTATCTTCTATCTTCGGAGTCACGTTTGTGGCTACAGTGGCCTTCCGCATAGGAGGCCCAGATTTGATCCCCTGTCAGGTCTGCAGTGGACGAAACAGACAACGCAGAGGGTGTTACCACAGTCTAACATATACAACTGAGGTCTGGATCGGACGTTTTCGCTCGAGCGCCAAGTAGTTCATAGCATAATCCGATAGGTAGCGCACATGCATGATGGGTAAAATTGTCACGAGCGATAAATCCTCGAACGGTATAAGCCGAGCGTTAGACATTCGTTCTTGTTACAGTGATGAACTGTGTAGTAACACCATAGATGTTTACTATTTCAAAACTTTTCAGTGTTTAACTAACCTCTCCATAGTACAACTACAAAACTTGCTTTGAAATGTAATATAAATGTTCTAGGTAAATGTTTTTTTTTATTTTTTTCCCACACAGGAGTCATTTTGTTTTTGCTACATCTGATAGATGCTATTGGATGTAAATGTAATTATTATAAACGGAGAACACAATCACGATAATGCAAGAACTGTATCAAGTTTTCTAATAATAATAATAATAATAATAATAATAATAATAATAATAATAATAATAATAATAATAATCTAATAATTAGCGTATCAATCTTTGCGTCTGTAACAGTTATGCAGCATGATTATTCGTTTTATTATATTTTCTGTGACGTTATCTCTGTACTAATATTGTTATTAATCTACTGCTATATCAATAATATTTTGTAAAACGTTTCTACCTTGTCGCAGTATATAGGCGGAAAACTATGTATGGACCTATCATATTATATATGTGGTAAATCAAATATTGAATAATTATTAATTAGCAATAATAACTGTATATAGAAGTTTTTCATGCTATTTTATTTATAACTTCATGTTCCTATTTTGGTACGTTCCATTGACTGCTCCATTAAACGTTTGTCATAAACGCAGAGCAAAACCGTGTGAGCAAAACATGCGTGTATCTTATCTGTCGCCTTCCATAGAAGATAAGACATGTCGATGAGATGACCTTGTACTGTGCTTCTATTTATTACGAGCGTATCACGACCGATCGTATCTCACTCGAAAGTACGACACTCGACCGAGTTCAAGCGAGCAATTTAACCCCAATGCAGCACTCTGATATACAGTAACGAAGCTTGGGATGATTTTTTGCATTTTTCGCGATAGCTGCTAGCCACTTGGAGCGCTGTGAGTACTAGGAACAATAAACTGTGTCACTGCCATCGTGATCTAATACAGGCCATAAGGTAGACCATGTATCTCGCTTAACACAACCACGAAGGGCGGCGTTTCAGCCATATAAATTAGTTGGAATGCATATTTGTCTAAAATGTAGTGTAATTGCATTAATAAAATTTAAAACAATGATTATGGGACACTTCAGACATAATTCGCTTGCGTGTTAAGGTGTAATATTGTTTTTGGTGTGAAAATTACGTTGTTCGTATGTGTAATAGATCTACCTGCCTTTATTTTGATTAAATATTGCGAAATTCTTGTACATTCATTTATGCACGATTCAAAAGTTTTCAGTTGCACCGCACGGATATTTAGATACGTTCAAATTATAGGTTATCTTTACTGTCCCAGTTGCCCCTTTCTGTCTAATTTTAGTGGTCTCCAATGCCCTGCCATTCATATGGTAATTATAGGTTAAGTTAGTATATCTTATATTCCTATATTCGTAATTATACATTATAATTAAGCATGTCATGTATGATACCCGGCACATTCAATTTGTCTGCATTTTAATACTACAATTCAGTACTGAATTACTGTATTTATCTAGTACCTAAAAGACGAAGTAACACAATCGTACGTACACTAAGTTCATAGGAGTGGTATGATAAATTTTCTGTCTACAATTAAGGAAGGTAGATGGCTAAATTAAAATCACAATATAAATTCTTTTTTATTAAACCTCAAAATAGCTTCCATTCTAAACTTGAAATGTTGATGCGAACAGATTATGTTAACATGTAAAATTCTCTGCATATTAAAATAACACAGTTTTGTAATTATTTCTGCAACATGTTATGCAACAAGAAGTAAACGGAACTTATGGACACATTACACTAAATAAAACTTAGCAATGATACGCAATAAAGTTATAATATAATATTTCACTGAGCTCCATATACTGAAATAGAAAGCCTGTCTGCTCGGGAAACGGTCTTGCTGAGGCGACAGTAGCGATCCTGGTGGTCAGCAACTATCTATGTGTGCATATTTATTAAGTATTGAGCTTCGCAACTGTATATACTAAGCTGTGGTGTTACTCGGAGTACTCCCGTTTTCCGCTTTCATTCCACCAACAATCTGCATTCACCCCTCATTTCACCCATCAAATATTAAAAATAGACTGGTGTCATGTATGGAGGTAGTACGGGTTTCCGATGCTGATCAAAGTTCTAAGGGTTTGGGGCTTCGAGCTCTGGATTAAGGCTAGCTAGTAGAATAGTAGATGATGGGACCTTATCTGCAGAGTCCAGGAAGGATGGCCCCCTGTCTACGTCGGATTCACGAATGCCACTTAGGCATCCGTCCGTCAGGCTTAGACAATCATGGCATAATCTGATTGGGCGGTAGAGAAGGCCTCCTGGCCTTAGCTCTGCCATATTAAATAAATGATTACTACTACTACTACTACTACTACTACTGCTACTACTACTACTACTACTACTACTACTACTACTACTACTACTACTACTACTTTATTATCATTATCATTATTATTATTATTATTATTATTATTATTATTATTATTATTATTATTATTATTATAGGACGTACAATGAGCCTAAAATCGGCCTAAATGCAAGGATCCACCCGGATTCAGCCCTCACGAAAACAATCAGTCGGAACACGTCACACCCCAGCGGCTCAAGAGCAGTTTTTTTTTCGTTGGCCAGTCATTTCAGGAAATCAGAACAAAGAAAGAACTATTCAAATCTAAGCAGATTGTGTAGGTTTATTGAAGACAAAAGAGCTGTGGAGCGGATTTCCTCAAAGAAGCTGATACAATTTTACTAACTTCCACTCCTTCACAGAGTTTTCTGCCTCATTCAAATGTTTTTGCAAGCACTGCAGTGATCTACTGTATGATGCTAAAATCAAAATAGAAATCAGTTACTAGCATTGTTACGAAAGTTCTCGAGTACTTCTTGTCGAGGTCGTTAGAACTTGCGGAAAACGTGATACGGAGTTATCAAAGATATCTTGCCGCGCACACAAAGACTACAGATTGACATGCGTACATGAAGATTTACGCTTTATTCAAAATATAATCCAATCCAGTATGGAAGTATAACAAGAATATGGGGAGTAGTAAGAACTGATAAATTACAAGAGAGGTGGAAAGTGGAACAACAAGAGGATTGATATGAGAATGAGATAAACGAGGATTATTTCTTTATTTAACGACGCTGTATCAACTACTTGGTTAACTAGCGTCGATGAAATTGGTGATAGCGAGATGAGGCCGAGGATTCGCTATAGACTATCTGACATTCGCCTTACGGTTGGAGAAAACCTCGGAAAAACCCCAACCAGGCAATCAGCCAAAAAGCTAGAATCGAACTCACTTCCGAGCACAACTCGGGATCAGAAAGAAAACGCGCTACCGCCTCAGCTATGCCGATGGCTGACAAGATTAGAACTAACACATAATGAATGTCGAAAAGAAAGTTGAGAAGCAAGAGAAAAAAAGAAAGAATTCTTTAGCAAGAAAAAGAAAAACAATGAGTGTATTTTACAGTAAGCTACTCTAATATTCGATAAAGGAAACAGAAGTGATGTTGAAAATAATATTTTACATTGATAGAGACTGTATTAGAGACGGCTGCATGAATAGTCCAAAAATTTACACGGATAAAAGCTACATCGGGAAAAACCTGAAGTAATACAGAATATTAGAATCTGGCTTTGCACAGAACAATTACAATTACAGTATATTCATCTATGCAACTGTTAACACTGTTAGTCGGCAATTTTCAGACATTAAAAAGGTGGGTCGTAATTGGAAGTCTCGCAATTTTAGACTCTCTTCGATAGCTTTAGGAATCGGAATGAGTATTTGATGAACCTCTGCAAGATAACCTATGAAATAATATATTTTATGCTCGATCATGCCGAAATGTAGTAATTATACACCTGGTAGTAGCCCTTTAATGCACCTTATTAAAGTACACCTATTCATTATAATTCAGTTGTTCAGCCAATGAGAAATCACCATTGTACTATTATAAAACCGCAAGTATCGATTATTCTCGGATATGCAATCGAAAGACAATTAGCGAAAAGTCACGGAGGCTGGAAATCCAATACTGTCGCAGAAGGTTATGTTCTGTTACTATAATAATTAGCGTTAATTGTAAATAAGCTTAATATTAAAATAAATTCAATTTGTCATCTCGTTTTTCAATTCTAAATCAATTTCCAGATTATATCAAGACTAATGTTCATGTTATTCTCTAGATTATATCAAGGTCAATGATATTCGTGCCTCGGAAAAAAATCAATACTTTCGCGTCTGCGCACATCTCACAATTCAGGTCAGTTCCGCTCCTCATTTACATAACCATAACATGAATACTGATGAATAATTTCAAGTTATAAATATGGTCGAGCATAAAAAGTCGTATGAAACTTGCCTATAATGGTAATTAAGACGCGAGTATGTTTGTTTATGAAACTCGCTTGCGCTCGTTTCATAAACAAACATACTCGCGTCTTAATTACTACCATTATAGGCTCGTATAATGTACTATTAATTGGCAATATCCACAAAATATATAGCTACATTAAACTAAAATCAACATAATATCTATAGAGTTAAAACAAAGCACTAAAATACAGTACATTTATCTTCCCATGCTCACGGATATAGAGCGGATGTGGCAGTACACAGCGCAGCTGTAAGCATGCGAGTGAGGAAAGTTAAATATATGAACTGTACTCTATATAACTTATACAAAATCCCTCTGGAGACAATTAGATTGCTTAGAATTAAATCAAGTCACAGCCGGTGTACAATATTAATACTGCATACAGTATACTGGGTGTTCAGTTCAAAATGTGTCATGGCTCGCTGTATGTCGTCATGTGGCTAGCCGATGAGCCTAGAGAATTCAATCTTCCTACACTTCCGCAGAGGCGTATTACCTAAATGCGAGAGAAGTTGCCTAGCAAGTACGGCGTTCATTCTGAAGATTACTTACCGATACGTACGGTAACGCCAGTAGTGGCAAGAATGTGAACTGTTTGGAAACACGTACTGAAGTGAGTTTTTTTTTCTTACTGTCGGGATATGGGGAGAGGGTTAAGACGATTACTTACGTATTTGTTGACATTAACTTGGACGGTCAACATGGACACGGAGTATTTTGATTTGTGTTGTGGAATGTTGCCGTACGCAATCGATGATAACAAATACCCTGCGTACGACTTTCCCGCGCAAAACACAGTTCGAAAGAGGTTATGGTAGCACACATACTTTACAGACCGCCATCTGTTGCTACGACATTCAAGTTATACCGTACACGTTCTCAAGTTCAGATTAAACGCCTTGATTAATAGGCAACTTCTCTGACATAAAAGCTGAAACTCGCTTCAAATCGCTGACTCACAACAGTGACGTCATGACACACTTTGAAATGAACACCCAGTATACCCAATGACGGATATTTGACCTTGCGCCATTCCACCGAGTGTCCCTATCTAGAAGTTATACGCGAATATGTAGTTTTTCTGCCCCCTCCCCAAACTTGTCTCAAATGTTCTTTTTTCTATTAACGTTAGAAAATATAGAATTTAAAAGATTTTTCTTGTTTTTATTTATGATTAAGTTTCTGTGCTTAAATAGACGAATTACTGTCTTCTGATCATGTGTTTGGACTATAATACTGCATTTATTTTAAATTTCTGAATGTATAAGAATTTCTATACCTCATTTGAGGAATGGAAGCACTGTAATGTTTCTTTTGTAACAGTCTGTACTCATGTGTTAGAAGTCTGCAGGTGTTCAGGCCGACACTTGGAGAAATATGAATTACATACTGCACAACAATGCAGAAAAAAGAAAAGTGATCCCGGTATAATGTGTAAACTTAAAGACGAGATTATATAAAATAATTAGAGTTTACATTTTATATGCTACCCAGTGTTGCCAAGTCAGCGGTTTTGTAGCTAAATCTGGTGTTTTCAGGACTATGGTCAGCTACAGAATTTTACCGTCAGCGGCTAGCTATTTATTTGGCGTTTTTTATGATTCCGGCAATGGCAGGCGATATTTTAAAGTTTTTTTTTTTCTGTAAAGATGTTATATTGTTTTTATATGTACTTGCTGACAACAACATTAGTTAATCATAAACCAGATATTAATATGGTATTATCACAATTTTTCATTGTGCGAGTATAAATATCAATGTTTTATGATAACTTGATTTCGTACAACCACGCCCATTTCCTGCTTCATCCATTATTGTACAAATAAGGTATGCCACATTCGTTAAACTCTTAGTCTAATCATGTATGCATTGTTTTTGTAAATAAATTGATATGTTTAATCATAAAGAGTAGATAATGAACTGAATTACTATTTAATTTATGATAACTTATATTATGATCCATTCATTCATAGTTTTCTGCCCATGGGCAGGTCTTTCACTGCAAACCCAGCATTCTCCAGCCTTTCCAACTTTCTCTCTGTCTCCTCATATGATCCATATATCTTAATGTCGTCTTATATTATATATTATTTAATTTACCATTCCGATTGTAGTTTATGTAACACAGGCATACTTAAAACTTAAAACCAGACACATTGTTGGCAGATACATCTCCAGCTCAGTGTGAAATCAGATTTCGAACCGACTGGTGTGATTGTTTCCGAAGTGTCCAATATATTATTCTTAATCTACTTCATCCAATTTTGAAGAAATATGCCGTGTAAAACTCCATAGTACAAAAGTTTAGAGATGTGTGGGGGGGGGGGGGCGAAATTGTTGAAAGATTGGATAGAAGAAGTTGCCGGTGATAGTTCGAAAGCTCGATGTAAGGTGATACTGAATGCAAAATATTCAGATTTAATTGACCATACGATTTTGCATAGAACATAGGGCCTGTGAAGTGATATACACTTTCCATAATTTAGTCTACATTTTTATAAAATTCTCCAGCTCCTAAAACCGTATAGTTTGTATTTCAAATTTGGAAGTGATGTGTTAAGAAAAATCTGGAGTTTTCGAATACAGTTTAGCGGTTTTTTAAGCTTGTGCAGCGGTAAATGGAATTCTGAGTTGGCAACACTGATGATACCTTCAGGAAGGTAAACTTCACACAAAAAAGTTTCTGTTAGCACTGCTACGTAGTTTTATTGATGTATGCATGTTTTTCCGTACGAGAGACAAAAAGAGGGAGATTGTTTTATGTTATGTCCTATTATAATTTGTAGTAGTCCTACAGTACAAGCCGTATACAACTCGGTCCGAAACATTGTGGATCTGGATGTAACATTGTAAGAAACATGGTCACGAAAATATCTTTATTCAATTATCATATTTTCATATACTGTACCACGGTCAAGCTATAACGGGAAAGGAGGTAAATGATGTCCCCCATAACCCCGTTATATGGGGATTCTATGGTTTTGCTTTGCCCCCCCCCCCCCAAGGAAATGGTTCTCTCTCCGCCTAAGAAACGCGGTTTTGTTACAAGTTATTGGTAAGTTTCGCCGCACAGGAAACGTCCTCACTCAAAGAAAAGGCTGTACAGGTCAGCTTGTTACTATGTGTAAAATTACTATCAATACAACGTCGAATGTTCAAGGGACTTGGTGGATATGCATATCGAATCCAGATTGAACAGCGTTTGAGATTGATATTTGTGCCAGAATTGTGTGCTGCGGTTGTGTAAGCTTCATTCTGAAGATGTGCCATATGTGCAAAAGGTGTACTTGGCCAGTATTTTGTGGAAGACAATGGTGGACATCCTCTGACTGTTAACCAGGATCGGTACTTTGTGGTGCACTAAACATCGCACATCATACTCAATGGTTCCAGGAAGATGGAGTCACCTGCCACACTGCCAGAAACTCAATTTTCTCCGGGAACATTTTGGTGAACGCATAATTTCCCGTGGAACAGGTTTTCCATATCCATCACATTCACCTGAGCTTACACCGCCCAATGCATACGTCTGGGATATGTTGAAGGAATCTATTTTTCGACAGAACCCGACGAAGACTATTGTGGAATTGCGAGGACAAATCGTAGAGTTTTTTCGTCACTTGCGACAACCTACATTTGCAAACATGTTTCTAAATCTACGGGAACATTATGAGTATTGTTTGGAACATAATGGAAAGCATTTTGAACATTTTTTTTTTTTACTTATAGAAAAAAGTGAGCCATCTTCACATACAATTATGTAATAAATATGAAGACGGCTCAATTTTCTCTAACGTTTACTTATAGAAAAAAGTGAGCCATCTTCACATACAATTATGTAATAAATATGAAGACGGCTCAATTTTCTCTAACGTTTACTTATAGAAAAAAGTGAGCCATCTTCACATACAATTATGTAATAAATATGAAGACGGCTCAATTTTCTCTAACGTTTACTTATAGAAAAAAGTGAGCCATCTTCACATACAATTATGTAATAAATATGAAGACGGCTCAATTTTCTCTAACGTTTACTTATAGAAAAAAGTGAGCTATCTTCACATACAATTATGTAATAAATATGAAGACGGCTCAATTTTCTCTAACGTTTACTTATAGAAAAAAGTGAGCCATCTTCACATACAATTATGTAATAAATATGAAGACGGCTCAATTTTCTCTAACGTTTACTTATAGAAAAAAGTGAGCCATCTTCACATACAATTATGTAATAAATATGAAGACGGCTCAATTTTCTCTAACGTTTACTTATAGAAAAAAGTGAGCTATCTTCACATACAATTATGTAATACATATGAAGACGGCTCAACTTTCTCTAACGTTTACTTATAGAAAAAAGTGAGCCATCTTCACATACAATTATGTAATAAATATGAAGACGGCTCACCTTTCTCTAACGTTTACTTATAGAGAAAAGTGAGCCATCTTCACATACAATTATGTAATAAATATGAAGACGGCTCATCTTTCTCTAACGTTCTCTATAAAAAAATGTTCAAAATGCTTTCCAATATGTTCCAAAGAATTGAATACTTTTTCAGTTTCATAAACATTTGGAGTACCTACTGTTTTGGCGCATACTGTATATATCAACTTCTTGACACTATGGGTAGTCTATATAGTGAGGGTCACATAAGAACAGTTCCTAAACAGAAAATATTGGCGTCTTGTCAGTGTTGCCAACTGTTACCAGTTACCACACGATCCTTCGTACTAAATGGCTTATTTACTTACCGTACTTTGTTGGAAGGTTATTCTAAATAATTCAATAATTTGTAATAAATTTTCGTAGGAAAACTATTCGAGAAAGGGATCAACATGTCAAGTATTTGTCTGGCAATACGAAATTCATTGATTTGACTAAACAATTGACTCACGAGACCTAACCTAAAAATGCATTTTGTTTTACCACATGAAATTATTAGTACTAACTCCGAAAACTTACCTGACTAGAGTCTTGAATTATAACCACAACGTAACACATAAAATAACTACTATGTATTAATATTAATACTGATATTAATTAATTATTAGTATGTTCAAATTTCACTAGCTTCCAGTAACCGGCTCAGAAATCTAGTACAATTTTAATTTCATGGAACTCCAGTATCGACAAATATTGTCGATATTTTGTCTCAGCTGCCAACATACAAGTTACAAAATCACTACTATATGTAGTGTTTGTCAGTATCAAAATTCGAAACGAAGTTGGCAAAAGAAAATTCAATCTTCAAACTAGAAAATCACCATAATCTACTAGCTTATGTAGTAATGGGGGGGGAAATGGTTAGGTTTCACCCTTAGGGTATGAAGTAAGCTGACCGGGACTATAGTAAAAGACCTTTTCTGACATAAAATAATAACACGATCTACCGGGGCAAAAATCTGTATCATTTTTGTCAAACTTTGTTACCTGCGTGAGTTAGAAATGGACTGACTGAAAGTTATAGGGGCAAGTAATATACTCAAAGAAAACTCGTCTCAGAGTAGGTCTATCTTTCTTCGATATAACTCACGAAGTATAAAATTAATCGAACACAGCTATTTCAGTAAGAAGACGTGGAATACCGTCTGCAACTGGGTAGGCATTATTTCTAGTGATATGAGCAGCTTTAATGTGATATTTTATAATTAGATGCTAAGCAGAAGAGCGGCAATATGTGCTTCTCGCGTAAATACTAACCTGCTCGTAAAGCCAAAGCATTACAACACGGCGAGGGTTTTTAGCATTACTCTCGGCTCTAATATAACGTTCTGCTATCAGCGTCAGCCGTCGTTACTTGCGGGCCTAGACTCTCGAGTTTTAATCACTTGTCTGTACAGGGAATACATTCCTTATTAGCCTAACAACCCGGTATAACAGCCACAGTATCAGAACATGCATCTGCTAGCTTAAATTATTATTATTACTTTTTGCTCGGAAAGAGATTTTAAAATGCATACGAGTACAATATTCATGAACAGACAAAACTGCACACAAGATATGATCAATCATTTACATGGGAGGATAAAAACGTGAATAACAAACAGAATAGTTAATTTTCATAAGCTTCCTAGCTATAACAAATGCTCCTCTTATAATATCTTTCCGTATCGCTATTAGACTCCTAAATGTATATCAACATATTATATAGCCTATTGTGCTAAAGAATTCTCAATGTTCCTCAAGCATTTGTTGTAAAATTCTTTTGGAATTGTAAAAACTTGTTTAATTATATCGTAGTGCTTCTTTGAAGAGTTCTTTCTAATGGTACAGTTACAATAATAAATAACGTATCTTCTTTGAGGATTGTGTACCGCATCACATGCTGAGAGACACGACGTTTCGGAAGTAAAAGTCGGCAGTTTACAGACCCCGACATAAAAACCCAGGGCTCCTAGGCAGTTAATAAAGTCAGGTCCCTTTTTAGCAATTTCCAGAGTTTTCCAGGACTTTCGAAAACTCTTTATACCTGTAGAACAGCCGTGGCGAAAATGTGATCGTGCGCCGAGCCACTGTGTAACCTGCAACGTGCATACCACCTATGGAGGGAGGCGGACACCCTAAGGGGAAGTGAAACAACTGTCAGACTTATTAACGGATTTTCATTTTCCTTACGTCAAGCACTTAAATATAC
This sequence comes from Periplaneta americana, assembly GCF_040183065.1. Classification (NCBI taxonomy): domain Eukaryota; kingdom Metazoa; phylum Arthropoda; class Insecta; order Blattodea; family Blattidae; genus Periplaneta; species Periplaneta americana. The sequence continues at coordinate 117,377,160 of NC_091132.1, read as the reverse complement.
TTTTATACTGTATAAGGTTACAAACTAGTGTCTACTACGTGTAACGAAGAAAAAATGAATAAGAAAACTTAGAACACATTACCACAACCTAAAATTAACTGTCTTCAGAATGTCTCTGCGACAGAGTTTCAAAATCAGGAATTATGTCACTTATTGCCGGTGGTAGTTGATCACGAAGGTATTTGTCTGTCAGTCGTGATCTAAATTTGGTTTTTACTATTTTCATTGTTGAAAATAATTTTTCACAAACGTAAGTTGTAGCGAACATGGCTTCAACAGAGCAAGCGAAAGAACGAAGCTTCGGATATTTATTTATTTTTGGAAAAGATTTGAAAAGTTTAACATTTGTCAAGTCCTTACATCTAGCTTTCAGTCCACACCTGTGGAGTAACGGTCAGCGCGTCTGGCCGCGAAACCAGGTGGCCCGGGTTCGAATCCCGGTCGGGACAAGTTACCTGGTTGAGGTTTTTTCCGGGGTTTTCCCTCAACCCAATACGTGCAAATGCTGGGTAACTTTCGGTGCTGGACCCCGGACTCATTTCACCGGCATTATCACCTTCATTTCATTCAGACGCTAAATAACCTAGATGTTGATACAGCGTCGTAAAATAACCCAATAAAATAAAAAAAAAAATTAGCTTTCATTTAACATCATACTGTAAATCTGTGAGTTTAAATGAAGATCTAACCGCATTATTCGTACATCTGCTGAAAAAGGATCGACGTACAGAGATAGTAATAATAATAATAATAATAGGTAATAATAATACTTAACCCTTTAATGTTTCATGAGTGACATGTAGTATAATATCGTTTTATGTTATACAGCCATTTTCGTCGTACTACTTGCGAACAAATCATACATTTAATATTCCCCATCATATTAGCAGCAAAAAAATGCGTCCTCCCATCCTACTTGAAACTTTTGTTTTTTTTGGAGGCACTTACATGGTTTCGAGAGAGACATTGCGACGATACGCCACTCATACGTCAGAGACAAATATAAATGGAACGGAGTTTGACTCCAGTGAGTGACAGGGTGGGGGTTGGGGGAGGTAGGAAGCAAGAGAAATATATAACTATCACTGCAAGCCACAATGTGCTCGCGAGTCACATTTTCGCCACGGCTGCTGTGGAATATCGATATATCGATGGCCCAGAACCAGACTGTTCCAAGTCCATTTTACTGTTTTTTTTTTTTTTTCAGGAGAGCTATTTTAAGCTCCTGACATTCAAAGCTTCATGAAACAATTTGGAATAGCTTCATGGCAACCTTGTGGAGAGGAATATTTACAATTTTGTTCGATTCATATATGCAGACAAGAACTGGAACACAATGAAACACAGATTTCTTTCTTACAAGAAGTTGGACTTAGAACAGTCTGGTTCTCAGCCATCGATATCTAGATAGAACCTTCTAGAATGTTCTTGTACTGCTGTACTACCATTCACTAATCATTTCCCAAATATTCTATCTTACGAGGTTATTCTATAAAATCTTAAGACACTATACACTAGAAAATATTATAGAATGAACTCAGGTGTGATGCGAAACAAACAAAAACAAAGAACAAAAACACAGTGTTCCCGCTTGAATTGTCAAAAAATTAACTGTGGTCAATTATTTTCTATTTCGTTAGGAAAAATTGACAATATTCTCCGTGTCCCGTACCCTCTATGTGTACTTACTTATGGCTTTTAAGGAACCCGGAGGTTCATTGCCGCACTCACATAAGCTCGCCATTGGTCCCTATCCTGAGCAAGACTAATCCAGTCTCTACCATCATATCCCACCTCCCTCAAATCCATTTTAATATTATCTTCCCATTTAAGTCTCGGCCTCCCCAAAGGTCTTTTTTCCTCCGGCCTCCCAACTAACACTCTACATGCATTTCTCGATTCGCCCATACGTGCTACATGTCCTGCCCATCTCAAACGTCTGGATTTAATGTTCCTAATTATTCAGGTGAAGAATCATTCCAAGTACCAAACCTCAAAACCTTATTCCTTTGCTGTGGTCGTGCCAGAGAATCAGTCCCATTCCGAGGCTTATTTGAAGGTTTCGTAACAAGCTGTTTTTTTACGGTGATTGTTTGTTAGCCCTTCGCCCAACCCCCAAGCTGGAGGACCATCCCTCATCGGCTGTCCTCGACTGCTTATTCAATATATGCACAGCTACCATCCATATCTGGAGGCCGTCTCCTCGATCCGCAACCTGAGGACGCGCCATGCCGTGGTGATAGGTAACCACAATACATGGAGTTTTTCTATTACTAATTTTTATAAAAAAAAAAAGTTATGAGAGCTCAACAATTTCTTCTAAAATTCCGTATACATTTACTTCCGAGACTTGTTACTAGTCGTTTAACTTGTTTTTGTTTCGATTTAAACTTGCAAAGTTCAGGCTGCACACCGTGATTAAACTAGTTCGCTCGTAAGTAGACAGGCGGCACTTTGATAGTTTCAGAACTCTGCGTACAGTTAGTAGACTAGTAGCTACACACAGTATATCCTCCTTTACACGACTATACACCCTTTGATTATAATCAACGTATGTAAATAATGCATCTAGAATTTGACTGTGAAGTTTACTAGACTACAATGAGCTTAAAGCTCTTTATATTCCACAGCGAGTTTCATACATAATGACGATGACAGTCGTTAAAATAGAACAGGAATATATAGTAAATTAAACGCTGTAATTTATATCGAGTACTATGGTTTGCGCTTAAATTCTTGATAGAAAATGTATTATTTTACTACTATATATTCGAACACAATAATAAAAAGATATTTCCTGCTCTATACCATTGAAATCTCCAGCAGCAACCCAGGCAGAATACTGCTTCTTACTAAGGGGCCAGGAGATATTCCATACAGCTTAAATTAGACTCTAATGCAGTGATGTCAAGGTCAAGAGCACGTGGACAGTTCTGCGTGCGATCAAGCGCTCACTGGTTGCAATGCAGACAGCAACAGAGAATAAGAAGGGGTGAGCAAAGTGAAGTCTATTGGCCTGTCACTGCAACTTGAATTAAACTGTTTTTATATAATAGATAATGTGTTACATTCATACAAGACAACAAGAAATCAGATCGTGTTTTGTAGAGTGTACCTCTCTAATAAATGCAATGAATTATAAACTAGTAGGCTACAATAAATAATAAGCATAGCTTCTCCTTAACTTATATATTTTCAGATAATAGCTAGAATATGATTAATTGTTATATAACTAATAATTCAACTAGTATAAAAACACTGTTTTCCTGTTTTAAACTTACCAATACAAAAGTGAAAGAAATTACAGGACATTGTGCATACGGAAAAATGAAATAATAGGATTGCAACAAATAATAAATATAGTATATTTTTTATCTTAGAGGTTTTAGTAATGACGCCTATCTAATTAAATGCTATGTAACTGTTACACACTTAATAATGTACTTATTATATGAACAGCACATTTCTAGAAACAAATTTAAATTCCTGTATAATACAGAAGTGTTTCTTCTTGTTTTACCCGACATCAACCTCCTTATGTCCGGCGAAATTATATTTCCTGCAGCATGACGTAGCATAGCACGCCTATTATCTTCGATAATCTTTGTATTAGTCTTGGTTTTGTGAGGTTCACAAGCGAGGAAAATTGCTCACATACGTGCTTACTGCCGAATATAGAAATAATTTGCGCCGCAAATATTCGTACCCTGGATATATTTCCAGGCAAAGCGAACTTCCAGCTTGACTCTGTTCACGCAATTCAAAGAACCTGGAGAGAACTTTTCCTCGCTTAACCAAAGGACATATCTTCACAATTTTTAGACAGAATTCATAACGAGTCTACGCTATTAGCATCCATACTTTTGTACTTTATTCTGTAAACTTAAATGCAATGCAGCGAGGAAGAACCTCTACAGTGCATCTAAACATATATTTATTACTATTTAATATCAATAAAACAACAAAATTTCAATACATAATTATGTACATTAATTAATAATTTCAGGCGTTTCACATTGCTCCTCTTCGTAACTAAATGCTTTCCATATATCAGACAAAGAACATTTTCGCCTCTTTCACTCATATAAGAAGTCAGGAGTCCAGTCATCCTAAAACTTAATGACCAACTCAGTGTGTAATGTACAACCCTTGAGTTCACAAGTGACTTGTACAGTTGTCAAAAAAAAAAAAAAAAAAAAAAAAGTGGCCGCACTCATGAACAACGAATATTTTCGAAGTCCACTTCGGGTTACGGCGATGTTACACGATGCATGTGATGTAAAAGCAGTTCCGAAACTATGTCAATATTCTTCATCTGCGTCTCGTAGACCAGCGGTAGAATGCTTGCTTAATGATTCGAAGGTTGTGGTTTCGGGCCTTCTTCAAATTTTCATTTTATTTTTAATCGATCTTTAGCGATATAAATAATATTCAAATTATCATTTATATTCTGTTACCGTACTTTATCGATATCAAGTTATTTATATTTTGTTATCGTTCTTTTAGCGATATAAATAATATTCAAGTTATATTCTTTTGTATTCTGTTATCGTTCTTTAGATATATAAATAATATTCAAGTCATCATTTGTATTCTGTTATAATTCTTTAACGATATGAATAATATTCACGTTTTTTATATTCTGTTATCGTTCCTTAACGGTATAAATAATATTCAAGTTATCCTTTATATTCTGTGTTCGTTCTTTAGCGTTTCAGTATTCAAGTTATTTATATTCTGTTATTGTTCTTTCGCGATATAAATAATATGTATTATATGTAATTATTATAATACAAATACCGGTAACCATTTTTCTTTGTAAAATAGGTTATTTTATTTAAATAATTAAATATATTATATAATATCTCATATTAATTAAAGAAACCGATATTTATCATTTATACTCTGTGATACTGTATAAATAATATTCAAGTTATTTATTTTGTTATCGTTCTTTAGCAACATAAACAACATTCGAGTTATAATTTATATTCAGTTATCGTTCTTTAGCGATATAAATAACATAAACTTAATATTAGGTTTGGAACACTATAGTTGCATAATACTGATGTTAGTTTTTTCTTTTTATATTATTACATTATACTATCTTGAACCACAATAAAATGAAAAGGAGGGACGGTGAATTGAACCTGAGACGTTGACATCTAAATTCCGACGTTCTTCCGCTGAACTACGAGAGCACAAATGTGGAAACATATGCGGAAAAATTGGCCCCATCTTCCTCCAAGATTATTTTATGATTTGTAGAAGCTAGCCCTGATGCGGGGGGCAAAGGCTAATTGGGATTTCCTGATCTCTGATCGGGTCAAACATCCTGATAGAACTAATATTTAACCCTTGCGGTGAATTTCGGTGAAGTCTGGAGGGCCCAATTATTCAAATCTACTCTTCTAATCTCTACGCATTTATCCTACCCAAGAAAAACTGCAAACATGAGCAAAGGAAGCTTTTAATAGAATAGGAGCATCTTCTGCGGACCTCTGAAAAAAACTAAGGAAGATACTAGTGAAGTGCTTTGTGTGAAGTGTGGCATTGTATTGGGAATGAACATGGACATTACGACGAAATGAAGAGAAATGAATAGAAGCATTTGAAAAGTGGACGTGGAGAAGAACGGAGCGTGTGAAGTGGACAGACAGAATAAGAAATGAAGTTGTGTTGGAATAAGTGGGTGAAGAAAGAATGATGCTGAAACTGAGTAGAAAGAGAAAAAGGAATTGGTTGGGTCACTGGTTGAGAAGAATAATAGACGATATTAGGATATGTGGATCATATGCGGAGACTAAGAGGTAGGCAGAAATAGGAAAAATTGGAGAAAGCTGGGTTTGCAATGAAAGATCTGCCCATGGGCAGAACACTTGCATATGTATGTTCAGAATGCCTGGAATGTCGTGTCTAAGAACAGTCGCTATTTGCAAAGACTAGTCGATTCCATGCCCACTCGACTGCAAGGTTTGATCAAGATAAGGGAAAGATAGACTAAATATTGAATCGTGGCTTTTTGTTTTGTTTTTCGAACGCTTAATTGTTTGAATGTTCTAAGGCAGACGCCAGTAAGTTTGTTTTGTTTATGCCACGAAAGATATTTTGTTGAGAATAAAATCTTTTTTCTTTCCATTTGCAGCCACAATGTCGTAATGATAAAGTTATGGCATAATACATTAATGAACCTGATGTTAATTACTAAAATAATCGTAAAAGAGAAAGGAGCAATTATGTATATTTTGTCTCTTTCTCTTAAAAATAAAACAAAACAACATAAAAAGAACTAGGTTGTATTCGAACGCAGGACCTCACAAATACCAGGCCGGAACGCTACCATTACACCATCAAGTAGCACACCGAATACTCTATTATAACTGTAGATATCAGGCAACATGGTCAAACGACATGTAACATCGCCTGTCTCCGAATTGTAGCGAAGGTACCCGAAGGGAACTTTGTTTCTGGAGAGCGGCCACTTTTTCTTTTGACAACTGTAGCTGCGTGCCGTACGTGCTTTGAACAGCGCATACGAGCGATGAGGCACGCTTGCGCTCTCGTTGACATCACTGCTCTATGGAAAAGAGGGGGATAGGTATGTTAGAAAACAAGTCAGTGTTGCGACGACCCATGCAGAGTTAAGGCCAACCATCCGACTATTGGTCTCATGTCTACATGTCTCAGCAGAGGCGAATGACAATCCAATAACGTGTGGTCTACACGATTCCCCATCGCAGGACCGTTTTTTTTTTTTTTTTTTTTTTTTTTAAGCGATAAACGCGAAGTGTAATGGAGAGATGCAGCAAAAAGTATATGCACGATTTACGGTTGTAATTTTATCGCTAATTTTCGCGGAAATTGACCGTTTCTGCGAAAATCTTCACTTTTACGATAAAAACAAGAAAATGACATTATTCTTAAATTTTATTTTTAAGAAATAATAATATATTTGTTTTGAAGAAGTTCGCTGCAAAGGAATGAGAGATCATTTGGAAAGGTATATTAATCCGAAATTATAATATTTTATGACCTGCAGGATCATCGATAATATAATGAACATGGCGGTGAAGTACAGTGTTTAATAAGTAAAAAATATATACTATATTATTTGTAAAAAAATGTCAAACGTCAGTACGAAACAAAACAAAACACAACACAACACAACACAACACAGATATAGACATTATTCTAGAGAAGAGAGAAATTGATTTCAGACAAGAAATAATGCTGAAAAATTAAGAAAATCCGCCTTTTTTTTTTGTTTTTGTTTTTATAATCGTAATTATATTTGAGACTGTTTTACATGACTTAACCATGTAATCATATAAGCCTATGGCCATACATGCGGTGCGTGAGTTGAGACGATTTTTTTTATGCTGCTTTCTCGACTTTAAAATTGTAAACAGTTTACTGAATGACAAGCTTCTTGCACAACAGTTACTGTCATATTGGTCTCAAACTTCTCACAAAGATCAATTATGTTGATAAATAAAATTTAACTAGCATTTGTATGAAATATTAATATTAAGTTTCTTCGGGGAATATTCATATTGCACTTAGATTAAATATGCTGTAAGGGTAAATTCATAAAGTTAAAAAATTTATTGTGTCTCTCTATTTAGACGGATCTCCAAAGCTAATTAATTTTTATTCCCATGACTTTGAGCAATTATGAACTAAAAATTTTGAAAACTTTGACGCAAGGAGCGTTTTTAGTGATGTCAATATAAAATAAATTAAAAAAAAAATATAACTTCCAAACTATTAGACTTGATGACACCAAATTGTGTACAGATTATATAGTATTGTATATATGTTTATACAGTTTAAATTTCACAAATTCTGGCCGAAAATTGTGGAAGTTATAAAAATCATACATATCCCCTTAAATGATTGACCCCAAAAATTACGATGGCTCTTCAATAGCATAATTTAATCAATTTGTTTTTTCGTGTTACGTGCATCTCACAAATCGCTCTAAGAAAACTCATTACATAATCACGACTGGAGAGTAAGGACTACATTTTCACAATCACACAATCAATATACTCTATTTCAATCTATATTGTCGTTATTATTTTTTCAACAAATGCTTAAAAGTACTTAGAAATCACACACGTCGAGAAGGTAGACCCTATTAGTTTCTCCTAACCAATGAAGTGAAGTATTTACATAATAAATAATTGCTTTTAACAAGAAAATGGTTTACAAATAACTAACTTTTCCTATTTCTCTGTTTGTTCTTAAAATCCCTTTCCTTTGCGATTTGTTTATATATGTACATGTATATTAAAAACTGAGTAATTAGCCCTATTACATAGCCAGAAATTTAGTAACGCAAGTTATTGTGATAATTGCTGCCTTTATTCGCTGCATGTGCATATATATCCCTGATGCCTACGTTACGGCGCTATGTAGTGGATGCGCTATGTGCTCGTGATCAAGGTCGAGCTCTTCTACCGTGATTGGGAGCTAATATCGTCTCATCTCCGCTCTACGGTGTATAATTACGGGCGTGGAAGTCGACACTCACATATTTTCTTGACCTCGATACGAGAGGGAGATCATGTACTTAACATCAAGTTTCGACCGCCTTTTTATCCTGAAAAAAGAACCGATAGTCAATTTTACAGGAGGCGGAGCGCTTACGTGAATTCACATACTACATTAGCAATATGACGAAAGTATAATTGGATTTCTTTTTGATGTGTGTAAATTTTTTTTTCTACTTCTTTGTGTAAAATATAGTTGAGAATGTGAAAAACACGGAGTTTTTAAATTAATGTCTGCAACTTTGAGCGACTGTCCTTGAGCTTAATTTTAATATGACCATTACAAATGCTACCCGCACTGAACTTGCTGTTACTTAAAATCGAAACGCGTGTTACTGGGTATCATAAGAATGCGTGGACAAAAACATCTTCTTTCGTTTTGCCAGTTAATATTGTCACTTCTATTACTACGTTCTGAATGAGTTTTTTCACACCAATTCTTGTTTCATTGCATAATTTTTGTGGGTCAGTATTTCACAATAGTACTATTGGTGATTCAATATTAAGTATTAAATTATACTAGCCGTACCCGAGCGCTCCGCTGCACCCGTTAGAATTAAATATAAAGTAATTACATAATTAAAATAGGACATTTGATCCAGGGAACATTCGTGTTTGATTGAAGGATAAATCGTTTAATATGTTACTTAATTTAAATTGTATTTAAAATATTAAAATGCGATCATTTTGATCCAGAGACCACTCATTTGGTGCAATGACAATTCCTTTAACATGTTTCTTAATTGTTATTACCAATTATTTTTGGAAAAGCGAAAATTAACAGAAAAATTTTGGCTACAGATTTATTATGTTTATATTATATTATATTATTATATTATATATTATATTATTATATTATATTATTATATATTATATTATATTATAATATATATTATATTATATATTATATTATATAAAAAGAGTGTTGATAACGGATGTAACTTACATAAACATTATTTTAAGAAATACAGGAAACGAATATACAGAATAGCCTATCAAGTTTTCTGTGCATAAGAAGCTATTTTAATCTTACCTGTCCTCAATTCACTCACAAGTTACTGTAATAACATTATAGCATTATGTCCATCCAGAGAAACTACACTTTCCAATGATGAAATAATAATTAATTATACAAATCGGTTAATTTAGCTTCCGATATTACTTCATAAAACACAGAAACATTGTCTGTAGGCTATCTTTCATAGCTTTCGATTGTTGTGTCCAAGGCCCCTTATAGACGAAGTCATTTGTTTTTTATTTCAATACACCGCCTTAGATGGCAGTTATTTTAATTTTAAAACTCATTTATCTCATTAAATATCAGTCCTATCAAAATTTTTCAAAGAATAAAACTTATCAGAAGTCATTTTTAAAGAAACGTTTGCTATGTAACATTTTTCACAAAAAAATCAATAATAAGCGAGATATTTCGATTTATTTAATTCAGGCCCCTTATAACCCCCCTTTTAAATAATGTATTTTGAATGCCATATAGCCTAAAATCTAAGTTACAACGAACTTAATTTATATTCCAATTTTCATCGAAATCCGTTCAGCCATTATCGCGTGAAAGGGTAACAAACATACAGACAGACAGACAGACAGACAGACAGACAGACATACATACATACAAACAAAAATTTCAAAAAAGCTATTTTCGGTTTCAGGGTGGTTAATTATATATGTTAGGACCAATTATTTTTGGAAAATCGAAAATTACCAGAAAAATTTCGGCTATAGATTTATTATTAGTATAGTTGGCAGCAATCCTTGTTGTTTCAAAGAATTCAAGAATTCAGTTGGATAAAACATAGTCTGCTCACTATGTACAACTGCATTGAGAAATTCATAATACGTTCCTGGGCTGAGTAAAGATATTATTATTGCATGAATTATCTAGTTTTAGCCTTCATGATGTGTATCGACAATGTTATTTAATTTCGTGTTACAATTTCCATGGCCTAGTGAAAGTCGATGTTGAATATAACAGACAATAATAAAGAACAATTGACTGCAGAAAATTGCATTTTAATATTATACATGAATGTTTGATCGTATATGATTTTATTTTTTATTTTTTTTATTAATTTAACGTCCATTTGCAGAATTTTAATGCAGCCTATGTTCTTCTCCTGGTTATGAAGGTTAAAAATGTGGAAACTTTGACAAATATCGGTCAAAGCGTGTAGATTTGTATAGAGTACATACATACATACAAACATACATACATACATACATACATACATACATACATACATACATACATACATACATACATACATACATACATACATACATACATACATACATACATACATACATAGCCACATTGAATTTTATATATAAGAAGATGGAATATGCAGAAATTATCTTTAATTTATAAAATCAGCATAATGATATCATCTCTTGTTAAACTCTAGCTTCACTTTGAGAGCTCATCTATGATGACATGCTGCTAGCAGAAGGTAAATGTCATGCGGGCGCTATGCGACACAGATACAGGAATCGGCATTTGAGTTATGGGAGATACATATGCTCTATGTGCATCCGTAACACGGTATGAAGTAGATTTACATACGTTGGACATAGCAATGAACGGAGAAAAACGATTACTCTATGCAAATCCAAACTTGACATTTCTCTAATATGTGTCGAAATTACTATCATTCCAACTTAATTTCTCATTACAGGAATTGGAGAGAAATATGTTTTAATTCAAATTATGTTTTATTTAACGACGCTCGCAACTGCCGAGGTTATAGTAATTTAGAGCCTGGATTTTCTGATAATGACTGTGGTCGTTCACGTATATATACCCTTAAAGAATTAAAATAACTGTTACCAGTCATGACCTGCAGAAACCCCACATGTTCAGACAATTCAGTTTTTTTTTTTTCAGCAAATACTAAAGAAAAACATTCAAGTTCATGTGTGATATTTTATTATTAATGAAAAATAGTGATTTAAAAATATCAAACGTTTTTGAAGATAATCAGTTTCTGCGCCCCTTGAAAAATTTACTCAAATGGACATGTGGGATTTCTGTAATAACGATCCATATAGAATTTCAATTCAAGTTTGTTTTTACACGAGAAGTTAAGATTTTCGCGTTATAGCCATTGCGTATACTGAAGCCGAATAATCTCTTTGACTTAATCTTCTAGGGCCGTATTCATAGACATTCTCAGCGCGGGCTTTCGGTGGATGATCAGCGAACTAACGTTTTTCGTATTCATAAATCAGTGTCAGCTATATATGATATGATATGAATCCTGTTTAGCGCGCTCGTAGCTCGGTCTAGCGAAATGTCTATGAATAGCACCCCTAGGGTTTAAATTTGTTTCGTTATGATAAATACAGAGTGAGTCAGGACTTCTGTGAAAAACTGTGAGGAGCGACAGATCTCGCAAAATGAACCATTTTTCGTGTAACAACCCATGTTCTATAATGAGTCGCTTAGGAGCTTCGCGACATAGAAGAAAAGAAAGGTTTTAGCGATAATTAATACAATTATGAAATTATTTATTATTAATTATTTCCTGAAGTAAGTTATCCTTGCGGACAGGTTACAGGAGTTCAAAGTTTCCACCCTGAATCTGATTACATTCATTACACCATCGTAACAGTGATTGTTAGGCTCTAACGAACATTTACGTCTGTGTTGAATTTAATCAAAAGTAGCTAATAATCGCACAATCAGTTCCTCTCTTATGTCAACTGGGGAAGCATACATGATACTCTTCACATACCCCCCCCCAAAAAAAAATCTTAGCGTCATGAAGTCGGGTGATTGTGCTGGCCAAACAACAGATCCCGCTCTCCCTATTCATTGCTTTCCGCAGGTTCCTTCAGAAGTGCTGGTATAACGAGGCTGAAATAGAGAGGGGCATGTCCCTGCCCTTTATGAGGGGTACATACTCCATGAGTAGCAGAAACGTGTTCCAAAGGACCTAAAGATAAATTGTTCTATTCAAATGGGACGGAAAAATGACAGTGCCAGCAGATAATCACCAACAATTCCAGCCCAAATGTTTGCAGTACATGTTTACTGAAGACAGACTTAAAAATATGTTCGACAAAGTCCGACAGTCACTGCTACGACGCGATGGTGTAATGAATCACACTCTGAACATTTTTTGTACAATATTCACAAGAGTACTTGAAAAATAAATGAATAATTAATTTCATAATTCTGTGTGTGTGTGTGTGTGTGTGTGTGTGTGTGTGTGCGTGTGTATCCAATGCTCTGGATTTAACAATGAAGTCATCATCCTTCTTGCTTCCCAATATTTTGATGGAAGGTCCACAAATGCCCTAAGAGTTTCACAATTCGCCAGGTGCTCCATCTCCATGTCCTCTTCTCTGGTGCACAGTAAGCATTTAGGTGAATTCAGTACTCCAATACGATGGAGGTGTTTACCGAGACAATCATGACCAGTAATCAATGTAAACATGGCCACGGCAGATTTCCGAGGTAGATCAGGAATTAATTTTGGATCTTTGAATGATTCTTTCCATTTTGAATTTAGATGTTTTGCCTGTTCGCTGTTACTTATTCTTTTTATGACTCGTTTTATTGATTCATATGGGAACTTGAAATTTGTTTTTAAGTTGATTTTAGTTCCTTTCTTTGCTAACATATCCGCTTTCTCGTTACCGTTCTGTCCACAGTGGGCCGGGATCCATTGGAAGACCACTTTCATACTTGTAAATGTCAATAAAATATGTATTTGCATCAATGTCGTGTAATTCCTAAATTACGAGTCAGAGAACATGGATTGTTTCACGAAACAAGATCTTCACTGTGAGATCTATCGCTCCTCTGAATTTGACGCAGAGTTACTGACTTACCCTGTATATCAGGTCGCACGTCTGCATTTTGTGGAGAAGCATCCACAGGTTTATCATGTCTCCGTGATTCATATATGCCGTTTTTGGTCGTAGTCTTTTGGTATATTTTGGGTTATTATGCATCTGTCTATTTCATGGACTGTAGAACTCAGACTAGTTTAGGCTTCTGTGTTTCAGTAAGTAAATTTGGCAATTATGGAAAGCAATAGCAGTTGCAGAGAACTGTATAAGCTTGCAACAACTGGTGGAATACTACCAATGGAACCAGTTAATGAAAATACAAAAAGAAAAAAAGAGGCAGTTAATGCACTACCTCTGCTGGTGTTTTAATTAAATCACTCCTGATTTTACGACTGAATTGTTACCTAGAATATGCACACCAAGTCAAGTTTGAGAGACGTAAATATATTCTGCTCCTTGTTATTACGCGAGAGAATTCGAGACGGCCAACAAATATATAAGTCATACGGGTTTACTTACGTCTGACAGTAATGTAACTCAATATTCACCAAGTGGAATATCAGGCGATTAATCAATATGAAATACTGTATTACTAAATTTAAGAAAAACGTGAACAACATTTATAATCCTATTTTTTTCCGGCTCGTTTTGTTTGTGATTCTTCCGTTTACACAATTAGAAGGAAGAGAAGAGAAGAGAAGAGAAGAGAAGAGAAGAGAAGAGAAGAGAAGAGAAGAGAAGAGAAGAGAAGAGAAGAGAAGAGAAGAGAAGAGAAGAGAAGAGAAGAGAAGAGAAGAGAAGAGAAGAGAAGAGCACAGTGTATAACGCGCTTCTCTTCTCCTCTCCTCCTCCATATTGTACATAGTCTTCTTCTCTCAATCACAGTATTCTCATTCCACCAATGTTTCTTCTTCTATTCTTCTTCGTTTCCTTTTCTTGTTTCTACTCTTTCCTCTGGTAATCAAGAAGTAAAAACATTCTCCCTTAAGGACCCCAAAACAATCGACCAGAGTAGTAATGGAGCTGCCTTTACCCCCAAGAAAACACATTGGTACTCATTTCTGTTGGAGTCTGAGTGACACCCAGAGCCATAGTGCGGCCGAAATGATTAGATCAATGGAAAAAATCCGTGACTCCACCGGGAATCGAACCCGCGACCTTCCCGCTTGTAGCGGAACGCCTTAACAGCGACGCTGTTGCGCGTCTCCAATCAAGAAGAGTGTGCTTCTATATCAATAGTACAGGGACATCATTTTATTTTTACTTCAATTTTTATTGTACCAAAGTTTTTTAATGTACTTCACTCCCACCCCCTCTACTAGTAAACTTCCAACCGTCCTCCACACAGAACCAAGGTCGCGTATGCAGCACTGAGTTAGTGAGTACAGTACGTTTCAGAAATATGTTCGCGTTTTCCAGTGACGAAAGAGCTTTCTATATTGAATCATATTTTCGCACAGGTACTGTCGTCTGTTTGACTACGTCGCATCCCGGTTTCCCCCACTTGCTTCTGTTCGCCCATCTGTAAAGTCTAGTAGCTGGGCTGTCTTAGCTCTTTTCTGCAAACATTAATTTCTGTTAGGAATTGGACGTCTACGTAATATTATACAACTGTTTAAAATAACTTAAATAAAAGGGCCTCGTTAAGTGATTTGCCCCCCCCCCTTTCTACGACCCTGCGAAAAAAAACCACTTGAACGGACAGTAGATAGCATGTCTAAGTAATTTTATCTTTTCGGATCGAGCAGAAGTGAAGATTGAATTTACAGTATGTAAGGTACTCTTTTATACAGTAGGTATAGAATTATTTCAACATGACTTACTGATACGAAGGACGAAACTGGTAATTGGAATTAGGTAAAATATTATATAGTGCGATAATATCCACAAAAGAACTGAAGCCTATATCGAAATGAACGGCCACCATTTTCAAAAATGTGTTTAAATATCCATATTATGATTATTTCTCAATTTAACTTCATTCTCTATATTGTACGCTAATGTGATGTAACAGTACAATATACACTGCATAATTAATACGTCCGAATGGATAGCTCAATTCGTGAGTAAAAACACTAAGTGTTAATACAATGCTATACTTTGATTACAGAAAAACCTAATGAAAATTGTCAAACTTAAAATATATTTCCTAGTTTACGTAAATGGATGAACTACTTTTCTTCCCTCCTATACGTAGTAAAGTGATTTGTATTTTACGCCAGTATCATGGAACTCCAGTCTTGGAAGGGGGACCGACGGTGTTTCCGGTTCTAGACCGTTAAACTAAAGATATAGCCAGGTTAATATTAAACATGTTAGTAAAAAGAAAATGATGTCCCTGTATTTGCACTGACTAAATTTGAAATGACTTTGTAATTTCACCTTACTTAAAAAAGGCTTTTAGAGAACCCGGAGGTTCATTGCCGCTCTTACATAAGCCCGCCATCGGTCCCTGTCCTGAACAAGATTAATCCAATCCCTAGCATCATATCCCACCTCCCTCAAATATATTTTAATATAATCCTCCCATCTACGTTTCGGCCTCCCCAAAGGCCTTTTTCTCTCCGGCCTCCAAACTAATACTCTATATGAATTTCTGGATTCGCCCATAACTACGTGCTACATGCCCTGCCCATCTCAAACGTCTGAATTTAATGTTCCTAATTATGTCGTTATCCAATGCGCGCAATTCTGCGTTGTGTAACAATTTCACCTTAGTATTATAAAATAATAGATAATAATAATAATAATAATAATAATAATAATAATAATAATAATAAACTCTTTATTCCTATTTCTTTCAGAACTAATGCATATCAAATAATATATGTTACCTAGTGGTTTCAGCAATGCATTCAGATCCCCGAATAATAACAATAATAATAATAATAATAATAATAATAATAATAATAATAAACTGACAAGGCAGTAATAAACAGCCCCGATATTCTGATGTTAAATTGAAGACTACATTGATAGATTCTGGAGATCGACTCTCAAAGCAGGATATCCTGATTGAAGAAATAATTTTTATCTTCTTGCTACAAGTGCAGTATTACAAAATATCAGGAACGAGCAAATTAGGATCAATTAAATAGCAGGAAGGTGCAGAGTAGACTCATGTATTCACAACTCGTATGGAATTCGACTTCCATAAGGAAGAGCTATACCGTATTCAATGAAAATGGTAAAAAGTTCGATTTTTTTATTTCGTTAAAAGGTGTGTTATTTCGAAATTACAGCAGGAAGTGTCCCAAAATAATTTTAAAATGACAAGGTCCATACGACACCTCTTTATAATCCTAAATTTTAAGAAAGTTACGTATTTAAAAGAATGTATAGGGCAATCGGTATCTCGTGAAAGCTTCTGTGCGCGAGGGGAAGGAAAATATGGGCTGGGAAGCTTCCCTCTTCGACTTGCACGCTAACTAGCTCATTTACCCCCCTCCCCGAAAGCTTCTTGCTATGAGCTACGGCGCACGAATGGATAATACCCATAATTCAGAAAATAACTGATAGACTTCGCTGAATTGTTTTATTTTAGCAGGTTATTTTACGACGCTTTATCAACATCTGAGGTTATTTAGCGTCTGAATGAGATGAAGGTGATAATTTCGGTGAAATTAGTTCGGGGTCCAGCACTGAAAGTTACCCAGCATTTGCTCATATTTGGGTAGAGGCAAAACCTCGGAAAAAACCTCAACCAGGTAACTTGCCCCAACCGGGAATCGAACCCGGGCCACTTGGTTTAGCGGCCAGACGCGCTGACCGTTACTCCACAGGTGTGGACTGGACTTCGCTGAAGTTTCGCACACTTGCTTAACTTTGTATGTGCTTTATTTCAGTCAGACAAATCTTCATAGCTGGTGTACTTTCCAATTAGCACAAAATTTATTGTTGCAGAGAAAAATAATTGTTGGATAATTATTATTAAATATCATATATGTTAACCAAATGTCCTAGAAAAAAAAAAACATCCTCACAGCGAATTACTGGACTGTATATGAAGAAGAGTATACACAATTTGATATCGTATTAACTTGATTGATGTTATTAAAAACAGCAGACTAAATGACGAAAGCTTCTCAACCGAATAATAACAGGCATTTCCCATATTTATTCTGGGTTTGATTTCCTCCCGAGTGTCATTGGACTTCGCTCTAGAATATGCCATTAGGAAAGTTCAGGATAACACAGATGATGTGGAATTGAATGGGATACATCAGCGGATGACGTGAATATGTTAGGAGAAAATCCACAAACGATTAGGGAAAACGCGGAAATTCTACTTGAAACAAGTAAAGAGATAGGGTTGGAAGTAAATCCCGAAAAGACTAAGTATATGATTATGTCGCGTGATCAGAATATTGTTCGAAATGGAACTATAAAAGTTGGAGATTTATCCTTCGAAGAGGTGGAAAAATTCAAATATCTTGGAGCAACAGTAACAAGTATAAATGACACTCGGGAGGAAATCAAACCCAGAATAAATATGGGAAATGCCTGTTATTATTCGGTTGAGAAGCTTTTGTCATCTAGTCTGCTGTCAAAAAATCTGAAAGTTAGAATTTACAAAACAGTTATATTACCGGTTGTTCTGTATGGCTGTGAAACTTGGACTCTCACTTTGAGAGAGGAACAGAGATTGAGGGTTTTTGAGAATAAGGTTCTTAGGAAAATATTTGGGGCTAAGAGGGATGAAGTTACAGGAGAATGGAGAAAGTTACACAATGCAGAGCTGCACGCATTGCATCCTTCACCTGACATAATTAGGAACATTAAATCCAGACGTTTGAGATGGGCAGGGCATGTAGTACGTATGGGCGAATCCAGAAATGCATGTAGAGTGTTACTTGGGAGGTCAGAGGGAAAAAGACCTTTGGGGAGGCCGAGACGTAGATGGGAGGATAATTTTAAAATGGATTTGAGGGAGGTGGGATATGATGGTAGAGACTGGATTAATCTTGCACAGGATAGGGACCAATGGCGGGCTTATGTGAGGGCGGCAATGAACCTCCGGGTTCCTTAAAAGCCAGTAAGTAAGTAAGTAAGTAAGTAAGTAAGAGTGCTAGTAAAAATCTTACATAAGAAAAATTAAAATTACTGAAATCCTTTAAGCCGCTCTTACTGTAAATATTTCTTCAATTTTAATAAACATTTCTCAGACATGGTTCACAATGCTATATGCATCATATGCAAATTTCGTAACTAGGGCTAGGATTTGATAAAATTGCATCTTTCTTCTAGTAAGCCAGAAACATAGCTGCTTTAGTATTTATATGTTATGTGATAAACTGAGTGTTTTAAGACATATTTGTTAGGGCATTTTTTTTGCATTTTTTGCCTGTTTCAACTCATAAGAGCATCTTTTGTTTTATTCGGTCATTTTCAGGCATTTTCATTTAATTTTGGCCATAAATCCCCATTATTAATGTAAAATAATGTATATTTCCTTTGATATTTTCTTTACATATTTTGCCCGTTAATAGCCATTATTTTGGATGATATTTTAATCGTTTTTCTACTCACATTTTAACGTAGTACACCCCATGTAAAGTAAATCCATGGCGCTACAGTCCATGAAGGGCCAAGACAGTCCAGCCGACTACTGACCTCACGTCCACATACCGACGCAGAGGTGAACGATCATACATGGAAACTACATCAGGTAAAATAATTAAAGCGTACAACTTAGAAAAAATTATGTAAAACTTAATTTAACTACTAGTATAAATACTAAGTAGTACAAAACCTCTTTTCCTACTAAGCCAATTATGTAAGAACAATTTTTAGAACATTTTAAGGGCATTTTTGAAAGATTTTTAGGTCATAAATGCATTGTTTTTAGGATATTTTTTCATTATTTATAGGTCATCAAAATCCTAGCCCTATTCATAACGATACGACACAAACGAAGAGAGTTAAATGAAGTTCTTCTTAGATGTGATTAATCAAGTATATAATAATAATAATAATAATAATAATAATAATAATAATAATAATAATAAAAAAGGTAAAGGTATCCCCGTAACATACCATGAAGGCACTTGGGGGGGGGGGGCATGGAGGTAGAGCCCCATGCTTTCCATGACCTCGGCACTAGAATGAGGTGGTGTGGTCGGCACCACGCTAATAATAATAATAATAATATAATAATAATAATGATAATAATAATATTAATAATAATATTTTTCTTGGTACTTATGCTCCCTACTGTAAGCCTTCAAAGCTGATATACAGATATCTGTATTATTCTGCCCGGTGCTAAGGTATCTGTAGCAGCAATTCATTTTTATTTGTATTGGACGCCGCAACAGAGGGGCTGTCTGCTCGAGGTGCTCCTCATTAGCATCTGTAAGGCCCGGCCGGCTATTTGACGGTTCACTACAACAGGGAGTGAGGCTCTACATTCCATTACAGTTAACAAGAACTCCTGGTCCGCCCGCATTCCTATAGAACTAGCTCTTCTTTCTCTTTCTAGCTGACTAGCTGTTGAAGGACTCCCTCAAGGGGTAGAATTTCCTTTAATTACAGAATCTAAACTAAAATCACAGTGGTCCACAAACACACAGAGAAATGTTCACCTCAATCCACTTGACAGCTAAATTCCTCAAAGAAATTATCACGGGAAGCAACCAAACACTTGCTCTGTTCTTTCCAATTATACTGACATTATACTTCTTTCGTTTTGCGACTTTAGCCTAGCATATGATAAATTCAGTAACTCCTAATCCCTTTGCATCAATTCGCAAGAAGTAATTTCGAGAATGTGAAGGAAATACACCTTATCTGATTCCGAAAAGAAAAGTGGTTTTGGTATACCACCTGTCCGTCCGCCCGCTGTGCACAATCTTTACTCCTGAACTACTGTACGGATCTTCTTTATGTTAAAGGCCTGTGACAATGGAGCATGTTTACAATGAAAGGAAGCCAACTCAACACAGGACATACATAGTGTACGCAGCACCGCTCCGTCCTGTGCAGTACAGTCTGCAAAGAGAATAATACGCACATCCTTCTGAATTACTTTCTATCTTTATTTAACTTCATTTCAATCATTAGCAGGGCGGGCTCGTCCATAAGAGCTGCGGAGCTGCAGCACTCCCTGCTTTGACAGGAAAATAATAAAAGACTAATATTTATTTTAATTTGTAGAAAAATTGTTACAGCTTTTATTGGTAAGTTGCTTTATATTTCATCTGGCCGGGAATATGTACTATTATCTTATGCATTATCTTTTTGCGCGTCGACTGTAATGGAATTGATACTGCATTCAAAGTCGTCCTGGGATCTGCAGGGTGGTCAGCTCATAGAGAGTGTGTCTTGATGGTCAGGGGGTAGAGAGGTGAAGGGAAGCAGAGGGAAACTGTCGCTGTTTAAAACCCATATTTCGCTGCAGTGACTTCCAGAGCCAGGCCATAAGGGAAGGTCTTTCCTCCACTCCCACATCGCTATTGTAATACTACGTCAAATGAATTCTCTATTCCCTTGAAACTTAATGACAACATTTTTATTTTCTTTTCACATACTTATTGTTGTAGAATCTTATCGAGTTAATATAACGAAATTAATATTTTTTGCCTTATTATTACGTATATATCCAGCTTCCAGTAGAATCGTAGGATTTGCCTTCACTAAAATTGATTGCACGAGTAGAATCCTTTTGATATAGCACGTAAAATACGAAAGAGACTTCTTTTCCCGTTTTAGAACATTGTTGACCATCAGTATATCTGAGTGTTGCTTTGGTGTGACGTCTTAGTACCGTAACTTAGCCAGTGCAAATGTGCAAGCATAAATGTGTGTGAATTACAGAATATTAATTTTATTTTTCTCAACTTTCCCTCGCGGAGAAGGTTGATGTAATGAAGTGAAATTATAGGGTCGTCCGTTACCCGACTTAAATCTTATTCAAGCTTCATCCAGCCGAAATAGTGCATATATGTAAGGAAGTATAACAATGAAATTTACGCTAAGCATTTGTGGTTACGTGGATGTGAACAAAAAAAAAATCTGTATTTTGTTTTCCTTGCCTCCTCTTCGCTGGTATAGACTAGGAGTGGTATGAGAGATTTAGGACATTTGCCCCTAAAAATTAAAAAGCACCAATCTTCGCAATCTCACCTGAAAAATATTGTTTCATTGGCTATGTTAGGAAAAACTAATATTGTTGCGCAACTAAGTGAAATGAACAGAACAAACATTTTCAAACATAATCAAGAAATGAAAAAAAAATCGTGAAATTATTTTTAAAAATATTGATTGTATCAAATTTTGTGGCCAATATGAACTTCCCCTTAGGGGACATGATGAAAAAACGATTCGAAGAACTCTGGTGTATTTCGTGAGTAATGTAAACGAGTTTCTCACAAATCATTTGGAACATGCCACTGTTTAAAGGTAATTCTAAAACAATTCAGGATGAACTGGTAGATTGCATGATGAGTGCCGATTTGAAATTCAGACTGAAGTCGATGGTATTAGTTTTTTTTTTTTTTTTTTTTTTTAGCGATTATGAAAAATGATGCCACAGACATCTCCCAACTAAGTCAGGAAGTTTTGATTTTTCGATATGTAGTGCATTTATTTTTGTCCTATACTTATTAGTAATGATATCAAGAAGTGAAATTTGTATGTACCAAAATCTACTGCAGCTCCCCCAATCCACAAGTTCACAAGCCGCCACTAATCATTAGATATTTCAAATCAATGTACTGTCTACTGCGTATTTAGTTTTTGGTTACAGTGAACAACAAGATGCATTCTCAAAGTTTCGAAAGCGAATGAGTGTCTACTACTGTCTAGTATGGACTTGAATGCAGAAAAGCTCCGTTCAACATCTGTCCAAACGGGCAGGGCATAGTTGCGCCCCACGGTCAGATAAAATATAGCAGATAAAAAAGGGTCCCTGTTTTGTGGGCATAGTTGCGCCCCGTTCCCATCAGGTAGAGAAAAGGGGATGGCATAGTTGCGCCCCGATGAAATAGGTAGGGAAAAAGACACTACGGAAACTTGAGCCTCGTACTCAACAAACCTTATTGATTTCTTATGCGATTTAATATTCATTATCGATACCGTTGAAATGAACACCATGAAGTTGGCAATGATTTATTAACTGTTTTTATACTGTTTATGCAGTGATTATCAATAGCCTACCGTTAAAATGAACACCATGAAGTTGGCAGTACTTTATTAACTGTTTTTATACTGTTTATGCAGTGATTATCGATAGCCTACCGTTAAAATGAACACCATGAAGTTGGCAGTACTTTATTAACTGACATATTCAAATGAGTGAGCCGTTGGAATATGGGGCCTTAGCAGTCTTTGACATTTTATTAATGATTTTCACACCATCTGTGGCGTATAGTGAGGTTAATTTAAAATGAATGTTAGGTTTAGTGAAACGGGTAAAGAGTTAATAATTCACAATGGTTCTAAGTTTCAATTTTCGAAACCCTGTACCGTAGAGTCAAGATATCGATGTACAAACAAAAAATGCAGTTCGTTTATTGTCTGTGATCGATAAAAAAGTGTTATTTTAAATAGTAAAATTGATCATATGCTAGGCCTACCTGATTTCAATGTAATATTTGTAAGCAATTTGTTTATTTTATGACAATCACTTTCGTGTGTACTCTGTCCATCGGGGCGCAACTATGCCATGTCCATTCTGCTACCTGATTTCTTCGGGGCGCAACTATGCCACGTCCCTTCTGCTACCTGATTTCTTCGGGGCGCAATTATGCCATGCCTAGGCGTCCCAATTGACCGCGGGGCGCAACTATCAGCGTATTCCGAATCTCACCGGTCCGGTGGCATCAATGACGTCACGTTGCAGCAATATAAGGAACAAAACTGCTGAAAGGATCGATGGCTGTCATGGCGACTGTACAAGTCGTTGTCTGTGCTACGCTAGCAAAATTTTGCGAAATTTTCGTACTGACATCTCGTTCAAAGAAAAGATAGCATAAACAATTATTTATTTCTTGAACCGGTAGTAATAACGGGTCCTTTGACATGTTCGCTCATAAGCCATTAACATATTGTTTTTACGTTGTGCTCATTACAAACAATACAGCAGGACTAAAGCAGAACACACCGCCATGACACAACAGTGCACGATGTTATTCGTCTGCTAATTCCCGCCCTATACAAGAACTAATCAGATTCACTGATGGCGGCTGATGGAGACTGCCACCACCTCTGCAAGTTGATGGCGCCGGTGCGACACCGGTGGAGCATCAATGACGTCATCGGTGGAATTCGGAACACCGTGATGCCATCGGATTGCTCACCGGTGAGATTCGGAATACGCTCTATGCCATACCGGTCGAAACGACAGGTGCATATGTGAAATATCTGACATCTCTGAATTCGACATCTAAATTATCTACAGTGTATTTGTCACCCGACAGAATATTAGCTACCTGACAGAGTGAACTGAACCCACTGTTTTTTTTTTTTTTTTTGTAATACAGATTTCATTTTTGCACACACTTTGTTGCCTACATCGTCTTGTATACTATTTACAGTAGTTTAGACACATGTTATTCATTAATGAAACTTTTTCCACCAGTTTAACTCCACTCTTTTCTAAACTTTCAATTGCATGAGCAATAAATCCAAAATTTGACACGATATACTGACACTTTTGTTCAATACTTGGGTCATAAAGAAGTAATTAAACCACATCTATAGAAGCTGCATCATATTTGTCGAACATCTCTATCACCTTCTTTACGCTAGGAAAATGTTCATGCAAGTATCTGCATGCTTGCAGCCAGGATCCCCACCGTGTTAAAGCAGGAAGAGGCACTCCGGAACACTCATTCCTGAGTGTAGTAACACGAGCTGGAGCTTTTATAAATGCGGTAGGTGTCCCTGATATGGCCATGCTAAGGTTTGAGAATTTTTCTAGCCGCCATTTTGAAAAAAAATGTAAACCACTTTTTTCTTACTCGTTCTCAGTCTAATGCACTTTCTTAAAACAATTTCCTTTCCCCATAAAAATAGCTTTAATTGACCAAAAAGTCCCAAATTCCAAAAGTCTACCTAGTGGCCATATCAGAAACATGTGCACATGATATGGCCACCCTTATTTCATGTTCTACAAATCGTGATTGTTTTCAGTTTGATAGCGCAATTGTGTTAAAATTAAATAATTTTGGTGTAAAATTAATAAAAATGACACTTAATAATCTTTTTTATATATCAAAAGTGTAGTCAAAACAGGTTTTTCCGTAAAAAATTAAATTGTTTTTCTTAAAATACAAAATTTTTGCGTAATCCCAGCTATAAGGCATGTAAATTTGTCAGGTAAAAAAATAAAAGTGAAATGAAATTGATATGGCCATTGTGCATTTGATATGGCCATATCAAGAGCAAGTAAGCTTTCACGAAAATCGTTTGATTATGAACAACTCGAAAAAGATACGCCATCAACTACAACACCACTCAACAGAACATTAAAAACTGAATGGAGTACGATGGTTTTCATGAAACAAGTCTTTGAAAAACATGCATAAAACAAAGGAGACTTACCAGAGAAAAATAAGAAGAGGTCACATGAAAACCGCAAAACAGCAACTGACGCCATATTGCTCAACCTGACTGGATGGAAAACGATCAAGTGACATACCAGGATGCCCTTTCACTGGATGCTGCTGCAATTTAGCGGATTTTTTGGGTTAACTAACTCACAATAGGGGGGTGGCCACATCAGGAACATGGCCATAACAGGAGCACCCACCTTACTTTCTTCACATTTGAAACTAACCTATCCACTTCTGGAAACTGATGTCTAAACTCCTCTGCTATTCTGTGACAGGCATGGGCGAGATGGTTACCATCTTTCTCTATGTTGTTTTCAAAACCTAGATGTAGATACAGCGTCGTAAAATAACCCAATAAAATAAATAAAAATAAAAATGTTGTTTTCAACGTAGTTACTGCCTTTAACATAGAGGATGCTGCATCGGTAACAATCAGAAGTACTTTGTCATGCTCTATACCTGATGGCCATAATAATTGCATTGCATGTTGAAAAACCCCTCATATTGTAGAATTGTTCACAGCATTAATCACATCACACGAAAGTAGGTATGGTCCATGAGGGCCTTCCGGATTCAAAGCCCCAACAATCACATTAACTACATGCCGCCCAACAGCATCCGTCGTCTCATCAATTGATCTCAGTAATGCATTTGTTGTAAATTTTCTCAACATAGCACTTTCGTAACCTATCACCTTTACTTTTTAACTTTGCTCTAGTTTATGCCATTAGGAAAGTCCAGGATAACAGAGAGGGTTTGGAATTGAATGGGTTACATCAGCTGCTTGTCTATGCGGATGAGACGTTAATATGTTAGGAGAAAATCCACAAACGATTACAGAAAACACGGGAATTTTACTGGAAGCAAGTAAAGCGATAGGTTTGGAAGTAAATCCGGAAAAGACAAAATATATGATTATGTCTCGTGACGAGAATATTGTACGAAATGGAAATATAAAAATTGGAAACTTATCTTTTGAAGAGGTGGAGAAGTTTAAATATCTGGGAGCAACAGTAACAAATATAAATGATACTCGGGAGGAAATTAAACACAGAATAAATATGGGAAATGCCTGTTATTATTCGGATGAGAAGCTTTTATCATCCAGTCTGCTGTCAAAAAATCTGAAAGTTAGAATTTATAAAAAAAGTTGTTCTGTATGGTTGTGAAACTTGGACTCTCACTTTGAGAGAGGAACATAGGTTAAGGGTGTTTGAGAATAAGGTGCTTAGGAAAATATTTGGGGCTAAGAGGGATGAAGTTACAGGAGAATGGAGAAAGTTACACAACACAGAACTGCACGCATTGTATTCTTCACCTGACATAATTAGGAACATTAAATCCAGACGTTTGAGATGGGCAAGACATGTAGCAGAAATGCATATAGTGTGTTAGTTGGGAGGCCGGAGGGAAAAAGACCTTTAGGGAGTCCGAGACGTAGATGGGAAGATAATATTAAAATGGATTTGAGGGAGGTGGGATATGATGATAGAGACTGGATTAATCTCGCTCAGGAAAGGGACCAATGGCTGGCTTATGTGAGGGCGGCAATGAACCTCCGGGTTCCTTAAAAGCCAGTAAGTAAATAAGTATTTCGTAACGTAGTCTGATGTGAAATTTCTCTTCCAGTGTATTTCTGTAAAAACTCGCGGAACGCCGTATTTGCGAGTTTGTTAAATGGTATGTCTGCAGATATAAATGCCTTACACATGTGTTCATAAAATGCTGAATTCGATACAGGGTCTTTCTGCACATTCTCTTGTTCCAGCCGTTTGTTTCATTGTACTTACGTGTCTTTGAATGTCATATTCCTTGTTTCTAGCAGACGTAATGCTGACATTGCAAAGTTTACAATAGAGATTGTTATTTAGAATGCAAAATACATCTGCACCATACTGTGAAACTAAATATTCTAGTTTCCAAGACGTGTTTCTTTCCTTTTGAGCCATACTGTGGAGCGCACTGCACTTCAAGACAATCTGTACTTGAATGAATTGTACCGCGGACGTCGTGTCTCTCCCTACACACATACTGTACATTTGAGTACTCTGTGTTCGCTTTCTTTGACTGTAAACGTGCTCCAATGTCACAGACCTATATTATAATACTCGTAGTTTCGTACAGACTCTGCATCCCTAGCTCCTTTGTAATATCCTCATTCCTTTCTTATCTATGAGTCTGTAGCCTGCCATTTGTCTTAAATATCATGGAAAAATTAAAATGGCAAATTCTGAATATTTTATAACCAATTTAAAGCTATCGTTATATCGGTTACTACACAAATTCTATAATAACGATATATTAAAGAACTGCAACGAAACTGTTTAATAACTTAAAGACCTGTGCTGTAGGATTTGGCTCAAAAGAAAGTGTTCATACAGGGACATCATTTTATGTTTATTGCATTTCTAATATTGACCTGGCTATACCTTTGGATTAACGGTTGAGAACCTGAAACACCGTTTGCTACCACATTCCATGACTGGAGTTCGATGCTACTGAAGTAAAATACAAACAAATCACTTTACTAGGTATAGGAGGGAAGAAAAGTAGTTCATCCATTTACACAAGCTAGGAAATATCGCAATTTTGAGTTTGATAATTTTTATTAGGTTCTCGTTTAATCAAAATACAGTACTGTATTAACAATAAGTGTTTTTTCTCACGAACTGAGCTATCCATTCGGCCGTATTCATTATGCAGTGTGTATTATACTGTCTACAGAACATTAGCGTACAATATAGAGAATGAAGTTAAATTGAAAAATAATCATAATATGGATATTTAAACACATTTTTGAAAATAGTGGCCGTTCATTTCGATACATCCTTCAGTTCTTTTGTGCATATTATAGCACTATAGACTATTGTACCCAATTCCAATTACCAGTTTCGCCCTTCGTACTAGCAACTCATGTTGAAATAATTCTGTCCCTACTCTATACAAGAGTACCTAACGTACTGTAAATTCAATCTTCACTTCTGCCCGATACGAAAAGATAAAATTACTCAGACATGCTATCTACTGTCTGTCCAACTGGTTTCGTCGCAGAGTCGTAGAAAGGAGGGAAATCACGTGACAGTTAATTACTTAACGAGGCCCTTTTATTTAAGTTATTTTAAACAGTAGTAGAAATCCAATTCCTAACAGAGATTAATGTTTTCAGAAAAGAGCTAAGACAGCCCAGCCACCAGCCTTTACAGTGGAGTGAGCAGAAGCGGGTGGGGGAAACCGGGATGCGACGTAGGCAAACGGACGAAAATATGATTTAATTTTGAAAGCTCTTTCGTCACTGGAAAACGCGAACATATTTCTGGAATGTACTATACTCACTAACTCAGTACTGTTCAGGCATCTTTGACTGCATACGCGGCCTTGGTTCTGTATTGTGGAGGGTTGTAAGTTTGCTAGGAGAGAGGGTGGGAGTGAAATACATTCAAAAACTCAGCTACAATAAAAATTGAAGTAAAAATAAAATGATGTCTCTGTATTACTTGATAAAGAAATGTCGATTTATTACAGAATTTAATAAACCATAACCAAAACGTATCTCAATGAGTCGAAAGTTCCTCAATTAAGCAAACAGCATTTACCTCCCGAAAATAGTACTAATTTCCCACTCAAAAAATTGGAATAAATACGTAAAACTTACCAGCAGAAATTGATTGATCTGAGAATCGTGTACAAGACTTGTGCCTCATATTGTGAGTTGGAAACAACGCCTCCGCCCCACCTAACAGTCTTGGATCGTAATTTTCCATTTCATCGCAATGTAATAGGCTCGGTCAGAGTTTGTTGGACTGTGCGATCGCTTCAAGCTTCAATGGGTTTCTCTGTGAAACTGCTGCTGCTGCACCTGTTTTTTTCCTTCAGATCTAGCACTTTAAGGACTTTTTATTTCAACTTTCTGATAAAGTTCACAAATGGCTCGAGTGAAATCGAGCTGCTGTAAAAGTTCATATCGACTACATCCAGCTTTGTAACTTATTTGGAGCGGAGCGGACTACTGTTCTGTACAGTGCATAAACATTACTGGGACTATTTCGTTTATATGACTTCAATCCATTTTCGGCCAATGAAGTGTAATGAAATTTTGAATTCCAACCAATCACAGTCATACATCGCGATAATTTTTGCAGCTGGATTTATCGCTATCAATTTAACACATCGTCGTTCTTTTGTTTAGTCGTTGTCCCCAACTGTTTCCCCGTAAATTGATGATCATGAATACATTAAGATGCAACTGCACGGTTAAACTTTCCTTTCAACTTTAAAGCAATGAATGCAAGATTGATAGTTAATATTAATTAATATATTTACGCAGTGAAGACGACGTTCAAAACTGCGCACCATGTAGACACAAAATCTTCATGCATCTTAATTGAACGTACCTTTTAAACTTGATTCTTTCAATATTCTTCCCAGATTGCACGCATACGCGATTGGAATATTGAACTGTGTAGATGCAGCTTTAGTCCCGTTACACACTACAGCGAGAATGCGTTTGTCGAGCTATAAAAAAATGCTTTCTTGTAGCACTGATTGTAACGGTCGAAATAAGGCACAGCTGACATTGGTCTTGCTCCCACAGGTAACTTAACCTATAATTGTAGCCTATTAAAAATTTGTATTTTGTGAATGAAATTAAACAATTAACAAAAAGTCAGATGTTCAAATTTATGTAACATCATCGCATATCAAACCCAAAGACCTTGTATAGTAATAATAAGGCCTTTGATCAAACTGCCTTCCGTATGGCGTAATAAAATTCGTATTTTAATTAGGCCTATTTATACAGGGATGGCTTCACTGTGTAGCAACATGTCTCGCTGTGAATACATAAACATTGGTATATAGCTGTCCCCACTGCTACTGTTAAATTAAATTATGATTTCAGCAGATAATGAAAATGTATTTATGTTATAATAATAAGAGAAAAGTGCAGTACATGTAATTAACATTGTTAAACCTGTATTTCGCTTTTCGCAATTGGCATTACTGAATAATAACATCGAATTTCTTTATTACAGTAATCGATATTCATCTACGAGTATTTCAACTTCACAATGTCTGAATAGGTTAAGTATTCGTTAATAAACAATTATTAACATTTTGAGATCGAAATTTAGGGATATATTATTTACATTTTTATTTTATTCACGAAATAGTCCTAATAAATGTCACTCGAGGTCTGAGATTTCCCAGATAAAATTGTGTGAAAATTGTTTGTTTTAAATTCATTTCATTATTGCGGTAAAAAAAGGTAAAGGTATCCCCGTAATATGCCATGAAGGCACTTGGGGGGCATGGATGTAGAGCCCCATGCTTTTCATGACCTCGGCACTAGAATGAGGAGGTGTGGTCGGCACCACTCTCTGACCGCCTTTTACCTCCGGGAAAGACCCGGTACTCAATTTATAGGGGGCTGAGTGAACCTCGGGGCCGTTCTGAAAGTTTGGCAACGAGAAAAAATCCTGTCACCACCTGGGATCGAACCTCGGACCTTCCAGTCCGTAGCCAGCTGCTCTACCAACTGAGCTACCCGGCTGTTATATTATTATTATTATTATTATTATTATTATTATTATTTCGCATGAGTAAGATCGAAACTGTGGTTTCTGCCCCTATAGTGAGACCCTTCGCAACATCCGTCACCATGCTGTCCAAGGCACTGAAGGAAGTAGGGTTTACAGTCCATCAAGAGGTGAAGGGACTAGCCACACAAGGAAGTGTTCGGCGAATTGATATCATTGTCATTAAAAACAACTCGGTCAGATTTGAGACACATGCACATCAACCGCATGAGGTGGACAGTGAAAAGAAACGGATCTATGAACCAACAATCCCGTTCTATAAAGATAAATATAGCCTGTCCCACATTGATGTAATAGGTCTGATGGTGGGAGCACCAGGTACCATACCCTCCTTCTTTGCCAACAAATGTAAAAACCTGGGGCTAACTCACTGAATTGTGAAGGAAATAGCCATTAGTGCCCTCAAAGGATAGGTTCAGATATCGAGAAATCACTTGTATGGGAGTGATAATGGAAATTTCAAGTTATCTTAACCGATGGCTGTCGATTGATTTAGATATCAATGTCAATAAATCCGTACTATTGTTTTTCTCGCGGTATAAGGCATTCAAATCATTCTAATCTATCTGATAATATATTATTTATTATTTTTTTTCCCCCTCCTTTCTTAACTGTAGATGAGCACAAACGCTACTTAGGTGTAAATTTTTCTGACATTTTGTATATTCGATTCCCTAACCGTTTCAAATGTAAATCATTTTATCTTTTAAGTGTGTGTCCAAATTATATGTAATACGCTTTGTCAAATCTGGCAACCTTTCCATAAGAGAAGCTAAATTTACATATTATTTATAGTGTGTGATTCTGTTACAAGTGATTCAGCTAAATTAGAAAATATCCAATACATGAGTCTTATTGTCAATATTTTCAGAGTTATACTAATTTGAAATTGTTTGTCAAATGCCTTTTTTATTTTAGTTTTAAGGGCAAAAGAATATTACAGACAGAGAATGAACTATTCAGAAGTCTGTATTCTGAAGCTAAAAATGTGTTAAGAATTCTCCATGGTTACTTCGCAAAGATTTTATTTTTCGACTTTTAACTAAAAGATTACATTTTTCTCACGCACTTATCACAAAAATTGTTACAAATCAGTTACTCTTGTAAACTCTACGACTGTACATTAGGATACAAAATTGAACTGTAAAGAATCAAGTCCTGTGATTTGTAACAATTATCATAAGTGCGTAAAAATAATGTAATTTTTAGTTAAAATTGGGGAAAAAAAATTCTATACAAACAACTAAGGAATAAACAACACATTTTTAGCTTCAGAATAATAGCCAATTAAAGAAATGATACATTTGAATAGTACATTCTCTATTTGTATCACCCTTTTGCCCTTAAAACTAAAAAAAAAAGACGTATGTTACAAACAACGTCAAATTTGTGTGCTAAATCTGAAAATATTGAGAACAGGACGCATGTTTATATTACATTTTTTGCTCAGAATATTTTCGGAAATAAGCTCCGTCAGTGGCGGTAAATCCTTGTGAATGACCTGTATAATGTGTAGCTCTACATAATAGTATTTTTGCTAAGCGGCCTTCATCCATTCTTAAAATATGTCAGTACCTTCTAAATCCGACTCTTCAACAGAGGAAATTCTCTTGAAAATATGTGACTGGTTCTCAGTCAATAAATTGGTATTAAATTGTAACAAAACTAACATAATTCAATTTAAATCCTGTCCAAATTCAACGTCGCAAATTTCTAGAGCAATAATTAACAATAGATTCCTATTAGAAAGAACAACAACCAAATTTCTTGGCTTAAAAATCGATAATGTGTTAAAATGGAAAAATCATATTAAAGAAATTACCCCCAAACTAAATTCAGCTTGTTCTGCTATTAGATCTATGCAAAAGATAGTAAATATCAATACCTTAAAAACAATATACTTTGCATACTTCCACTCAGTAATGAGTTTAGGAATAATATTCTGGGGAAATTCCACAGATAGTAACAGTATATTTCTATTACAAAAAAGAGTAATTAGAATAATTGTACGTGCCAAATCTAGGGAATCGTGTAGGACTATTTTCAAAAAACTACAAATAATGCCCATGGCTTGTCAGTATATCTTTTCGTTAATAATCTTCCTCGTATGTAATCGTGAAAACTTTGTAACTAATTCAACAGTTCATAGCACAAATACACGTCAAAAAATGACTTTCATACGCCATCGGCAAGTCTATCGTGCTATCAAAAAGGAGTGCGTTATATGGCAGTAAAAATTTTTAATAGCCTCCCTATCGATAAAAAAAAGAAACTCAAAACATAAGATTATTTAGGGCCAAATTAAAGAAGTACCTAAATTCTCACGCCTTCTATTCTGTAGGTGAATTCATGACATTCAACAACGCTTCATGAAATTGATACCAAAAGTTTGTGTTGTACTAGTAGACTATATTGTAAATCTCGTCTGTATATTTTTGATCTAGACTGTGACTATAAATTAAGACTTTATAATAGTATTAAGTTTTTTTTGACTTGTTCCATATTCTAGCCGTAAAGCAATGTATGAATGCCATGGAATGTTAATAAGCGCAATATAATACTAGTTTTTCTTTTGTTCATCAAATTTTGTATTTAGGGCTACACAGGGAGGAGTAGTACAATTATGCAAATTTCAACAAAATATTCCTTGGGTAGAATATGAAAGAAAATGAAAATAACATTAAGTGCACGGTTACTGAGATAAGTAGGCCGAAAATCTCTGCAACATGATAACAATGCAGTGAGACTCGCACGTCTCCAGTAGCAATGACTTAAATAGCTGACAGAAATGTAAACAAACGACTACCATGTTACGCTCACAGATGTGAACATGTTAAATGACATGAAATAATGAACCAATGCTCATTTCGTAAACAATAAAATAAAATAAAATTAAATACACACAATAACAAACAAAAATGAAACTACGAATCGACACAAGGCTATCTCTGAACTAGTGGAATGTGTATCAACTTACTTCCTGGTTTAAAATCACTATTTCGCCCTTGAAAATCCGACTCTTCAGGTCGTGTAGGACCGCATGTACGTCACTGAGATAATTACACTTCCTGTATACTGTAGTAAAGGTATGTGCGTTTGGAATCTTGCCTCGTACAGTCCTCTGCCGAGCTTCATGACTACTGCTTGATGTGATTCTCCGTAAATTAGCACCATGTCAAGAAAGTCCTGGTTTGTAAATTTGGGCATTTTAAAATGCAGAAAACTAAACAACAAATCTGCACGTTTGCGCACGTAAGATGTGCTCCTGAATGTAAACACGCGTACAACCGCTGAAGCAAAACTGAGTACTGAACCCAGGGTTCGCGGCTTACCTGTAGGCTACTAAGCGAAGGGATGCGACATTGTCAAACGTCGCTCTCAGAATTGCGAAAAGTGTTAATGATTGTATGTAACTGGCACGAAAACCATCAATTGTATTGAAAAACTACAAAGGAAAAAACCATTCCTAATTAATTTATTTAATTATCTCAGTACACATTAGAATAGTACGAATAATACTTACCGAGTAAAGCGGGCTTAAACATTTAAAGCAAAAAAATGTATTTATTTATTTATTTTTTTAAGTATTCCCGTACCACATCCACTCTGTATTTAATAATATTCTTTACGGATATGTGTACGTCTATTTTTATCTAAGAGAGTAAATCCAGCCGTAGATATTAAGATGTTCATTTCAGCTCATTCTATTCATTGTTCAATTTTCACCTCAATAGGTTATAATAGGCAATAATATCACTTCGTAAAATTTATTATTATTATTATTATTATTATTATTATTATTATTATTATTATCAAAATTTAACACATTTCCATCATAAAAATGTAGGTACAAATATGGAATACTATTAAAAAGTTAAAAAAATTAACAAAACTGCAAAGTCAAAATGGTCTCTACTAAGAAAAGCACAGAACAAGCATTCAGCATCTTCATTAGAAGGGGTTTTTCAACCGTCATACTGAATCCAGATGAATCGTCTCTCACGTCTTTTCTCGAACTTGTTTCATGCCTTTTCATTCTACTGTTTTCTAAGCTTGTTGGAAGGTGAGGTTTCCCCTCGTCCTGCAGGTAGGGCCTACCAACAATACTAACGAAACAGAAAACCAGAGTATAAAGATGGAATACTTATAATAGGCTACTATTATTTCATATTTGTGGCACACTGATGTTGTAAGTCATAACCTCAAAACATCATAATTTAAAAACCAGATAAATTAAACATAGCCTACATTGCTATAAATATAGATTATATCTCTTTGAAAATACAATATATAATTAATATTTTTAACAATGAGGAAAAACAGTGTAGCCTATATTCAAGAAAAGAACTTACCGCCAAAATTTTCACTTTCTTCGAAAACTCAGTCATGATAAACATTTCAACATTTCAGCTTCTAACTGCAAACTAACACATTCCGGCGAAAGAGAGTTTCAGTGCGAAGTAATTTGGAAGGCTTCCACTGCAATACAACACGAATCAGGTCGTATATCACACTATTTGTTATTTGTACTCCTGTTTCATATTTGTAACACTTCCTATAATAATAATAATAATAATAATAATAATAATAATAATAATAATAATAGTAATAAGAGTAGCGAAATAGCGAAATCCGGTATCAGAAGCCAATTATAACGGCTGGGGCAACATGGTGCTGATCACACAATATTTTCGGTCTAGTTGAATGATCGTTCAGCCTGTACTAAGGCATGCAGACGTGAGGGCGGCAGCCGGCTAGTAGGCATTGTCCCTTCATGGGCTGTTTGAGTAACGGATTGCATATTAAGTTATTATTATTATTATTATTATTATTATTATTATTATTATTATTATTATTATTATTATTATTATAGCTGTATGGATAAGGCGGTATGTTTAATTTATTACTACAATCATAATAATTAGGGCTAGGATTTTGATGAAATTGCATCTTTTTTCTAGTAAGCCAGAAACATAGCTGCTTTAGTATTTATATGTTATGTGATAAACTGAGTGTTTTAAGACATATTTGTTAGGGCATTTTTGCCTGTTTCAACTCATAAGAGCATCTTTTGTTTTATTCGGTCATTCTGAGGCATTTTCATTTAATTTTGGTCATAAATACCCATTATTAATGTAAAATAATGTTTATTTCCTTTGATATTTTCTTTACATATTTTGTCCATTAATACCCATTATTTTGTATAATATTTTAATCGTTTTTCTACACAAATATTGCCATTTTAACGTAGTACACTCCATGCAATGGATCAGCTCAACCATCCATTCAATATAGGCTCCTCTATACCTGCTAATTCCGGATAAGAGTGGCCTTGTGGTAGACTACATGAAAACTAAAAGTACTGTCATCCTCTGAGGAGTTTAGTGCTGAGAGGAATGTGGTTCCGACTAGCCTAGCGCGGTACTGGATTGGGAGGGAACAGTGACAACGGCAGTCTGGAAGGAAGTACAATCATACTGAAAACATTTCACTCGTATATTATACCTAACACGTGCACACAGTCACACACTACTACAAACTGAAGACTGCATATTTTTGGACCATTAATACTTCCCACTCCGCTCGGCTCGGCTTGGCTGTAGCAACAAAAGAATCTACCTGCAACCCCCCGCACCGATGGCAAGAATACCTCAGGTCCCAGCACTAAACTCGTCGGAGGAAGACAGTAAAGTAAATCCATGGCGCTACAGCCCATGAAGGGCCAAGACCGACCAGCCGACTGCTGAGCTCACGTCCACATGCCGAAGCAGAGGTGAACGACCATAATGGAAACTACATCAGGTAAAATAATTAAAGTGTACTACTTACAAAAAAATATGTAAAATTTAATTTAATTACTAGTCTAAATATTAATTAGTACAAAACCTCTTTTCCTACTAAGCCAATTATGTAAGATAAATTTTTAGGGCATTTTCAAGGGAATTTTTTAAAGATTTTCATTGTTTTAGGACTTTTTTTCATGATTTATAGGTCATCAAAATCCTAGCCCTAATAATAATAATAATAATAATAATAATAATAATAATAATAATAATAATAACAATAATAATAATAATACTCATCAAAATATTAGCTATTAATATTATTATATTGTTGCAAATATCAAAATCATTACCGATTTAACCCTGTTCTTAACTTCTCTTTTTTCATGCGAGCGCTCCTACTTTTAACAGAATGCTTAGAAAATCTACTGTTTTAATACAAATTACTAATAATGCATACGATACGATAACCTGAGATGAAGTTTAGTGAACAGGCCTACAGATTTTGAGCGAACTCCTTGTCCATAACCGAAATGGAGATAAGCTACATACTGAAAAATTATTTCCAATGTATAAACTTCGTTTCTAAGTACGTATTAGATTTCTCAAAGCGAAGAGACTAGGATATTACGTCTGCAGAATGATTACTCCACGCTCTTCTTCACTGAAAAATATAATATTACAAGCGGCAAACTGAAATAAGGACACAGAATGCAAACTTCTGCAGTGCGGGTGGAAGTCTTCACTAAATTGCTAAACTAAAACCTCGACGTAAACGGAAATGGAGAAGAACGAATCCCTATAGGACAGAACCTTTCTTTCAAGAACGCTTCTACAAAAAGCCTCTTTCCGGCCTACAACGAGTTGGTAACGTATAGAGACCACGCAGATTCTCAAATGCATCATGGCGCTCCCTTTTTCCACTCCCAAACAGATAAGAAAGATTTATTTCTCTCATATTTCAACACACATATATGAACACAAAGTCCAGTACCTTTCTCATGAGAGAGACTACTTCAAGCAACTCAATCCCTCATGTAATAGTACCTTTGCCGGACTCTTCGTATGACGTACGCCCCTCTTAACCGAGATATCTTACCCCCTACTGCGAAAAAATGAAGGAAATAAAATTCCACATCTTCGGACTCTACAGAGTCCACAAAATAAGCGTGCAAACGATATCTATAAGCTTACGACATAAGGTCTGCTGTTGTATATTAAAAAAAACCTTACATCCTTCAGACATGCGGTGGTAAGAATAAACATGAGTATATAGTATATACTGGACTTTTTTTTAGTAAATACTCTTGTTAGTAAGAATAAAAACATTTGAGTGCCTACTCATTTTTGATTACATATTCATAACATGGAAGCATAGTAGAATATACTCAAGCGTCCATCTTGTACAGAACATATACTCAAGCTTGATAAGAATAAAAGCTAGTATAGTCTCATATTTATAAGTTCGTTCTCATGTTATTCTGAGTATGGTTTGTAGCAGGCTCAATTCTGAGTATTTGTTGATTTGTGTTCAGTTTAAAGTTAAATTAAAAAGAAATGGCATAATTTATGAACGCTGTAGTGCCTCATGGAAAAATATAGAAAAAGATGTGAACTTCAGGAGCCATTAACGCTTCACAAAAGTGAATGTGAAATGGTTAAACACATATTTGTTCTTCATAAAAAACATAACCTATAAGAATATGAATGGCTATCAAATTATAAGGTTAGATTGTGTTGTTAAATATAATTAACAATTACAGTTTATTTTGTAAAATATGAATTGCAAAATGCAATTACTTGTAACTTTAAAACTATATATAACTGCTCCATAATAAAAAATACAATTAGCATAACTGGAATTCTAGAAATGGATTGTAATCTCTATCCAACATCCCGTAATGACGATTTCCCAGTAGTATTTTCTTGTTTCCTGCTTTATTAACGTCACTTATCTGATTCATTCTCTCCTTCATATTTATTTATTTATTCGTTTTATTAATGTATTTATTTTATTTATTTATTTATTTATTTATCTTTTATTCATTTCATTTACTTATTTATTTCACTTATTTAATTTATTTACTTAATTATTTAATTACTTATGTACTTATTTATTTAATTTATTTATGTATTAATACATTTATTTATTTTATTTTATTAATTAATATTATTAGTTATTTTATTTATTTATTTATGTATCCATTATTAAAATTTACAAAAAGCAAAACATAAACCACTACAAAATACAGATAGCATGTGAAAGTCTATAAAAAACTGAGCATCATGGTGCAATGTGGTCAAAGAGGATAGGTAACGGGAGTATAATATACTAACTTTTAAACGATCAAGAAAGCTGTAGAAATGAGTATATATTCGCGTTAGGTAGAATGTCTTTATTCTTACTAAAATGAGTATGTTCTAGTGGTTACGAGTATATAATCACAGGAAGTGCTCATACTCATAAGCATAAATCTTGAGAAAGTACTTAAGTTTATTCTTATTAGCCATGGGACCTGTTACGATCCCAACGACAATTTTCATTCCATTTCCTGAATCGGCAATTCATGCACGTCTAGGCATAATGTTTTGCATATAGTTATCATATTTTAACTATTTCGCTCATGAATGAATTCACCAAAGATGTGTATGAATCCGTTGAATTTCATTCAAACAGAGACATGTATCACTGAAATTTTGTCGATTTTATATTGTTACGTTTGCCTTGTCTTGCAATTCTTTCCACAAATCAATGAAGAACACCATAACCAATAAAGTAAAAAATAAACAACTTCAATTTTCTCTGCACCAAGTAGGTACATTCAATACATTTAATTTATGGAATGTTACTTCCATAATTGTGCATTTAATTAAATTACTGTCCTTTTAATTTTAATTTTGTTCAAAATAAAAATGAGCATTTACATTATTTTATTTTGTCATTTATATGTCTAGTTAGTTACAGTAGTAAACACTGGATAACTATAGACATAGTTGCAAAAAATGGTTCGAGTCCTCATGGGGGAAGAAATTTTCTAATGACATTTCGGCCAGTGTATGGGACCGGTTTCCACCCAGCAACGTGATGTACCTACTTGGGGAGCTACGATAGGTAGCGAAATCCGGTTACGCAAACCAGGTATAACGGCTGGTTGGCTCATCGTGGTAACCACACGATACCTCCAATCTGGTTGTATGATCGTCCACCTCTGCATCGGCATGTGGCCGTCAGGCCAGCAGCCGGCTGGTCGGTCTTGGCCCTTCGTGGGCTGTAGCGCCATGGATTATTATTATTATTATAGTTGCAAAAATCATTCTTTCTTTATCAAATACCTTACACCTACAAAATTGTATGCGTTGTTTAGGCTTATTTTATTAATTATGTATTATATTCGCAATACAGTCTTATTAAATTTCAATGTTCAATTCGTTTTTCGCTTGAATACGGCTTAGCTCAAGGTTTAACTTTTGAAGAAAGTCACATTTTTAGCGTACTAAGGAGTTCGCACGAACACACACATACACATACACATACACACACACACACAAGCGTACGAGTGCTGCCATCTGTTGAGGAGTGTTCTGTAATCTACTTGGAAATGAATAAGCGTCGAGCGTAATATAATAAGAAACTCGATCATATTCTTAATAACTAAAAGTAAAATACAATAATGATATTTCACAATAACGAACTACCTATATATCATTTATGATAAAATAGCGACGAAATAGAGAAGCACAAATTGAAAACGTATTCACGCAATCATCGGGATTCTGCGAGTTCTCTGAAAGAAGGAACCGAGAGTGTTATGTTTTCTGTTTGGCTCTCATTTACAATCTTCGAAAGAGAGGAGAATCCAAAAAGGATAGCTGCCCTTGAAAAAGTGGTACCGAGTGGTAACAGCACCTAAATTAATTGTAGATCAACAATATTCTATTTTAAATTTAAATTTTATTTTTATTTATTTGGGGGGGGGCAGCTATCCTCGACAGGAATAATTTATTTTACATATATAGAGCTGTACAGATGGTTATTTACAATTAACAAGGAATGTCTTAAAACATTAATGGCTATACCTTGAAGTTCCAAAACATCGATATGGAAACGATAAAAGAAACTGATACAAAATCTTGAGATAGTGCCCCTTGCACCAAAGATAAAGCCAATTACTTCCCAGCGACAAACGGGTGCGTGGTATTTCTCTTACAGATAGGTAAAGCAGGGTTCTTAATGTCTTTTCTTTTCCAGATCTACTTCTTGTGGTTGTAATTCAGTTTCCTCAAATCTGACAGTGGATCGATTATGAAGCGAATCTTTTGATTGTTATCAATTGCTATGATGTCGGCACGTTTGGTGGAGCCAGTGGGTGAATGTACTTCTTCATAAACGTCAAATTTTCCAGACTTCTTGAGACATTCAGCAGTTCGG
This sequence comes from Periplaneta americana, assembly GCF_040183065.1. Classification (NCBI taxonomy): domain Eukaryota; kingdom Metazoa; phylum Arthropoda; class Insecta; order Blattodea; family Blattidae; genus Periplaneta; species Periplaneta americana. The sequence continues at coordinate 117,336,432 of NC_091132.1, read as the reverse complement.
CTTCTAACCCAGTGATGACGATTGTTCCGCAACAGTTCCCCTTTTCTGCAGAAACCAAGAACATGAGGAAGGCTATCGTACTCGTTGCAATGGCGGCAACGTGATTCTTGGCTCCTACCAACGACACTACATACTGCGATGACATTGCAATTCATTTTTATAGCGTTAGTCCATTGAGAGGTGCAAAGGCCTTTCTTGGTGGATATACAGGAATTTGATTTTGACGATTCTGAAAAATGCGAAACACCTTTACCACGGTGGTTAAGTTTTTTTTCCATTCTTCAAACTTTTCGAAAGTAGACTTAAAATGTAGTCCTTTAATTGCTCATATTTTCTACACAATCTTAAAAATTCTAGCGCTAGCATACTGCACAAAAATTCTTTTTTTTTTTTCATCACCACCCACTGCCATAACTTTATCGTACATGTATGTGTCCACCATTTTGTTTTTGTATAAGTAATAGATTCTGCATACAACTCTGAGTTCGTGTTCTGGAATATCTGCCGCAGTGTGTGTGACGTAGTCATTCAACTCATCAACCGTCGCGTCTTGGGTTTGTTCAAGAAGCCTTTTTCCTTCACAACCAATAATAATCTGCTGCATTAATTTCTGGCGATCTCGCAGGACAAGTTACAGGAAAGTGCCTACTAATAATACGACAACTAGGACAATCAGAAACAAATAAACTCCTTGTCATTGTGATAAAAAGGCAGTGCCATAATTTTTAAGATTGTGTAAAAATGACGAAAAAGTTAGCAATTAAAGTTACCTGTTACTTTGGAAAACAATATATATATATATATATATATATATATATATATATATATATATATATATATATATATATATTCTAAAAGCGAATATTATTGATAACCAGAGACCGGAAGTTTAGGCATTATGAATCATTAAAATAGGCAGGCAAAAAGGCATTATAAATAGCTAAAATACGCATTAGAAGGAAATTACAAAAACCTTGAACTAGACCCACACTATTGCACTTTCCACAAATGGATTTCGGCAGCAAGAAAAGCTTTACATAAGTCGAATGCAAATTGAGATTTTCGACTCGATGTTGCAATTACTGTTGGAAGCAAAGAAATCTTCTTCCCAGTAGCCTTGGAAAGTGCATTTTTGTGTTTGGTTGTACTGATATGTTTCGATATGAAATATTTCTTTTCGTAGTTCACCGACTGCTCATATATTTTGCATGTAAGTACTTTACCGTCAGTACAAAATACGTCGGATCCAAAAGTATTAACGTACCTTTGCAATTTACTGTGTAAAGGAACACTGAATTTCGACATCTTGCTGCTGCTACAACAACGTCGCAATGAAACTGAAAGAAAAATAACGTTAGACCCGCACTCATTGTTGCCTTGTCAAATAAACACAAGCGATAATTAAAACGCTTACTGTTATACATTTTTGCAAGGCAGCACTCATTGTTGCAAAGAGACTATGAACTGACTGAAAGACAATAATATACATTCGTTGTAGTCACTCTCATTGTAGCGGTTATAGAAATAAATTAAAATATACCTGTAGGCAATTTTTAACAATAAATTAATAAATAATAGATAAATAATCAAATAAAGGCAAAAAAGCATTTATTTTGTAAATTAGAAATTAGGCATTTATATTAAAAAAGGCACAAAAGGGCAAGATAAAACTGTGACGTTTCAATCACAAAGGTATAATTCGTACAGATTTACTTTTAAAATGAAGATAGATTTAACACATTTAAAAAGGCATTCTGACAAAGTTCCGATCTCTGATTGATAACCGATTCGTCAAACTGTGTAAAATATACAAAACAAAGATTTAATTTAGTCTTTGAAGGCACTAGAAGATAGGAAAAAATAGCGGGGAATGATAAGCAGAAGATGAAAATATCACTGGTAGTAAGACTGAATATTTTGCATTAATAAGATTTCTCAAATAGAAAATGAATACTAAAATAAAGTAACTGAATATCCTTTAAGCTTAAGAATGAAGTTCAGTTTCGTAAATGATAGGGGAGTAGTGGGTATAGTGAGAAACAAAATATTAGACATATGTATGCAAGTGATAATTCAAGTATTTTTAAAATCAAGTGCAATAGAAATAGACATTAAAACATGGAGTATAATAATACATAAACAAAACTGTTAATAGATAAAGGACATAATATACAATACGTGTTTGTCAAAAAAAATGCAAATGTCTCACTGTTCCCAAGCAGGAGGGTACAGTGAGACACCACAGTGTCTATTAACGGACAATGACATGATCTACATTTATTTCAAAAGAAAAGAAAGCTTGCTGTCTCTTTATCTTGCCATGTTCTGTAGACTTATTTAGAATCATTTTGATGTCTGACTTCGAAACCATTGAAACATCTGGAACATTTGGAAAAGTACATTTTTCATGACATTTAAAAATTTTGCGAAAACATGATATGAATTTTTGGTGACAACAAAGCTTATAATTATAAGAATTTAATGTAATTCTTTATTATTTTTTTAACATTTTCTTAAATTTTTTTGAATAATTTCTTATTTATGAAACCATTAAAACGTAATTTATCCATTATTTTAAGCTACAGTTCCTAAATTGGTTACTACTATGTTCATTTTTAATGTTATTTATTGGTAAATGTAATATAATTACAGTTTGTATTTGCAAATCATTGGTACATGGGAACAGTGAGACGTCTCAGTGTACCCTTCAATGCCATGTCTCACTGTTCCCTTTACGCATAGTTCATTTAAAAATGACGGCACCACTTCAAAATTAAAACAAGAAAGACGAAACCGTGCCAAACATAAATTCAAACACCATAGTATTAGGTAACAAAACATTCATATTTATATCTCATTTGTATATCCAATATAACCTTCATTAAACACAAGCCAAAATTTTACTTCTAGAGTGAAAAATTACGAATTATTTCTTCATCACTCACCTTTATAACTAGAATCAAATCGAGTATGAAAATACTGTTACTTTACTCATGCAACATACAACTCCACTGTTACCAACATCTCAACATCAAAATTTACCATCTAATAAAATATGTCTCACTGTTCTCCCTGTCTTACTGTACCCACTTTTCCCTATAAGGTTATGCAACGATAACAGAACATTTTGTATATCAGCTAGTAAACTACTATTACACTATAACTGTCATTTTTAATGAAAATACGCGTTAAGTTATAAGGTGTTTTCCATCTTGCAGATTATACTACGTTTTGTGCCCTCATTACATGAGAAATAAATCTTAGGTGGCGTCCAAATTACCAGTAACTGCAGTTAACGCTGCGGCTATGTATCATCCGCGGAAACAGACGTGCAGCAAGTATTTCTTGAATCGATCTCAGCACCACAATGTGCTAGAGCCCATACGCAATCACTGGTTAGGGTACAAAAAAGAATAATAATTGTCCTTTCCCTTCTCTTCCTTCTTCATTTCTAACATTTTTCTCCTTCTCGTTTCTCATAGAAATTTTTATTTCTCAACATAATCTCTATTACCATACCAAATTTGTCCCCGATTAAAATATACGACACCGAAATTCCATTCAGTGAATCAGTAAAGAATCTAGGTATTTATATGGATAAAAGTTTAAATTGGAACATTCAAGTTGCAGAAACCTGCAAAAAAGTATTCTCATTAATCCACTCGTTTAGGCGATTGAAGAATTTTCTATCCTTTTCCATGAAAAAAAAAATGTTAGTGCAAACACTCGTGATGCCCCACTTCGATTACTGTGATATTCTGTTTACTGACCTAAGCGTTACTTCGGCGCAGAGACTACAACGTGTTCATAATATGTGCATCCGTTTCGTCTGCAACATTCGCCGGGCTGATCACGTAACACCATCCCTCAAAATGTCCTGGCTCCGTCTATAACAGGAGTCGTCATCTCAGTGCACTATGGTGCAGGCACAGTTTGCTCGCTAGCTCAGTTCTAGCCCTTAGACATCAACTGTGCAGCAGGAGGTGGGGGGGAAGGAATAGGGTGATGGCAGTGGCGTCCGTTCACTTGTTCAACCCTTTTAATCAGTCTTTAATAATCATAATAAACACGGAAGAAACATGTACTTAATTTATTTTAAGAGGAACTGTGTAATAAGTAAACCACTTTTCAGTTTAAGACAAGAAACAATATGTATTTTGCCGTTATGTATTGTATCGGTTTTGAAAGTAAATAGTTTTTTTATATTAAAGTAATTGAGAACTTACAGACCTATAGGCCTAATACATTTTCACTGTTACGAAATATTAAACAAATCGAATCCATTAGTAATATTTAAATCATGTCATCCTATTCCTTTATTCAAGTGTCGTCAATAAAATAAAATTAATTATCCATTTTTTTTATCTGACACTACCGGTATATATCACAAAACCAATTATTTGTTATTATGTATAACATATGAAACATATTATCGTTTCTGTTACAAGGCTAAAGTAGGCTTAAATTATTTTATTATAATGTAAATAACAAATTATAAAATTTATTTTCGCCGTTCGTTAGCATTGGTTTTCCTGGATTTTTAAATCACATTTTAGTTTACGACAACAAGCAAGTTGTACTTTTTCGTTATGTATTGCAGCGGTTTTGAAAGCAAATATTTCCCCCCCCCCCCATATTAAAGTAATTGAGAACTTACAGACCTATAACGCATTTTCACTGTTACAAAATATTAAACTAATCGAATCCATTACCAATATTTAAATCCTGTCATCCTATTCCTTTGTTTAAGTGTCGTCAATAAAATAAGATTAATTATCCATTTTTTATCTGACACTATATATCACAAAACCAATTATTTGTTATTTCGTATAACATATGAAACATATTGTCTTTTCTGTTACAAGACTGAAGTAGGACTAAATTATTTTATTACAATGTAAATAACAAATGATAAAAATTATTTTCGCTGATCATTAGAGATTGGTTTTCCTCGAGTTTTTAATTCGTTTTTCCCTCACTAATCGGTTTATGTTAGGTGTCAGTGCTCGTGTAGAACACAATGGAAGAAGACATTGTAAATTATGGTCAGAAAGTTGGCTTCTGTGATGGGATGCGTTGGCTTGGCTCGACACACTGCACACTGCTACCTCCTCAGACAGCGTCGCGGCACTCCGAACTAGTATGCAGGCCAGTTGACGATGGCTGGCCTAGAAGATCGTAGGAAAATCCACTGTCTTTCCCTTCTCTTTCACATATTGCATTTCTCCACTCCTGTCTATCTTGCGTCTCGTTTTCAAAATTTATCCACCCACCATAATTTAGACACACGATCACAACACTCCTCAATATTATCCATTCCCTCCCACCGAACATCCTCATATCCATCTTCTTTCACTGTGGCTGTTCCTCGGCTTTGGAATTCCCTACCGAGTGATGTCAAGGACTGTCAGACATCAAACCAATTTAAGAATAGACTAACGAAATATTTTTCTAACAATTCTTGTTAACAATAATAGCTCTTTCAGGTTTCTCAATGTTTAATGGTTATATATATCACAGAATAAATATTTAAATTCTCATTATTATTATTATTATTATTATTATTATTATTATTATTATTATTATTATTATCACTATTTCTTACCAATGTTTATTATTGTCATACTAACATTACTTACCCAACTTTCATTATTTACTTTCATGATGTTTTATCGTCTAGATATTAATGTAATAACTATGTAACCAATTGTATTCAATTAGAATTAGAGTCTGGCTGGGTGGAAGAGAAGGCCTTCTGGCCTTAGCTCTGCCAGATTAAATAAATAAATTATTATTATTAATTATTATCCTTCATCCCTCCTATTCCTTCTCCTTTCCGTTCCAGCGATACCTTTCACTTTTCTTGCTTTTCTATTCCTTCCACTTCTTCCTTCTGTTTCAATTCCAGCCACACTACATTCTTCAACTCCTTCCAGTCTTTTTTGTTCTCGTATTTCGTCTCTTTCTTTTCTTCTTCTACTTCTATTACTTCTAACCCTCTCCCCCTTCATCCTCCTAACTTTTCATCTTTATAATTATTCCTCCTACTTATCAAACTACTGTTAATATTCCTCATCTATAGGCCTACAGTTCCCATCTTATTCCTTCTTTTTTCTCTTATTCTATTAATGTCTATTTTCTTCATTATCTTTCTCCTATTCCTTATGCCAGCGTTTCTCAAACTTTTTCGAAGTGGGGACTACTTTTTTAAGTCAGACCAGTTCCGCGGACCACCTTACTCTTGTTCCCTTCGAAAGCAAATTTATCATTTTTGTAACATATTTTAATTCATTTAATTTCATATTAGTATTAACTAATTGTCTTAATGTTAATAGAAAAAAAATCATTTTCGTATTTTATTAAATCAAGGCTATTAGAATTAGGATAATATTTAACTTATTAACTAAACAAAATAAATGTTGGTACTCACATTAATGAGATGGATAAGCCTGCTGATTCTTGCACTGTTCTATATTTGGATGTATGCTGGTAAGCTTAAGTCAGAGATCGTCACATACATCGAGTCGATTTCGGTACTTTGTTTTTATTAGAGTTAGTGATGAATACCCTTTCTCACACAGATACGTAGAAGCAAACTGAATTATAATCTGTAAAGCACCATTGTACAGTTCACTATATTCTCTTTTCACTTATGATGAGGTCCAGAAATTAACCATACCTTCCGCTTGGAATTTCATTTTCAGTCCGATCTCATTCGAGAGTTCAATTAACTGTTCTCTTTCACTCAATGAAAGTTTGTTATTTTCAATATCGCAATGAAAGTGATCACTAACCCAAGAAAATTCGTCATATTTACTTGGAAAATAAGTTTCAAATTGTGACCTCAGAGTTTCGAAATGAGAACATATGTCATTGCATAATTCTTTTCCAATAATGAAATCATTTTCGACCAAAAAAGGCTATAGTGAAAAAATCCTCTGTTTTACGGAACTGACCCACAAACCAAGTTTCTTCTCGAACACTATTTTCTCATGCGTATTGAGAATAGTCAAAGAATTACCCTGTAGAGAGAGATTTAGTTCGTTTAGTTTTGAGAATACAGTATTGAGAATAGTCAAAGAATTACCCTGTAGAGAGAGATTTAGTTCGTTTAGTTTTGAGAATACATCTGGAAGATATGCCAATGTACTTAGCCACATGTCATCAGCTGATGTGCAGGGAAAAGATGGCGAGAAACAAGCACCACGTTCATAGTGCTTTAAATTCCTCTTTTGTTGCTGAGAGTAGAGTGGGAAGTCGGTAGACAGGTGGGGTAATAAATTTCATAAAATGTCACTACTGGCAGAAAAAGTGAATTTGAATTTTATTTTTTCTTCTGTCCTTTTTGAAGGACCACAAGGGTAGACCTCGGGGATCACAGGTGGTCCGCGGACCATAGTTTGAGAAACGCTGCCTTATGCTATTTCCTCAACTATTTTCTGTCTTCATTTTCATTCTCATACTCATTCTATTTCTTACATGAGGGCGTCAGAAGCAAAGAGGTGTAAGTGCAGTTAAGTTATTTTTAAGGAAATGTTGAAAGTACATATTTAAGCTTTCGTAAATTCCGTGAATTTTTTATTTCAATTTTAGTGTGTGATATAGTTAACAGAGATATCCCGTTGCCACTAAAATTTTAGATGCTTTAGCCTGCCCTGGATGCACTTCACTCATGTTCTTAGAAATGTCACTTGTACCCCTTTGCTTCTGATCCTATTCTTCTTCTTCTTCTTCTTCTTCTTCTTCTTGTTCCATTTTACTTCATATTCTTCCTCACCTTTCATGTTTCTTTATCTTCCACCTTCTTTTGCGTCTTATTTCTTCTCATCTATTTGTTTTCCTCTTCTTTCCGCTTTCAATCTTTCTTTTCTCTCCGCAATAAGGATGTAACCAACAAAACTGTAATTCGTGTTTGAGGAGCAAGGAAAAGAATTTCATGGGTAGGCTATATTTCTTTAGTCCTATATTTATTGCCATAACTAGGGACCGGATTTTTATGTAATATCAAGGTGTGAAATATGTACATATTTATGTAAGAAAAATAAGCTGAATATGTACTAAAATATGTAAAATCATGAAAATATTTAATATCAATATGTGGCAGGTATAGGATAGGTAAATCTCTCCAGTTGTGATTTCACAGAGCACCCGACTTTTTTACCGCACACTTGACACATTACTATTTTTCCATCTGTAGTGAAAGCTTCGTCCATCGCAATCCATGATTTTATTTTTGTCGTTAGGGTTGAAGATACAAGGACCATTTTAGTTAGTTAAAAGCAGCAGATAAACTCACTTGCACTTTATACAGTATAAAGTTTATACTGTAAGTACTAAAACTAGAGAACTGAGTGAAATGAGTGACACAACAGTACTGCAAGCACTGTTTCGCTTTACTGGATTAGGAGAAAATAAGAGGAGATGTGGGATACATGCATTTTAGCTGCTCCCTGTAAGAAACAAGTACCTACTAAAACCTCAAACTATAGACATTTACAAACTGTTGTTTGAAAAGTGACATTCCTGTCTCATTCAGAAGGGTAGGATTATTCCAGCCGAGAACCATACTTTCTAATTGCTCCGAAAATCCCATTTCCGTATAGGTCTACTAAATTTAAAATAAAGAGGTCAAGCAATAACCTGAAAGTCTCATGTCAGACTTAACACGGATTTTCCCTGGAACAATTAGGAAGAGGGTGGTTAAGGTTGCAAATTGGATGGGAACGGCTTGTTAAGACGTGTGCAGAACAATTATAGTTCGAGACAAATCATGTCGTCCTCGTCCCATCCACCGCATGAAGGCAACGCTACTTTCTGAGTGATTTTTACGATACAAGGTAGTTGTATGAGAAAGGTTGGCTTTTGTTCACTCATATTTACAGTGGGCGGTATGGGGTGAGAGCCTCTATTACTTCCTGGAACTAAGGACGTTATGTTTCGTCCCCAAATTTATATTTCCTTGGGTAGGTAAAAAGGCTTTTTTAAATCTGTGTATTTCAAATTGTAAACTTCCCCAGCAGAAGTTTTTTTTTTTTTCCTTTTAGAAAAATAAAAATGAATAAAAACCCCAAATAATAAGTAGATTTATGTAATACCAAGCCATAATATATAATGTGGGGTAAATATGTAAAAATATGTAGTATAAAATATTAATATATTAATGGTAATTACAAGAATCGCAAAGATTTGTTATTTATATACGGTTAGGTGGAGAGGAATATAATATGTAATTACATAAAAATCCGGTCCCTAATCATAACCATTTGACTAAACAAGGATACAAGTTTATTTAGCCATTGAACGTAATAATTTATGGTAATAATTTATAATCATCATCGTCCTTGCAGGTATACCTAGTGGCCTGTTACGGTCTCTGTCCATCTTTTCAGGGGGCGTCCCAAAGATCGTCTTCCATGTGGTATATAGCGGAGAATTTATCTTGGGAGTCTGGAACGGTCCATCCTATTGACATGGTTAAGCCATTTTTGTCTATAGTGGTTGAGATGTTCATAAATAGGTGTAATTTTCAATTCTTTTGTAATTAGTTCATTCCTTTTGTGGTCAAGCAAGCTGTAACCGGCAGTCCTCCTTAGAAATCTCATTTCTGCAGTTGTTAGGGGTTGAACATCTGAGTTTCGGACGTCCAGGCCTCACTACCATACATGAGGACAGGTCTTGCTAGAACTTTATAAGCTTTTAACCTGGTATGTTTTTGGGTTTTCGTGGTTGTGAAAACCTGGTTGATGGTTCTTAAGGCTCCATTAAAATGTTAAATATTTTCAGATAAATATTCAGGTAAATATGTCAACTTTTGACCTAAATATTTAAATGAGTTTACCTGTTCCAACATATAGGTTCCAATGCAAATTTTACTCCTAACTGGTTGTTTACCTTGGAACGCCATATTTTTTGTTTTGTTTGGGGAAATTTTCATATTGAAATTTTGTGCTATTATATTCAGGTGATGTATTGAGTATTGTAGCTCGTCTTCATTTGTAGCAAAAAGAACCTGATCGTCTGCATGTAATAATGTATCTAGAGTACAATTTCGGAAGAGCGGGATGTTTCCATGAATTGTTAGTCGCCAATGTCTGATGATGGAGTTGATGTATATATTGAATAAAAGTGGTGAGAGGGGGCATCCTTGACGAACTCCACAGTTTATCGGATTCCATTCGGTATGTTCTGATCCGATAGTAATTTTGATAATATTGTGGTTATATAATTCGTAAATTGTTCTTATAATTGCGTTTGGAACTGAATCATCTGCCAAAATTTGATAGAGGTTATTTCTGTAAACACGGTCAAAAGCTTTTACGTAATCAATAAAAACCCAATTCAGTTTCTTTATTAAATTCCCTATGTTTTTCGATCAAAATCTTCAAAGTAAAATATCCATCTGCGCAAGATCTGCCTTTTCGAAAACCGTTTTGTTCTTCATAATTTATAATAACTGTAACAAACAAATGTTTAAAAAATGTTTAACTTACATCACACATTTCAAGCACCTGATATTCCAGGAAGGTCTTGAATTATTGATTCTCCCATTTTGTTACTTTAATCCACATCTTTACTTTTCTCCTACTTCCATCCATTTTTCCTTCCCCTTGTTTCTCTCCTGCTTCCATCGTCACTTCCCTTTCGCTCATTCTCACATTTATGTTCTTTCCCAATCATCTCGACCTTGCCTTTTCCTTCTCCTCACCTTATGGGTATTTCGACAGTTTCTATTCGACAAATCTGTGTCGTGCACATCTTTTAAGTTGCACCGAGTATCCTTACTGGTGAACGCACTAAATAAAGAGAATATATGGCACAAGGGATCTTAACGACAGTGTCAAAGTCTACATCTAGTGGCCTTTTAATCTAGATGCATCCCTCTTCCCTCTTTCCGGCTCCAAAATGCTCTGCACCCCAAGCCGCCCCGCCCATCGACTGCGGTATGGCGACGTGACAGTGATTCTACTGCAGATGGCTTCCAACTGAACTGTGTGCTAGCTAGCACAGATGAAATACGGAAATGGTTCAAGTCCGTGAACAGATTATTATTATTATTATTATTATTATTATTATTATTATTATTATTATTATTATTATCTTTAAAATGTCGGAGAATTTTTCGTCATATGTTGTCTTCCTTAAGCGTCATATTCGATACTTCCCTGACGATTTACCTGAAGACAATTCTCCAACCCGTCAGTTTTCTGGGCGATCTTCCGTTTTAATTTAATTCAGGCCAGACGTCTGGACTCAACGTTCTGCCTGACCGAGTAAAATTTCAAATAAGACGGGACGTCCACACCGGACCTTAGAGTAATAATGAATACATAGCAAAATCGAAGGTGTATATATATCATAATACACTGTTCTCTTCAATTTACTAAGCACATTGGGAATTAAATCAATGCCTTTTCCAAAACAAGCTATGAAGTTTTTCATGTAAAACAATTTTTATGTCGAAAAGGAAGCAAAATCAAGCAAAATTTATTGTATTAAATGTTTCTGTTTGAAATGCCTAAAAGAATAACCCTCTGAAATTAATTACTTACGGTTATATATGCGAATGCTCAAAATGTTTGTAGGAATTGTTTAAGATAGGCTGTAGAAGCTCCAAAACAGAACTCAAGAATTTCAGCGTAAGATAGAGGTCTCCAATGTTGCCGACAGCTTTTTAGTAAATAAGGACGTTTCTGTTTCAGAATGAGAAATGTAGCTAAGGCATATTTTTAAATTAAGCAAAACGATTTTAACAAAAAATCTAAGACAATGATTTTTCAAGGTAAATATCCGATAGGATCTAAAATAGATATAAATGAAAAAATAATTGAACGAGTTCACGGATTTGATTATCTAGAATGTGAAGTTTAGTTATTTATGACAGAAACGTAAGAAATAAGCTATATAAATTTCAAACGTATACCGATCCATTTAGAAGTACATTGAAAAAGTTAGAAAGTAGGCTATACCATGCTGAAGTTTTGCAAAGTGATGGCTGTACCGACGCTTACATATGGAGCGGAAAATTGGGCCCTTAATACGACAGAAAGTAGAGCCATAGAAAAGGCAGAAACGAGATTCCTGAGAAAAGTTGCTCGATATAACTGTACAGAACATATATGAAAAGAATACAAAGCAGTTCTAATTTAAACGAAATGGCTCAAAACAATAAAGCAAATTGGTAAGTAAGAATGCAATTTAAAAATGAAAGAAAGAAGACGCACACACAAGATGTAGAGATGTCGGAAGATCGAGAAGATGCTGAGAGCTGTGTTCTGAAGGGAAAAGGATCATTGTACTCACCAGGAAGTTGTTACGACGGCGACAATGGTAATGATGATGATGATGATGATGATGATGATGATAGACTAATAATAAAAATTATTATTATTATTCATTTATTTTATTTTTTAATTTAGGTTATTTTACGACGCTTTATCAACATCTTAGGTTATTTAGCATCTGAATGAGATGAAGGTGATAATGCCGGTGAAATGAGTCCGGGGTCCAGCACCGAAAGTTACTCAGATTGGGCTGAGGGAAAAACCCCGGAAAACCTCAACCAGATAGCTTGTCCCAACCGGGAATCGAACCCGGGCCACCTGGTTTGGGCATTTATTTTATGATATTTATGTGCTGGACAACTGTTATTGGCGAGTAAAAGACCAGCAAAATGTAGAAATTAATACAATAATAAAATGAACAACAACGAAACAAATTTGCTATGTAACAGTGACAATAAAGACAAATTTAAGAACATGTTTCAATGGTTAATTTACGACAAACAATACTTTTAAATTTATAGTAAGAAGTTCAGAAAAATATTACAATTTTGTGTAGAAAAACTTTACAAATGGACATTGCCATGATACTGTATAATACTTCTATACCAGACCTGCAGAACTGTAGCTCCTCAGAGCAAATCTTTACTCCCCTTTCTTACCCCTCCCACCTTTTCTACCAGTGCGGTCATGACCTTCTAGTTATGCTCGGCTGCATCAACGGCAGGTATACAATACGCTATCAAGAATAACGAATGAACAGATAATAAAATCCTTAGGAACATACCTTTAGAAAGTACGAGAAAAATGAATGAGGGAAATAAATAAATTAAAGGACATGTAAAATACATTTTAAAATATATATCATAATGTAAGAAGGTCTACCTATATATATCGTCCTATTACTAGTAAAGTCGATTAAATACACTTTTTGTGTAAAATAAGTACAATCCCTGACATGTCTTTCCGTGCTCTGTATTCTACTAAAATGAAATAAGTCCGAATTGTTGCATGCAGGCAACAAACCAATTACTTTATTTGAAGAATTTATTATGATTTTTCGTGCATTAATATAGTTTTAATTCCTGTCTTTACAAAACTTGTATTACTGGTCTCAACTGGTTTTACTAGTAATAGGACGATAAATAAATTGCACGTTGATAAGTGAGTGATAGTTATATGATCGGATGTCAATGCTGTCATTCAACATTGTAATGCACTCCAAATAAATACATAAATAAATAAATAAGTAAATAAATAAATAAGTGAATAAATAAGTGAATAAATAAATAAATAAATAGGCCTAAATAAGTAAACAAACAAATAATACGCGTACTGCAGTTTAAAGAGAACTGGAACGTGGCAAAATCTAAACCCGTGAAAAAACACTACTTTCAAAGTAAATGGGAATATGATTATTTTGTTGTTCAAGACGAAAAATTGCTTGTTTACTGTGTCCCATCCAATTTATTTCCACTCGTCATTTCAATATTAAACCACATTTCAACAAAGTCCATATTAAGAATTATGGAATGCACGAACTTTCGGGTAAGTTCATTATTACGAACTGTATATTGATTATTTATTTATATACTGTAAATCTGAGGACGTCACTCGTTGCGTTCATTTTGAATTGAAATTAATAATGACTTTCAAGGTTCATTACTTAAATACTATAAATTTATGTTTCCGTAGGTGATGATAGGAGGAAAGTTTTCGAAAATCTAAAACAGGTTAGGTGCAAAGAAATCTCAAAGAAACTACCGACAGGAAATCTAGCATAATTGTAAACCTTGAAACGAGATAACGCACAATAAAAACAATTTATTACAATCCTTTTTAAAAATTACATGCCGCCACTGACGGCCAGAGAATGTAAATAACTCTACGCGGCAGTCGATCATCCCCAATAGAAGTGGATTGAGGCAGACGTCATATTTTCCCTACTTACGAGTTCTGCAGGCCTGACCTATACAATGAATGAATCGAAATCACTTACATGCATGTTAGCATTTTTAATGCATCTGGAGACCGGAGAGAAAGATTTAGAATTTCTAAAATATAAAAGTTTGTTAAGTCTCATAATAATAATAATAATACTTACTGGCTTTTAAGTAACCCGGAGGTTCATTGCCGCCCTCACATAAGCCCACCATTGGTCCCTATCCTGAGCAAAATTAATGCATTCTCTATCATCATATCCCACCTCCCTCAAATCCATTTTAATATTATCTTCCCATCTACGTCTCGGCCTCCCTAAAGGTCTTTTTCCCTCCGGCCCCCCAACTAACACTCTATATGCATTTCTGGATTCGCCCATACGTGCTACATGCCCTGCCCATCTCAAACGTCTGGATTTAATATTCAATAAATAATAATAATAATAATAATAATAATAATAATAATAATAATAATAATAATGAGGTGAAAACAACAACCTGGTACATCTCTGACCAGAAATGAGGGTATTAACAGGAGCTTCTATGGCGAAAAGTCATAGCAGGATGTCTGCAATAAAATTGGGTCCACGGATTTGACTGCAGCGCCTGAAGCAGAAAGGACACTTTGCAGTGTCAGAAAACTTTGTTAACGTAAATTCTGGGATAAAACCAAGGAAATCATGTTAAAGAACTTCTGGATACTAAGACATGCTTTAAAATACTGAAGTCCCACCGCTGCAACAGTTCCCTTCATACATCTCACTCATCCTATTAGGCCTACCTAATTTACATCACACAGAAGCATTAATCGCTACTGCGTCGAGACGACGCGATGGTTTGGGTCACTTTTTACACCGAACCTCCGCAACGAACTATACAGACGTGCGAACAAAGAAGTCTCTATATATCACGCAAGGATTTTAAAGTTTAGAGAAGCTGTAAATCACCCGTGGCACTCGAGTGCGTTCTATTAGACCTTCATTCCACACAGCTCCCTTTTATAAGGGAATGAAAAGCTGCAACACTGAACGAGGTCACAGAACGTATACATGCATGAAAATATTCAGCCAATAAGACAGTCACTTAATAGGAATAAAGAAAAAACAGAGAGAGACAATGAGTCAGACAGGGATGCCAATCTAATGTCCATTGTTTTAAAACTAGGTATATTTCTACTAATCTAAAATATACAGAGTATTTCCGAGGTCGTTTCATGCAAAACAAGTTAAGTGCACAGCCAGATTTCCATCTAATCACTTTAATTTCTTCCCGCATTTGTGCAGGAAACAAGTTTTTTGCACCTTCAAATTTGTTCACGAAACAAATCTTCGTGCGTACGCATTTGCTCAGGAAACAGCTGAGTATGAAGATGACGCTGTCAGTCAAGAAATAATAATAATAATAATAATAATAATAATAATAATAATAATAATAATAATAATAATAAATTTATTTATTCTGGTGGTGTTAACCCTTTCTTACCTATAGATACCATATGGCAATAATTAACTTTATAGCATTTATATAGTTGTGTGTTACATATGAAGGTAAATTTTGCTGGATAACTTCTACTTCAATACATTTTCATCAATATAGTTTTGTTTCAAATGTTGCGACTCCCGTAACTTGGTCAATGAATTGGTCCTAATACAGCTATTCGTTTCAACATGGATTGCTTGTAAATTTAATTTGGGTTAGAAAGGGTTAAGGCCATCAGGCCTTCTCCTCCACGCCACTTCGAGAGCGACAGAGGTTTTCACAGTGATAAGTCGGTGTTTATAAGTGAAATAAACATCGGCGATTCAATGATCGGGCAGAAGATGTGCAGGAGACAGCAAGCGAGTACGAGGTGAGTCGAAGTATCATGTTTACATGGTTCTGTGTACTGCTAGAAGTTTCGCCCAGTTATTGTCAGATATTCGCTGTTGACCCTAGGGCAGTAGGTAGCATCTTGTTAAGGTGTATGGTGAGAATTTTGTATAAATGTAAGGTACAAACTTACAAACAGAAATATGTTGAGTACTGTTCCTGGGATTTTGGTCAATAAAAAACATCACAGAGAATTGTTATTAATTCATTTCTTTAGAAATGATCCTACTTAAAATGTAGATTTAAACTGACGATTTATTATTTTATCTATGCTGAAAACATATATTTTTGTATAACAATAATAAGTCATCAGGAAACATCCAGCATAAATCGAAATAGCATCCACAAATTTTGTCCTTCCTGTCAAATTAATGAAAATGGACTTAGCTCGTTTTGGGAGAAAGCTCTTCAATTATTCTAAGACATACATGGGCACAATTTTCGGTTGCGTGAGGCACTCGATTTGAAATAGTTTGTTTACTAGGAGAGGAGACTGCAGAGTAGGATGGGAAATATAAACTGCTGTGACCTGCGTCACCTTATCGTAATCGCTAAGGCGGTCAGTGGCGAATTATTAGGAAAGCGCTTGGTTAACGTGAGAGACTCGAAAATTTTTATTCAATTTGGCAAATTAATTCGGCAGCTTTAATCATAAACCTCTTTACTATTTCTCCATCATTGAATTGATTTAAATCACAGGCGAGAAATTACGTAACTAGCCAATAATATTCCATCACGCTGTCTACGTTTATTTTCTTGAATATTCAGGCTTTTATCAAGATTACTTCATAGATTTGCACGTTCTAGACCTAAAATAATTTCAGAAAATCATATTTCGTTTTCCACGCACATTTGATATTTTTTTTATAAATTTCTTTTGGAAATAATACGTACAAACAACATTTAATTCTTCGTACCTTTTAATTCAGCGTGTTTAAGGTATAATGTCGTATTTAGTATACTATGCAAATGTTAAGATCATAAATTCTCTTCGGAATAGTACGAAAAATAACATTTAATTTGTCTTACCTTCTAATTCAGCATGTTCTTTATGACATAAGGAGTAATGTCGTTGTATATTAAATTTATTAACGCCTAATAGGATTTTCGAGCATAACATACATCGAATGTTCTCCCCTTCTAAACAGCAAAAAAACTCTTCCTCCCATTTGTCATGAAATAATCGTTTTCTAATGCGTACACACTGCTTTGATAATGCCATTATGCCACCACTGATATTGCTTATGAAAGTGATATAGAACCTGCCCACGCCTAGGAGCTATGTGAGGGAGGAACGGGGACTGTGAAGGTGATGTCACTCAGAGCGATAAGCTCTGTGAAGGTCAGTGAGGCATTATTTCTCAAGTGAGGCACGATGCCCATCCATGTTCTAAGATAATAAATTGTAATCATAGTGCAATATTTTATTTGCAATAATTTCCTTAGTACAGGTTGCGTTCTGTGATGGTTACAACAGTTCTCGGAATAAAATTTTTCTCTGAATCGTATTTGTACAGAAAAGCTGACCTTTTTCTTCTATAGTTCCTTTACCGAGAAGCCGTACAAAGTTATAGTAAGGCCATGATGTAAGACTTTACAGCAGGCAACTGTTTTGTTAACACCCTGCAGAAATCTGGGTCAGAAAGACACAGCACCTCAGGAACTGAAAGACGTGGGAGTAGAACAGAATCAAAATGGACGAAAGATGAAAGGCCCTTGTTTGTTAGGAACGGAGTGTGATGTAACGAGGAGGGGTACAAATTAGTTCATTTGTTTCCGGGTCCTGTAGTTGTGCTGAGTGTATTTAATATTAATGGATATTAACACACAGCCTTCTCGTTCCACGACAGTGGTCTCCTGCAGAACTGCCTAATGGAAGGCTCTGTGTCAAATACAGCCGAGCTAGCATGCGATTTGAACAGACTGGCATTCCTGCGACATATTTTACGTAGTATGTCCTAATTTGTATAACATTTCATTTATTACATTACTCATAAGGAGAAGTTGCGACATTGATGTCACAGGTTAGTTTGGGGATTTCTTTTCGTGAAAGTACATCGAAAAAGAGACAACACGTGTTTAGGTGCTCTCTCTATCATAGGTTGAAATCTATACTAATAATAAATCTGTAGCCGAAATTTTTCTGGTAATTTTCGCTTTTCCAAACATAATTGGTGTTAACATGTATAATTAACCATCCTGAAACCGAAAATCGCTGTTTTGAAATTTTTGTTTGTATGTCTGTATGTCTGTCTGGATGTTTGTTACCTTTTCACGCGATAATAGCTGAACCGATTTATATGAAAATTGGAATATAAGTTAAGTTCCTTGTAACTTAGATTTTAGGCTATATGGCATTCAAAATACATTATTTAAAAGGGAGGTTATAAGGGGGCTTGAATTAAATAAATCGAAATATCTCCCTTATTATTGATTTTCATGAAAAATGTTACATAACAAAGGTTTCTTTAAAAATGATTTCCGATAAGTTTTACTCTAAGCAAAATTTTGATAGGACTCATATTTGATGAGATAAATTAGTTTTAAAATTAAAATAACGATGCCACCTATTGGCCTGTAACGAAATGGAAATAAATGACTTCATCTATAAAGGGCCTTGGACAACAACAATCGAAAGTTATTAAACATTGCCTACAGAGAATGTTTCTGTGTTTGTATGAAGTAATATTGAAAGTTAATTATATACAAGACTTTTAAAATAACTATACAATACATTTTCACCATCACCTCAGATTATAGCGTTGTTGTTCCTGCAATAACTCCTATGTGCAAAATATAAAAATTTTGAGTAGGAAGAAAAAACACATTTATTCATTCCATGGAAATGGTACATAGAAGATCGTGAAGTCTTACATTTTCGAAAGAAAGAAATATAATTATATATCACTATATATGCTATATCACTATTTAAGTTATTTGAAGGGTTCAGAACCATAGTGGGCCAAGCGCCATTTACTGAAGACGTAAAAAACAAGGGTTAAAATTATGTTATTAGTCCATAATTCAATGGAAACATATAGCAAGTAATAAAGTATACACATTAAAACTAAAAGATATGTCAATCTTCATTAAACTATGGTTGCATGTAATAACAATAAAAGAAACATGTTAAAGGAATTGTCATTGCACCAAATGAGTGGTCTCTGGGTCAAAATGATCGCATTTTAATTTTTGAAATACAATTTATATTAAGTAACATATTAAACGATTTATTCTTCTATCAAACACGAATGTTCCCTGGATCAAATGTCCTATTTTAATTATGTAATTACTTTATATTTATTTCTAACGGGTGCAGCGGAGCGCACGGGTACGGCTAGTTTTCCCATAAAAATTAATATACAGTATTACATTTATAGTGTAGGCCTACTCATATTAGTCGCGTTTCTAATTTAACATTTTAATGCGAAAGAATTTTTTTAACCGTTAACAATAAATTCAGTTATAAGTTATTCTCAAGGCATTTAAGTACTTAAATTTAATTTTCTTCCGTTACTTCATCCAGGAATTCGACAATTTAAGAATAATTTAATCTGCAAAAAAATTGTGTACATTAATGTAATAATAGTATATAATAAGTTTCATACCCTATTGTTTGTACAACAGAATTATAAAATAATATTAATAAAATGAAATAAAATAAATATTAATGAATTAATATCGATTTTATAATAGATGCAAACAATGAACACGTAAATCTGTGAAAACAAAAGAGCGCAGGTTATTAAACTAATATTATATTGTAAAGATTTTCAGCAACAATAAAGGCTGCTTATAATTCTGGTATACAAAAAAATTATTTAATTTAACTAACGTGATATGATGACAGTTGAACTTCCGTATTCGCTGTCCGACAGTGAACGGGCAAGCTTGCTGTCGGCTTTGGATTTACAGCAGGGAATCACCATAACAGGTCTTATTACTGTATGTCGGAGGTAATACGTGAGAAATAAGAATGATATTTGATCGTGTTACGGCAATCGAGTCAGAATTCAATTCTGGATTTACTTTAGCACTTTATGAGTGTTTTGACATGGATACATCTATAAGTTCGATCTAGTAACAGGGTGCATTCCAGATAGTCGACAAACACTTTTTCACGAGTGTTTTGTGGAGCCATAATTTCCAAACTACACGACACAAATTTCAATGAAGTAAACGGCTATCGATAGACGAAGAATCAATGTATAATCAACATAACCTTGAGTTACAGTGGCGATACGTGAGAGAGAAGTTGAAGCAGGAATTGACATATTGCGAGGCAATGTAACTCGAGGATGCAAAGCGACAGAACGTTTGTAATGGTGTCAAACGATTCGTAACTAATCAGGCTGCAATCTCAATTGAGCAATAATCAGGACATGTTAAATTGAAAAAATCCGCGAGTGAATTTTGAGTGGAGAGAAGATTCATAATGTCGAGGCATATGCAGTGCACATGGCAGTAGGCGTATAAGCCACGATTAGTAAACGATAGAGCACGATGCTTATTATAGCAACTAACATGTTTACTGTCAATGCATACAAGATGGCTACTTCCAAGAGTCAAAGTACAGCGAAGATATACCGTGTTTCCAGAATATCTGGAAAGAAGAGATGTTGTCACTCCTGATGGTTACGTTAACTACACTTCTATCAGCGACGTATTTATGCATAAAACTTGCGACTTTCTCCGATAGAGCCTACTCAGACTTTTTGTGTAAAGATGGCTTTGTTTATCAAAATCAATGCAAGTGTACTGTCAGTTTGTCGATAGACTTTAAGACAAGCTCAGAATCTGTCATAAGGCTGATATACAAAGCTATGCGGTATTTTCAAGGGAAATATATTATGGTATTGCTTTTTTACCGTGAATATAATATATTATATTTATTTTAACTACCAGAAAATTAGTTCTTATTTAACTAACGCTATGGTTTCGCTATAGCGATCATTGTCGAGCGAACAACGTTAGCGATTAACGCTCAGCGTTCAACGTCAGCTGAGCAGTTTCCTCACAGCGAACATGGCGTCCTTGCTACCGAAAGTATATGTCATGAGAAAATTTGCTTAGCACTGTTCGGAGACAATTCTGTTGAATCATTTAGCGCAGCGGTCATCTGCACAGTGCACCCTCGGTCTAGCGTCTTTTACTCGCGGATAAGAGGAGCGGTGGTAAATTGCACTGGAATTCTAACTTCCTGTATGTAAACCGCGAGAATAGATCTCCAGACTTACAAGCAACAAGGGACAATGTAGGCCTACAGCGATGACGAATCAATTTTTAACAAATATTTTGCACACGTGTTTTATGTGTGTCCATATTTTGTATACTGCCATTCAATGAAAGCCTCAAGGTCCTAATTAAGGGAAATTCCATTAGAGACATGCCGAAAAGTCGAAGGAATGGGCCCAAATTATTTTAAGGTGAGAACCAGGTAAAGAAAGCAGAGGTATACGTCCTCTTATTTTCAAAATAATATTACCTCTATAGGGCAACCTCACCTTGTAAGTTGTTTGTCAGTAAAAACTGACCGGCCTGTGTTCAAGTTTTGGCGAATTATTATTGTGAGAATAGTAGGAGAACAGACTGCTGTGGGGTAAGTGTTCGATGACAACTTAGATTTCCAATACTTTTCATTGTATCGTTACATTCATTATCGAATGCAATCTAAAAACCTTTATTTAACTTACGATTTTTCCTGCTTCTACAGCAGCGGTGGCGAAAATGTAATCGTGCGCCGAGCCACTGTGTAACCTGCAACGTGCATAGCACCTATGGAGGGAGGCGGACACTGGAAGGGGAAGTGAAGCAACTGTCTGACTTATTAACGGATTTTCATTTTACTTACGTCAAGCACTTAAATATAATTTTATAGAGTATAAGGTTACAAACTAATGTTTAGTACGTGTAACGAAGAAAGAAATGAATAATAAATGAACAATATCACAACCTAAAATTGTCTTCAGAATGTCTCTGCGATAGAGTTTCAAAATCAGGAATTATGTCACTTACTGCCAGTCGTAGTTGATCACGAAGGTATTTGTCTGTCAGTCGTGATCTAAATTTGGTTTTTACTATTTTCATGGTTGAAAATAATTTTTCACAAACGTAAGTTGTAGCGAACATGACTTCAACAGAGCAAGCGAAAGAACGAAGCTTCGGATATTTATTTTTTGGAAAAAGATTTGAAAGTTCAACATTTGTCAAGTCCTTACATCTAGCTTTCATTTGACATCACGTAGTAAATCACCGAGTTCAAATTGAAGAGCTAACCGCATTATTCATACATCTGCTGAAAAAGGGTCAACGTATAGAGATGATGATGATGATGATGATGATAACAATAACACTTAACCTTTTAATGTTTCATCAGTAACATGTAGTATAATGCCGTTTTATGTTATCAACAGTTTTCCTCGTAATAGTTGTGAACAAATCATACATTTAATATTCTCATCATATTGACAGCAAAAAAAAAAAAAAAAAAATGCGTCCTCCCATCCCACTTGGAACTTTCGTACATTGTTTCGAGAGAGACATATGCCACTCGCAGGTCAGAGACAAATACAAATGGAACGGAGTTTGACTCCAGTGCGTGAGAGGGTGGGGGAGGGGTGGCGGAGGTTAGAAGCAAGCGAAATGCACAGCTATCACTGCGAGCCACAATGTCTCGCGAGTCATGTTCTCGCCACGGTTGTTCTACAGCATTGCCTCTCTTGACGACATATTACAGCTTTCAATACCTCCCGGTAGCTCCGCCCTAAAGCAAGAAGCTAATCATTGTGTGGAGAAAGTCGAGTGTACAGCTTCCTCTGTGTAACGCTAACGAGCACGGACCGGTGCAAATATCGCGAGGAAACACGACCTCTCAGGATCCGCTGGTATGTGAAGACGGTATTTAAGCCCTCTTTACTGTTAAAGGACTCTCTATCTCTGAGGCATATACCGTCTGAAAATCCACCCGTTAGTATCTCATCTCACCCTCTTTCTCTCGTCTGATTCTCTGTAGGAAAAAAATACTCCTACGTTTTTATGTCGTGGGTGGCTATCCTGGAGGTTTTCTTCCAAGAAGGTCATATTACGATTCTGGCAAAGTCTCTCTTCGATTATTCGGAAGATATGATCGCTCCAGTGTGTTTGTTGTAGACCATCAACACATATCTTTCCATTTATATCAATATCTGGTAGATAAGCATGACGCCGGTGATAAGAGTCTTTATTGTTTTCATTGCAATTGAACTTATTCTTTTTTAATTCGGTTAAGGGTGTCGGACTGAAATTAGTCCCATGGTTAGGTTTATATCTGCACTTCATGAAATTGTTTAGCTAAATTACATTACTTTGATGCAGGAAGGTCAATACTGATCTCATAGGCCCTGCTGCTGCTCCAATGTTACTGAATCATGTTATAGTATTAATAGTAATTTATTTAACAGCGCTTTGATTGCGTAAGTTATTTTGCGTTTAAATAAAATGTGGACGAAAATGGGCGTCACATTTTTCTGAAAGCACATTAGCAGGGACAACTCTATTTTACGTGGCGTAAACTTGACTATTGGTGGGATGTGATTTGAAGACCTGTTATTTTATTGCTGTGATAGGTTTGTCTGTCATTGGTTTCGACTCTGATTACAGTTCCAAAATAACATTTTCGAAAAATCATCTCTTCCCGATATTTGACTCACAGCGATGGCCACTGATGTACGCAGGCTACTACTGTTCTCCAACCAGGTGATCAACCGTGAAAGGAATGTGCTTACTATTGCGTCATCTATTGGAGCGAAGTAGATAGATTATATTACCGTTATAACGTCAGTTTAAAAACCATGCGCTCTCCTGCATATGTTATTTCCTGTATGGAGAGATTAAAAGACCAGGAGATTAACAGTGATCTGATTTTGTAACTAGGGTAGTATCAATATATGTGTAACAATGTTATTGTTTGTGCTGTGAGAGCTAGCCGATAGAGATACGAGTACCCACGTGTGTGACCTTATGACATCTTATGGCATCAAAGTTCATTCACAGCATTACCCCGCTTCGTCTCAGTCCCCAAAGACTTTCTCGTGGTTGGAGTACAGTACAGTATGTGACAGCTCCCGAGTCCACACAACTGCAACTCAGAAGATTAAACTGAAGGACAACATAAGTGGGATCTAATTTTCATCCCATTCAAAACACAGCACGAAACTGTATATTAGAATTTGTGTGCAACTGATACTATCGAGTTGGCTCCCATTCGTGTAGCGTGGGCAAGTCTCTGATACTGAAGCTATGCACTCGATAATAATTATATTCTCCCACGAATGATTCACTTAATCATTCGTAAACATTCTTGGACTAATATACGCACCCACACATCGCGATAACAGAGCTAAGTGCGTTTTTTTTTTTCAGTATATTCACTGTTGTTGATATGACATGGCATCGGTATATCAATTCAACTCGCAGAAGAGTGATAAACCTAAATCTGTCGGCTCATGATGAGAAACAGGGGTAAGTTATTCCTCGTGGTTTGTTTAGGGACAAGTAGATGGCAGTGATATTGAGTTCTGGACAGAGCAGTGTATATTAGAGAGTACAGCATTCTCGGCGGCGGTGGCCATATTTACTCCTTGCTCGGCACAGAAGCATAAGCAGTAATGCTAGAAGGAAGGTCATTAAAGACGGATATCATACATGTTGTTGTGGTTTATTGAATACAGGAGACAAGGATTAATAAACATTATTGTCATAGTGAAATGACTCTTAAGTGATAACACTTTATTAATTATGTTATGTCCATTTCAATAGGGATAACATCAGCAATTTTCTACTGCAGTTCTCGTATCAACACTTCGACTGCCACATTTACCAGATTGTTGTAGTGCATTTGCTATCCCCTAACAGAGAATTTTCTTAACAATAAATATATTCTAGTCCTAAAATACAGCGATAAGACTTTTTGAAAAATATTATAACAAGTTGGGAACGTATGAATTGAAGTGTTAATGAATAAAGACTTCAAATCCTTTAGTGTCAACTCATTTTCTACCAACGTTACAAATTTTCCTGCATTAAGAATTATATCGAACACGAATTTACAAGGATACAGAAGTAAAATTTCCTTGTACGACTTGAGAGTCACTAAAATTTATAGATTCATCCCTGTTATCAGTTATTAGAGATGAAAAACAGTTTTCACAAATACGAGGCTATATTTATTTTGTTTTATTTTGAACAAAACTGATCCCAGCAAATAGTAAAGAGCTTGTTTTCACTCAATGTTGTCAATATCTCTAGTTTCAGTTAAATTACAATTTAGTCTATATCAATTTCCTTTTGCCCACATTCATCTACACTATAACTTTGTGTTTCGGGTTTACTTACATCTGTACCTAGAAACTCAACTAATTATTCAGAATCGCGAACTGCATAATTTCCATGCTTCGTTTTTGAGAAAAACTGAGAAATCGTAATGCAATTTTCAATTCTTTTGGATCCGGGATTGGATTTATGGAACGGACAGTAGAAAATAAATTTTCTAACGCATCCTGCGTGCGTCTATCTTGCATAAGATATTTGAAGTTCGCTTTATTAAGACAACTTTCATGAAAAGCAAGAACTGTTTTGTTACAGTATTATACCAGTTTGGAATAGTTTCCAACGTTCGCTTTTGCCCACATTGATATTTTCAATTATAAATATTATGTCATTACTTACTTATGGCTTTTAAGGAACCCGGAGGTTCATTGCCGCCCTCACATAAGCCCGCCATCGGTCCCTATCCTGTGCAAGATTAATCCAGTCTCTACAATCATATCCCACCTCCCTAAAATCCATTTTAATATTATCCTCCCATCCACGTCTCGGCCTTCTCAAACGTCTTTTTCCCCTCCTGCTTCCCAACTAACACTCTATATACTTTTCTGGATTCGCCCATACGTGCTACATCCCCTGCCCATCTCAAACGTCTGGATTTAATGTTCCTAATTATGTCAGATGAAGAATACAATGCGTGCAGTTCTGCGTTGTGTAACTTTTTCCATTCCCCTGTAACTTCATTCCTCTTAGCCCCAAATATTTTCCTAATTACCTTATTGTCCACACCTTTGGAGTAACAGTTAACGGATCTAGCCACGAAACCAGGTGGCCCAGGTTCGATTCCCGGTCGGGACAAGTTACCTGTTGAGATTTTTTCCTGGGTTTTCTCTCAACCCAATAAGAGCAAATGCTGAGTAACGTTTGGTGTTGAATCTCGGACTCATTTCACCGGCATTATCACCTTCATATCATTCAGACGCTAAATAACTTACTAAGAAACTACCTTATTCTCAAACACTCTTAATCTCTGTTCCTCTCTCAAAGTGAGAGTCTAAGTTTCACAACCATACAGAACAACAGATAATATAAATGTTTAATAAATTCTAACTTTCAGATTTTTTGACAGCAGACTACATGACAAAATCTTCTTAGCCGAATAATAACAAGCATTTCCCATATTTATTCTGCATTTTATTTCGTCCTAAGTGTCATTTATATTTGTTACTGTTGCTCCAAGATATTTGAATTTTTCTACCTCTTCGAATTTCTAATTTTTATATTTTCATTTGGTACAATATTCTGGTCACGAGACACAATCATATACTTTGCCTTTTCGGGAATCTACTTCTATACCTATCGATTTACTTGCTTTGAGTAAAATTCCCGTGTTTTCCTAATAGTTTGTGGACTTCCTCCTAGCATATTCATGTCATCAGCATAGACAAGAAGC
The DNA here is from genome assembly GCF_040183065.1 of Periplaneta americana. Lineage (NCBI taxonomy): Eukaryota > Metazoa > Arthropoda > Insecta > Blattodea > Blattidae > Periplaneta > Periplaneta americana. The sequence goes on along the minus strand of NC_091132.1, from coordinate 117,309,589 downwards.
TGTAACCCGTTCAATTCCAAACTTTCTCTGTTATCCTGGCTTTCTTAATGACATATTCTAAAGCAAAGTTAAGAAGTAAAGATGATAGTGCATCTCCTTGCTTTAGCCCGCAGTGAAAATGTTATGTTGTTGAGAAAATCGTTGAAGTATATTCCTGCTCTTGTTTGTGACTTAATGCTAATTTTGTACAACGACAATTGATTACACATTGATTAACTACACAACAACATGACATTCTTCAAGATAACGATGGAATATCACACTAGAAACCTGTGTGCCTACGCAAGTCTTGCGGTGTACTGAGTCTCCGCAGGAGTAAATATGGCCGCCGCGTCGGCATTTGTCGGATCAAATGAATGCGGTACTCTCCAATATACACTGTTCTGGTTCTGGACGACTTGGAAATTTACAGACAGCAAACGGAACCAGTGTTGCCAATTCAGCGGTTTTCCTGCTAAATCTAGCTTTTTTTGGATAACCATCTCGCGGGTAAAATTATATTATCCCGCTTAGCGGGAATACTAGCGGTTTTTAACCTTTAAAATTTCTGAAATGAAATTCATATTAGCATTATAAGCGGCTTTCATAATTACGTTTAATTCATTCAGTTGTGTACTGTGAAATAATGGATGTGTTAATGTAGTGATAATTCCATATTATATATGTTACCGTTAAAACCCGAAATCCGTCAAAACCAGTTTCAGCTAGTAAAAACTAGCTTAAGCAAATAAAGATAGAAAGTGAGTTTTCGTATAATCTAGAATCAATGTCAGGTTAGATTTGGTTTGTTTAGGTTTTTGTTTGGAAAAAGCCTAAAAAAAAAACTATAGATCTTACGAAAATTCGCTTTCTATCTATCTATATTTTAAAATTGCTTTTTACTAGTTGAAACTGGTTTTGTCGGATTTTGGGTTTTAACGGTAACATATAGTCTATAGTGCAATAAGAATTTAAATAGGTTCTGTCTGTGATAAAAGTGTTCAAAATTGCTTGATAGCGCCACATTGGGAACGATAAAAGTGTGCAATATTCGTTACATTGGCGGGCGGATGCTCTATCTTGGCCATTATTATTATTATTATTATTATTATTATTATTATTATTATTATTATTATTGTTGTTTAATAATAAGTATACATTAAAATCTAGAGATATTTGCTAGAAAATCGCGGGTTTTCGAAAGTCATCTAGCGGGATTATACGAACAACTGTTGGGAACACTGAACGGAACCCCACAATCGCCAAGAATCACCCGAACCAGAGCCTTCTTCAGTTACAAGTCGGAGCCATACGTCGGAAACATCGGAGGCCTACCACACAGAACACGTGTTTGTGCTAATGCCGATTTTCAGTGTAAATTAATGTTACAATATAAGCGTGTGTCGATGGAATTATGTTCGTAGTCGTACCAAACGTTAATTGTTGATGTATTATAAACTAAGTGCGTGTTGGCGATAAAAACAAGACAATAAATGAAAATATGGCTGCAGTCTTTGGCAGATTTTACGGTTATTATTAATGACGAAATGATTTAAGAATTCTTCTAAATATTAAATATTGTATAAACTACATTTTTATAGTCTTACTTGTGGCTTGTGGTGTATCAGAATTCTAGCCAAATTGTTGGGTCTCGCCTGCTATATCAATAAAGTCACGCCGTTGATTTTCAAGTTCATTGTAAACAGCTGTTTTGTGATCCCATAAATGTTGCAGTTTTGTTGCAGATTCGGAATGCCTGCTATACGTCAGAACTGTCTATATTTGTAGATGCATACACTCACTTTGTTGGTTTTCAAGGTCTGTTTATTAATATTATTTCTTTTGTAATACATTAGTTATAAACATGTTTCTTTTCACTTCGTATTTACAGGATTTAAAGTTCACCGAGTTTACGCTAATTGGCACGTACTTAATAGATAATTATGTGTTTTGTTACGTATTATGTTGAAGGTATGTTTCTTCATTTTTATACATCTTTATACTTGACCTTGGCCTTGGCCTATTTAAAATTATATCTTAGAAAAATTGTAACAAATAATTTAGAATAACAGTATTGTTATGGTAACTGGCGAGGTTCAAACTAAAACTGGCTTCCTGGGCATCTGAAATATTTATAGAAAAGCACGACAGATAATCACATGAAATTAAAATGTATATGATATCCTAGACCTTTCACGTCGGAGGTGAAACAATATAAAGTGGCAAAACATTGTCAATTTACTAGCCACATAATGGTTAATTGATTGGAATAGGATACTGCGAGAGTACGTCGTTATTTTATTTATTTTTGGTACAAGTAACATTTATTTATTTATTTATTTATTTTCCCTTGTACCATCAATAAAAAAACAGTATGTTTTTAATTTTTTTAAGTTATAAGTGGCTGTATGCAAGTACTTACGCGGTATTCTGAAACTCAAATAAAATACCATTTCGGATTCCGTAACAAATTACGTACATCAATACACTGAATCTTGATCATATGCACTTAGTTTTGTATCAATTAATGTCGAAAATGTACATGTGATAACAAAATCAAAGCACTAAAAAGTCAAACGTCATGCCTTTATTTCGCCTCTTCCCGCCTCCACTCAGCGTTGCCAAACCTACCGATGATCCGGCTTGTAATTGAAGATGGCTCTGCCCGAACACAAAAATCACACTGTGATAAAATCGCTATTATCTGTCACAGCGATTTTTCCGAGCTGTCACGGCAAAATCCTGTCACACCACACCGGTAAACGTGACCCGCGATTAACAGCTTCACTACCCTCCAGTAAAGAGCCATGCTAAGGATTTTCTCGCCATTTAAAATCCATTGCTCTGAATAGGGTTTGAACTAGGCCAGCATAGTAATCAACACCAAATACCACCCGATGTTATACTAGTTAATTACAGGAGTGTGTTTCTCCTATTGCCTATATGTAACGATCTCAAATTACTTTCAGTAATACCGACAGACAACACACATAATCCAATATCTGTCATCAAAGGACTTTACTAATTTTTAATTGGTACAACTAAAAATATTTCAAAATAAGAACAAACAAGGTGAGTTAGACAATGTTGTAACTTCTCCCAAGTGAAGTTTAATCTGTAATACTTACACAGCGTTATTTGACAACAGAGGACAGAAAATAAAGGTGAGTATTTAAAGAAGAAAGTATTGGATACTTTAAGGTTTACTAACGATCAACTTATTATAACTAAAATGCCAGCGAACTTCAGAGAGACGCTTCAAACATAAATAAGGTCATTAAAAGTTAAGCATTAAAATATCAACAAGCAAAACTAAAGCTAAGACCTTCAAAGAGCGATTTCCTTTGAGAACAAAAATATTAATCGAAGATGAAATAATTGAACGGATTGTCTCTTTTTTTAAATTTGGGCTGTCAAGACTCACATTCACGAGAAATAGACACTAACTAGAATACTGCAGATAGCTTTACGTGTAGCAGAATGAATACACTTAGTGATCAGTCCCATTACAATGTGAAATAAGCTTGCATAAAGACGTGGTCCACGACTGCCTCATCCCATTTGTATAGTTTCAAAAGCTGTAGACTCAAAACAACACACCACAGAAAAATAACTATAGAGGATTTCACGTTAAGAAAACAACATTGAATATATGGGGGCTGTTCCCATCAACTGTTTATAAATGTTTTTCTTGAGAATTAGTAATTAATTAGTTCCTTTTAATTAATGGAACACAATTACGGTCAGCGCGTCTGGCTGCGAAACCAGGTGGCCCGGGTTCGAATCCCGGTCGAGGCAAGTTACCTGGTTGAGGTTTTTTCCGGGGTTTTCCCTCAACCCAATACGAGCAAATGCTGGGTAACTTTCGGTGTTGGACCCCGGACTCATTTCACCGGCATTATCACCTTCATCTCATTCAGACGCTAAATAACCTAAGATGTTGATAAGGCGTCGTAAAATAACCTACTGAAAAATTGTCTGCGATGTTTAGAAATGTATGTATACTGCATGAAATCTATATATATATATATATATATATATATATATATATATATATATATATAATTTGAACTGGTAATGAAAATTACGGGAAAACAGCTGAACGGATTGTAATGAGTGACCCCTCATTTTGAAGCTTGGCATCAAAAATTTTTCGGAAAAATAGTAGTTTTCAGTGAAATTTAAATTTTCCTACACAATTTTCCTATTTTCCAAAATCCATTTGTTGTCAGTTTTGAGAACTAATAAATTAAACAAAAAACACACTATAATAAACAATATTACACGAAGGCCATGACCTGCAGGATTGCTGACATAGGTAGAGCAAATCAAAACAAATTCTGAGACATCATAATGACAACAATATGTCGATCTTCATTTGTGTATTTTTTATAACATCTCTATAATTGGTTATTAAAAACTTTCAAAGCTTACTAAAAATAATTTACAAGTCTGATTCTGTTGTATCTTTCTGAATACAGCTGTTTACTGGATATTAAAAAGTACGAAACTTGAGGTCGTTTGATGACATTATCACTATTAAAAGTGAAATATTATTATAGTTAATGCCATGATGTATTTGTCACTTACATATATACATATTAAGGATATAGCCTATTGATGATATGAAACTCAAACCTTTTGGGGTTATATATGTATACGTAGAGAATATCTTAAATTAGATCTTCATTTCTATAACTTATTGAGTGACGGCTGTATAATATAGGCTATACAGTAAATGTTACTGAAAACTACGAAACTTACGTAAGTTAAAATTATTGTTATTAAAAATGAAATATGTTTATAGTTATTAATCAAGTGGTGTGGGTCTTTTTCATATATTTAATGGCGGTGTGGTGTGGATATTTATATGCGTGATTCTTTCCAGTATTGTCTGGAGAGAGCGCAAAAATTACAGTTCCTAAGAAAAGACCAAAAGGTATTAGTTACTAATAAAATAAGAGGTCTACAAGATTTTTTAGTCTCCCGATCATTTAAGCAAGATCTCTTAGCAGGATAAAATGATTCTACCCTCTGCATTTCAATGTAGTTCACGAAAAAATGCAGCAACTATACTAAGATGCTATGTCTATTGTTCGAAAGCATGGCAAACCTGACATTTTCTTACCTCTCACCTACAATTCACAATGACCTGAAATAGTTACTACTGCTTTACTCCCACATGAAAAATCCACTGATCGCCCTAACATTGTTACTTGCGTTTTCGCTTTTAAACTGAAAAACTGAAGATGGATAGGTTAAAAAAAGTATTTGGCATGAAAAACCATTCAGAGAGAGTATGTTTCATTATTATGGAAGCAAATAACTTTTAAAATGACTGGTAGGCCTATTCTTCATTGAAAATAAATCTGAAAAATTTTTATTTGAACTTCTAATGAACTTACTTTGCAGCATTTGCTGCACAAGCCACTAGTATGCTATAATTAGACCTCGGATTTTAGACTAAACGCCAATTTTTTTCTGCAGGAATAAACTAACCCTTCAAGTTTAAGTTTTACACAAAATGTTAACATTTGGTATGGGCTTTATGGTGCGTAAAATGCCTATTTTTCCCCATTATGAGTTATTTTAAAGTTTTAGAGTAGAAAAATATCTATTTCTGTTTTGTTTTTTGTTTTTGTTTTTTTTTTTTCGTGTAGCAGTAATAGCTTTTACTAAAAATACTGTAAATGTGTACATCTATCAGCCATTTGGTATTTGTTTTGGAGGATTGATTCGGGACTCTCAGATTGAGGGTGTTGAGGTGTATTGAAACAGGGGGAACCCCGAGAAAAACTCCGCGCGCCCGCTTTGTCCACCACAAATTTCTTCCTGGCTCATTGTCAGATGGAATCGAACCCGGGTCGCCACGTTGGAAGGCAAGGAGGCTAAAGGCTAGTCCACAATAAACCTGGAACGGAAACTAGAACGAGAACGGATATATTGTTAAAATAAATGTATTTAATATTTCCGTTCTCGTTCTCGTTTCCGTTCCCGGTTTATTATGAACCAGCCTTAACCAGTCCGACACAGGCGAGACATTTTTAGTGCAGCAATAAAAGAGGAAGTTCTGGCTCAAAGACATTGTAATAGTTTGGTTATAGGAATGAAAAAATTGCCGGAAAGTAACAGGTTTTTTTTAACACTTGAGCGGGCAGTAGGAATACAAAGAACAGTGTCGCGTGGAAAGATAGAACCATTTTATAAGCGTAAAAGTAACAAAAGGTGAAGTCTCACAACAGAAAATTTAGTCTTATGTTATGATCATTGATCATTATGTCCTGCAAAGCCAATTATGAATAATGTGTTAATAAGAAATTAATTAGTTTAATTGTACAGCCGTGGACAAATTATTAGACTAAATTAATTATATGTGCAACGAAGCTGTATTTATTGGTAGAAATAATGAACAAAAATGTATTTTGTACAGATATAATGAACAGAAAATTGAATCTGGAGGTTACTAATATTTTGTGAACATTCCCTTATTCTTTATTAACACATTGATTTTGTCAGGGATGCTAGAAACCAAAGTTTGACACTTTCTTTGAATATCAGCATCATTTAGCCAGATATAAGACAGTGTTTGAATGAGTCCATGTTTTGTTGTAAGCCTCTTTTTGTTCACTTTCTTCTTCAGTATAGAACAACATATTTTAAATTTCTTTCATGTCCGGTCTTCTTGCACGCCATAGGAGAAGACACTGTTGAATATCTTCTGCAGCATATAATTAAAACACCAGTAGTACCGACACAGCCAGACAAAATATACTTAACCATTGGAAAAATATACCAGAAGATGTAAACAACCATATTTACAACAATAGAGATTCTGTGAATTATACTGATAGTTGATATGACAAATTATATTATGTTTCCAAGAAAAACGTTTTAGTCTAATAATTTGTCCACGCCTGTAATATTGAGACGTAATTATCAGCAGCCATACAGAGCAATGAGGTCAATGAATTCATTAATAATAAGTTGATTATTCATAATTTAAGACATAATAAAATGAAGTTCCTAACCACAATAATTTTTACCGTCTTTATCACTGTATAGCGTGATATTCACTAATTTATTTGGATCGCTATAGTTATTGTAGTTGGAGTGGGTAAAAATATTTAGGTGCCTAAAATCGTATTTCCAGCTGCCTAACATTGTATTTTTTGGTGCCTAAACTGTATTTTAATGTTCATTTTTATTGTTTTATAATCTAGTTCAGGTATCCAAAAGTTGGTTAATGGCCAAAATGTCCAAAGTTTAATTGTAATGTACATATAATGTATGTTCTTTTAGAAATCATTATGGCATTAATAGGTGTTTAAATCATTTAGATTCGACATGCCTATTTTGTGCGATAAACTGTACGTGTTGGGAAGAGAGTGAAACAGAGATACTGTACCTCACTCTTTCTTCTAACGGAGTCACCTTGCGGCAACAGTGTATAATCATCGGCCGATATAATCAAATTTACCCAAAATACAATTGTTTAAATGACACAGTTGTTCAAAAAATTTCCAATAATTATAGAATCGGCTAAACGTTTTATTGCAAAAAATGGGCACCTACTTATCAAATAACATCCTTTTCGGAGCAACCGCTGTCGCTTTTGTTTATAACGAAGGCCCAAGGCTAACTATCAATACTGCTCCGTATTATTAAATGTATACTGGTCCAACTGGGGATTGTTATAAGAAGCGACTGCATAATTTACGTACCTTTTCAATGTTCAGCTGTTGAATACTTGTTACCATAATCCGTAAAAATTAACGATTAAGATAAAATTGCATCTCTTTATGCCTGAAGCAATGTGCAGAGGTTCCACTGAATGAAAATGTGTCCCACGCCATTCTCGAGTTCTGGTAAATTTAACATCGCATTTTTTAAATACACACGGGATAGCCGTGCTGACTATTCGCTTCGCATGGAATGAAAACAAATCGAGTGTAACTTGACGGACGTGTTCACGCGCGAGTGATGGTAAGTACTGTGCAGCAACATTCTTTATCGTCATCATGAGATGGATTGATTTCCATGCCGATGTTACAGCTTAATTCCCACATTGTTACTGAATCCCTGGACAGTTATAACAAACTTAAACACATATGCAATACAAACTCAATGGGTGAATGAGCCAGAGCAATGGATTGATTGAGAGAAAGTCGAGTGAATGGATGATTGACTGGTTCAGTAGTAGATGAAGCATTTGTAATAAAACACATGAGCGAGTTACTAAGTCAATAACTGACGGACCGCGAGAGTAAACAAATCATTACCGAATTAATGGATTGACTGATTTATTTCATTAATGAGTGACTAATGAAGTGACTGAACTATTGATTCATTGACCGAATGAATAACTGACTATGAGTTACTGATTTTTTTTTTTACAGAGATTGTAATTGATTTAATGTTGGAGAAAATGGAAGTGTTAATGGACTGATTGATTATTACTACTGATTAGATCATTTAATGCATTAGTAGTTGAGACCGCAATTGATTCATGTTTGAATGACAGGATATTTGATTGAAAATGAATGACTGATTAATTGATTGGGATTATTATTGATTGAGTGATTTAATATTTCTGTACTTGAAGCACTCCTATTGAGTCAGTGATTGAATGACTGGAGCTATGACTAAGATAAATCAATGACTGAGTGGAATCACTACCGATTTATGTTTAAGTATGAAGACTGCAGTTGAGTCAGTGTTTGAATGAATGGAGCTATGACTAAGATAAATCAATGAATGAGTGGAATCACTAACGATTTATGTTTAAATTATGAAGACTGCAGTTGAGTCAGTGTTTGAATGACTGGAGCTATGACAAAGATAAATCAATGACTGAGTGGAATCACTACCGATTTATGTTTAAGTTATGAAGACTGCAGTTGAGTCAGTGTTTGAATGACTGGAGCTATGACAAAGATAAATCAATGACTGAGTGGAATCACTACCGATTTATGTTTAAGTTATGAAGATTGCAGTTGAGTCAGTGTTTGAATGACAGGAGATATGACTAAGATAAATGAATGACTGATTGATTAATAGTTTGATTGCGATTTTTAATCACTGATTTAATCTTTCAGTGACTGAGACTGCAATTCAGACAGTGATGACTGGCCGGAGGCATGACAGAGATGAATGAAAGATTTTTTGATTGGGATTATTACAGAGTGATTTAGTGTTTCAGTGACTATGACTGCAATTGAAACAGTGTTTGAATGACCGGAGATACGACTGAGATCAAAGAATGATTGATTAATTAATTCCGATTATTACTGAGTGAGTGATGTAATGTTTCAGTAAGTGAGACTGCAATTGAGACAGCGTTTGAATGACTGGAGGTATGACTGAGATGAATAAATGATTGATTAATTAAATCCGATTATTACTGAGTGAGTGATTTAATGTTTCAGTAAGTGAGACTGCAATTGAGACAGCGTTTGAATGACTGGAGGTGTGACTGAGATGAATAAATGATTGATTAATTAATTCCGATTATTACTGAGTGAGTGATTTAATGTTTCAGTAATTGAGACTGCAATTGAGACAGCGTTTGAATGATTGGAGGTACGACTGAGATGAATAAATGATTGATTAATTAATTCCGATTATTACTGAGTGAGTGATGTAATGTTTCAGTAAGTTAGACTGCAATTGAGACAGCGTTTGATTGACTGGAGGTATGAATGAGATGAATAAGTGATTGATTAATTAATTCCGATTATTACTGAGTGAGTGATATAATGTTTCAGTAAGTGAGACTGCAATTGAGACAGCGTTTGAATGACTGGAGGTATGATTGATGGGCTAATTAAATAATTGCGATTATTTTTGAGTGAGTGATGTAATGTTTCAATAAGTGAGACTGCAATTGAACCAGTGTTTGAATGACTGGAAGTATCACTGAGATGAATGTATGACTGATGGACTCATTAATTAATTGCGATTTTTACTGAGTGAGTGATTTAATACTTCAGTATGTGAGACTGCAATTGAGACAGTGTTCGAATGACTGGAAGTATGACTTTAGACGAATGAATGCTTGATGGATTAATTAATTAAATGCAATTGTTATGAGAAAGTAATTTAATGTTTCAGTAATTAAGTCAGTGTTTCAATGAATGGAGATATCACTAAGATAAAAAAAATGAAAGATTAACTATTTGACTAATTGAATAATTTAGATTATTACTGAGTGACTGATATAATTATTCTAAAATTGAGACAGTAGGTATTTGAATGACAGGAGGTACGATTTAGATGAATGAATGACTGATGAACTGATTAAGTTATTGGGATTATTATTGAGCGAGTTTGATTTAATATTGCAATAACTAGGACAGTGTCTGATAGACTGGAGGTATGACTGAGATTGAGCGTCTGAGATTGTTACCGAGTGATTTATCGTGCCAGTAATTGACAGTGCAACCGAGTCAAATATGTTAACTGGAGATACGATTGAGATGATTGGTACTATGACTGTTAGTATAATTGAGCTGGTGATTGAATATTTCAGTATGAGTCGGTGTTTGAGTGACTAGAAGTATGGCTGAGCTCTTTGATTGATTAATGTATTGATTAATGTGGATTATGACTGACTGGATATAACCGATTGTTCCAGTTATGTTAGGTTTCCGTGATTGAGATTAAAATTAAGTCAGTGTTTGAATGGTTGGAAGTGTGACTAAGATGACTGATTGATTGATGAGACTAGAAATAACTTAGTAACTGTGTAATTGATTGAGTGTGTGATGAATGTTCCAGTGATTCAGATAGTGATTGAATTATTATTTGACTGGGTTGACGACTGATTGAAAGCGTGACAGAATGGATAACTGAGTGAGTATGTGAGTGGTTGGAAGTGTATATGTGGGAATAATGGTGTGTGTGTGTTTCTAAGCTTAATTTAAGCAGCATCAGTAACTACGGTCACTTTCTCAATTCATTATTAAAATCATCACGAGAAATCATTAGGATGGATTCTACATACATGTACCGGTTATTTCATATGAAATCGATCAGTTAAAAACCTCGCATTTTTTATACCCTAATTTTTTCCCTATTTATACAAGGTGCTGAGGAGAGTGCATTTGCAAAAATATACTATCGAAAGTCAAACGGTTTTCGTATTGTTGAGCGACAAATTTAGCGTATTTTAGAAAAACAAGCCTCTTTCAGCGCTGAGAACTGTGGAACCATTTACTACAGAACACTGAACGAGAGCTCATTTTGAAGCTGACATTTGGTAGGTTATGATAAAAAGTAATCCTTATTTTTATTTTATACAGAGAGAGAGAATCTGATTTTACTTACTTTTAGGCTTTTTGCCCATTTGTAAAAATGTAAAAAAATATTGAGAAAAACCCTTGCATTATTAAGAGGGATTCGGCATTGTTTGCTTAGTGTCACGGCAATAAGTTTCGAGGGTATTAAATAAATTATTTTCATATGCCTGGACTTGAACGGTGCAGTACCGCACGCACTGGCCGAGAGATGAAGATAAGCGAGCGTTGGGCGTCATTTTACTCCTGTGTTTATGAAAACCTGTGATAAAGCTAGCCCAGCTATGCGCTACTAGACGAAACATCACGTGTTTGTCTCCTGGCCTTGCTTCTCTAGGCTAGATCCCGCCTCACAGTCAGCTGGTTAACTCACGCGCGTACTATTTTCTTTATTTGATATTTTCAATACTTTCTTATCAACGATGCACCAGTGTTTATTTGTACTTTCAATGCGGAATCTAACTATATATTTTAAAATTATTTTTTCGTAGGCAAAGGCGTCTTAATGAAGAAAAATCTAAATTTCTCCATTTCCATAAAAAGTAAGAAAAACTGTTTACATGTCAATATAAACTTTAACTTTTCAGCATCAGAATAAACCATGATTATGATCATTGCGTGAAAGGGTTTCGGAGCCACAACAGTTTAAAGTTGCTAATTTTATGAAAATACGATAAATTTAAATATTTTTAATTTAAACACTATGAAGTTCTGATGCCTCAAACTTTGCACTAAGCACTGTATCACAGTTGTCTACGGACAGAAAAAGTTTCATTGTATTTAAAAATTGCAAGGTCAATTTTCTCTATATTTCGGTCGATTTGGGATGGAATAGCCCATATACGTACCGCCTTTCGTTTCGCTGTTCGCATCCTACATTTCTTGGCGTTCCCATTTCTTTTTCAAGCCTTACATGTTATGTCAAAGAAATTAAAAGAAGAGCTTCCTACGGCTTCAACTCGAATGGGGAGTTGTGAGACAAGACGTTTCATGGGAAGTCAGAAAGTAAGGATTCTGATACTTTTCAAGAAACGACAAGTTGCAGGGGATTTGGTTTCTGTTTATTTTCGTCTTCCTCTACTGCGTATTTTACATTCTGTGTAACGACGTAGGAAAACAAGCAGGAATTCATCAAAGTTTGAATACTTCTCACAAAGCGTTGTCAGTGGAAATAGCGCTCGTTTTGATATGTGCATTCGTACCATCCGACACTTTAAACCCAAGAGCCTGTCTAGAAAATCCAGTTGTCATATTCAGAACGATATATAGATATGAAACACTTGACAATGACAGGATATCAAAAATAATACTCATAGTCATCATATATTAGAGAGACCAAACCCCATTCTTTTAATATATTTTCAAACAGGCTATGTGTAAAAATATAAGGCTGCACTGTTTTCATTAAGCAGTATTTATAATTCCACCGAAAGTAAAATTTAACATAACTTTGTACTTTCTAGTTAACCGAATCTTTTATGTTTTACTTGATATAATTTCATTGTATTTCTTGTATTATTATTTTGATATTCATCACTTTCTTTTGCTTATATATATTTGATATAATTTCATTGTATTTCTTATATTATTCTTTCTGGTATTATTATTTTGATATTCATCACTTTCTTTTGCTTACATATATTTGACATAATTTCATTGTATTTCTTGTATTATTATTTTGATATTCATCACTTTCTTTTGCTTATATATATTTGATATAATTTCATTGTATTTCTTACATTATTCTTTCTTGTATTATTATTTTTATATTCATCACTTTCTTTTGCTTACATATATTTGATCATTTCATTGTATTTCTTGTATTATTCTTTCCGGTATTATTATTTTGATATTCATCACTTTCTTTTGCTTACATATATTTGATATAATTTCATTGTATTTCTTATATTATTCTTTCTTGTATTATTATTGTGATATTCACCACTTTCTTTTGCTTACATATATTTGACATAATTTCATTGTATTTCTTATATTATTCTTTCTTGTATTATTATTTTGATATTCATCACTTTCTTTTGCTTACATATATTTGACATAATTTCATTGTATTTCTTATATTATTCTTTCTTGTATTATTATTTTGATATTCATCACTTTCTTTTGCTTACATATATTTGATGTAATTTCATTGTATTTCTTATATTATTCTTTCTTGCATTATTATTTTGATATTCATCACTTTCTTTTGCTTACATATATTTGATATAATTTCATTGTATTTCTTATATTATTCTTTTTTGCATTATTATTTTGATATTCATCACTTTCTTTTGCTCACATATTTGATGTAATTTCATTGTATTTCTTATATTATTCTTTCTTGCATTATTATTTTGATATTCATCACTTTCTTTTGCTTACATATATTTGATATAATTTCATTGTATTTCTTATATTATTCTTTCTTATATTATTATTTTGATATTCATCACTTTACTTTCGCTTACATATATTTGATTATATAAATTAAACAATTAAATAATTATTTTAGTGTAATATCACTTTTTCATTATTCGATGTAAACTCCACTCCCGGCCACAAGCTTTTGCTTCATCGGGAATGCGAACCAAAAGTGTACCATTATTACGATCGTTCAAATAAATTATTATTATTATTATTATTATTATTATTATTATTATTATTATTACTATTATTACTCGAAGCAATTTTACCGTAAAGTAATATTAGAAGGAATAACATAACGCACATATCGCATATTCGGGAAAAATAAGTTGAACAATGAGAACAAAGGTTTGTAACAAAACCCCCACTCAATTTTAAAGAGATCGCAAGTGCGACAAGGGATATTAAAATAAAGAAAATTTGGAGAAAAAATTTAAGCTCTAAAGCTAACAAACCATGAGCCTACAATAGGTTTATCTCCATCATTGAATCGCTTCAGCCAATTTGATGTCCTACTACTGATCAACCCTCCACCTTTTACTTCACATAGGTTATTTCTTCAGCTGTTGATATTGCATTCATGTCAATTTTCCCAAAACAAACCCAGAAACACACGAACTGTGTCGTCCCCAGGGGCGGCCCGTCCATAAGAGCTGCGGAGCTGCAGCACTCCCTGCTTTGAGAGGAAAATAAAAATAATATTTATTTTAATTTGTAGAAGAATTGTTATAGCTTTAATGGTAAATTGCTTTATATTTCATCAAGCCGGGAATATGTACTATTATCTTATGCATAATCTTTTTGCGCGTCGACTGTATTGGAATTGACACTGGGATCTGCAGGGTGAGACAGCTCATAGAGTGTGTGTCTTGTATGGTCATGGGGTAGAGAGGTGAAGGGAAGCAGAGGGAAACTGCCGCTGTTTGAAACCCATATTTCGCTGCAGTGGCTTGCAGAGCAAGGCCACAAGGGAAGATCTTTCCTCCCCTCCCATACCGCTATTGTAATGCTACGTCAAATGGATTCTCTATTCCCTTGAAACTTAATGACAAAATTTTTATTTTCTCTTCAGGATCTTATCGAGGACCTTATCGAGTTAATATAACGAAATTAATATTTTCTTTTGCCTTATTGTTACGTATATATCCAGCGGCTCCAGCAGAACCTAATATTTGCCTTAACTCAAAATGATTGCACGAGTAGAATCCTTTTAATATAGCACGTAAAATACGAAAGAGACTACTTTTCCACTTTTAGAGCATTGCTTTGGTGTGACGTCTTAGTACCGTAACTTAGCCAGTGCAAATGTGCAAGCATGAGTGTGTGTGAATTACAGAATATTAATTTTATTTTTCTCAACTTTCCCTTGCGGAGAAGATTGATGTAATGAAGTGAAATTAAATGGTCGTTCGTTATCCGACTTAAATCTGTATTTTGTTTTCCTTGCCTCCTCTTCGCTGATGATACTGCATAGACTAGCAGTGGTGTGACAGATTTAGGACATTTGCCTCTAAAAATTAAAAAGCACGAATCTTCGCTGTCTCACCTGAAAAATGTTTCATTGGCAATGTTAGGCAAAACTAATATTGCTGCGCAACTAAGTGCAGCGAACAGAACAAACATTCTCAAACATAATCAAGAAATGAGAAAAAAATCGTGATATTTACAAAATATTAATTTTGGGCCAATATGAACTTCCCCTAAGGGGACATGATGAAAAAACGATTCGAAGAACCCTGGTGTATTTTGTGGATTGCTACAGTTCGTTAGTAATCTAAACGGGTCTCTCAATAATCATTTGGAACCTGCCACTGTTTAAAGGTAGTTCTAAAACAATTCAGAATGAACTGGTAGATTCCATGTTGAGTGTCTGCTGATCTGAAATCCAGACTGAAATCGATAGTATTAGTTTTTTTTTTTTTTTTAGCAATTATGGCAAATGACGCCACAGATATCTCACAACTAAGTCAGGAAGTTTTGATTTTTCGATATTACGTAGTGCATTTATTTTTGTCCTATACTTATTAGTAATGATATCAAGAAGTGAAATTTGTATGTACCAAAATATACTGCAGCTCCCCCAGTCCACAAGTTCACGAGCCGCCACTGGTCGTCGCTCGTTTCCAACGAGAAACTGAAGATAATAGCCATTATAGGCTATCTATATATTGCAAACATATAGCATACAAGAAATATGCCAACCAAACTACTGAAACTTCCCTCAACAATGCACTAGAGCAGTGATGTCAAAGCAAGCGCATCGCAATTTTCTGACCTTGATGTCGTGCGAGGGCATCAAGCGCTAGGTATGGAAGGAGGGAGGATTATGTGTATGAATAAGCAGCCTGTTGGATTAAGGAAACAGTGGTGTACTAACTTCAAACAGAACGTGAAATTTTATGTCGTAATTTTTATATGGCCTCTTTCTGTTTGAGATTATATATATATATATATATATATATATATATATATATATA
Source organism: Periplaneta americana (assembly GCF_040183065.1). Taxonomy (NCBI): domain Eukaryota; kingdom Metazoa; phylum Arthropoda; class Insecta; order Blattodea; family Blattidae; genus Periplaneta; species Periplaneta americana. Next base: position 117,293,415 of record NC_091132.1, on the reverse strand, counting down.
TATATATATATATATATATATACAGGACGTTTCAAAAATACGGGGCATAATTTCAGCTATGTATTTCCCACATGTAGACAATCAAAATAGTTCATTACAACATGTGTCCGGAAATGCTTCATTTACGAATTATGGCCTACACAACATTGAAATTCACCGGAACGTTTTTCTTTCCGCAGGTCGTTGTCATTACAGAAGATGTTCGAAATGTCCACCTCCTGCTCGAATACAGACCTCACATCGATGTCTCATTGACCTGCGAACACGATCCCAAATTCCAGGAGTATTGCGTATGTCTTCAGAACATGCCACAATTCGATTCCGAAGGGATTCCAAATCAGGCACCGGAGACGAATAAACCAATGATTTTAAATGGCCCCACAAGTAGAAATCGAGAGGGTTCAGATCAGGTGAGCGTGGAGGCCAAGCAATTGGGCCACCTCTACCTATCCATCGATCAGAAAACCTTCGATCCAAGTACCGGCGAGCCGTACGACTGAAGTGTGCAGGAGCGCCATCATGCAACAAGTGAATGTGTTGACGATTGATCAGTGGAGTGTCTTCTAAAACATGAGGTATGGTGTTTTCCAGGAAATTTGTGTACGCCTGCCCCGTAAGTCTGTTTACAAGTACAGTACATGGGATCCAACTAATCGATCACCAATGATACCGGCCCACGTGTTGAGGGAGAACTGCACCTGGTGATGAGATGGAACAGTTGCACGTGGGTTTTCATACGCCCATGCATGCTGATTGTGGAAATTTGTTATGCCATCTCGTGTGAACTGTGCTTCATCTGTAAATAATACTAAGGCAGGAAAGTTCGGATTTACACCACACTGCTGCAAGAACCACTGACAGAACCTAACTCGTTCGTGCAGGGTAATCTGCTGGTGACAGGGCCTGTAAACGTTGCAAATGATAAGGATACAATTGATACTCTTTCAACAGTCTCCAGACAGTCGTATGAGGAACATTGACTTGCAACGCTACCCTTCGTGTGCTGATAGAAGGAGTCATGTTCACAGCCTCCAGAATCTCCTCCTGTACTTCTGGAGTTGTAGGTCTTGGTCGTCCCCTTCCCAAACCAGGAGAGTTAAATTTTCCATACTCGCACAGACGGTAATGGAGACGCACAAATGTCTTCCGATCTGGACATTGTCGCTGTGGGTACCTCTCCTGGTACAAACGACGAGCCAGCGCAGCATTGCCGTCCGCCTTACCGTACATGAAGTGTATCTCTGCCAGCTCTTGATTTGAATACATGTTGCACAGTCTAACGCCTACACAACACTGAATGTAACCTTCGCCTCCGAATGAACTGTCAGAGTGACCTCTTAATGTCTCCTTTGACGGCAACGACCTACGGAAAGAAAAACGTTCCGGTGAATTTCAATGTTGTGAAGGCCATAACTCGGAAATAAAGCATTTCCAGACACGTGTTGTAATGAACTATTTTGATTGCCTACATGTCGGAAATACATACCTGAAATTATGCCCCGTATTTTTTAAACACCCTGTATATGTACTAAGTGAATGAAACACATAATTCATAATGAAAGTGATATCCCAAAGAAAGAGATTAAATATGACATAATAAGTTGGAATTGATCTTGACGGTATCTTTAGCTTTATAAACGTAATCAATAAACTAATCAAAACAATATTATAGTACTAAGCAAAGTTACCTAGGTATATGTTTTACTTGTAACTAATATTACATAACAAAACTCTTATTGCATTATGCTTTTAACGTGATATTGGTGGGCAACTTCCTATCATCAGAATTTTAAATTATTTTCTCGAATTCTGCTGACGTTTTACCAACACATGGGCACATATCTTTGTTTATGATGTATATAACAGTAGTTGCTTTGTTAATTCGTTTCCTTTCACATATTTTCCATGCGAATATTTTCAAAATTTTCAATTCACTATCTTCAGTAATACGTATTTACGATATATTACATTTACATTTGCTTCAGTACCTGTAAAGCTACTAAATAAACATATCTGAAAATTTCACTTTTATGTAAAAAAGTTGAGAAGATATTTCTTTTGAATAAATTTCATTGTAAATTGGGGATTGTAATCGTTAAACAACACTGTAATACTGAAGACAGCTCTGTCACAAGAAATGCATAATCGTTTGTTGCAATAAAACTATATGAAAATGTGTTATTTATTAAACACAAATTTGTAGACGCGACGAAAACCATTGAGAGTTTAGGAACGACAAATATTCAAATGACTAATGCCCTGGAACTTGTAGAAGAACTTCATCAGAAAAAAAAAAAAAACTAACGAAGTCACCCCAGTTTACGGCAAAACGAAAGATGAACCTGGTTGTTTGTTACTTTGTTTGTCTGTTACTTTGTTTTGTTTGTTTCTTTACTTGATTGTTAGTCTTTGATTATTTGTTTGATTCTTTTCAACTTTAATGTCTCATTTTTAGACTAATGATAACCATCAACAGTCCCTGTATTTAATAAATAGGCCTACATATACTGCAAATAGATAAGCCTTATACAGTTAAATGCTTCTTGAAATATGTTTCGAAACATCATCAACAACAAATATAAACAAATAGTCTGCTGCCTAGCAAATGAAAGGCAAATGAGTAGCTCATTTATCGGAAAAGATCTAGTGTAGTAAAAATGAAACAAATATTATATAATGGTAAATGCAAGCGTATTTTTTTCGTTTTTATTTCAAACTTCCTTCTATTTACATTAAGTCAGATAGGGAAATTACAGAGAGCGACTGATAATTTAAAAAGTAATAATTCTTGCACTAAGTAATTACAATGGTTTGGACATGTGAAAGGTATGGATGGAAATAGGTTACAGAAGAGGAGTTTACAAAGAGCTCCAATTGGGAAGAAGACGAAGACGTAAACTACCTCATACTCATTATACAAATATGGAATTTTCGATAATAAGTTTGTAATTACTGTTGCTCCTCAAATGATATTTGCCGTCATGAGAGTACATTACCTATAAAGCATGTTGCTATTGTTAGGAATAAAATAATTACTCGTACTGATCAGCTGGAGAGGATTATTAGCATTATGGAAGCGTTTACAGGATTACAAAATGCGGACTGGAAAGATAGGGAAATGGATAGATGAATGTATAAAAATTGGGCATTGGGAATTTGGCTTAGGAAAATGTATTTACATTTAAAGCCTGTATACAAAGGTATGTATGCTATGGATGTACAGAGCTTCATACATAGCAAAAATCGTTTCTTGCTTCAGGCAAATCACAGTTTAATTTGTCAATTTATTTTATGTGATACAAAAATATAATGAAAGAAAATCTTGCTAAGTTTCTTGAAGAGCATCGCTATTCCTTATTTTTTTTTACCCCAAATAAAGAGACATTGCTTTGGACTAAAATTACTATAATACATGTGCATCTCTCCCGAGATTAATCGACTCGTAGTTACTGAATGTGGAAAATAAAGTAACTTATTCAATACAAATCAGAATGAATCACTGTACAGTAGTGGAAAAAAAAAACCGAACCGACTCTTGTGGTTGATTTCAGAGCCTTGTTCACTCCAGAGCACGATAGACTGGTAACTAAGACTTTCGTGGTTCCAATCCTGCCTGGGAAGAAAACTTTATTTTGTTCCTTATTTAAATGTTTTTTTTTTTTTTAATTTTAATGGGTGATTTTACGACGCTTTAACAACATCTTAGGTTATTTAGCGTCTGAATGAGATGAAGGTGCCGGTGAAATGAGTCCGAGATCCAGCACCGAAAGTTACCCAGCATTTGCTCATATTGGGTTGAGGGAAAACCTCGGACGAAACCTCAACCAGGTAACTTACCCCGACCGGGAATCGAACTCGGGCCACCTGGTTTCGCGGCTAAACGCGCTAACCGTTTCCATAGGTGTGGGCTATTCAAATTTATTCCCAATACTTTTCGATTGCAGCGATATTTTACTACTTAATTAACTTATTCCCAGAACATTAATTTTACCAGCAATCGAAAAGTATTGGGAATAAATTTGAATAAGGAACAAAAAAAAAGTTTCCTACCCAGGTAGGATTCGAACCACGAAAGTCTTAGTTACCAGTCTATCGTGCTCTGGAGTGAACAAGGCTCTGAAATCAGCTACAAGGGTCGGTCCGGTTTTTTTTTGCCACTACTGTACATTAACAAAGAGACCGACGATAAGCTGAGAATTATTTTCGGTACTACAGTATTGAGTCCCGTACCGTAGCGTCGCGGTCTAAGGCATCCCGCCTAGGACTCGCATTACGGAATGCGCGCTGGTTCGAGTCCTTATGGGGGAAGAAATTTTCTCATGAAATTTCGGCCAGTGTATGGGACCGGTGCCCACCCAGCATCGTGATGCACTTGGGGAGCTACGATAGGTAGCGAAATCCTGTTGCGAATACCAGCTATAACGGCTGGGGGGATCGTCAACCACACGATACCTCCATTCTGGTTGGATGATCGTCCACCTCTGCTTCGGCATGTGGGCGTGAAGCCAGCAGCCGGCTGGTCGGTCTAGGCCCTTCACGGGCTGTAGCGCCACGGATTACTAGAGTATTGAAAACCGGTATTTCCGTTGAAATCTCGAAATATTATATTCTGAAGCATAAGAATAACTATTTTCTCTTCACACTTCATATAAGGGAAAAGTACTGAAATAGAAATGACTGAATCCAATCCCGTAGGTTTTTGTTACAGATCATTTTAATTCTTCAATGTATGATCTCAAAGCAAATATGTAAATATTCTTTTTTTCCGACGCCCTGATATTAGTTAGGGGCCTGTGGTCTAGTTCCTTAATGCAGCGCTCAGCCACGCCATCTCTACACATTCATTCTGTGCTTGTAACAAGAGGGTACAAATGAGTTCATTTGTTTCTTCGCACATCCAGTTCCCTTGTGTCAAGTACTCCAGTGAAGTAAATTAAAAAAAGATTCGCTCTCTTTGTCTCCTCTGCTGACTTGAACATGCGATGTGGAACTCCCTGTAGCAGATGAAATTTATCTTAGCGCTCTCCGTCCCAACCCTCACCCCCCAGCGGACCAATTATTATTCTGTTGTAGAGTGTAATGGTCGCAGGGTTCATATGGCGTCGCGACGCTGCGTGGGTGTCGGTGTTCAGGTGCTGGTTCGCGTGTTTAAATTGTGGGGAGCGACGGGGATGGCTCCGCGAAGAGGAGAGGGTGGAAAGTTAAATTATTGTACGAGAGTTGCGAGTGAGGGCAACTCATAGTGAGGGCGCGGTGCTTGCCGGGGTATAAATATTCTCACGGCGCCCCGAATTCACTTGATAAGTGCAGCCATACTTTATGTGGAGATCGGCAGGCGGGCTCGCGGTGATATCGGGACTGGATTATTTTGTCTCGTTTATTGTGTTCGGCCGTTAGTACCTCAAGGAAATTTAATAACTCTCCTAGATATAGATTCCATACAAGTGCAGTACTGAAATCAAGAATGTAGCTCACGACAGTTCTTTACATTACGGTCCTCCTAAACTACACAACCGATTCAGATAGATAGCCTACTGTAGCAATAAAACGATAATTGTAATTAAAGTGTACATTTAACGTTTCTAAATGTTCCTGAAGGACGACAAAGAGATATTTGTAATTAAAATTTAAGACTTCCAGCACTTTTTATAACACATTATCAAAGATGATAATCTTCTATTATTATTATTATTATTATTATTAATAATATTATTATTATTATTATTATCATTATTATTGATCAGATTTTTTTGTATTCGACAGATATTAAAGAAAAAAATGGGAGTATAAGCACAGTCTACTATATACAGTCACGTAGCTTGATGTTTTTTTTTTGCATATCTCGCGATAGTTGCTAGCCGCTTGGAGCGCTGTGGGATACGATGATAGAAACTGGAGTAATTTTACTCAGGATAGGGACCAAAGGCGGGCTTATGTGAGGGTGGAAATGAACCTCTGGGTTCCTTAAAAGTCAGTAAGTAAGGAAGTAAGTAAGTAAGTAACTAAGTAAGTAAGTAAGTAAATATTTAACCCACAGTCTATTTACAGACAAAAAAGTTCCTGATTATTATTCTACTTTTTTCTTTAATGTATATAATAATCTACAATGACTCTTCACACACGATGAACTATTAATTTAATAACTTTAACTGAGATTATTTATTTACGATATCTTATAATTCAAGAAAAGATATGTTTATGAACTACTTATTTAACGTCTCATAATTTATAAAGGTATTCCAAGACAACAAATTGCTTAATAGAGGGTTTCTGCACTCCACCCGTCCGCAATTCGTTAACTATAGTGACGTCATTGATCGAAGGGCCAATCAGAATCGAGGTACATACGCTGTTGTAACAAGCAGAGCGGCTATTCATATGCAGGAAACACGAACCTTCAGGTTGTGGTGAAACGATGGCATCTCGTTTCAGGTTTAATATTACCCATTAAAATTGGATGCTACTATTTCTTCTGCAAGCACTTCCATCAACCAAAGATATTCTACATTTTCTATATCTTCATATAAAGCAACAGTTTGTAGAATTAGCAATAACAGAACCGTTGACTAAACAACAATGAACAAATGAGCGAGAGAAATAAATAAGAGCTATTCCATCTCAAATCGACCGAAATATAGAGAAAATTGACCTTACAATTTCTAAATGCAATGAAACTTTTTCTGTCCGTAGACAACTGTGACACAATGCTTTGTGCAAAGTTTGAGGCATCAGAACTTCATAGTGTTTAAATTTATCGTATTTTCATAAAATTCGCAACTTTAAACTGTTGTAGCTCCGAAACCCTTTCACCCAATGTTCAAAATCATAGTTTATTTTGAAGCTGAGTAATTAAAGTTTATATTGACATATAAAAAGTTTTCCTTACTTTTTATGGAAATGGAGAAATTTAGATTTTTCCTCATTAAGACGCCTTTGCCAAGGAAAAAATATTTTAAATATATATAGTTAGATTCCGTATTGAAAATACAAATAAACACATATTGTTTACTGATGGCACGTTGATAAGAAAGTATTGAAAATATCAAATAAAGAAAATAAATAGTACGCGCGTGAACTAACCAGCTGACTGTGAGGCGGGAGCTAGCCGAGGTAAGCAAGGTCAGGGGACATAAACACGTGATGTGTCGTCTAGCAGTCATGGCTGTGCTAGCTTTATCACAGGTTTTCATAAGCACAGGAGCCCAACGCTCGCTTATCTTCAGCTGTCGGCCAGTGCGTGCGGTACTGCGCCGTTCAAGTCTAGGGGTGTGAAAATAATCTATTTGAGCCGTTCAGAGCAAAAGTGGTGTAAGTCAGAATTGGGTAATGAGGTTTAAAGTAAAAATTCTGTAAAATACAGCGCAAAGTAGCAATTGATATGTCCTTTTTGCTATCCACTGACTACTAATAGTTTAAATAAATTGAATATTAATTGCTACTTTGCGCTGTATTTTACAGAATGTTTACTTTGACCCTCATTACCCATTTTTGACTTACACCACGTTTTCTCTGAATGGCTCATTTAATACCCTCGAAACTTATTGCCGTACCACTAAGCAAACAATGCCGAATCCCTCTTAATAATGCAAGGTTTTTGCTCAATATTTTTTTACATTTTTACAAATGGCTAAAAAGCCTAAAAGCATGTAAAATCAGATTATCTGTCTCTCTGTGTACAATAAAAAATAAGGGTTACTTCTTAACATAACCTACCAAATGTCAGCTTCAAAATAAGCTCTCGTTCAATGTTCTGCAGTAAATGGTTCCAGAGTTCTGAGCGCTAAAAGAGGCTTGTTTTTATCAAATACGCTAAATTTGTCGCTCAATAATACGAAAACAGTTTGACTTTCGATAGTATATTTTCGAAAATGCACTCCTCTCACCACCTTGTATAAGTAGGGAAAAAATTAGAGTATAAAAAAATGCGAGGTTTTTTACTGATCGATTTCATATGGAATAGCCCATAAGCACGAAAGACAAATTTACTGAAAATATCATCTTAAAAGAGAAAGAAAGAGGGATAGAGAAACGGATGCCATACACTCCCTTCGATTGATTTCGTGAGAGCTTAGGCTTACAAGTGAACGAATTTATTATGCAAGACTCCGCTCTGTTTTTTTATTCCTTTTGTTTATTTGTTGCCTTTTCTGTCTGTTCATAGATGAAGTGTTATAAATAGTCTATAAGAAGAATACATTCAAGTGATACTTCCCTACTTGTGTGTGCCACACGCTGACCGAAGGATAATTCACGCTACAGCAGATCGGTCATTTTTTGTATTCGAAACTGTACTAGTAGCGGCTGGTGATCGAAATCCTCGGTGAGGCCAGATGCAACTAGTTTAAGTGCCTCCGATAGGAAATGTTTATTTATGATATTAATTATTATTATCTAATTAATATCATTATTACTGTATTATTATTATTATTATTATTATTATTATTATATTAGCGTATTATTATTAGCCTACTGGTAATGAAAAATAATAATTTCACTCACCAAATAAGCTGTTATGCTGTGAGTTTCGTGATTGTTTCAGTGTGATGAAGCAAACCACATTATATGTTGAAAATCCCCTTTCTTTCTTTTCTTTTTATTTTTTTCCCTTGACAGGAACGAACAAGGCCAACGTAGAAGTTTATATTACACCACATTACCACTTAACCATTTATGTTGTCCATTCCAGAATGCAATAGAAACTCGCGTTTTAAGATTATCTGTCAGAAAAATTGTCAGCGATATCGTAGGTATCTCGGTAGACTATCTCTTTATTTAAAACTTCCTTTCTTTCAATATTATTTCTTCTCGAAAAAGGACACTCTAACAATGAATTAACTACACCAGCATTATTTCTCGCATTTGTTTCTGTTTATATTTTCTCGAAATACATGACAACATTAGCCCAGATTCACTACTGTATTACGAAGTACAATAGTACAACACCCTCGCTTAAGTCATAAACTAAGACATAATGGGAGAGAATAGTATAGGTCTCTGCCTGCCAAAGAGCTGCAATTTGTGTTATTTATGGCCTATTTAGGAAGACAAGTCAGCACTGCTATTCCCACCCCACTCTACCCTTGAGGCAGGCCCATGAATGGGAGGAGTGAAACCTGACCAGGCCACGAGGCCAGACGAATTGTGCCTCAGCCACGACGTTTTAAGCGAAAATTCAAAGCCCGCGAAAATACAGGTAATTCAGAAGCCAGACCCGGCACGGGCGATCCTGGCCTCAGAAACAAATTTTACTGCAAAACAGGTCTATATACATCACAAACCTTTCAAATGCTTCTACAGCGATATATGCGCCATTCAAATAACTAATACATTATATAAAAACACACAATTTGATTTCAGTTAAGCCAAGTGACTGAGGCCCGGCCTTACTTGCCTCAGTCAATCAGCCGCCACTGGAGTGTACAAACATTGCGAAAACTCTTTTTTTTTTATATCATATACATATACGTCATCAATACGTCACTGCTAACGTAAATATACCGTTAATGGGTGGAGTGCAAAAAACTCTCAATTATTTTACTCTTTTATTTAGCATAATATACCCTACCTTTTAAATCGACAACGCTATTCAGATATGGTAAGCTGATAATTATTATAACTCTATATAACGTCTTTGTAGCTATACTCATTATTCAAAGATGGGCAATTAATAATCATTAATTTACAGAGCACATCTACTTCAGAAAGCATGGGTAGACATAACGGATCGGTTAGAAAAGCCAACGTACTGTGGTAGGAACAATCATGATTTTAAAATCAAACATAGGAAACAGAAAACGGATGTAGGTAAATTCTTATTTTCAAATATAACTATAAATGATTGGAATGACCTACCTGCAGCGGCCTTCCTTAAGGAGATTCAAGAATAACTTAAAAAGTTGTGTAAAAAGTGTAAATTAAAATTAAGGTGACATTTAACATTTAATTTTTTAGGCGACATGTATTTATTTAGCCTGACGAGTTACTCCCTTCGTTTGAATTGCAAATTATTTTAAAATATCGTGTAAGAGGGTCTTAGACTAGAAATATTTAACTTAAATGTAGTTCTGTTTATAAGTATGAATAAGGGTGTAATTATTTGTCTTATATGAGCTGTTGTATCAGTGAAGCGTGGTGAGTCAGTGAAGTTATGGTTTTACAGTGCAGTGAATAGTTCCGATCAGTGATCATTTATAGTGTAAATGAAATGTATTCTATAGTGTCAGTGAAATGTGTTATAGAGTGTCAGTAAAATGCGTCATAGTGCCACTACAGTGAGTGAGATGAGAGTAAAGTGAAAGATTATTATCAGTACCAATTTGAAACTTATGTAGGGCCTATACATTATGTAGGTTGTATTGTAAAATTAGATTCACTTATTAATTTTGTTATTTCATGTATTATTATTAATTGTAATTATTGTGTTAAATTGTATTGTGTATTCTTATTGTATTGTGTATATAATAATTATTCGTTTTAACGTTCTTTATAATTTACAGAGGCATTTTAGAGATACTACTTGACTACTGCTATTCTTTATTTAACGTCCCTTTTAAATAATACAGGACAGAGACAAGATCATAATTGTGCCGGTATTCCCTTACTTAACGTCGCTTTTAAAATGTTGACGCTATTAAGAGATGATAACATGGTAATTGTGTTTTAATACAGTATATACTGTCAATAACAATTTTTTTAGAAGATGAGGTATTCGAACCAAAGTACCGTACTCGATAAAACTTGTGAGATAGCAACCAGCTTACAAATCTCACCCGAAATACCCGGAATCGAACCTCTGACCTCTTTGGCGACAACTCGTTGTCTGATGTAGTTACGGTTCAATTGACTTAGTAAATATAGAATTCATTTCCGAATCAGGACACATGTTTCCTATTAGATCCATCCCAACCAAATCTAAGCGTGAATCAGTGCAACGGTTTGAGTTCGCATCCCATTATATCTTAATCTAAACGGACGTAATTTCCTGCTCATTTCCTTTTGGAAAGGGTACAATAGGGGCATTAATTTAAAAAATCCAATTAGATCAGCGTACTAGTTTGATGTCAAAATTTTATCACTAATAGATAAGATAGGGGAATATAATATTTAATACGAAAATATACCACCCATTACTACTGATAGCAAGCTGATAATTTTCCACCCAGAAGATCACAACTTGATACCAACCGGTATTAGATTTGCTGTGAACAAAGTGACAGTCTGGTAGGTTTCTTCCAAATACTTTTGCATCTCAAGTTTCATTTTGTAAACTCTTAATTATACAGAGTAAGTTGTAATTGTGTATTATATAGTATTGTAGAGTATTCTACAGGATGAATCAAAAGTCTAGAACCATATAAATATCTTTCATATGCTTGATTTTCGATTACTATAGGTGTTACCAGTATTTGTAAGACCAAATGCTCTACCAGTGATACATTTGATTCTATTCCTCTGCTATTTCAAAAGCCGTTAATTTGGATGCAACTCTGAAATTTTAAATAGAAAGGGGTCATGTAAGCACTCAAAATCACGTGAAATTTTCTGAAAAAAAAAAAATGGTGCAATCTGTCTTGAGATATCTCTAATCGTTTTCAGGTTATTTAAAGATAACTGTCATAACTGGATGGGGAGGCATTACAAAAACTGCTCTTCTTCCTCTAATTATGTTGCAAAAATGTATAATCAAAATTTGTTTGAAAAGGCTACTGGATTATCCAACAAATTTGATCCATTCCGAATTGAATGTTTTTAGAATTGACCAAATTTATAAATACTCTTTAATGAAATTCTATCATAAAAATAACATGAAATTTGTAGCTCAGCCACATGCTCATAATACAAGCCGAAATGAAATTCTTAATTTAGTTGAACCTAAATGTTTCACATCTGCTGCTTTACTACACAGTACAAATTATGGTCCATGTCTATACAGGCTGTTTCAAAAATACGGGGCATAATTTCAGGTATGTATTTCCCACATATAGACAATCAAAATAGCTCATTACAACATGTGTCCGGAAATGCTTCATTTCCGAGTTATGGCCTACACAACATTGAAATTCACCGGAACGTTTTTCTTTCCGCAGGTCGTTGTCATTACAGAAGATGTTCAAAATGTCCACCTCCTGCTTGAATACAGACCTCACATCGATGTCTCATTGACCTGCGAACACGATCCCAATCTCCAGGAGTATTGCGTATGTCCTCAGAACATGCCACAATTCGATTCCGAAGGGATTCCAAATCAGGCACCGGAGACGAATAAACCAATGATTTTAAATGGCCCCACAAGTAGAAATCGAGAGGGTTCAGATCAGGTGAGCGTGGAGGCCAAGCAATTGGGCCACCTCTATCTATCCATCGATCAGGAAACCTTCGATCCAAGTACCGGCGAGCCGTAAGACTGAAGTGTGCAGGAGCGCCATCATGCAACGAGTGAATCTGTTGACGATTGATCAGTGGAGTGTCTTCTAAAACATGAGGTATGGTGTTTTCCAGGAAGTTTGTGTACGCCTGCCCCGTAAGTCTGTTTACAAGTACATGGGGTCCAACTGATCGATCACCAATGATACCGGCCCACATGTTGAGGGAGAACTGCACCTGGTGATGAGACGGAACAGTTGCACGTGGGTTTCATACGCCCATACATGCTGATTATGGAAAATTGTTATGCCATCTCGTGTGAACTGTGCTTCATCTGTAAATAATACTAAGGCAGGAAAGTTCGGATTTACACCACACTGCTGCAAGAACCACTGACAGAACCTAACTCGTTCGTGCAGGGTAATCTGCTGGTGACAGGGCCTGTACACGTTGCAAATGATAAGGATACAATTGATACTCTTTCAACAGTCTCCAGACAGTCGTATGAGGAACATTGACTTGCAACGCTACCCTTCGTGTGCTGATAGGAGGAGTCATGTTCACAGCCTCCAGAATCTCCTCCTGTACTTCTGGAGTTGTAGATCTTGGTCATCCCCTTCCCAAACCAGGAGAATTAAATTCTCCATACTCGCATAGATTGTAACGGAGACGTACAAATGTCTTCCGATCTGGACATTGTCGCTGTGGGTACCTCTCCTGGTACAAACGACGAGCCAGCGCAGCATTGCCGTCCGCCTTACCGTACATGAAGCGTATCTCTGCCAGCTCTTGATTTGAATACATGTCGCACAGTCTAAGGCCTACACAACACTGAATGTAACCTTCGCCTCGGAATGAACTGTCAGAGTGCCCTCTTAATGTCTCCTTTGAAGGCAACGACCTGCGGAAAGAAAAACGTTCTGGTGAATTTCAATGTTGTGAAGACCATAACTCGGAAATGAAGCATTTCCGGACACATGTTGTAATGAACTATTTTGATTGTCTGCATGTGGGAAATACACACCTGAAATTATGCCCCGTATTTTTAAACACCCTGTATAATTCTATAATAATATTTCATCCAGAATTGACTACTTTAAGCAATGAAATTTTCAGATCCAGAATTAAAAAATTTATAGGACAGACTTCCCTGTTTTATATTGTGTACCATGTATTTATTGTACAACAAGTTTATTTCTATCCTAAGTATATTTTTTATATCTTATCTTGGTTATTATATCAACATGACCTGCACTAATTATATTACTAATAATAAGTTTATATTAATCCATCACCAATATCAACATCGTCTTTTTTCACTCAGTTATTACTAGTATTATTATTACTAACTTTATTACTATCATCTTTATGTGACCTTTTTTCTTAAGTATTTTGTCTACAAAGTATGTATATTTATGTATGTTTCTATCTACTCTTCTTAAGAATGTGATCTTAGTGCAAGAATTTTAAATATTATTTTACAAACAGTAGAGATTTCTATTTTTGTAAATTATATAATCTGTATAATCTGTGTAGGCCTAATCACAGTCTTAAATTTTAATTCAGAAAAAAATAGGTATGCTTGGTGAACGATGTAAAATTGTATATCTTTTCAAGTCTTTCTATCAAAACGGAATTGTCCCCGAACACGAGCTTTGCTCTTTCGGGGTATTTTCATGTAGCGGTTTTTATGTATATGTTATTATTAAATAAATCTAAATCTAAAATCTAAAAATCTAAATAATGACACAATTGTAAGTCGTGAACATTGTAATTGGGCTTTGCCTGTTACGTTCAACAACACATGAATAAATAAATAAAAAAAAACATTAGTTCCTGCATCAACAGATATTTTGTTACATCGTACAGTACTAAGGTGGCTTTGGAAAAGGTATTTTTATGCAATTCTGGTAATTAACCAGCCAGAAAACAGAGTCCAGCCCCGTCAATCAATCCCGGAGTACAGGCATGTATAACGGTGAAGTACAGGATCCATGGTGTGTATATAATAGCCCCAGATAGGATATCCGGGTGTTCCTGGCTTAAAATAAACCGGGAATGGACTCTGATCCTGAGATTCGAACAGGCTTTTCGTTTCTCAGGTCGCTCTTGCCCCCGATAGTTAATTCCATTTCACCAGAGACTGATTACAGATTCGGTCAACTCAAATAGGATAAGGGGGGAACGAGGGTAGGAATTGAGGATGATAATTCCAACTTCTTGACAATGTTAAATTTTGTCTTACATAACAACATTTTCTCGAAAACCATTGAGTTAGCTTATCTTTTATACCTCATGTACACATAACCTGACTTTATGGTGAAACAGTATTTTTTTTTTATTTAATCCCTTACGGAGATATAAGTTACAGTAATTTCCGCCCATTCGTATTTTTCGACGATTTTCAGTACATTACTCCCTGTAACATTTCGAAACTTTAATTAATTTCAAAAATATTGCTTCAATAATGTACAACATCCAAATAAACAGTTTCTGACAATTTCAGTTTTGTAGATTAAGTAGAGGCTGAGAAAACGTTCTTTTGTGTAAAAAACATAAACAAACTGACAGAGAATGAGCGTAGAACTAAGACATATGCCTAAAAAAAGACGATAAATTAACATGGATATAATTTTAATATAATCATATGTGATATACCCATTTTAAAGAAGAAAATTAAAGAATAAGTTGTAAAAATAAAAAAATACACAATTTTACGCCGAAAATTCGTAAATTTTTGCAGAATTGGAGTTAAAATTAGAACTTCTACATACTTCCTCAGAAAATCGAAAAATTACAATGGATAAAATTTTAATACAGTCATATGCGATTTTGAAGATGGAAAACCAAATTATGAATTGGAAAAATAAAAATAAAATCAAAATTTTTGCCCAAATTCCAATTCCGTTTCCTTATTAAACAGGCAGCGTGTGAGATCTGATCAGTAACATTCCCATTACGCTACATCCCTCTTATTGCAGAATTCATCATGTAAGAATACCCAGGGTATTTGAAAATCGGCTTTACATAAATAATGAAATTACAAACTATCTTTTATTCTGTGAATGGTATCATGTAGGGATGTTAAATAGGTAAAGAATTACAATTATGAATTTATTGTATCTGAATAGTATCTTGAAAGGAGATATTACAGATAAAGATTTGCAGTTACCTTCTTCTCGTGTCTGAATAGTATCGGTATCTCGGAAGGAGATGTTGAATAAAGAATAAAAATTATCATCTTTTTTTTCCTCCGATTCGCTCTGAGTGGCATAGTTCCTATAGCGCTGGCCTTCTGTGCCTGAGGTTGCGGGTTCGATCCCGGCTCACGTCGATGGCATTTAAGTGTGCTTAAATGCGACAGGCTCATGTCAGTAGATTTACTGGCATGTAAAAGAACTCCTGCGGGACAAAATTGCGGCACACCGGCGACGCTGATACAACCTAGGCAGTTGCGAGCGTCGTTAAATAAACTATAATTTAACTTTTTTTCCACCGAATAATAGGTCTATTTTCACCTTGAAAAGGCGAAGTTTATATCTAAATAGTGTCAGTATTTTGGACGGAGATGAAAAATAAGAAATTACAATAGGTTATCATCTTCTTGTCTCCTAATAGTATCACAACTTAGAAAGAAGACATTAAATGAGGCGTGAGTTGCAAAATCAGATACTTACTTACAAATGGCTTTTAAGGAACCCGAAGGTTCATTGCCGCCCTCACATAAGCCCGCTATAGGTCCCTATCCTGTGCAAGATTAATCCACTCTCTATCATCATAGCCCATCTCCCTCAAATCCATTTTAATATTATCCTCCCATCTACGTCTCGGCCTCCCCAAAGGTCTTTTTCCCTCCGGCCTCCCAACTAACACTGCAAAATCAGATACATCACTTTTTTTTTTTTCGAAAATGAGTTAATGTTATATTTAAAATCTTCATATGATTCTACAACTGCTATAGCACGGTTATGCTCCAAAGCCAGATACATCACATGGATTTGTATGATGAAAGAATAGTATTGGTTGCAAATCCTTGGTTCCTTGCAAACGTTTTTCTTTCATACTGAAAAATTATGTTTTAGTGATTATCTGATTTTGCAACTAAACGCCTCAAATAAGGAATTACAATTGTCATCTCCGTATTTCTAAATAGTATCAGTATTTTTGAAGGAGATGAAAAATAAAAAGTTACAATTGCGTGGCTGAAAAGGAGAGGGGTACAAGCGCACTTTCACAACTTTTAAGAAAAATTACCTCCAATTTTGAAAAAGAAAACTATTTTAACAAGACACTGGAAAAAAAAATGACAAGATGGCAGCACAGGATGTGAATTCAGTTGTATCCCTTTGACGAAGATTTATATAATATTTTTAGTGTGCAGTTGTACATTTATATCGATTTTTCAACAAATGTTTGTTATACCTGTTTTCTTTTCAGCCACTTAATTATCTTCTTGTCTTTGAATGGTATTAGAGTCTTGGGAGGAGATGTTAAATGAAGAATTAAAACTACAATAATTATAAGATTATATTATTGTATTAAATTCAAGTCAGAAAGTATGGCCAATTGAAACTTTAAAAGTTTTATTCGTGTCAATATCGTTATATGCTTCAGGAATATGGATAATATGAAACGAGATGTAAGTAAAATTACAGCATTAGAAATGACATTTGCTATATTTGTGCAAGTGTGAAAACCAGACAATACCGTAAGACGAAATAATATAACAAAAGTTGCACATATTTTTTCTGTAACTAGCGAACACACTAAAATAATAAAAATCTGGAAAATTACACAGACACGACTCCAAACCGGCGTACGAAACAAAACTGTAACTGTGAACCAAAACGAAAAGAAAAATTTCGAGAGACCAGAAAATAATGAATATACTGAAGTCGGTATATGCTATTTGGATCCAACCATAGATGCAGATGTTGATCTTATCTTTCGTGGTTAGTTTTTATAATTTAGAAACCGACATTACATGTAGACCTGCAATTGAAATAAAAATAATGAAAATAAACTCATGTTTAATCAGTATTGGGTAAAACTATTACATGCTTAAATAAAAAAAAAAAGCAAAGGACTCTCCAACAGCGAATGGCGCGATGGCATTAAAATCTTTAGAAATGTTGCTGCAGTGCTTGCCGGGAAGATCTCAGGACAACCGTTGTAGGCATTGTCACAACGAGATTGAAACTCTTGCACACGTCCTGGGATCCTGTTCGCACGGCGAAGCTCTGCGAAACGCTAGACATCACCAAGCACGATCAATTATAGCCACTGCCCTTAAAGATGCCGATTACAACACCTTTGAAGAAGTACATGGTCTCTCCGTCACTGGCAGTACACGGCTCATAGATATAATAGCTTTCAAGGAATCTATATGATCTGGATTCATAAATGATCCCACTGTGCGTTTCGAAACGAATGAGGAACAGCCAGCAGAAGTGGATAAGGAAGAAAAGAATATCTACAATCCTACCATTCCATATTACCTCCAAAAGTTCCAGCTAGAAGAGCTTGAAGTAATCGGACTTCTGGTTGGAGCAAGAGGTACCGCTACTCTCTTCATGAAAGATGTGTTTAAGAGGCTTGGAATACCTACATCTATTATTCCGATTGTAACTTTAGCTGCATTGAAAGGATCAATTGCTCTCCTGAAGCATCACCTATATTCGAAATGAAACCATATTCATTAGCATTCTTTACTTTTTTGTAACACTTACCTCTCTAAAACTAGGTATATTTCCACCAATCACAAAATGTATTTGCAGCTATGCACTTGTAGGAGTTTCATTGTCAAAACAAAATTAATGCTTCACTGAACTTGTAAACATTTATATGGTTAAGTACTCTTTGTCCCTTGTAGCAGCTCACGAATAGCGAGAAGATTTCCAAATTATTATTATTATTATTATTATTATTATTATTATTATTATTATAGAATAAACATGTAATTTCTGAATATATGCGAAAGATCACTAAATGCTAACTTCGGTCTTAAAAGTAAAATAAACTAGCATCATAACTAAAATCTAATTTTACAGGTTACATAGTTTTTTCTAAATAATAAACTTTGTACTCGGGATTAATTGTTCAGTTAACAACGGAAAATATGGTCATGCGGACAGTTATAAAAAGTGATGCACCACATGACTCTGCAATGCATGCATTTTATGTATCCGCACAACTTGGTTTCACATCAAAAATCTTGTTTAAAACAAGTCATAAAAAGTGGTAAAAATGTTACGGGGATGATAATTTTAACTACTACTACTTTTTAAAGCCCAGACATGTTAAAATCATTGTTATACCTGTAGTTTGCCCTTAGTCTTAAAGCCCAATCTAATCTACACATAGACTATACAAAACATTTTGTAGTCTATGTACCAACATCCACAACCTTTCGCAAGATTAGAATTATTGATTATAAAGTCACATTTCTATGTAGTTTGTGCGACGAAATGCCTCACATCGGACCAACTCTTTCAAGATTTGCTAAAAATGTAACACATTTCAAACATAAACAGGGTGTAAACTATATAAACCGCTTTTTTAAAATTAGGATGTTTCTTCTATTAAATTAGGATTCTCCTTGTAAATATTATTATTATTATTATTATTATTATTATTATTATTATTATTGTCGTTATTGAGTGTAATTAGTTAACACTGACACCGGATATTTACCCATTTGCAGTGTCAATAAATACATACAATATTAATTTAGAAATCTTCTCACTATTCGTGAGCTGCCACAAGGGACAAAGAGTACTTAACCATATAAATGTTTACAAGTTCAGTGAACCATTAATTTTGTTTTGACAATGAAACACCTACAAGTACATAGCTGCAAATACATTTTGTGATTGGTGGAAATATACCTAGTTTTAGAGAGGCAAGTGTTACAAAAAAGTAAAGAATGTTAATGAACTTGGTTCCATTTCGAATATATGTGATGCCTCAGGACAGCAATTGATTCTTTCAATGTAGCTAAAGTTACAGTCGGAATAATAGATGTAGGTATTCCAAGCCTCTTAAACACATCTCTCATAAAGAGAGTAGCGGTACCTCTTGCTCCAACTAGAAGTCCGATTACTTCAAGCTCTTCTAGCTGGTACTTTTGGAGGTAATATGGAATGGTAGGATTGTAGATATATTTTTTTCCTTATCCACTTCTGCTGGCTGTACCTCATTCGTTTCGAAAAGCACAGTGGGATCAATTATGAATCCAGATCTTGTAATTCCTTGAAAGCTATTATATCTATGCGCCGTGTTCTGCCAGTGACGGAGAGACCATATACTTCTTCAAAGGTGTTGTAATCGGCATCTTTAAGGCAATGCCAACAACGGTTGTCCTGAGATTTTCCCGGCACAGCACGTACTGCAGCAACATTTCCAACCATTTTAATGCCATCGCGCCATTCGCTGTTGGAGAGTCCTTCGTGTTTACAAATCAATTTGTTGACTCTAGGATATTGTTTAAATAAAGCTACGTCTTTCCCTTTCTGTGGATGACGACACCAAATATCAAATTCTCTGTTCCTCAGAAGGTTACTAAGCTTTGTAGCATTTAAAAAATGTTCATTCTTATGAAATAAGGCATCTTCTGGAACAATGTTCAGAGTTTGGACACATTTAATACTCTCCTCATGAACTTGACGTGTTTGTATGATGTATGGGTTTTGAGATTTTTGTGAACATGGAAGGGCATTAATTTGTTGTGGTATAGCATAAATAACTGAAGAAAAAAGTCAAATGTTCTTTTTTGTAACTGTTATCGTTCTTCCCCAAAAAATGTGTTTTGTAAGTCTAACTTATTTGGAAAAGAGAATAGACAGCCATTACGTAGACTGCTTTGTCCGATACGTAGCTGAAGCAGTTGTTTGTTACTTTGTTGAGCATTGCTATGTGTTGGGTGTTGGGTGTTGGGTGCAAGGTCGTTAGTAGTAACATTTACGTTCAGTAGAAATGTAAATAAAATTAAACTATTATCAGTCTTAGAAACATGATATATGATATATGATATGATATGATATGATATGATATGATATGATATGATATGATATGATATGATATGATATGATATGATATGATATGATATGATATGATATGATATGATATGATATGATATGTTATGATTATAACTTTATTTTGCTAATAACTGTAACACAAAATATAATATAAACAGATAAAACTTTACCTCACTCCTGAAAGAGTAGAACTCGTGCTCAGGAGCGGATCCCTGAATTGAAATTAAGACGTATATAATACAATTTGTCTTATGTCTACTATAAAACAAGAATATATAAATTTAAATTTACAATTTTTCTTTATTCATAAAATCCATAAATAACTTTTTTAATTTAATACTAGAACTATTAGAATTGACAAGGTTAGGATATTCAAATAGAAATTTGTTATATATTCTTGGGCCTAAATATATATGATTTGTCTAACAACTCATTTAGTCCTGCTGGCCTTTCAAACTCCTGTATACGGGCCAGCATTCGCTTTCTTTACATTACTTTTAACAATTTTATATGCCACGTAAATTAAAACCATAGCGTTATACAAATTAAAACTTAAATTGTAAGAAATAATTAAATTTCACTAGATATTTTGTTCAATACACCGATATGCACTCCTTATACAGAGACATCATTTTATTTTTACTTCAATTTTTATTGTACCCGAGTTTTTGTATGTACTTCACTCCCACCCCTTATACTAATGAAGTTCAATCGTCCTCCACACAGATCCAAAACCGCATATACAGTCATAGCAGCCTTACGATCATAGTAAACAGTACGTTCCAAAAATATGTTTGCGTTTTCCAGTGACGAAAGAGCTTTCAATATTGCATCATTTTCCATTTGCCTACGTCGCATCCCGGTTTCCCCCACATGCTTCTATTCGCCTCTCTGTAAATGCTAGTGGCTGGGCTGTCTTAGCTCTTTTCTGGGAACATTAATTTCTGTTAGGAATTGGACGTCTACGTAATATTATACCCATGCAATTGTTTAAAATAACTTAAATAAAAGGGTCTCGTTAAGTAATTAACTGTCACGTGATTTCCTCCCTTTCTACGACGCTGCGACGTAACCACGTGGACCGGCAGTAGATAGCATGTCTGAGTAATTTTAGCTTCTCGGATCGGGCAGAAGTGAAGATTATAGAGTAGGTACAGAATTATTTCAACATGAGTTACTGATACGAAGTACGAACCTGGTAATTGGATATATATTTTGATGTACCGAAGTACATATGATATTTCCATGCAGATATTCTGCGTCATCATATGATGAAAGAGTGATGGAACGGAGAAAAAATTCTCTCCGGCGCCGGGATTTGAACCCGGGTTTCCAGCTCTACGTGCTGATGCTTTATCCACTAAGCCACGCAGGATACATCAAAATATATATGATATGCGTAATAAATCACTTTGTGATTTAAGACGGCGCCTATACCGTCGGATCCCGGCCAACCAGTCACTCATTCGAGTGCACCTCAACACATGTATGGACTTCGGTCCTGCGTTCATAGACATCTATGACGTAGTGCAGAGGGCGGCCACTAGAGGGAACCCAAGAGATGGAGCTTAATCTGAGACGATTCTAACCGGCGTCGGGGTTGTATCCGGCGTGGCTTAGTGGATAAAGCATCAGCACGTAGAGCTGGAAACCCGGGTTCAAATCCCGGCGCCGGAGAGAATTTTTCTCCGTTCCATCACTCTTTCATGTGGTAATTGGAATTACGTACAATAGTCTATATGCGATAATATGCACATTAGAACTGAAGCCTGTATCGAAATGAACGGCCACCATTTTCAAACGTGTGTTTAAATATCCATATTATGATTATTTTGAAATTTAATTTTATTCTCTATATTGTACGCTAATGTGCAGTAGACAGTATAATATACACTACATAATGAATACGTCCGCATGGAAAGCTCAGTTCGTGAGTAAAAACACTCATTGTTATTATACTGTACTGTGTTTTGATTAGGCCTAAACAAAAACCTAGTGAAAGTTATCAAACTCAAAATCGCGATATTTCCTAGTTTACGTAAATGGCTGAACTAATTTTCTCCCCTCCTATACCTAGTAAAGTGATTTGTTTGTATATTACGCCAGTATCAACGAACTCCAGTCGTGGAAGGAGGTAGCAAACGGTGTTTCAGGTTCTTAATCGTTGATCCAAAGATATAGAAATGTTAGTAAAAATAAAATGATGTCCCTGTATAATTTTGGCAGTTTATATCAATCATTTACACACCGTATTATAGTATGGGTAATCACAATGTTTCAATCGGGAAATGTGGAAATTGTTAAAGTCCTTGAATATATCGATGATTTATCCGAAACTATTAATAGCCTAAAGCAGCAGGCGAAACCACCACAGCAGTGGCAAAAAAAAAAACTGAATAATCTGTTTCAGAATAATGCAAGATTTTCTAATATAATGTAAAATCAGAGATTAACTTGAAGGGCAAAACACTGCGCAAAGTTTGGCTGCATTTGAAATAGAGTATATTATTTTACATGATATTCCTTTTTTTCACGTTTGCTCCCATCATATCCTATGATGTAGAAAGAATATTTTCGGAAATCAAAGCATGTGAAAATTCATATTGTTGTATATTGCATTATAGGTTTCGACAATAATGTCTATCGTCAGGCAACATTATGCAGCAGACTCTGCTATATTATAGAGGCGGAATCGAACTCGGAACCTTGAGCACAGAAGGCCAGCGCTATACCAACTACGCTACCCAGACCTATGTTTGTAAATATATAAATATTACCAAATGTGGTCGTATGTAAAGAACACACTCTTTTATATTTGTTGCACTGTTTTTTTTTTTCGTGACAGAAGAAATCAGATGATAGGTGACATTAAGTTATATGGATCATATGGACACTAAACGAAAGGCAGAAAATAGGAAATATTGGAAAACTCTGGATTTGCAGTGAAAGACCTGCTCTTGGGCAGATAACAATGAATGAATTAATGTACCTTTATTTTGGATCAGGGAGTTTGTAGTCACACGCCTCAGACCAAGCGAGATGTGACAGACCGCAGTATACCCCGAAAAGTGCCAGTCCTAATCATCACATTCCTATTTGCTTGTCGTGATAAATTAGGAGCGGATTCCTAAGTAATTAAATATTATTTCTGCGAGTCATAAAACACAATTAACAAAGTTAAAAATTCCGAACATGTAGTTTCAAGTTTAAAACCCGAATTTTATTTCACATAAAAATACATATTTTCACAAAAAATTATGTAAATACATATTTTCAGGATATCTATTATAAACACATAAATCTTGGAGTTTTTTTACTTAAATAATTTTTTTACAAGAACTTTTAACATTTTAAAACAAAATCAATAATGTCACTCAGAAGTACGTTATCTTTTTAAGAATTCTTGGCTGCTTCGAGTTTCTAAGCGCTGTGTGGTGTATCCGTGATCCATTTTCGTAATAGTATCGCCTCAAGTTCTGAGAACTGCTAGGCAGCATATCAGTATCATTATTAGAGAATAAATTAACATGGACAAGGAGAGATTTTGCAACACATAATTAGGAATGTTTATTGTTGCTGAAAATGATTTCATTCCACGCTTTGTTTGTGAAACACAACAGATAAGAGCTCGGGTATGAACATTATTTAATTTAAACAAATCTCTCGCCTCTCGCTCACGTCCATCAAGTAAGGCAATACATCTTCTTGTGATTCCTTGTTATCTGGCTTCGTCAATCGGTATCATTCAAGATATACTGAAAGATGGTTGTTTAAAAAACGATGTGTCTTTCCTATTAGCAAATCTAAGTTTTTGTCTGACTCCGTAAAAAAAAACTCGAAACATCCAAAAACCTGTTGTCTGAAACAGGGAGATGCATGCCGTGAAAATTAAACTAGACTCGCTACCAGGTTCAGAAGTACAAGTACTAAGGGACAAATTCCAGAATGTGTTTGGGAAAAACAGTGGGTATAAAAAATGTGTAAAGTTGCTCAAGTATTGGAGGGTGTGCCTGTAGGCGAAATTGACGGTGTTTGTGTTTGTCACATTCCTCTTTTTAAATATGCACGTCTGACGTCCTGTGACGTGGAAAGATCTTTGTCACAGTATAAGTCGTTGTTCAGAGATAATCGGCATACATTTCTGATGGGGAATTTGGAGATGACCTTTGTTGTTCACTGCAATTCTCGGCCAACTACTAGCACTCAAGTGTGATTGGTGAGTACCTAGTAATATATATTTTTTCAAGCTAATTAAGGTATTTTGTCATATTTAAAAAATATATATATATTTTTTTTATTTTAGCAAATATTTTCGTACTTTTTAGCACATAAAAAATAAATATATTTAAATTTTTTAGCACATAAAAATCCGCTCCTTAGTGATGAAAGTTCTATAGCTGTGACACAATGCAAAAACCTGTAAGACCTTCCTAACACTGACAATGTGGCAGTACGAAAAATTTTACTCCAGGCACAGGAGCACCGGTAAGCGGAATTCACTGCCTTCAATGGAAAGATGACAGCCGTGTATAATGGCTTTTATTATACTATCCGGTCCCGTCTAATGAGAAGAACGCTCCAAAGCTCGGTAATTAGGATCTCTTATGTGAAAACTCGTTTTAGAAAATCAGCACTACGGCTGATTGCCCTCAAATAGGATTACTGCGATCTGAGGCTGCACTCCCATTGGTATAGGCTATATTTGTTGTAGTATTTTCCCCTCTGCTAAATCACAATTGCGAAATGGATGAGTTTGTTCAGTCAACTGAAAACATTAACTTCTTGGTTGATTGGTTGTATCGAGTTTATTGAACTACCGCTTTAAATGATTTTGTCTGTAATTGCTTTAACGGTATCAGAATTGGCTTCCTATAAAAGAGAAGCTTTGGAAGTAATATACAGAACGTTATTTTTAATTAGTGTTTTGAGGCCGTTCTTCTGTTCTCATCGGCAGTGACAAATTCATTTTATTCTATGTTGCGGATATTTTTTTTTTTTCAGAAAATGGTTTAAAAGTTACTTGCTGTGGGATTTCCAATACAGATTTGCAATCTCATAATGACAATGAATGATAACGAAAGAAGAGGGAATGGGGGGGAGAAACAATTTAGAAGGTACTTGTCTCACTCCAATTTTCAACGTTCCGTTTGAAGAAACATAAGACACTGAGAAGGGGAAAATGTCGAAATTGGACGTAAATTATTAGCCATCACATGAGAGGGAAGAATGTCGAAGCACGACTGAACAACAGAAAAGAAGAGTATAAGGGTGCTATTCATAGACATTTGGCAGCACGAGCTACGAGCGTACTAAGCTAGCCCCGACTATCCACCGGTTACTAGTACAGAATTCAAATCATACCCTATCGCTAACACTGGTTTATGAATACGAAAAACGATGATAATCCACCGAAAGCCCGCGTTAAAAATGTCTATGAATACGGCCCTAAGAATTTTTTAAAATCTGGGCAAAGCGATTAGTGAGATGAAGACTCGCATCGTGCTGTTGAAGGTATATTACTACGCGTTTGGTGAAATTTACACTCACGCCTTGATATATGCCATGTGTCACATATCGAACATTTCTAAGCTGTTGAAATGTATTCCAAGAATGTATTTACAGAACAATCTAAGGAGATTTTCGATATCTTAAACTGTTTTTGACCTACAACTTCTTGAAGCTGTCTATTTATTTTGTAAACACTTTCGAACATAAGGTTCATTAAAAGAAATGCATTACGTATATAATCTATACTAATAATAAATCTGTAGCCAAAATTTTTCTGGTAATTTTCGATTTTCCAAAAATAATTGGTGTTAACATGTATAATTAGCCATCCTGAAACCGAAAATCGCTTTTTTGAAATTTTTGTTTGTATGTCTGTCTGTCTGGATGTTTGTTATCTTTTCAGGCGATAATGGCTGAACCGATTTATATGAAAATTGGAATATAAATTAAGTTCGTTGTAACTTAGATTTTAGGCTATATGGCATTCAAAATACTTTATTTAAAAGGGGGGTTATAAGGGGGCCTGAATTAAATAAATCGAAATATCTCGCTTATTATTGATTTTCATGAAAAATATTACATAAAAAAGTTTCTTTAAAAATAATTTCTGATAAGTTTTATTCTACACAAAATTTTGATAGGACTGATATTTAATGACATAAATGAGTTTTAAAATTACAATAAGAACGCCATCTAAGGCGCTGTACTGAAATAAAAACAAATGACTTCGGCTATAAGGGGCCTTGGACAACAACAATCGAAAGCTATTAAACATAGCCTAAGAGAATGTTTCTGTGTTTGTATGAAGTAATATCGGAAGCTAATTAATTGTTTAACTATTATTTCACCATTGGAAAGTGTAGTTTCTCTAGATGGACATAATTCTACAAAGTTATTACAGTAACTTCTGAAACATATAGGAAGCAAGTAATATAAAGTACACACATTAAAACTAAATGATATGTCAATCTTCATTAAACTATGGTTGCATGTAATAACAATTAAGAAACATGTTAAAGGAATTGTCATTGCACCAAATGATTGCTCTTTGAACCAAAACGACCGCATTTTAATTATTTAAATACAATTTAAATTAAGTAACTTATTAAACGATTTATCCTTCTATCAAAACGAATGTTCCCTGGATCAAACGTCCTATTTTTATTATGTAATTAATCTATATTTATTTCTAACAGGTGCAGCGGAGCGCACGGGTACGGCTAGTGGATCAATATAAATTGAATGCCGTTGAAATATTACAGGAATATCAATGCGATCAGTAAATAACTGATATTCAAGAGAGGTAGAGTCTACATTTGATTGCGAACAAATTCTGTAAGATCTGTGGTGAAAAAAAAAACGGCTGATACTTCAGTTTTAATTCCTACTTTCAATTCCCCAAAGTTCCAGTATCACTATATATTATCATCTCGACGATTTTGAGTAGTTAAAAGCAACGTTGAATGAAGAATTACAATTACCAACAATGAATGACGAGTTTCTGGAGCTTGTTCGAGTGAGTAGTTGCCAAACTCTCAGACGAGATTAGTTATCTCGAACAGTGACATTCTACCCTTGGCAAAAAAAGGAAGGGGGCGGTGTAAAAGTCTCCAAGACGCGACCAGGCGTTTCATCAATGGGCGGAACCTGATGACTGTGCAGTTCCTTCCAAGGCATTGCAACATCCTGCTTCGTACATATGCCACTTCAAGATGTGATTTTACGTCCTTTGAAGCTTTTTTTTAAGTTGGTACTGTTATCTGTTTTATAGCCAGTGTTTCAGTTACGGCTTAAAATGGAATGCCCTTTTAACCTCCTGTAGATTCTGCAAAATTTACGGAAGTGGGTCAGATTTTCTCTGGTCAGATCGAATTTATTCTCATTTCAGAACTTTCCATTATATTTCCATCGCATGGTCTAGACTCTAGAATATATGTTACATAAAAATGAGTATCACGAAGGTATAACATATATTATAATATATAATTATATATAAAATATTATATAATTATATACAGGGACATTTTATTTTTACTTCAATTTTTATTGTACCTGTGTTTTTGAATGTACTTCACTCCCACCCCTTCTACTAATGAAGTTCAACCGTCTTCCACACAGATCCAAGACCGCATATACAGTCGTAGTAGCCTTACGGTCACAGTAAACAGTACGTTCCAAAAATATGTTCGCGTTTTCCAGTGACGAAAGAGCTTTCAATATTGAATCATTTTCGGACAGGTACTGTCGTCCATTTGCCTACGTCGCATCCCGGTTTCCCCCACCAGCTTTTATTCGCCAGCTAGTGGCTGGCCTGTCTTAGCTCTTTTCTGAAAACATTAATTTCTGTTAGGAATTGGACGTCTACGTAATATTATACAACTATTTAAAATAATTTAAATGAAAGGGCCTCGTTATGTAATTAACTGTCACGTGATTTCCTCCCTTTCTACGACCCTACGGCAAAACCCCTTGGACGGACAGAGACAGTATGTCTGAGTAATTTTATCTTTTCGGATCGGGTAGAAGTGAAGATTGAATTTACAGTACGTAAGGTACTCTTTTATAGAGTAGGTACAGAATTATTTCAATATGAGTTACTAGTACGAAGGACGAAACTGGTAATTGGAATTACACACATTAGAACTGAAGCCTGTATCGAAATGAACGGCCACCATTTTGAAAAATGTGTTTAAATATCCATATTATGATTATTTTTCAATTTAACTTCATTCTCTATAGTGTACGCTAATGTGCTGTAGACAGTATAATATACACTGCATAATGAATACGTCCACTTGGACAGCTCATTCGTGAGTAAAAACACTCATTGTTAATACAGTACTGTATTTTGATTAAACAAAAACCTAATGAGAATGATCAAACTCAAAAATGCAATATTTCCTAGTTTACGTAAATGGATGAACTACTTTTCTTCCCTCCTATACCTAGTAAAGTGATTTGGTTGTATATTACGCCAGTATCATCGAACTCCAGTCGTGGGAAGGGGTAGCAAACGGCGTTGATCCAGAGGTATAGGCAAGTTAGTATTAAAAATGTTAGTAAGAATAAAATGATGTCCCTGAATAATATATATTCTAATTATATATAATATAATTATATACAATTACATTATTACATTATATAAACACATCCTTATATTACCTTACATTCGATAGCCGTTACATCGCTCAAAGTCACATACAACCCGACACATATTCGACCATGTATACTCCATTTTATTTCAAGGAGTGCAGTTCGGTGGCTCCTTTGAACACCCACTTACAGATTTATGACTTCCTAGACATACACCTCTGACAATTCCAGTCTGTCCCCTCGTCCCAACATTGCACAGTTGCCACAATCCTGGTGACCCTCGAAATGAGACTGACGGGATTCTTGGAATTCGGAAAAGATGCAGAAACTCTGCCTCCACGTGGATTTGACGGCAGCCTGTCAATTCTTCTGAACAAGGGTTGTGATTGGTTACTGACAGGAGAAGACAAGATTTCCGTCACAATAAGGAAGACATTTATTTATGACAACCAATTAGTAGGGGGCAGTAGAAGGTCTGTCGGCAAAGTCCTTTCTATGAAACTGCACTCCATGAAAAAAAAAAATAGAATATACTGTATATGTATATAGTATACGTAATTAAATTTTGGATATATAAAGTGTAATAAAACCAATAACATTTTTATTTACGACAATAAGAATTTGAAAATGACAAGAACACTTAACTATGTAGTTATTATTCCACTTTATAAAACATAACAAATTGAATTATGAAAAGGGATCCTTTCTAAATAATTGATTAAATGGCGATCTCACTCGTGTTAATTATGTAAGCATGTGTGGCTTACAGCTGTTTCGGTCCTACTTGACACCACCCTCAGAGCCTACTGGATCTCGGCGCTGTCTATTGTGTGGGTGCGTTCGTGTGATGAAGAGTTGTGTCAAATAGTGTGTGTTCTGAAATTGATCTGTGTGTTGAGAATTTGATTAGGGTGTGTTTTAGTGTGTCTGTGTATTTCATATTGTTCTAGTGTGTTGAGTTTTTGGTTTGTGGGTTGTATGTGTAGGATTTCCATGTCTGTATTTATGTTATTGTATGTGTGGTTAGCATTAGTTATGTGTTCGGCATATGTAGATGTAGCGCCGAGATCCAGTAGGCTCTGAGGAAGGTGTCAAGTAGCATCATGTTCAAAATGCAGCAGTTTGTTATTTTATTAGAGTTCACTATTTTCATGGTAGAAAATGCTAATTCACACAAGTATGACGTTGAAGACGGTAGTTCTAAATGTATTTTTAGTTTATTCGGCACCATCGACTGATTTGACAAAACATTTCCGCATATAAGACACTCGGTATTTTTTTATATTCATCTCCACGCCACGTAAAACCATATTCCAAGTATTCATCACTATAGTTAGGAAACGCAGTACGTTTTTGTAAACGTGAAGGGAATTTGGGCGCAAATTATTTGAATTAGCACTGCTGTTATCTAATTCTAACCCGAGCTTGATTTTGAATTAAAAAATTGTCCATGATAAAATCTAAATATAACACTTTTCATAAAATAGTCGCACTATCACCCGCTCATACTGAAACTGACCAATATGTTCTGACGATTCTAAACTCTAGGGCATATTATTACTAAGTGGGAACAGTACTGCACTCCAACCACGAGAAAGTCTCTGGGGAATGAGACGAAGCGAGGTAATGCTGTGAATGACTGCTGGTGTCATAAGATCACACACGTGCGTAATCGTATCTCTATTGGCTAGCTCTCACAGCACAAACGACAACACTCATACAAACATATTTATACTACCCTAGTTACAAAATTAGATCACTGTTAATCTCCTGGTCTTTTAATCCCTCCATATAGGAAATAACATATGCAGGAAAGCGCATGGTTTTTAAACTGACGTTATAATGGTAATATTATTTATCTACTTCGTTCCAATAAACGACGCAATAGTAAGCACATTCCTTCCACGGTTGATCTCCTGGAGAACAGTAAACGAATTACTGAGCATTCTTGCAGGTGTTCACGTTTCATTGGTAAAGTCTGTCTCAAAATAAAATGTACCATATCAAAGACTTCGTTGTAAATAAAAAATGTGTTATAAAGAGACTTTCTGGATGGCATAAAATTTATTTTTCAATTCCAAAAATTTCGCGACACACTCCATGGGGCTGCGCGATACACTGGTTGGGAACCCCTGCTATAGGGACAGGAGAAAATCTGTGAAGCCTGAAGAAACAAAACGCCTGCATAAGGAAGTATATATATAAGAGAATGCAAAGAAGATGGCACACTCGAAAATTAAGTGCATTGTTAAATGGCTAAGAGTCGTTGGAAGAATTTACGACTTAGGGGAGAGTTGGGTAGTATCGGACATCGGGTAATATCGGACAATGCGTTTCTTTCATCTACCACCAGATGGTAGTACCTGAATAACATGGTTACGTTTCTGTATGCGACATCACAGAAACGTAACCATGTCATTCAGGTACTATCATCTGGTGGTAGATGAAAGAAACTCACTGTCCGATATTACCCGATGTCCGATACTACCCAACTCTCCCCTATATTCACTTAGTAATTCAAAGTTTTTTCTGAGTATCTAAAACAGACAGATCTGTTAGTTCAAACAAAATAAAACATAATATTCAGTCCTTTTGCTAGATAATTTGAATAGCTTGATTGTTATTTGCTGGCACACGTGTGAGTCTCGATTTCATCAGTAAAGTAGAGAAGGAAGCGGCATTTAATGACACCCGAAGCTCCTTAGATCTGGGGATTATGTAAATGGAATTCAGGCGAGTCTAATTATTATGCGTTGCAATATTGCCTCATTTAAGAACGTGCTGATACCTGGAAATTACTTTCAAGCAGAGAACAAATTTACATTCAACACACGCTATAAGTCAAATCCTTAGAAGTCTTATAATGTTAATAGTTAATTTTCTTCACGAAAACGCAATGCGAGCTTCATTTTCCTTGCAAAGCACGCCGTTACTTCATTGTTATTACTGAGACTGTGCGAATATTTTGACTACTGCATGTGTTTACATCGAAACATTAGATAAATTTTATCCACGACAGAAAAGGTACGGCTAATTGGAGAAAGCGGATGAAGTAGATAGTCATAATTTTTGCTGCATATATCGTTGTTGGTGGTCGAGTGGTTAACAAACTTGCTGTGACCACCGGCGTAGCTCAGTCGGCTGAGGAGGAGTTCGCTCAGTCGTGGGTTCGATTCTCGCTTGGGCTGATTACCTGGTTGGGTTTTTCCCAATCGTAAGACAAATGCCAGGCGAATTTCGCGAATCCTTGGCCTTATCTCGCCAAATACCATCTCTGTATCACCAATCGTTAGATAACAACTAAAAAGCATAACTGCTATTAGATTTCAGGTTCGTGAGTTAAAACCGAGACGAGGTCAATATGTTTAAGAAAGATGAAATCCGCAGCAGTCTTCTTGAGAAAAGGATCGAAGAGGTATATATATATATATATATATATATATATATATATATATATATATATATATATAGTACTTTTGAGAGTACTTTTCATTTTGTTAATACCACTACCTTCTTAAAAATGATTTATTAATGAAACAATAATTCAGTAGTTTAGAGTCATTGAAAAGCTTTATATATTAACTACAGTTTTGGAGGTATGCATTTTGAGTTTAGAGTGTAAACGTTACACTAATAATAATAATAATAATAATAATAATAATAATAATAATAATAATAATAATAATAATAAATAATAATAATGATTTATTTAACCTGGCAGAGTTAAGGCCATACGGCCTTCTCTAACACTCAACCAGGAGTAAAACTGCGTTACAAAAAACACTACAAATTTACCAAGTACACTACAATTTTATACACAAAACCTAATAAGATAATAATAATAATGATAATAATAATAATAATAATAATAATAATAATAATAATAAAATGTAAACAACAAGTAGAAATCAGACATAATGTAGGTTATAACCTACAGAAAGAAAGGAAAAAGGATAATAAAATGTGAACAGCAGGTCAAAATAAATGAGACAAAGTATAAAAAATAAGATAATTATTGATGATAATAATAATAATAATAATAATAATAATAATAATAATAATAAGAATAGTAATAATAATAATAATAAATAATAAGAATAGTAATAACAGTAATAATAATAATAATAATAATAATAATAATAATAGTAATAAACTAGAATGTGCTACGCGACCAAGGCCGGACACGTCGTGGCAGAATGAGGAACTCCGTGCTCGCTGCGTATGTTTACTGCTGGAGTGTCGTCACATCCAATGCCTAGCGAAGCGTTGTCAGACACAGCCTAAACGGAGCGGAGCGCTCCACTATAACTCGTTGCGAGCTCCGGTGCTTCCACAGACATAAGCAAGTTCAAGCTCCGACTGGACGTCTCTAGCACCACAACCGGTTTCGGAGCTTACAACTCTGACACTACTGGCCTAGCGTTTCAATCTAGTCGCAATGCCGCATGTAGGAAGACGTGTGTTTCGTAGCCAAGCGCGGAGCATTATTTATAATGCCATAAAAATTTGTGATGAAGAAAGGACAACTGGTTTATGCCTACCTCTATCGAAGACAATAGAATGTGCTGCAGCTATTGTGAAGTTAAATACGGAAACAATTGGTGGGATTAGAAAGGAAAGTAAAGAATGTGAGGATAAGGGTGTAGAAATATCGACACCAAACAAAGTTAGACGACATCCTGCAAATAAGGTTGAATTAGACGACATGGGCAAATGTATCATAAGAAGACAAGTTAATAAATATTATAGTCTCCACAAAGAGGTTCCAACATTAGGACAGTTTCATTCAAAAAATGTAAAGATAAAAGGAAATATCAAATAGAACGCTCTGATATAGTAGCCCGGTATTTACCTGGACGAAACATGGTTCCATACCCATTACACTGTCCACAAATTTGGCAAGACGTAAATGTGTCAGGAGTTTATACAAATAGCAGGGCAGGTCAACGACTTATAGTAGCCCATGCTGGTGGTAGTGATGGTTTTATACCGGATGCTTTTCTCATATGTGATGTCCGGATTCCGGCCACTTTAAAATGATAAGGTAAGAAATGTATATCAAGTGAAATATTGTATAAAATACAGTACCGATTTTAGTTTCTGCTACTTTCGATTCATGTTCCTCCTTTACGAATACCGATGTTGTGGTGTGTTTTCTGAATAGATTCCTACGTGTGTAAGCATATGATATAATAAAACTAAACAATAAAGTTAACTATATATACGAACACATAATGTTAATAATGATGAAACAAAAGCGCAGTTCAGCATGTGCTTCATTTTGCATCTGATGCGGACTTTACAACACGGCCTGTGTTGTGAAGCGAATCGCAGCGCCACCAAACAAAACGGTTCCCGCCTTGGTCGCGTAGTATGTACTTATTTACTCTTCTATTTATAGTCGCGACGCTGTTATTCCCGGCGTGAACTCCTCCTCTTTTCTTACGTCTTAGGAAGTGAAGGTTCTATAAAGTCTAGGTAGGTAGTATCGTTCGCCATTTTTGTTCTTTTGTTGCCGAGCTACCAGACGAGGAATCTATTTGCCACACCGTTAAACATTATCATGTCGTAGCTCCTATGATAATAAATCAAACGCACTGTAATTCAGCAAATAATTGAGCGGCAAATAACGCCTTCGTGTGCTTTCTGCGAACGCCAACGAAAGAGCCAAAATGGCGGGCGATTATTTTAAGTATTTATCGAGCCTTAGGAAATGCATGACGTCTTCATCAGCGAATCACAAGACGCACACGTTTAAATATAGCCGACCTGTAACGTGATTGGCTGCCGGAAATTAGAGCGACGGGACTATAGTAAGTAATTGTAATTTATTCTATTCTTGCATTTCTTTACACACCAGATTTCATGCTATGCATTAGGCTACACTTATTTTCTTTGCTGTTACTGGTGTCCATTTGTTCATTTATGTATTAACTATGAAAATAAGTTTAATGAATTGTCCAATCAAAAATTGTAGCCCTATATCAAGCAAACATATTTTTTGAATAAGACAAAATAAATTTCCTTTAATTGTTACTCCGATTGTGTACTCAGAAAATGTCAGTTTCATGTATGACGAAGTACCCCTGCCTAGCTTGCAAAACATAAGGGCTAACCGGTTGAAGTTCGAATATTCGGTCGGATGCCCGACCTTGACGGATGTTCTCTGATCGGGCCAATAAAAAATGGTTCGAAGCCCTATTCTGCAGCTCTCTAGAGCAGGCATACCAAAACTCTGCACATTGTGCAGTCGCGCACATTGTGCATCTGTCTCTGTGCTATGTGCACTTTCTATTGTCTTACCTGGAGGGAGTGAATCGCATTGGAGGGGAGCGCGACAGGGCTATACAGTATACCTGCAAGAGCATATCACCTTTTGTTTCAGTAACGCAGTTTCAGTGCGGGTGCTGATTTGGCTGTGTCTGTGATTGAGTTACGATAAATAAAGTGAGGAGTCCACAGATAACGAAGAAGACAAATTACGAATCATATAACATAACTGTTATAATCAGGGAACGGATTTATATGGACTAAAAATATATGAAATATGTAAATATATATGTTGTTATTTTTACCAAAATATGGAATTAAATATGGATTTTTACCAAAATATGGAATTAAATATGGACTTAAAATTATAAAAAAAATGACTATGTACGTTAAATATTGGTACATTTTAATCAAACTAAACAAAAAATATAATGGACGTACCTTATCTTCCAATGTAGTTTCAACAAAACACAATTTTTATTGTCTGTTACCATAACAATAGGTTACAAACATTTCTTTCAAGTGCTGAAAATTGAATCTTCTTCTATTGTCTCTGAGGATAGATTTATACTGACTAAAAGAGCGTTCGACGTCACAAGAAGTAACTGGTACATAATTCAATTTCACAATGTCTGCTGGGGATAAGTCCAAGTTAATCTTCACTGTTGATTCACCACTCATCACAGCAACAACCTTTTGTAGTTCTTCATATCCAGGGTTTTTTGAAAGTACAGTGTCCACCTTAGCTCTTACTGCATCTGCAACTTTACCTCTACCACGATTCAGTTGTTCCACAGTACTATTTATAATTTCAAAACTTTCAGATAGTGAAAGGTGCCTATTTTGGAGACTTTTGAGCGTTTTTATGATGCATGAAAATGTATGCTGAATGTGAGCTAAGTCATTCTTCACACTTATGTCACAGGTAACTGTTTTCGCAGTATCAATTGAGACTGCATCTTCAGAGTCCAATGCAAGGAGAACATTGTTAATAGAGTCTATATGTTCGGCATAATATTCAACTGCTTCTAGCCATGTACCCCATCTAGTTAAAATTGGCTTTGGTGGCAATGGAATTTCAGGGTACATTTCTTTCAACACGTTAACTCTACTGGGAGCTTTGAGAAATACTTTTTTCACTGATGAAATCAACAAATCTACTTTAGGGAAATTGTCTCTGACCACTTCTGCCACACGATGAAATGCATGCGCCACACAAGTAAAATGAGTCAATTTAGGATATACAACAGATAATGCTTGTCCAGCTTTGACCATATAAGGGGCAGCATCGCTAATAAAGAATAACACATTATCGTACATAATACCCTTTGGCCACAGGATACCCATAGCTTCGTTGAACAGTTTAACTATAGTTTTGTTATTGCACTTTTCTAGAACATCACAATGTAAAAGAATTCGTTCAGAATATTGTTCACTTAACAAATCGATAACTACATTACCAACAAGTCTACCTTCTTTGTCGGGAGTCTCATCAATGGAAACCCAAATTGAACTATCTTTAATTTCATCTCTTATCTTCTGTATTGTCTCATCGTAGATGGATGGAGCATACGTCTTCCTAAGTGTTGACTCATCCGGGATTGTATGTTGAGTATATTTTTCAAGGAATTCCCTGAAGACCTTATTCTTTAGTTTGTAGAGAGGAATATCAGCAGAGATGAGAGAACGGCACAGGTCGATGTTAAACTCAGATCTTACATTCGATGTTGTTGGTTGTGTTAAAAACAATTGTCTCTGCTTGGAATTTAGTTGTTTGTTGGCCTGATGTTTACTAGTTGTAATGTGTTGTTGCACCAGGAACTTTTGTGTAGATGATACTGCACACTGACACAAATTACAAAATAATATTTTATTGTCAGTTGATAAACCATCTTCTTTAAATTCTGAAATGTAACTTGTTAGTTTTGATTTTAAATTGACTGAATGACGTACTTTTGGCATATTTACCGTCTTTATAATATGATTTACAAAACTGAACCTATGTGTACTCTGACTGGCATTTAACTGTTGAGCTGCACAACTGAAGTCTGTTAAAAATTTTAAATTAAATTAATACAGTTTTGTAACTTACTTTCCCATTGTTGATAGGACTGCTAATTTTCAAATAACTCTGATGTTAAAGGGATTACTGAACATGTGTTTAAATCTCTATTGTTGAAATGTATTTTTAAAAGTTAATGGAATTTTGTTTTGTTTTATTGTTAAACCTAATATAATATGGACTGTTTTATATGAAATATGGAAAATATATGGAAATTAACGAAAATATGTACTAAACTCTAAAATATGGAAAAATATGGAAAATAAAAGTAGGATTTTTCAACCCTACACATTGTGAAACATAAAGATAATGCAAAATATAAATTATATTAGCTTTATAAGTAAATATGTATTTACATATAAATCCTTTCCCTGGTTATAATGTTTTCCTCAGCCAACAATAATTATTTTAAAATGGAAGACTTTCATCAGCCTATGTCGAGGTAATAGTGTTGTGACAGTTTAGATCAGATTAGTAAAGTTCTCAAAATATTACAGTATATTGCCAGCGCATATTTCTTAATGTGTACTAACAATCAATGGTTAGACGACTTACGACTTTCATTTCATAAGCTGGTAAGTGATGAGAATATAGTGAGGAATACATATTATGAGGCTCTTGAAGTTGTAAGGAGCGAAGAAAGCAACTATTTGCAAGGCGGAAAAATTTTCTGGAAAAATATATAATGGGAAATGTTTCATCTCACGTCACTATATTATGCTAATACTTACATTAATAAATCTTTAAACCTGACATAAAGAGAATAGCGTCGCTTCACAGCTTGTGAACTACACTTTTAATTTCTTTCAGTAACGCTCCTAACTTGTCGATACTTGCTCTAAAGTTTTTTCAAAATAAACTATTTGTGAATTTAAATTCTAAGCTTAATTTATATTATTTATTAATATTAATGTTCATTATATTGACATACAGTAAGGAAATTATTTCAGTGTAAAAACTTCACAATGTCCTACTGCATGTAATTAATTGGGAGTATAATATTTTCTTCAACATTTGTGTACCAATGGTCCCAATAAATAATAATGCTTGACGAACAATGAAGGAGTAGGGTCTATTACTTTATAATAATTAATACCTACTACGTAAAATGAAATACTTGTTCGTTTTTTGTTGTTTCGAAATTACCGCAATTTTTTTATTTAAATACTATATAAATCATATTAATCACTTATGCTTTACAAACCACTACTTTTTCAAGTATAACTGCGTAAGCCTAAAGTTTCTAGTATTGACAATTGTTAAATATAGACATTGATAATAACTGTGTTTTTGCCTTCTGTTAAGTGTGTTTATAATGTCCAAATGCCTATTTAATCCAACCCTAGAAGCGCAGAATAGATTATTGTACACCCCTCCAGCTAAGAACGGGTAAGAGCAACGCTTGAATGATGCAGTCTGCACAGGACGGCGATCCGCGCACATAACTGCACATTAGAGTCTGATTTTTGGCATGCCTGCTCTAGAGTACACCATGACCGCCGATCATAAGATCTAATTGTGCTTAACAAAATGCGTAGGCTTGTTCAAATACACTTCTACACGACATTAATAAATGCAAGCGTTTTATTTACTAACAGGGTTTTGAATATCGTGCATTAAGCTTACCGGTCTCTGAACATATCCCGATGTTGTTTATTGTTGCCATAGACACATTTCTGGCCAGGCTTAACTTAATATGCATGACTCGGAGTATAGCCTTCCAGGCTTACTGGATAGCTTTCGTGTTGACACTTGGTATTAGTGATCTGGCCGCGAAAACTCCCGTCTCAGGGACAAAACAAGAGAGATTAATTAATGTTGACTTAATTATGGTTATAATATACCTACACACAACTACTATCTGATGGTCGTAATAAAACACTAAATCCTTCATGAGATTATTTGGGTGCCAAGTCTGTCCAACGGAAGAACAAAATTATGTAAAAATATGCACGTGATCTTCAGAGCTCCGATTGGCTCTTCGACGCATCGCAGGTTTTCTCCCATGAAATAGTCCTAGCGAAATGCTTCAATTTTATTTTTATTGTGTTTTTTAATATCGTTTTAAATAAGCATAAGAGAAAATACAGAAGATTGTTTTTTCTTCTGTTTGTTGCCATGTGGACAAATCTATTGATATTGTTAAATAAGGTACCATGACGTCATGAACATTTAACAACGGTGGAGTGATACATTCTGGTTTCTAACTAGTGTTCATTTTTTTCGATGTGCAGAATGTAGTTTAATGGCATAGCGTGGCATATCTGTCACATTCTTGCCTTCCTCATTAATTTCAGAATTGTATATTCACAATCGTGTACTTCAAGGATTAGGTCTACATGCATTATTTATTATTTTGTCAAAGACGCCTGGAAATCTGACAAAGAGACGTATGTACCTCTGCGTGATACATCATTTATCAAAAGTAAATTATATTTCTTGATTAATAATAATTGATGACCTAACATTCTAAATGTGCTAAGTGCCAAAAAAAACTTTCTAAGACAGCGTTTCTCAAACTATGGTCCGCGGACGACCTGTGGTCCTCGAGATCTGCCTTTGTGGCTCTTCAAAAAAGCCAGAAGAAAAAATAAACTTCAAACGAATTGCGTATCACACGATAGCTTAAAATCTCAGAGTTTGGAAATGACATATGGCAATCGAATTTCACTTTTTCTCCCAGTACTGCATTTTATGAAATTTATTACCCTACCCGTCTACCCATTCTACTCTCAGCAGCAAAAGAGGGATTTAAAGCACTATATACGTGGTGTTTCTCGACATCTTTTCCCTTCACATCTGGCGCCGCGCCTGTAACCCAGCCAAGGACCATCCGAATTCATAACAGAGGACTAAAGTACCGAACCTTATTTCAATTTTAAAATATAAATATACTGGTATTAAAATATGCTACGAAAATGATAAATTTGCTTTCGAAGGGAACAAGAGTAAGGTGGTCCGTGGAACTGTTCTAACTTTAAAAAGTAGTCCCCACTTCAAAAAAGTTTGAGAAACGCTGTCTAAGATATTGATGAAAAACACACTGCGAAATGTATGTTGAGATACCTACAACATATTTTTTGACGCACGAATGAGTCACTTACAGTTGAGCTACGACAAAGACAATTTAGTATGATATTCTCATATGGATGTTCCTACCTTAGATTGAATAAAATAAAATTAAAAAAATTGGCACTTAGAACATTTAGAATATTGTGTCTTCAATCACGAACGTCATCATTTTTCTCACGAATACGTTTTTATAAATTGTTCCGTTTGTTTTAATCGATTATTTAACGAAGCTATATTAACTACTAGGCAATGTGATTTCGACAGCACTAGTGATAGCGAGATGAGTACGAGTATTCGCCATGGAATTACTTGACATTCAGCTTACAGTGGGGGGAAGACCTAAAACGACGCAAAACACAACTATTCAAAATTTGTACTTACTTCATGCGTAACTCCAACAATATATAAATTCCCTTCGCTCATCATTACTACTACTTTGTAGCATTCGTTAAGTTGGTCTCACTGCGGTTCCGAAATATTACAAATTACATGTCTTATCTCAAAAATATTTAATATAAAAATATACGTTTATAAATATTATATACACTTTCATATAACAATATGTAGTTAATTGTTAGCTGACATTATACATATAAAGGGAAGCAGTCAAGTTACTTTGTCCTTTATGGTTTTTTCGGCTTCCCATCCTGCAAAATTTAGTCCTTTAAATGGGACGGTGTGAACGAAGTGACAGACGTGGTCTTTGTATTGTGATGATGATGATGATGATAATGATAATAATAACAATAATAATAATAATAATAATAATAATAATAATAATAATAATAATAATAGTAAGGAAACCGAGCGTCTATATAGAGGGCAAAGACCTCCTGCAAGAGGGTAGCTCTTGTTCTCTATTGCGATGAGCTAATTCGCATTAGGGCTGTACTCAGTGGTAGTAGCCTGTATGATGGTCTATATTGGATCACTTATTCACTGTTTACACTTGGTCACTTGATTGATTTAGATTGCTACACTTCGTTACACATTTGTTCATCAATGTTACTTACAGAATTTTCACACGTTGCGAAGCTGACGTTCAATGGTTTTCCATGTATTTCTGCCTCTTGCTACGCTATCACTACTCCTTTAGGTTAAGTCACTGATATTAAAGAACCCGCAAAATAGTTTTGTACATTCCAAAAAAAAAATTAGCTACTCGTAATTAAGATAATTTGATAAAATATTCTCTGTGAAATGTTAGCGTCTCGTTTCTGCAGAAAATATACAATTTTATTATATCTTCCCTCTCTAACATGATTACTATTTTCAATGCTGCTTCGAAATATCTCAACTCTGCAACATTTCATACTCTACATCTCAATACAGCCTTGATTTTGTATAAAACATTAATTAGGTCAGTAATATTATAATTATGCTTGTCTTGCTTGGAGACATGCACCTATTACAGTTCTTAAAAAATTACAGGTTTTCCAAAACAAACTTTTAAGATTCATTACAGGACTTCCTAGAGTAACACCTGTTAGATTGATTCATAAAGAACACGAAATTTGGACAATTCAAGAATATATTTCAAATCAAGTCTTCTGCACGTACACCAAGTCGTATAGCAGTAACAACCCACTAATTTCTACCCTGGGTAACTACAACCCTGCTTTAGATAAACACAAAAGACCTAAGAGCGTACTCCACCCACTAGCTTGGAACGACAACGTACAATACGACAATCAACTTGAACACTAAACAACCACATGACTCTACAGACAGACATAAGTCTACTAATGCACTAATAATGTTATTTCTCTGTTTCAGGGGTCATCACGTTATTGGCTGCATAGCTTATTGTACATATTTTCTTGTAAATAATTTTTATGGATTTTTAATGTATTTGTATTTTAAATCATGATTAAAGGACAACCTTCTACCTTAATATACACATACCCCACTGAAGCCAATTGGCTTGTCGTCAGCACGACACCTCATCCTGCTCAAGGTTTTTCCGTGGTTTCCCTTCAGTAATAAGACAAATGTCGGGATGAGCCCTAAAAGAAATGGACCACGGACCACTTCCCTTCCCCCACTCTTTTCTCTTCTACTATCACAAAAAATTGCTAATTTCTTAGATACCGTAATCCTATAATATGATAATAAGGGAAAATAAATATACTGTAAGTTCACAGGGCTAACGGCTTCGAAGCTGGGTACTTGGTTCTAATGAAGTGCATAGGTAGCAATATAACATGGGGACATGAGATAGTTACTCTGCCTGCCATAATAAATTCACTTCATTTAAAGTCCCCAATGAAAAAAAAAAAATCTCAATGTTCCACAATCTTCTTCTTTCCTACTAAATTTGTAAACATTATTTCCAAGTACCTAAACTTTATTTAAAGATAAATTAATAGACTTTCATTAAATTTTTCATTCTTCAATGCCAGTTATTTTTATGCTTAATTACAAGAAAATATCTCTCTGTCTCTATATAACGTTATTTTAAACTTAAAACTTAAATTCTGACGTAATACGAAACAGAAACTCGGCTAAATTTCAGTCAGAAGTCATGAGTACGACGCAGAAATTTCAACTAAGACAACAAAGAACGTCACTTTTACAACCAAAAAATATGCGTTACCTAAGCGGGATTCGAACCCACGGCAGTAGCTTCCACGTAACAACGAACATTCGCGTCTTCGCCGGCTGGCTGAAAATAATCAAATATGCATTCATATCCCTAGTTCCTGAAGTGTTCCTGTTGTGGGCAAAACCAAAGGCGTTCCCGGATTCCTCTAGTCCGGCATATCTAACTAGGCCTATATTCATTAGGTGGTGGTACATGTACGGCGGTCGTTAGCCGAACGGCTAGAGCATCGTCTTTCCACGCTGGTAATCGAGATTTCAAATCCTGTGAGTTCAACCGAATTTGTGATTGACAAAGATGTTGCTTGGTGATAGGTTTCCCATGCCTTGAATTCCACTACTGCTCCATTAATAATATCATCGTGCGGTTCTATGTATTACTTTGTCTTCCATAGCGGACCAAGGACAACGCCAGAGCGGCGACAAGAACAACTACAGTTTCGGAGTGTAATTCTTAGATGAGAATACTTGTGCAAAGTCAAGTAGCCGCCATTGAAAAAAGAATGTATAGGCCTATTATGTAACTTGGAATTCTTTTCCGACATAATATAGGTAAGGATTATTATCATAATTGCATCTTACAGAAGCAAATTTTGGATGGAGAGTCCACAATCAGGTAGAGGATTAATTTTGAGGACTTATATTACTTATTTTCAAAAGGAAATTATATAAAAAAATGTTATCACTGTTAAAAATAATTATAAATTTAGTGGCAGGCATGAAAATAATCGAGCAATGCAGACGATAAGAGACATATTATATAACTGTAAACATAAATAAGATTAGGTCTTACTACATGCATTTATAACGGCATCGAGCAAACTTGTATCTAGAAAACATGTCCCACAATACTCACAGGACACGAACTGGTAGGAAATCATCTCTTCCTATAATGCGTTATAATCCCTGATGTATGATATGTAGGTCTACTCACCTGCAAGAGAAAGAAAGAAAAATGAGACAAAAGTCATTATACGAGTATATAAACAAATAAGTATGTAAATATATACAGGTTAATATTATTACCCGTGGTAAAGTGACTAATATTACTTTTCGTTGTGAACATCTAATGAATCATCATGATCATCTTCACCATCAGGGATGGTGTGACCCATACCAAACAACTGAAGAGCTGTTCTGGACTCCTGCAGGCATCCAGTGGATATTTATATCGCTTGTAGTATGTGTCACAAA
This sequence comes from Periplaneta americana, assembly GCF_040183065.1. Taxonomy (NCBI): domain Eukaryota; kingdom Metazoa; phylum Arthropoda; class Insecta; order Blattodea; family Blattidae; genus Periplaneta; species Periplaneta americana. The sequence goes on along the minus strand of NC_091132.1, from coordinate 117,249,216 downwards.
ACTGACATTAACTACGAGGCGCGTCCATAAAGTAACTTTCCCACTCGTCCCACAGCTAGGAAACCATATGTTGCGCGAAGCAACTGCGTGTACGTGATAGAGTAATGTCCTGGCTTGGCGCATGCTCTAGCGGGACTTCTCGAGTGCTCTCAGTAGCTTCGTTGCATTGGTTGAAGATGGACGTTCCTATTGCAGCTCCCGCCACGTGAAGTGCGGTCAGTGATAAAGTTTTTGAAAGCACAGGGCATAGCGCCGATTGAAATTGATCGTCAGCTGTGCCAGGTCTATGGGCAAGCAGATGGTGCGTTGCTGCTGTAGACAATTTTCAGCAAGACGCCAAAATGTGCATGACGAGGAGCGCAGTGAGAGGCCAACTATCATCACAGACGACCTTGTGGAGCAACGCACCATCTGCTTGCTCATGACGTTAGGCCCAGCTGACAGCTGACGATCTTTCAATCGGCGCTATGCCCTATGCCCTGTGCATTCAAAAACTTTATCACTGATCGCACTTCACGCGGCGGGAGTGGAATAGGAACGTCCATCTTGAACCAATTCAACGAAGCTGCTGAGAGCACTCGGGAAGTTCCGCTAGCGCATGCGCCATGCAGTCGCTTCGCGCAACATATGGTTTGCTAGCTGTGGGAAAGTTACTTTATGGACGCGCCTCGTATTAGAGACTGATTTAAATAATATTTATAACATTAAAGAAATTCTTCACAGATACACATCATGCATAACGTGGCTCGCCGAAGTAGTGTGCAATTTCAAAATGCGTCACAGTTCTGCCATCTATCCGCAGTATGCGGAACCCGGATCACGCAAAGTGAAGTGGGTAGGCATTAGACAGACACACACACAAACACACATTAAAGATACAATTAAATAACTGTATTCTGTAATAAACTAATAAATGACAGGGGTATGTTAACATTTAATCCTGTCAAATATTGTTTCACTCTTTTAATTACTAAATGACAATAAAAATGCTTTTGAAGTTATAGTCAGGACACGTCACAGAACTGACATTTCCACGCTGAGTTCCTACTCAGGCATAAATATGGTTTAATTACATTTTGTCCAAATAATAATAAATAACAACATGATTGTAGTCATTGTTTTAGTAGGTAAAATTCTATAATTTTCAGTCAGTTGCGCAATAAATTTCAAGAACATGTTTTGACTAATTTCGTGATTTTTAGCCATATAATATCTTCTTAGCTATTGGCAACATGTTTCAGATTTCAATAACTTGGGTAGAAATTTAGATATACAGTATATCCAATGGAAACTATCCAGCTATTATTATGACAGAAGAAACACAAAAGCAGGCTTCTCAGCAAATAAAATAAAATATAATATCACGAAAATCTATATTTCGTTCCATAGTGTCTGACAGGCGACGTAAACATTGCCGGCACTGAGAGAGCGAAGGATTATTGCTACTGAACCAATAGCGCAGATTTAATTCCACGTTTATCTTGGAGCTGGGGGCTCAGATATAACGTTGCACGGAAGTGACAGAGGTGGGTTCGAATCTTTCTACGATACGGTTATCTGTTCGATGTCAACGCTTACGTTTGAATGTTTTAGTCGGTTATTTAACGATGCTACACAAACTACAGGTTAGATGATGGAAAGATGGTACTATTTGGTGAGATGAGGTCGGGAATTCGTCATAGTATTACCTCACATTCCCCTTACAGTCGAGGAAAACCTCGTAGAAAAAAAAAAGCAAACCAGTTAATCAGCCAAGTAAGATTCAAATCCACGCCCGAGAGCAGCTCCAAATCGGCAGGCAAACGCGCCTACCGTCTGAGCTACGCCGGTGGCGTTAATATTGGCAAGTGTGAAAAATAAAAAAATAAAAAAAAATAGACTAATGGTACAATCTCGACAAGAGTAAAGTAAAAACTATAAACTTAAATAACTTACATGAACGGAACTCTATGCAATTTTCTGGGTAGATAGATTACGTACTGGAATAACCCGGGTTTAAAAACAGGGGAGAGTGGAATATTATAAGGGTGTTTCCGAGGTGTGTTTCAGGGATGATGGCGAAGGGCACATGTATCAATTTGAGATAAGGAACCCTGGTCCGGAAATGACCGAGTCGAAAGTTACAAGCAAAAATAGTTCTGTGGAAATTAAATAATTTTATTCCTCTATACACCTTATTCATGTGTATTTATGTGTACATCTTACACACACTGTATTCATCTGACGTTGTTTACGTTGTCTACTTACAATATTCCATTCAGTGCGCTGTCTGAGGGATGGAGACAGGAAACTACACTAAAGCAATGCAGATAGCGTAATGTGTAACGGACATGGTCGGTCCTGATATGCACGTCTGTAGACAGCAGTGTATGTATACAAGTTTCAGTGTCCAGTCGATCAGTCCTAGTGAAATGGAAGAGTACACGAGAGCGGAATAAGCAGACCTGATTTTCGAATACGGATGAGCCAATGGGAACAGTAGACAAGCTCACAGATTGTATCGGGCTAAGTACCCACGTAGGAGACATCCGGCCCATACCATTTTCCCACGACTGTTCCAAAAGTTAAGGGAAGGAGGGCACGTGGTGCCAAATTACAATTCCATTTCCACACAACTATTTTTGCTTATAACTTTCGACTTAGTCATTTCCGGACCAGGGTTCCTTATCTCCAATTGATACATGTGTCCTTCGCCGTCATCCCTGAAAGTTTGTAACACCACCTCGGAAACATTCTGTATATCTCGTCCACTCAATTTGTTATAAAATTGCCGGGAGTTAAAAGCGGCCGGAGCGTCATGCTGATCACATTACCTTTCTTAGTAAAGAAGTCTAGAGAGCGTGGGAATTTAACTTCCTGTTTTCCATACGCCTTAATGGAATGCAAGCGGGCCTCTTAAAGCTTACCTACGGTTCCTGTATGAACAGAGAAACATTACTATGTTGTTACTGGCACTAAAAGGAGATTTACTTCTAATTGTTCAGACACAGCTGTAACAACAAGAGACTGTATGAAGGTATAAACTGAAACTGGGCCTGCGCTGGGACACAGAGTTGCCATACGTACGACTATAGTCGTACGCATACGATTATTTTGACTCAATGTACGAGGTACGACTGAAGGGAAAAAATAATTGGGAACTTATAATGTTGGTCTGTAATTAAAATGAAATTTATGGTTAATTCGTCCCTTTTAGATAAGTTTTCTTCATTTAATATGTTCTGGACTAATATGAAAGAAACATGCTTTTAAGGGGGGGGGGATGCTTTGAAAATCGATCTGTAACTATGCTTGCCATGAAAGTCATAATTTATTATCTTGTCTAAGTTTCATGTAGACGGCGCAGTTATATCAAAATAATACGAGTTTAATTTTATTAACTTCCTTGTTTGTTCGATAAAGGAAATCTTTTATGAATTAAATACAGTAGTACCGCAGTAGCCGACATTATAGAGGTGTCGGGTTTGAGTCGACTGTAGAAGAATTAATTTTCAGCCGCCGCATTTATAGGCCTATCTGCCGCCGCGCCAGCCAAAGATCAAATTCTGCTGACTTTAAATATAAGAAAGTTGTTTCTAACCAAGCGTCACGCCTTACTGCGATGACAGTGTTGGTGATGAAGATATGGGTGGTGATTTGTTTCATGCTGAATGTCATGGTGGTTGTGAACTTTAATTAGTAGTACAGAGCGTTCGCCTACGAGTGAGGCCAGGAAAGCGGCATGTACTGATACGCCGTTTTTTGCGCGCAGTTGTTGAGACACGCTCGACAATCAAGGACATCAAGGTCGACAAGTTATCAGTTGTGAGCCAGATGTTACAGTATTTAACACGTACAGTGCAGTTTCTTGACACAGTTGCTTAAATATTCAGCGTTGTGTAAAATTTGTTAACAATGCAAAACGCAAAATTCACGCTTGAACAGAGTTTTTATGTATGATGCATATGCGAAAACAGAGTCATGTAGAGAAGTGCGTAGGCAATTTGAAGTGAAATATCCGGGTGCTCCAATTCAGGGTAGAGAAACTGTTAGACGTCTTGTTAACAAATGAAGGACAACAGGGTCGATAAATGCTACAATTCCTAAGCGAAAACGTAGAGTATTGACGGGAGAAAAAATTGATGAAATCAGTGTATCATTTACACGCTCTCCTAATAAATCTCTAAGACGTGTTTCACAGGAAGTTAGCGTTTCAAAAACATCAGTCTTTACTGCTGCTAAACTTTTAAAATTAAAACCCTACATAGTATAGTATAGAAAGCGGAAGCTTACGGATAGACGATTCCCGCAAGCGATACCGCAGGCAAGCCGCTTTCCTGGTCCCACCCGTAGGCGAACGCTCTGTATTTTTAATTGGAACAAAATTAACTGCTAGATATATTTATTTTGCGATTCTTTATCAACTGCGTAATAATATGAAGGTGATAATGTCAGCGAAATAACTCCAGCGCAGAAAGTTACCCAGCATTTGCTCTTAATGGGTTGAGGGAAAACCTGGAAACAACGTCAACCAGATAACCCGTCTCATCCGGGATTTCAACTCTGGCCCGCTCGTTTCACAGTCATACGTGCTAACCATCAATACACAGCAGTGGACTAGAAGTATATTAGGAAGTTGAGAAATGTACGACAATTTTATGCTGAAGAACGACAATTTTTATAAGTTAGTACGACGGTTTCGATTCCTTTATCTGGCAACCCTGCTAAGACAAGACATTCAGAAGAAAGGGAGCCACCTGCCACTACTTTCCGACTATAACACACTGAGTGAAAATTCCGAGTTACTGAAAGTAAATAATAAGACTTCAAGATTTAAAATGAAGTCGCAGAAACATAGTTTTTTTTATTAGTAGTCTTTCTCCTCTATAATTTATAAATGTAATTTTCTTAACTCCTCTTCGCAGGAGTCCATACTACAATTTCCACTTAGAACGCATGACTTTAATGTCCTGCAAAAGTCGTAATTCTACGGAAATGGTAACAGTTTCACCAAGAAAAATTCGGAAGTTCTTCCTCTCATAACTATGATCGCCGTTGCTATTCTCTTCACAAAAGGGATGGAAGCAATACTGTAAAGACTGTGAGAAATACGGCCACGGTCATGTCATCACAAACGGGAGATATCCACTATTCCTCAAGATAACATATCTGAAGAGAAGGAAGCACATTAAGATTCGCCGTTTAATTAGGGACACCCCTAAAAACAATTCAGCGTTGCTGTCTGCTCTTGTCATATTTCCATTTCCATTTTACTGAAGAATCTACAACGTTTTAATAAATTTGTTTCAATCTCAGTAGAATTAAAACTTAAATATCTAAGAATATGTTAGGAAACTATTCGAAATTGTACTTATTACAATAATAACTGCGAAACACTTTATGTCGTCAACGATTTTGGAAGAATTTAGAAGCTCCATTCTGACTATGAAAATTATTGGTCATTTCAGATTAATTTTGCGTTATAAGGTCCCTGAGACAAATAACGCCATGTATATCTTTAACGCCACCCTATTAATTCTTGTTACCGACACCAGATTTCGGTAGTGCACTACTGTAGCCTGCATTCTCTTGCCATGTAGTGATGAAATGAGTTACTAGCTGTCCGCTTACATTTACGAGTGACATTATTCCAGCATTTTGCTGTTGTGTGTTGATAGTGAAAAACTGTTCTTATATCAAGGTAAGAGGCAATATTTTATTTTGTGTGCTGAACATATAATAATTACATTAAACTATATATTTTCGTGATCCTTAAACATTCTTTTATGCAGAGAAAGTATGTACTAACTATAACATTTTAAAACGTTCGAGAAATAAGCGTGTAATGTTATCAAGTAATCAGTAGCGCTTTAACGCCACGTGGCGTTAAAGATCTACAGATAAAATTTTAGGTTATGTTAGTACGGTACTCATTTGTTTAACGACAGTCTTCAGTTTTTGATAGTATTTTAATTGCTATTATTATATGTATGAGATATTTGCATGATTAGTGTGGAAACATCAGGAAAAACATTAACCTTTCAACTTACAAATGTCAAGAATGTGCACAGTGATGATATTGGTTCAATAGCTTAATAAACTCATAATCTTTTGTTTTACTTTTGAAAAAACATTCATATTTAACTAAGGTTCATGCTTTTGTGTTTATAACCTTCTTCTGTGTCTCGTCTCTTTTTTGAATGTAAGAAGTTACGGAAAACATATTCTCCTAATCCATCTGGTGTTTCAGCTTCAGATCAAGAATATTTCATTAGTATTGAGTGATTTTGTACCCTTTATTAACAGAAACTCAAATTTAGTTACTTAGTTCAATTTGTGTTACTTAGGAAAAATAATTCATTAATAACTATAAGTGTATATAGGTTACTAGAAAATAGGTGGCGTTAATTGGATAAACTGTTCCTAGTAACGCCAGTATATAAAGTTTTCCTATTTGAGTTGTAATTATTCTCCAGTATATAATATCACCATTTTTATTGTATTATTTTCTAAACATAAAATTAAAGTTTCTTTGTCATAATTTTTGTGTTTGTATCTGATTTATTTCCAGAGCAACAGTGACTTAAGTGTTAAGGTGGCGTTATTTGGTACGTGTACCTCAATAGAATTACTGGTTCATTTTTTTAATACAAACTATTACGTATAGACGCGAGTTTGCATTTTAGACAGTCTTATTTTTTTTTTTTACGAATAAGTTCCAGAATATGTTAATTCCCCTAAATGTTGTTCCTTTAATTTAGATCCTTGTGCTGAATCATCTTCTAGCTGATTTTAAGACTTTTGATGTGTATTATTATCCAGTGGATTTTTTTACTATATATTTTTTTAAATGTGCATTTGTTCCAATGCGCTTACACTTTTCTGCGTTAATACCTTGGTATTTAACTAAACGTTGTATTGAATTGACTTGTTCTATTATACAGGGTGATTCAAAACCTCCGCGACAAACTCTGAGGGGTGATAGATATAACAATAAGGAACCCTTTTTGTTAAACAACCTATGTCTTTTGACGCGTCGTTTCGAAGTTACCGTTATAAATGTGTTTGCGAGGGTGTACGTCAATGTATACGAATGTGTGCACCCCTGTTTGTTGAAAGGTTTGTAAGAGACGAGAAGGTGTTTGTTTACGTTTAATGTTCAATAACTTTTCCTTTCAGTTCAGTCTAATCATCAATTGAGAATGGATGACTTTACCAGCGCCTTCGAGACGATGGTCTCTTCGTCCCCGGTGCAATGGTGGAAGACCAGTTGTTTCGATACGTTGATGTGGTATCAGTGATGGCGATTATTCTCAATTTTATTCCTTCCTGTTGACGTTCAGCGATGGACCGGTACCCCATTCCAAATAGGTCTACTGGAAATCTTCTGGAGAACAGCAATAATAATAATAATAATAATAATAATAATAATAATAATAATAATAATAATAATAATAATAATAATAATGGAAAGTGTGTACTGAAGAATGCATTGGAAGAAATGGTGAACGGGAGATGACTTCGGAGCAGGAAGAAGATCTCAGATGATAGACACACTTCAACACCAAATTACCTTTCGTCTCGTTTCTCTTGTCTATACTCCAACCACGGCGTAAATACCAGAGCACTTATCTGTGGCGCGTTAAGTATACCTCTTCATAGAACATCTCGTTATTCATCATCTTTTACAGTATCCACATCGCGACAATGGAATTCCCTGTCACAAAGTATTAGGGGCTGCAAGACAATAGACACTTTTAAAAACAGCTTAAACGATAACCTTCTTAGCATTTCACTCAAATCATACTGACTTAAACTATCACTGACTACACTGTTACTCCTTCCTTTAGACATGCATCCTGATAGTGCTGTATTTTCAAAATTGTCTCATAATAATCTCTTTCTATTATGTAACATTATTTGAAATATATTAACACTCTATGTATTTTAGCTTAATTCTGCTATATAGTTTGTATTTCAGGGCTTAATTAAAGTTCATAGTATTTTGTTGTTTAATTCGTAAATAACTCTTGTATACATGTAAATAGTAAATGTGAATGTAAATATTGTTCACGTGAAATAGCTCATCATGTGAACCACACCAATTCCAGCTTTCCCTCCTGTAGGAGGCCCTAGCCCTTCATGGGACACAGTGGCTTCATTCATTCATTCATTCATTCATTCATTTATTCATTCATTCATTCATACATACATGTAACTCTTATCTAAATCAAATTGTTGAATTTTTTGTAAGTTCATACATATGTATGTATACGTTTTGCTGGTTGAGTGGAAGAGAAGGTCTTACGGCCTTAACTCTGCCAGCTAAAATAAATCATTATTATTATTATTATTATTATTATTATTATTATTATTATTATTATTATTATTATATTTAAATCATATGCGGAGACCAAGAGGAAGGCAGGAAATATGAAAGATTGGAGAATGCTGTGAAAAACCTGTCCTCGGGCAGAACACTACCCAGTATTTATGTAATAATAATAATGGAAGATAAAAAATTCTTAATAGCACTCACGAAAATGTAACACAATATAAGATAGAGTACCTTTAATTCAAAGACATCCTTATACACGTGTTTCTTTCATTCTCATTTTATTTATTTCTTCTCATTTTTCTATTCTTTGCCTTAATCTTACTTGTATTATACAGGGACATCATTTTATTTTTACTAACATTTCTAATATTAAACTGGCTATACCTTTGGATCAACGGTTGCTGCCCCCTTCCACGACTGGAGTTCGATGATACTGGCATAATATACAAACAAATCACTTTACTAGGTATAGGGGGGAAGAAAAGTAGTTCATCCATTTACGTAAACTAGGAAATATCACGCTTTTGAGTTTGATCATTTTCATTAGGTTTTTGTTTAATCAAAATACAGTACAGTATTAACAATGCGTGCTTTTACTCACGAACTGAGCTATCCATGTGGACGTATTCATTATGCAGTGTATATTATACTGTCTACAGCACATTAGCGTACACTATAGAGAATGAAGTTAAATTGAAAAATAATCATAATATGGACATTTCAACACATTTTTCAAAATGGTGGCCGTTCATTTCGATACAGGCTTCAGTTCTAATGTGTGTAATTCCAATTACCAGTTTCGTCCTTCGTACTAGTAACTCATGTTGAAATAGTTCTGTACCTACTCTATAAAAGAGTACCTTACGTACTGTAAATTCAATCTTCACTTCTCCTCGATCCAAAAAGATAAAATTACTCAGACATGCTATCTACTGTCCTTCCAAGTGGTTATGTCGCAGGATCGTAGAAAGAGGGGAAATCACGTGACAGTTAATTACTTAACGAGGTTCTTTTATTTAAGTTATTTTAAACAGTTGTATGGGTATAATATTACGTAAACGTTCAATTCCTAACAGAAATTAATGTTCTCAGAAAAGAGCTAAGACAGTCCAGCCACTAGCCTTTAAAAAGAGGCGAATAGAAGCTGGTGGGAAAAACCGGAATGTGACGTAGGCAAATGGACGATAGTACCTGTGCGAAAATGATGCAATATTGAAAGCTCTTTCGTCATTGGAAAACGCGAACATATTTTTGGAACGTACTGTTTACTATGACCGTAAGGCTACTATGACTGTATATGCGGTCTTGGATCTGTGTGGAGGACGGTTGAACTTCATTAGTATAAGGGGTGGGAGTGGAGTACATTAAAAAACTCAGATGCAATAAAAATTGAAGTAAAAATTAAATGATGTCCCTGTAGTATCTTAATAAAATTTTAAGAATTACTCGTACATTTTCCTCGTCGTTCAAGTGAGTCCTACGTCTAGCAGATAACTTCATAAATCCCGTAGAATACATCTCACTAATACCCCTGGAATATGGTATAGACAGAATTCTAGATACATTCTGAGTCATACAGAAGTATTTTTTTCTGAATGAGAGTGGCCGTAGGAAGAAATTATTGGGCGTTTCTCGCTTGCCATAACCCTTAACTTACTTATAGCCCAATTGTAGAGAACAATGAATTTCCCGTTATACTCCTATGTGCCACAACCTCAGAAATGAAATTCTTCACTTCTCCAGACCAGGGCTAATGGAAAGAACTACAGTAAACGAAGCGTTAAAAAAGTCACTCCCACTTCACCACACCTCTACTCGTTAATATCTGTGACGTTTGTAGCAACTGTACCGTGATGCACTGTCCCATCTAGGTCATCAGGCATTATATGTCACAGGCGTCACAAAGGTCAAATAATCCAATAGACGACGGCAACAGAAGATTAAGAACAAACACACGCTACCGAATACAGCCAATGGTACAACACACACTTTGTAACGTGCCTTGTTGTTACAGCACGGAACTACAGTTAGATATTCGGATCTTTGTGTAAGCATTTTCTAGAAATGACACTTTTATACTGTCCGCGAAACTTATCTGGGCAGCTAAATGAGAGAGGCGCGGGGGTTGAGGGGTCGCTTCACAGACGTAGCCGGGCAGGAGAGGGAAGGATGTTCTACGAGGCGGGTAAAATACATTTGCTTGCTTAGTGTGATCTATACTTAGAGTAATTTTGCGTTCTGTGAAGACATATTTATGCAATGGCCGGTAGTAATACGAGATGCAACAAGGTTATACGCGACTTCTATACTCGAGATTGCCGGTTCGATCCCGGCCGAGGTCGATGACATGTAAGTGTGTCTAAATGCGACTTACTGGCATGTAGAAGGACTCCTGCGGGACAAAATTCCGGCACACCGGCAATGCTGATATAACCTCTGCAGTTGCGAGCGTCGTTAAATAAACCATAATTTAATTTTTATATAGCGTACACAGTAAGGAGAGAGAGAGATAATAAGGTCATTGGTTGTTTGTTGCGATCAAGAGGCAAAAGAGAAATGTCTTACTTACTTACTTACCTACTTACTTACGACGACTTTTAAGAAACCCGGAGGTTCTTTGCCGCCCTCACATAAGCCCGCCATTGGTCCCTATCCTGAGCAAGATTAATCCAGTCTCTACAGTAATCATATCCCACCTCCTTCAAATACATTTTAATATTACCCTCCCATCTATGTCTCGGCTTCCCCAAAGGTCTTTTTCCCTCCAGCATCCCAACTAACAGTATATATACATTTCTGGATTCGCCCATATGTGCTACATGCCCTACCCATTTCAAACGTCTGGATTTAATATTTCTAATTATGTCAGGTGAAGAAAAAATGCATCCAGTTCTGCGTTGTGTAGCTTTCTCTACTCTCCTGTAACTTCACCCCTGTTAGCCTAAAATATTTTCCTAAGCACCTTATTCTCAAACACCTTTAACCTCTGTTTCTCAAAGTGAGAGTCCAAGTTTCACAACCATACAGAACAACCGATACTGTTTTATAAATTCTGACTTTCAGCATTTTCGAGAGCTGACTGGATGATAAAAGCTTCTCAACCTAATAATAGTATGCATTTCCTTTATTTATTCTGCTTTTAATTTCCTCCGAGTGTCATTTACATTAGTTACTGTTGCTGTATTTGAATTTTTCCATCTCTTCAACGGGTAAATTTCCAATTTTTATATTTCCATTTCGTACTATGTTCTAGTCAAAAGACATAATAATATACTTTGTCTTTTCGGGATTTATTTCGAAACGTATCTCTTTACTTGCTTCAAGTGTTTTCCCTAATAATTTATGGATTTTATAATACGTCTAGACGACACCAGCAGTAATGACTATGATGATGATAATGAAGAAGGGAAGAGGAGGAAGAAGAGTAAGAATATTGATAATGACTATGTGAAAGTGAACTTTTTGGAAACCCAACAACTCCAAACCTGTGCTTCTAGTTGAAAGACTTCATGCATCGCTTACCATCAGTAGCTGACGGCCAGATACGAATATTGTAATAATTGGAGTTGTGATCATACTGTATAGCACACAGAAGAAGAAAAATGTAATTTATTTATGTTTGTTATTTTGTGAAACCATATACTTTCACCTACCATATCCAATGGAATGCACTGAAATTAAATACCGAATGATGTTTTTGTAACTGTACGTACAACTGCTGCAGCGACAGTCAGGTAGCTAGCTGATAGCTACGGGGCAGCGAGAGAGCACTAGGGAACCCAGGTGCCTAGATAAGTTGCGCGGACAATAGAAAGACGCATGTTGATCGTAGCTCACTTGGTTTTTTTCGATAACCGGACGTGGAACTGATCTTTGCACGTAGGCTTATATTGGCCCATTGAGTCCCCTATATATTTTGCCTCAGAAGCCTGAAGGAAGTAAATCCAAAATCTCCACTTTGAGATATGATGAAAGAATGTTCCACTTTGTACAAAGTTTTATGACTTACTTCAGTGGCGCATATTCAAGCCTGTAATGTACGGGCAAGCGCACGCCACGGGCAGATTGCTCTGTCCGCAGGTCACTTCTCGCCCTCTTCAAGGACGCACCTAGAGAGGGGGTAGCGGTGCAAGGGTTGTCCATGCACAAGGCAGATAGAGCAGGAAGCTTACCTGCAGAGTTGTAGCGGGAAATAATAGATCTTTCACGTACTACATTATTTAAATGGACGTATAATGACGACTTTCTTAACTTTACAATTCCTTAAGTCAGCGTTTCTCAAACTATGGTCCGCGGACCACCTGTGGTCCTTGAGGTCTGTCCTTCTGGTCCTTCAAAAAAGCCAGAGGAAAAAATAAAATTCAAACGAATTTCGTATCACTCTATAGATGAAAATATGAGTTTGGAAATGACACACAGTAATCGCCTTTCTCTTTTTCTCCCAGTACAGATATTTCATGAAATTTATTATCCTATCCGTCTACCGATTTCCCACTCTACTCTCAACAACAAAAGAGGAATTTAAAGCACTATGAATGTGGTGTTTCTCGCCATCTTTTTCCTGCACATCTGGCGCTGCGCCTGTAACCCAGCAAGGACCACCCGAATTCATAACAGAGGACCGGACCTTTTCATGTATTTATGACTGTCTTGATAGTTTTGCCCACACTCAGTCTGCACATTGAAATGGTCGCGTACTGTACGTCGTACACCAATAATACAACACTGAGGTCACAATTTGAAACTTATTTTCCAAGTAAATATGACGATTTTCATGGGTTCGTGATCACTTTCATTGCTATATTGAAACTGACAAACTTTCACCGAGTGAAAAGGAACAGTTAATTGAACTCTCGAATGAGACCGGACTTAAAATGAAATTCCAAGTGGAAGGTATGGTTAATTTCTGGACCACATCACAAGTGAAAAGAGAATATAATGAACTGTAAAATGGTGCTTTAGAGATTATAACTCAGTTTGCTTCTACGTATCTGTGTGAGAAAGGGTGTTCATCATTAGGCTAAGTCTAATAAAAACAAAGTAGGCTACCGAAATCGACTCGATGTATGTAACGATCTCCGACTTAAGCTTACCAGCATACATCCAAGTATAGAACAACTGTACAAGAATCGGCAGGCTCATTCATCTCATTAATGTATCAACATTTATTTTTTTTAGTTAATAAGTAAAAAAAGATTATCCAAACTCTAATAACCTTGAATTAACAAAAATGAATTTTCTTCTATTAACATTAGCTTATTAGTTAATACTAATATACAATTAATTAAATTTAATTATTTAATTAATTTTATTTTAAAATATAGTCCAAAGTATACTGGTATTAAAATATGCTACAAAAATGATTAAATTTGCTTTCGAAGGGAAGAAAAGTAAGGTGGTCCGCGGAACTGTTCTGACTTAAAAAAGTGGTCCCCACTTCAAAAAAGTTTGAGAAACGCTGCCTTAAGTTATTAAATGTATCCGAAAGTTCTTAAACATGCAGCAAAAATTACAGTATTACGATTTCTAGCAACACGTACATACGTAGGCGTACAGATAGGTGAATTTTATATATATATAATTTATGAGCCTAACAAAGTCAAGCCACCGGCGTGGCTCAGTCGGTTAAGGCGCTTGCCTGCCGGTCTGAAGTTGCGATCGGGCGCGGGATCGATCCCCGCTTGGGCTGATTACCTGGTTTGGTTTTTTTTCCGAGGTTTTCCCCAAACGTAAGGTGAATGCGAGGTAATCTATGGGGAATCCTCGGTCTCATCTCGCCAAATACTATCTCGCTATCACCAATCTCATCGACGCTATATAATCTCGTAGCTGATACAGCGTCGTTAAATAACCAACTAAAAAAAAAACAGTCAAAAATAAGGGCCAAGCTGTTCGATAATGATAAACGCGTTATGCTTAGATTGGGTCTAGAAATTCTCGTTACCAAGGATGTCGTCACCGATTGCATTTAATACTTTATTAATGTTTCATTGGAAAAATTTAATGAGATTTAAATGTCATTGTAAGGTTGTTTCCGTGGTTACGCATATAAGTGTAATGAGATTTAAATGTCATTGTAAGGTTGTTTCCGTGGTTACGCATATAAGTGTAATGAGATTTAAATGTCATTATAAGGTTTTTTTCCATGGTTACGCATATACAAGTATAATGAGACTTAAATGTCACTGTAAGGTTGTTTCCGTGGTTACATATATAAGTATAATGAGATTTAAATGTCATTGTAAGGTTATTTCCGTGGTTACGCATATAAGTATAATGAGATGTAAATGTTAATTATTAGGTTGTTTCCATGGTTACGCATATAAGTGTAATGAGACTTAAATGTCATTGTAAGGTTGTTTCCGTGGTTACGCATATAAGTATAATGAGATTTAAATGTTAATGTAAAGTTTTCCGTGGTTACGCATATAAGTATAATGAGATTTAAATGTCATTGTAAGATTGTTTATGCTCGACCACGCAGATATGTAGTAATTATACACCTGGTAGCAGCCCTTTAATGTACCTCATTAAAATACATCTATTCATTAAAGTTCAGGTGTTCCACCAATCAGAAAATATCATTGTAGGAATATGAAAGCGCAAGTATCGATTATTCTCGGATATGCAATCGAAAGACAACAATAAATCAATAAATCACCTATATTTGAAATAAAGTCAGTTCTGTTACCATAATAATTAGCGTTAATTCTAAATAATATCCAAATAAATTCAATTTGTCATCTCGTTTTTCAATATCTAATTCAATTTCAAGGTTATATCAAGATTAATGTTTATTTTACTCTCTAGATTATATCAAGGTCAATGTCGACATTTGTTTCTCGGAAAAAATCAATACTTTCGCGTCTGCGCACATCTGACAGTTTACGAGGTATTGCACAAGGTCAGTTCCGCTCCTCAGTCAGATAAGAATAACATGAATATTTATGAATAATTTCAAGTTAGAAATATGGTCGAGCATAAAAAGTCGTATGAAACTTGACTATAATGGTAATTAAGACGCTCGTATGAAAATTATGAAACTCGCTTGCGCTCGTTTCATAAACATACTCGCGTCTTAATTAGTACCACTATAGATATAATGGGATTTAAATATCATTAAATGTCATTGTAAGGTTGTGGTTACGTATATAAGTATAATGAGATTTAAGTGCCATTGTAAGGTTGTTTCCTTGGTTACGCACGTAAGTATAATGGGATTTAAATGTCACTGTAAGGTTGTTTTCGTGGTTACACATGTAAGTATAATGAGATTTAAATGTCATTGTAAAGGTGTTTCCATGGTTACACATATAAGTATTTGGCAAAAAAAATTTTAGTTGTAACGTGACGTTCTTACTTATTTTAGTTATCATCAAATTTATTGTACTGATGGAGCATCACGAAGGGAAATTTCGATTCACTCGAAGTATTAGGGGCTTTAGGGTTATTGCGAAGGTCACTCCCCACCCCGTGAAAAAGAAGAAAGTGGAGGATTCACACAGAAGGATTACTAGGATTACAGAATGATATCCTGATTATAAAGATGATGTTGATGTTCTCACATACCTCAGAGCCATCGGACACAGTTTGGGTGGCAATTTTGAAACATAAATCATGTAACATTTTATGCAGTATACCTATGGCAGGTATGCTCATTCTCTGACTACCGATTATGTTCTGTAATCACAACCTTCGAATGTAAAGCGTGCTGTTCCTCGTTCGAAGCTCGAAGGATGACTGCGGAAGGCAGTTCAAGTACTTAGTAAACGTACGAACAGTGCGGGACAATGACACAGTCAAAACCTTCTGTAAGCAAACGATCATTCCGTACAGTGTGGGAGGAAGACTATTTTTGTTGTGCGTTCGGTGAAAACGTAAAGTTTTTAGTAAGTTGTAAGGTACTGTCAAGAATACTACTGAGCAATGTAAAACGACATTATAGGCTCTGCCATCTAGAACATGCCGAAGTAACAGGGAAGCTGTTTTCTGTAATATGTATTCATATACCAACATCATCATCATCATCATCATCATCATCATCATCATCATCATTATTATTGTGATGATTTAATTCCAGCAGAAACACATGTTTTGATAAAATAATTTTTCAGGGGTGCAACGTGCACTACAGCTTCAAGAATTGAAAGCACTTTATGAAAGGCCTAACATTGAAGAGAGTCGAACAATTCAGTCTATATTTAGGAGCAAGTTACGTGGTATGTTGGGAATTAGCTAAGGTACTGAAACCCTTCACGGATGGTGAACTTGTAAAGGGATATATGGTGCCTGAACAAAATATAGTTAATTATATCTCTGTAGCCTACTGGAACAGCTTAAATGTGAATTCACAGAACATGGATTTAGTGATTTTAGACGTATGGAGAGTGATATTAATCCTTTGAAGGTAAATTTAGTACAATCCGTGAGAATGTAGCTCCAGGACGAGTTAATTGATTTACAAAGTAACGTAGAATTCATGGACGAATCCAGAAATGCATATAGAGTGTTAGTTGGGAGACCGGAGGGAAAAAGACCTTTGGGGAGGCCGAGGCGTAGATGGGAGGATAATATTAAAATGGATTTGAGGGAGGTGGGATATGATGATAGAGACTGGATTAACCTTGCATAGGAAAGGACCTATGGCGGGCTTATGTGAGGGCGGCAATGAACCTTCGGGTTCCTTAAAAGCCATTTGTAAGTAAGTAACGTAGAATTCAGAACTAAATACAGAGAATATGACTTGACAAGTATAGAATGATTTAAAAAATGAACAAGACGAAATATCCCAAGATGAGTTTATTCGCTGCCACTATATTAACCTTCGCCTCGACATATATGTGCGAACAATTATTTTCGAGAATGAAGGTTGCTAAATCCAAACATAGTTCCCGATTAACAGATGAGCATCTTTTGAGCCAGCTGCGCATTGCAGTAAATTCTTTGGAAATAGATTTCCGATTACTTGCAGAAAAGAATGCACATATTGAATAGACCGCAATGTGTGGTGGAATATGAAAATAACATTATCTATGATATAATAATATCATAACTATATTAAATATAATAAGTAATGTAATAACTGAATATTACAGTGTACACTTATTCCTTTTTCAAATTCAGTTTATTATCCGTATTTGTAAGAGTGTAAGAATTATGTCACGGACGCTGTGTGTGTTATGCAGTGCAGCATCATCCGTGTAATCGGTGCTTTTACAATTTTGAGCATACCTGACCTATGGATATTTTACTTGTCAAAATAAATTATTATTTATAAGAAAAAGTGTACTGGTGACCAAAATATCGGGTGACCAAAACACCGGGTGACAAAATGGCAGTGACTAGGTGGTACAATGACGAGAGTTCCGGTGACGAGAATTCCGCTTCCAGCTTAGATTTGCTTCTTCAAATAATATTTTACGAAACGTAAAGACTAGTGTGAGATGGAAACCGAAGAAGAGATTCTGGCGAATTTACGCCCTAAATGGTTTATTTTCTCAAAACAGTATGGCTATTACAATGGTAATGATTTTATCCTTCAGCAGTTTAGGAAGTTTTATACGTGGGACGCAATTATTTTCAAATTATTTATTTGGTACTGAAAGTTTCAAGTAAAGTTTGACTGGTTATTGAAAATCGCATGTATTACATCTTCTGTTGTGAAATAATTTTATTGTATTAATTTAAAAAGTAAAGAAAAGTGTAAGAAATTATTTTAACTCGATTTTATTTAGAGTTCATTTTGTTCACCCTTGTCCTTTAGTCATAATAGGTATAATTAAATATTCCATCAATATAATCAATAGCTACCTATAAAATTAATTATTAGTAGTAATAGTAATTCATTTAATAACATCTTTAACTGCAGAGTTTATTCGGCTTCAAAATTCAACATGGGCAAGAAATGTCCGAAATCCTTGCCTGCAAGCCAAGAAGTGAGGTAAATTTGGGACATGGGACCTACAACTTTATGTTCCTCCCGAAGAAGCCACGCTAAGGATTTTATCGCCCTTTAATACATCGCCAACTGCCAGATTTGAACCCGCTAACGTGGGATTCATCGGCTAGCACGGTGACCGTTACAACACTCGAGATTAAATAAAATCATCAAACAAAATAAATGCATAAATATAGCTTATATAAACTCCATGTAGTCTTCTCGTCCCATAAACGCATTTAAGCTTTTCAACTTAAAGATTAAATTCAGGAAATATAATAAGAAACAGTGTAATCTCTAACATGGTTTTCTATGGGAGGGAAGTAAAGTTGTGGGTAAGTAAAATAATTCTGTTCCTAATAGAAAACAAGAGAAAATTTGTCAGCCATTTGATTCGTGAATTGCAGAAATCTTAATTCTGTTTTTCATATGGTTGTAATATTCATACGTAGGAATTTCTAGTGGTGCAAAAACCCAACACGTCCAGTGTTCGATGTACATTTCTCAGCGGCAGTCAATAAAGTCGGTGACTCAGGAGAAGGCGAGCGAGGAGAGAAGAAAAAGGGTGATTAATAGATAACGTTACGACAACAAGTGTAATACTTGTGCTACTAGTAAGTGGAAACATTATTTCCGCTTACTAGTAGTACAGGTATTGCACTATTGTCGTAAAATTATCTAGTAATCACCATTTTTCCTCACTCTGCGCTCGTCCTCTCCTGAGTCACCGACAGTACAGTGAAGTGCAGGATCACAAGTCCAGGACATGGAATTTTTTAGAAATCATAAAATGTCTCAGTTTACTCTCCTTTTTTATTTTTAATGGTTTCGAGGAATTTGAGGTATTAAATCTGTGGCAGGGAGGAAAAAGGTCTTAAGTAATATTTTGTGAAAATGAGATTTTTTATATATTCTGAAAGCGGAAACAATTCTCTACAATCTGGTAAAACGGCTAAAGTCAAATAAGACTCCTGACTGAATTTATAGAGCGTTACCAAATGTCCTAAGTACTTTTTGAATCGAGCACACACAGAATAAAGGACTTAAGAATATTTCATACTGTATTCCTTACAAACTATGACATGTTTACGTTCCATGCTTACCTATTAAAAAGGTCTAACTTGCATTTTAGCCATTTTATCACATACTGACGCCCTTTCCTTTTAAAACTTTAAGCACCAGGTAAACAGTCCTATAATTGTTTAAGACTTATTTTGCATTGCTAATCATTTACATTTCTCATTTATTTTGACACGAAAAAGGTCTTGTGTTTAGTAGTCCCTTCTACTCAGTTTGGCTTCTAGTCTTAAAAGGGCTTAAGTGCGGCTATTTTTGAAAATAATCAAGAAAATTGTTAAATGAGCAACATTATCTATTTTAGAAGAAATATAAACAAATAATATCCAGGAAAAAACTCTTAATTAAAAGAACTCTATAATTGACACCAATTTCAATCTTTCTACTGCTCTCCTGAAAAGTATAAAATTTTTACTTAAGACCTTTTTCCTCCCGGCCACAGAAATAATCAATCATATTTTCATATTTAGGAAGTGTACTTGCAGAACATAAGAGCGATATTGATATTAAATTACGTACAAAAATATAATAAACTGAACGGTATAATAGAAAGACATTTTAGTAAACAGATGATGACAGATACAAAATTAAGATTACGTAACATTACATCAAAATCTGCTCTCAAATACGGAAGTGAAATTTGGGTTTTAAATAATAGAAACTCTCATAAACTTGAAGTACCCCAAATGCGTTTCTTACGATCATTGTTAGGAGTCACTAGATTAGACCACCAAAGGAATACTGCCATCAGAGAAAAACTTGGAGTACCCAGTTTAACTGAGGAGGTAACAAGATACCAACAAGAATGGAAACAGTATCTGCGGAGAATGGAAAGAACTAGGCTCCCAAAATTAGCATTCCAGTACGCTCCAACAGGACATAAGAGATCAAGGACGACCAAAACATCGGTGGAAAGTAGAGTTGGGCAACACGATTCTTTTTCAGAAGTCGATTCCAACGATTCAATCACACATTACGAATCGATTCTAACGATTCGTTCACGATTCTTCTCAGTCTGCGATTCCAACTATTCTTTTGAATCGTCAACGAGTTCACGATTCTTCCCAGTCTGCGATTCCAACTATTCTTTTGAATCGTCGCAAGACACTTTCCTTTGCAAACCACGCGTAGAACAAAAACGTTCTACATCTCTCTCATAAATGGCATAAGAGGCGAGACATTGGATTGTCTCATTCTCATTGGCTGGAACCATTCAGTATGAACTCCATTAGTCTACAAAATTACCCAAGATAATGTCTCTAAATTATAATTTATCAACTGAACCTTATTATGAAGTACATTTTTTGCATTACATCTCTATTTAACTATGCAAATTTCAGGTTTGTGTTCATTATTTTCCATACTTAAAAAATGCAGTACATATTTTGATTTCACTCTCGCTCGGGAGCATTCGACACGGTTCGGAAATGTCCGTTGACAGGTTACATCAAACAACGAATAGAATCGTGGGTTACGATACCATGCCGATTCCTTCATATTCTTTTGAATGACGATTCGTTACGATTCTTTTGAACGACGATTCGTTGATACCACGAATCGATTCTTACGATTCTTTATTATTAGTCGTTCGAATGAACGATTCGTTCACGAATCGACCCAACTCTAGTGGAAAGACCAAGACCACCTTCGCTAGATTCACCGCCACAGGCCATTTTGACCTAAAACGAACCTGTTCATGATGATGTTGAAATAATCAATCATATAATTTTCTATTTTTGTAGGTTTGTGTACATTTTCAGTTTTGTGGTTTAAATATAAAATAGTTTAGAAGATAAAAAAAATGCTCTTTCTCCGTCTTCTTTACCCAGATATAGTTTTAAAGGAATAAAATATTTGTTACCAGTTATGAATTGCAGAAACTCCACATGTCCATGCAATTCAGAATTTTTTCCAGTAAATACTAAAATAATAATAATAATAATAATAATAATAATAATAATAATAATAATAATAATAATAATAATAAATGATTGGTTGATTGGCAAACTTACTCGTGATAAATTACATAAGCAACTGTGGCTTACAGCTGTTTCGGTGCTTCTTCACACCATCCTCAGATGTCGGCGTCATCTAGGACTTCGTTGCCTGTTGTGGGGGTGCGTTTGCGTGTTAAAAGTGTTGAAAAGTGGAGTCAAGTGATGTGTGTGTTCTGAAGTTGATCTGTGTGTTGAGTATTTGATTAGGGTGTGTTTTAGTTGTGTGTGTATATTTCATATTGTTCTAGTGTGTTGAGTTTTTTGTTTTTGGGTTTTATGTGTAGGATTTCCATGTCTGTATTTATGTTATTGTATGTGTGGTTAGCATTAGTTACGTGTTCGGCATATGTAGATGTATTGTGTCCTCTGGTTATTGCTTAATGTGTTCTTTGTATCGAGTTTGGAATGATCTGCCTGTCTGTCCAATGTCGAACTTGTCGCAACTATTACATGTGAGTTTGTATACGCCTGTGTGGTTGTATTTATTTGTTTGTGTTGTTGTGTCTTTGTAGTGTTTTTTCTGCTCTGTATGCTATGTTGTATTTCTGTTTTCTGAATGAAGATGCGATCTTATGTGTGCTTTTAAACAAAAGCACACATAATATGTTAGTGTGATGTATTTCTTGTGTTCTTGTGATTGTGTTGTTTTTTGCGTGTTTTTGTGCTTGTTAAGTTTTTGTTTTGTCTTTCTTATGTAATTTAACACAAGTAAGTTTGCCAATCAACCAATCATTTGTATTTAAGTGTTAAAAGTAGTGTACGCAAGATTTAAGATGGAATAATAAATAAATAAAAATATCTCCTGAAAAATTTACTCAAATAGGCATGTGAGGTTTCTGCAATCATGATATATTTTTCGCCTTTGTTGATTTTTTTTGGTTCAATAACGTCTGCAGTTGAAAGAACCGTTAAAGAAAGTAGTAGGCCTACTACTTCTACTGTGTGGGGTTAGGTTAGGTTCTGTTGTTCACAGAACATTTGCTGCTATTACAAACTCGACGCTGATCAACAACCACGAAACTGCCATAGTTCTTACTACAGCTTCGTGGTGGGTTGATGTTTAGTTATGTTTGCACTCCTTACGTACAAACATGATAAAGTACTCTGAGGTAGACACAGCTGCATGGCGTAGGAGCAAATTGCTGATCGAGTAGAATATTCTCTGCCTCGAAAAGAGGCAGCCAGCGATCATATACTGTACGTATCACGCCAGACAACTTCCATAAAGTGAGAGAGTCTATGAAGTGATTTTTCAACACCGACGAAAAATAAGAAGCCAGAATTTTGAACTGCTACTCGTATTGTAAAGGAAGTGACATAACAATATAGGCCTACAGCAGCGGTGACCAAAACTCGAACGGCAGTGATTACACGCGAGAGACAGTCTATGAAGTAAAGAGACGGGGGAGAGGTACTTGGCATGAAAACTACAACCAGTGGCGGTTCGTGCACTAACACTGAGTTCTTCATCAATCCGCTAATAAAAATCGCAAGCTTTGCTATATCAGTAATGTCACTACTGTCATTTTCTTTCTTTTTTTAAATATTCCTCGTGAACACAATCAGAAATTTCCTGAATTCTCTTCTGGATATTTAGTCAGGAAATGCGCAGTTTTTCAAAATTAATTAACAACTTTCATTGGGCAAATTATTTCAGCCACCTTGATCATTACGCTTTTATAAAACTCTCCTTCGTTGGAAGGCTTAAGAGAATGAGCTATTTCGTTCGCCATCTTACATTTATTTATGTCATCTTTCTCTTCATGACGATGATTGAAGGCCGAGTTCAGTTCTTGGAGTTTAATATCTCGTTTCATTACTACACTAGCACGTGATATTCAATCAGTTGCTCTATATTATTATTATTATTATTATTATTATTATTATTATTATTATTATTATTACTATTATTATTATTATCATCATCATCATTGTCATCATTATCATTAGGCCTACTACTACTACTACTACTATTATTATTATTATTATTATTATTATTATTATTACTACTACTACTGCTGCTACTGGTAATGCTATCATATTGTTATTAGTATTACCATTATTATTATTATTATTATTATTATTATTATTATTATTATCATCATCATCATTGTCATCATTATCATTAGGCCTACTACTACTACTACTATTATTATTATTATTATTATTATTATTATTATTATTATTATTACTACTACTACTACTGCTACTGGTAATGCTATCATATTGTTATTAGTATTACCATTATTATTATTATTATTATTATTATTATTATTACTATTATTATTATTATCATCATCATCATTGTCATCATTATCATTAGGCCTACTACTACTACTACTATTATTATTATTATTATTATTATTACTACTACTACTGCTGCTACTGGTAATGCTATCATATTGTTATTAGTATTACCATTATTATTATTATTATTATTATTATTATTATTATTATTATTATTATTAAATCAATAACTAGTAAATAACTGAAAATTGTCATCAAAAGATTTTAAAAAATAATAATAAAATGGAGATATAGCGTAGTCTAGTAATTATTTTATCCTTCAAGGGAAGATGTAGGCCTATATATTCATGCACGTATATAAGAATTATGGTAACACTTGCTGATAAATAATAATAATAATAATAATAATAATAGTAATAATAATAACTAATATTAATAACAATAATAATACCTGTTATGCCTGTGTATTCAGCGTAATGCTCTGTAATGTCGCTTCTATATACTACTACTAATTGAACCTTTGAGCAAAGCAACATATTACATTTTCTCGGACAGAACAGCGAATAAATTCCTCTTCCTATTCTGTACGAAACCTTCTGTTCCTGCTAGAGACAGAGGGTTTGTATGGCGACATGGTACCGACACTGCTTACCATCAGTACGTGAGCGAGACAGAGAGCAATGTACAGGAAACTCCCCTTACCACTATGAATTTCTGTGATTACACGATGTAATCACGATACCCAGTTTGGTCACCGCTGGCCTACAGTATCTACATCATTATTTCATTACTTCTATATTGATGTTCATTTTTTTTTCAATTTGTACATCAGATTTTTGATTAGCGTTATGGATTAAGACAAAAATCAATTCTTGCGTCTATTTACCTGTTACAGTGATATTTTAGCACGAATGCCAAGGCATGGTCTATAATAGGTAAGAGTATCTTATGCTACAAGATTGCGCTTGGACATGTGTTGGAATCCCACCGATTGTTTTTTTTTTCAAGGTTTCCCACAGCTATAAGAAAATATCAGTTAATCCCGTGAGGAAACATCAGACTCACCTCGCAATAATAGCATAAAGTTAAAAAAGAAACCTTGTAGATGGTACATAATCGATTTAAAACATATAAAACCAAAATAAATACTTAAACCCAACCATTGTAAATAATATGCTCTCGAAATTTTTTATCGTGAAGTACTCACTGCTTTACATCTCACGTCCCACTATAATCTCAACGCGTGAAACATTTTTATCATTTTCTTTTTCGTGCCATTTATAATATTACAACTATTAGAACTTCAACGTATTTTTGCTGTATCATGCTGTATAAAGCTTTCCTCTCGAAACAGGGTTTGCTTAGGAGCTTAGGTAAATGCAGTTAGCCTTTAAGTGTAAGGTCGAACGCGACCACTGAGGATATGGTGTATACTTCCTTAGACATAAACACGAGTACATTATTTATAACCTCTTTAGTTTGACTAGGAAGCTTCTTTCCTTTTAATTTTGAAATAACTGGAGCCATTTCCGTAACAATAAGTCTACTTTCAACTTATAAATACTTAAACTAACTGATATACACAATTGAAATGTTATACAGAGACATCATTTTATTTTTACTTCAATTTTTATTGTACCTGAGTTTTTCAATGTACTTCACTCCCATCCCTTCTACTAATGAAGGTCAACCGTCCTGCACACACATCCAAGACCGCATATACAGTCATAGTAGCCTTACGGTCATAGTAAAGAGTACGTTCCAAATATATGTTCGCGTTTTCCAGTGACGAAAGAGCTTTCAATATTGAATCATTTTCGCAAAGGTACTGTCGTCCATTTGCCTACGTCGCATACCGGTTTCCCCCACCAGCTTTTATTCGCCAGCTAGTGGCTGGGCTGACTTAGCTCTTTTCTGAGAACATTAATTTCTGTCAGGAATTGGACGTCTACGTAATATTATACAACTGTTTAAAATAACTGAAATAAAATGGCCTCGTTAAATAATTAACTGCAACGTGATTTCCTCCCTTTCTACGACATAACCACTTGGACGGACAGTAGATAGTATGTCTGCGTAATTTTATCTTTTCGGATCGGACAGACGTGAAGATTGAATTTACAGTACGTAAGGTACTCTTTTATAGAGTAGGTACAGAATTATTTCAACATGAGTTTCTAGTACGAAGGACGAAACTGGTAATTGGGATTAGGTACAAATAGTCTATAGTGCGATAATATGCACAAAAGAACTGAAGCCTGTATCTAAATGAGCGGCCACCATTTTCAAAAATGTGTTTAAATATCCATATTATGATTATTTTTCAATTTAACTTCATTCTCTATATTGTACACTAATGTGCTGTAGACAGTATAATATACACTTCATAATAAATACGTACGCATGGATAACTCAGTTCGTGAGTAAAAACACTTATTGTTAATACAGTACTGTACTTTGATTAAACAAAAACCTAATAAAAATTATCAAATTCAAAATTACGATATCTCCTAGTTTACGTAAATGGATGAACTACTTTTCTTCCCTCCTATACCTACTAAAGTAATTTGTTTGTATTTTACGCCAGAATCATCGAACTTCAATCGTGGAAGGGGGTAGCAAACGGTGTTTCCGGTTCTGAAACATTAATCCAAAGGTATAGCCAGGTTAATATGAAAAATGTTAGTAAAAATAAAATGATGTCCCTGTATGTTCATGCACGCACTCTAACTCTATATTCACGATTTAAATAACTATACAATCTACATACACAATTTAAATACCAATACCAGATACACACACGCACGCACTTTAACTCTATATACACGATTTTTATATACAATATTACACCCAATTAAAAATGCTACAACTGAATACTTCCTTAATGTAATACAAGCGCATATTATAGCGAGCAAGCAACTGACTTACAAAGAGAGAAATGTTTTGCAAGTGGAATATACGCCTGACAAGAAATCGTTATCTACCGTTTCAATCTCAACGGTCTCGAAGCTTTTAGATCTTTCGCGCGAGGTGTACACTTCCCTTGGATCGAGGGTGGGAATGTTTCTTGTTGCAGTTGTATGGACAGACAAAACATACTGAAGGAACGGAAGGTTAGAGTATTAGTACATAGATGACTTCCATTCAGTGCAGTTCAGTTTAGCTCGTGACAATGAGGTACACATTACAACAGTGTATTTTTATTTATGATCCGTACATCACCGTGTGAAGAAATCGTGCAAAATCGGTCATGATATGAGTCGGTTAAAGTCATAACTTACTTACACCAAAAATGAAAATTTTTACAAATGAGGAAAAACATATTTGTAATACTTAGGGTGCATTTTCTTCACAATGAAGGTTAATAAATGAAAGAGCAATGATAAAAAAACTACTATTCAGATTTATTTATACAGGAGTAAAAGTTATTTATCTTTGAATTATGGATAATAAAAGTTTTGACAACGACCTTTGGATCATGAGTATTCTGAGAGTGCTCCGTTTGGAAGATGTGGGTTTAGAAAGTGACCAATTTGGGATCATGTGGGATTTGACAGTAACAAATTAAAATATTACACAAGAACATTACCTCAAGCATATTTTTAAAATAGATATAAAAATAGGTGTTCACTTAAATTCTTCAGATCAGTATATTTTACAAAATAATACAGTACAATATATTGAGGGGTCCAGTCAAAGAGAAGGATGTCACAAATCCTGGAATAGGGAAATTAGGTATTCTCAGAACAGTCGAGAATTTATGGTGGAAATTTAAATTCCAGTGGGCTAAGCTATTGCTAGAGTTATTGCAATTATGACACAACATTCTAGAGACGAGAAAAAACTAAATTTTGTTAGAAAAGCGGGTCCTCCCCTTATTTGAGTCGACACCCCTCAATTTACAACCTACAAAAGAAATACTGATTACAAATTTTATCAACAGTAATCGCACTAGAGCTTTGATTTATCTAGAGAAAATCAAAACTCGAGTGGGATTTAATTGACACACGATTAGAAGAAAGTATATGAAGATTGGAAGTAACGAAGCACTCCAATACAATAAAATATTAATTGACTTACGAAAATACAAAACTGTCTTCAAATTTGTACCATCTCAACATTACAAATATTACGCTAGTAGATGGCAATAGTGTCTTATGTTAGCTGTTTTCTTGTGATCAGTTGTGCCAACTATGGAATCTTCATTAAACTCTGTGGACGGTTACTAGTCAAGAAGCCTTTGTTGATTCAGTTTCATCTTTATTAAAACAGTTGGATTCCACTTCAATTATATCGACTCCAGTAATCAACGTCCCTTGACAGATGATTTTCAATAAATCTTAGTATTAAACAATCTCTGATACGTGACTATCCATAATATCATATAGCAGAAGCTATAACATAACCTAAATAATATAAACAAGTGTTAGAGGGATGATGAAATAAACAAGAAACGTTTTAATTAACAATGATGAAATAAAAAATAAACATGAATAATTTTAAAAGAAACAATTATTGAAAGTATAATTTTCAATTTTGAATGTTTTAGTGGTCGGTGTTAGTGTTTTATATTAGACGTCCGCGTAAAAGAAGTGAACTCGTTGATGTACATGGTGTATTCCTCAACTTATTCAGGATTTCCGAATGATCCTCTTCATTTATTTGTAAATAGGGCTTCAGGGAAGATGCATAGCTATGACCAGTGATCTTTATTAATTCTTGTTCTTGAATGCCAATGCGAGTCTTATTTGAAAGTGCTGTGCATCGACTGGAGTGGTTTGTAATTTTCTGTTTCTTGACGTCCAGACCAGTGCAGTTTGAAATGTTGGCAAACAAAGAAACAAATGCTAGGGTAGTGATAAAAACAAACAAATGCTAGGGACGCGATAAAATTAAACAAATGCTAGGGATGCGATAAAATTGTGCGATAAGCAGCCATGACTGGTTGAAAGACGTCCTTTCGTACCGTTTTATTGGTCAAAAGTAGTGTGACTTATTAAAAGTGTAATAGTCAAAACTAAATTTGTCGTTACAATGTTCCTTTATATCACAAGATTAATATCTGCTTCCATCAATTCGAACATACAGTATGTTCAATATTGTCCAATTGATTACTATTCACGGCACCATCAATGACATACATGTAGAACTTGAATATATTATAATTGTTGATAAAGCACTCGGCCCTGCTTAATTTACCAATACATCAGTAGGAGCCAAGCCGAATCAGAAAAGAATACTAACCTTGCTAATTTGGCCTGGTTTCTTTTCGTTATTTCTGGAGCTGCTATACATTTCCGTGGTCGTCCTCTCTCTCTCCAACCCGTAATACGTTCTCTTCCATAATATTACGCTTACAAAATGCTCAATTACAGCCGCTAAATTAACTGATATCTATAAAAATAACAAGGCAATGCAAGATACTCATCCACAACCCTACTCTACACAACAAGAAGTGGAGAAGCGGAGGAAATGCTGATCGGTGATTGGTCGAGAAGCGTTATACAACAGACTGACAAGATCCAATGGATCATGAGACTTTTTACAGAAACCGGAAAGTTTGTCGCCTGTTTACACAAGCATCATGTAAGAAATGTAAAAAATTAACCTCTGAATCGTGTTCTACGCAGATAACCGCAAGGGAATATAACGGTATCTCCATTTTTCATTTTTTGGAGCTTGTGAGTTATGACTAACCGACTCTTATATTTCAACGGAAACGTTTTGATGTTCAACAACCATGTGATTCAGGAATCCAAAATCTAGTGAAAAACTGAGAGAAATCGGTTTATTTTTATATGCAAATTCGGCGCAAAAATTACGTCCAAACTCATGAAAAGCTTCGTGATATTCGCTATATACTAGAACCGTCTCCCATGAAACCGAAAAGTTAGCTCAACAAGCAAGTGTATGCTAAATAAACATCAGCTTGGAAAACAACGAAATTAATACGAAACCTCATAAATAAGAAAACCGTCGTTCATAAATTTAATGAAACGAGCCACTTGCCTAAGGTTCAATTCTATCGAATAGAGACAAAATCCAGCGTGTCTAGAAATCGTTTCAAAAGATGTTAGATGTGCATTATAAAGGTTGGTCAAGAGTCCCAGCACTTACCGTAAGGCAAGGCAATGAATTACATCTGTAACGTAATGTACAAACCACGAGATTTTATTGCCGAAAGCTGACGCGTTGAATCCCCGCCAAACTTTTCCGAAGGTACCGTACTATTTTCCGTCTGCGTGGTTATGTTGCAGGATCTTCAAAATGGGAGAAATCGCGTGACACGGAAAGGTACATCATTGGTCTGCAAAACTTTAGTGACATTCATTTTTTCTGTATCACAGCCACTATAAAAGTTAAATGAACAAAACTTTTCATGCTTAATATACACACATTATGCTTTATAAAACACTGTTCAGAATATTAAAATACGGTAGCTAATAGGCCTAATTGCCTGTAAAAATGATATCAAATTTGCATGTTTTTTTACAACCATAAAGCATTTACATAATAAACTATACAATTAATTAAATATCTACACGATTGTTTTACTGAAATGTTTTAAAGACCTACATCAACAACATAGTCTAGGATCTTTTACCTATTCCTTCAATAAATTCTTGTTTTCTTAATCGTTACCTTCTATATTCAATTTTCTAAAATTGTTGATTACGATATGATATATTTATTATATTGCAGTTCACATGCGGATGACGTGAATATGTTAGGAGAAAATCCACAAACGATTAGGGAAACCACGGGAATTTTACTTGAAGCAAGTAAACCGATAGGTTTGGAAGTAAATTCCGAAAAGACAAAGTATATGATTATGTCTCGTGACCAGACTATTGTACGATATATAAAAATTGGTGATTTATCTTTCGAAGAGGTGGAAAAATTAAAATATTTTGGAGCAACAGTAACAAATATAAATGACACTCGGGAGGAAATTAAACGCAGAATAAATATGGGAAATGTCTGTTATTATTCGGTTGAGAAGCTTTTGTCATCTAGTCTACTCTCAAAACATCTGAAAGTTAGAATTTATAATACAGTTATATTACCGGTTGTTCTGTATGGTTGTGAAACTTGGACTCTCGCTTTGAGAGAGAAACAGAAATTAAGGGTGTTTGAGAGTAAGGTTCTTAGGAAAATATTTGGGGCTAAGAGGGATGAAGTTACAGGAGAATGGAGAAAGTTATACAACGCAGAACTGCACGCATTGTATTCTTCACCTGATATAATTAGGAACATTAAATCCAGACGTTTGAGATGGGCAGGGCATGTAGCACGTATTGTCTAATCCAGAAATGCATATAAAGTGTTAGTTGGGAGACCGGAGGAAAAATACCTTTGGGGAGGCCAAGACATAGATGGGAGGATAATATTAAAATGGATTTGAGATAGGTGGGATATGATGATAGAGACTGGATTAATCTTGCACACGACAGGGATCGATGGTGGGCTTATGTGAGGGTGGCAATGAACCTGCAGGTTCCTTAAAAGCCATTTGTTGTTGAAAAAGTATATACATATAGGCCTAATCATTTAAAACCTTACATTACACACTTTATAAAATTGTTTGTTAAGGAAAACATAATATTCCCTGAAGGAACAGATAAATATCCTAGACTATGTTGTTGATGTTGGTCTTTAAAACATTCAAGTACAAGAATCTTGCAGATATTTAATTAATTGTATATCTTATTATTTAAATATTTTACTGTTGTAAAAAATATGGAAATTTGATATTAAATTATTTTAAACAGTTGTATAATATTACGTAGACGTCCAACTCCGTACAGTTAATATTTTCAAGAAAGAGCCTAACAGCTCAGTCACTAGCCTTTACAGAGGAGCCAGAACCGGGATGCGACATAACCACTTGGACACACAGTAAGTGAAACCTGTTTCCAAGCATACATTCGTTATACCCTGATCACATATATAACAGATTGATCATCTCCATGTTAAAAACGGTAACATGTGGAAGAAAACAATCATCAGGATCGCAACCGTCGATTGGGAACGACCGACAGATGTAAGTACAGTTGCTCCATGCAATTCAAATGAGAGTTATAACCTGACTTCTTATGAGGTAGATAGATGGCAGCATAGTGAAATTGATAAAAGTTGTTGCCCCCAAAGCCTATGAGACAGAACAATTTGTTATATGTGATCTGGGGTCAGCAAAAACAAGTTTTATAGGATTTTTATATGTTTAGCTCTGATTATGTTTGTTCGGGTTGGTAACAAAAGTGGACATTGATTAAACAATTTGTGACAGAATATAAAAGAATACTTTAATGTTATTAGATAGCACATGGCTTTATCAGACAAATATTTACATAAGAAGAAAGATTTACATAAAATTTACATGAAATAGAATGATACAATGACGTAAGTTTTTATATAATTTAATAGATTTACGTCAAAAGAAAATTTTATTTATTAATTTTTCTTCAAATTCACTCATAGGCACATTGTATAAACAATTTAGAATTAACCATCTTTAACTGTACAGTTTCATGCCAATATACTTTGTAGGAATTCTGAGTTTCATTTAATCTTACATGCTCTGAGTATCTATATCAGCGGTGACCAAAACTTTATCTGCAGTGATCACACGCAACAGGCAGCCTATGAAGTAAGGAGACGGAGGAAAGGTAGTTAATAGTTAATAGTTTTATTAATTAGTGCTGTGTTAAAATGTCAGGGTGTATATGTGCTGTTTATAATTGTGACAATTACAGCATTACAAATTGTTCCATATCGCACTTTCGATTTCCGAGAGATCATAAAACGTGAGTCAACAAAATTCTTTCATAGGTCTAATGCCTTTGTCTCTGTGTTGACAGAACAATAAAAATTAGCTTTTTCATTTAGGCCTAATAAATGAATAGAAATTAAAATATATTGAAAATTTTAAGGTTATTCTTGTCCACACGCCTTTACTAATTATTACAAGCATCACATGACTATCAATTTTATCGTTGCAGTTGTCAGCAATGCGTAGGGCTATATAAAGAGTTATTGTAAATTCATTCTTAATGTCAAAATTAATTTTGTCTCACTAAAGCAGCGATGACCAAAACTCGAGCTGCAGTGATTACAGCCTATGAAGTAAGGAGACGGAGGAAAGGTACTTGGCATGAAAACTACAACCAATGGTGGTTCCTGTACTAACATCTGGATCAATCCCGCGGATAAAAATCTCAAGCTTTGCTGTATCAGTAATGTCACTGCTGTCATCAAGAGCCAGTGAATAATACACGATTTTTCTTGCTTTTTATTTTAACTTTCCTCTTGAATATAAACAGGAATTTTCTAAATTCTTCTCTCGATATTTGTTCGAGAAATTCGTAGTTTTTCAAAATTAAAAACTTCTCATGGATAAGTTATTTAAGCTATTTTAATTATTACTCTTTTGAGAAATTCTGTTTTATTAAAAAGCTTTAGAGCACGAAATATTTCAAACTTCATTAGGTAACTGACTTCCTTACATTTATTTACCTCATATTTCTCTTCCTGGCTATGATTTAAGACATGTCAATTCTTGGCGTTTAACAGTTCGTTGGCACATAATATTGAATCAGTTTCTCTACAATATTATTATCAAATGAATAACTAATAAATAGTTACCCTCATCTAAAGATTAAGAAGATTAAAACTGAGGTAAAACCTAATAATTTTATCTTTCTAGGGAGAAGATCTAAAAATATCAATATTCATGCACATACAGAAGAATTATAGAAAAACATAGTTAGTGGTCAGTAGTAGTGTTAATAATAATAATAATAATAATAATAATAATAATAATAATAGTAATAATAATAATAATAATAAATCATTCAGTGTGGCATTTAATGCTTTTATATACTCCTAATTGAACCGTCGAACAAAGTAAACATATTACATTTTGTCCGACAGAACAACAAAAAAGTTCCCCTTCTCATTCTTTACGAAACGACCACTTACTGCTTGTAGAGACAGAGATTGTAGAGCGACATGATACCGCCACTGTTTGTCTTCAGTACGTGAATAAAACACACAGCAATGTACAGGAAACTCCTCGTACCCGTTTGAATGTCTGTGATTACACGATGTAATCACGACACCCGCTTTGGTCACAGCTGAACTATATCATTATTGTCGCTTGTGTTTATGGAGTGGACATTAATAAATGCATTAAAATTATCCAAGTTTTCTTTAATGCATGTTACAATGCTGAATACAAAAATGGAAGGAATAGTCAAGATTCTGTACAGCTTGAAAACTGTTTCCGACATGCGATCAACATGCTCAAGACAACAGGAGCATCGTGTTACAGCTGGCGCCAGCGTTTTTGGCGTGTGTCCTAGATACATAGTGCCCAGTTTGTGAGCATGTTGTTAGTGCAACTGAGAATGGTACCACTTCCTATACACGTCACATCAGCCATTTGCCAAACACAGTTGTCAGACTGACTGCGGCAAATGTAAAACACTAGCACTTAACGTTCCCGTTACTTTTTTCACACGCCAAAAACGGTGACGCGGACTGTAACAGGTAAAACAGACAGTCTCTGAGGAGGGGAGAAAGATCCCATTCATCTGCGGGAAATGGAACTCTGGTATGCTGAAATGATAATTAATTAGCGAAGCAAAACATATAATCAAAACTCAGTAGTGTAAGTAATCAGTAAGTGACAAGCAATGACGAAACACATCACTAATTTCAACTTCTATGAAGTACGAATGGTGAATATTTTCTTTGACAGACATAAAAATGAAACATATCTTCATACAGGCGCCATACGTTCCACTGCAGACATCTGCATTGCTAACCTACTTGGACCACTGTTTTCAAGAGTGTGTTGTTGCCAAGAATGTTTTTCTCTTAGCATCCTACGGGCACAGTTTTCTGATTCAGAACTTTTATTCTTCACTAGGAAGTCGTTTGCTTGTGATGAGTCTCAGTTTCGAACATGTGTGTGATCGATGTTCCGCCTGGGCATTTTCCAACCAAGAAGATTTGGACAGCAACAAAAATATATTTTCTGTGTTGATGTGGAAACCGGATAACTATATAAAGTGGCCCCAATAAAACATAAGGTTCCAAGACGAAATATGGAACAAGTGCTGAATTGTGAAAATAATAAAACTGGAAATTATAATACAGATAACCTTTTCAATAGCGAACACTTCCCGGGAATTAAGCAATATTTGCCTTTGGGAAAATAACATAAAATGAAATTACCATATTTTGACACACGACATTTGAATTTCTTAGCGAATATAATAAATTTGAATATAGAATTTTTATAGACTACAATATTCTCTATATATTTAAAAGTACTGAATAGTGTACAATATTTTACATTGTGAATACACGAAAAAAATTCTAAGTAAATCGTTTGACTCTAACATTCATTATCGCTCTCCATTTTAAATAAATCTGAATTTGTTTTGCTTTCTGAGTTGTATTATCTAGATACATTTCTACATCAGAAGTGGATATCACCTTTCTCAAAAAAAATATTTTTTCCACCTTCTCCACCTGTTCTCCTACAGCCCCATCTGTACAGACAAGATCGCCACATACTCTGCCCATCTCAAAAGTCTGGATTTAAGGTGACTAATTACGTCAGGTGAAGAAAAACAATGCGTGCAGTTCTGCAGTTCTCCATTTTCCTGCAACTTCATCCCTCTTAGCCCCACATATTTTCCTAAGCACCTTATCCTCAAACACCCTTAATCTCTCTTCCTCTCTCAAAGTGGGAGTCCAAGTTTCACAGCCATACAGAACAACCGGTAATATAACTGTTTTATAAATTCTTACTTTCAGCTTTTTTTTTTTCAGCAGACTAGATGATAAAACTTCTCAACCGAATAACACCACACATTTCCCATATTTATTCTGCGTTTAATTTCCTCCCGAGTGGCATTTATATTTGTTACTGTTGCTCCAAGATATTTGAATTTCTCAACCTCTTCGCAGGATAAATCTCCATTTTTTATGTTTCCATTTCGTATAATATAGCCTACTGGTCACGAGACCTAATCATATACTTTGCCTTTTCGGGATTTACTTCCAAACCTATCGCTTTACTTGTTTAAAGTAAAGTTCCCGTATTTTCTCATTTCGTTTGTGAATTTTCCCCTAACATATTCACGTCATCCGCATAGGAAAGAAGCTGATGTAACCCGTTCAATTCCAAACCCTGCCTGTTATCCTGAACTTTCCTAATGGCATATTCAAGAGCGAAGTTAAAAAAGTAAAGATAGTGCATCTCCCTGCTTTAGCCCGCAGTGAATTGGAAAAGTATCAGATAGAAATTGGCCTATACGGACTCTGCTGTAAGTTTCACTGAGACGCATTTTAATTAATCGAACTAGTTTCTTGGGAATACCAAATTCAATAAGAATATTATATAAAATTTCTCTCTTAACCGAGTCATATGCCTTTTTGAAATCTATGAATAACTGATGTACTGTACCCTTATACTCACATTTTTTCTCCAATATCTGTCGAATACAAAAATCTGATCAATAGTCGATCTAATACGCCTAAAACCGCACTGATGATCCTCAATAATTTCATCTACGTATGGAGTTAATCTTCTCAAGAGAATATTGGACAAAATTTTGTACGACGTCAACAAACGTGGTATTCCTCGAAAGTCACCACAGTTATTCTTGTCCCTCTTCTTAAAATTAGGTACAATTATGGACTCCTCCCATCGTTCTGGTACAATTTCCTTTTCCAAAATAGCAAATAGTAGGGCCTAACATTAATTTCCTGTAATACATATGTTTCGAAATTAGCCTAAGTGGCAAAAGTAGTTATACTGACACACTTTTTTTATTACAACTCATTTTCAATCGTATTTAAAGTGTGAAATGTTATACAGTGTTAATAAAAAACAATTGGTTTAGCTACAAAAAATTCTTAAATCATCTGTAAAAAAAAAAGCGGAGAGAAACGGAGCGTGTGTAGCAAAAGTATGGAGTCGGTACACAAAACTTCCAACTTCCGACTCCAATATTTTCATAAAAGTTCAATTCATAATCAATAATAATAAACCACTAGGATGTTAAGTGATACATGAAACATTCCATTAGCATCACGTGAATCTTCAGAGTACCTTTTAGACTTACAGCCTAGAGTAAAGTATCAGTATATAGCAGTCTGTATCAGAAATAGGTTCTGAAAGTACCGGAGATAAATCTACAAAGGATTATATCCACACCGTGCGGTTCAAAGAGTCACTGACTGACCCCAAGCGGTAGACCGCCGGCGGTTTACACGAAAGTGAAAGTGTGAAAATAGCATTTACTAAAGCATTTTATATCGATGTCGCATACGAATCAGCAGGGTTTTACAAATTCTTTTAATTGAAGGCAGCATATATTCGTGAATGAAATAAAAAATAAAATGTACACACAGATCAAAGAAATGATTATTCCACTGAGATATCTTCGCTTATAAATCGGTTTAAGGGGTTAGGTACAGCTTACAGCAGTAACATTTTTGGAAATATTCAACATTTCTTTCCTCCATTACTATATCTTGTACAATAATGAAAATTGGTACGTGTAAAACACTGTCCTTCTGCTATATAAAAATATATTTTTACGCTTCCTCACGTCTTGGGTTTCTGACATCATGGAGAATTGCTCCGAATCAACAGACATAATACGGTTCGTTCTCTCATCGCAGCTTCAATCCGTCAGAATGCCTCCTAAGAGGTTTATGAGGAGGTTGGTTGCATCTCTTCTGATGGCTCTACTAGACGTGCTGATATCAACATAATTCATCGGCAGAAGGATAAGGGTGTCATTCTTGATCCCACAATCCGTTTCGAGATGCATGAGCAACAGCCACAAGAGGTGTGTCGTGAAAAACAAGTCATATATGAGCCTTGTTGTCAGCATCTTGGAGCACAATACCACATCACACATTGGACACTTTTTGGGCTCATGTTCGGTGCCCGTGGCACGATCCCACGAGAAACTTTAAATCAACTCAAACAATTTACAATTTCTGATGCAACGGTTGATGCCATAGAATCTCATGTGTTAAAATCATCCTTAGCTATAATTAGTAATCATTTGTACCCAACAAACTTTTATTGTAAATGTTTTCCTATGTTTTCGATCATTTATCTTAATGTTTTTTTTCTTTCAAAGTGTCACAAAATTGTTTTTAATGATTATTCTTTATGAATTGATTAGTAGGCCGATCTATCGTACCCTTATTTAGGGCGGCTTTTCTTTATACAAATTATCTCATAAACGTTTTAAATTTTTCATGTCCTCTCTCTTTTATTTCATTGCTGAAGCTCATGTTTACAATATCATGCTGTTTCAACTACATTCCTTAATAAATATATTTTTTTTTATTTTGCGTTAGCAGAAAATACTGATACTTAATCATTTTTATAATGAATTTATTTTTTTTATCAGACAACCTATCAAAGGTAGAGAAGAGATCTTGCATCATACTGTAGACATGACATGCATAAATACACACAAATAATTTCATAACAGAATGTTGGATAGTTTTTTAGTTATGTGGGAAACGCTTCATCACTGCACAGTGAACTGAATTATGTAAACAATTTTTTAAATCGTAAAAATATTATTTCATATAGCAGAAAGACAGTGTTTTACACACACTAATTTTCATTATTGGAGAAAAAAAAGCTGAATATTTCCAAAATTTTACTGGTGTAAGCTATATCTAACCCTTTAAATAAAATAGCACTGTACTCTTTCGTTGTACGTTTGCTTTAGCTAGGTCCACTTCTTCCAAACTACCACTGTAATTTTCTATACGTGATATCCGTCGTAACTGTGCATCAAGTAACATTCATAAATGAAGACTTCGGGAGTAAATAAGGATACCCCACATATCGTCGTTGTTCCTGCAATAACTCCTATGTGCAAAATATAAAATTGTTCAGTAGGAAGAAAAACACATTTATTCATCCTATGGCAGCAGCACATAAGAGACTGGGAATTCTTAAATGTTCGAAAGAAAGAAATATAATTACACTAGTGGCTTGTGCAGCAAATGCTGCAAACTAAGTTTATTAGACGTTCAAATAAACATTTTTCAGATTTATTTTCAATGAAGAATACCAGACATTTTGAAAGTTATTTGCTTCCATAATCATTAAACATACTCCGAATGTTTTTTATAGCAAATACTTTTTCTTGAACCTATCCATCTTCAGTTTTTTAGTTTCAACGTGAAAACCCAAGTAACAATGTCAGGACGATCAGTGGGTTTTTCATGTGGGAGTAAACTAATAGCCATATCCGATCATTGTGGATTGTAGGTGAAAATTAAAAAAAAAAAGTCAGGTTTGCTATGCTTTCGAACAACATACATAGCATCTTGGTATAGCTGCTGAATTTAGAGCTTGAAATGTAGAGGGTAAAATCATTTTTTCCTGCTAAGAGATCTTCCTGAAATGATCGGGAGACTACAAAATTTTGTAGGCCTCTTATTTTATCAGTAAGTAATAGTACCTTTTGGTCTTTCCTTAGGCACTGTAATTTCTTCGCTCTCGAGACATTACTGAAGAAAATGATGCATATAAATATCTACACCACACCGGCATTAAGTAGGCCTATATATGAAAAAGACTCAAACCCACTTGATTAATATATATATATATATATATATATATATATATATATATATATATGCGACATCGATATAAAATGCTTTAGTAAATGCTATTTTAACACTTTCATTTTCGTGTAAACCGCCGGCGGTCTACCGCTTGGGGTCAGTCAGTGACTCTTTGAACCGCACGGTGTGGATATAATCCTTTGTAGATTTATATATATATATATATATCCGCCATTCAGTAAATTATAGAAATTAAGATCTCATTTAAGATATTCTCTACATCTACTTACACTGTATAACTCCGAAACGTTCCACTTTCATATCATCAATATAGCATTAATATGTATAATTAATGAAAAATAATCACATCATGGCATTAACTATAACAATATTTCATTTCTAATGGTAATAATGTCATCAAACCACCTCAAGTTTTGTAGATTTTAACATCCAATACACAACTGTACTCAGAAAATTAAACATCGCAGAATCAGACCTACAAATTATTTTTAGCAAGTCTTTAAGTTTTTAATAACCAATTGAATTTGAGCTCTAAATATGTTAGCAATCCTGCAGGTCATGGCCTTCGTGTAATAGCCTATTGGTTATTGTAGTGTGTGTTTTGTTTTATTCTGAAATGCAATTAGTCTCAAAACTGACGAAAGATGGATTTTGGAAAGTAGAAAAAATATATAGGAAAACTAACGCTTCACTGAAAGTTACTATTTTTCTGAAAATCCTTGGATGCCAAGCTTCAAAATAACGGTTCATTTATTAAAATCCTTCAGCCGTTTTCCCGTAATTTCCATTACCACTTCAAATTATATATATATATATATATATATATATATATATATATATATATATATATATATAATATATATGTAGGAGATTTTATTATTTGCTGTGTTACTATTTAAGTTATTTAATAGAGCAAAAATCTAAAAATCGATAAATATGTCACATCGGAGTTATTGCAGGAACAACGACGATATACTAATTGCATACATTTTAATTTTTACTGCAAACACAAGAGAATTTCCTTATTGTTCAAGCAGCATAATCCAATCATTTGTAACATATTTACATAATTATTTAACCAAATCAAATATAGGTAATTTGGCTTATAGGCTGTTTTATATATATATATATATATATATATATATATATATATATATTCAGGATTCTACAGCTATTGCCGTCTTCTTGTGCCAATCCTCCAAAGCTTTCTGTCTTGTGCGTCTTCAGTCTTCAACCGCCTCTTGTGCATGACCTCCATTGCTTCGTTGTCCCAAGTTCTTTTTGGTCTACCTCTTCCTCTTCTTCCTGGAGGTTTCCACTGGTAAATTTGTTTAGGCCTATCTTCACCTATTCTCATCAGATGACCAAACCACTTCAAACTCTATTTTCTATTCTATTTAACACTGTCTCTTCAGCATCCATTCTATGTGTTTCTTCTCCAACTGCAGTAGGCTGTTAACAACCAAAATACTGTCAATCTCAATTTTGAGGGTTATCACTATTTATCCCCGAAGTCTTCAAATATATAATCTAATACTCGCTAAGTATGTGACTCATTCGAATTCGATCCCCGGCCAGGTCGTGATAAAATTTGTGAATGACGAAGCAGACGTTGTAGAATGTTTTTCTCGGGTTACTCCCGTTTTCGTGTATCATCCTGTCAACACACTCTACTTCCCATTTCATATATTATCTGCAATAGTTCGACATTGGTGAACGCTGAAGGTAGGACAGGTTTTCGATGCTGGGGCTTATCATTACTCGTCCGAGAATGAGACTTGGTTGTTAGAGCTAAGGCAGGCTGGTCCCTCTGTCAGCGTCAAGAATGCAACCCAGGCCACCCGTCTGAATAAGACGATCATGGAATATGTAATATACAGAGTGGATGGTAACCTCTGCACCAAAATGAAACTAGTAATAGATCATGAGGAGAGCTGGGTAACTTTCGGTGCTGGACCCCGGACTCATTTCACCGGCATTATCACCGTCATCTCATTCAGACGCTAAATAACCTAAGATGTTGATAAAGCGTCGTAAAAAAATAACCCACTCATGAGGAGAGATTTGAAAAATCTCAATAAGTTTTTTGTCTAACATTCATCGTTTTAGAGGAAATCGTAATGTTTCTATGAAGCATTTAGCAACAACACGGCTACTGCAATAACTCTAGCAAGGGCGGCCTGCAATCCTTATTTTCCCCTCTCCCTCTGCTGTACTTAGTCGGTGACACACGACAGTGCGCTGTGTTGCAAGATTTATTTTAACGATTTTCGCAATTATTTAATTTAAATTTTTGGCTACACGGTTTGATATGCAAAAAAAAAGATTCAACACATTAACAGTTCAGATTAGTTTTACCTATATGCTTGTATCAATCAGCCATTTCTCTCTTGCTATTACCGCAACAGAGCGCTGCAAACATTGGGCGAAGACAATTTTATTCCCTACTTAACGGGAGAGGACGGTATTTTTTGGTAAAAAAATAAGTAAATTTTCAAAAAAGTTCTTTGAAATATTTTGTGATTTGTGTCGATTACATTTCATAACATATAATGGGCATTTGTTTCCTCAACGGTTGTTGAGACGCCTTTTTTACACTTCCTTGGCTCTGGATTTTTACATCACACATTATCGGCAACTTCATTTTTTTTTGCTACATTGCCAGACAAAAATGGATATAATTTCTGAACTATTAAAGAGACATTCATGAAATTTAGAACACACATTCTTATAGACTATTAGGAAACTTTTCTCTGTAACAGAATTTTGCTAATTAATATCATTTTAAAAATATGCCTGTCTGTTTGAAAAAAAGGAAATAAAAAAATGTTTGTAAATTTTTATTATTTATTTTACAAATGTAGGGATTAATATCAAAATTCTGTTACAGACAGCATGTAGAGCATGCTTTCACAACTGAAAAACTGTTTGAATTTGTCTTTAAAATGGCTTTGATATATCGATTTTAGTAAAATCCTGCATTGGGTACTTTTCTTTTTCAAATCTCGACCCCAAATATATATATATATATATATATATATATATATATATATATAATATTTAAGTATATTTGGTTGAGTTGCTAAAGCCATGAGCTCTCTACACACAAAAAATTAATATTTTACACTAAATAGGAAAAAAGTTTAAAACAACGCCATTCTCTCTCATTAAAGGTGTTTCATCGAAGGAAAAGTGTAATAAAAGTTTTGTTACATTTAACATGTAGAACTGCCTTTTAAATTTTGGTTCGTCAGTCCCCTTTCACCACGAATACGACGCACAATGGGGCAATGTCCAGAGTCCCGAGTCCGACTCTTAAAATCCCACTTCAGTGTAATGTTGGGGCATATATGGATATCTCCTCTTTCCCTTTGTACTGCCCAGCCGCAATTATTTAATATGGTCCTTTTCAAATTCCATAAACTGTTAAAATAATGATACGATAAATGCAATGACAATTCTTAACTTAAAGTTATTTTCAAGCTATAATTAACAGCATATTCGGAGACAAACATTCGATTACTGTAATGTCCTTTTGAAATTGAAATTGAAATTGAATTAAATTACATTAAACTAAATTAAAAGATTACTATTCAATTTGTAGAAATTCAAATATCTTGGAGCAACAGTAACAAATATAAATGACACTCAGAAGGAGTTTAAACGCAAAATAATATGGGAAATGTCTGTTATTATTCGGTTGAGAACCTTTTGTCATCTACTCTGCTGTCAAAAATCTGAAAGTTAGAATTTATAAAAGTTACATTATCGGTTCTTCTGTATGGTTGTGAAACTTGGACTCTCACTTTGAGAGAGAAACAGAGATTAAAGGCCCATTCAAAATGAAAATTAAACATAACCGTAACATAAACAATATTGACAATGGGCTGAAACAAGGAGATGCTCTAGCAGCAATGCTCTTCAATCTTGCTTTACACTGGGTGATAACACAGACAGATATAGATCCTAACAACACTTTAGTTTACAAAAGTGTTCAAATAGGATACGCAGATGACTTGGATGTTATGGAAAGGTCATTGACAGCAATACAAGAAGTGTATAAAGACCTGGAACAAGGAGCCGCTAAAATCGGGTTGCAGATTAATGCAAATAAAACCAAATGGATGACACAAATAAGAAATAAACAGAATATATACAACCCTCCTAATCTGACGATAAACATGTTTGAAGAAACTGAGAAGTTTAAATACCTTGGAACAGTAATGACAAGTAACAATAACGAATTAATTGAAGTACAGAGTCGAATCACTGCAGCCAATAAGGCCTATTTTGCATTAAGCGCAATACTGAAATCTGTGTGCACAAGGAAACAAAACTTAAAATATACAAAACAATTATTAGAAGTATTCTCTGTTATGCAAGCGAAACTTGGACATTATCTAAGGAGACATAAGCTAAACTATGTATATTTGAACGCAAAAAACTCAGAAGAATTTTTGGGCCGGTGCAAGAAAATATGCAGTGG
Organism: Periplaneta americana; assembly: GCF_040183065.1. Classification (NCBI taxonomy): domain Eukaryota; kingdom Metazoa; phylum Arthropoda; class Insecta; order Blattodea; family Blattidae; genus Periplaneta; species Periplaneta americana. Next base: position 117,205,507 of record NC_091132.1, on the reverse strand, counting down.
AGAATACGTTATAATAACGAGCTATATAAATTATATAGAAGTTTCGATATTGTTACTTTCATCTAAATAAGGAGGCTTGAATGGGCCGGACATGTCTATCGGATGGAAGGGAACAGAATACCAAAGAAGATCTTGGAAGGGCAAATACATGGTAAAAGACCAATTGGAAGACCCAAAAATAGATGGATAGATGCGGTAACGATCGATTCTCAGGACTATCTCGGAACAACTGCCTGGAGGAGATTAGCACAGGACAGGGACAGTTGGAGGAAGAAAACTGAGGAGGCTAAGGCTCGACTTTGGGCTGTGATGCCATCGTAGTAGTAGTAGTAGTAGTAGTAGTAGTAGTAGTAGTAGTCGTGGTGGTGGTGGTGGTGGCGGCGGCAGTAGTAGTAGTAGTAACATAAACAGAGAAGTTTGCGCCCAGGCTACCAAATGGGATCATTGACAATGTTTCACATAAGCATTGACATAAACATTACCGTATGACGTTAACATGAAAGTTCCCATCGTGAATGATGGTATGACTTCTTGATTTTACCGTAGCGTTTACATTCTTAAGTTAACGCTTACGTTATGTTTAATTTTCATTGTGAATGAGTCTTACGAGTGTTTGAGAATAATGTTCTTAGGAAAATATTTGGGGCTAAGAGGGATGAAGTTACAGGAGAATGGAGAAAGTTACACAACGCTGAACTGCACGCTTTGTATTCTTAACCTGACATAATTAGGAACATTAAATCCAGAAGTGAGATGGGCAGGGCATGTAGCACATATGGGTGAATCCAGAAGTGCATACAGAGTAGTTGGGACGTCTTAGAGGCCAAGACGTAGATGAGAGGATAGTATTGAAATGGATTTGAGGGAGGTGGGATATGATGATAGAGACTGGATTAATCTTGCACAGGATAGGGACCAATGGCGGGCTTGTCTGAGGGCGGCAATGAACCTGCGGGATCCTTAAAAGCCATTTGCAAGTATGTAAGTATTCAGAAGTGCAGACTTATATTTTTGTAATTCTCACAGAATCTGGCGGTATTAAATCTCAGTTGTGTACCTTCGATATATGTAATTATTTAACGTCTATATTCAAGATGTATTAAGTAGCTACATTCAAAAGGCAAGAGGAAATAATAATATCATAGTGGAACTAGGGTAGAACGAGAATCAAAATACTCAATGGAAGCTTTTTCCACAATTGCTTTGTCCACAAATGTCATAGAATCCTTCAGGAATTGAAATCTAGTATCTTTAGCGAGAAGCCAGAAGGATTTCATCCGGTTCGCTCCAATATTTTTTGGTAAACATGGCGTTCAAGAAGATGTAGCTGTAGACATCTACGGATGATATATTAACAAAGACTGTTTCATATTAGAAAATCTGACTAAAAAGTAGGAAAGGACTTTTCCCCAGCGCGCGCAGCGTTTAAAGCGCTAATCCACCTTCTCAGCTAACAGCTCAGTCGATTAGCGACTGACTGACCTCGGCAATATTGATTGTAGCGACCGGCCGGTCGGCAGACTCGCGCAGGGCACGAAGTAACAGCCGGAACAACCGCCACCAGGAATACGTCCATCCTACTTTGTCTTTCACCATGGGACATCTTCCTGGCGCAAGTGGCGGAAAGATTAATGGGTAGAAGGAAATTACTTACTACAGCCGAGTTGTGAAATCTGATGAAGGCTAACGGGGAGGTTACAGAGTACGTGCCTGGAGTCCCAACTAACTACCGAAACAAATTACAGATTAAGAGAGAAGATACTCCTGACCAGTTCGTACAAAGTTGCCATCTCACACCTAATTATTTAGAACCTTAATCTAACAGTTCACATTTAAGTTTTCAGGCAACACAGACGAAAGAATTACGCACCGCTGTTACGCAAGCTGTATTGAGATATAGTCTAGGATATTATTATTATTATTATTATTATTATTATTATTATTATTATTATTATTATTATTATTATTTATTTATTTATTTAAAGTGATAGAGATAAGGCCATGAGGCCTTCTCTTCCCCTCTACCAGGAGATTACAACTACAACATTAAGAATACAATTATAATTATAATTACAATTAATATTAAATTTACAGATACAATAAAAATCAAAGTACTAAAAGATTAACTGATTAATAAAAGCTAGACAGTTTATTGTAAAAGTTAACAAGAGAGAACCATTTCTTTTATTGATTAAGTACAAATTAAACCTACTCTACGCAGTAAGAAAATGCTTAATAAGCTTGCTTTTGAACGCTACTAAATTCCGACAGTCTCTGATGTCACAGGGTAGGGTATTCCACAAGCGCGAGAGCGAGATTGTGTATGATGATGAATACGATGGTGTCTTATGTGTTCGTATGGCTAATATGCGGCCATTTTGCGTGCGTGTGAAGAGATTATGATATGATGACAGGTAACTGAATCGGGAGGCAAGGTAGGTAGGTGTAGGTATTCGTTATAACAAAAACGAAAGCGGTTACCATAGAAAAGTTCATGTTTTCTGATAAATAAAAATTAATTGGTCGGTGATAAACTACCTATTTCTAAAGGGTTCTCCAGAAAATAAAGTTATGTGGATATGACAAACACATTGAGGAATCATTGTCCTTTGTAAGTCACCAAAAGCATTGAATTGCAGAATTTAAGAGACCAAATTGAACGCCGGTGTTGCAAAATCGGTTTACAATGGAATTGTAATTTCGCACCACGTGCCCTCCTTCCCTTCACCTTTGGAACAGTAGTGGAAAGATGGTATGGGCCGGACGTCTCCTACGTGGGTACTTAGCCCGATACAATCAGTGAGCTTGTCTACTATTTCCATTGGCTCATCCGTATTCGAAAATCACATCTGCATACTCCGCTCTCGTATACTCCTCCATTTCACTAGGACTGATCGACTAGACACTGCAACTTGTACACATACACTGCCGTCTATAGACGTGCATATCAGGACCGACCATGTCCGTTACACATTACGCTATCTGCATTGCTTTATTGTAGTTTCCTGTCCCCATCCCTCAGACAGCGCACTGAATGGAATACTCTAAGCAGACAACGTAAAGAACGTCAGATGAATACAGTATGTGTAAGATGTATAGATAAATACACATAAATAAGGTGTGCAGAGGAATAAAATTATTTCATTTCCACACACCTCTTTTTGCTTGTAACTTTCGACTCAGTCATTTCCGGACCAGGGTTCCTTATCTCAAATTGATACATGTGCCCTTCCCCATCATCCCTGAAAGTTTGTAACACTAGCCCGGAAACACTCTGTATAATCGGTTTGTGGATGAATAAGTACTGTTTTACGTAAGCTTGCTTTGAAACCGAGTTAAAAGTGACTAGATTCAAAAGTAGACAATTTCACTTTAAATATAGCTTCATTTGGTTTCAAAAATATACAACTCCATGACTTAGTTTCAGAAATGGACAACTCCACTTTATAAACGTAAATTTCGACCTGAATATTAATTTTAATCACATTTTGAGACCGAAAAAACACTTCTATGACCCATAAGAATGTTTAAAAAAATGTACGTATAACGGTGACATTGGTTTCCAAGGATCTAGTTTCTCGCCTCTCCTGTAAAAAAGCAAAAATAGAGTTGTCCGACTTTGACACCAAGCTCCTCAATTGAAGATGGGGAGTGAGGGAATATTGTTGCATTTTTTTAGTAATTATGTAACAGCCTGTAAAAATATTCAGTTTATGTCAGATGCGTTTCCAATTCACTGTGGGCTAAAGCATGGAGATGCACTATCATCTTTACTTTTTAACTTTGCTCTAGAGTATGCCATTAGGAAAGTCCAGAATAACAGAGAGGGTTTGGAATTGAACGGGTTACATCAGCTGCTTGTCTATGCGGATGACGTGAATATGTTAGGAGAAAATCCACAAACGATTAGGGAAAACACGGGAATTTTACTTGAAGCAAGTAAAAAGATAGGTTTGGAAGTAAATCCCGAAGAGACAAAGTATATGATTATGTCTCGTGACGAGAATATTGCACGAAATGGAAATATAAGAATTGGAAATTTATCTTTTGAAGAGGTGGAGAAGTTCAAATATCTTGGAGCAACAGTAACAAATATAAATGATACTCGGGAGGAAATTAAACACAGAATAAATATGGGAAATGCCTGTTATTATTCGGTTCACAAACTTTTATCATTCAGTCTGCTGTCAAAAAATCTGAAAGTTAGAATTTACAAAACAGTTATATTACCGGTTGTTCTTCATGGTTGTGAAACTTGGACTCTCACTTTGAGAGAGGAACATAGGTTAAGGGTGTTTGAGAATAAGGTTCTTAGGAAAATATTTGGGGCTAAGAGGGATGAAGTTACAGGAGAATGGAGAAAGTTACACAACACAGAACTGCACACATTGTATTCTTCACCTGACATAATTAGGAACATTAAATCCAGACGTTTGAGATGGGCGGGCATGTAGCACGTATGGGCGAATCCAGAAATGCATATAGAGTGTTAGTTGGGAGGCCGGAGGGAAAAAGACCTTCGGGGAGGCCGAGACGTATATGGGAAGATAATATTAAAATGGATTTGAGGGAGGTGGGATATGACGATAGAGACTGGATTAATCTTGCTCAGGATAGGGGCCAATGGCGGGCTTATGTGAGGGCGGCAATGAACCTCCGGGTTCCTTAAAAGCCAGTAAGTAAGTAAGTAAGTAAGTAAGTAAGTAAGTAAGTAAGTAAGTAAGTAAGTGTAAAAATATTCACTGGTACAGAATAAAATAAATTACATGAACAGAACGCTCTTCACTTACTACTTAATGTATCTACAGGTATGTGCTATCTATCTTTAATAGGTACTGAGTAATTGACATTTAGCGATGTTACACGTCACCTCGTCTTATATATTTTTTATCTAGCGCAGGGTTGTAGAAAAAATTATTCAATGAAAAAAAAAAAAAACTTTCAGTCCTTCGATAATCAAAGCAAAGTACAGAAAACAATGCAGGGTGATGTTGCACTACTATGTTTTGGAGAAGTGACTTTGCATTCATGAAGAGGCGGTAGCAGTTCGTGTGTAATGAGAGGACATAAAACATTGAGGTTTAATGATCATAGTCTATACTCTATAGACTGCACTCATTAGTCACTGCAGACAGTTTAAAACCTGGAAAAAGAGTTCGACGTTTTTGTATCAGCTTTCTTTTCTTCCTCCGGTACGCGAGTGTAAAAACCTTCTGTATGGACTGCTGCCATTGTCAATTCTGGTTATGTGTGCTATTCTGGTAAATGTATTGCATTCTACTTACAATACCGATTATACAATTCTATTTTTTCATTTATTCGTTCATTCATTGTTCTTTTTTATTACTTGACACTGGATCGGAGACAAGCGCTTCAGCCGACTAAGCTAAGTCGGTGGCTTTCATTATGTTGATAACCTAATACAATTCACACTGCATGAAATCAAAATAATTCCCTTTCTTAATCTTACATGTGTTTTGCTAATTTTTCTTTTTAGTTAATATTTTATTTCTCAATCATTCAAAACCTATAAGATTTCTACTTATATACGAGCTATTCCATCTCAAATGGACCGAAATATAGAGAAAATTGACCGTACAATTTCTAAATATAATAAAACTTTTTTTGTACGTAGAGAACTGTGATACAATGCTTTGTGCAAAGTTTGAGGCATCAGAACTTCATAGTGTTCAAATTAAAAATATTTAAAGTTACCGTATTTATCATAAAATTAGCAAATTTAAACTGTTGTAGCTCCGAAACCCTTTCACCCAATGATCAAAATCATGGTTTATTTTGATGCTGAGAAATTAAAGTTTATATTGACATATAAACAGATTTTCTTACTTTTTATGGAAATGGAGAAATTTAGATTTTTCCTCATTAAGACGCCTTTGCATAGGAAAAATATTTTTAAAATATATAGTTAGATTCCGTATTGAAAGTACAAATAAACACATATTTTTTACTAATGGCACGTTGATAAGAAAATATTGAAAATATCAACTAAAGAAAATAAATAGTACGCGCGTGAACTAACCAGCTGAATGTGAGGCGGGAGATAGCCGAGGTAAGCAAGGCCAGGAGACATAAACACGTGATGTGTCGTCTAGTAGTCATGGCTATGCTAGCTTTATCACAGGTCTTCAGCTCTCGACCAGTGCGTGCGGTACTTCGCCGTTCAAGTCTAGGCGTGTGAAAATAATATATTTAATACCCTCGAAACTTATTGCCGTACCACTAAGCAAACAATGCCGAATCCCTCTCAATAATGCAAGGTTTTTTCTCCATTTTTTTTTTTTATATTTTTACAAATGGACAAAAAGCCTAAAAGTAAGTAAAATCAGTTTATCTGTCTCTCTGGGTAAAATAAAAATAAGTATTACTTCTTAACATAACCTATCAAATGTCAGCTTCAAAATAAGCCCTCGTTCAATGTTCTACAGTAGATAGTTCCAGAGTTGTGAAGGCTTGTTTTTATAAAATACGCTAAACTTATCGCTCAATAATACGAAAACCGTTTCACTTTCGATAGTATATTTTTGAAAATGCACTTGTATAAGTAGGGGAAAAATTAGAGTATAAAAATGCGAGGTTTTTTACTGATCGATTTCATATGGAATAGCTCATCATATGTAAAATGTTTCCATAAACATAGTCAAAACTTCTGAATGCTAGACGAGATCAGAAGAAGCAATGTGACATTGGGATCCGTATCTAGCAAGAGTTACAGATAATGATATGTATTATAAAATGCCGGGTAGTTAGGAAAGCCAACTTACATATCTAAAAAAAAAAAAAAAAAAAAAAAAAAAAACTTCAAACACGCAAAGAAACAATATCCAAGATACTTTTGTAAAGGTAACTATAGGCCTATATTGTATTGAACAACATTTTATAGAATCAACTACCTTTACATTGTAAAATAGTACGAATGAGCTGTCTTAAAATAATTAAATTAAGAAATAATGTGAAGAAAAATATGAGTTATCAGAAATTTCATGCAAGAGTGTGTGTCTAGTTGCCCTAACAACAATAATAAATATCACAACGCATAGTATGTGCCATGTTTAAAAATCCCTCGATAGCAATAAACAACAACTATCTTTGTTATGATATTATCCATGTTTGCTTCACACAGGAAGTAAGGCAGACACGTGCAGTGATCTTGTCCTTACGAAGTTGCCACTTTTTCTGTCTTATCTTATCCTTTTCCAAAGCTAAAAAAAAAAACTGACGACAGTCATTCAAAAGAAGATGCAACGTCGTATTAGAAGGCGTAACACATCTACAGATAATTGTACTCCTTGAAGATAAAACAGGAGGTTCTTATGGTTTCGTTATCGTAAAATACGGACTCTCTTAATAATACGCTAGCTGGAGTTGTTGATTATAGGCGAAAGCTTTCAAACATGGCACAAACTACAACGTCTAATAAGTGTTCACGGACATGGCTTCCAAACATAGTAGTGTTTTATGCGCTGTTAAAACTAGAAGTTTGCATTAGTTATTACAGAGGCTATTTGAAGACGATGAGTGATTATATGCGAGGACAAGGGCCAGTGGTGGAATATGAATTGTAGAAGAAACAAATGTACTCACGAGAAACTCTATTGTACTGTCCCCTTTTCTACAAAATATTTGACAGAATCTACCTGATTCCCTCCACAAGCGACAATTCTATATTTAATGTTTATTTTTAATTCCAGATGTTATTCAGGGACGATGGGTTGATGATTCGGAAGTAATAGCGAAATATTGGAATATGACGGATAAAGGAAACAAATAATAATAATAATAATAATAATAATAATAATAATAATAATAATAATAATAACAACAATATATTGCCAGAACAAAGATACATATTGCTTTTTTATATAAAACATTCTAGTACCCCCAGAAAAAATTACATAATCGTGCTCAAGGGACATTCCACATAATTTTAAGACAATAATTGAACTTTACATTTTCTCTCTAAACAGCAATTTTGTAATTGATTTTTAAAAAAAGGAGCATTAGCAAATTGTATGTTTGGGAGTTTAGCTATTATCATGTTATAAAACCTTGGACAGAAGTTGCTACTGTGATTATATGCTACAGTTGTGGCATATTTAGGTTCTGTCAAGCATATGTTATCTGGTCTTCTGATTTTATATTTATGTGAATATAAATTAAATATATTTCGGTTTTTATGTACGAAATTCAATAATACATTGTTATAAATTTCGTGAAAATCAAATACTTTAAATTCTGAATTCTAAACTGGCTACGGCTTAACGAACGTAGAAATTTTCATTCTCTTGTTCTCCTTTTCCAAGTCCTTCACATCTTTACACCTACCTACCTTGCCTCCCGTTTCATTTACTTGTCATCATACCATAATCTCTTCACACGCACGCAAAATAGCCGCATACTAGCCATACCAACACATAAGACATCATCGTATTCATCATCATACACAATCTCGCTCTCGAGCTTGTGGAATACCCTACCCAGTGACATCAGAGACTGTCGGAATTTAGTAGCGTTCAAAAGCAAACTTATTGAGTATTTTCTGACTGTGTAGAGTAGGTTTAATTTTTACTTAATTAATAAAATAAAATGTTTCTCTCCTCTTAACTTCTACAACAAACTGTCTAGCTAATATTAATCAGTTAATCTTCTAGTACTTTGATTTTTATTGTATTTGTAAACTTAATATTAATTGTAATTATAATTGTAATTGTATTCTAAATATTGTAGTTCTAATCCCCTGGTATAGGGGAAGAGAAGGCCTGATGGCCTTATCTCTACCAGGTTAAATAAATAAATAAATAAATAAATAAATAAATAAATAAATAAATAAATAAATAAAATAGTTCTGAAGGATAATCAAGAGGTTTATTAAGACATTTTTGTTATTCTTTAGAAACCCATCTCGCGACCACTAAATATAGGATATATTTATCAAAATATCTCAAATTGTGCCTGAGGTCGATTAGTTTTTGGTAGGACATGAAATAATAGGAAAAAACCTACACAAAAGTTTTTACTGTAAAAGGAAATATCGTACGATCTCACTGAAATCTAACATAGATACTTTTAGTACGGAGTCGTCCAATGTTTGTGCTTGAATCATTTATCAGAGAAATAAGTTACGCATTAACGTTTCACAACATTATTTCCATAAACATTCTAGAGTTATAATTACATGCACACGTTCCACCCTGTTCTCGCACTGCATAAAGATCACAGGATGAGCTTCACTTGCACTCCGTTAGCACTTCTCTCCTCTGTGGAGTCCCTGGGGAGAGATACAATACCTCTACGAGCCTGATATTACCGACAGAAACGCCTGGGAGACTTACGAAGTCCACGTACGATACAGCATCTCTAGAGTAACAAATTTTCACGTTCGTGGCCCCGGGGAGTACATTCCCCTTTATCCCATTCGAAGATTGAAGCGTAGTTCTAGAGTATTCCCCTGGGAGCAACAAACGATCCAACTAAATCTTAACTCTGATGGTTCAGACAGTAAGCAACTTCCCGGAAGATAAGTCACCAATCAAGGGAATGTTCTATGGAGAATCAACCAAGATATGTATTCCGACAGACATGTGAGCAATTTTTGGCTTCCCTTAGTTACGTACAGTCGGTCGAGAATTTCTTATTAAAGAGAGACAGGGTTCGATTTCGGGGAAGTTCTGTGATATTTATAACGGACACTGCGAGTATGGATTTATCTTCTTCAGTCTTTACAATATCTGCTCTAACATACTTATGGCCTGCTTCTCCAAGTACTGTTAGAATATTTAACGGATGTTAAACTCTAAACAGTTTGCTAAATATAGTTTTTTTATGTCTTCAACACTAGTTTGGCTTAACAGATTGTTAAGTGTTTGTTAACTTTAAATAAAGGATTTTAGGCAGTTAACTCATTTGACAGATAGTTAAATATGGGAGATGAACCACAGCTGTTCAAACAGAAGTTGTGAAAATAGTATTTTATATCTCTGTTTAAGGAATGTTTTGTGAATGACAAAAAACATAACATTTAAAAGAAACTTTGGAAAGTTAATAATATATAGGGAACATAATCTTCAAAAGTGAACTGATTATCATATTGGCTGCTTATTTTGATGCTGAGCTACTCGTATAATAGGCCTACATTGAATATTTAGAAAATGAGGGATCTCAACGCGGCAAGGTACCTAGTAATGATGATTTATCTGTATATTATGCATGATACTCAATTTGTGACGATATACATTTTCAAAACAAGTAGACCTAAAATTTACAAGAAATTTAAACCAGACTTAAATATCCTACAAACAGAAACATACCACTTACTCCAATTCAGCATCTACTGTACTATTTATTCTTGTTTCTATGATACTGGCTCTTTTCAACTAACTATAGCCAATGTCAATAGTGTTTCAAAATACACAGTATTATATTACAAAGGTTTCAGCAAAAATTCCTTCTTTGATAAGTCATATGTTAGCATTAGTATTATAACCTTATTTTGTAATACGTACTATTATTATTATTCAATAGTAGTCACCTACATACAACTTTCATTTGCTTTCTTTATCCATCATGGCCTACCGCACCAAGTTATGATTTTATACATGTTTCATGACTATCTCTGCAATGCTGAATTTAAAGGATAATATCAGCCAATAATAAATTGCCTTACATGTGCAAAATCATTACCAACTGCTATTGAGTAGGTAAAATAGTGTTAACGACTGTTATAGTTATGTGTTAGTTGTTTTAAACAAAATGATATTGAAGAAATGGAAAATACATTAACCAAACGTTAAAAATAAACAGGCTGTTAATTTAACACTAGTTAAGCCAAATTAAACATTTCTTGAAGAAACTGGCCATTATTCTGTCAACTCTCTATTATCTACACATGGTAATCTCTTCTTATGTGGTGACTTTTCTTCAAATAAAACCAGTGTCCGAATATTGATTGATACTTTAAAATTATCTACGACAGCCGTGGCGAAAATGCAATAGTGCGCCGAGCCACCGTGCAACCTGCAACGTGCATAGCACCTATGGAGGGAGGCGGACACCCTAAGGGGAAGTGAAGCAACTGTCTGACTCATTAACGGATTTTCATTTTCCTTACGTCAAGCACTTAAATATAATGTTATACAGTATAAGGTTACAAACTAATGTTTAGTACATGTAACGAAGAAAGAAATGAATAAGAAAACATAGGACACATTATCACAACCTATGAACTGTCTTCAGAATGTCTCTGCGACAGAGTTTCAAAATCAGGACTTACGTCACTTACTGCCAGTCGTAGTTGATCACGAAGGTATTTGTCTATCAGTCGTAATCTAAATTAGATTTCATTGTTGAAAATAATTTTTCACAAACGTAAGTTGTAGCGAACATGGCTTCAACAGAGCAAGCGAAAAAACGAAACTCCGGATATTTATTTTTTTGCAAAGGTTTGAAAAGTTCAACATTTGATAAGTCCTTACATCTAGCTTTCATTGTAACATTACATTGTAAATATGCGAGTTTAAATTGAAGACCTAACCGCATTATTCGTACAATTGCTGAAAAAGGATCGAAATAATAATAACAACAACAACAATAATAATAATAATAATAATAATAATAATAATAATAATAATAATAATAATAGTATTTAACCTTTTAATGTTTCATGAGTAACATGTAGTATAGTGCCGTTTTATGTTATACAACTGTTTTCCTCGTAATACTTGTGAACAAATCATACATTTAATATTCTCACCATATTGGCAGCAAAAACATGCGTCCTCCCATCCTACTTGAAACTTTTGTTTATGTAGAGGTACACGGTTTCTAGAGAGACATTGCGAAGATACACTACTCAAAGATCAGAGACAAATACAAATGGAACAGAGTTTGACTCCAGTGAGTGAGAGAGTGGGGGTTGGGGGAGCAAGAGACATGTACAGCTATCATTGCGAGCCACAATGTGCTCTTGAGTTACATTTTCGCCACGGCTGATCTATGATAACTAGACAGTGTATGCGGGATGACTTAAGGAAAAGTGAAGTTGTTTCGTATCAGAGTATATGGCACGTGCCGCGTCGTCCGTCTTTTGTGTACCTGGCGAGTACAGCAGCGTACAAAACGAAGGAACCCCAGTCCGTAAATAGAAACATTGCAGTTGTATTATCCTGCAGAAGTATTTAGCACGCGTTGAATAGTAATAATATAATATAATATAATATAATATAATATAATATAATAAAGATATTAAAATATTACTTACATGCATCAATCCTACTGTAGAAGTTCGGTTCGTTTGCATTTCATAAAGTATTTTATTTCAATGATATAAATTTAATTTTCCTCACTATCACTATGAGATGAACAGACTGGACTACAAGTTTTCCTGAAACCATGCCGTTTCATTTCTTTCAATGGAAATGTGTCAAGGAGAGAATTCACGTCGTTAAGTTATGAGTACCTAGATGTTACGACTTCTAAACCGAATTGTTGAAGCTGTCGATACGATAGCTGCAAAAATTTTACGGAGAACATGGATAGAAATAGATTATGGACAAGATATTCTACTTTTCACCAAACGAGCACACGTGGAAATGCAGTAATATTATTTATTTAAAATCCTTGTCTTATAAGATTTCTCTATAAACATTTGATATATTTATTGCTTAGTTCAATAGAAAAATAAGAAATAAGAGTTTTAAGGCATAAAATCTAATAATACAATCAGTTGCGTAAGGCCTATTCCCTAAACCTAGCATAAAGATCCGTACCAAATAATCAAACTTGACAGAAAGTTCAGAAGATGATAGCAGAATAATTGTAGGGCATAACAACTCTGCATTTTATTAAATGACATTGAGACCGAGTACCTTAATCAGAAACACAAATAACTATTAAATGAAATAGCCTACAAATATCCAAATACATCGTAGAAATTTCGAAAATCAGTTCAAACTTTAAATTTGAACTCATTCCTCCTTATTTTCTAGCAGATAAAATAAGATGGAAAAATTAAGAATAAATACATATTTTTTTTTGTAAATGATCGATTTCAGGAATACGCGATCATAATCATCATCATTACTTTCATTACAGTCCTCATAATTTTACTATCAAACTACTAGAACACTCAGGCACTGGTACCAACTTCGGAAATTTTACGTAGAATAGGCTATTCGCCGTAGAAATTTCATAGACTTCCACCCCAGAAATAATGATATTGTGCTGTACTTTCCCGTCATTTTTTGTATCGAGAAAAGAATAATCGTAAACTATCAAAGAATGGTTAAATGATAGCAGACGAAACTAAGTATAGTAAGAAACTCTGCCACAAATTGAACTTTGTAGAAAAAATTCCACATAGAATCGACAAGGTTTTAACTCTGATCTTCAAAGTCGAAAACCTATAGCGTGTTCATAACGCGTGCGTCCGCTTCATTTGTAATGTTCGATACTATGATCATATCTCACCTTCTTTCAAGAAGTTATCATGGCTTAGGTTACATGAGAGGAGAAATCTGCACTCTCTTTCTCTCTTATATCGAATTATGCACACTTCATCCCCCTATTATTTATTCGCCCGTTTTCATACTCTCTCTCGCTATCATAATATTAATACTCGATCACAACGCAATAACACGCTAGAAATTCCACTTCACACATCATCTCTGTATTCCTCATCTTTCAGTGTTGCTACCTCTCGTCACTGGAACTCTCTGCCGCCTGAAGTCAAGGGCTGCCGAACATTGAAATCTTTCAAATCCGAGTTAGAAAATTATCTTATGACGAGTTGCCAAACTAACTTACTATTATGACAAGTGTTGTATTGCATGTTTCCACGTATTCACATTTTTTATGTTCTAGTGATATTTAACTTATTTTATATTTATGTTTTAATTTTTTCCGATAATGGTATATCTAGAATGTGTTAAGTTGAGCTATATATAATCATAATTTTCCTTACTGTGTGTACTTAAAATATTGTATTCATTGCATGCTTTGTACTGCACTATTTTATTACTATTATTATTATTATTATTATTATTATTATAATTATTACTATTCTTATTTTTTAACATTATTATTATTATTATTATTATTATTATTATTATTATTATCAATAATTGTCTTATTATTTATACTTTGTATGTCTCATTTATTTTGACCTGCTGTTCACATTTTATTATGCTTTTTCCTTTCTTTCTGTATGTTATATATTATGTCTGATTTCTACTTACTTGTTGTTTACGTTTTATTATTATCTTATTCAGTTTTGTGCGTAAAATTGTAGTGTACTTTGTAAATTTGTAGCGTTTTTTATAACGCAGTTTTACTCCTGATTGAGTGTTAGAGAAGGCCGTATGGCCTTAACTCTGCCAGGTTAAATAAATCATTATTATTATTATTATTATTATTATTATTATTATTATTATTAGTATATTAAAGACGTTTCTCGTTAAAAAGACACATACCCCAGGTTACAAGATAGTTTAAAGATCAAAGATTATAAGAATAGCAGATAACGAAACTGGTATTGTATGATATTTATGAAACCGCATTCAGTAATCATTATGTCCTGCTCAATATCTTGATTCTGAGGAATATTACCTTCATTCCTTCCACGAGGGTCTCGTGCTTTGTTTTCTATCTGGGAGCGCATTCCCTTGCGGTAAGATTTGTAGCCCTCTCGAGTAAGCTGTATTCTACGTGCTGTTTCAATCTTGAAGCAGCCACAGACCATGCAGCAGGCCTAGCTCCCGAGAGAACGGATTTATCCACGTGACAAAATTTGTTGCCCCATAGAGAAAATTGTCATATTATTTTCGCTGCATGTACTTACTATCAGAATGTTCTTAAGAGGAAGGATTATGCTAAACAACTTTGTAACAGGATTTGAGAATAATTCCAAATGATATACACTCAGAATTACAGGCAACGAGATACTCCAGTTATATGAGCGTGATGCGTCTTTGGAGCAAGATCATCATTAGAAGGGGGTTTATATGCAAAATTAACTTTACATTATGCAAAACTGAACATTGTACACGCCATCTAGAATCATGTGAGAAAGAAATGTTGCTTAGAAAAGTGACGTGAGTTATCATTTTACAAGCATTTGACTTCTTTAGCAAGGAAAATATAAGAATGACTTCAATTACACACTGTATCGGTACAAAAAACGGTAAATTCACTGGCATGGAGTCCATTGTAATATTGATGCGCCAAAACTTCTGGCGACGCTGAAAATATGCGAACCACTACTGTAGCTAGAGATGGCCGATATTTCACAAACCGATATTTTGTCACAGGTATTTTTTGTCACAGATAAACCTGTGACTGATGATGCGAAATATCTGTGACAAAATATCGCTATCGAAATCTGCTCCGTATTCAGTACTTGCGACTGATATTTTCTCCTCTACGTCGTGGGTTTGCGCATGCGCACGATACAATAACAATCGGGCGGTGATAATTGATTATTTTTTCGTGATATTTTGTTCAATATTATTTTTTTGCAAAGTGATGATTTGTTGCAAAGTTACTAGCGGCATTATAATAATATAATCATGAGTCTGACATTTTGTTTTCATTGTTAGTCTCTACATAAGTTTTATAAATATTTTATGTATTCCCCGAGATCTTTACATTTTCACACACCGGCAACTGTGAATTTATATTAACTTATATGTATTTTCCACTCGATTTTTACGCAGTAACAATATTTTTTCAGTTATACTTTTAATTACAAACAGAATAGTTAAAGCATCCTACAACATTATTTTAATAACTTCATCTGTACTTCTCTCGCTTATGTATGATCCAGTTTTAATGTATAGCTGAAACACGAACAGTGCATGGTAGTATTAATTAAAATAATTAAACTTAAAATAAAATTATTTGTAATAAGTTCATTACCGGTATGTTGTTTATGGTTATTAACACTTAGGAAATCGCGCATTGCTTCCTAACATTGGTACTCGTGTGGGATGTTATTCCACCCCAATTAATAGGTCTCATCAATGTTCTAAACTTGATATTTAGTGATATTTGTCTAGAAATTGTTACTATCATCAACTAGCAAGTAATTTTCAACTTTAAAATCCTGTCTGAACAACTGTTTTGTTTTGTAATTATTTTCCAATGTTTTTCCGAATACTTATGTTTCGTTAATTTTTATTCTATGACTCAATATTGTAATGTTAATGCACGACTTAAAATATTTTATCCATTATATTATATACAATAAAACGATCAATTTTTAAAACGATTAGGATAATCACATAACCTCAATTTCTCCAAACCAAACTACATTTAAAAATGATCAATTGATTCAATATCTACAATATAACCTCTTGCTACATGAGGTTAACTTCTGACATGTTTACTGTTCTGTTAGGTAAGTATTTATTTGTTAATGGTACATGTACATAATTTATTTGTTGGATTTTCCCATATAAATCATTGATGTGTGGCGTGTATAGAGAAATCGTATTCACATTTCACTGCTCTTCAATATTTCCTGTTAATTTTTATCGGTGTGACAAAACATCGGAGTAATTCATGCATATTGTGCTTACTTATCGATATAAAATATCGGTGTGACAAAATCACCGATAAAAGTCACAGATATTTAATTGTCACAGTCACAGTTGTCACAGATACTTGAATATATCGTTTAAGCTCATCTCTAGCTGTAGATCAACTGGCTTTTAAGGAACGCGGAGGTTCATTGCCGCCCTCATGTAAGCCCGCCATTGGTCCCAATCCTGAGCAAGATTAATCCCGTCTCCATCATCATATCCCACCTCCCTCAAAACCATTTTAATATCATCTTCCCATCTACGTCTCAGTCTCCCCAAAGGTCTTTTTCCCTCCGGTCTCCCAACTAACACGCTATATGCATTTCTGGATTCGCCCATACGTGCTACATGACCTGCCCATCTCAAACGTCTGGATTTAATGTTCCTAATTATGTCAGGTGAGGAATACAATGCGTGCAGTTCTGTGTTGTGTAACTTTCTCCATTCTCCTGTAACTTCATCCCTCTTAGCCCCAAATATTTTCCTAAGCACCTTATTCTCAAACACCCTTAATCTATGTTCCTCTCTCAAAGTGAGAGTCCAAGTTTCACAACCATAAAGAACAACCGGTAATATAACTTACAATATTCCCGTCACGAGACAATCATATACTTTGTCTTTTCGGGATTTACTTTCAAACCTATCTCTTTATTTGCTTCAAGTAAAATTCCCAATAATAATAATAATAATAATAATAATAATAATAATAATAATAATAATAATAATAATATTATTATTATTATTAATGATAATAACAATAATAGTAAGAATAATAATAATAATCTCAACTTTTCTGCTACAATATATAAATGAACTTTAATGATACAATATTAATAAGTATTATAATTTCAATCACTACAAATTATATTTCAAATGCTTACTGTAGAGGTCATTTGCTGATATTATTGTCATTTAACTACGAGGCTGAATCTGTAATTCCAACAAATGCTGTACAATTATAATCAAATTAAGTGTAAGTACTTACAAAATTCTCTCCAAAACCACACCTGTAGTTATTGAAATTCAGATGATTCATGAGACAGAGAAGCCATCATTTGTGAGCACAATTCATTAACTTACCTGAAACAGAAAAGAAAAGAAATATTATACTCTTCATGTAAAATAGTACAATCTGAGTCTATAAAGTAGTATTTCACATACACCGTACAGCTAACTTACTTCCATTTAAAGATTCCGTTGTAATAAAGGTTCTACAAGTATCACACGTTACAAATAAGTGGCCCACTGTCTACTGCATGTAATGACGTAGTGCTGATTCTATGGGCTACGCATTATATCAGATATTCCGTTGAAGGCATTTTGGAGATATGACCTCATCGGAACATGATATGATTTTATTTCGATAGTAATGGATGAATATGGAATGATGAAAATGTATTGTAATAATTGCAATTCCGTTTATTTCCATTGCCTATTTATGGTGTAAGACTAAAAATTGTCTTTAAATATTTATCTTTAGCTATAATGTCTCATACAAATATTCAAACTTATTTAACACGTGCTTCCCATTCTATATCTCGCTATTATTACTTGGTCGCCAAAGACAGATGATAATTGTATAAGGTTCATCTTTCGATCCGAAATATCTCGTATTAATAGCCTTAAGAATGAGAAGTAAAAAACCATCATTTCAAACAGCCATGCGTACGTCTCACTCACCGTCGTGTTCACTTCCTAAACAGGTGAGAAAAATTACATCATCATCATCATCATCATCATCATCATCATCATCATCATTTTTCAAGCAATAGGTGTTTGTTTATATCTCATCTAAATTTATTTATCTAAAGTTTCTTGTCGGCAGTATGTGTTTTTTTATCAATTCGTTTATAATTCTGAAACTGCTGAAACAGGTCAGAAATCGTAGTTCGCTGAACAATTTTCTTTACGTTTATTTATTTTTAAGATTTGAGTTAAATATTTTTAATTCTCCTCACATATGTAAGTGTCCCCCCCCCCTCTCTCTCTCTCTCTCTCTCTCTCTCTCTCTCTCTTCATTCTAGAAAAGTAGAAATTTCATTTCATTTTCTTGGAGTGTCTACTTTCTTCACACAAAATACCTATGTTTCGTTTCCATACCATATAATCATTTTGATACACATTTGACGCCATAAAAATTAACAATATTCCCTCTAGTGCCATTTCGCCAGAATTATCTTGAAACACCATTAAAAAATTAAAAATACTCAACTTTTTAAAATCACCGATACATATTGTACATTGCCAATATATGATAAAATACACATTTAGTATTTGAGTTTAGTTATGTGTACAAAAATGTGCTTTCCTATTACCATATCAGTTTCAACTGTATTCTTTTCTTTTACAAAATTTCGACTTACTTTTGTATGAATATATATTATTAATGACGAAAATAAAGAGAACACTGGCGATGATGATGACAGTAGGAATTATATAAATTATGACGGTGAAGATGACTATAATATTGACAATGACAATGATGAAAATGATGAAGGGTAACAGTTCTAAGTAAATAAAGGTCAACGTACAGATGGCGATTACAGAGATCATGGTGATGGAGTTAGTGATGACGATAAGGATAACGATGTTCATGATATAACAATAGTGAAGGTTATACAACGACGAAAACACCAAAGATTATATGACAAGTATGATGATGATGATGATGATGATGATAACAGTGAAGATTATGCGACGAAAATGATGATGAATAGAACAGTGAAGATAATATTACGACGAAGATAATAATGATGATGATAGAGCGAAGATTATGCGACGAAAATAATGATGAACACAACAGTGAAGATTATATAACGTGGGTGATAATGATAGTAACAAGGACGATGAAGCTGATGGTATTAGTGAAGATTATATGAAGAGGTTGACGATGACTATAATGATATGACGAAGATGATGACGATAACAATAGTGAAGCTGTGACGAGGATAATGAAATTAGTAAAGATTATGTGACGAGGATGAAGATGGCGACGACATTAAGATTATATAAAAGGATGTTTATAACAACAATAGTGAAGATTATATGACGAGGATGATGAAATTAGTGAACATTATGTGATGAGGAAGAAGATGACGACGACAAAAATTAAGATTATATAAAAGGATGTTTATAACAATAGTGAAGATTATATGACGAGGATGATGAAATTAGTGAACATTATGTGATGAGGATGAAGATGACGACATTAATTAAGATTATATAAAAGGATGTTTATGACAATAGTGAAAATTATATGACGAGGATGATGAAATTAGTGAACATTATGTGATGAGGACGAAGATGACGACGACAAAAATTAAGATCATTTAAAAGGATGTTTATAACAATAGTGAAGATTATATGACGAGGATGATGAAATTAGTGAACATTATGTGATGAGGACGAAGATGACGACGACAAAAATTAAGATTATATAAAAGGAGGTTTATGACAATAGTGAAAATTATATGACGAGGATGATGAAATTAGTGAACATTATGTGATGAGGACGAAGATGACGACGACAAAAATTAAGATCATTTAAAAGGATGTTTATAACAATAGTGAAGATTATATGACGAGGATGATGAAATTAGTGAACATTATGTGATGAGGACGAAGATGACGACGACAAAAATTAAGATTATATAAAAGGAGGTTTATAACAATAGTGAAGATTATATGACGAGGATGATGAAATTAGTGAACATTATGTGATGAGGATGAAGATGACGACGACATTAATTAAGATTATATAAAAGGATGTTTATAACAATAGTGAAAATTATATGACGAGGATGATGAAATTAGTGAACATTATGTGATGAGGACGAAGATGACGACGACAAAAATTAAGATTATTTAGAAGGATGTTTATAACAATAGTGAAGATTATATGACGAGGATGATGAAATTAGTGAACATTATGTGATGAGGACGAAGATGACGACGACAAAAATTAAGATTATATAAAAGGATGTTTATAACAATAGTGAAGATTATATGACGAGGATGATGAAATTAGTGAACATTATGTGATGAGGATGAAGATGACGACGACAAAAATTAAGATTATATAAAAGGATGTTTATAACAATAGAGAAGATTATATGACGAGGATGATGAAATTAATGAACATTATATGATGAGGATGAAGATGACGACGACAAAAATTAAGATTATATAAAAGGATGTTTATAACAATAGTGAAGATTATATGACGAGGATGATGAAATTAGTGAACATTATGTGATGAGGATGAAGATGACGACGACAAAAATTAGGATTATATAAAAGGAGGTTTATAACAATAGTGAAGATTATATGACGAGGATGATGAAATTAGTGAACATTATGTGATGAGGATGAAGATGACGACGACAAAAATTAAGATTATATAAAAGGATGTTTATAACAATAGTGAAGATTATATGACGAGGATGATGAAATTAGTGAACATTATGTGATGAGGATGAAGATGGCGACGACATTAATTAAGATTATATAAAAGGATGTTTATAACAATAGTGAAAATTATATGACGAGGATGATGAAATTAGTGAACATTATGTGATGAGGATGAAGATGACGACGACAAAAATTAAGATCATTTAAAAGGATTTTTATAACAATAGTGAAGATTATATGACGAGGATGACGAAATTAGTGAAGATTATGTGATGAGGATGAAGATGACGACGACATTAATTAAGATTATATAAAAGGATGTTTATAACCACAATAGTGAAGATTATATGACGAGGATGACGAAATTAGTGAAGATTATGTGATGAGGATGAAGATGGCGACGACATTAATTAAGATTATATAAAAGGATGTTTATAACAATAGTGAAAATTATATGACGAGGATGATGAAATTAGTGAACATTATGTGATGAGGATGAAGATGACGACGACAAAAATTAAGATTATATAAAATGATTTTTATAACAATAGTGAAGATTATATGAGGAGGATGACGAAATTAGTGAAGATTATGTGATGAGGATGAAGATGACGACGACATTAATTAAGATTATATAAAAGGATGTTTATAACCACAATAGTGAAGATTATACGACGAGGATGACGAAATTAGTGAAGATTATGTGATGAGGATGAAGATGACGATGACAATAATGAGTACTTTAGTGTATGACAAGGTTGATAACGATGGCAATATTGAAGATTATATGATCAAAATTATGATAACAATGAGAATAATGATAAGAATTTTGAAAACTATGATAATAATGACCATTATATTAAAACGAAGATAACAATGAGAACAATAAACATGTGACGAGGATGATAACGATGCAAATAATGAACTTATGACGAGAATGGTGATAACGATGATAAAAATGAAAGTTATGTGATGAAAATGACAACAATGACTGTAATGGGCATCATATGAAAAGGACGACGTACCACCTGTGAAAATATGACAACGGTTATTATGGTAAAGACGACGACGATGATGATAAAACACTAAACCATGAAAATATGTCGGCTATTTAAAAATCTGAACTAGTTGAGTAGCTATATTGCAACGAATTCAATGTGCAAAACGTTGAATCCCACAGCTATCAAGCATTTCTCTCCCCCACTGCTGAAATCTGAAATTCTAAGTGAATTTAGCCACCAGTTCATAACGTTATTTTCACAGCATAGAATGATTTAACGGCACGCGTTCGAGTTTCCAATTTTATGGAAATACAAGCGTCACATGATAGAATCATTAATTAGAGGGCTTCACTTTTCGATAAGACACTCGAGGAAAACTCCATATATCCAGCTCAAACCCACTCCACGTCAGAGCGGCTACAAATTAACAGCAACACACTCTCCCTTAGACAAGTGGAAACCCCGGTTAGTACCCAATTATTCACGTCTATCTGCAAATCCGCACAAAATTTATGAATGGCTAAGCAATGTAATACGAAAAAAAATGATAAATGAAAGTTGGTTGAAATGATAGAAGATATGGGGAGAATGGACGATGAATGTCCGAACGTGGCTACAAAAGGACTCGATAGATACGTAAAAACTAGTCTTTATACATTTATCACGTAAGTCCCTGAATTTAAGTCAGGCAGCGGAGATATGTGTCTGCAAAGAAAGGATAAATATTTCCAATCACCAAACTAGTTAGTATTAAGTTGTAACAAACTAAAACAATTCAATTTAAATCCTGTCCAAATTCAATATCGCAAATTTCAAGCGCAATAATTAACAATAGGTCCCTAATAGAAAAAACAACAACCAAATTTCTTGGCTTAAAAATCGATGTGTTATGTAAATTTAAAAAAAAAATCATATTAAAGATATTACCCCCAAACTAAATTCAGCATGTTTCGCTATTAGATCTATGCAAAAGACTATATGAGTATATTTTGCATACATTTAACCTGGCAGACTTAAGGCCATACGGCCTTCTCTAACACTCAACCAGGAGTAAAACTGCCTTACAAAAAACACTACAAATTTACAAAGTAACTACAATTTTACACACAAAACTGAATAAGATAATAATAATAAAATGTAAACAACAAGTAAGTAGAAATCAGACATAATATATAACATACAGAAAGAAAGGAAAAAGCATAATAAAATGTGAACAGCAGGTCAAAATAAATGAGACATACAAAGTATAAAAAAATAAAGACAATTATTGACGATGATGATGATAATAATAATAATAATAATAATAATAATAATAATAATAATAAATAAGAATAGTAGTAACAATAATAATAATAGTAATAGTAGTAATAAAACAGTGCAGTACAAAGCATACAATGAATACAATATTTTAGGTACACACAGTAAGGAAAATTATGATTATATATAGCTCAACTTATCACATTAAAGATATACCATTATCGGAAAATATGAAAACAAAAATATAAAATAAGTTAAATATCACTAGAACATAAAAAATGTGAATACGTGGAAACATGCAATACAACACTTGTCATAATAGTAAGTTAGTTTGGCAACTCGTCATAAGATAATTTTCTAACTTGGACTTGAAATATTTCAATATTCTGCAGCCCTTGACTTCAGGCGGCAGATAGTTCCAGTGACGAGAGGTAGCAACAGTGAAAGATGAGGAATACAGAGATGATGTGTGAAGTGGAATTTCTAGCGTGTTATCGCGTTGTGATCGAGTATTAATATTATGACAGCGAGAGAAAGTATGAAAACGAGCGAATAAATAATAGGGGAATGAAGTGTGCATAATTCGATATAAGAGAGAAAGTGAGTGCAGTTTTCTCCTCTCATGTAATCTAAGCCATGATAACTTCTTGAAAGAAGGTGAGATATGATCATAGTATCGAACATTAAAAATGAAGCGGACGCACGCGTTATGAACACGCTGTAGTCTGGGGATATTCCAAAGATAGTAACAGTATATGCCTACTACAAAAAATAGTAATAGAATAATAGTCGGTGCAAAATCTAGGGAATTGTGTAGGACTATTTAAAAAAACTGCAAATAATGCCCATGGCTTGTCAGTATATTGTTTTCATTAATAATCTTCCTCGTATGTAATCGTGAAAACTTTGTGCAACTAATTCAACATTTCATAGCATAAATACGCGTCAAAAAATTACTTTCATGACATAGTAAAAGTGTCATTATAATCATGACAGAAATGAATATTACAAGTCAAAAATATAAGCTTGAAACTCCAGATGAAAATAACAATTACGATCCAAGTAACCAACAAAAATCGTAAGCGGCATATAGAAAGTAACCTTAAGATCTATAATATCCAACATTATTTTCAAATTCGCGACACTTACCGTGACATCGGCGACAGTAAAACGAATATTCTAGTGTATCGCCACCAGACATAGTAATGTTCTTTTTAGTGATGCTTTAAAGTGCAAAAGTTACTCAGCGTCGAAATTTTAAAGCAGCCGAGAAATTACTGACGAATTATGCCTGAAGTTCTCTATCACGGACAATGTAATTTACGTGCTACAAATCAACGATATGGGGCCCTCTGTTTTCGTTCCTCCCCGTAGGAAAACATGCTAAGGATTTATCCCCCGCGAAGCTCTCATCCAACGGCATATATAGAGCCATGGAACTATAATAATAATAATAATAATAATAATAATAATAATAATAATAATAATAATAATGATAATAATAATGATGATAATGATAATAATAGTAATAATAATAATAATAATAATAATAAATCACGTTCTTGGATATTTTACATTAAAATTATTGATGGAAAAACACAGGGAATTCAACTTAGAAACACATATTGCTTTCATTGATTTGGAGAAAGCATTCGATAGGGTGAACAGAAATAAATTATTAAATGTATTAGCCACAGACCATGTTCCACAACAACTTATAGCAAACATATATAATATCTATAAAACTAATCTAATTGCAGTAAGGTGTGACAATAAATTATCGCATTGGACAGAAATTCATATAGGAGTAAGACAAGGTTGCGGCCTTTCACCGTTGCTATTTATTATATAATATATGAATCAAATAATTAAAGAATGGAAACAATTGCCTCATGGATATATACAACTCAATAGACATTTACAATTAGATTCATTACTTTTAGCAGACGATTTAGCTCTGGTAGCATCCTCAGAAGATGAATTACAACGTTCAATTTTTTAATTTTAACAAAACTGAAATTAAATATGATATGAAAATCAATAAAGAAAAAACTAAAATTATGGCCTTCTGCGGAAAATATCCTGTGCCAAGAAAAAATATGTTTAGATTTAAAAATATTAGAAAGTGTAAATTATTTTACATATCTCCGATACATATTATCTTTTTTCGATGATGTAGACATTTCACAGAAAATTTCTAAATACACCAAAACAATGGGAATAATTAACAACATTACGAAACCTTCCCTAGTACAAAGGCATGCTAGATTCGCCTTCACAAGACCTTGGCGAGACCTATACTTTGTTATTGCAGTGAGGCATGGACATTGAGGAAGAAAGACGAAAGCAGAATAACGGCTAATGAAATGAAATTTATGAGATATACAGCGAGATATACGAAATGGGATCACAAACGCAATGAAGATGCAATGGAAGAATTACAACTAGAACCTGTAATTAATCACGTAAAACAGCCATGTCAATTGATGCCCACAGGAGCAAGCGCGCGCTTTAGAGCCCAGGAGAGCCTGAGCGCTTTACAGCGGAAAGGAAAGAGACACACGAAAGATGTGGTATATGCCGCTTGGTCGAGCTATATTCAGGGATGGCCAGCACTGATTCAATAGATAAAGGGAAGAGAACTTATTAAAACTGTATCCATGTTAATTTTTAGATTTGCCTGAGAAGCATAAGTGCATTATAAGAATGTAAGTTTTAATTTTAATGCTCATTTTTCACAAGTTTGATTTTTTTATTCAAAACAAATATTTTCTCAACTTTTCGTATAGAAAAGTGAAATTTTCAGGTATAGGCCTATTTATTTAGTAGCCTTACAGAATGTTTTTGTAAATCTAATATACCGTATATACATATTATTGAAGATAGTGTGTTGAAAATTTTGAAAATATTCTCATGGAAATTGTTTGTAAGGAAATGAATTAACAAGGCAACTACTGTTACATCATAAGCAAAAGATACGTGCCCATGTGTTGTAAAATATGTCAGCTCTATAGCTTCCGCAGATTTCGAGAAAATAATTTAATATTCTAATGATAGGAAGTTGCTCACAAATATCACCTTAAAAGCATAATGCGATAAGAGTTTTGTTATGTAATATTAGTTACACTTAAAACATATAAAGCACCTAGGTAACTTTGCTTTGTACTGTAATATTGTTTTGATTAGTTTATTGATTACTTTTGTAAGGCTAAAGATAACATCAATATACATTCCAACTTATCGTGTCATACTCAATCTCTTTCTTTGGAATATCACTTTCTTTATGAATGATGTGTTTCATCCAATTAATAGAGTATAATATTATACTACTATGGGATTTAAGTGAATAATCCTTCTTAACTCTCTATTATGTTATTAAGATTTAAAAACACACGTGCAATATTAAGAAATCAGTGTTAGTACTTTTGTTTTACAGACAATATAGATAATATTAAACAGAAAGACGCCATATAAAAATAACGACATAAAATTTCACGTTCCGTTTGAAGTTTGTGCACCACTGTTTTCTTAATCCAACAGGCTGCTTATTCATATACACAACCCTTCCTCTTTCCATACCTAGCGCTTGCTGCCCGCGCAAGACGTCAAGGTCAGAAAAATGAGCTTGCTTTGACATCACTGACGTAAAACATTATTGGAACAACTGGATAAATCATCTGCATCGCATGCGTAGAGATAGAAATCCAAAAGTCATGCTCCACTATCGTCCAAACGGGAAGAGATCTCTCGGTCGTCCGAAAAAGCGCTGGATTGAAAATTCAACTGTGAGATCGTAACAGGCCATATGGCCTAATACTTGAAGGAAGGAAGCAGAAGAAAAATAAATCACGTTCTGTGAAGTTAATAATTGGGGAACGTTTACGATACGTATTAAAGAATAAAATGTAAATCCAGTATATAAACAATAACATATACAGTATAATATTATGTAGGGAACTCGATACGGAACTTGGTCGGGTATGCTGATAATGAAAAAACAGATGGGAAGGAAAATGGAATATCATCACTATAACCATCAACATTCACCGCATTAGCAAACCCGCGCATCTCGACAGTGCAGCTGTGTAAACACTGTCATGTTGTCATTATGAGGGCCAATACTGCATCTTCATTCTCATGTCTTGTGACTCTACTTACATTATAATGCTTTCTGAGCCCTCCTAGCAAAGTCAATAATCTTCCTCCGATGTGGTTCAAGTGGTAGAGTATCAGCTACAAATCCATCGGATTCATTTCTCAGGAAGGAGTACACACTTATCTCCATTATAAAATGATCTGTTGCCTATGTCTTGTCTGTGTCCTATGTTGTTTTAAGAGAGTATTCGTCGTACTGACCACACAATCAAGGATTCTCACTGTTTCGTCAATTACCAGTGATGACATTAAATTTTCAATAAACAACTTGTAGTTCTAAATATTCGTATTTAATAAATTTATTATTATTCCCAGCACAGAGGAGTAATCATTCATCATTTCTGTCCTGTATTTAGAAGATGCAAGATTCGATTCCAGGGTCCGACTATTATTATTAGCATTTTTCGTGGTTTCCAAGAATGGTAATCGAGCTCTTGATTTGGGATCAAAACCACAATCAAAAGGAGTTCTTTTTTTCGGTCTTCAATTTGTTTTTTGATAATATTGTTGCTATTATTGATTGTTGATAATAATATAATTATGAGAATACAGTAGCTTGTTAATATAATTATTTATCTTGTTTTATACAAACTTTTTCGCAAGTCACTGCAGGCGAAATCTGAGATAGTATTCTTTAAAATGCAACGACGCCCTGTTTTCAAACTTAAATAATCCTTCACCAAAACTTTTCACACATAAACATCTGTGACAATAGCCTGCCACCTATCAGCTGAAATATCGCCCCCAGCAAAATGTGCCCTCTGACTACGCAGAACGTGAAGAACTGCGGATATTATAAATATTTACTACTAGTACCACTAGTACCACTACTAGTATCACCAGTAGTACTAGTACCACGACCACGACCACCACCGCTCCAAGATTGAGTGTATACTTGGAGGAAAAAATTATGTTATCTATATT
Organism: Periplaneta americana; assembly: GCF_040183065.1. Classification (NCBI taxonomy): domain Eukaryota; kingdom Metazoa; phylum Arthropoda; class Insecta; order Blattodea; family Blattidae; genus Periplaneta; species Periplaneta americana. The sequence continues at coordinate 117,177,168 of NC_091132.1, read as the reverse complement.
CAGGGATGGGCAACTCGTGCTCGCAAAGTGCTAAAAAACCTTGAAAGAGAGAAAGACAGACGGAGCCAGCCGCAGCAGTTACAAGTTGTTTGTAGTTTCGCTCCAAAGCAGTTCATTGTCATGGTGCGCTCTGGCGGTTCATGCAGGTGGTCGTGATATCTACTCTATGATTTGAATTTCAGAATGACGCATGGTACAATAATTATAATAATTTTAGACAGACTGTACCTAAACACACGTAACAAAATTATATTATTTCCTAGCTTTGTAAATTAGTTTACTACTGGAAACACAACCTGAATACACATTTTCAAGAGACAACAAACATAGTTGCAACACTTATTATTATACTATTTGTTAATATTTATTATATGTCTTATTTGAAACAAAGAACGGGAGAATTTAGAAGTCTTTATACATTAAAGAGTATTCCTCTGTTCTCAGAAAGGTAATAGTCTATATTCGCAAAAAACACAAATTCAAGGAAGTATTTTTCACATGTCACGGCAGATGAAATAAACTTACTTCTAAACTCTTTCTGTACATTGAGAGCTTTTGTACTTCTTTCTTGTATTAAACTCTGACTCAAGTACATACAGTATATATGGAAGCAAAGAGTATATTTGGAAATTCTGACTTAGTCAGCATTACGAACAGTTCGATTCCTGATTTCGCTGGAATCTGAGTGGCGCGCTGTTCTGCAGATTTATCAATTCAAGCTATAAACTTTCAAGATCTTCTATCGCTGTAAGCCAAAAGGATTTCAGAAGAATCTCGATTCCTTGTCAATTGTCACTGTTTCTCCAAACTTATCAGTGAATTCTGCTGTAGGTCTTGAAGTAGGGTCTTATATTTTATAAGAAGACTTTCTTATCACTCTTCAAGATACAGTAGTTTATAGTCAACGAAAGTGAAGTTTTCTATGTTCTACATGATACTGCCACATTTCAAATTTATCCATAAATGTTCTTAGCTAGTCGATCATATGCCGTGCAATTCTGTAATTCGCACGCACAACGTGCTAACGATATTTGATATCAGACTCACCTTGTTGATATCCCATTTTTACCTTTAGCTATTCTAAACCATATCTAGACAGTATTTCTTCACTAAAACCTTCACTGCGTTTATTTCTAACATTAAAATGTCATGCGTAAGAAAGTTAATAGAACATAATACAAGCTTTACTTCCTTTCTTAATATAAAACCTCTCTCTTTTCACTCATCACTAAAGGGAAATGATCTGGGGATTATATTGTTTTTCACTTAAAACGAGCCGTCACTTACTGCAGACGCGAGCAAACTTGTATACAGACACTACAGTACAGAGTCTTTTCTACCTGCACTGAGGTTGTGTTCACACTTAGAGAGCACGAGCTGCCCACCCATATCTAAATTCATACAGTATCACAAGGGTTATAACCGTTATCTGAATACTAAGTAAACTTATATATCACTATAATGGTTTGCCTCAAATAGAGAACTCAGGAATTGAGAGAGAACTACGAGTAATATGTCCAATCTGAAAGCATTATTCTTGACATGTGTGTTTGTGTCTATATTTTTATATAGCTACAGCATATCTGTTTTACAATATGAAACGCAAGGCGAAGTTTGCGCTGTCGGTGGAGGTAATCACACCTGCTGATACCTATAAAGTCACACCGTTGGTAAAAAATATATTCAGTGTTCAGTAGTCGACTAGGTGATATGAACTGACGTCAGGAATGAGAATTCCATGTTTCTGCACATTTCGTGCACATTTTCATGAAATATTTGTACATTCCGACAAGAATACTGTTGTTTGTTCATTGCTATCTACAACGATGGTAGAGATAAAATCCGTAATAAATATTCGCTGTGATAAGAAATTAAAATAAGCTTAAATAAGTTGAAAAAATTAACAAATCCTTATAGTAGAGATATAACAATACACGGTAGTTTTTAAAATGATAGAAGTACCACTAATGTCACAACTCTACTATAATAAAAATAATACATCTTGATTACACAACTTTTAACACTATATCACTTCGGAATATGTATTATGTGTCTTTCTCGTGTTATATTTTACCGTACCTGGTTAACAAGTTTCGGCCTGCTATTGGCCACACAGGCGTACACAAACTCAAATGTAACACCTGCAACAACTTCTACATAGGACAGATAGACAGATCATTTCAAACACGTTACAAAGAACACATCACAGCCATAACAAAATTACAAAACACCTCCACATATGCAGAACACATCACAAATGCCAACCACACCTACAGAGACATCTACACAGACACAGACATGGTAATTCTACACATCCAACCAAAAAGGCAGAAACTAAACATAGAGGAGATGGTCCAAATACGGGCTATCACTTTAATTTCAGGCCCTATAGCAAAATTATTTAAGTTTATTTAGACGTAGTACATTAAAGGCTTATCTGTAACATGTTTGGTATATGATATAATATTGAAAAAGCTTAAAATAATTGTTACAGGTTTCAAATTCTTGTTTGAAATTAAAATGTAAAGATCTTGAAATTTCAAAGTATGGTCTAAATATGGGCTACTCTTAAAATTTTGTATAACTCAAGTAAAAAAAGTAGATTTTGTAAGTTAATTTGTGTTTTATTTTAGACAAATTCTTAATACTGACATTAGAGCGAAAAATGCTTTTAAAATGTAAAAATCTGCATTATCGTACATTAAAAAGAAAAAATTGAACAACATGAACAAACCTAAATATTTGAAGCACATTTGAATAATTTTTTTAAAAGAAAATCAGTCAGTAGGACAAAATTAGCTGTAAATGATAAAGTAGTGTTAAATATCCTTCAAAACAAACATAAATCTACTGCAACAATGTAGAATATAGTCTATAAGAATCAACTGACTGGTGACAATTTTGTAACTACTCAATGACGCAAGAGTAAGAAGATGAGAAAATATTCAGATTGAAATATTGACTATGCCTTTGAAAACAAATATTTCATTTACAGAAGTCACAAATGTGCATGTCATTTTCTACCCCTGCACATTCATTGTGTGCCCACATTTGACACTGAAAACACAGCACCCAAAGTTCTCCTTTTGAGTCCTCAGAAAGGAGCCTCTCGCAAAACATGCAACTTGCATTCTCATTGCCTGGATATTCCCCTTGAGGAATTTCAAGATCGCTATCACTGTCATCCAGAGGAGGATCTAGAAGTGAATTATCATCTTTCGATTCTGATGACAGCTGGTCCCGTTTTGGATGTCTTTTTCTTCTAGTTGAAGCTTTTCCACTAGTTGATGCTTCGCTTTCAGGTTTTGTTTCTGAACCTATCACTGGTTTCTTTGGACGAGCATCTTTTTTCTTCCTCTGACCATGATTGTCCTCAAACATCAACCTTTTCTTGCCCTTGTTGGTTGCAATTTTTCCAAAGACACAGACAACGCTTCTTTATATGGTTTTTCAGTGATAACACAGGAATCTGAAGCCTTGCGACCTCGATTGGTGACTTTTTTCTTGATGATTGGAACTGGAACAATATCAAATGGACTCACATGTACTGCGGCTCCAGGTAGAACCTGCTGAGTAGCTGGAAGGCTATCTGGAGGTGATGAAGCATGGCTGTAGCTATTTCTCTGATAGTGAGTTCTGGAACCTGTGGTGTTGTGTTGCATGTTTTCTCTATCTCAATCTCAGAGGCTATGAATTCAGCATCAGATAATATGTTCTTGTTCAACGGAAATATCCCAGTTGTCCTATGTCCTTTCACTGCAATCTCTCCAGTCTGGACTTTGAGGTAAGAATTTCCGAACAGCTCCATTATGTCATACGGTGTAACAGGTCTGTTAGAATGTCTTAGAAAGTTCCTTACTTCCTCACTATAGTATTCTTCCAAGGGATCCATGAAGGTCTTGTCCAGAGGCTGGAGCTTGTGCGTAGAATGAGAAGTGAAATGATGATCACATGGTTTGCTCTAGCCAAGTCGATGACAACATCACGAACATGGTTATAGTGACCATCTAAGGTATGTAGAATGGGTGTCTCTTCTTTTGGACCTACTTTCTCAATGAAGTGAGCAAACCATTCTGTGAAAATGTTTGATTGCACCCATCCAGAAGGACGGGCTCTGCCAATTGAACCTGAAGGGCTTCCTCTCATTAGCGCTTGCACCATGTTCGTTCGGGGGAATATGATTAAGGGAGGAACAAAATGTCCAGAGGCACTCATGGAGGCAATTACTGTGACAGTAGAACCTCTTTCTGCAGATGTGAGGGCTGCTATCTGTCTTGCCTTTTCTTGCAATGACATGAGGGACTTTACTTCGAACAATGGAAAGTCCAGTCTCGTCGACGTTGTAAATTCTTTCAGGATTGAATTCATGTTTGTCATACGCTTCTTCCAAAAGTGTGAAAAATTTCTGAACATTTTCCTTGTTAAAGCCTAAAGCTCTAGCAAATGATGCTCCACACGGTTTTCGTAGAGACAAACGGTCTTTGTGCCGATTTAGAAAATGTCTACCCAAGATCTGCCAGCTTCATTCCTTTTGATAGGAGTTTCTAAATCATTATGAACTGAAAGTTTATAAGCCATCCGTCGTAAGTCACCACTAGTACACCCAAAGAACTTCTGTTCCATAACCAGTAAACAAGAAACCAATTGTCCTTCAATTTGTACACCTAACTAGGGTTTTCTGCCTAATTTAGTACGAGCTGCTTGGGCTGGAGTGCAATCAAGCTTGTTACATAAAGTTTGAAGTGTTTTACGGGGCACATTAAACATCTTGGCTGTTTTAAGAGTTCCCATCTTTTTTTCCCCTAACGATGGTAATTGCTTTCTTCATATCCTCTTCTTTCTAACACTTTCTTTTATCCCTACGAATATATTTTGGAATAGTTCTGGGCATCCTGAACACAAAAATACCATATAGGCCTGTTACATCTATACTTTTTGTTTCAAGCATTCCAAAGAGTGGTCTGAGTATGGGCTAGCCCATAATTAGACCACTCACGGTAGCCCATATTTAGACCAATTGTATAGGTAACTTTTGAAAGATGACAGCCATTACCACGCATTGTTATCTAATAAACTATGCATGATAAATTGAGCTCTGAATATCGTTAATATGCTGCTCTTAACTAAACAGCTTTTAGTTCGACAGATTTCTCTACAGAAAACAAAATTAACATACCTGTAAAAACTTTGAAGACCTCGAAATAGATAAAATTATACGTTACGGAGCAATACGTCTGAAACACTCCACTGACAGTGGCCAACTGTTCCCATCAGCCTTCCATTGTTACAGGGTAACATTTCATAATATTCCTGGCAGAGTATAGCACCAACAAGGCCCTTGGCTCCCACTAGCCCGTATTTAGACCTTAGCCCGTATTTGGACCATCTCCTCTACTAGAGCAATATGAAATATACAGACACATAAAAACACATCCAACTAAAATTCTCAACACACAACTCAATTCCAGAACACACACTCTTTGACTCCACACTACACTACACAAACACACCCCCACAGAAAACAAAACAAAACAAAAGGCGCCAAGACCAGCAACAACCAGTTTTGAAGAAGGCTAATAGCAGGCCGAAACATGTTAACCAGTTACGGTAAAATTTAACACGAGAAAGACATACAGTACATATTCCGAAAAAAAATATAATATAAAAGTAGAAATATAAAATTTTAATAAACATACGGTTCGCAGATTGTGAATATATATATATAAAATAAAATATAAAACTTTATTTTTTAAATGCTGAATTTATTGAAAAAATTAAATTACTGTATCGTCAAGTTTGAAAAATGTCAGTGAAATTAAACAGTCAAACCACAAACTAAAGCAATTTTAGTCGCAAGGAAAAATATGAAAAATATAAAAAATAATAAAAAATTTAAACTGAAGAAAAAATTTATAAGTATTTCAGTTTCATTATTTGGGAAGCAACACTTGATTTTACGAAGGATGTCGACAGTAAAGAAAAGGAAAGTAAAAAAAAAAAAAACAGAAACTCTAAAACTACAATTTCATAAATAAAAACGGAGAGAAACAAAAATTTCTGTAATATAGAAAAAAAAGTGTGGGTTCTCAAATATGATAATAAAGATAAAACACTGAAGTCTCACCAATACAGATTTTAAGACTACCACTGAATTCTGAAAGACAGATTATACCAAAATTCGTGTAATTAAAATTTGGTCGTATTGCACGTAAGGGAAAGATTAGCGGTGAAAAATAAAGCAACGTGTGGAGAGATTTGATGAATATCGCCCCCAAGTACTGAATCATACTATGCGCCAAGAGTTCGAAGAGACAGTGGACGACAAAATAACTTTGGACAGGTCATGAGCATCTAGACTAGAGGGCACTGTCATAAATCTACAAAGGATGAAGAGAGGTTGGAAAGACGCCTTAACTTTGCAATCTGCAACACTGCAGTGTCAGAGATGTTGCCTAAAGATCGTGGGTTAAAGAGCGAAACCTAGCTTCAAGGGAAAGGTAAATGACACGAGGTTTTGTGATCTCACTTTCAGTATAAAAGTATATTCAGACAGCTAAAAAAAATGGATTTTGAAATGTAGATTACCATTCATCGTAGATATAAAATTGTTCAAAGACACTTTTTATGCAAGCAAAAGAAGGTTCTTACCATAATGACACATGTTATATCCTAACAGGTTATGAAGGATTTGTAGAGATCAATACGTCAGAGGGACATAGCATTTTCGAGCATTACGTTCTCTCCTGTCATCACTGTTTCATGAATGCCGTGTGACAGCATATAATCAATTCTCCTATTACCGAATGACATTCCTAATTTCAAAGTAACGTTAAGTGAACATGATGCAAACTCAACGTGAATAGCAGTTCCATCAATAACAGTTCTAACATTCTTCTGAGTTTATACACATTTGCAATAAGCGGGTCAAATGAGTTCATACCGTAACAAACAAACAAGATTTTATATTATCACCACTACGAAATTAAATGTGAAATTGCAAACATGGATTTCAATCCAACAGGAAAGTTGATATGCATCTTTTTTGTTTGTTTGTTTTTTTTTTCTTCCATTGGAATGAAGTGTGTTCTCTCTGTTCTTTGTTTGTTCTATGTCGTCTTACACTATGATCTTTGACTATACATGACCACATACTAGACAAATCCAGTACTCGTAACTTTGCTGGATCATAAAGAGACCCATATTTTTAAAGCAGATGATTATGGGGATGATAATGGTAATGAAGATGAAACAAAGTTACTATACTCACACTTCTGCAAAATTCCTAGAATTCTATTAGAAAACAACAGGTTCGTAAATATGTTTTATCATATATCTTAGCCGAACGTCTAGGGCGCTGGTTTTGTGATCTACAAAGACAAAGACGCTGTTTTAGCAGTTTATTCATGGGGATTTCCATTTTTCATTTAAAGTCACCCATGAAATTAAATACAAGAGCAAAATCGATGTCATGAGCAAGGTCCGACGGATCCAGGGATCCTGTCCGCACGGCGAAGGTCTACGAATCGCTAGACACCACCAAGTACGATCATTTATAGCCACTGCCCTTAAAGATGCCGATTACAACACCTTTGAAGAAGTATATAGTCTCTCCGTCACTGGCAGTACACGGCGCATAGATATAATAGCTTTCAAGGAATCTACATGATCTGGATTCATAATTGATCCCACTGTGCGTTTCGAAACGAATGAGGAACAGCCAGCAGAAGTGGATAAGGAAAAAAAGAATATCTACAATCCTACCATTCCATATTACCTCCAAAAGTACCAGCTAGAAGAGCTTGAAGTAATCGGACTTCTGGTTGGAGCAAGAGGTACCGCTACTCTCTTCATGAAAGATGTGTTTAAGAGGCTTGGAATACCTACATCTATTATTCCGATTGTAACCTTAGCTGCATTGAAAGGATCAATTGCTCTCCTGAAGCATCACCTATATTCGAAATGAAACCAAGTTCATTAGCATTCTTTACTTTTTTGTAACACTTGCCTCTCTAAAACTAGGTATATTTACACCAATCACAAAATGTATTTGCAGCTATGTACTTGTAGGAGTTTCATTGTCAAAACAAAATTAATGCTTCACTGAACTTGTAAACATTTACATGGTTAAGTACTCTCTGTCCCTTGTGGCAGCTCACGAATGGTGAGATTTCTAAATTTCATAGTCATAAAAATATGTTTTCATGAAAATTGCATTGTAATATTACAATGAACTAAACAACGGGAGACTGTACGTTCTACAGATCAGATCTGTTCATAAAATGTGTGAAAATGTCGCGTGTCAGAGATTGAAAGTTTCTCAATAAAGACAATCGGATCTCAAATCATTCTCTTTCACTGTCATACTTATTCCACTATTGTCCTATTACCGCACTATAATAAGCCAGACGATCACGAGTTAGATTTCCGATGGGTTCATTGATCTATTCCTTTCGGCAGCACTATTATACTGGGGTTTACTCAGTCACTGATAGACATGAGGATCAGAGGCATTTCCTTGGAGCAAGACGGTCAGAATTAAGACTGACATCTCTATTGCTACTTATTGCCGATTGTCTTGCAATCCCACTATCATCAGTGTCTTTCGGGACTTCTAGTGGGATAACTTTGCCTTTAATATTTTCTGTATCTGTATAGCTTTAATAGTTAAAAACTGATAAAGAAAGAAAGCAAATTCAATTATTACTTGAACGTCTTAGGCCCGGTTCTATAACAGCGCTGAGTTCACTTCTGATGATCAGGAAATGAAGTGAGATCTATTTATGTTCTATAAATTTGAACTAGGTTCAGTGTTGATATTGTAGCGATAAGCAAAGTTCGTAGAATACAATCTTTTCAAAACAAAGTACTTCGAACTGCCGTTAATGCACCATGGTTTTCCGAAATTTACAACTACATAGAGAAATGGAATTATACACTATATACAAGAATTAATCCATAGGCAAGCAAAAACATTCTTCTCACTCATTAACAATGTTTCAGGAGCAGCTTTCTTTTCTCTCGGGAGAAGATCCACTCACTCAGAATTTCAGTAATTTTCTTGCTGTAGTAGGCCTATGTGTGGATTCAAAATTGTATCTTAACGACAGAATTCAAATAACGAAAATGGATAATTATTCAAGTGAACCTTCAATTATTAATATAGGTTTTCCCCAAGGCACAGTTCTAGCCCAATTTTATTTTTAATATACAGGGTGTTTAAAAAATGCGGGGCATAATTTCAGGTATGTATTTCCCACATGTAGACAATGAAAATAGTTCATTACAACATGTGTCCGGAAATGCTTTATTTCCGAGTTATGGCCTTCACAACATTGAAATTCACCGGATCGTTTTTCTTTCCGTAGGTCGTTGCCGTCAAAGGAGACATTAAGAGGACACTCTGACAGTTCATTCCGAGGCGAAGGTTACATTCAGTGTCGTGTAGGCGTATTGGATTGAAGGTTTCCTGATCGATGGATAGGTAGAGGTGGCCCAATTGCTTCGCCTCCACGCTCACCTGATCTGAACCCTCTCGATTTCTACTTGTGGGGCCATTTAAAATCAATTTTTATTCGTCTCAGGTGCCTGATTTGGAATCCCTTCGGAATCGAATTGTGGCATGTTCTGAGAACATACGCAATACTCATGGAGATTGGGATCGTGTTCGCAGGTCAATGAGACATCGATGTGAGGTCTGTATTCAAGCAGGAGGTGGACATTTTGAACATCTTCTGTAATGACAACGACCTGCGGAAAGAAAAACGTTCCGGTGAATTTCAATGTCGTGAAGGCCATAACTCGGAAATGAAGCATTTCCGGACACATGTTGTAATGAACTATTATGATTGTCTACATGTGGGAAATACATACCTGAAATTATGCCCCGTATTTTTTAAACACCCTGTATATTAATGAATTATTAAAAATTGACTTACAACAATATAATGGTGTTCATTATTCTTATGCAGATGACACAGTTTTACTTTTGGTGGAAAAACCTGGTATAATGCATATAATAATTCAAATAATGGACTTAAATTAATAAAAAATGGTTTGACATAAATTATCCTTCTATTAACGGAAATAAAACCTTAATTATTCCATTCTCATTATCTGAAAAATGTAACAAACCTCCTATATCTATATTAAGTATTAAATTACATAATTCTGATTGTTGTCTTATACAGTGTAAATGTCCGATTATTAAGGAGTCCTCTGAAGTTAAGTATTTACGCACAATTTTCGACAATCATTTAAAATGGAACCAACAAATTAATTACCTTTCTAATAAATTGCGTAAAATAGTATATTATTTTCTTTTACTGAGGAATTACTTGCCAATAAGTTTATTACGCACAATATACTTAACTTTATTTCAATCGGTAATTATGTATGGAATTACAAGATGGAGTAGCTTATTTAAATCCAATTTTAATCTACTTTATTTAATACAGAAGAAAATAATTAAAATATGTCTTCATAAACCTATTGACTTTCCATCTCAAAAATTGTTTTTAGACTTTAATATTCTTAACATAAGACAAATTCATATATGAAAATCAAAATAATTTTGAACTGTATTTTCATAGTTATGAAACAGAAGGTATGAATTCTTTAAGATTGTTTGAACCAAAATGCAACACTGCCACAGTATTTAATCATAGTAGTAATTCAGGCCCAAGAATATATAACAAATTTATGTTTAAATATTCTAATCTTGTCAATTCTAATAGTTTTAGTATTAAATTAAAAAAAAAAAAATATGTATGGATTTTATAAAAGTTGAAAAATTGTAAATTTAAATTTATATATTCTTATTGCGTAGTAGACATAAGACAAATTGTATTAATATACTTCTTAATTTCAATTCAGTAATCCACCCGTGAGCACGAGTTGTACTCTTAAAGGGGCGAGCTAAAGTTTTTCTGTATATATTATATTTTATGTTACAATTTTTAGCAAAATAAATAAATAAATAAATAATTAAATAAATAAATAATTAAATAAATAAATAAATAAATAAATAAGTAAGTAAAATGAAACTGCACACTGTCGTAACATACAAGTGAGATTTCTTTGTAAAGAGTTATCTTCTGTTAAAACAGTCCTTCTCCTGTTTGCTTTCTTCTATTACAAAATATATTATAATCGATGTGCATAGCACGTTTACAAGAGACATCTATGTCACAAATTTAAATCGACACTACCGATTCGATCTACTGTATACTCAGCAAAAACATTCACTGGTAATGTAATAACACACCTTGTTCTATGATCGCCAGGGTGCCGAGAGTCATGTGATCAGTACATCGTCAGTCCGATAACCCGAGTACCGGGAATCATGCTTTCACACACGAGGGTTTGGAGGACAGTGGGGGCGCTCGAGATTGGAAGCTCTGTATTACTATTGCTACTTTTAATTTCACTGATAACTACTATTACTATTGAGGCTATTATTACTATACTAATGTTAAGACTATTGCTACTGGATAGCTAGAGACATCATATCCATCAAGTCTTAGTTTTATTAACTACGCGTGTCTCGATACAATTACTACACATTCTCTACTTCGACTCCACAATTGCTCCGCAAATTTCAGTCTTATATCTTTCTCTCAAATACCATTCTACTAAATTCCGTTCATTCGTTCGGTCATTCTAATGTGTTAGACGCATGTATCATGGCTCGCATGTATTGTATGAAACTTAATCATGATATTCACATAGCTTGCGGACTAAGAGTGAATTCAAGATCGTGAATTTGAGTCTCGTATAGGGCAAAGTACAGGGTGTCCAGGAAAGACCTGACGAAAAAGGAGTAACTATATATTTGAAACTATTACAGTTATTACTTCAATGTTTTCACGGTTAGAAAGAGAAACTCAAAAAGTTTCGCTACCTAGCAGCATGTTACGCGCGTGCGCATACCACTGCACGAGGAAAAAACGAGAAAAAGCTCGTTCTGCGCAGGGTATGTAGTCAGTCTTGCTCTGAGAAGTGGGAATGCAAGTTTTACGTGTACCAAGTGAAAAGCCGAACAGAGGAGAAAGCTGAATGCGTTTTATGGCAGGCTGAATTGAAGCGTGTACTACGGCATTCCCAAACGGACAAGAGCTCACAATGACAGGTAACGCATACCTGCATATGTTGCGAAATTACGTTGTCCCACAACTACCAACAGAAACCGTGTTTCAACAGGATGGAGCCCACCTACACTATGCTAACCATGTGTGCGATTTCCTCGATGTCACGTTCCCTGACCGTTGGATTGGGAGAGGTGGACCTACACCATGGCCACCACGGTCGCCGGACATGACCCCACTGAATTTCTTTCTGTGGGGTTGTGTGAAAGACAAAGTGTATCGCACTCCCGTGACTGATATTGAGGAGTTACGTGGCCGAATCTACGCAGCAATAGGATTATTCACACCGGAGATGCTTTCTCGTGTGTGGCAGGAGATTGCGTATCACCTAGATATACCGATAGCCAAAAAAGATGCTCATATAGAGGTGCATTAAAACTTATTGTGTTTCTCTTTGTAACTGTGAAAACATCACGACAATAAATGCAATAGTTTCAGAGATATAGTTATTTCTTTTTCGTCAGGTCTTTCCCGGACATCCTGTATGTTCATCCTTTGTTAATGTGATGTCCTGTGCTGACTGAGTTGGAGACCAGATCTCGTATCGAACCTACAGCACGGAGACCAACTGAGTGCCAGCCCAACAGTCAAGATACGAAATTAAGAAGAAACCTCAGTAATAATAATAATAATAATAATAATAATAATAATAATAATAATTTATTTATTTATTTAATCTGGCAGAGCTAAGGCCAGTAGGCCTTCTCTTCCGCCCAACCAGACTCTAATTCTAATTGAATACAATTGCTTACATAGTTATTATATTAATATCTAGACCATAAAATAACATGAAAGTAAATAATGAAAGTTGGATAAGTAATGTTAGTGTGACAATAATAAACATTGGTAAGAAGAAATAATAATAATAATAATAATAATAATAATAATAATAATAATAATAATAATAATATTACAGTACATATAAAATAATATACTATATCGTAATTTAAACTACATCATCTACATCATCATCATCATCATCATCATCATCATCCAGTGACAACTACTATTGGACTTTTTTGGAATGTACGCACGAAAACTTAAGTTTTTCTCTCCTTATTTCTTATTTATTTTTCTCCACGCGGTAGCAGATAAATCAAAACTTGGGAAACCTTTGATCTGAAATCAGACCAGTTTTCACATGAGGCAACACAGGACATAAAATTCGTAACAAACAGAAGCCCTAGGCGAGATAGCAATCCACAATTGTGGCTGCCACAAAGCGTTGTGGTTCCGACTTATCTCAACCATGCATCAGGGTCTGTATTTCAATGCTATAAATTGGAGCAAAAACTGTTCTCGACTGACAGATTATCAACAATTTTATTTGTTATATCTTGTATATAGGATAAGAATGAAAGTCTGGTTAAATACGATAAATTGCATACAATATAAAAATTTATTAAATGCACAAGGAAACTAACAAAACTGAAATTCTATATACTTTATATATTAATGTATATCTATGAATTAATCTGAATTTATATAAACAACTAGTGGCTTGTGCAGCAAATGCTGCAAAACTAAGTCCATTAGACGTTCAAATAAAAATGTTTCGATTTCTTTTCAATGAAGAATACCAGACATTTTGAAAGTTATTTGCTTCCATAAGAATGAAATATACTCCCTACGAATGTTTTTTTATGTTAATACTTTTCCTTGCACGCATCCACCTCCAGTTTTTGAGTTTCAACGCGAAAACGCAAGTAACAATGTCAGGACGATTAATGGGTTTTTCATGTGGGAGTAAAGCAATAGCTATTTCAGGTCATTGTGGATTGTAGGTGAAAGTTAAAAAAAATGTCAGGTTTGCTATGTTTTGTAACAATAGACATAGCATCTTGGTATAGCTGCTGTATGGAGAGCTTGAAATGTAGAGGGTGAAATCATTATATCCTGCTAAGAGATCTTGCTGAAATGATCGGGAGACTACAAAATTTTGTAGGCATCTTATTCTGTCAGTAAGTAATACATTTTGGTCTTTCCTTAGAAACTCTAAGTTTTGCGCTCTCTCGAGCCAATACTGAAGAGAATTACGCATATAAATATCTACACCACACCGCCATTAAGTATATGAAGACCCAACCCCACTTGATTAATAACTATAAAAATACGTTACTTGATTTTTAATAACAATATTATTATCTTCACTAAATTTTGTAGTTTTATGTGTAAATAATAACCGCCACTCAGTAAATTATACAAATGAAGATCTAATTTAAGATATTCTCTATATCTACGTATATAACTCCAAAACATTTCACTTTCATATCATCAATATAGCATTAATATGTATAATTAATGAAAAATAGTCACATCATGGCTTTAAATATAATACTATTTAATTTCTAATGGTAATAATGTCATCAAACCACCTCACGTTTGTAGATTTTAATATCCAATACACAGCTATACTCTGAAAATTACACCAAAATCAGACGTGTAAATTATTTTTAGCAAGTCTTGAAGTTTTTAATAACCAATTGAATTTGAACTCTAAATATGTCAGAAAGCCTGCAGGTCATGGCCTTCGTGTAAACCCTATTGTTTATTGCAGTGTGTGTTTTGTTTTATTCTGAAATGCAATCAGTTCTCAAAACTGACGAAAGATGGATTTTGGAAAATAGGAAAATAATGTAGGAAAATTGACATTTCACTGAAAATTGCTATTTTTCTGAAAAAGTTGGTTCCAAGTTTCAAAATGAGGGGTCATTTATTAAAATCCGTACAGCCGTTTTCCCGTAATTTCCATTACCAGTTCTTATATATATATATATATATATATATATATATATATATATATATATAGATTGGAAAAGATTAAATTCGTTTTAAAAGCATCTATATACTAATAATAAATCTGTAGCCGAAATTTTTCTGGTAATTTTCGATTTTCCAAAAATAATTGGTCCTAACATATATAATTAACCACCCTGAAACCGAAAATCGAATTTTTGAAATTTTTGTTTGTATGTCTGTCTGTCTGTCTGTCTGTCTGGATGTTTGTTACCTTTTCACGTGATAATGGCTGAACCGATTTATATGAAAATTGGAATATGAATTAAGTTAGTTGTAACTTAGAATTTAGGCTATATGGCATTCAAAATATTTTATTTAAAAGGGGGGTTATAAGGGGGCTTGAATTAAATAAATCGAAATATCTCCCTTATTATTAATTTACATGAAAAATATTACATAACAAAAATTATTTAAAAATGATTTCCGGTAAGTTTCATTCCATGCAAAATTTTGATAGGATTGATATTTAATGAGATAAATTAGTTTCAAAATTACAATAACAACGCCATCTAACGCGGTGTAATGAAATAAAAAACAAATGACTTCGTCTATAAGGAGTCTTGGACAATAACAATCGAAAGCTATGAAACATACGGTAGCTTACAGAGAATGTTTCTGTGTTTGAATAAAGTAATATCGGAAGTCAAATTAACCGATTTGTATAATTAATTATTAATTCACCATTGTAAAGTGTAGTTTCTCTAGATGAACATAATGCTATAATGTTATTACAGTAACTTCTGAGTGAATCGAGGACAGGTAACATTAAAATAGCTTCTTATGCACAGAAAACTTGATAGGCATTCGTTTCCTGTATTTCCTAAAATAATTTTTATGACCAAATGAGTGGTCTCTGGATCAAAGTGATAGCATTTTAATTTTGTTAATACAATTTAAATTAAGTAACACAATAAACGATTTATCCTTCTATAAAACACGAATGTTCCCTGGATCAAATGTCCTATTTTAATTATGTAATTACTTTATATTTATTTGTAACAGGTGCAGCGGAGCGCACGGGTACGGCTAGTTACAAATAAGATACATTAAGATATCTGCAAGAGATTTAAATTAAAAACAAAATAACGCGAACAAGAATACAATAATACATTGTGAAAAACAACTGACGATCCTAAATAATAGATTCATAAAAAATAAGATGTCAGAACAATAAATATTGGCAAGACAAAAAAGATTCCTTAAACTTCGCGAGACAGGAATGGGCTCGAAACACGAATTGTTAATAATGATGATTGTAATTATTGTTATGTAAGAAAAGAAGCTATATTAAGAGAAAGATAAAGGCAACCGTTAAATAGGAGGGGCAGAGGATCCATTAAACGGCGCATACTAACGTTCCCTACAGCGAGCATGAAACTGTAGATGCGGTAAAACAAAAGAAGAGGTATCTCTTGTGCCCCTGACAAAGAGACAGTAAATCTAGAAACTTTCCGCAATGCTTCCTGTTCTCTGAGAGTTTGTGGCAGTTTGGTAACGATATTAATGAGGTAAACTGAAAACATGACACTGATATAAGCGTCTACGAAACGCTGGATATCCAGAATGAGAGAAGAAGGACGTTATCAAATTCATTCACGAACAGAAACTTGTAGAAAGCTTTATCCCGTTGTCAGCACTGCCCAGAAGTAGCATCAGACACACTACGACCTAATTATGTACACAGTGCGCAATGTACGCCCACACGCTTCAGTAAGTAGACTGATTTGTAACGCTTCCTAATTAGGACTTTACCAGTTTCTGCTAGAACGGTATTTAAAGATGTCAGAATGGAACTTACAATTTTCTATTCCACAACATTCTTGAATAATAGAAACGTATTGAGCTCAATGATGTGGTGGTAACGGGGAAAAAGTTTGAAGGCACGAGAAGGCGAAATTACTCGGAGAAAACCGACTCACAGTCAAGCTACGTCAAGCCAAATTACTCTGGATATTGTAGACTTCAGAAAACAGCAATGCAAATTTTTCACTGATTAACTTTGTAACTTCTTTAGGCCCGTAACACACTTGAAGAGTTTTCGCTGGCGAGAAAATTAAAAAATTGATAACATGGATTCAAACGGACGTCCACACACTGGAAGAGATTCTCGCTCGAGGCAAAAACCTCGCGCGAGTTTCTCGCTGGAATCGGTAGCTCAGCGAATTTTCTTGACACATTTATCAAAGATATCTTTATGACGATTGAATGTAGAAACAGATATCACAGGTGGCGATGAATTGTATTGGTTTATTTGAAAATGAGGAAAGATGGCTGATAATTGCAGTCAGAAACTTATCGAACTTGTACGATGCCACCCGTAGGTATATATATATATATATATATATATATATATATATATATATATATATATATATATATATATCTGTGTGCGTGTGTGTGTGTGATACATGAGATGAAAATTATAAAAACACGAGACCTAAAGAAGAAATCTGGAGACAAATATCAGATTATCTGAAAATAAATAGGGCTATATTTTATTTTGATGAGATTTAATAGTATTGATTAAACATTCGAAATAATGTATCTAGATGTCTTAACAGTTTACGTAATTTTAATTAGAATATAGCAAAGAATTCTCCATCATATCATGAATAGCAAAAAAAAAAAAAAACTGTGGTCCATTGAATCTGAAATAATGCCTAAACGTATCATCATTCAAATCGAAACCAGTGTCCAAAACTCGCCCTAATTTTTTTTTTCAAATTTGGGACCCCAAATAATTATTTTTTTTCAAAATATTTTTATTTGGTTGAGTTGCCACAACTATGAGCTCTCTACATACAAAAAATTAATATTTCATATCAAATAGGAAAAAAAGTTTAAAAGAATACCATCCTTTCCCCTTAAGGCATTGATAGCAGTAAGGATTCAGTCCTACGTGCTTGCCGTCTTTACTCCAAAGGAAAATATGTGGCACTAGCGCTAATTTCTGTTAGAAGCTGAATGAAACCCAGGGTAGCAATGTAGCCGGACAGATTAGATAAATGGAGAAAATCTATGACCCCATCGGCAGTCGAACCCGTGACCATCTGACTTGCAGCACAACGCCGCTACCGCGCGTCCTAAAAATTTTAGATGCAGAGACAAAATAATTTCGATTGATTAATTTCCAATATAATTTAATCATACACTAACAATGAGGCTTGATTCGCATTGAACGAAATGTTACCTTTAAAACCTGTGAAGTGAATTCATCATAATTACTATTCTTTCTGTATACATATAGCCTAACAACATTGAAAAAATTATGAACGTATGAAATAGGCCTAAACGTTACATATGTTATGCAAAGAGTGTGCAGCTCTTTCGAATTCTTATAGTTTTATACTTTTCGGCGTGGCAAAATGAACAGTAGAAGAGGCGTTAACAATAACAATGATAAGGTATATGCATTTGAGATTGAGAGAATTTTTTTGTAGTATCAATTATTCAAACGACGCACCAGTGGCTCGGTCCAAATCACTGCCGACAAGTCCACCGGGGTTTGTCGCCCGTTGGGTGTTGAAACAACGCCCACAACTTGCATCATGGTGACAGGGTTTCCGTTTTCAGGCTTCATATAGGCGCTGGTATATAATCAATACTAATCAATTAGATCACAGACCACGGAGCTACTGATAGAACGAGGATGAAACACTGCATACATATAAATTACTCAATCTCAGCTTCATAACACAAAAATGACAAAAAGAATGCCAGGAAAAGGGACAGCTACGACATAACTCAACTCTGCACTACCTTCATAGACTTCAAAGTGATTTCCCATCGACAGGGCAGCAGGGCTATGAACACTAACAAGGAGAGGACACGCTCTGTATATCACTGAATGAAATGAGATTGTGTGAGATGAAAGTACAAGAAGTACTGTTTAAAGTCATACCTGGTATGGGTGGCCAATGACCCCTCGTTTTGGAAATATTGGCTATTGTTTGTGACATACTTCCGTTAGGTGCCGAATAGGGAAGCATTAAGGTACGGTCACACGTCGCTACTTTTCCTGCGCAACTTTTGTACTGCAGCTGCAAAAATTTGCTTGTCGTGTTCACACGTAAGCCAAAAGTAGCGCGCTGCACGCTACTTTTCGTGCAGCAAAGGTTGCAACTGGAGGTTGCGAGTCTGTTCACACACAAGGCGCTACTTTAACAGCCGCAGTCATGTTGCAGGTTTCCATCTCCGTGTTGACTTTTCAATATACATTTTGTGGTTATGTTCGCATTATTAAGAAACTCATGCGAAAGCTTACTTATCTATTATTTGGTTTTCTGCCCTAACTAGTATTCAGAAATTGGCATTATTTTTATTATAAAGCTTTTAAAAACGCCTATATACTTAAATGATAACCAACAGTATATTCACGTAATCAATGTTGGCAACCCTCCTGTTTGAAACTACGCTAAAGAAAATTAAAAAAATGAATTATATCGTCAGCAAATATGCTCAGACTGTGTTGTGCATTTAATAACTGTTACAAATAATTTATTTTCATCACATCTAACATTAAAATACATCCAAACAATAAAAGTATCATTGACACATATGGGTGGCAACACTGGTCGCAACCGCAGCAAAAGTTTCAACAAAACCGATATCAAAAATGCTGCGGCTGCAACCCTGAGAACCCTGTTCACACGTCGCTACTTTTAAGCTGCGCGCAGCATGGAAAAGTAGCGAGCAGCAGGTTCGGCAGCCGCTACTTTTCGGGTTGCACCGTTGTTCACACGTCGCAGTACGAGAGTTGCGCAGTTTTTTGTACTGCATCGCTGCAAAAGTAGCGACGTGTGACCGTACCGGTACCTTTAGACTGTGTGAAAGCGTAGCTCATATGGTTGGGTGCTGAGTTGTTCTCCAGGCAACCTGAGTTCAAATCTTAACTGGTCCTATATATTTTTTTCTTTTAATAATGATTAATAGTGTGATCACAGTAATCTATTTACATATATCATATTTCTCAATGTATTGAACGCTTCATCATGTTTTAAACAAATTACTAATTAACTAACATTGTATTGTAAAGGATAAACAAGGAAATATTGCTCACGTAGGCAGGTCACTGTGTCTGTTCTGTTTCTATTCCACTTCATTTTGTACAAGATTCATTATGATAAATGTCATAAAAACACACAAAACATACATATTTCCTGCACCATGCATAGCAAATGAAAGAAGGTTGTCCACAGTCACACACATTTTTCCGCACTTCTGCTGCGAAACAGACATCTTTCACATTCACAAACATTTCTCGATCGTTTATTAATTTTCATGCATACCAGCATATTTCAACATGGCTTTGAATATAGGAGCTGACAACTGAAAGTGAATTAAGGAGTGAATTTTGAAGGCATCCTACCTTGAAGCAATATGTCGTCCAGTTTGTAAAAGGAAAGAGCTATTTTGCAAATATTTGATAAAAATCTTCACCTGTCTAAAAAAATAAACATCACAGGACTGGCATAATCCAGTACATTTGGGTGAAATCACTTTAAGGTTGCACGTTACTTCATTTTCTTCATTTGTAAATATTTCATCATACAAAGAAGGATTTACCTGCCCTTCCCATGAGACCAGAATTAGAAGAAATGGCTGTTCTTTCACATATGTCTTTATTACTTTCTCCAGGTATTGCTTATGGAGTTGAGATGTCGGCTTTCCTGATGAAGAACGTGTTACACATATATTTTCGAATTTAGAAGTGAGTTCATCTACTTGACGTTGCACTCTTGGGCCAAATTGTCCGATTGGTTCTAATGATGATGATGATGATGATGATGATGATGATGATGATGATGATGATGATGATGATGATGATGATGATGATGATGATGATGATGATGATGATGATGATGATGATGATGATGATGATGATGATGATGATGATGATGATGATGATGATGATGATGATGATGATGATGATATAATAATAATAATAATAATAATATCAAGTTTAAAAAAATGTGAAGGCATTAAGATTCGAACTGGGGTTGCCTGGATGACAACTCAGCATCAAACCATATGAGCTACGTTGTTACATAGTATAATGTTTCCCTATTAGGCACCTAACGGAAGTATGTCACAAACAATGGCCAATATTTCCAAAACGAGGGGTCATTGGCCACCTATACCAGGTATGATTTTAAACAGTACGTCTTGTACTTTCATCTCAAACAATCTTATTTAATTCGGTGATATACAGAGCGTGTCCTCTCCTTGTAAGTGTTATTCTGTAATGTTGCTAAAGGAGAAGAATGTTTCAGGATTTTACGGTGTTCAATGTGCTGTGAGATTTACGGCTTTTGCATCATGCCATACATTCAGTAGCTCCGAAACGTTGGATTTCTCTGCATCTTGGTAGCGATCATACTTTCGAGCAGGCGGCTCTGGACTCAATTTCCGGCACAGAAGTCACGCTATATCTCCCATCCATGGGAATTTTATGTGTTTTCTATGTCCTGTCTCTGTCTTATATTGCCTCATTCTAGCCATCACTAGCGAGTTCCACTGTGTGAATATCTAGTTTTTGTTATAGGCCTATACGGCAGCAATTGCTTGTCAGGCTTCAACAAAAACAAAAAAATATGACTAAAAAACAAAGTGTATGGCGGACTTGTGAATATCGTATATATACAGAGAAAATTGAGAATGTGGAACATTTAAAGAACCGCATCATTGTAACCTGTGCTAAATCACCCCGGAAATGCTAAAAAATGTTCTATCCACATTCTCAATTTTCTCTTCACGTATCAAGCTCTTTATTTAACCCCAAAAGAAAAAAATCAAGGGTGTTAAATCTGGAGACTTGGCCGGCCATTCTACTGGTCCACGTCGACCAATCCAATGTCCAGGGAACTGTTCGTCCAGTCTACTGTAACATTTCTGTGGCTTAACTCACCATAATTAAGAATGATATCAATTCTTTCATCTTTCGATAATGTCATCACGAAAATAAGAAATTTGTTATAGGAAAGCTTCAAATAATCACAAGAATGCATTGAAACTGTCACAGGTTAACCGAACAGTAAAGCAGGAAAAGTTAATTACCAGAATTGCATAAAAACAACTTTTCCAAAGTCTCCTTAGTACTGTACCATGTTACAAAATATCTGTAGATGCAGTAACTAATGTTTGTGTCATTATTACAGTTATCCTTAAATAGCTTGAAAACGATCAGGGATATCTCAAAACGGATTGCACCATTGTTTTTCTCAGAAACTTTCACATGATTTTGAGTACCTACATGACCCCCTTTCCATTTAAAATTTCAAAGTTGCATCCAAAATGGCGGCTTTTGAGATAGCTGAGGGGTAGAATCGAATGTGTCACTGGTAGAGCATTTGGTCTTACAAATACTGGTAACACTTATAGTAATCCAAAATCAAGCATATGGCTATTCCATATGAAATCCATCAGTAAAAAACCTCGCATTTTTATACTCTTTTTTTCGCTATTTATACAGGGTGCTGAGGAGAGTGCATTTTCAAAAATATACTATCGGAAGTCAAACGGTTTTCGTACTATTGACCGACAAATTTATCGTATTTGATAAAAACAAGCCTCTTTCAGCGCTCAGAACTCTGGAACCATTTACTGCAGAACATTGAACGAGAGCTCATTTTGAAGCTGACATTTGGTAGGTTATGTTAAGAAGTAATCCTTATTTTTATTGTATACACGAGAGGCAGATAATCTGATTTTACTTACTTTTATGCTTTTTGCCAATTTGTAAAAATGTAAAAAATATTGAGAAAAAACCTTGCATTATTAAGAGGGATTCGGCATTGTTTGCTTAGTCGCTCGGCAGTAAGTTTCGAGGGTATTAAATAAGTTACTTTCACATCTCTAGACTTGAACGGCGCAATACCGCACGCACTGGCCGAGAGCTAAAGATAAGCGAGCGTTGGGCGTCATTTTACTCCTGTGTTTATGAAAACTTGTGATAAAGCTAGCCCAGCTATGTGCTACTAGACGAAACATCACGTGTTTGTCTCCTGGCCTTGCTTGCCTCGGCTAGCTCCCGCCTCACAGTCAGCTGGTTAGTTGACGCGCGTACTATTTATTTTCTTTATTTGATATTTTCAATACTTTCTTATCAACGGTGCACCAGTAAAAAATATGTGTTTATTTGTACTTTCAATGCGGAATCTAACCACATATTTTAAAAATATATTTTCGTGGGCAAAGGCGTCTTAATGAAGAAAAATCTAAATTTCTCCATTTCCATAAAAAGTAAGAAAAACTGTTTACATGTCAATATAAACTTTAATTTCTTAGCATCAAAATAAACCTGATTTTGATCATTGGGTGAAAGGGTTTCGAAGTCACAACAGTTTAAATTTGCTAATTTTATGAAAATACGATAAATTTAAATATTTTTTTAAATTTAAACACTATGAAGTTCTGATGCCTCATACTTTGCACAAAGCACTGTATCACATTTGTCAACGGACAGAAAAGGTTTCATTATATTTAAAAATTGTAAGGTCAATTTTCTCTATATTTCGGTCGATTTGAGATGTAATAGCCCAAATGGAAGATATTTATATGGTTTCAGATATCTGATTCAGTCTATATATGAGTTATGGGAAATGCTGAAATTATGACCGGAGAAATGGGAACACCGTGAGAAAACTGTTTTGTCTCTAAACAAACTCCACTTGGCCCGTCTGGATTTGAGCTCAATCCCCGCTGGCTAACGGTGTGCCAGTTTAACTTCTTAAATATTAAGAACACGGTGAGCTGACAAGCGTTGAAACAGTCAGAATTTGCAGAGTGCTGAAATATTTCTGACTCATAATCCCATTGTGACTGTGATATGTGAAATAGAAATCTCGTTGGTGCTGACAGCCGGCATCAGCTCTTTGTTTTTCTGATCTCCCAGAAGACGCGCGAAGTGTCACATCCTGTTGTAGCGTCACGTTCTCAAATGACTTTAAGGAAGGAGCTCAGCGGAGCCTGTCAAGTGAAAAGAGACAGCACCTGCATAACAATAACATAATTTAATGCGCCTCTTCAAATTCATCCCTACTGCAGTTAGTTTTGAAAACTTACTTCAGTGTTTCCGGAAGACTAAAGCACTGGCATCCCATGTAGTAGGCCTGTGTTCAAATTTGGGGGAAACAAAATGAAATTTATCTCAGAGACAGTAATACTTCCGAATCCAATACAATTCAGTCGCATTACATCTCTAAGAATGTGGGTAATCCTTAACACCAGTGCAAAGCACAATGGAAATCTACTCACATTTCAAAGTCTTACGCAAGAAAAACGACCAGGGGTCCGTTTCACAATCCTTACAAATGACAAATTAACAATTTACAAATAACAAGTAAAAGATTACAAATGCTTGTAAATTGTGTTTCACAATGCTATTTTATTAGTTTGTAAAGTCTGACGAACTTTACAAAATCAGCTAAAGAAATTTACAAATACGCATTATTGGTTACACAATATCGCCAACGACAGTTTACAAAAATCGCTAAGGAGCAGAGCTAAAGTCGCTGTATTTTTACTACTATCGATACATATGTTTATATTTTGTACTAAAAATAGATTATTCTAAGCTTGCTGATTCATATTTCACCAACAGAAAATATAAAGTATTGTTTAAAAAAATTAAAAGTATTTAGATTTTTATATATTGGCGACAATGGAGTTTCATGTGATGTGATTAGTCGAGTATACCAATACGTCTGTTACTTAAATGACCAAATTTAGCACAAAATTCAGTCAAATAAGTATGTTAAATAACATATTTGGTCTACGTACAAATATGCAATTGATAAAATAATTACGATGTCAAAACACAAAATCAGGTTAGTTTTTTGTGTTGATCCATCAGTATTTATTAATGTTTCATCCCTAACCTCACAAACATTAGTGATTCCATCAGCAGCATAAAAATTCTGTGCTATAGTAAATAACATTTTGGTGATTAAAAAACCGCCCCAAAACTCTTTTAACACATCAACTACCCTGTGCGCACTTTTGCACACTGATATCTTAGAAATTTCGTGCTTATCTGCTAACCCACGGAACTGACTGCATCAAATGCAAAACAATACAGTTCTCGCTTTGAGGTTAGGGCATCACTTTTCTCTTTTGGATGTTGGATATATGATGTCCCATATCTTGTAGGAGAGATTCCAGCGAAACGGGACTCGAAACGACTTCAGAATACCGCGTAAGTAGTGTCGCTATTGCATTATTGAATTATTTATTTTTGGTGCAGAGAACTTCTTTTTTAAGTGCGAGTATTTATTAAATACAGTCTTCGCATATCAATACTTACGCGGTATTCTGAAGTATAGCGCGGGACTCATTCGAAACCTTTCATTAAATTTATACAATGATACGAACGTATTATTAATTCTTGCCCGGAGAATTTTACGTATACGTCTTCGTTTGATAAGGCCTAAATTCAATATCTTCGTCTGAGTCATTAGAACTCCTTAATAACATCAAAACTGCTTTAATTTAATTCTTAATATTATCCAGTTACTCAAAAGTTAATTTAATAAGTATTTCTTTATTGTATTTATTGATAATTTGTTGCTATATCAAACTTTACACATCTCAGAGGTAATGTAGAAAATGTGCTAATTTTACAACTAAAATTTACATGTTTGTAAAATTACTCTTCATTGTGAAACAGAATACTTGTAAAGTGAGCACAATTTAATTTGTAAAGATTTGATTTCCTTTGTAAAGATCAACATTACAAACAAAGATTGTGAAACAGAAGTTTACAATTTACAAGCAAAGTTTACAATTTACAAAGATTGTAAACATTGCGAAACAGGCCCAAGCTGTCATGCGCTAAGTCCTCTTCGGAAGACTTCGGTTGAGTCCGTGTTAGCCTAGGTTTACACGGGAATTAATTTCTTATACACGACTCCGCTCTGCTTTTCCTTTGTTTTGTTTGTTTGTTGCTTTTTCTGTCTGTTTTAGAAAATTCACGCCACAGGAGAGCGGTCATTTTTTGTACAGGGACATCATTTTATTTTTACTAACATTTTTAATATTAACCTGGCTATACCTTTGGATTAATGATTGAGACCCGGAAACACCGTTTGCTATCTTCTTCCACGACTGGAGTTCGATGGTACTGGCGTAAAATACAAACAAATCACTTCACTAGGTACAGGAGGGAAGAAAAGTAGTTCATCCATTTACGTAAAGCAGGAAATATCGCGATTTTGAGTGTGATAACTAGACTTCGTTGAATTGCCACACGCAGCATGCAATCAGGTTGCCAATGTACGGTAGTATAGAAGAGGTGAGCGACGTCCCGGTCTCGTAGTATAAGCAGTTCATGTTAAGAGTTGTGACCGGTCCAAATAGACAGAGCAGCTACAGCTAATGTATACCTATGTAAGCACTTGTTTTTGCATTACTGTGGTTGGAATAGTCAAAGCTTAACATTTGTTCAGTGCAGACAAGAATTCAATCAAACATACTACAATGAGAGTGTTGCTGTTCCAAACAATTGCCCCTTTCCCCCCGCAGACAGTCTTGACCCTTTGAAAAACGTGATTGATGCTGTTAATTATTATGCAGAATATTACGGCAAAATAATGGAGGTAATTGATGCATTGGATAGCACAGACAGTTCCGCTGTTGCAGCTGTAAAATCATTGCCTTCTGAACAGCTACTGGAAGATATTCTGTTCATTGATTCTAATTTTAAAATCGTGTCCAAAAGCATCATCCTCTTAGAATCGTCTAAACTACAACTCTCAGAAGCCCTTAATATAGTGTATAACGTATCACAAACCGTTATCCAAAATAACGATTCACTAATTTCAGAAAAAGTGAAATGTAAGTTGGGAAACATTATTGCTAAAAATTCTCCTATTCACATCTTCGTATTATAAATGATGTGCTATCAAGTCACGACAAGACGTCTGAAGTTGGTGTACTAAAAAGTAATGACTTTCCGTTCTTAAAATATGCACCTACTACATCGTATGATGTTGAACGTACATTTTCCCAATATAAAAATTGTTTGAGTGACCATCGGAGGAGGTCCACTTTGCAGTCGCTCAAAATGTACGTAACTCTTCACTGCAATGCACATATTCAAGAATGATGTATCTTACATTAAATTTTAAGAGTTAATATATCTCACCATAAAATAATTGTGTACTTACATGTTTTGACATTTCCTACTTCAATGATCATTCATTATATTTCTCGAATGCAGGATACAAGTTTTATTGTAACCGCAGTATACTGCTCAGTGTTTACATCAGAGGCATACTCCAGCCGATCCACACCTGTGGAGTAACGGTCAGCGCGTCTGGCTGCGAAACCAGGTGGTCCGGGTTCGATTCCCGGTCGGGACAAGTTACCTGGTTGAGGTTTTTTCCGGGGTTTTCCCTCAACCCAATATGAGCAAATGCTGGGTAACTTTCGGTGCTGGACCCCGGACTCATTTCACCGGCATTATCACCATCTCATTCAGACGCTAAATACCCTAAGATGTTGAGAAAGCGTCGTAAAATAACCTACTAAATAATACTTCAGCCGTTGCACGTCCCCTTCTCATACAGTCTATACCGCGTGCATAGTAAACCTTACGTTTCTCGTGGCAATTCCACGAAGTCTAGTGATAACTTTTATTAGGTTTTGTTTAATCAAAATACAGTACAGTATTAACATTAAGTGTTTTTACTCACGAACTGAGTTATCCATGTGAACGTATTCATTACGCAGTATATATTATACAGCACATTAGCGTACGATATAGAGAGTGAAGTTAAAATGAAAAATAATCATAATATGGATATTTAAACACATTTTTGAAAATGGTGGTCGTTCATTTCGATACAGGCCTTCAGTTCTTCTGTGCCTATTATCGCACTATAGACTATTGCACCTAATTCCAATTACCAGTTTCGTCCTTCATACTTAGTAACTCATGTTGAAATAATTCTGTACCTACTCTATAAAAGAGTACCTTACGTACTGTAAATTCAGTCTTCACTTCTGCCCGACCCGCACAGATAAAATTACTCAGACATGCTATCTACTGTCCGTCCAAGTGGTTATGTCGCAGGATCGTAGAAAGGGGTGAAATCACGTGATAGTTAATTACTTAACGAGGCCCTTTTATTTAAGTTATTTTAAATAGTTGTATAATATTACGTAGACGTCCAATTCCTAACAGAAATTAATGTTTTCAGAAAAGAGCTAAGACAGCCCAGCTACTAGACTTTACAGAGGGGCGAACAGAAGCAGGTGGGGGAAACGGACGACAGTACCAGTGCGAAAATATTATTCAATATTGAAAGGTCTTTCGTCACTGGAAAACGTGAACATATTTCTGGAACGGACTATACTCCCTACCTCAGTACTGCATACCCGGCCTTGGTTCTGTGTGGAGGACGGTTGGAGTTTACTAGTAGAGGGGGTGAGAGTGAAGTACATTCAAAAACTCAGGTACAACAAAAATTGAAGTAAAAATAAATTGATATGTCTGTACATGAACAAGTAAGTGGTGTTCGCTCAGCAACCGCTGTATGGATCAAGGAATTATATGAACACTTAATACTACAACCTTCCATCATTTCTTCATTTTCTTCTCTATCCTTTCTTAATTTCTTCCCTTTATTTCTTTATCATTTTCTTCTGTTTTTAAGTTTCTTCCTCATTTCCGTATTTTGTTCCTATCCTTCACCCCTTACAGTTTTCCTCTCTTGCGTACCCTCAATCCAAGACTACAGTCGTTGACTCCGTCCTGTTTACGGCACCACCACATCACAGCGATACTTTCACCGCAGCCACTCAGCCACTATCACGGTTTGATCTAGATGCTTATCACTCACGAATGAGATCGACCTGATCTGTATCACTACGTGCTCCACAGCCGCCAGCAGGTCTCATAAAAGTATCTACCAATCAATAGCCAATCTGTGCACCAAGCCACGTCTTGTGGGTCTGATTCGACAACCGCAGTTCAACGTGCGAAAACCGTCAGCAAGAAAACATTAGCGAATATTTGTGACCCGCGATGCTTCTGCAGCTTATATCACGACGTAGGGAAGAGTTGAATGAATCCAAAATAACGGAGTACTGAGGATCTGGTGAAGAGGTATTGCATTTCTGTTCAAATTTTGTTTCATATCGAGTTTCTCGGAAGGAATGTACATTACACACATTCATCTTATCAACAGTAATCTCACTAGAGGTTTTGATTTATTTAGAGAAAATCAAAACTCGAGTGGGATTTAATTGACTATTACACGATGAGAAGAAAGTATATAAAGATTAGGCGTAACGAAGTACTCTAATACAATAAAATATTAATTGACTTACGAAAATACAACTGTCTTCAAATGCATTATTGTACCATCTCAACATTACGCTAGATGGCAGTAGTGTGTTATGATTAGCTGTTTTCTTGTTATCAGTTGTGCAAACTATGGAATCTTCATTGAATTCTGTGGACGGTTACTAGTCAAGAAGGCTTTTTTGATTCAGTTTCATTTTTATTAAAACAGTTGCATTCCGCTTCAATTATCCGGATCCCAGTAATCAACGTCACTTGACAGATGATATTCAATAAATCTTAATATATTAAACAATCTCTGATACGTGATAACAAAACCTAAATAATATAAATAAGTGTTACAAAAGTTTCAATTAGGGATGATGAAATAAACAAGAAAAGTTTTAATTAACGATATTGAAACAAAAAATAAACATTAATAATTTTAAAAGGAACAATTATTGAAAGTACAATTTTCAAATTCGAATGTTTTAGTGGTTGGTGGTTCAGTTGATGTTATATTGGACGTATGCGTAAAAGAAGTGAAACTCATTGATGTACACGGTGTATTCCTCAACTTATTCAGGATTTCCGAATGGTACTCTTCATTTATTTGTAAATAGGATTTCAGGGAAGATGCATAGCTATGACCAGTGATCTTTATTAATTCTTGTACTTGAATGCCAATGCGAATCATATTTGAAAGTGCTGTGCATCGACTGGAGTGGTTTGTAATTTTCTGTTGTTTGACGTCCAGACCAATGCAGTTTGAAATGTTGGCAAACAAAGAAACAAATGCTAGGGTAGTCATAAAAATAAACAAATGCTAGGGACGCGATAAAATTAAATAAATGCTACGGACGCGATAAAATTGTGCGATAAGCAGCCATGATTGGTTTAAAGACGTCCTTTCGTACTGTTTTATTGGTCAAAAGTAGTATGACGTAGTAAAAGTGTAATAGTCATATTAAATTTGCATAAATATTGTCGACTAACTTTAATAGTCGGCCTAATTGCGATCACTTCAGAACGATCTACAGAGACAATCTATGTTATAATCTGATAAACTAAAGTCACAGTGGGTTTGAAATACGAATACGAAATGTATGATACTTACGGAAAGACCGGTCGTTGCAGCAGATATTTACAACCAACATAGTCGTCGTCTTCCTAACAAGTATTAGGCCGAGTGGCCTGTTACGGTCTCAAACTAGAATTTTCAGTCCATTTCTTCTTCGGACGACCCAGAGTTATTTTTTGCGGGTGGCAATGAAACTGTGCTTTTGGAATTCTGCATCGATCCATTCGTTCGAGATGACCCTTCCACTGAAGTTGATATTTGCTGATGAACTGCATAATGGGTTCTATTTGAAGTTCTTGCATTATGTCCTCATTTTTTATGATCCCAGCGAGTATATCCAGCTGTTGCTTTCATGAACCTCATCTCACTTACATCGTATGATGACGCAGAATATCTGCATGGAAATATCATATGTACTTCGGTACATTAAAATAATATATACTCATCTCACTTGCTTTTATTCTACTGACATCTTTATTCTTCATAGTGTTTGTATGTAACACACAGTTTATGATAACCGATAACCAACAATCACTCAAACAATAATATGTTTTTGAAGTAAGCTTCGAGGCTCGTTGAAGCGCAACTTCAAATTCCGCTTGAGGCGATTACCTGGCAGAGTCATTTCAGAGGTAATGCGAATGTCAGGTAGTTCGGTAACGAGATCTCAAACTCTCGCTGTCACTAATTCCATCGACCTAGATGACGGCACAATTGATACAGCGTCGTTAAATAGGGTGTTAAAAACAGTGCCAATAACATTAAAAGATATTTGCAGGCTTTGTCGGTGATGTACGGAAGCAAACCTTTGTGTATTCTATAATGTGAAGAACCTTAACCCTTAAATTGACAAAGCTTCATTTCTCACACTTACTTAGTGGCTTTTAAGGAACCCGGAGTTTCATTGCCGCCCTCACATAAGCCCGCCATTGGTCCCTATCCTGAGCAAGATTAATCCATTCCCTATCATCATATCCCACCTCCCTCAAATACATTTTAATATTATCTTCCCATCTACGTCTCGGCCTCCCTAAAGGTCTTTTTCCCTCCGGCCTCCCAACCAACACTCTATATGCATTTCTGGATTCGCCCCTACGTGCTACATGCTCTGCCCATCTCAAACGTCTGGATTTAATGTTCCTAATTATGTCAGGTGAAGAATACAATGCGTGCAATTCTGTGTTGTGTAACTTCGTCCATTCTCCTGTAACTTTATCCCCCTTAGCCCCAAATATGTTCCTAAGCACCTTATTCTCAAAGACCCTTAACCTATGTTCCTCTCTCAAAGTGAGAGTCCAAGTTTCACAACCATAAATAACAACCGGTAAAATAACTGTTTTATAAATTCTAACTTTCAGATTTTTTGACAGCAGACTGGATGATAAAAGCTTCTCAACCGAATAATAACAGGCATTTCCCATATTTATTCTGTGTTTAATATCCTCCCGAGTATCATTGATATTTGTTACTGTTGCTCCAAGATATTTGAACTTCTCCAGCTCTTCAAAAGATAAATTTCCAATTTTTATATTTCCATTTCGTACAATATTCTCGTCACGAGAAATAATCATATATTTTGTCTTTTCGGGATTTACTTCCAAACCTATGTCTTTACTTGTTTCCAGTAAAATTGAAGACATTATTTCAAAAACAGCCCTTGTCAAAAATGTCGATTTTTCAGGAAAACAAAAAAACAACCTCCAGTCCATGTAACTTATAACATCGAAATAAAAAAAAAGGTAGACCCTTTCTTCAGGATATAAGAATCAGATATATGATAAACAGATTTAAATTTTATATAATAGAGACCTATAATTAATTACTGAATGTGGGAGCGTGTGACATGGGCTATTTTTGTATTAAAATAATACAAATGGAGATTGTAATATTATTACTTCAGCAGTCAATATTGTATTGTAATATCAGTAAATTAGCAGGAAATCACAACACATATTAATAACTTTCTTCTCCACTGCTCTTATCAGACCCTTCAATGTCTACAACATGTGTATTGGTAGTTTCCGTTTCTGAAACAGGTTGGAGAGTTTCAAAGAACCGGCGGTTTTCTGGAGACAATAGTCCATACAGTTTTTTCAGGTCCTCCATTTTTTATTGCTTAATCTTCAAGTGTTCATTGTAAAGAGGTGCAAACGTAGTTCTTGAGGTATTGGTACCCTTTTACGGATATGCACAGATCTCCATAGCCCCGAATAACTGTCCCTTACTCCTACATGTGGGGAGTCTCTGTCAATCCTATACATTCTCAGCTGCTTCAGCTAGAAGACTGAGAAAAATAGGGCTCCACTGTAGCCATGATAATGTTGAGAAAATCTGGTGTATGAACCCTCTTCACTTCAAAAGGTTTTGGATGAACTGTGCAGCTAGCTATTATATCAGCCCA
This sequence comes from Periplaneta americana, assembly GCF_040183065.1. Taxonomy (NCBI): domain Eukaryota; kingdom Metazoa; phylum Arthropoda; class Insecta; order Blattodea; family Blattidae; genus Periplaneta; species Periplaneta americana. The sequence continues at coordinate 117,144,460 of NC_091132.1, read as the reverse complement.
CTGATTTGGAGTTTGCACAAAGGCAGTTCGTTTTTACTTTGCAATCAAGGAAAAGTCCTGATCGTTTGACAAAAATGAGTGGCCCCTTATGGTGAACAAGTGCGTAACTCGTTTGAACATTTGAAAACAATGTACTAGCATGTACAAGAAGTACAACATACAACAATTTTTATTTAGGCCTGGACAGCCGTCTAATATTATAATTAACTCATTTTTAGATCATTTCTTTCTTTTAGGTGGCCAAAGAGCAAAGAAATGACTTCTTTTTGTCCCTTCTTACAACTGATTCATGATAGGTAAACAGTGTTACCTCATCATTTGACAAATGATACTCAAAAACAATAATGCCAAAGCTGACGAGAGTAGTTTACATTGGATCTTAGATATGGGACAGGCAAATTCTGTATGTAATCGAAACTCAATACTGCAGCTATGACTTTACGAGCTCTTAGTCTGTATGATCGTTTCATGTCATAGAAAGCCTCTGCTTTGAAAGATGTACTTGTTTCTGGTCCATGAGTTTGACATTTTTCATCATTGCTTTCACAAGTTTCTATCTGTTGGGTCAAGGTATCACATAAGATTCAGGTATCAGATCTAGGTACTCCGAAATAAATATTAAAATTTTCTGTAAAATATACCAGTAGGTATGGTAGGATACTTGAATGTGATGTAACTCCATAAACATACTGCGCATTTCTTTAACTGAAAGTGTTTATAACAGGTGCAATTTATGAGGATTTCTCCGTATACAGTAATGGGACTGCCGGGGTTTGAATGAACTAATATGATGCATAATCAGCGTTTCAATTTTCCTTCGAACCGCCTTGGGGCGATTAGTGTGTTTATCTCTGGAGTCAGTAGAAGATTTCTGATAGTTGAGCAATGATGTCTGTACAGTACGAAGACGCCCTCTTGTTATCCCATGCAAACTCATAAATGCATTGCGACAAACAGGCATATCTTTCGATATACCATCTGAACATATTCTCACCTTAAAATACAAGCTGCCACATATTTCCCTAAGTGATTAGTATGTTATTTTCCCTCTACTTTAATTTTCTTAATAAAATCTTCCTTTGTGCTCTTCCGTTTTTTTTTCTGAAAATTTAATCTATTTCCATCGTTACTATCCATGATGTACAAGAAACTAAAATGGAATGCTCAATGACTGTTCATTGTTGCAATGTGAAACATTTAAATATTTAACACAATACCGCCAGTAATTATTATATAATGCATAATGTTCCTAATTAATTCAGTGCTGAACACATTTAACAAAAGAACAACCCATGTCAGCTGACAAGGGCAATTTTTGTTCGAAAGCAGAATGACATGGGCTGTTTTTGTAGAATCGGTGTTTTTTCTTATGGCTACTGTGCCTGACACAAGTCGTTTTTGGCTTTTAAACACATTTCAGATTGTGGCAAAAATGTGGCTCCACGTGATGCTGCTCTTAACTCATTTTCGTTAAAAATTGACAAGGGCTGTTTTTGTAATAATGTCTTCAATTCCCATTTCTCACACTAGTTTATTAAACCTTGTCGGACCGTAAAGAAAACAATTGTCGCAATGTCCATATTTTTATGTGTGGTACAATATTATAGTATTGTGAAATTTTAATTTTCCTTCCAATTTCTTTTCTATTGTTCTATTAAAATTATAGTATATAGCCTATTAATTTGTTGTTTCCTATAGGATACATTGTCAATTTAAGGGTTAACATCCACAACGTTTCGGAACTGTATAAGGGTTTCATGTTCAAGGCAAATTAGTGTGACCTGAAAGGTCATCTACTCTGTTGAGACGTTATAGCTGTCTACTCCAAACAACTGGGCATGGGACCATAACTGATTCATCTGTGTACAGTAGTGGCAAAAAAATCAAACCGACTCTGGTAGCTGATTTCAGAGCCTTGTTCACTCCAGAGCACGATAGACTGGTAACTAGGTCTTTCGTGGTTCGAATCCTGCCTGGGAAGAAAACTTTTTTTTTGTTTCTTATTCAGATTTATTCCCAATACTTTTCGATTGCAGCGATAGTTTACTACTTAATTAACTTATTATTCCCAGAACATGAATTTTACCAGCAATCAAAAAGTATTGGGCATAAATTTGAATAAGGAACAAAAAAAAAAAAGTTTCCTTCCCAGGCAGGATTCGAACCACGAAAGTCTTAGTTACCAGTCTATCGTGCTGTCACTGTGAACAAGGCTCTGAAATCAGCTACAAGGATCGGTCCGGTTTTTTTGCCACTGATGTACTTTATGAATATCGTTAACAGTACCACTGACTCCGAATTTGTCTCGAATAAGCGCAATTGTTAGACGTGTCGGAGGCGTTGCTTGAAACTCGTTCCGCCATTGTCGCTGTACCTCGCTAATGTTTCTGTTGTTTGAACGACAACCTTGCATCCGTCATTTTGTTTTCATACTACACCCGAACGCTCATCTGATCACTGCCAACTAACGACATTAAGCTACATTTCCCCGAAAATGAGAATTTTATCTCAATTTGTTGCAAAGTTACTGATGAACGAACAGTGTATAGAATTTTTGGGCTACTTTGTATATAGGCTGTTCACAAAATGTCACTAAACTACAGCACTCCAGGATAGAATACACAGTACGCATTAAGTACAAGAGTCAACAATGTAATATCACTTATTGCAGACATATCATGATTAGAGTACGAGAAAAGAGGAACATCACAAATTATTTCAATAAAATATCTTTAAAAGAGAAGGCATGTTCTTGCATGGCCGTTATGTCATAATCAGAGACCGGAACTTTGGCAGAATGCCTTTTTAAATGTGTTAAATCTATCTTCATTTTGAAAGTAAAACAGTACGAATTATACCTTTGTGATTGAAACGTCACAGTTTTATGTTGCCCCTTTTCTGCCTTTTTTAATATAAATGTCTAATTTACAAAATAAATACTTTTTTGCCTTTATTTGATTATTTATCCATTATTTATAAATGTATTATTAATATTGCCTACAGGTATATTTTAATTTATTTCTATAACCGCTACAATGAAAGTGACTACAACGAATGTATATTATTGTCTTTCAGTCAGTTCATATTCTCTTCGCAACAATGAGTGCAAAAATGCATAACATTAAGCGTTTTAATTATCGCTTGTGTTTATTTGACAAGGAAACAATGAGTGCGGGTCTAACGTTATTTTTAACGGCAATTTTTCTTTCAGTTTTCAAAGCGACGTTGTTGTAGCTATAGTCACGTCGCTCTAATTTCCGGCAGCCAATCACGTTGCAGGTCAGCTACATTTAAACATGTGCGTCTTGTGATTCGCTGATGAAGATGTTATTCAGTTCTTAAGGCTGGATAAATACTTTAATATAATCGCCCGCTATTTTGGCTCTTTCGTTGGCGTTCGCAGAAAGCACACGAGGACGTTATTTGCCGCTCAATTATTTGCTGAATTACAGTGCGTTTGATTTATTACCATAGGAGCTACGACATGATAGTGTTTAACGATGTGGCAAATAGATTCCTCGCCTGGTAGCTCGGCAACGAAAGAACAAAAATGGCGAACGATACTACCTACCTAGACTTTATAGAGCCTTCACTTCCTAAGACGTAAGCAAAGAGGAGGAGTCACGCCGGGAATAACAGCGTCGCGACTGCAGCAGCAAGATGCCCAAATTCAGTGTTCCTTTACGCAGTAAATTGCAAAGTTAGGTTGATACTTTTGGATCCGACGTATTTTGTACTGACGGTAAAGTACTTACATGCAAAATATGTGAGCAGTCAGTGAACTACGAAAAGAAATATTTCATATCGCAACATATCAGTACAACCAAACACAAAAATCCACTTTCCAAGGCTACCGGAAGAAGATTTCTTTGCTTCCAACAGTAATTGCAACATCGAGTCGAAAATCTCAATTTGCATTCGACTTATATGTAAAGCTTTTCTTGCTGCCGAAATCCCTTTGTGGAAAGTGCAAGGTTGTGGGTCTACTGCAAGCTTTTTGTAATTGCCTTTTATTGCGTATATTAGCTATTTATGATGCCTTTTTGCCTGCCTATTTTAATGATTCATAATGCCTAAACTTCCGGTCTCTGGTCATAATATTGACATTCATGATTTCTGAACAGCATTCATCATATGTAATGAGAGTTGTGGGAGACATATTGATCCTGAAACGAAGCGCAGTCCTCAATATGGAACACAAGGATTATCCCCCCTCCAAAAAGATTCGCATCACTCATCTTTCACTGAAATAATGCTGATTCTCTTTCTTGGTGCCAAATGTAGGTGTTGTGCAGCACTGACTGGATGTCCCAGGGATATGTCTATGGAAAATATTACGAAATCCTACTTCGAAGAGATTTTAAGAAGAGCTGAGAGAAAAAAAAAAAGTTAAATTTTCTTAAGAGAAAAATATACCTTACTCGTAGACAACGAAAGTTCACGTGAGGTTGGATTCACGCAATGAACACTTCACCGGAAACGACGGAACGGCTACAGAACATTCGCCATATTAGGCAGATTTCGTGTTGCGCATTTTCAACAAGTAAAAAATAGTGTCGAGGTATGAGATTTCCAAGTGATAAAGAAGCTAAGAGAGTCTGTTCCATTATTCAATTGAAGTTTTTCTTTCATTTGTTTAATGATATATATATATATATATATATATCTGAATTGGCTTCTTGGGAAAATAATAAATATAATTCATGCAAGAAAGTAAGCCTATTCGTCTATATCAGGCCTGCACTAAGAGCGCTCAAAGAGCGCGCGCGCTCCTTCGGAGCGGGAGAGCGGTGTTTACCGCTCGCCGAAACGGAGAGGAAGATACGTCAGAATGACATAGACTTGCTATAGGTAGAGGAGAGGGAAACGACCACTAAGCTATCTAGTGGAGTGCAGTGTGTAGGCCTATTCTCAGTAACTGTTTCACGTTGCTTACCTGCTGCTACAGTACAGTATGGAGGAATCTAAAAGACGGAACGTAACATTTAACATTTAAAGATTTACAGCTCGAACTTATTGATCTTCAATGTGACCTAAAGGCTAAAGATCGTTTGAATAATACTACTAGTCTGGTTGAGTTTTACAAGACTAAACATTAGCAATAATAAGTACGACTACACAGGCTGGCTGTGAAAATGATTACTATGTTTGGCTTAACATTTATATTTGTGAGCAACTGTTTTCTATAATCAACTTTAATAAAGGCAGATATCGAACATCTGTAACTGATGTTTCATTATGATCAGTAGGCTACTGTTCCTTTCAGCTGCCAACAGCATAAAACATCGTTTTGATGTACTGATAAATAAAAATATAACAAAATGATATTGTACATTTAAGTAGCTATAGAATTTCTATTACTTCTGTAAAATAAATATCTCTTTATTAATTAATAATAGTCCAAGATATTTTTGCAAACACTGAACGGGATTTCATTTCATAAACACTCATAATAGTACTTCTTTTTGTGTACATTTTGTACGAGATCATCCCTTCTTCCAGTCCACTCTTATACAGAGCGCAGCTAATATCTACATTCCGCTCATGAGCTGTGAGCCGGCTCGGAGAGCGCAAACCTTGTGCAGGCCTGGTCTATATCAATGTAAGAGTCTGATCCGTTGCAAAGCAAGTGACGTCAGATGTTGACACATCCGTATCATTTTATTCTTTTGGTAAGTTACCAAAACAACAACTCACGTTAAAAATGCACCAAAAATTTTCAGAAGAAATCTTTGTACACAGGCAAGCGGCATGATAAAAATCGCTTCTTAAGGAAACAGTAGCAAACACGTTATTTAGAATTTGGTCTTGCCCAGGATCGCAATACTTCACTGTTATGCTTCGTAGGTAAAATAATCAAACATGATATTACCATTGTTTCACCTTTCCCACTCGAGTCGCATAGCAACCAAATACCGTGCATACACACATGGTGCAGTTGCACATCGCATGTCAGCTGTCAAACTTGCGGTAGCTAACAAACACGCCAGGAGTCAAGCTGCTGGCTCACAATCCACTAATTGCGACTCTGCACGGCCGTCCAATGATAAATGATGAATGAATGGGCAGCGACATCGCAGCCTCGCGATAATTGATCGGTTTACCATTGCACTTATACCGGAGAATGTTCACTTACGTGTCACGTACAGGGATGTGTACATATCTAAATCACGTACGCGTATAAACAGGCCCAGATTACACCTGCACATGCTGCGACTACAATACACGTCCTACATAACGCTCGATCTGTTTGAATATCACGCCCTGTCAGTCATATGTATGCGTTCCATAACACACTGTGACCTTGTTAGACAAACGATTCTCAAATCTTATCTAACAGCATCTCGCAGAGTCCAAATAGAATTAGTATTAAACAAGAGTTCTGTTTTCTTCGCACTGGCTAAAGTGGAAGCGACTTGGGATCTATTCCCTGCAGATAACTGGACCGTTATGGTAATTTCAAAGGGAATAAGTATACGTAAATGTACTCTGCATTGCAGTTATCCTGAGTTATCTTATATGGTAGCCTTGCCCCATATTAGTCATACGATTAACAAGTCGTACTAAATGGGATAGTCTAGTGTTAATTATTAAAATAGGCAATTCCGCAACCAAATTATACATTTATTGTTCGTAATAATATTATCCGCGAAATAAACCATTATACATAAAACAGGTCTTCTGAGATTTGTACAAATAGTCATAAAATATCTAACATGAAATATAATTCCTATTTTCATGTATGATTACCTGTAAATATTTTTGTAAATAAACACTTGAACATTAAAATTATGGCCTCTAACATAAGAGAAAATAATGTTGTAAACGAATTGAATGAACATTCCCTCTGTATCAGTGAAATAAGTAATATACACTGGTCAAAAAAAGTTAAGCATAATTAGGCATATAACGGTTTTTATTAATTAAAATAAAATAGATAAATTATAATTGGGTTTCTTGGTTCCACAGAATAAACTTAAAAGTAGAAATACACTATTTGTTAACAATGGACTCAATATGAAATGAAAAAGTTGCATTGTTTGGAAACAACGGAAAAGATAAGGGAAGTTGAAATTCGTACATCATCAAAGAAAAGGAAATGGTGCTTTCAGTGCCCTGTTTAATAACGTGTTGGTCCTCCACGAACCCTGAGGCACTCTTGTATGTGACGGGGCATACTCAGTACCAACGCATCTAACCTCTCCTGAGGCAAATTGACCCATTCTTCCAAGGCAGCATTCCTGAGTAGAGTTGAGCTTAAACGATATTTTCAAGTATCTGTGACAACTGTGACTGTGACAATTAAATATCTGTGACTTTTATCTGTGATTTTGTCACACCGATATTTTATATCGCTAAGTAAGCACAATATGCATGAATTATACCGATATTTTGTCACACCGATAAAAATTAACAGGAAATATTGAAGAGCAGTGCAATGTGAATACGATTTCTCTATACACGCCACACTTCAGTGGTTTATATGGGAAAATCCAACAAATAAATTATGTACATGTACCATTAACAAATAAATACTAATCTAACTGAACAGTAACATGTAAAAAGTTAACCTTATATACCAAGAGGTTATATCGTAGTTGATTGTAGATATGGAATCAGTTGATAATTTTTAATGTAGTTGGGTACGGAGAAATTGAGGTTATGTGATTATCCTAATCGTTTTAAAAATTGATCCTTTTTATTGTATATAATATAATCGATAAATTATTTTAAGTCGTGCATTAACATTATAATATTGAGTCAGAATAAAAATTAACGAAACATAAGTATTCGGAAAAACAATAGAAAATAATTACAGAACAAGACAGTTGTTCAGACAGGATATTACACAAGATAAAGTATTGGTAACCAATGGTATTATTTAAATCGTGTAATCACTATATCATTTATAATAAGATGGTGAAACTAGCGCTGAAGTAGTTTCGGCAATTTCGGATGTAAAAATCATTGCATTTATAAGGGATTTTTTTGTGGAGAGAGAGTTCCTCGGGTTAAACTAGCGCTGAGGTAGTTTCGGTGATTTCGGAAGTGAAAATCGTTGAATTTGATTGTTTGTGGAGATGCGGTTGATCGTATATCCAAGGCATAACAAAGCCTAAACTAACCAAACCTAACCTGTCACAGATTCGTATATGCAAGGTGTATAAGGGGAATACGAAGGAAACTACCTCAAGGTTAGTTTAGCCAAATAAGTTTTATCTCGTTCGGTTTTAATTCTGTAGGTGCTGTTGTCGGCTTGTGAGAAATGCTTCGAAAGTTCGGAAGAGCATAACGTTCAGTGACATGGAGTGAACTAACATGATTTACGTTTGATACCCCTTATTTTCAAATGTAATTAATTATCCCATTTATGTGTAAGTGTAGGTCTATTTTAAAAGTGTGCAAGGGCAATGAGAACGATTTGTTGGAACAGTGTCTGCTAGATGTCAGATCTTTTTGGAATTTATAAAATTGACAATTTTTGCTAACTACCCCATATTATTATATTTAAAAGTTGAAAATTACTTGCAAGTTGATGATTTTAACAATATCTAGATAAATATCACTAAATATCAAGTTTAGAACATTGATTAGGCCTATTTGGGTGAAATAACACCCCACACGAGTACCAATGTTAGGAAGCACTGTGCGATTTCCTAAGAGTTAATAACCATAAACAACATACCGGTAATGAACTTATTACAAATAATTTTATTTTAAGTTTAATTATTTTAATTAATACTACCCTGCACTGTTCGTGTTAGAGCTATACATTAAAACTGGATCATACATAAATGAGAGAAGTACATGTAAAGTTATTAAAATTATGTAGGCTCCTGTAACTATTCTGTTTGTAATTAATAGTATAACTAAAAAAAATATTGTTATTGCGTAAAAATTGAGTGGAAAATCTTATACATTAATATATATTCACAGTAATATGAAAATGTGAAGCTCTCGGGGGAATATATAAAATATTTATAAAACATATATTCAGACTTAATATGAAAACAAAATGTCAGATTCATGATTATATTATTATAATGCCGCTAATAACTTTGCAACACATCATCACTTTGAAAAAAATAATATTGAATAAAATATCACGAAAAAATAATCAAATACCACCCCCCGATTGCTGTTATTGTCGCCAGATTGCTGTTATTGTATCATGCGCATGCGCAAACCCACGACGTAGAGGAGAAAATATCAGTCGCAGACGTTGCAACAGTCACAGAGTACTGAATACGGAGCAGATTTCGATAGCGATATTTTGTCACAGATATTTCGCGTCATCAGTCACAGGTTTATCTGTGACAAAAAAATACCTGTGACAAAATATCGGTTTGTGAAATATCGGCCATCTCTATTCCTGAGTTCTTGAATCGTTAATGGGTGATGTGGACGATTGGAAATGGCTCTCCTGAGAAAGCTCCATGCATGCTCTATGTAGTTCATATCCAGTTAGCATGCTGGCCAATCCATTCTTCGGATCCCATGCTCTACCAGATACCGCTGCACACTATGAGCACGATGAGGCCGAGCATTATCGTCCTGTAGAGTGAGCCCTTCTCCTAAAGTCTCTGCAAAACCACTTACTATGGGTTGGAGGATGTTGTTCTCATACACGGCAGCAGTCATGTTTTCCTCTATTGAAATCAGTGGTGTGCGGCGGCCAAACATGACACCTGCCCAAAACAAGATTGAACCACCAAACAGTTGGTGACGTTCCACGGTCATTGAGGGATGATTTCGTTCCCCTGTTCGTCTCCATACGCGAATAGAGTTATTGTCAGGGTGTAGGCCCATTCTCACTGGTCCATTGGTCTCGAGTCCAATTCTCATGTGCTCTAGCCATCATGCACGAGCACCCCTGTGATGCGGACGGAGTGCTGGAGTCTTGAGTGGTCTTCGAGCATACAGATCTATGTCATGAGGTCTATTGCGCACAGTTTGGCTACTTACAACAACACCAGTGGCTTCGCGCAGGTCATGGCGCAGAGTTGTAGCTGAGGCTATAGGGTTCCTACGTGCAGATAACCTTACATACCGGTCCTGACCTGGTGTTGTTTTGCGTGGACGGCCCTCGCGAGGTCGATCTGCTATTGACTAGGTTTCCTGGAACTTTCTCCACAGTCTGGAGACAATACTCTGATTCACATGAAGGATGTTAGCAACATCAACTTGTCTCATGTTTTTTCCATCAAAGTGATGATTTTGATGCGGTCTGCCATTGTAAGGGTGTTCCGAGCCATTGTACTGCACTATGAAGCACTATGAAGCAAAACGACACTGACTGAACTTCGCTCGAATTACAGACTTTGTTTACTGCACTATGAAGCACTATGAAGCAAAACGACACTGATTAAACTTTGCTCGAATTACAGGCTTTGTTTACTAGCCGTGATTTGGACGTTACCTAGTGATGCAGAATAAAACAAATGAAAGATTTTGAATTAGTAAACATAATACGTGCCACATAAAACCAAAAGAAACATAAATATCAGGTATTATAGGGTAAACTGGAAATATGCTTAACTTTTTTTGACCAGTGTATTATAATGATAATGATGATGATTTATTTTAGCTGGCAGAGTTAAGGCCGTAAGGCCTTCTCTTCCACTCAACCAGCAAAAAGTATATATACTTATGTATGAACTTACAAAGAATTCAACAATTTGATTTAGATAAGATTTACATGTATACAAGAGTTATTTACGAATTAAACAACAAAATACTATGAACTATTAATTAAACACTGAAATACAAACTATGTAGCAGAATTAAGCCAAAATACATAGAATGTTAATATATTTCAAATAATGTTAGATAACAAGAAGAGATTATTATGAGACAATTTTGAAAATACAGCACTATCAGGACGCATGTCTAAAGGAAGGAGTAACAATGTAGACAGTGATAGTTTAAGTCAGTATGATTGGAGTGAAATGCTAAGAAGGTTATCTTTTAAGCTGTTTTTAAAAGTGTTTATTGTCTTGCAGCCCCTAATACTTTGTGACAGGGAATTCCATTGTCGCGAGGTGGATACTGTAAAAGATGATGAATAACGAGATGTTCTATGAAGAGGTATACTTAACGCGCCATAGATATGTGATCTGGTATTTACGTCGTGGTTAGAGTAGAGATAAGAGAAACGAGACGAAAGGTAATTTGGTGTTGAAGTGTGCAGAATTCGAAAGAGTAAAGACAAAGAGTGTAAAGTTCTACGTTCTTTAAGTCGGAGCCACGAAAGACTTGCGAAGGACGGTGATATGTGATCATATCATCGGATGTTGCACACATATCTGACACACATATTCTGAACACGCTGTAACTTGACTGACAGTTCAGAACTTAGGTCACTTCACAGAACGTCACAATAATCGAAGTGCGGCATTACTAGGGTTTGTACTAGGGTAAGCTTTAGTTGCTGGGGCAAGAAGTTTCTTAAGCGACTCAAAAGGTGAATGGAGGAACAGATTTTTTTTTGTCGTTTCTTTAACTTGAATTTTCCAATTTAGATTATTATCGAAAAAGAAGCCTAGATTTTTTACGATAGATGAATAAGGGATTAGCGTGTTGTTAAGTGTAACAACTGAAAGATTACTGTTACTAAGAGAGTTAATTAAACGCTTATGACCAATAATTATAGCTTGAGTCTTACTTGGATTAAGTGCGAGTCCGAAATTGGCCGCCCAAGTGGAGACAGTGGCTAGGTCACAATTCAACTTGTAGTAAAATAAATAAATAAACATAGCAACTAACAAGTCAGCAGATAGCTAGTAAGTCTTGGACCTCGTCCACGGCTGTGGAGTAACGGTTAGCACAGCTGACAGTTAAATGATCGGGCTCGGTTTCAAATCCTGGTTGGGACAAGTTACATGGTTGTGATTTTTTCCGGAGTTTTCCCCTCAACCAATTGAAGCAGAATTGCTGGGTAATTTTTGGCGTTACACCTCGTATTCATTTAGCCATCATTAATTCACATATCATCATCATCATCATCATCATCATCATCATCATCATCATCATCATCCATACCATAGCCCGGGTTAAGTTCACGGTGCGACGTGCTGTATTTGTACAAGAGAGCGGCCGTTCGGCTACCCAATCATTCACAGACTTGCACAATAAGCCTCAGGCTGCAGTGCAAGCCTTCGGGTTCCTCTCCTCACAACAGAAAAAAAAAGTCTTGGCCCTCAATGAACTATGGCACAACGGATTTATTTTTAAGTGTTTCTTATAAACGTGAATTACTATTTGCATATGATCACTTACTTACTTACAAATGGCTTTTAAGGAACCCGGAGGTTCATTGCCGCCCTCACATAAGCTCGCCATCGGTCCATATCCTGAGCAAGATTAATCCAGTCTCTATCATTATATCCCGCCTACTCAAATCCATTTTAATATTATCCTCCCATCTACGTCTCGGCCTCCCCAAAGGTCTTTTTCCCTCCGGTCTCCCAACTAACACTCTATATGCATTTCTGGATTCGCCATACTGCTACCTGTCCTGTCCATCTCAAACGTCTGGATTTAATGTACCTAATTATGTCAGGTGAAGAGTACAATCCATGCAGTTCTGCGTTGTGTAACTTTCTCCATCCTCCTGTAACTTCATCCCTTTTAGCCCCAAATATTTTCCTAAGAACCTTATTCTCAAACACCTTTAATCTCTGTTCCTCTCTCAAAGTGAGCGTCCAAATTCCACAACCATACAGAACAACCGGTAATATCATTGTTTTTAAATTCTAACCTTCAGATTTTTTTGACAGCAGACTAGATGACAAAAGCTTCTCAACCGAATAATAACAGGCATTTCCCATATTTACTCTGCGTTTAAATTCCCGACAAGTGTCATTTATATTTGTTACTGTTGCTCCAAAATATTTTAATTTTTCCACCTCTTCGAAAGATAAATCTCCAATTTTTATATTTCCATTTCGTACAATATTCTGGTCACGAGACAATGATATACTTCGTCTTGTCGGGCTTTACTTCGAAACCTATCCCTTTACTTGCTTCAAGTAAAATTTTCGTTTTTTTCCCTAATCGTTTGTGGATTTTCTCCTAACATATTCACGTCATCCGCATAGACAAGAAGCTGATGTAAGCATATGATCACTTATTCTCTTCAATTGTAGAATGATCTACAAAATAAATATTCTATTTAGCTATATCCAACACAAAGTATTTAGATGTTTTCTTCATTATTTTAGTTTAATTTTTTAAGTACAGGTATCACCACATCGTTATAAAATGCTGTGCTTCCTTTCTTGTTTCAATGTTTAATGTTATTTTTATGTGTTGGTTGATTAGTTAAATCGTTATATAGTTCACTAGTTAGTTTTGGATATTTGTTCGTTCGTTAGTAGATAATATCTTCAGATGTTCTTGCGATCAGTTTGTTTCAATATCAACTTTCATTTCTGAGGTGAGAGCATCTGAAAGGCACAATGAATAAGCCTGATGGTACGATAATAAGCACGGAGGTGGTATGATCGATATATTTTATCTACAGTCTCTCGTTTACAGAAGAGCTTTTTAACTGTCCTAACTATGGAATGGGTCTCACAACTTAACTTTTCTCTTGAAGGAAATCTCGCTAAGAATTTTACTGCACTTAAAATACATTAAGAGCAAAGGAGTGTGACTATGAGTTTTATATAGGTCTATAGATAAGACATTTACTTTAACACCTTATTATTTTAAAAATATACTAAGTAATTAAAATAAAATAAATTAATTAAATTTATTCTATTTAGGCATATTCCTTTTCAAAGATGAGATCAAATATCGAACGTAGTCAATCGCAACTAAATGAAGATAATTTTAATCCGATGTCTCTGAAAATGACGTAGGAAGTTCGTATCGTTTTTCGAAGCGATGCGTCAGGAGAGAGATGTCGATATTTCATCCGTTAGTATCAATTCAATCCTCGTTACACAGAACTGTCACCAAAAACTGCAATTCCGCGCGTTAAGCTACAAGTCTTAACACGACAGAATAAATTGCGATTCAGCAATGAGCAACTAGAAAATGATTCCTGTTATTAATGTTCAAATTCAGATCCGTTATCATATTTAGTTTTTCTAGGTACATTATGCATGGAGCCGGAGCGAATTTTTCTGCTCTAATAACCACTGTTACCATAACAGATATCTTCTGTAGGGCAAAAAATTAATCTTTACGTACATAATATGTGATCATGATTAGAATTCCGACCTATGGTGCATCATCATCATCATCATCATCATCATCATCATCATCATCATCATCATCATCATCATCATCATCATCATCATCACGAGTATCACTACTAGTATTGTTACCACAAATAATTTTCGTAACAGAGTTCAATCTGTCTTTGTGAAAGATATATATGCTATTAAGATAATAATGATTTCACTGATACGTAAGCTACATTAACCTTTAAATTGACAAAGTATCCTAAGGATACAACAGGTTAAGGGGAGAGGATAGTATTTTTTAAAACTTTTTTCCTATTTGGTGTAAAATATTACTTTTTTGTATGTAGAGAGCTCATAGCTGTAGGAACTCAACCAAATACATATATATATATATATATATATATATATATATATATATATATATATATATATTTTAATTATTTGGGGGCCCAAATTTAAAAAAAAATATATACCCAATGCAGAATTGTACTAAAACCGATATATCTAAACCGTTTTTAAAGATAGATTCAAACTTTTTTTGCAATGTATTTGCAAAAGCATGTTCTACAAACTGTCTGTAACAGAATTTTGATATTAGTCCCTACGTTTGTAAAATAAACAATTACAATTTAATAGTTTTCTGATTTCCTTTCTTGCAGACAAACGGACGTATTTTTAAAATTAAATCAATTAACAAAATTCTGTTACAGAGAAACATTTCCTAATTGTCTAAAGAATGAGTGTTCTAAATTTCATGCATGTATGTTTAATAGTTCAGATATTATATCCATTTTTGCCTGGCAATGTGGCAAAAAAAATGAAGTTACTGGAAACCGATAAAAGTGGGCGTGTGATTTAAAAATCCATAGCGCAGGAAGTTTAAAAATGACGTCTCAACATCCGATAAGAGCACAAATACCCACAAAATGTTATGCAATGCATTACACACATATAAAAGAGTATTTTAAAGAAAAAAAAAATTTTGAAAATTTAATTTACCGGAAACAACAATAAAAGTGGGCGAGTGATTTAAAAATCCATAACGCAGGAAGTTAAAAAGTGGCGACTCAACATCCGATAATGGCACAAATACCCACAAAATGTTATGCTATGCATTCCACACATATCACAGGGTATTTTAAAGAATTTTTTTTTTTAAATTTACTGATTTTTCACCAAAAAATACCATCCTCTCCCCTTAATAGGCCATACGCTATAATTTCAATAGAACAATAAAAAAAATGGTAGGAAAATTAAAATTTCACAGCACTATAATATAAATTTAGCTTCCCTTATGAAAAGGTTGCCAGATTTGACAAAGCGTATTACATATAATTTGGAAACACACCTAAAAGGTAAAATGATTTACATTTGAAACGGTTAGGGAATCGAATATACAAAATGTCAGAAAAATTTACACCTAAGTAGCGTTTCTGCTCATTTACATTTAAGAAAGGGGGGAAAAATATCATCAGATAAGTTAGAATGATTTGAATGCCATACACCGCGAGAAAAATAATAGTACGGATTTATTGGCATTGATATCTAAACCAATCAACAGCCATCGGTTAAGATAACTTGAAATTTCCATTATCACTCCCATACTAATGATTTCTCAATATCTGAACCGATCCTTTGAGGGCACTAATGGTTATTTCCTTCACAATGCTGTGTGTTAGTCCCAGGTTTTTACATTTGTTGGCAAAGAAGGAGGGTATGGTACCTGGTGCTCCCACCATCAGACCTATTACATCAATGTGGGACAGGCTATATTTATCTTTATTTGTACAACATATAAAATATGGACACTGCGATAGTTGTTTTCTCTACGGTCCGACAAGGTTTAATAAACTAGTGTGAGAAATGAAGCTTTGCCAATATTTAAATGATTTCCTATGTTTTTTCCCTATTCTCTCCGCAATCATGTTGTATTTTTAATTTAACCTCTGCTTTGTATTCTGGATCCTAGTGGTCAGCAGTAGATTTCCGCCAGATGTCCCAAATTGTGGAATTTGTTGTATCATTTATCTTAATGTTTTCTTTTTCCTTTCAAATTGTCACACAATTGGTTTTCATGGTTATTCTTTATGAACTGATTAGTAGGCCGATCTATTCGAACCTTTATTTAGGGAGGCTTTTTTTGTTAAAAAATCATATTACAATATTAATTTACACTAATAAATGAAGGTTTCTTGAAGAAAAAATCTACCACTTGAATGGAAATATGTCGTCGTTGTTCCTGCAATAACTCCTATGTGGCATATTTATCGATTTTCAGATTTTTTTCTCTATAAATGACTTAAATAGTGATACAGCAAATAAAATCTCATATGTAATTATATTCTTTGTTTCGAAAATGTAAGAATTCACAGTCTCCTATGTAGGCCTACAGCTGCCATAGGATGAATAAATGTGTTTATTCTATCTACTGAAAACATTTATATTTTGCGCATAGGAGTTATTGAAGGAACAACGACGATGTGTACTTCGAGTTAGTTTAATGTGACAAGTGGACAATTTTTCTCATTGACATTGGCAACTCTAGTCGCGGGAAACCAGTGACTGCTACTTCCTGCGCTGTATGTATGAACGTAAAAACATGTATATTTTTTTGTGCGAGATCGTGCGTATTTGCTTGGTTTCCGCACAAAACCAATCCGCGGAAAGTCTAAAATTCCACATTCAGTATTCCCAACCTAACAGACATAACAATTCCCCCTCTTCTTACCGCTTAAGTGACATAATGATTTTACTGCTTTAGGCTTTTAACATATTATTTTTACAGACCTAAATTGCACTGTTAAGTATTGTTTTTAAATATTTGCAAAAATTAAGTAAACTCTACAACTCCACTAAAGTTACTGCATTCGTGATGCAAGTAACATTAAGAAAGCCGTGAAAAAATCAAGAAGATTCCAGACTCATCATAGACTGGGGGAAAAAAAGACAGACGTATATCACGGCCTGCTGGAGTATAGTAAACACAGAAAACATTTCAAAGCAACAATGTTGAAGATAGATATTTTTGTTTTCCAAATTTGCCGTCATTGAACAGAAACCAAGATGGAGATTTCATTGCAACTAATTATAAATTCCTCTTTCAGGTATGTAATAAACGATCTTCGCACAAAATAATGTACGATACACGAGCGGTATGTTTTCTTTCAATTCTCGGAAAATAAAAAAGCTCAACTACGTTTCGCTTTTTCAAACTTTTCCTCGAACATGAAAACTTCAACATACCGCTCTTGTAACGCATATTACTATTGGAAACAGCGCTTATTATCGACAAAGAATTTACACAATTTATATTTATAAATAAATTATATTTTAATTAACGGTAAATAGTACTGGAAGTATTAATGAAACGGGTTCGATATTCTAAATTGTGGCGCACAATTAATAAATCAAAATGTGATTTAAAACGTCATTTTATTTATTGTATAAAATGTAAAAAGAGACAGTATTATATATCACTTCACCTTGCAGTATACATTTCATGTCAGTTGTCAAGCTTAATAATCATTGAATAATTTTGATAATACATTTATTATAATTTGGTATTCTGTATCATATTTTATCATAACTTCATAAGATTACGTGGGAACAAATACAACACCATTAAATTTGAATATCAACTAGGAATATGAAAGGAAACCTACTACGTAAGCAGGATTATCTTTCCTCTCACGATATATTTGTACAGAAGTGGAACGGACTAATCTACTCTCTAAGCCCTCAGGAAAATTTGTGCTCTACTAATGTCTCCCAGCCAGACCATTTTACTAAGACCGCAATCAAGAAACCTCTGCAGCCACGTGGAAGAGAAGAGCTACAGTTAAAATTCAGTTGTGATCACTTAACGAACTTTGTTAATGCTTAAGTGGTGCCAGGATTGCAGCCCCGAAAACAAATGACTGCCAAAGTGGCAACGGTTGACTACACGCATGTGAAGATGATAAAATGATCATATGTGGGTCATTTGCAGAATTTGTATAACAAATGATGTCCATCAATTCTTACCCTTCCCATTATTGCATTTATAACGATAGAGTTATAAATTCCTAACAGTGAGTAGTTTCAATATTAATGTAGTAAACGTCACAAGAATTATTTCCTTCATGTGAAATATTTCACGAGAATAAAATAAAATTCTCATAGTAACAGCTAAAATGCCGTGTCCATACTAGTTAAGTTTTTGAAATAGAGCATGATTATGTCCAGATAAAGGTTTGTTTAATAATGTAATTGAGAAAAAAATTAAAGAAACATTTGGTATTATCAAAACTTCTTCATTTATGTCTGAGTTTATATTATTTCCTTAAATATGATTGCATAATTACTCTAGTCCAGTAAGTCAGTGAGATCTGTTACACCATTCTGTTCCTATGGATACACAGTTGAAAACGTAATCCCACAGATGTCAGCACAAGCCAAGATGATGCACAAAGACACATTTTAATTGTACTGCTATGTTAACTCATTTTGATTTGGCGAGTTTGTGTGTCAAACTCTTGCTTTGTGTTTTAGTCTAAGCGTGCATTTTTACTCTGTCAGATCTGTTTGTGTTGTCTTTTCCACAAATAACAACATAATATAAAGTCAAGATCATGAGGACATAACAGTACACGTGTCTAGTAGTTAAGTTGCTATTTTGAAGATTTTTAAGCAAAAAAATTTTAGGTTCGCACATGCTTGTTTGCTTTGTCAAGTCTGTTACCTGTCAGATCTGTTACTCCATGTCATGTCTGTTACAGCATTCAAAACAGTGCTGTAAAGCAAGGTGAGTGTACAGTGGCTGATTACTATGGCAGAGACATTGCACTATATTAATACATGCAGAATATGCACTAAATAGTACTTTAATTTTGACGTTATCAATTCGTCCATTTGTTTACAATTTTTGCAAATGAACCACCTACAAACAGAAACAAACAGCAAACTTGGCTTTTTATGTGTATTTAAAGGCATGTGTGTGTGCACTTCCCTCAGATATACAAAAGGCAGAAAGCTATACTCCGATGCTCTCAACGTTGGCGCCAGAAGAAGGTAATGTCAGCAACATGTTCCGGCCGCCTTTTACTACGGGAAAATATTCAGTAGCCAGGTTATGGAAGGATGGAGAGCGAATTCTTTCTTAAAAGTATAAAAAATTCCGCTTTCATCTAGACAAGAAGCCGGGCTCTTCCAGTTCCTGGATTGTTTCTGTATCGAATGATCCATCTCAGCTCCATTTTTATGTATACAGGATGTTAATTACGTATGGAATATTATTTCTAACTTTTCGCATACGAGGGTTGTTTGAAAAGTTCATAGCGTGATATAGAAATTTTTATTTCTCAACATAATCTCTATTAACATACCAAATTTGTCCCCGATTAAAATATACGGCACCGAAATTCCGTTCAGTGAATCAGTAAAGAATCTAGGTATTTATATGGATAAAAGTTTAAATTAGAACATTCAAGTTGCAGAAACTTGCAAAAAAGTATTCTCATTAATCCACTCGTTTAGGAGATTGAAGAATTTTCTACCCTTTTCCATGAAAAAAATGTTAGTGCAAACACTCGTGATGCCCCACTTCGATTACTGTGATATTCTGTTTACTGACATAAGCGTTACTTCGGCGCAGAGACTGCAATGTGTTCATAATATGTGCGTCCGTTTCGTCTGCAATATTCGCCGGGCTGATCACGTAACACCATCCCTCGAAATGTTGTCCTGGCTCCGTCTAGAAGATCGTAGGAAAATCCACTGTCTTTCCCTCCTCTTTCACATATTGCATTTCTCCACTCCTGTCTATCTTGCGCCTCGTTTTCAAAATTTATCCACCCATCATAACCTAGACACACGATCACAACACTCCACGATATTATCCATTCCCTCCCACCAAACATCCTCATATTCATCTTCTTTCACTGTGGCTGTTCCTCGGCTTTGGAATTCCCTACCGAGTAATGTCAGGGAGTGTCAGACATCAAACCAATTTAAGAATAAACTAACGAAATATTTTTCTAACAATTCTTGTTAACAATAATAGCTGTTTCAGGTTTATGAATGTTTAATGGTTATATATATATATATATATATATATATATATATATCACAGAGTAAATATTTAAATTATCTCATTATTATTATTATTATTATTATTATTATTATTATTATTATCATCACTATTTCTTACCAATGTTTATTATTGTCACACTAACATTACTTATCCAACTTTCATTATTTACTTTCATGTTGATTTACGGTCTAGATATTAATGTGATAACTATGTAGTTACATAGTTACAAAGTTATTGGTAACAATTGGTTACATAGTTATTACATTGGTTATGTTATCAATAAGGGTGACATTTAAAGAAAATCTGCAAGGGAACAGTCACTGATACGAGACAAATGTTTACGTATCTGTTTGTAAAAACAAATGGAGATTTCAAATATGTAAAACTTAATATAGGATACCGTTTAAAAAAGGAGTATTTTTGCCACACACTGTGTACCTGAACCAACATTTTTGTAAGAACGCTGTCATAACATTGAGTTATTTGCAACGAATTGTGTACGTAATATTTTTATTCGCGAAATGAGTACACATGTAAAGCTATTAGCAATATTCCACGTATAATATCTGTCAAAATGGATTTTTATATATTCTGAAAGCGGAAACAATCCTCTACAACCTGGTAAAACGGTTAAAGTCAAATGAGACTCCAGACAGGATTTACAGAGCATTACGAAATGTCCTAAGTACTTTTTGAATCGAGCACACACAGAATAAAGGACTTAGGAATATTTAATACTTTATTCCTTACAAACATCACATGTTTACTTTCCATGCTTGCCTTTTAAAAAGACCTAACTTCTATTTTAGCCATTTTATCACATACTGATGCCCTTTCCTTTTAAAACTTTAAGCACCAGGGTAAACAGTCCTATAATTGTTTAAGACCCATTTTGAATTCCTAATAATTTACATTTCTTATTTATTTTCACATGAAAAAGGTCTTAAGTTTAAATAGTCCCTTCCACTCAGTTTGGGTTCTAGTCTTAAAAGGGCTTAAGTGCGGCTGTTTTTGGAAACAGTCAAGAAAAATGTTAACTGAGCAACATTACCTATTTTAGAAGAAATATAAACAAATAATATCCAGGAAAAACCTCTTAATTAAAAAAAAACTCTAATTGACATAAATTTCAGTCTTTCTACTCCTCTCCTGAAAAGAATAAAATTTACTTAAGACCTTTTTCCTCCCGGCCACAGATATATTAAAGGGGGAATAAGACGAGGAATACAAGTCCCTTTACAAAAAAAAAAAAATACACAAGAAGAATATATATATATATATATATATAAAGTGAATGTGGGTATGTATGTATGTATGTCTTCCATACAAATTTACAATCTTTGACCGATATTTGCCAAAGGTTGCACATTTAACCTTCATAACCAGGATAAAAATACAGGGTACATTAAAATTGGACAAATGACAGATAATTTTCAACCAATTTCAATTACACATGAATAAGATTAATCTAAAAATAAACATGAAATAAGGTTAATCTAAAAATATAACCATTTAGGGTACAGTACTTCTTATTGTCATAAATAGGGCTAGGATTTTGATGACCTATAAATCATGAAAAAATGTCCTAAAAAATGCATTTATGACCTAAAAATTTTTCAAAAATGCCCTTAAAATGCCCTAAAAATGTATCTTTTAGTAGGAAAAGTGGTTTTGTACTACTTAATATTTAGACTAGTAATTAAATTAAATTTTACATAATTTTTACTAAGTAGTACACTTTACTTATTTTATCTGATGTAGTTTCCATGTATGATCGTTCACCTCTGCGTCGGTATGTGGACGTGAGGTCAGGAGTCGGCTGGTCGGTCTTCGCCCTTCATGGGCTGTAGCGCCATGGATTTACTTTACTTTTAGTTTCCGTGTAGTGCACCACAAGGCCACTCTTATCTGGAATTAGCAGGTATAGATGAGTCTATATTGAAGGGGTGGTTGGACTGATCCATTACGTGGGGTGTACTACGTTAAAATGACAATATTTGTGTAGAAAAACGATTAAAATAGTATACAAAATAATGAGTATTAATGGACAAAATGTGTAAAGAAAATATAAAAGGAAATAAACATTATTTTACATTAATAATGGGGATTTATGGCCAACATTAAATGAAAATCCCTAAAAAATGACCGAATAAAACAAAAGATGCTCTTATGAGTTGAAACAGGCAAAAAATGCAAAAAAAAATGCACTAACAAATATGTAATAAAACACTCAGTTTATCACGTAACACATAAATACTAAAGCAGCTAGGTTTCTGGCTTACTAGAAAAAAGATCCAATTTCATCAAAATCCTAGCCCTAGTCATGAAGAAGATGTAAATATGTATTAAAATAGCACGATTACAAAATGTGGTACAAAACTTCGCACAATCGGAAATAAAACTCAGCAGGAAACGCAATTAAAATTTTACAAAGTGCTAGCTGCACCTCTTCCACCATACAGCTGTGAAGACTGCACAGTAATGCGCTCAGACAGACGTAAAATAGAAACAAGTGAAATGAAATTTTTACGCGTCAGTGCCGGTTATAGCCTCTTAGACCACCAAAGAAGCGAAGTTGTAAGAAAAGAGTTGGGAATCTTGAACTTGAATGAGCGAATACAGAAACAGAAATCATACCAAAACAAAGATTTGACTACAATAGGTCTACCAAACACCTATTAATTGCAGTAGTATGTCTATAATAAAAACACTACATATGAATGACAATAACCCTTGAAGTAGGGAAAGGCTTAACAGGCGTAACTCATGCAGCTGAACAAGGAAATGTAAGATATGTTGCAAATTATATACTACATTATTAATATGTACCGAAGTACATATGATATTTCCGTGCAGAAATTCTGCGTCATCATATGATGAAAGATGAGTAGAACAGAAAAAAATTCTCTCCGGAACCGGGATTGGAACCCGGGTTTTCAGCTCTACGTGCTGACGCTGTATCCACTAAGCCACACCGGATTCCCATCCCGATGCCGGATCAAATCCTCTCAGTTTAAGTTCCATCTCTTGGGTTCCCTCTAGTGGCCTATGGATATTGTGCCACTGTCATACATCTATAACGCAGTGCATGAGGGTAGGCCACTAGAGGAAACCCAAGAATTGGAACTTAAACTTTTTAATCAATTGACAGTAAGGGTATATTTACACAAGAAAAGAGACATATTGATGTCCTACTATGTTGTTTTTATTAAGTTTTATGCTCATTAATGTATATTGTATTTTGATTGTAGAGATATATGTACTTATTAGAGATGATATTGCAGCATAAAAAGTTGTATCTGATGATGTCGGCATGACTGACGAAAACGTTAACACAGTATTAAATTATGTAATATAAGGACTTGTACCTTACACATATGATATGATATGATATGATATGATATGATATGATATGATATGATATGATATGATATGATATGATATGATATATGATATGATATATGATATGATATATGATATGATATATGATATGATATATGATATGATATATGATATATGATATATGATATATGATATGATATGATATGATATGATATGATATGATATATGATATGATATATGATATGATATATTTGGTCACAGCACTTCTTTACATATAATGGTGTACCTCACATTTCTGTATCCGGTGCCACCATTAACATATTACAGTAACATATTATTTGCAGTACGCGTCTACACAAATAATCACAATTACACTATGTACCTTTTATATTACTTGTTCAATCTCCCCTTCAGTATTTCTCCTACATTTCATTTGCTATTCTCTATTTGAACATTAATCGTAATATATCTAAAATTATATACGTCTTTCAAACCCCCTTTTTCCTCTAACACTATTCACTAAAATTTCAATTTCACTTATTCTCTATAAATTATCATATTGAATTATTTGCCCTATTTGTTCTTTGACCTTTTCTCCTATCTTTCTCTTATATTCATTTACTGTTCCAACGTTCAAATGTTAGTACTAATTTTATGCTGTCACTTGTTCATTTCTCTTAACCCTTTTTCACTATTTTCACTCATTTCTATTTGCGCTCACTTTCACTTTCACACTATTCTTCTTACACCTAATCCATTGTCACTATTCTTAGTTCCTATAAATACTTATATTCTATTCTACACATCTGCTTATACACTTTCTCTCTCCCCATACTTCTCGATCTTTTCCAGTTTCACTTGCAGTTTTTGACCACATCCCCTCATTTTTAATCATATCTCATACCTCTGCTACATCCTCAGCTGTCGCAGGTTCTGACCTTTCTTTACTGTTCGTCTCTGCCTAATTTCTATCTCTGTCTTTCTTTCTATTTATTTCTTCTTCTATTCCTCTTATTTCCCCCTCCCCGCTTTCACTTCACATCCTAGATTTCCACTTACACTCGCACCCTTAATCTTTTCACTACTTTCTTCTCTATCACTTTCTGACTTTTGATATCTCTTTTTATCCCCACTCGTCTTTTTTCTCACGCCCGTGTTGTTTGTTCCGTTATTGTCAGCATTCCTTCTGTAGTGCGCTAACCTTACCGCCATCGTATGGCGACTAGGAATCCGCTTAAACTGCATGATCACGTTACACTTATCTTCTCCTTGTTGTGTCATCACCTTTACACTTCCTCGTACGTCAGTATGTGGGTTCCTGAACTCCTTACTATTCGCTCCTGTTGCCATGTGTTGATCTGCGACAATCACTTGTTCCGTCCTTGAAGTTGGGATGATTTTCTTCCTCCATTCCTGCTCCTTCCCTCCGCTTATGTAGCTAACATCGACTCTCTGTTGCCTTCTCGTTGATTCCCTCTGCAAAGTTGAAATATGTCCACTGTCCTCTTTCGTTCTTCTCATTAGTCCAAATTCTGGATGATCTTCATTCCTCAGGCAAAACTCCAGATCATACCATTTTCCGTTCACTTTCAGTTTATCTTCGTACATTTTAGCAAAGTGACCCTTCGCCCTCGCTGCTTTCATATAAGGTAGTAGTCGTTTACTTCTATTTCTTACTTCAAATGACATATCTGTTTCCACTCTCACTCCTGAACCCCAGAGCCGTCCTAGATTGTTCAGAATAACTTCCCTTACTTTTGTATTCTTAAAGCTCAAGAAGATAGGCCTTTTATTTCCTTTCCCTAATCTGTATGTATGGTCGACATGTTCTTCTCTCAACTCTATATTAAAGATCGCTTCACATAAATCTCTCACTTTCTCAAAGGTATCCATCTCTTTTTCCCGGCCCCTTTCTTCGACCCCGAAAATTATGAAGTTATTTTTTCTCAACTTGAGATCGTAGTCACTCATCTTCTTCTTTAATTTGTTATTCTCTGCTATCAACTCTTCTAGGTCTTTTCACAGATGTTTTCTACTTTTAGTCTTAAGTTTTCTAAACCCTGGTTCATTTCTTCTTCTACTTGATTCAAGCCTGCATTATTATTCCTTTCCTCTCTACTTAATTCACTTACTTTATCATTTCCTGATGTCTCTTTCTGTAATCACTGTTCCATCTTCTCTTACTGTATTCTTCGCTTCTTCCTCAGGCCAATAGCCTTTATACTGTGTAAGCGAGTTGTGCACACGCGACTGCTCTCTCTGGCTTTCTGCTGTAAACTACCTTACACATATAGAAAGTAAAGTCATTGACCGAAAATAAATATTTCGTATTATATTAAACTGAGAGGATTCGATCCGGCATCGGGATGGGAATCCGGTGTGACTTAGTGGATAGAGCGTCAGCACGTAGAGCTGAAAACCCGGGTTCAAATCCCGGTGCCGGAAAGAATTTTTCTCTGTTCCACTCATCTCTCATCAAATTATGTACTGTTCTCCTCTTTTTAATTTAATTTCAGACTTTAGTACAGACTCTGAAACAAAATTTGGGCGCCATATGCATTTTCTAAATTCCTGTTACAACATACTGCGCATGCTAAGTGCTTAACAAAATTTGGCCCACCTGGATTTTGTTTCTGAGTCTGTACATATTTTCAATATGTACATAAACTTACACTGTTAATTCCTTTATTCGTCACGTACTTTGAAATATCGCTTAGCTTCAGTGAAATATATTATATCATCATCAGTATCATATTATTATGATGTACCGAATTACATATGATATTTCCATGTAGGAATTCTGTGTTACCATATGATGGAGGATGGATAGAACAGAGAAAAATTCTCTCCGGCACCGGGACTCAAAACCGAGTTTTCAGCTCTAGGTGCTGACGCTTTCCAGAGGGGATTCGATCCGGCATCAGGCATTCTACTAAACCAGTGATGTCAAAGCAAATTCATTTTTCTGACCTTCACGTCGTGCGCGGGCATCAAGCGCTAGGTATGCTAGGAGGAATAAGCAGCCTGTTGGATTAAGAAAACATTGGTGCACAAACTTCAAACGGAACGTGAAATTTTATGTCGTTATTTTTATATGGCTTCATTCTGTTTGATATTATCTACATTGTCTGTAAAACGAAAGTACTAACACCTATTTCTTAGCCTAATATTGCAGTTGTGTTTTAAACGTTAATAACATAATAAAGAGTAAAGAAGGAATATTCACACAAATTCTACAACAACTACGGTACAACTATACTGTACTAAGTGAACTAAACACATCATTCATAAAGGAAGTGTTATCCCAAAGAAAGACACTGAATATGACATGATAAGTTGAAATTGATATTCATGGTATCTTTAGCCTTATAAAAGTAATCAAAACAATATTATAGTACAAAGCAAAGTTGCCTAGGTATATGTTTTAACTGTAACTAACATTACACAATAAAACTCTTATCGCATTATGCTTTTAGGTGATATTGGTGCGCAACTTTCTGTTATCAGAATATTAAATTATCTCGAAATCTGCTGAAGCTATAGAGCTGACGTTTTACCAACATATATGCACATATCTTTTGTTTGTGATGTAACAGTATTTGCTTTGTTAATTCATTTCCTTACAAACATTATCCATGCGAACATTTTCAAACATTTTAATACACTATCTTCAGTAATACGTATTTACGATATATAAGATTTACGAAAACATTGTTTCAGTACCTGTAAGGCTACTAAACAAACATATATGAAAATTTCACTTTTCTGTAAAAAGTTGAGAAAACATTCCTTTTGAATAAAAAAGCAAATTTGTGAAAAATGAGCATTAAAATTAAAACTTACATTCTTATAATGCACTTATACTTCTCAGACAAAGTTAAAAATCAACATGGATAGAGTTTTTATAAGTTCTCTTCCCTTTATCCATTGAATCAGTGCTGGCCATCCCTGAATATAGATCAACCAAGCGGCATATACTACCTCTTTCGTCTGTCTCTTTCCTTTCCGCTGTAAAGCGCTCAGGCTCTCCTGGGCTCTAAAGCGCGCGCTTGCTCCTATGGGCATCAGTTGACATCACTGTACTAAACAAAACCACTGAATTCTTGCAGAATTTGGCAAGGATCAAATAAACTCGATTTACAAATCGTGATAAAATGTGAAAACCGAATAATAATGTTCGTAAGGAGATCTGAGCATGAGCCGCAGATTTTTACCTCACTGACCGCCCATTATATGCTGTCGTGCAACTTTTTCCAAGGGCCAGAAACGACAGTCTCCGTTGTTTATAACACCACGCTGCTGATCAACTGTT
Organism: Periplaneta americana; assembly: GCF_040183065.1. Lineage (NCBI taxonomy): Eukaryota > Metazoa > Arthropoda > Insecta > Blattodea > Blattidae > Periplaneta > Periplaneta americana. Next base: position 117,116,541 of record NC_091132.1, on the reverse strand, counting down.
GTATTATTATAGGTATCGCAAGCAGCGAATACCGACGGAAGGAATGCGAATGAAACAATGCGATAAAGAAGAGCAGGCGACAGGAAAGGTCACGAGATAGCTTGAATGATATTCAAGAGTACAGTCGGAAGAGAAAAGACATCGATAGAATCAGTCTTACGTTGTGATAGTTACATTACGACTTTAGTTTGTTCCATTGCATGTGAATGGGTGTCTTGTATCGCACGGTATTATTATTTCATTCGTAGACATATATTGCGCGTTTAATTAGCTTCGAATTTTTCTCTTGCTACGTTCTTTATTTCCAAAGCGATGTCCTCATTTGTTCATCTTCTTGGAAGAGACAGTACTTCCATTGGCCCGCATCTCTCGCTCCCTCGGCGTGCTTACATACACACGTCAAAACAGAGAGCAACGCCACCATTGCTTGCGCGAGCTATACCATTCTCACGTAGCAGTAGTAGTAGTAGTAGTAGTAGTAGTAGTAGTAGTAGTAGTAGTAGTAGTAGTAGTAGTAGTAGAAAGATTTTTTTGTTATGAATAGTGAAGAATATGATCAGAATGCCTGTTGTGTCGTCAGCATGCAATAATGTAGATTTTTGTGGTAAAGAGTGAATCGAAAGCATGAGAAATGACTGGTATGAGCACGTTCGAAGAATGCCTACAGACAGAATCCCCCAACAGTTACTACAATACAAACCAAGAGGACGTAGAAGTGTTGGACGCCCAATCACTAGATGGGAGGACTCGTTAAATTTCGCTTGATGTGAAAACAGGTCAAAAGGCCTAATTTCATGACGCAGAAGAAGAAGAAGAGTGAAAAAGTCATGGGATATCTAACCATGTGATCAGGATAATAATAACCTGCTTAAGAAACTGTTTTGTTGTCAGCTAGCAGGGATAAGATAATCATGCATGGAGCAGTAGTAGTAATAATAATAATAATAATAATAATAATAATAATAATAATAATAATAATAATAATAATTCATTTTAGCTGGCAGAGTTAAGGCCGTAAGGCCTTCTCTTCCACTCAACCAGCAAAATTATACATACATATGTATGAACTTACAAAGAATTCAGCAATTTGATTTAGATAAGAGTTACATGTATACAAGAGTTATTTAGAATTAAACAACAAAATACATTGAACTATTAATTAAACACTGAAATACGAACTATGTAGCAGAATTAAGCTAAAATACATAGAATGTTAATATATTTCAAATAATGTTATATAATAGAAAGAGATTATTATGAGACAATTATGAAAATACAGCACTATCAGGATGCATGTCTAAAGGAATAAGTAACAATGTAGTCAGTGATAGTTTAAGTCAGTATGATTGGAGTGAAATGCTAAGAAGGTTATCTTTTAAGCTGTTTTTAAATGTGTTTATTGTCTTGAAGCCCCTAATACTTTGTGACAGGGAATTCCATTGTCGCGAGGTGGATACTGTAAAAGATGATGAATAACGGGATGTTCTATGAAGAGGTATAGGGGAAACCCGGGCAAAGCGGATAAGCTAAGAATAAACAATGCCTCGGGCTATATTTTGGTGATCCCGAAACAAAAAACCTCATGACTTTGGTTGTGACACATGTTGTCCATATATCTACAAAACAGCAATTTGTTTCTCGTACCTACGGACAGTGATATGATTTGAGAAAGAAAATATAGTTAACTATTCGCTTTTGCCGGATACACGGGCAAAGAGAATAATTAACCCGGGCAAAGTGAATATCCCTATAACATTTTCACCTTTCTATTTACTTTCTATTCACTGATAATAAAATTAAATCAACACATATACACGATTTTAATGAGTCATATGAGACGATAAGGAATGCTATTACAGCCCTTTACAGTACGCTAGATTAGTACAAAATACAAATTTGAACAAGTCGACGTTTCACTGGCACTGAAGACTTGGATTTCTTCTGCTTTTCCTCCTGCCCATAAGTTACTTCTCTTTCAATCGGTATAGATGTAAGCGCTTCAGAGCACTGACATTTTCTTCATTTAACTAGTATCTTTCGAGCATCCACTTTTGGCACTGGTCTAAATCAAAAGAACTGACTTGGGTTCTCCTGCTGACGATGTTGAGGGTTTTGGTGCGACTGGAACTGAAAATCTGAGTGTAATTGATGTATTGAATATTTCTTCAATCTCTGAAGATGCCGACATCAAAGAGGTGGTTGATTCTGAGTGAGCATTAACTGTTTCTTCAGCCACTGAAGAAGCTGGCACCGCAGAATTTGTTAAATCTGAGTCAGCTGTCGTTTCGCTGATTTCTGTCTCAAGTGGGCGATCTGTAAGTTCATCTGGAGGAAAATCTTCATCAACAAACACATTATGGTTGTATGGCCAGATAGCAGAACTACTGATTGGAAGATTTTATTTCTTCAAGTGCTTTCTTCATGGCTTCTTCAGACCATTTGGCTTGCTCCGTCTTCCTCGTGAAAAATTAAACCATCTGAAAATACATTTGGACCTTTTTAAGTAAAAATTAAGATCAGTGTTGCTGATTTATAATTTAATTAGTGTGACTTAATGCCTCCACTATGTAAAATGATCTAACACGCTTTATTGCAATAGACAAATGCATAAAAAAATACAGCTGACACTTATATAGTCAAAAAAGGTGGCAGGGCAAAGCGGATAAGTTATCCACTTTGCCCGCAGACGCCACTTCGCTTTTCATTTAACGTTATACAAATATAAACATGAATAATCTTCTTCATAAGCACGGCACTATAGAAGTAACAGTATCGCCTATATATTACTATCACATAACAAAGAGTTTCTGCAGTACTGTATGTTGTACATATATTTCTCTTAACTTGAAATATTTTAAGAAAACAGTCAATTTTCTTCAAACACACGCTGAATTCCTTACTCACTAGCTAGAATGACGACAAGTCAGTTCCAGCAGCAAAATCTGGTTGGGATTCTTCCCCGACATAGCAGAAAGCGCTACCTATTGGCGTTTCTAAGAAATAGACATTATTCTCTTTGCCCGGGTTATTCGTTTTGCCCGGGTCTCCCCTACTTAACGCGCCACAGATAAGTGATGTGGTATTTACGTCGTGGTTAGAGAATAGATAAGAGAAACGAGGCGAAAGGTAATGGTAAGATGATGAGGATATCATCTTACTTAAAAACTGTTGTGTCGTCAGCATGGATACGATAATTATGTAGCAGTAACAGTAGCAGAAGCATTGTTATCAGTAGCAGCAGTAATTGTAGTAAAGGCCCATTCACAATGAAAATTAAACATAACCGTAACATAAACACAGAAGTTTGCGGACAGGTTATCAAATGGGATCATTCACAATGATTCACATAAACATTTGACATAAACATTACCGTAAGACGTTAACATGAAAGTTTGCAAACTCCAAACTTTCATGCTTATGTTTACTAGATTTGTAAACAGTACACAATCGTGGAGCGCTGATGTATAGCGTACGACAGAATATGAGGAAATGGCGTCGTTGTTACGTTTCCATGGTTACCAAGTATGTTTATGTTCCCATCGTTAATGTTCTTGAGTTTACCGTAACGTTTACATTTTTAAGTTAACGCTTACGTTATGTTTAATTTTCACTGTGAATGAGCCATAAGACTTTTTATGCTGGAGTAAATAACCAGGACGATTTCTAATCATGTGATCACCAACAACACAAAACAAAAACAAAATGGGAGTCATCTAGGCTCTATGAAACGAGGATAAATCTCATGCCCAGAATGCGACCTCGAGCAGCTAGATTTGTAGCCGGGCCACTAATACTTAAGCTTTAGCGAGGTACATCAACCATGTTCAGAGATGACCAACTCTAAACGTATTACGTGATACGAAGAAAGAGATGTTTAGGTTATAGCGAATTGAACTACGAAATGGTCCGAATGTGCAGCAGGGGGTCAGTAAAGGAATACTTTGCCATTTCCGCGCCATCAAGAGAGCAACTTCGTGCCTAGCCCGTCTTGCGGTCAGCCATTATGACGGAGGATAATGTAGGTCAATGTTTTCCTTCCCCGGATATTCCAGGGCCGGGCAGGTCCTCCATCCTCCAACCCTCATGGGAAGTTCGAGCGAGAACAAAGGAAAGGGATAATGCGTCGTCGGACTGGAATAAAGCCATACGAACTGCATGCCATAGCAACCTTAAGCAGATAAACCCAAATCCATGCACATTCGTTTTGCAGAATCCCTCTTGTCCCATCCTCCACATCGCTCGTTCAGGTTATTCCTTTCTGAAACCTAGAGGGAATCCAGGTGCGGCTCTTCTCAATACCCGATCCTTCTCTCTATATATTTCAAACATCGCTGTCTATTCACGATAGTCTGTCCTATGCTCCTCTACACAAAGCTTAACAGCGATGATGTGAGCACCGAAAAGGCTCGTTGTATACTCGCTTACATAAACACTTCATACAGCAATAATAAACATATCTTACATAGTAAATATTAGGTACTTTTTAACTTCAAGCCAAATAAATTATAAAACTATGTTGAAAAAAGAACAGAAGCCAGAATAAAATATTAAAACTCCATCAGTTTTCACACGGCGCAGTATTTCGAAATTCCGATACTTCTCGGCACGTTTCAGGCCTACAATTACTACACGTAATGTATCTGTAAACCCTAAAATTACTACACGCAATGTATCCGTAAACCCTAAAATTACTACACGCAATGTATCTGTAAACCCTAAAATTACTACACGCAATGTATCCGTAAACCCTAAAATTACTACACGCAATGTATCTGTAAACCCTAAAATTACTACACGCAATGTATCCGTAAACCCTAAAATTACTACACGCAATGTATCTGTAAACCCTAAAATTACTACACTTAATGTATCTGTAAACCCTAAAATTACTACACGCAATGTATCTGTAAACCCTAAAATTACTACACACAATGTATCTGTAAACCCTAAAATTACTACACGTAATGTATCTGTAACCCTAAAATTACTACACGCAACGTATCTGTAAACTCTAAAATTATTACATGCAATATATCTGTAAACCCTAAAATTACTACATGCAATGTATCTGTAAACCCTAAAATTACTACATGCAATGTATCTGTAAACCCTAAAATTACTACACGTAATGTATCTGTAAACCCAAAATTACTACACATAATGTATCTGTAAATCGTAAATTACTACACGTAATGTATCTGTAAACCCTAAAATTACTACACGCAATGTATCTGTAAACCCTAAAATTACTACACGCAATATATCTGTAAACCATAGAATATCGATCTGACGAACTTTTGAAATGTAGTATTTTCTTTTAACATTGACTGATCAATATTTAATGATTTTAAATAGATGTTAAACTCACATCACTTACTTGAGTAATGATCAGGCCATTTTAGTGAGTATGAAAGCCATCTCCAGTGAGGACTTAATAAACGTGAGAATGCAAATTTATATGAACCCAGCAAACGGAGTAACTGTAAACATTTCAAAACAAACTTCTTCAGTGTATAATAAGAATTTAAACAGAATTTTAATTTCGAGTCCACCGGAATGAGCATGTTAAAAATGAGTGAAAGATTTACTCATATTATGACATAAATTGGTCAGGATATCGAAAGAAGTTTCATAAAAATCTCTCATTATTTATTGGATAAGCAAACAGTAATTTTTTCTCTAAAAATTCATGAAAATTTTATGAACAGTTCATAAAATTTACCAGAATAGCCTTAAGGCCCATTCACAATGAAAATTAAACATAACCGTAACATAAATACACACGTTTGCGGCCTGGTTACCAAATGGGATCATTCACAATGATTTACATAAACACTGGCATTAACATTACCGTAAGACGTTAACATGAAAGTTTGCAAACTACAAACTTTCATGCTTATGCTTACGTGATTTGGAAACAGAACACAACCGTGGAGCGCTGAAGTATACAACAGAATATGAGGAAATGGCGTCGTTGTTATGTTTCCATGGCTACCAAGTATGTTTGCTGTTACGTTTATGTTCCCATCGTGAATGATGGTATGACTTCTTGATTTTACCGTAACGTTTACATTCTTAAGTTAACGCCTACGTTATGTTTCATTTTCATTGTGAATGAGCCTCTAGAAGTGTAACTTTCAATTCAAGATAAAATTGAATAGGCATAGGGAACTCAAAAGACCGATATAGCATTTAAAATGAAACTAACTGTACTTTTCTACAAATATTAAATCATGAAAGTGGCCTTCCCAACTACAATCAGAGTAAACGCAATTCATCACCTTTTCTTATTCATTGTTTCATAATAGATTTGTGTTTTATTGCTGTCTGAACTGATAAGATTATCTTTTCCAAGTACACACTTAAGTTAAGAATCTTACAAAAAAATTCTCTCCAGTTTGTGTTGAATTTTATTTCAAAACTTCATAATAGATCTGACATTTTTTTGTATATGTGATCAGTAAACTTGGAGAATGTAAGAACATATTCAATATGTGCTTCACTAACATCCAATATCATCTGCAACTGATTAATAAATTCGGAATTGCAATCTTAAATTTCTCGATGCTTTGTAGGTAAAACCTGTACGCCTACCGGTATCTCATACATACATACATACATACATACATACATACATACATACATACATACATAAATAACATTACATTATATACATTACATACGTAACCAGCTGACTGCTGGCATCACGTTCACATGCCTAAGCAGAGGTGAACGATCATCCAACCAGAATGGAGGTATCGTGTGGTTAGCACGTTGATCCCCCCAGCCGTTATAGCTGACTTTCGCTACCGGATTTCGCCACCTATCGTAGCTGCCCAAGTGCATCACGATGCTGGGTGGGCACCGGTCCCACACACTGGCCAAACTTTCATGAGAAAGCCCTATCAGTACTCGAACCAGCGCGCAGTGCCGTAAACCAACAAATAACTTTCTGATCTCAGGTATGTGTCAATTTCACAAAATTTGAATTTTGCATTATTACAAACCATTCTGCTATCAAAAAAATCTGAAAGTTAGAATAATTGATAAAATAGTTACATTACCGGTCGTTCTGTATGGTTATGAAACTTGGACTCTCACTTTGAGAGAGGAACAAAGATTAAGGGTGTTTGAGAATAAGGTTCTTAGGAAAATATCTGGGTCTAAGAGGGATGAAGTTACAGGAGAATGGAGAAAGTTACACAACGCAAAACTGCATGCATTGTATTCTTCACCTGGCATAATTAGGAACATTAAATCCAGACGTTTGAGATGGCAGGGCATGTAGCACGTATGGACGAACCCAGCAAAACATATATACAATGTTAGTTGGGAGACCGGAGGGAAAAATACCTTTGGGGAGGCCGAGACGTGGATGGGAGGATAATATTAAAATGGATTTGAGGGAAGTGGGATATGATGACAGAGACTGGATTAATCTTGCACAGGATAGGGACCGATGGCGGGCTTATGTGAGGGCGGAAATGAACCTGCGGGTTCCTTTAAAGCCATTTATAACTTTGTAAGTCCGATACATTTAAAAACAAGAATATAGAAATCATTGTACAGAGACATCATTTTATTTTTACTTCAATTTTTATCCTACCTGAGTTTTTTAATATACTTCACTCCCACCCTTTCTACTAATGAAGTTCAACCGTCCTCCACACAGATCCAAGACCGCATATACAGTCATAGTAGCCTTAAGCTCATAGTAAACAGTACGTTCCAAAAATATGTTCGCGTTTTCCAGTGACGAAAGAGCTTTCAATATTGCATCATTTTCCATTTGCTTACGTCGCATCCCTGTTTCCCCCACCTGCTTCTATTCGCCTCTCTGTAAATGCTAGTGGCTGGGCTGTCTTAGCTCTTTTCTGGGAACATTAATTTCTGTTAGGAATTGGACGTCTACGTATATTATACCCATACAATAGTTTATATATATGTTTCTAAATTATAGACATCAGCTCAAAGAATTTGAGTGACCACAAGGGTCCTGAATAAAATAAACATGTACAATATAATGTGATGTGACACATTAAAGAAAAAAGAGAGTTAATTGTTGAAGGCAAATATAAGTGGATTAATTGAAATAGAGATGATGATGTAATATTTGAAGAGAATCCTTGATAATATTTATAAGGACGGATATTACATAATCAAAAGGAATGTGAAGTTCCTTAAGATAATTACATGTAAATTTGGAAATAGAACCTCTACTGCCAAACAGCAAACCAATGACAGACCATTGTTTATGAGGCACGTTGTACTTAAATAATAGGACCTCGTTAAGTAATTAACTGCCACGTGATTTCCTCCCTTTCTACGACGCTATGACGTAACCACTTGGACGGACAGTTGATAGCATGTCTGAGTAATTTTATCTTTTCGGATCGGGCAGAAGTGAAGACTGAATTTACAGTACGTAAGGTCTCTTTTAAAGAGTAGGTACAGAATTATTTCAACATGAGTTACTGATACGAAGTACGAACCTGGTAACTGGAATTACGTGCAATAGTCTATAGTGCGATAATATGCACAAAAGAACTGAAGTCTGTATCGAAATGAACGGCCATCATTTTCAAAAATGTGTTTAAATATCCATATTATGATTATTTTTCAATATTAACTTCATTCTCTATATTGTACGCTAATGTGTTGTAGGCAGTATATTATACACTGCATAATGAATACGTCCACATGGACAGCTCAGTTCGTGAGTAAAAACACTCATTGTTAATACTGTACTGTATTTTGATTAAACAAAAATCTAATGAAAATTATCAAACTCAAAATCGCGATATTTCCTAGTTTATGTAAATGGATGAACTACTTTTCTTCCCTCCTATACCTACTAAAGTGATTTGTTTGTATATTACGCCAGTATCATCGAACTCCAGTCGTGGAAGGGGGGAGCAAACGGTGTTTCCGGTTCTTAATCGTTGATCCAAAGGTATAGCCAGGTTAATATTAGAAATGTTAGTAAAAATAAAATGATGTCTCTGTATATCAAGATTTAGTTCTCACGCTGGCTACATATTGTGATAAAGGGAAGTAAACAACATGTCCTATTTCTTCATTCATGCATGCACACATTCAAGACAATTATTTCGATGGACTCTTTGCTTCCTTGCCTTTCCTCGCCTTTATATTAATGTCAGGAAGTGAAAACTACGGTCAGCAATATTAAGCTTTTATTTCGCATTTCCCTGGAAAGGAGTTAATATTTATCGTGACGCGAGGCTGTTCTTACCTGGCAAACACCGCAATTCTCTTCGTCGTGGCACAGTAATGGACTTTCGCGACGACAGATTGCGTTTTAATAATTCACACCTGGCAGGCAATGCAGAACAGAGTCGTCGAGATTAACGGGCTTATAATGCCCTTCTGAATATGTGTCAACCATCACTACATTTAGAATGCCAGGCGGTGTGAAGTTCAGAGACTAGAGAAATAAATCGCGCGGAACGTAACACAGACAGTACTTTACTGCAGTTAGGTGGCTTCTAGTGCAACAAGAGAGGATTCGATTCCCGACAGAGATGTTGAGATTAATAGCCTCTGTCTTATGTAAAGTTTAACCGGTGAACATAGCTATATCTTGTTATCTCAGTCTCCAATTAGTTACACTACCTGTAAATAGCCAGTATGTATTAACAATTTTGAAAGTACATACGTTAACGACATGTATGTAATAATAATAATAATAATAATAATAATAATAATAATAATAATAATAATAATAATAATAATAATAATTAATAATAATATTAAATAATAATAATAATAAATAATAATAATAATAATAATAATAATAAACTGCATGCGGATAGTATCATACAAGTACCAATACTACAAGAACTCATCATTGTTGAATAAAACCTATGATTTCCCAATTTGCAGGTGGTTAATAACGGGAAGGAAATGTACTTAAGTTACTTACTTACTGGCTTTTAAGGAACCCGGAGGTTCATTGCCGCTCTCACATAAGCCCGCTATCGGTCCCTATCCTGAGCAAGATTAATCCAGTCCCTATCATCATATCCCACCTCCCTCAAATCCATTTTAATATTATCTTCCCATCTACGTCTCGGCCTCCCCAAAGGTCTTTTTCCCTCCGGCCTCCCAACTAACACTCTATATGCATTTCTGGATTCGCCCATACGTGTTACATGCCCTGCCCATCTCAAACGTCTGGATTTAATGTTCCTAATTATGTCAGGTGAAGAATACAAAGCGTGCAGTTTTGCGTTGTGTACTTGTGTAAATGTACTTACTCTTCTGAAATCTTTTACTTGCAACTCAATACATGAAAATACAATAATTCTAAAATTATGGACATTGGAGGAATAGGTAAATTAAGAGATCTAGGATTAGTTACCCATTCAAAAGGTTCAAGTGCATGTACACAGAGAAAGAAAGGTAGTGGCCTAGTTATCTAAAAATTCTGAGAAACAGGAAAGAATAAAGTGAAATTGTAACAAGTGTTGTTATGATTCTGAATTGAATAAAGAAAAGGATACATTTGAGGAAAAAAAAGTGTTTTCTGTGATTATCAAGCCTTCAAAAAAATTCAAACCATTCAAATTTAAACAACATAGGAAATATACGTATATAGATGGTTTCTATCTTGAGCTGTGTGAAACTAAGTCCCACTTAACCCAACCTATCTCATCCAATAAAAGTAGTTTCAACCCTTTATTTAACTAAGTTATGCAAACTGCGCGGTGATTTTTAGTTTCACTTGTATTGGAGATAGAGAAATAGTATTTAGCGAGGTGGGTCCGAGGATTTCCAATGGGATTACCAGACATTCGCCCCACAGTTGGGAATTTTTAATCCCAATCAGGACAATTGGCACATTCTGCATTCGAACCGACGCCCAGGGAAACTTCGCTGCACTTGAAATGTTCTTCACTCCTATGGCCTAGTGAAAATCTTATACTGTAGAAAATTTTGAACTATTATCACAGTTTAGTATATACAGTTGCGAAGCTCAATACTTAATAAATATGCACCCATAGGTAGTTGTTAACCACCAGGATCGCTACTATCGCCTCAGTACAGACCCTTTCCCGAGCAGACGACAATGTATGTTCGGGTTTTTTTATTTCAGTATATGAAGCTCAGTGAAATATTATATTATAACTTTATTGCGTATCATTGCTAAGTTTTATTTAGTGTAATGTGTCCATAAGTTTCGTTTACTTCTTGTTGCATAATATGTTGCAGAAATAATTACACAACTGTGTTACTTTCATGTGAAGAGAATTTCACACGTTAACATAATCTATTCGCATCAACATTTTAAGTTTAGAATGGAAGCTATTTTGAGGTTTAATAAAAAATAATTTATATTGTGATTTTAATTTAGCACATCTACCTTCCTTAATTGTAGAAAGAAAAATTTACCATACCACTTCTATGAAATTAGTGTACGTACGATTGTGTTACTTCGTCTCTTAGCCGGTAGATAAATACAATAATTCAGCACGTACTCGATTGTAGTATTAAAATACAGGCAAATTGAATGTGCGGCGTATCATACATGACATTATGCTTAATTATAATGTATAATTGCGAATATAGGAATATAAATAATAACCTATAATTTCCATATGACATAACATAGGCCTACATATATAATGGCAGGGCATTGGAGACTTTGTAAATCTAGTTGCTCTAGTAATAGCGCTGTGAGGTTACCGTATTTCAATATAGTCAAGTGTCCGAAGGCCAATAAGGCAGCACTCATAAAGCGGTGGAACTAGCGCTGAGGTAGTTCCTGCGATTTCGGAAGTGAAAATCGTTGAATTTATGAGAGATTTTTTGTGGAGGTGCAGGTGATCGTATAAGCAAGGCATAATAAAAGCCAAAACTAACCAAACCTAACCTGTCATAGATCTGTATATGCAAGGAACTACCTCTGTGTTATTTTAGCCTACTAACATAGTACATTAATCAGACTTCAGATTGGAGTACCGTAAGAAACGAATAAATACAACTGAAGTAGAGACAAATTGCATTTACAAGTTATCACACGTAACTTTATGCTTAATTATAATGTATAAATGCGAATATTGAAGTATTGGTACAGTAAACATAACCTATAGCTTCATCATATCAAAATATCCGTGCGGTGCAATTGAAAATTATTGAATGGTGCATAAATTAATGTATAAGAATTTCGCAATATTTAATCCAAATAAAGGCAGGTATTACACATACGAGCAACGTAATTTTCACACCAAAAATGTCTGAAGTGCCTCATAATCATTGTTTTAAGTTTATTAATGCAATTACACTACATTTTAGAGAAATATATGTTACTCTTTATGCATTCCAACTAATTTATATGGTTGAAACGCCGCCCTCCGTGATAGGGTTAAGCGAGTCACATGGTTGCCTATATTAAATCACGATGGCAGTGGAACAGTCTACTGTTCCTAGAACTCAAAGCGCTCCAAGCGCGGCTAGCAACTATCGTGAGAAATGCAAAAAATAATGCTAAGCTTCGCAACTGTATATACTAAACTGTGGTATTATGTTATTTATTAACGTGAGAATTTCAACACAGTGAACAAACTTACGTATCAAAAACTTACGTGAAAAACGTGGATGTTCCAACCAATCACGGGGCAAATCTCTCCAGATTTCTGCACTCCTCTGTTTACATCACTAGCTACCACGACTTTCAGTTAAGATGTCGGTGAGTCGCAGGTTACCCATCCTTCCGTTTGCATTTGACTTTCTCCGTGGTGCATTCTGCTCCACCTTTATTCCCACAACGTTAAGAATTCATCCGCACTCAGATGGCTCAGGTTACGGCGTGAGTGAGGACGGAAAGTCTGTTTCGTTGTCTTCGGATTTGTTCCAGATTCCTAACGGAAATAGCACAGATATGTTCCAATTTAAACAACGGTTGTGTTCTAAAAGCATGGACACGTTCGATCGTGTGATTTAATCTATTTTTCCTCTAAAAATAAAGCCAGTATCAAAGATCTACACGATGTATCTTTCACTCAAGGATTAGGCGTAGCCTATTCCAGTATCACTTCCTGCCAATGTTTCCTGGGCGTCCAAAAATCGACAGTCTCTTGGTTTACAGATCAGAAGCAGGCTTGGGATTATTTTATCAATTCGGGCAAAGCTCAGTCTCCTATGTACTGTACTTTAACACAGATTTTATTTCATGGCATTTTCAAATCTTTCTTTATACATCCATTAAACGATCGGTTAATAACATTTGATAGATCAGAATATCTCAAACTTTTTTGAAGTGGGGACCACTTTTTTAAGTCAGAACAGTTCCGTGGACCACCTTACTCTCGTCCCCTTCGAAAGCAAATTTATCATTTTTGTAGTACCGTACCTACTGGCCTTAGCTCTGCCAGATTAAATAAATAAATTATTAATTAATTATTAAATTATTATATTTTAATATCAATATGCTTATTAGAGTTTGGAAAATCTTTAACTTATTAACTAAAAAAAAAAAAATAAATAAATGTTGGTATTCACATTAATGAGATGGATGAGCCTGCCGATTCTTGCACAGTTCTATATTTGGATGTATGCTGTTAAGCTTAAGTCGGAGATCGTCACATACATCGTGTCGATTTCGGTACTTTGTTTTTATTAGAGTTAGTGATGAAAACCCTTTCTCACACAGATACGTAGAAACAAAGTGAATTATAATCTGTAAAGCATCATTGTACAGTTCACAGTATTCTATTTTCACTTGTGATGTGATCCAGAAGTTAACCATACCTTCCGCTTGGAATTTCATTTTAAGTCCGGTCTCATTCAAGAGTTCAATTAACTGTCCTCTTTCCCTCAATGAAAGTTTGTTACTTTCAATATCGCAATGAAAGGGATCACGAACCCATGAAAATACGTCATATTTACTTGGAAAATAAGTTTCAAATTGTGACCTCAGAGTTATATTATTGGTGTACGACGTACAGTACGTGACCATTTCAATGTGCAGACTGGGTGTCGGCAAAACTATTAAGAAAGTCAAAAATAAATAGAAAGGTTCGGCCCTCTGTTATGGATTCGGGTGGTCCCTGGCTGGGTTACAGGAACGGGGCCAGATAAGCAGGGAAAAGATGGCGAAAAACAACACGTTCATAGTGCTTTAAATCCCTCTTTTGTTGTTCAGAGTAGAGTAGGAAGTCAGTAGAAGGACAGGGTAATAAATTTCATAAAATGTCAGTACTGAGAGAAAAAGTGAAAGGCGATTGCCATGTGTCATTTCCAAACTCTTGAGATTTTCAGCTATAAAGTGATACGCAATTCGTTTGAATTTGATTTTTTCTTCTGCCTTTTTTGAAGGACCACAAGGACAGACCTCGAGGACCACAGGTGGTCCGCGGACCATAGTTTGAGAAACGCTGGACTAGATAATAATAATAATAATAATAATAATAATAATAATAATAATAATAATAAAAATAATAATTTTTCCTTATGGTACCAGATTCGTAACGCCGGCGCCGCCGTTCTTTGACTACCAACAGGTCCTCAAAACAACGCACATGAAAAATAGAAGAAACATGTCTTCGTAACAGCCACCAGCTATTATTTGTTTCTACTATGCACTTCCTTCTTAAGGTTTTTCCACAAAGCGAGGCAAGTTCTACGACAGTCATTTCAGGCCGACAAATTGCGGAGGAAGATTGTTATTGAAATTTACAAAGTTAATGTCTTTTTAACAATATACGTATAATCATTTTATTTTCGTTTTCATGTCTCTAGTGACGTGTCATAGTGTCGGTGCCATTAGATCTGTTAATGCTTTCAGTAGAATAAGGGGCATCACTAAATGGTTATATTTTTTTATTGTTGGGCAGAAAAAAAAGCTACAGGTATAAAAGCAGCTACTTGCTTAAGTACTAAGTGGTATCACTGTTTCCCATGATGTTTTATAAAATACTGTGATCTTGTGCCATGTTTACCATGTGAGGAAGGAGCTATTTGTGAAATCTTTTGTTAGTTTTAAGAAAGAATATAACATCTGGAAGGGAATGATTTTAGATGATACTGTTGATGATGACATTAGGGCAATCAGTTTTAATCCAATTCGATCAATGTAGGTCTAATAAGTTATAAAAGAGAACTGTCGAAACTAACGTCTTAATGAATCTCATGTCCCTTTAATTGCGAGTTTCTCTATAACTGATACAGGAAAATACCCATATATTCTTATAAATTAAAATTTGTAGCTGAAGATTTCCTCAAATTTTCTACCATCTCCGCTTTTGTACACTACTACACTTAAATTTTAACAGAATTACGATTTGAGTTCATCCCTTTCTCAATTTCAATGTTTTGAAAACATTTTGTCATATTTAGTTTATTCGTGTGTTAAATATAAAATTATCTTTTAAAATATTGTATGGATTATATTGAAAGAAAAATCCTTTAAGAGCCATGAAAATGCAGCACAGATTTCTTCATGAGAATTATATGCGGTTGAACTCAAACTTGTAACGAGTGCAAATGAATTAAGTTTGTTTTTTACTCATTCAATGTTTGGGAGGAGATAAGTTGAAATTCATATCAATTACTATTCCTTACTAAGGAATATGTAACCTGTACCTGGTTTTGTCATCTAGTCTGCTGTCAAAAAATCTGAAAGTTAGAATTTATAAAACAATTATATTACCGGTTCATTTGTAAGGTTGTGAAACTTCGACTCTCACTGTGAGAGAGGAACAAAGGTTAAGGGTGTTGAGAATAAGGTGCTTAGGATGATATTTGGGGCTGAGAGAGATGAAGTTACAGGAGAATGGAGAAAGTTACATAACGCAGAGCATTTTATTCTTCACCTGACATAATTAGGAACATTAAATCCAGACGTCTGAGATGGGCAGGGCATGTAGCACGTATGGGCGAATCCAGAAATGCATATACAGTGTTAGTTGAGAGGCCGGAAGGAATAAGATTTTTGGTGAGGCCGAGACGTAGATGGGAAGATAATATTAAAATGGATTTGAGGAGAGTGGGATATGATGGTAGGGACTCAGAATATGGACCGATGGTGGGCTTATGTGAGGGCGTCAATGAACTTGCGGGTTCCTTAAAAGCCATAAGTAAGTAAATATTATCATTTTCATTAATAATAGTGTATTCTTGGAACTCTTGAACTAATCTACCATTGGTTAATCGCTTGTCTTGAACATGTAGATATATTAATAAATAAAATAAAATAAATAAATAGTCATTATTATGCTTTGATTTCTTTCTTCGAAAATGTTACATATGCAAGTTATATAATTTTTTAACAAATGAAAATGTACACAATTTTTATAATATTTCCGCGCGAAACATAAAGGGTAGTTTATTTTTAAATATTAATTTTCTTACCAATATTACATATATTATTGCAACTTTAAATGTTAAATGTTATGTTTTATTTAACGACACTCGCAACTGCAGAGGTTATATCAGCGTCGCCGGATGGCCGGAATTTTGTCCCGCAGGAGTTCTTTTACATGCCAGTAAATCTACTGACATGAGCCTGTCGCATTTAAGCACACTTAAATGCCATCGACCTGGCCCGAGATCGAACCCGCAACCTTGCTAGAAGGCCAAGAGTATACCAACTCGCCAACCAGGTCGACTTGCAACTTTATGAATCTCAATCCGAGAGTTCTGAAAACAACTTTCTGTTTCAAGGGTTGTTATAAAGTAGCTTTGATAGTTCAAAATATCAACGAGTTCCACCTGAGAGACACATAAAACCCGTTAATTTTCCCAAAATTGCCTTCTGGTTCCCATTCGGCAAATACACACTTCAAAATTTGATCGCGGTGAACAGGGAGGTCTAATGCATTGAAAGCTGCTGAAATGACATTTCCAATTTGTTACACGCACATGACGAATCTGTTCCCAAACATTGGAACAAGGAGAGCAATAATTGGGCCTCACTCAATCTTCCTTTTTATAAGCGGGTCGAACGTGGTTATTTGTTAGTTTCTGACGTCTGCACAAATCAACAGCGTGACAACCTCATTACCTTAAAACTCTTGCCGTTACAACAGTGAATTCTATAACAGAAAACCAGTTACGAGTTCCGTACCACTGCCTGTCTAAAATGCAAGTAGTAACGTTATATGTAACAGGTAAATTCCATCAGGATCTGATCGTGCTCTCAACAGCTAACGCGTGGCTTTAAAATGGATGTGAAAGTTACGACCAGTGTTCATATAATCCCGCTAGATGACTTTCGAAAACCCGCGGTTTTCTAACAAATATCTCTAGATTTTAATGTGTACTTATTATTATTCAATAATAATAATAATAATAATAATAATAATAATAATAATAATAATAATAATAATAATGGTCAATATAGAATAATAGAGCATCCACCCGCCAATGTAACGACATCCGCCCGCCAATGTAACGACATCCGCCCGCCAATGTAACGAATATTGCACATTTTTATCATTTTGGCGTTATAATAGTACATTATGCAACGAGCCTCTAATGGTAGTAATTAAGACGCGAGTATGTTTGTTCATGAAACGAGCACAAGCGAGTTTCATAATTTTCATACGACCGTCTTAATTACATTATACCATCATACGACTTTTTATGCTCGAACATATTTCTAACTTGAAATTATTCA
Organism: Periplaneta americana; assembly: GCF_040183065.1. Classification (NCBI taxonomy): domain Eukaryota; kingdom Metazoa; phylum Arthropoda; class Insecta; order Blattodea; family Blattidae; genus Periplaneta; species Periplaneta americana. Next base: position 117,098,903 of record NC_091132.1, on the reverse strand, counting down.
TAAGTATTCACGTTATGGTTATCTAAGTGAAGAGCGGAACTGACCTTCTAAATTGTGAGAGGTGCGCAGACGCGAAAGTATTGATTTTTTTCCGAGGGACGAATGTCATTGACCTTGATATAATTTAGAGAATAACATGAACATTAATATTGATATAACCTGGAAATTGATTTAGAATTGAAAAACGAGATGACAAATTGAATTTATTTGAATATTATTTACAATTAACGCTAATTATTATAGTAACAGAACATAATCTTCTGCGACAGTATTGGATTTCCAGCCTCCGTGACGTTTCGCTAATTGTCTTTCGATTGCATATCCGAGAATAATCGATACTTGCGGTTTTATAATGGTACAATGGTGATTTCTCATTGGCTGAACAACTGAACTACAACAAATAGGTGTACATTAATGAGGCGCATTAAAGGGCTACTACCAGGTGTATAATTACTACATTTCGGCATGGTCGAGCATAAAGTAATTTTGAACACTTTTATCTAGCAACAACATAGCCTATTTCGTTAAAACCCGAAATCCGACAAAACCAGTTTCAACTAGTAAAAACTAGTTTTGATAATTCAGATAGAAAGCGAATTTTGTAAGATCTAGATTAAATAACAGGTTAGGTTTGGTTTGTTTAGGTTTTTTTTTTTTTTTTTAGGCTTTTACCAAACAAAAGTCTATCTACCCGTATCTTTATTTGCTTAAACTAGTTTTTACTAGTTGAAACTGGTTTTGACGGATTTCGGGTTTTAACGGTAACATAAGATAGGCCTATGGAATTACCACTACATTAACACATCCATTATTTCATAAAACACACACTGAACGAACTACATGTAATTATGAAAGCCGTCAATAATGCTAATATGAATTTCATTTCAGAAACTTTAAAGATTAAAAACCGTTAGTATTCCCGCTAAGCGGGATAATATAATTTTACCCGCGAGACGGTAATCCAAAAAAAGCTAGATTTAGCGGGAAAACCGCTGAATTGGCAACACTGGTTACGACTGTATATTTGCATTTTCTCTAGATCGCTTATGATTGTCTCCTGTCACTGTATTATTACAGATGCAAACCTGGCGTTACGTTAAGTTCAAGTCGCAGAAGTTTGAGTATGCGTTTATATATGACATTTACAGTATATAAAAATGTCCATATATGGACAGATACTTCTGATTGAGATTGTCTGATATGCAGGGATGTATTTAGGCGTAGGCATATTAGGCAGCTGCCTAGGGCGGCAGAGTTGAGGCGGCGGTTTTTAAGCTATTACTCTTATTTTTTATAACTTTTTAAATTGCATTCATAACTCTTTAAAAGAGTACATGGACTTAAACGCACAATGAAAAGGATGCGATTAACACTAGACTTGTTTCCGACCAAGAGTCAACATGCATGATTTACCGAAAATGACAGTGTTGATGAATAAATGGTAATTTGAATGGTAAATGCAATTGTAGATATCAACTATAATTAAAAACTCTTGATTGGATGAAAAGAATGGTTGCTGAAATAGGAAAGACTGGAGAGCGCTGTGTTTGCAGTAAAGATCTCCCCTTGGACAGAACACTATGAATGAATGAATAAAACTTTATAGACCTATGAACCACTTTTTTTTTTGGGTGTTATGAGTAATATATTTGTGCGCACTATCTATAAAATAGTAAAATGATGAATGTACGAACATTTTATGCTAAAGTACGACATTTTTCATAAGTTGGTACGACGATTGAGTTTCATTTATCTGGCAACCCTGCTATCCGAATTTTTCTCATTTCCTCCAAAGGAAGGGAAGAGACTAGTGGTAGAAGGCTTGAGGTCACACAGATGAGATACCGCTTGCAAAGATGCAAGATGCGAGTACCTTTCTTCTTTTTTTTTTTTTTTCCTTCCATTTCCTCCCTGATATTATCAGACACGATAAGATGATGATACGGCAATAACAGTAGATTTACAATAAGAATGGTAGGGAAGGCTGAAGTATTCTGTAGTGATGTCACGAGAGGTCTGAGATTTATCTGGGAAATCTCAGACCTCGAGTACCATTTATTAGGACTATTTCGTGAATAAAATAAACATATAAATAACATATTCCCAAAATTCGATGACAAAATGTTAATAACTGTATATTTACGAATACTTAACCTATTCAGACACTGTGAAGTTGAAATAGATGAATATCGATTATTGCAATAAAGAAATTCGATGTTATTATTCAGTAATGCCAATTGTTTAATTTCATTCACAAAATACAAATTTTATAAGCTACAAGTATAGGTTAAGTTACCTGTGGGAGCAAAACCTATGTCAGCTGTGGCTTATTTCGACCATTACTCAGTGCTACAGGAAAGCATTGTTTATAGCTCGACAAACGCATTCTAGCTGTAGTGTGTAACGGAACTAAAACTGCATCTACACAGTTCAATATTCCAATCGCGTATGCGTGCAGTCTGGGAAGAATATTAAAAGAATCAAGTTTAAAAGGTACGTTCAATTAAGATGCATGAAGATTTTGTGTCTATATGGTGCGCCGTTTTGAACGTCGTCTTCACTGCGTAAATATATTAATTAATATTAAATATCAATATTGCAATCATGGCTTTAAAGTTGAAAGAAAAGTTTAACCGTGTAGTTGCATCTTAATGTATTCATGGTCACAAATTTACGGGGAAACAGTTGGCGACAACGACTAAACAAAAGAACGACCATGCGATAAACTGATAGCGATAAATCCAGCTACAAAAATTATAGCAAAAGTGTGACTGTGATTAGTTGGAATTCAAAATTTCATTACAGTTCATTGGTCGAAAATGGAATGACGTCATATAAACGAAATAGTCGATGTAAATTTGCCCCACAGTCTCTTTTCTTACCGAGAGAGAGAGAGGGGGGGGGAGTGGTGGAGGGAGAGAAAGAAAGAAACGCATGATTTTCACGAGATTAAATTGCAAATAACACAACACAGAAATATCTAAATAATCACATTAAACATTCAAATAAATATAATTCAACTGGAGTTTACAAACTAAAATGCAATAGTTGCCCACATTTTTACATAGGACAGACAGGAAAATCCTTTCACACAAGATATAATGAGCATATTAAAGCTATAACCAAACCCTACATCACATCAAATTATGCAGACCACATTATCAACAATAATCATGACTACAATAATATAGAAACAGATATGGAAATTTTACACATCACACCAAAAATTTGGCAGTTAAACATCCTAGAACAATGCGAAATATATAAACACACAATAACATACCCACAACATATACTTAAAACACATTTACAGTTCAATACCCACAAATCATTCGACGTCATGATACGTCATAACACACAAACAAGCAGCCCCCACCATAAGAGCAACACACCCCCACCCCTACCATCGACAAATGCACATCGCAGAATTCAAGATCACCAGTAGTTCAGGAGACACTGATGAAGACGAGACATAACGTCGAAACGGGCCGTCTGTCCAAGGTATATATCTTTTTAATGTATGACTAAGTAATTTTATGTTTTTAACAAAGTGTTAACGTGACCTTTAATCAATGATTAAATTGCAGTTCTTGTTGATTTGGACTTCAAACTGTGTTACAACTGAGCCTGTTTGTTGGATTATCCAATTAGTTATTGGCAAAGTGAACATAGAGTGGATTTTCTTGCAATGTTACTCTCATTCAACCACTGCCCAAATTACTATAATTATAATCATTATGCCACTGGACAATTACGCCAATAATTGAGCTATGTTGTCTCTCACTCTGCCTTCATCATGATTCAATTCTTGTTCCTTACTGTATTACCGAACAGCTGTGTAACACGTACACGTGGCCGTGGCCACTGAAAGCGGCTGTAATTAGAAGGCCCTGGGGCAAATGCCAATAACAATGAAACACCACGTTCCAGTGAATCCTGTATTACCCATGTACAAATCGATAACATATTGAGACGAGCGTTAACCGTGAAAAATTATTAAAACGAACAAGTCCCAGTCCTCTGTCCGCGCAGTTGTAAGCCTGCGTGTCACCTGGCGACGAGAGGCACGGCCCATGTGTACTCTTGTGATTTTTCGTTCTATTTTGAATTAAACATTACCAAACTGTAGACTGGAAATATCAAAAGGAAACAAAAAAGCGGCTGCATGTTTTTGTATCATATGTTACGATCGTGGTATCTACAATTGCACCGATGTCGCTAACATAACCAGAATTCATAACTATGTAAAATAATATACACAGCATCTAGAACAGAAGGAAATGTAATATAATATTCTTTAACGACTGCATTTCAAGGAAAAAAATACTTCGCGATCCACTAGAGAGCGGAATTTAGGCAAAAACCAATTTTTTTTTTTCCTTGATACATTTAACCCTCCATGGACCAAGGGGGGGGGGGGTCATTTTGTGTCCACACATTTTTAATTTGGCTATTAAAATTGCAATAACGTTATTTTGAAGTTCATATTCCATGATTGTGTCAGAAAAACTTCAAATTTTATGAATCTATAAGAAAAAAAAAAATTTTCAAATGATCTGCCTTATTTATTTCATGAAAAGTGCATGTGGACATAAAATAACCCCCCCCCCTTGGTCCAGCATGTAACTATTTTTTAATATACTAAATTTTGAATCAACATTAATTATGGTGCTGTCATAACGTTTTAAATTTAAATATCGACAACAATGCTGCTTGTATACTACATAAGAACATGTTTCACTGTTATTGGTAGCAGGAAACGCTTTTAGTAATTCAGTTGCTCTTGATCTGTGAGCAGTGTTAGTTGTATGATAATATAAATATCCAGAAACTATGAGTGATAAAGACCTAAGTGTTGTTACTGAAGAGGGAGAGGAGGAAAATTATGATCAAAGTGGAGATGGCAATGTAAGTGAAAATGAAGACACAGTGTATGATTTAGAAGAGATAAAAGTAAGCGAAAGTGAAAATGATACGACTAACTATTCGATTGATTATATTCACAACATAAATACCAATGTAGTTACATATGTGGCGAAAAGTGGTAGGTGTATATACCCACTCCACTTCGCCCTGCTCGAAGAACCATTGCTAACCGAGACTATGACCAGCAGGTAGAGTAGACAATTTATATGAATCCTTTATGAAATCCATGGATGATGATATAGTCTCAAAAATTCTACAACACACAAATGAAGAGGGAAGAAGGAATAATATTGAGGAAACAAATATGATTGAATTTCTTGCGTTTCTGGGTATTCTGATATTGATAGGTGCCAATGCTTGGACTATCATAATTTCTGGTCTGGAGAACTAGGCAGATCAGCATATATTGCAGGAATGATCCGAAACAGATTCCGTGATCTTTTGACGATAATCAGATTTTATGATAAAGGTACACGGGAAATTCGAAGACAAAGTGACAAATTTGCTCCTTTGCGTGAAATATTCCATCTCCTAAATACAAATTTTTCTTAAATTCTATTGTGCTTACAAAAATACCACTATTGATGAAATGCTGTCCCTTTTTAGAGGAAATTGACCCTTCCAGGTTTTCATGAAAGATAAGCTGGGAAAGTATGGGATCCTGATAAGAATGCTTGCAGACTGTAAAGAAAGATACGTTCACAGAATGGAAGTGTACGCCGGTAAGCAGGAAGGCACAACTTCTGAATACAAAGGACCTAAAAGAGATTGTGATAGGGCTTGTTGCTCCTATCAAAAATACAGGCCGAAATGTAACAGACTGTTACTATACATCTGTTGATCTAGCGGAGGACCTCTACAGTGACTACAATCTGACTTTAGTTGAGACTATGCAAAATAAACGAAAGCACATTCCAAAAGAACTTAAGTCTGTAAAAGGAAGAGAACTATATTCCAGCATCTTCGCCTTTACTGATTCATCCTCTGGAAAACCACCTGTGACTTTGGTATCATATATACCAAAACCAAAGAAGGTCCTAATTATGCTATCATCTCAACACTGTGATGCTTGTTTCTGATGAAGGACCTAAGAAGAAATCTGACATTAATTTATTTTATAATTCAACAAAAGGAGCAGTTGACACCATCGACCAAATGGCGAGAAAAATACAGTACAAAAAGAAGTACTGGATGATGGCTTCTCTCTGTATTCTACACTTTTGATAGATATTGCCTGCATAAATGCATATGCATTGCACACCATGAACTTTCCTGAATGGAAAGTTCAACCTCAAGTTGAACAACGGCCTGAAGTCGTAACTGGGCTCCAAAACAACATATTAGCAGCCATGGAAGCTGTCCTTGAGAGGAAACTTAGGAAAAGAAGTGAGACTCCAAAACATTCGACTGGAAAAGGAAGATGTCCTGTATGCTGTGTTGAGGCTCACACTAAGAACAAAAGAACAAATTGGCAAAAACCACCATTGTTTGTGTAGTATGTGAGCTGTTTGTGTGTGCTAGATATAGCTATCAAGAAGACTAATATGTGTTACAGTTGTGTACGTGATGATTGAACAAGGTACAGACTACAACATACCAAAGTTTAGTCTTTTTGGGTGCTATGCATAGATATTTCGTTAGCGCCCACTACGAGCGTGCTAAACTAGCCCCGGCTATCGACTGTTTACTTGTACAGGATTCATATTATATCGCTAACACTGGTTTATGAATACGAAAAACGTTAGTTCGCTGACCATCTACCGGAAGCCCGCGCTGAGATTGTCTATGAATATGGCCCTTTATCTTTTGTTTTATTTTCTTTTATTTGCTTCTTATATTTCAATAGAACTAATGTGATGGTGAGTGAAATGAGAAGGTAAACTTCGATTTATTTTATTTCAGTAGTAGTAATAAGATGCTAAGTGAAATTAGCAGGTATACAATATTTTGTTTAAAAAAATGTGTTACAGTTCTGTACGTGATGATTGAACAGGTACACACCATAACATACCAAAAATGTTAGTATTTTTATCTTTTTGTTTTTGTTTTATTTTCTTATATTTCAATGGAACTAATGTGATGGTGAGTGAAATTAGAAGGTAAACTTCATAGAAATAAATCACGCGCAGTGGTCTAAGGGATCCTGCCTAGGACTCGCGGTACGGAATGCGCGCTGGTTCGAGTCCTCGTGAGGGAAGAAATTTTCTCATGAAATTTCGGCCAGTGTATGGAACCGGAGCCCACCCATCATCGTGATGCACATGGGGAGCTACGATATGCAGCGAAAATCAGGTTTCGCAAACCAGCTATAACGGCTGGGGGAATCATCGTGCTAACCACACGATACCTCCATTCTGGTTGGATGATCGTTCACCTCTGCTTCGGCATGTGGACGTGAGGCCAGCAGCCGGCTGGTCGGTCTTGGCCCTTCATGGGCTATAGTGCCATGGATTTGCTATTAAAATGCTGAGTGAAATTAAGAGGTGATGGCTAGAATATTTTGTTTAATTTTTTTTTTCATTTCAGTAAAAATAATTTCAATTGATCAATAAATAAACAAACCATTAATTAATTTGTATTAAAGAGATGTCAAATAGAATTATAAAATTGATCTATGTGCATTATATTCACATTTGTGCCAATTATTCCTAGTGGATACTTTTTAACCCCCCTTGGTCCACCGCGTAACTAAAAAAAGCTTGGTCCAGCTAGGGTTAATATTTACATTTTTCATGAAAAAATAAAGGGGTTTTATAGTGCCTAAAATGCCTATTTCGACGTTAGTGCATATTTTTAGGTTTTTACTAGGTTTTGCATCATTTTTCGTAACTGATTACAGTTTTCTTAACAACCTGTACCGTTTACATTTCAAGACGGATAACAACTCCTTCCTAGCAGTGAACAACCCAATAGAGAAGTACCTCCGGGCCACTCCTCCTCATTCTTACAATCTTTCAATCCTAAAATTTCAACTTTCAGTCGGCCTGGATAGCGTAGTCGGTATAGCGCTGGCCTTCTGTGCTCGAGGTTGCGGGTTCGATTTCGGATCAGGTGAATGACATTTAAGTGTGCTTAAATGCGACAGGCTCATGTCGGTAATTTACTGGCATGTAAAAGAACTCCTCCAGGACAAATTATTATTATTATTATTATTATTATTATTATTATTATTATTATTATTATTATTATATCTTCCTTTGTCTGTCAGCAATTTAACACAAACTCGCTGGGTTGTATCAGAATAAGCATTCTCTTACATTCCAAGACAGATAACAACCCCTTCCATTTTTCTCACCATTTGTAAGTACAGCAGTGAGCGACACAATAGCCACAATAGGTGCTGATCATCTGCTGTGAAGCAAACTATAGAAATGTGTTTGGTGAATGAAAAACACTAACTTAAAAACAGAATGTCTTCATTTTGTGTATGCATGTGTAGCCTTGTAAAATGTGAAATATGTTGAAGTTCCTTTTAATCCAAGAATTTTGCATCAAATAAAATTTAATTAATTAACTAATTACTCATAAACGTTTAATCTTATATTAGTGACATTCTTTAACGAACAAAAAGCCTATTTTTTATTTTAAAGAGCCTAAATAAGGGAGTTTAAGAGTCTATTTTAGGCCCTATTGCAAGAGGAATGGCGACGCATTCCAGTGGATATCCTACACCAGGCATGTCAATTGGTGCCCACAAGAGCAAGCGCGCGCTTTAGAGCCTAGGAGAGCCTGAGCGCTTTACAGCGGAAAGGAAAGACAGACGAAAGAGGCAGTATATGCCGCTTGGTCGAGCTACATTCAGGGATGGCCAGCACTGATTCAATAGATAAAGGGAAGAGAGCTTATTAAAACTGTATCTATGTTAATTTTTAGATTTGCCTGAGAAGTATAAGTGCATTATAAGAATGTAACTTTTAATTTTAATGCTCATTTTTCACAAGTTTGATTTTTTTATTCAAAAGAAATATTTTCTCAACTTTTCGTATAGAAAAGTGAAATTTTCAGGTATAGGCCTATTTATTTAGTAGCCTTACAGAATGTTTTCGTAAATCTAATATGCCGTATATACGTATTACTAAAGATAGTGTAATGAAAATTTTGAAAATATTCGCATGGAAATTGTTTGTAAGGAAATGAATTAACAAAGCAACTACTGTTACATCATAAGCAAAAGATACGTGCCCATGTGTTGTAAAAATGTCAGCTCTATAGCTTCAGCAGATTTCGAGAAAATAATTTAATATTCTGATGATAGGAAGTTGCTCACAAATATCACCTTAAAAGCATAATGCATAAGAGTTTTGTTATGTAATATTAGTTACACTTAAAACAGATACAGTACCTAGGTAACTTTGCTTTGTACTGTAATATTGTTTTGATTAGTTTATTGATTACATTTGGAAGGCTAAAGATACTATGAATATAAATTCCAACTTATCATGTCATACTCAATCTCTTTCTTTGGAATACCACTTTCTTTATGAATGATGTGTTTCATCAACTTAATATAGTATAATATTATACTACTATGGAATTTAAGTGAATATTCCTTCTTAAGTCTCTATTATGTTATTAAGATTTAAAACACAAGTGCAATATTAAGAAATCAGTGTCAGTACTTTTGTTTTACAGACAATGTAGATAATATTAAACAAAAAGAAGCCATATAAAAATAACGACATAAAATTTCACGTTCCGTTTGAAGTTTGTGCACTACTGTTTTCTTAGTCCAACAGGTTGCTTATTCATATACACAACCCTTCTTCTTTCCATACTTAGCACTTGCTGCCCGCGCACGACGTCAAGGTCAGAAAAATGCGCTTGCTTTGACATCACTGTCCTACACAAACTAGTGGAGAGCATGCCTGACAGGGTGGCTGCTGTTATAGCAACAAGAGGTGGTACCACGAGGTTTTAAAGGGGCAAAAACAGTGCCCAATTACTTTTTGGTAGATAGTGTATATTGTTGTGTATAATATGTATGCATGCACGCTGGCTTTCAGAACCCTGGCGATGTTGATCTTCTTCGTCCTTACGTTAGATGATTAGACAGGCAGGTACAGTACATAGAGTAACTCGAGTGAAATGGAGTCAGCACGTCGGCGACCCTTCACCACAGAGTACCATACTGAAAACGGATAATTTACTGTAGCTATGTTAAAATGGGATTTCAATCAACAACGGTAACTTTTATGCAACACTAAAACTGCGCAATCTACACGTTACGTTCAATAGGGGCTGTCTCTGAACAACTTCAATAGTTTAAAAGTAATATTATTGCCATTACAGTACGTTAACTCACGTTCCTCAACATTCAGTGATTTACTGCTCAGCCGTAAGCAAAATATCCATGCAGAATAAAATTGTGTTAACTAATGTGCGTACACGCATGACAGGATAAACTGAAGTGTTATATTATCATACATTTTGGCAGCTACTAGCATTGGAAAGCGACGATATTGACTTCGTATGGGTCACGGCTCCTATAAAGAACTTGCTGACAACATAAGCTGCAAGAAACAATATTTGAGAGTCGATAAGGCTATCATCGCGATCCGTAGAGGCGTACGAAAATGAAGATAAACTTGTATTCTCTTTAAATCCGTCTTCCCCTCCATCTCATATTTCACGACAAAAGAAAACGCTGAAGATAGCAAGAAGCAAGCATCTTGACGACGGGACGTAAACGGTGGTGCTGTGCATTGAAAATCACTTCGTCTTTACAAGAGGCGCAACCAATTTTATGACGATGTACGTTTACACAGTAGACGCACTAATGCTGTTCATAAATACTAGAGTGAAGAACGAGTTTCCGTTAAACTCACCAGGAACGGGAGAAAGGATTAAGTCCTGGAGATTTTCTACCGTACAAGAAGACGCTGAGTTTCGAATTTTCCTAACAATAAGTAACATCTACTTTGTTGCCAAGACCAACCTAAAAATAACGTTCATCATCATTATCATCATCATCTGAACCAGTGCTTGCCAAACATCACGAAATGGTAACATAATAAAACGCAACCAACACATGCGAGAGGTGGAGTGGGTATCTTTTTATGTAATGCAGTGAATAACATGCAGAGACGGACTATGGTTGGAATCATAGCTAACTGATTCTTAAGTATGATCTGTGATTCTTAAAAACCCGCTACAAAACAGTGCAGAAATCGCTTAATTGTTATCATTAGACTTCGTGGAATTGCCACGAGAATCGCAAGGTTCACTGCGCACGCGGTATAGACTGTATGAGAAGGGGGCGTGCAACGGATGGAGTATGCCTCTGATGTAAACACTGAGCAGTATATTGCGGTTACAATAAAACCTGTATCCTGCATTCAAGAAATATAATGAAGTAGGAAATGTCTAAACATGTAAATACACAATTATTTTGTAGTGAGATATATTAACTCTTAAATGTAAGATACTCGCATCATCCTTGAATATGTGCATTGCAGTGAACAGTTACGTACATTTTGAGCGACTGCAAAGTGAACCTCCTCCGATGGTCACTTAAACAGTTTTTATTTTGGGAAAATGTACGTTCAACATCGCACGATGTAATACGTACATATTTGAAGAACGGAAATCACTACTTTTTAGTACACTAACTTCAGATGTCTTGCCGTGAACTGATGGTATATCATTTATAATACGAAGTTGTGAATAGGCAGAATTTTTAGCAATTATGTTTCTCAACTTGCATTTCACTTTTTCTGAAATTAGTGAATCGTTGTTTTGGATAACGGTTTGTGATACTTTATCCACTATATTAAGGGCTTCTGAGAGTTGTAGTTCAGATGATTCTAACAGGATGATGCTTTTGGACACGATTTTAAAATTAGAATCAATGAACAGAATATCTTCTAATAACTGTTCAGAAGGCAATGATTTTACAGCTGCAACAGCGGAACTGTCTGTGCTATCCAATGCATCAATCACCTACATTATTTTGCCGTAATGTTCTGCATAATAATTAACAGCATCCAACCACGTTCCCCAACGGGTCAAGACTGGCTGCGGGGGTAAGGGGCAAATATTTGTAACAGCAATACTCTCATTGTAGTATGTTTGATTGAATTCTTGTCTGCACTGAACAAATGTTAAGCTTTGACTATTCCAACTACAGGAATGCAAAAACAAGTACTTACTTAGGTATACATTAGCTGTAGCTGCTCTACCTATTTGGACCGGTCACAACTCTTAACATGAACTGCTGCTACTACGAGACCGGGAGGCAGCTCACCTCCTCTATACTACCGTACATCGGCAACCTGATTGTATGCTGCGTGTGGCAATTCAACGAAGTCTAGTTATAATATTATCAATGTATGAGTAAAATGAGATTATTTTAAAGGTATGATTGTTAAAAAAAATTCGTTAAATCCCTACATCAGGAATACACATTTGAAGGGGTTAGTGCAAGAAGACCCTATCCCACGTTTTTTAACTTCTGAAATAAAAAAAAGTGTCTTTTTCCACCAAGAAGGAAAGTTGCAGAGCGTTGTGTTCCTCTTCTTCAATAACAAAAATAATATCGTTAGGTATAACATAAAACTCGTGAACGTACATATTAGAGTCATGCATAACTGGTTACGGAAAATAGAAATGACATATTGCTATTGAACACCTTGCGCTGTAGACAGTACTGTACTCCAACCACGAGAAAGTTTCTGCGAAATGAGACGAAGCGGGGTAATACGTGAATGAATGTTGATGTCATAAAGTCACACACGTAGGTACTCCTATCTCTATGGGCTAGCTCTCACAGCACAAACAATAACATTGATACACATAGTTATACTACCCTATGGATCCAAGAATTCTTAAAAGGTAGAACCCAGAGAGTTAGAGTACGTCATGAAATATCGGAAATTGGAAATATAAGTTCAGGGGTGCCACAGGGCAGCGTTCTGGGTCCATTACTCTTTATAATATACGTAAATGACTTATGCCAGAATATTACATCAAATGTGAGGCTATTTGCAGACGAGTGCATTATCTATAGAAAGATTAGAAATAATTCAGATGTGGATGCTATTCAAACAGACTTGAATAAAATTTATAACTGGGCGTTAATGCATAGGATGAAAAAAAATGGTTCTAAAAGTAAATATATAATATTTTGTAAAACCCGAGAGGAAACTAGTCTTAATTACGAATTCAGTGGTGTTGTAATTCCGCAAGAACAATGTTGTAAATACCTAGGAGTGTATTTAAACTCCAAACTTTCTTGGGGAGAGCATGTTGATAATGTTACGGGTAAAGGATGGAGGGCACTTCACTTTATTATGAGAATCTTGAGAAAGGCTAGCCCCAAATCGAGAGAAATAGCATATCTAACGTTAGTGCGACCGTTAATGGAATACGGAACTACATGTTGGGATCCCTATAAAATATATCAGATAAATTCCTTACAAAGAATCCAGTATAGGGCAGCTAAATTTGTTAAAGGTAAAAGAGAAGATGCAAACGATACGATGAAAGAACTTAAATGGGAAACTTTGGAAAACAGACGTAGGAAAACTAGAATAACATCATTGTATAGAGCACATCTAAGTCAGAAAGCATGGGTAGACATAACGGCTCGGTTAGAAAAGCCAACGTACTATGGTAGGAACGATCATAATTTTAAAATCAAATGTAGGAAACAGAAAACGGATGTAGGTAAATTCTCATTTTTAAATAGAACTATAAATGATTGGAATGACCTGCCTGCAGCGGTCTTTGAGGGCTTTCCTTCCTTAAGGAGATTCAAGAATAACTTAAAAAGTTGTGTATAAAGTGCAAATTAAAATTAAGGTGACATTTAGCATTTAATTTTTTAAGGTGACCTGTATTTATTTAGCCTGACGAGTTACTTCCTTGGTTTGAATTGTAAATTATTTAAAAATAGCGTGTAAGAGGGCCTTACACTAGAAATGTTTAGCTTAAATGTAGTTCTGTTTATAAGTATGCATAAGGGTGTAATTATTTGACTTATTTGAACTGTTGTATCAGTGAAGCGAGGTGAGTCAGTGAAGTTATTGATAAATTTATAGCGTCAATTAAATGTGTTATATAGTGTCAGTGAAATGTGTTATAGGGTCAGTGAAATGTGTCCTAAAGTGTCAGTAAAATGCGTCATAGTGCCACTACAGTGAGTGAGATGAGAGTAAAGTGAAAGGCTATTGAAACTTATGTAGGGTCTATACATATGTAGCCTGTAATTTAAAATTAGGTATTTTATTTATGTTTTATTATTAATTGTAATTATTGTGTTAAATTGTACTGTCTATTCTTAGTGTAATATATATATATATATAATTGTATTGTGTATTGTATAATTGTACTGTGTATTGTAAATTTTATTGTTTACGGTTTATCATTTTATTTTGTATTGTTTTTATTGTGTATACCACTGCCACCGGGTGCTTGCCCACTTGCAGTGTACATACATACATACATACATACATACATACATACATACATACATACTATACATACATACATACATACATACTATACATATATACAATAAATTACATGGAAAAGTACCATTGGAGCGAAAAATAGGTCCCACAGCTACATTAACGAAAGACGAGGAAGGCCCGTTCGAAAATTGGATTACTGCTGAAGCCAAATTGTCGTTTCCTATGCATCCCGACGCAGCTAAAGACTCAGTTCAGAAGGTTCTGAAAGACATTAAAGGAAATAACCCATTTAAAGGTGGTCGCCCAGGAAAAACTGTCTGGAATTTTTTCTAAAAAGACATCCTTTTGTGACAATAAAGCATACAGAAGTTATATTCAGAGCTCTGGATGTCATCCAGAGCAATCCTCTGGTTCCTAATAATCCTAGATTTTTAAATATTCAGAGAAATATTGCAATAGTAGAAGATACTCATGTCACTTTTTTGGTTCCTAATAATAGTGAATCTGTAGATCATACATAGGCACAATTTTCGGTTACGTGAGGCACTCGATTTGAAATAGTTTGTTTACTAGGAGAGGAGACTACAGAGTAGGATGGGAAATATAAACTGCTGTGACCTGCGTCACCTTATCGTAATCGCTAAGGCGGTCAGAGGCGAATTATTAGGAAAGCGCTTGGTTAACGTGAGAGACTCGAAAACTTTTATTCAATTTGGCAAATTAATTCGGCAGCTTTAATCATAAACCTCTTTACTATTTCTCCATCATTGAATTGATTTAAATCACAGGCGAGAAATTGCGTAACTAGCCAATAATATTCCATCACGTTGCCTACGTTTATTTTCTTGAATATTCTGGCATTTATCAAGATTAATTAATCGATTTGCACGTTCTCGACCTAAAATAATTTCAGAAAATCATATTTCGTTTTCTACGCACATTTGATATTTTTTTATAAATTTCTTTTGGAAATAATACGTACAAACAACATTTAATTCCTCGTACCTTTTAATGCAGCGTGTTTAAGGTATAATGTCGTATTTAGTATATTATGCAAATGTTAAGATCATAAATTTTCTTCGGAATAGTACGAAAAAATAACATTTAATTTGTCTTACCTTCTAATTCAGCATGTTCTTTATGACATAAGGAGTAATGTCGTTGCATATTAAATTTATTAACGCCTAATAGGATTTTCGAGCATAACATACATCCTATGTTCTCCCCTTCTAAACAGCATTTCTCATGAAATAATCGTTTTCTAACGCGTACACACTGCTTTGATAATGCCATTATGCCACCACTGATATTGCTTATGAAACTGATATAGAACCTGCCCACGCCTAGGAGCTACGTGAGGGAGGAACGGGGACTGTGAAGATGTCACTCAGAGCGATAAGCTCTGTGAAGGTCAGTGAGGCACTAATTCTCAAGTGAGGCACGATGCCCATGTATGCATGTAGATTCTCATAGAAATGCTACAATGAATTTTCAAGACTGTTGTGATGGAAATAGCGTGGAGAATGGATGTGTTCAAACTAATAGGATTGCTGGAAATGGAATTCAGAATATTATTTCAAGTGATGATCTCGACAAAGAAGTATTATTAATGAAATGATTGGTGCAGAACCATCTGAGATTAGAAGTGTTGAAAGTAATACGAGATTGAAAATGGGATCCAAAGTATTAGTCCAAGCAATGATGTTGATGGAAGTTGTATTAATGAACTATGTAAATGCTACAGGACCATCAAATAATGTGACATCA
Source organism: Periplaneta americana (assembly GCF_040183065.1). Lineage (NCBI taxonomy): Eukaryota > Metazoa > Arthropoda > Insecta > Blattodea > Blattidae > Periplaneta > Periplaneta americana. Next base: position 117,082,800 of record NC_091132.1, on the reverse strand, counting down.
GAAACTGTCTGAAAAAGTAATTTGCATTCGCCAAAAATAGAAGAAAATAATAATAATGAAATAATATAAAAAGAACCCCTCCTGATGTTGCATTTGCTGTAATTTCTAAAGAGTGGAAAGAGTATCATGATAAAAGAAAAATAAAAGAAGAGAATTAAAACGTGAAGAAACAAAGTAAAGAATATATACAGGCAAAGAAAAAAAGAAAGAAACTACAAAGAAGAGGACTCACAAACAAAAAAGAAACAAACTATCTGAGAGCGAAAACACAAATTGACTCAGGTGTAATGTCACTTGTATCTGACACTAATTCAGAAAACATTGACTTTTTGAAAGTAATGTATAGGCCTAGTTCTTAACCTAGTGCTAACACTACATTAGAAGAAGTTATCTATCGCAAAATCTAGTACGGTAGTGTGAAATATAAAGGAACGTATTTTTCAGGGGTAGTGATGAATACGGATAAAACAGAATCAGAAGTGAAAGTTGTGGAAAGATGTGGACTGGATACTTGGAAGTGGCCAAATGAAATTGACTAAATATAGTAGAAACATCGTAACATTGTCGCAAAAATTACTAAAATTACTAGGCTTACATTAGCATAAGAATATATATTATTTATTCAGTGCTTGAAATAAATTTCTAAATTAAAACTAGGACTAATTGAACAGTTTAATTTTGATATAGGCAGCCTATCAAAAGCAATTATTTGTATACATTTTACTACGTTATTCTTACAATGTAACCTCTTGCGAGTAATTATAAAACAAATTTGCACTGGTAATGGAAAATCAAACTAGTAAAAAGGTCTAGTTATACATTTATATAAAATATTCTTGAATATTAAACAATTTCTCAAAAAATTTATATTTTTATTCCAGTTCTTAAATTTAATATTATTGGACCGAAAACAATAATAGTAACCATATAATATATAGTACACAATGATATATCATTGCATAGAGCCCCAAAACACGGTCTGTTCCAATTATTCATCATCTGGTCAACTACTAGAACAATATGGTCATTCACTAGTGCTCATCTGGTCAACTACTAGAACAATATGGTCATTCACTAGTGCTCATCTGGTCAACTACTAGAACAATATGGTCATTCACTAGTGCTCATCTGGTCAACTACTAGAACAATATGGTCATTCACTAGTGCTCATCTGGTCAACTACTAGAACAATATGGTCATTCACTAGTGCTCATCTGGTCAACTACTAGAACAATATGGTCATTCACTAGTGCTCATCTGGTCAACTACTAGAACAATATGGTCATTCACTAGTGCTCATCTGGTCAACTACTAGAACAATATGGTCATTCACTAGTGCTCATCTGGTCAACTACTAGAACAATATGGTCATTCACTAGTGCTCATCTGGTCAACTACTAGAACAATATGGTCATTCACTAGTGCTCATCTGGTCAACTACTAGAACAATATGGTCATTCACTAGTGCTCATCTGGTCAACTACTAGAACAATATGGTCATTCACTAGTGCTCATCTGGTCAACTACTAGAACAATATGGTCATTCACTAGTGCTCATCTGGTCAACTACTAGAACAATATGGTCATTCACTAGTGCTCATCTGGTCAACTACTAGAACAATATGGTCATTCACTAGTGCTCATCTGGTCAACTACTAGAACAATATGGTCATTCACTAGTGCTCATCTGGTCAACTACTAGAACAATATGGTCATTCACTAGTACTCATCTGGTCAACTACTAGAACAATATGGTCATTCACTAGTACTCATCTGGTCAACTACTAGAACAATATGGTCATTCACTAGTACTCATCTGGTCAACTACTAGAACAATATGGTCATTCACTAGTGCTCATCTGGTCAACTACTAGAACAATATGGTCATTCACTAGCGATTTCGTTGAAACTTCATGGCAGAGTCACCAATAGGGCTAGGATTTTGATGAAATTGCATCTTTTTTCTAGTAAGCCAGAAACATAGCTGCTTTATTATTTATATGTTATGTGATAAACTGAGTGTTTTAAGACATATTTGTTAGGGCATTTTTTTTTGCATTTTTTGCCTGTTTCAACTCATAAGAGCATCTTTTGTTTTACTCGGTCATTTTTTAGGCATTTTCATTTAATTTTGGCCATAAATCCCCATTATTAATGTAAAATAATGTTTATTTCCTTTGATATTTTCTCTACATATTTTGTTCATTAATATCCATTATTTTGTATGATATTTTAATCGTTTTTCTACACAAATATTGCCATTTTAACGTAGTACACCCATGCAATGGATAAGTCCAACCACCCCTTCAGTATAGACTCCTATATACCTGCTAATTCCGGATAAGAGTGGCCTTGTGGTAAACTACATGGATACTAAAAGTAAAGTAAATCCATGGCGCTACAGCCCATGAAGGGCCAAGACAGACCAGCTGACTTCTGACCTCACATCCACATGCCGACGCAGAGGTGAACGATCATGCATGGAAACTACATCAGGTAAAATAATTAATTAAAGTGTACTACTTAGAAAAAGTTACGTAGAATTTAATTTAAATACTAATCTAAATATTAAGTAAGGTCCCTGAGCCAAATAACGCCACCCTATTAAAATTTGGTAACGACACAAGTTTTCGGCAGTGCACTATTGTAGCCTGCATTCACTTGCAATCTAGTGATGAAATGAGTTACTAGCTGTCCGCCGACATTTACGAGTGACATTATATTCCATCATTTTCCTGTTGTGTGTTGATAGTGAATGGCTGTTCTTATATCAAGGTAAGAGGCAATATTTTATTTTGTGTGTTGAGCAAATAATAACTATATTAAACCATATATTTTCGTGATCCTTAAACATTCTTCTATGTATAGAAAGTATTTGCTATCTATAAAATTTGAAAATGTTAGAGAAACAGGCATGTCATGTTATCAAGTACTCAGTAGCGCTTTAACGCCATGTGGCGTTAAAGGTCTAGAAACAAAATTTTAGGTTATGTTAGTACTAAGGCTGACAGTACAGCATCAGTGTGAAAACATCAGGAAAATCACTAAGCTTTCAACTTACAAGTGTTCAGAATGTGCAGTGATGATATTGGTTCAATTGCTTATCGAACTCTTAATTTTCTTTTTATTTTACATAACTTAATTATTTTTGTTTTACTTATTGGAAAACATTCATATTAAACTAAGATAAATGCTTTTGTATTTAATAACTTTCTACTGTGTCACATTGTCTCTTTTTTTTAAAAGTAAGGAGTCACTGGAAAACATATTTTCCTAATCCATCTGGTGTTTCAGTTTCAGATCAAGAATCTTTCATTAGTTTTGAGTGATTTTGTATCTTTTATTAAGAGAAAATGAAATTTAGTCGCTTAGTTCAATTTGTGTTGCTTAGGACAAATAATTCATTAACAATTATAAGTGTATAGGTTACTAGAAAGTAGGTGGCGTTAATTGGACAACCTGTTCCTAATAACGCCAGTTTACAAAGTTTTCCTATTTGAGTTCTAATTCTTGTTCGGTATATAATATATCCATTTTCATTGTGCTATTTTGTAAAGATAAGATTACAGTTTCTATTTCATAATTTTCGTGTTTGTACATAACTTATTTCCAGAGCAAAAGTGACTGAAATGTTAAGGTAGCGTTATTTGGCACGTGTACCTTAGTACAAAACCTCTTTTCCTATTAAGCCAGTTATGTAAGATCAATTTTTAGGGCATTTTAATGACATTTTTGAAAGACTTTTGGTCATAAATGCATTGTTTTAAGGACATTTTTTCATGATTTATAGGTCTAAATCCTAGCCCTAGTCATCAATAAGAAAACGATACTATTCTAGCTCTTCATTTAACTTCCGTTGTGATCACAGGCTTAAGGTTGACGCTCACTGGCACGAACCGACCGGAACGGAATGAACCGGAAATATTCTGCGAGAGACGTATGCATGTATTTTAAACGGCAAACGCTCACTTGTCCGAACGGAAGCAACCGGCTGCCGGTCCTGACGGACAGGGTTCTCGCGACACGACCCTAGCGGAATTTCCGATGACGTTCGTGAGGATTCGTATGTCTTCGCTGGTCTTCGGAGAAAAGTGTGTTGGCTGTTCTCACTACTTTCCCACTCAACGTGTGCTGGTGCGTTGTCCAGACAGATTATTCTTAAAATGGGTGATGAAAAGTTAATTTTAACAGAGCTAATCGCGCTTCTGTGCTGATTGGCCTTCGAAATGTGATGTTTCCCTTCATTATTTCAGATGCTAATAACAGATGAAGTTTTAAACATTTTTCTTCGCTCATACGAAAGTACTAAAAAAACCCTTACTCGATCTTTACACAAATGTGGGAAAAAATGGTTAAATTAATCAAAACACTTTTTTATATTGTTATGACTAGAGCACGGATTGTATGTAATTACATATTCCGTTCCTACATATGTAGCTATAAGGAAAGCTAAAAGTACGCGAATCATATTAAATTTAAATTTAAACTTAAATATACAGAATAAAGAATATATTTACTAACAAACAAGACAAATGGAAATAAAATAATACAATCAATATAAAAAAGGAAATACAGTAGTATTAACAAAATTTGAGACCGAATGAGCAGCGCTCGTGTTCGGTCGCAGTTAAGATATAATATTAAAAGGCCTATACGAGAATATAAAATAAAATAGGAAATAAAATTAAAATTACAGTTATAGAAATTATATAATACAATATTAATGTAAGAGAATTATAGAAAAAAATAATAAAAATAAATAAGTAAAATAAAATAGGAACTAAAATTTAAATTACAGCGGCAATGGAATTGTATAATATAATATTAACACTAGAGAAGAATAATATCGCACGTGAAAAGTAGGACTATATATATATATATATATATATATATATATATATATATATATATATATATTTCAAAATTAAAGAATACAAATATAATATAGGTTGATTACTTCATACACATACGCTATAAATTTATTTAATCAAATTGAAGATATTAACACGTTTCTAATTTTCTTGTTATATGTTAGTGGGTTACATGTTAGAAGTTCTGGGTGTAATTTAGTTAAAGCATTGTACAACCGAGGGCCAAAATTTATGCTATGCTTTAGACCAGCAGATGTGAGATATTTAGGTTCTATCAATGTTGAATTAATATTTCGTCTTGTGTCATAATTGTGTGTCTGTAATAACAAACTTATTACGATTTTTATGATAAAATTTTAACAGCGTATAGTTATAAATTTGTTCAATATTAAATACATTAAATTCAGAATAAATTAATTTAGTTGGATAATCGAAACGTTTCTTCAAACAAATTTTAATTATTCGCTTTTGTAGTAAATTTAACGAACTAAGATTAATGTTTGTACTTCCACCCCAAACAATTAGGCCTAGACCATATTGAATGGTAGACTGAATAATGGCAAAATAAACATTTCGTAGAACTTTAATGGTTAAGTAGCATCGAGGATTAACGAAAGGGATCATTATTCCGAAGTTTTAAATGTTTTTTTTACATATTTTGGTGCATAATAAATACTTTGGCATATATTATATATTTTTAAATATTTTGAAGGATATTGCATATTTTGAAAGAATATATATATATATATATATATATATATATATATATATATATATATATACCTTTTTTCACTAATTTTCTCTCTACGTAATGCTTAGGTTATTTTTTAAAATTGTTTATAAAGCTTATCCCTTCGTCTCTAGTGCATAAATATAATTTGATAATTGAAAATAATAACGTATTCTGTCAAAAAATGGACATCTCTTTGCAATGCTAATAGTTTGTAGGCTATATCACTTGAGGAGTATCGGTAAAGTAGGTACAAATACCAATGCGAATGGTAGTAGTGAAGGAAAGAATGAAAATTACACTGTGGGTATGATCGTTTCGCACAAACACCCCCAATCAGTTTCTCTAAAAGAAAACAATAGTTTTTTCTGTTTTTTTTTTAAGAAACTTATTTTGACATCAGGTAATACAAGTAGCAAGCCTACTGCCATTCGCATCCAAGTTAAAAGACTGGATTTCAATTGACGATTCCTTTACTAAAATGGTAAAATCGTGCAGTCCAAAGTGTGTGACAAACGCATTGGGTGCTCCATGAAGTCACAATTAGAATAGCATTTAAAAATTGGACTTTATGTGAGAAATAAAAAACGTGCTCCGTCGAAAAGAAAAAGTTCTTCTTACACAAGTGGTGCTGAAACATTCGTCTTCTACAAGTGAATTTAATACAAATTTGTGCATGGCAATGGTTGCTGCAAACTTATACAGTGGTATAAACTTGGAGTTCCAAAGTTCCAAGCATTCCTACGCAAATACTGCAACTTCAATATTTCGCATGAATCAACACTCCGGAAAAAATATTTGAACTGCTGCTATACTGACACAATGAAAACGATTAGAGATGGACTTGATGATTCCTACGTATGGGTTGCCGTTGACGACACGATCAATAACCGCAGAAAATATGTAAAAATATTCAATTATTAATTGCGCCTCCAAACAATGAGGTTCAATCACATGTGCACCTGTAATTTTTTATTAGTGTGCAAAAATACATCTAATAAAGCTTAGATTTTAAATTACCAACGTTTTTTTTATTTATTGCATATTTATCTACATACTTCGTCATTTTTAGCTTCATATTTATGTAGTCTACATAGTTCTCATTTTCACATTACATAAAATCCTGGCTCTAGTTATGGACCCATATTTTCTTTTTTTCTTCCTCATCAGCTAAAGACTCAGTAAAATAAAATAATCTTCGGAACTGCTATCCCACTCCATGTTTAAACCAGACTGCCTGTCGACTGTACCGGAATATTCCGAGCAGTGAGCGTCAGAGCTTCCGCGGAAGACGGACTGCTGTAGATTTCCGTTCCGGTCGGTTCGTGCCAGTGAGCGTCAACCTTTACTCTATGAGCTAGCGAGTTCGAAGTAATACAGCTTTCACGTCACATCAAAGCCATGTAAGGGCTGGATGTTTCCAGTGTGATGCTTGTATAATCTTAAGTGAAGGACCGGAGCTGTGCTGACCTCAGGTTACAGTAGTCCAGCGTGCACCCGTCGATGAAGTTAAAGTGTTACAGGATTATAAAAATAACTGGATACGTACACACAAAACACTGTAATAAATTTTTTTTTTTTTTACGTCTTAGTGTTCTTAAAGCGACACTGTTCCTTTCATCCAAGGGTATTCATTACGCGCCACAGTTTCTGCAGCATTACAGCTTGAGAACCTTCCCCCAGTGTCAGTGGGCACTGACGTAGAGCGTCTTGACTTATATCACAAGTTCCTTCATGTGTGATGGAATCGTCACTTTATTCTCCCTCCCACAGCGCTGTGTATATGACATTTATAATCGCCTACGAACCTCGAGGCAGACGGGGCAATTAGCCGACGGGCTGTTGAACTTATTGTTGGGTAACGTAGCGACGCGGTGGCTTACAGTCATTATATTGGTCTCGTGTTTGCGGGTGAAATGTCATGCTTCTTGGAGCGCTAGCTTCTCATGCTGAAGAATAATAGTAAATAAATACACGCTGAACCCTGCGTGTTGATAACTCTTCTGCTGCATAAAAGGATTCGGGTTTGATTCCAGAAAAACGCGCAAATTAGCGACTGTATGCATGTCCTTCTACAGAGTTGCCAGATTTTAAATATAGTCTACCAAGTAGGGACATCTTTTTTCCATCACATACAGCATTTAATAATTTATTTATTTAATCTGACAGGATTAAGGGCATAAGGCCTTCTCTTCCATCCTACCAGATAGCATATATAAATACAAAAAAGAAATACAGACGCTGATGAAAATAATACAAATTAAGTTAAAGCCCTATAGAGGGTCAACAGGGTCAAAAGAACACTATAGAGCTCTCATCGAGCTAATACAAGAAAAAAGAAAGAAAACAGAGATAGCAATGATGATAGTGATAACTGATGATAATAATAATAATAATAATAATAATAATAATAATAATAATAATACATTACATATTAATTGTCAATTTTACAACAGCATAGTTACAATATTTACTATATGTCATGGGTTAAGCCGAAGTTGCGCAACCTGACAGGTGTTCAACAAGCAATTCCATGAACTAGAATGTGATTTTTTAATTTAAATTTGAATTCTGATGTTGTCCGACAGTCTCTGACATGGTCAGGGAGTGAATTCCAGAGGCGTGGAATAGATATGCTGAAAGATGATGAGTAGAAGCATGTTCTGTGCAGAGGAATGGAGAGAAGGTACATGTTCCGGGTTCGAGGTAGTGAAAGGTAAACAAAACGAGATGGTAGGTAAGAAGGTGTGGAGATGTGGATGATTTTAAATAGTAATAAGAGAGATTTGAAGAATCTTCTTTCTTTAAGTAGACTCCAAGACAACAATTCCAGTGACGGTGTTACATAATCGAATTTTCTAATGTTACAAACGAAACGAACGCAGATATTGTGAACACGCTGTAGTCTATGGGCAAGATCAGTATTTAGATTCATGAATAGAGAATCGCAATAATCGAAGTGAGGCATCACTAAAGTTTGGATCAGGTTCTTTTTAAGGCTGAGAGGTAAAAACGTTAGTTAAGTGTCTAAGGGAATGAATTATGGAAAAAGTCTTCTTACATATGTAGGTCAGTTGACATTTACGTTTCGTGTTAAAAAAAAAAAAAAAAAGGGAATAAAAATTATCCCTTTGTATGCAGTTCAAGTGACTAATATCAATCTCAAAATTGCAATTTTAATAAAAAAAACATGTTGTAGGCAGGGCCGCCGAGAAGGGAGGGGGCAAAGGGGGCAAGTGCACATGGGCCTGTGAACAATAAGGGCCCGTCAGGTTAAGTGAGTCTGATTACTTTTTATTATCTTGAATAATTTATCGTAGATATACACGGGTACTATAAAATTTTGTAAGAACATTTGTTACATAAATTTGACATATTAACTCAACAATAGTAGAATTAATACACATTACCACTTCATATGTTAAATATTTGACTTTTATATAATGGAATATCGATTTCCTGCATTAACGTTCACCGACACGACAACGGCACTTGCCTGAACTATGTTCCCGTCACTTGTACCGAACATGTTCAATTATTTATTGGCTTGTCCTTTTTATCTAACACTGGCACACTACGATATGCTAGTGGACACTCCCAAACCGAAGTCGCAGAATAAGTTTCCTTTTCAGTACATTGTATGTTTCATGTCGAAACTTTCGTCTTTTCGTTGTCGTTTATGTAGTAAATTTTGTTCATTAGTATTACCGGTTATAGTTCCAATTTCTATAACGTTCACCTTCTCCTATCCTCTTTAATTCTCCACTTCTTCTAGTCCTAATTTCTCCTACTTCATTTCTCGTTTCTCATTTTTCCTCTACATATACCGTAATTTCGTCCCACCTTCTATTCCCAGTCTTCGTACTTCTTTTCCCCTTTTCTTCCTCTTTGTTCTCGTTAATCTTTCCCTTTTCTTAGATTCCTCTTTTCGTCTCCTGATCATGTTATTTCCCCTCTTTTTCTCTTCAGCGGTTTTAAAATGTTATGATCTTATGAAATGCTGATAAACTGACGACATTTCGTACAAATAATTATCGCTGAAAACATGAGGATAGCGTCTCGTTCTCTACGTCTAGATGACAGCGCTTTGCTAAACTTTTAATTTACCTGAACCCACTGCAAACCTCTTTTGAAAGGACTAAGACCTGCATGACGACGTATTTCAAAGAGAACTTTATGTTAACGTCCTTATCGACAAACTTCAGCATAAAAACTCTACTGCAATGACAAACTCTTCTCTGTATAATTACAACCAAGCTCTTCTATCCAACTCCCTCACAATTGCAGGCACTTTTCAACTATTGACCAACCTAAAAAAAACCACCGTATTCAAGGATCTACGATCAATTCAAACAAAATGTACAGAATATTCTATTTACAGGGCGGAAGGTGTTCAATGACAATACTTTTAAGTAGGCCTACTTTATGGTTTAGCATGGTATGAATGGAAAGGTTCTCTAATTATAATTTTCTCATAATTATTTATGAGAAATCTGAGAGGAAAAGGAACAAAATGTTAAACACAATAGGAAACAGACATCTAATAAATGTCTTTACACTAGAGTTCTCATTTACAACAAATATTTTTACATAATATTCCTGTCTGGTTTACGGTTTAAGAGTTTGTTTTAAATATTAATTGTTTCTTTCTGTAAACGGCCCCACAGAATCATAATTGCACTCGAGTAGCCAACATTTTTATAATAACTTCTTTTGACTTTATCAACATGGTGAAAAAAAAAATAACATTTTTATCTGCCCCATCAGAATGTTTGCTTGTGAATGAAATGAAGGTGATAATGCCAGCGAAATGAGTCCAGGGTCCAGCGCCGAAAGATATCCAGAATTTGCTCAACCTCAACCAGGTATCTTACTCGAACCAAGATATGAACACGGGCCCGCTCGTATACAGTCAAACATGGTAACCGTTACTCCACAGAAGTGGATTCTATATTTTGAATTTTATTAGACATTAAAAACAAATAGTACCAAAACTCTTAACCTATAAAATATCAAGGTAGATCTGAATCAGATTTGAAAAATCGTGTTTATTTACGCATTCATATTTCTTTCAGTAAATACACGTATGTAACAATGCGTGAAATATTTATTATGGAATAAGCTAAATGTTATTACATAGATCAGGCCTGGGCACTAATATCTCAAGCGATTCCCAGCAGATTTCCTCTTAACTCCCCACTCCACTTTCTCTGGCTGAGACGAGTAGACAGGACTATAAGCATTGCTCAGTGATTGTATAAGGCAGGCATCATAGCTTTTATGAACTTCCGGCTTTAGCTTGTCGCCTGAAATCTATCACCGATGCGCAATGCCCAATGTGCGTTTGTTTATAAGGCAGTGCAAGCGAAAAGGACTGGGTGGTGCTTTCAGAGTTCCGTGCCCAGGACTAACATTGATAGAAAGATCTGTTACATTTTTTATTTACGTATATGATTGTGTTATCTACCTCTTATAAATATAAGTACACAGTGGATGCGGGATGAGTTATCGTTGAATGTAGGTGCACATTTACTATATGTTACATTTTTTTTCATTCAGACCATTGGCTCAAGAGGTTTTAAAAGTAAACAGACGACGTCAACATGCTACCGTATATACGTACAGTCAGAAGGAAAAGAAAAATAACGTACTGTGGTACATACCTTGCAAGGTTCAATCCTCGTCATCACTGATGCAATTACCAGCGTTGCAGTAAACGACGATGTATTCTCGTAAGTTGTCGAAGCTGAATCGTCTTCGCCTATCGCTTAAACAGTTTTTGTATCGAGAGAATTTCTGAACAAAACCTCTAAAATGGGGATCACTCAATTTCTTTAGAGGAATATTTGTACTGAGCATCATGTTGCACGTGTCGTTAGACCCGCACAACTAAATGATGATGATGATGATGATGATGATGATGATGATGATGATGATGGTTGCTCAGATTTAATTTCAACGCATTTCCTGTGCGATGTACTGTTGCAATGTTTCTCTATAACCTGAGTTGTTCTGGTTTTTATTTCAATTTTACATACATTACACACGATATTGTCTTCGTTAATACATAAAATGTCACTCTCATACTTCTTAATTGCATTTCGTATCTCTGAGCGAATTTAACGTTTTGCTATTATGAATGGATCAGCACAACATATTCAACGCGTACTAAATACTTGAGCAGGATAACACAACTGCACACATTGCGTTGCAATGTTACTATGAACAGATCGGGGTTCATTCGTTTTGTACGCAGCTGTACTCGCCAGGTACACAAAAGACGGACGCCACGGCACGTGCCATATACTCTGATACGAAATAACTTCACTTTTCCTTAAGTCATCCCGCATCCACTGTCTAGGTATAAGTCACAACCAAATGCTTGTGTGCGTCGTAGCTCATAGTAAGAACCTTATGGTGGGTGTAAGTGAGCTCGATAGCTACAAGTAGAAACGTAGCGTTGTAGGAAAGCTTCCCAGTCCACTTTCTTCTTCCCCTGACGCGCAAGTTGGTTTCACGAGATAACGAATGGCCTACACTGAGTAAGTGACAATATCGCCAATATGATATTTTGTGTCTAGGTCAGGCTCCCTGATAAATGTTAATTATTCAACGTTTAAAAACCAACATGTTTTTATTCTGCGTTTCTAAAGTCGCCTTCAATACAGACGTGAGTAAAGTGGGTAAAATATGGCGATATTTATGATTTCTTACATAATAAAAGTGAGAGCTGTACATTGAAACTTCTAATAAATAAAGTCTCAATACCGTTGTCATCGTCATTGTGACATACATGAAGATTCAGATGTCAGCGCGAACTGTAGAATTTGGCGGTTACGTAAAACATTCGCCGTATGGACTCTACGCATTTACGGCCAGTTTCTCCAAGAAATGTTTAATTTGGCCTAACTAGTGTTAAATTAACAGTCTGTTTATTTTTAAAGTTCTGTTAATGTATTTTCTATTTCTTCAACATCGTTTTGTTTAAAACATCCAACACTTAACTATAACAGTCGTTAACACTATTTTAACCTCTCAATAGTAGTTGATAATGATTTTGCTCATGTAAGGCATTTTTTTATTGGCTGATATTTTTCTTTAAATTCTGTATTGTAGAGTAAGTCATGAAACATGTATAAAATCATAACCTGCTACAGTAAGCCATGATCGATATAGAAGAAGACAAATGAAAGTTGTAGGTGGCTACTATTGAATAATAATATTATTACAAAGTGAGTTTATAGTACTAATGCTAATAGAGGACTTCTCAAAGAAATGACTTTCGCTGAAAACTTTTTAATATGATACTCACTGTGTATTTTGAAACACTATTGACATTGGCTATAATAAAATGAGTTGAAAAGAGTCAGTATCATAGAATCAAGAGTATTGTATTGTATTGTATTGTATTTATTAACATTCCATGGTATTCATACATGCTTACAGCTAGAATATGGAACAAGTCAAAAAACTTAATACTATTATAAAATCTTAATTTATAGTCACAGTCTAGATGAAATATATAGAGACGAGATTTACAATATAGTCTACTAGTACAACACAAAGTTTTAGTATCAATTTCATGAAGTGTTATTGAATGTCATGAATTCACCTACAGAATAGAAGGCGTGAGAAATTAGGTACTTCTTTAATTTGGCCTTAAATAATTTTATGTTTTGAGTTTCATTTTTTATATCGATAGGGAGGTTATTAAAAATTTTTACTGCCATATAACGCACTCCTTTTTGATAGCACGATAGACTTGCCGATGGAGTATGAAAGTCATTTTTTTGACGTGTATTTATGCTATGAACTGTTGAATTAGTTACAAAGTTTTCACGATTACATACGAGGAAGATTATTAATGAAAAGATATACTGACAAGCCATGGGCATTATTTGTAGTTTTTTGAAAATAGCCCTATACGATTCCCTATATTTGGCACCTACTATTATTCTAATTACTCTTTTTTGTAATAGAAATATATTGTTACTATCTGTGGAATTTACCCAGAATATTATTCCAAAACTCATTACCGAGTGGAAGTATGCAAAGTATATTGTTTTTAAGGTATTGATATTTACTATCTTTTGCATAGATCTAATAGCAAAACAAGCTGAATTTAGTTTGGGGGTAATTTCTTTAATATGATTTTTCCAATTTAACACATTATCGATTTTTAAGCCAAGAAATTTGGTTGTTGTTGTTGTTGTTTCTAATAGGGATATATTATTAATTATTGCGCTAGAAATTTGCGACGTTGAGTTTGGACAGGATTTAAATTGAATTATGTTAGTTTTGTTATAATTTAATACTAATTTATTGACTCAGAACCAGTCACATATTTTGAAGAGAATTTCCTCTGTTGAAGATTGGAATGTGTTGGAGTTATTGGCTGGAATTACTATACTTGTGTCATCTGCAAATAATATGGGATGACCTACATCTTGTATTAGGGGGGCAAGATCATTTATTTACACTAGAAAGAGTAGGGGACCTAATATTGATCCTTGAGGAATTCCATTATTAATAGTTCCCCATGTCGAGGCAGATTTCATAGTTGTATTGATTTCAACTTTCTGTTTCCTATCTATGAGATATGAGTGAAACCATTGGTGTGCAACGCCTTTAATTCCATAATAATCTAATTTATCTAGCAGCATTTTATGATGTATACAGTCAAATGCTTTGGATAAATCACAGATAATCCCTCCAACTTGTAATTTTTTATTAACTGCCTCCAGAATTTTGTAAGTTAAACTAAATGTTGCATTTTCTGTGCCTTTATTTTTTCTAAATCCAAATTGTTCTGGGACTAAAATGTTGTATCTTTCTAGATGATGATATAATCTTTTATACATTACTTTTCCAAAGATTTTGGAGAAGACTGGTAGAAAGTGATATGGGTCTGTAATTTTCTGGAGACGTTGTTTCTCCCTTTTTAAAGATAGGAATAACCACTGAATATTTTAATCTCTCGGGAAATATACCATTGAACATTGAATAGTTACACAAATAACTTAATGGCCCAGCTATAATATGTGAACTCGCTTTTAATATTTTGCTTGTTATTTCATCATACCTTGAGGAGTTTTTTTTACTTTAGATTTTTAATAATTGCAATTATTTCTTGTTTGTTTGTTGGAAATATTTGAATATTTGGGAATTTTGTCGGAAAATATTGTGTTAAAGAATCTAAACTGTTAGTAACATTATCTTGGGGGATGTTGAGGTTATCAGTTATTGTAAGAAAATATTTTTTAAATATGTTTGCAATTTCGTTTGGGTCTGACGTTTTTGTATTGTTAGATATAAGGGTATAGTGTGTTACTTTACTTTTCGATCGTCCACTTTCTTTTTTAATTATGTTCCAAGTTGTTTTGATTTTATTATCAGAGTTTTGTATTGTTGTATTATAATGTAATTCTTTAGCTTTTTGAATTACTTTGTGTAATATTTTTGAATAATTTTTATAGTGTTGTTTTAAGTTTGTATCATTACTATTTCTGCTCTGTATATATAATGATCTCTTGGTTTTGCATGTAAATAGTAGATGCTGAATTGGAGTAAATGGTATATTTCTGCTTGTAGATTTCACGTCTGGTTTACATTTCTTGTAAATTTTGAGGCCTACTTGTTTTGAAAATCTATACTGTCGCAAATTGAGTATCATGTATAGTATATAAATCATCATTCCTAGTTACCTTGCAACGTTAAGATCCAACATTTTCTAAATATTCAATATGTAATAGCTCAGCATAAAAATAAGCAGCCAATATGACAATCAGTTCGCTTTTGAAGATTATCTTCCCTATATTAGCTTCCTAAAGCGTCTTTTAAATGTTATGTTTCAGTCATTCACGAAACATTGCTTAAAGAGAGAGACATAAAATATTATTTTCACAACTTCTGTTTGAACAGCTGTGGTGTCATCTGCCATATTTAACTATCTGTCAAATAAATTAACTGCCTAAAATCCTACATTCATGGCCAGTTTGTCCAAGTAATGTTTAATTTTGCTTAACGAATGTTAAATTAACAGTCTGTTTATTTTTAACGCTTTGTTAATGTGTTTTCCATTTGTTCAACATAGTTTTGTTTAAGATAACCAACACTTAACTATTACTTCTGTTTGCATTATTTTAACTACTCAACAGCAGTTGGTAATAATTCTA
The DNA here is from genome assembly GCF_040183065.1 of Periplaneta americana. Lineage (NCBI taxonomy): Eukaryota > Metazoa > Arthropoda > Insecta > Blattodea > Blattidae > Periplaneta > Periplaneta americana. Next base: position 117,067,024 of record NC_091132.1, on the reverse strand, counting down.
CACATATAAGGCAATTTTAGATTGGCTAAAATTAATCTTTAAATTCTATATTATAGAGTGAGTCATGAAATTTGCATAAAATGACAATCTGTTATAGTAGGCCACGCTCCATAAACAAACAGTTGACAAATGAAAGTTGTAGGTGACGTGCTGAATAATAATTACAAAGTAAGATTATATTTCCTCATTGCTATTATGGGTACGAAATAGGAAAGAAATAAAATAACACTGATGTATTTAAACAATCCAAAGTATTTTTTAAAAGTTATATTACCAGTCATATCCTAAACATTCCCAACAGAGAGACACAAAATATTAATTTCGCAACTTCTATTCGAACAGCTGTGGAGACATCGGCCATATTTAACTACGGTAACTGTTAAACGAGTTAACTGCCCGAAATCCTACATTTAAAATTAACAAACTGTTAACAGTCTGTTAAACCAAACTGGTGTTGAAAACATACAATTTTATTAATTAACAAACTGTTTAGAGTTTAACAGTCGTTACATTTTCTAACAATACTTGGAAAAACCGGCCATTAACAATCTGTTAAGCCAAACTAGTGTTGAAGACATGAAAAAACTATATTTAACAAACTGTTTAGAGTTTAACATTCGTTAAATGTTCCAACAATACTTGGAAAAACCGGCCATTAGTCTCATAAAAATATAGAAACTCTTCATAACTATGGCAAGAGAATCGAGAGTGCTACGAAGAAATCTTCCCTAACACATTCATTCTTTGCCACAGGTTCCAACTGAACTCACCGCAATTTAAAATGGATCTCGAGATATCGAAATAAGGTTGTTTCAATAACAACCAACCTCGGAGGTGAACTCCAGGATCTTGTTTTTAAGTAATCAGTGTGCTAGACAGAAAGTAGTCCGTTTGGGCAGAATAAGAAACGCAATGGTCGAAACAGCCTGAGCAGGATGAACGAAACTCCCGAACCTTGCGACCGCGTCTCAGATCCGTTCTCATATTGCACCACTTTGTGTCGCGATCTCCCCATTCGTCTTTCCCTCTAACCAAAACATCAATTCGTTTCTAGTCTCTGCCACGTGCGCTTTATGTGTGTAGCCGTGTGGCTTTAAGAGACGAAATTCATGTTGCCGGCTGGTATATGAAGACAAATATTTTTTCTTAGTAAACAATGCGAATGGAAGGACAGATGTATGGCCACAAATAAGATTTATTTCAAACTGGTCCAGCCGTAGCTCAGTCACACAAGGATTTCTCATAATAGGGATTCGGTGTTTTGATCACGATAATTTGTCGTGACGCATATAACGGTTGGGGAGTAGGTCATTCGATCAAAGTCAGAGAAACGTTGCTTAAATTCTTCAGACAGGCTGTGCAAATGAGTAATAAAATTTTCCTTCCTGACTGGATCCAAAGCCGAACAAAATAATCAAAATGTCGAGAAATTCTCTAAATTATTTGCACTTGGCTGCATACGGTACAACGGCATTTCAAGACCAAAACGCTTTGACTCTTCACGTAAATGTGGTACCAGCGAAACCTCTCCCTGAAGACTTACGTTAAGATAATTTAATTCGGTAGACATGTAGGACAGCAATCCAAGGTCATGCCACCAAACGTAATCTTCCAATTCAGGCACGTCGAATTTTTTCTCCTTTAAAAATATTTCAATTTATTGTCTTAAATCCTCAAATCTCACCAATGTCTCGCATTTACATGGCCCGCACTCTGTTCGCTACAAGAACCGAAGACACTTCATCCTTCGGTATGCGGCTCCGGGGAGAGATTCGAATCCGACTGTCATAGCTTCAAGCACCGAAAAAGCCTCACCCCTGATTTACTTCATTATGTCTGGTATGTGTCTCAATGAAACGTACAGCAGAGTCCGTATAGGCCAGTTTCTGTCAGATGCGTTTCCAATTCACTGTGGGCAAGGAGATGCACTATCACCTTTACTTTTTAACTTTGCTCTAGAGTATGCCATTAGGAAAGTTCAGGATAACAGAGAAGGTTTGCGATTGAACGGGTTATATCAGCTGCTTGTCTATGCGGATGACGTGAATATGTTAGGAGAAAATCCACAAACGATTACGGAAAAAACGGGAATTTTATTTGAAGCAAGTAAAGAGATAGGTTTGGAAGTAAATCCCGAAAAGACTAAGTATATGATTATGTCTCGTGACGAGAATATTGTACGAAATGGAAATATAAAAATTGGAAATTTATTCTTTGAAGAGATGGAAAAATTCAAATACCTCGAATATAAATGACACTCGGGAGGAAATTAAACACAGAATAAATATGGGAAATGCCTGTTATTATTCGGATGAGAAGCTTTTATCATCCAGTCTGCTGTCAAAAAATCTCAAAGTTAGAATTTATACCACAATTATATAATAGGTTGTTCTTTGTGGTTGTGAAACTTGGACTCTCACTTTGAGATAGGAACATAGGTTAAGGGTGTTTGAGAATAAGGTGCTTAGGAAAATATTTGGGGCTAAGAGGGATGAAGTTACAGGAGAATGGAGAATGTTACAGAACTGCACGCATTGTATTCATCACCTGACATAATTAGAAACATTAAATCCAGATGTTTGAGATGGGCAGGGCATGTAGCACGTATGGGCAAATCCAGAAATGCATATAGAGCGTTAGTTGGGAGGCCAGAGGGAAAGAGACCTTTGGGGAGGCCGAGACGTAGATGGGAAGATAATATTAAAATGGATTTGAAGGAGGTGGGATATTATGGTAGAGACTGGATTAATCTTGCTCAGGATAGGGACCAATGGCGGGCTTATGTGAGGGCGGCAATGAACCTCCGGGTTCCTTAAAAGCCAGTAAGTAAATAAGTAAGTAAGTAAGGTTGTTGTGTAATATGTCATTATAAGATTGATGTATGTGTGTCGCTGCTTGATCGTATACTGAAGGACTGTATCAACTAGGCCTACTAAGTTATTTAGCGTCCATAGAATACGTGATATACTAAGACAGTATTTGGAGAGATGAGGTCAAGGATTCCCCATAGATTATCTGACATTCGCCTTACAATTGGAAAAAACTTAGGAAACAACGCAACCAAGTAATCCAAATGGCAATCGAATCCTCGCCCATGAAAAATTCTAGATCAGAAGACTAACGCGCTACCGCCTGAACTACGCCCGATGGCAGGAAGTTATTGTTAACAGATATTATCAGAACTCTAAATGATAAAAGAAGGCTATTACTGGGACGAATTGGCACTATCACCTATACCATTCTCTGTGTGCAAACAAACTAAGGCAAATCAATACGACACAAAACGAAAAATTTGTGACGAAAAGCCCTAGACACTATGACACTGAAATCTGTGGATTTCAATGTGTTTAGATTCTGAAATGATGAAATAATACTTTCCTATGTACGATCTACGTTTCAGCTCTAAAATCCAATGAGTAGAAGTGACAGGTAGAGGAAAGTGAATAAGGAGTAGCAGATATAGGTACAATTTATAGCGACTATTTCGTTTATATGACGTCATTCCATTTTCGATCAATGAAGTATAGGCTAATGAAATTTTGAATTCCAACCAATCACAGTCACACTTTGCGATAATTTTTGCAGCTAGATTTCTTGCTATCAATTTATCGCATGGTCGTTCTTTTGTTTAGTCGTTGTCGCCAACTGTTTCCCCGTAAATTGATGATCATCAATACATTAAGATGCAACTGCACTGTTAAACTTTTCTTTCAACTGTAAAGCAATGAATGCAAGATTGATATTTAATATTAATTAATATATTTACGCAGTGAAGACGACGTTCAAAACGGCGCACCATGTACACACAAAATCTTCATGCATCTTAATTGAACGTACGTTTTAAATTTGATTCTTCCAATATTCTTCCCAGATTGCACGCATACGCGATTGGAATACTGAACTGTGTAGATGCAGTTTTAGTTCCGTTACACACTACAGCGATAATGCCTTTGTCCAGCTAATAATGCTTTCCTGTAGCACTGAGTATGTCGGAATAAGGCACAGCTGACATTGGTTCTGCTCCCATAGCTAACTTAACCTATAATTGTAGCCTATTACAAATTTGTATTTTGTGAATGAAATTAACAATTAATAGAAAGTCAGATGTTGAAATTTATGTAACATCATCGCATATCAAACCCAAAGACCTTGCATATAATAATGTCTTTGATCAAACTGCCTTCCGTATGGCGCAATAAAATTCGTGTTTTAATTAGGCCTATCTATACAGAGATGGCTTCACTGTGTAGCAACATGTCTCGCTGTGAATACATAAGCAATGGTATATAGCTGTCCCCAGTATTACTGTTAAATTAAATTATGATTTCAGCAGATAATGAAAATGTATTTGTGTTATAATAATAAGAGAAAAGTGCAGTACATTTAATTAATATTGTTAAACCTGTATTTCGCTTTTCGCAATTGACATTACTGAATAATAACATCGAATTTCTTTATTGGAGTAATCGATATTCATCTACGAGTATTTCAACTTCACAATGTCTGAATAGGTTAAGTATTCGTTAATATAGAATTATCAACATTTTGTGAGCGAATTTTAGGGATATATTATTTACATTTTTATTTTATTCACGAAATAGTCCTAACAAATGTCACTCGAGGTCTGAGATTTCCCAGATAAATCCACTCGCGAAAGACCTCTCGTGACATTACTACAGATAAAAGAATGTATACCTTTACCGAAAATGTAAACCAAAGGGTATTTCATACCTGTGTGACGGGACGTGTCTAGATGTACTGAAATGGAATAACAGACCATTATCATCCCCCTTGGGCTACTATAGCACCATGTGGTCTGCATTCCTTCCAGGGCTACAGAGCGTACAGAGTGGTACCACCTGCCGTCACTATTCACCTCCAATGAGAAGTGTTATGTCCGTTATGCCATAATAATCTTCACACCTATCATTACATCAATTACAACTGCACATATTATGCTATACCGATTTCGATTATGTTATTTCGCACGTCTATCCATAGATATGATGACATTGTTACATTACATTTACGATCTTCAAGTCACTTGTTCAAATTACTGGTGTAATTTTCAGAAATGTCAAGCATCTAATGAAATAGAAACTTTCTGGAAGAATTTATTGAATCCATGTTTAAGAACTAGGCCACCAAAGCACGGAAACATATTATAATTTTCCTTAGCATGTTGTTCTAATAATTGTTAGATATAATCCTACTAGGAGAATCAATAAAAATGTTGTTCTAATAATTGTTAAAACAACATTTTTATTGAGTCTCTATATTTGCAAATATTTCAGCAAGAACAAAAGGAACCTTCTGTGAACAGAATGAAAATATTGGTCAAGCACTTGGAATTCTTCCCGAACCTGAACGTCAGTTTCTTAGCTTTTTGCGCACATGGTATCAAGATTCAATTATAGGCTATTATCCACTTCGCTCGAGCAGTAAATATCTTCATTTGCATTTGAAGCTAACATGTTAACAGATTCTAACTCGATTGGATATTCAACTACAATCAGCATTATATATAAAAAAATAATGAAAGCGATTCATTTCATCACGCCCTGTTAATTAAAAAAAATATGGAAGAGCACTGATTATCATGCATTATACAAACATGTTATGTTACGTACATTCAGCAGGTAATACTAAATATGGATTAATCAGATTAATGGCTGTCGCAATCAAGAAATGTTCTGGAGATATACGTCGCATCAGAGGAAATTTATGTATGCGAGGTATTAATTCAACTTCGTTATAGCCCTACCAGATTTACTTAATAGCCTACTATGACCTACTTCTAAGTAATTACGTGGTGTGTAACATTTAGTTATTATGTGTCGAGTTCAGACTTGTCTCCTTTAAGATAATAAATTTAGAATTTTATGGCATTTAGTAAAAGAGGATATCATAACGTGTCTGTTTCTGGATGAGGTAGTAAAACTTTTTTTTAATGCTGTCCGAAGACAAGAAAGCAGGGATGTTTGTTGTTATTATTATTGTTATTATTATTATTACTTACTTACAAATGGCTTTTAAGGAACCCGCAGGTTCATTACCGCCCTCACATAAGCCCGCCATCGGTCCCTATCCTGTGCAAGATTAATCCAGTCTCTATCATCATATCCCACTTCCCTCAAATTCATTTTAATATTTTCCTCCCATCTACGTCTCGGCCCCTCAAAGGATTATTATTATTCACCATCATCACCATACAAGAATTAAGCCATAGGCTCGTTCCGGTTTCATGAAAGCTAAAATTGTTAAAATTGTTCAGACCATCTTCTGTGTGGGCGTCCAATATTTCTCTTTCCATAAGGTCTATAATTTAACAACAGTTTTGGAAATCTTTCTATTGGCATTCTATCAATATGTTGTTTCTAGGCGTTCCTATATTTAACTATTCGATCAGTGAGTTTGAAAATATTTAATTCTTTTGTTATATCTTCATTTTGTTTTTTATCTAGTAGATTACATCCTGCTATATTTCTTAGAAATCTTATCTCTCTCTATTGCTTTCAATCTTTGTTCTTGTCTCTTAGTGATCGTCCAACATTCCGATCCATATATTAATATAGGAACCGCCATTACTTTATAAAATTTCATTTTTGTTTCTTTCCTCGTATTTTTAAGGGTTCTTTTAATAGTGCTACACATCAGATTAAATTTATTTATTTTGTCATTAATATGCTCACTTTTAATATAGCCTAGGATAAGTTAAAACCTAAAAATTTAAAACTATTCACTTGCTCTAAAGTTGTATTATCAATTACTATTTTTGCTCTTAAGGAATCATGACCTTTAAATGCTAAAATGTTAGTTTTATTCTTTGATATTTTTAAATTATAATTGGCACATTTCTTCCACCTTAAAAATGGCTCTTTGTAGATCATCTTCAGAACTGGAAATCACTACTTGATCATCGGCAGATAATATTGTATCTAACAATTTATTATTATTATTATTATTATTATTATTATTATTTCTATTATTATTATTATTATTATTATTATTATTATTATTATTATTATTATTACTATCCTCTACTGAGACATGAGGACGTGAAGCCAGTAGCAAGCTGGTCGACCTTAGCCCTTCATTGGCTGTCGTCCTCCGATTTAAAAAAAATGACCCTTGCATTTTCTGTATACATTACGAATACTAATGATATCGATAAGATAAAAAAGCGGAAAAAGAAAATATAAAAGATGTGCACGATCCTCACGTCAATGGAAGACATGTTGAGACTCTCGCAATATTGATTCAGCATGATGCTGACTTTAACCATAAAGTATATCACATTAACAGTTGAAAATCATCGATATTTTATGTGACATTCGAAACGACGACAGGTGTTTTCTCGTAATGTTAAAGCTGCACGCCTTAGCCTTGCATAGATATGTCCAAGACCGTCAAATAAGGCCTTTAGTTATTCCTAGGTTATTTCATCTCAGGAAACAATGATTTACGGAAATATCATAGACATATTGAGTACATCGAGGAAACCTGCCTGATACTATTTCCCACCTGCCCCACAAACGAATCCTGATAGCGAATTGATTTCTTCGAAATAATAATCGAGGTCTCGCCATGGACAGTCAATTCTCTATCCGTTCTGCTAATTATCAAAACCATAGACTTGAAAACACACACATAACAAACTGCTACTAGACTTATTTTCTTTAGAAAAAAAAAAAAAAGAGAAGGGTCTTGACGACTGACTCCGCTACGTATATACACTAAACTAGTCAATTCATCATCATCATCATCATCATCATCATCATCATCATCATCATCATCATCTCGTATAATTGCTGCTGGCTGCCGTCGTTTTTAAATCATAGAACAAAGAGATATTACCTATTTACTCGAAAAAAGACTCCTTTTTTGCCAGATTTGTGTTCTGATATTCTCGTCCAGTCCAGTCATAAGTGATATGAAAATGCAAAATAAGAACAAGGAGTGTAACTATGAACTGGTCATTCAGAAAAACAATTTATGTTAACATAAACTAATGACTTTCAGATTTTTAATTCTAATCAGGACATCTTTCGCGCTGTTCTGCATTTAGGCATATTGACTTGGACATAATATTTCCGACGTTTCGGAGCTCTTACAACTTCCATTATCTGGGTGATGAAGTATTAGACCTGAAAGTCTCCGAACCACGTCCGTTATGCTTTTGGTTTTGCCAGGCATAACGAACCAACGGAATACTCAACTCTTTAGGTGGAACTTGTAAATAACCTCTTAACATTGCCGATATTAAGTGAAAACGCACTGTGCAAAACTCAATTCTTTTCTAATTACAATCGTCGATGAAGTCTAAATCTCATGTTCCAGACACATTGAAACATTATTCGCGGATTGTTCAGAGAAGGTAACATGAAATTTCGATGACAGACAAGTTGTGAAATGATAACAGTAAAAGAAACCGAAATCTTTGCACGAAATCTATCCTACTGCTACCTTTTTCACTTATAAAGTCACAGATTCTGCCACGGATCGAACTCCGGACTCCTTGGGGAACGGAAGTCATCATTAACCGACAGAGCTACAGTTAGCACCCATAAACACCGCAGCAAGTAGGATTTATTAGTCTATACTTCACACAGCATTTGAGGAAGTATGCACTTGATGTACAGCAACTGTCGCGGGAGGACTATACACTCGTCACTGAAATAAATACGTTTATGACGTGAACACGGGCAGGAAAGTGTCAGCGGCAGACGAAATTCCCGCCCAATAATTTATCCGCTTCATAAAATCCCACGATTCTGATTTGACTACTGACATGATGTAATGAGGCCATTTCTTGCCAATGGTCATAATGCAATATACAATGATGGACAGAAGTAATCGTATGACCCCTTAATCGATATTAAATTCAACATTCTGACGAAATAAGAGTTATAATTGTATTGATTTTTCTTTGTATTGTAACATAATTCCTTATAGTTTGTGTTTACACTGAGAAATCGATGTCAAACTGAATATAAAGCAACTGGCAACCGTTTGAACCATAGTATGCTAGGACAGAAGTTTTCGAATATTGCAGTATTGGAGAAAACTATACAGTAAGCATCTGTGTATACAGTCACTAGTGCTTCAAACCGCATCGTTTTGATGCAGTCGATAGTCGAATGAGTCACAGTATTCTCCTGATACGCAAAGCTATGACACGTGCTAGTATAATGGGACAATTATTGAAGAAAGAAGAAATCATTATAAATTTACACAAACAACAAAAGACGAATATCGAAATTGCTAAGGCTGTCAACAGAAGCTGTTCTACAGTGTATAGTATCATAAAAAATATTAGAGAACGGAAGACATTAATATATAGAGAGCGCATAGGTCGTTCACGAAAGCTAAGCAAGAGGGAAGAAAGAGAGATTATTAAGACAGTAAAGAAAAATCCAAAGGAGAGTGCATCAGAAATAGCAGCTAATTGCAGGACGATTTTGGTACAATTGTTCATCCTAAAACGGTAACCAGAACTCTTCATCGGGCCGGGTACAAAGCCAGGGTGCCAAGGAGGAAACCGTGTATAAGCAAGGTAAATAAAAAGAAGAGATTTCTGTTCGCGAATGAATTTGTCGACAAAGATGTAGGGTTCTGGAACAAGGTCATATTTTCAGATGAAAGTATATGTAATATATATTTCATGCTGATGGACGACTTTTTGTCTGGAGAATTAGACAGAATTGAACTCGTTGTAATCTTTGCGACTGATTGACATTGAGGTCAGTCAGTAGAAAAATCATAATAATCGAAGTGGGGCATTACTAGTGTTTCCACTAGTATTTTCTTGAGTGATAGCGGGAGGAATTTTCGAATACTGTTTAAGGAATGTAGTATGGAAAGCACTTTTTTGATAATATGGGTTACTTGGTTATTCCAGTTTAAATGCGTGTCAAAGTAAACTCCAAGGTTTTTAACACAGGAAGCAAAAGGGATTATTGTGTCGTTTAACTTGACTGCAAGCGCAGCAGTAATGTCGCATAATAGACGTTAGACTATATATGTATCTTTATTTTTCTTTTTGCTGCAAAATAAACAAATTGAAAGTTATACAGAAATGTTTCAATGTATTAGAAGACAGTGTGAATTACGAGATGTATTATTCACTCCAACAGAAATGTATGTGGATTTTGAACTCGCTATACATACCGCTGCCAAACTTGTTTTCCCTTCAGTCAAAACCAGAAGCTGCCAGTTTCACCTAGGCCAGAATTGGTGGAAAAAAATTCAAAATTTACATTTGGTAGCAGAATTTAAAGCAATCTCAGAAAAGGTAAGTTTCTGAAGTAATTTTTTGGCTTACCATTTTTAAACCCAGAAGATAACATGAGTATTCAGCCTGGAGGCGAAAGAATTGCAATGTTTACTGATTACGAAGCCCTGTTTCCACCGGTTATTTGGACAGCGTTCAGTAGGCCTACAACGACGAATCGCACAACAAATAACTGCCATCTTTTCACGCTAAACTAAACGGGTCTTTCTACACATCGCTTTCAACCATCTACAATTTTGTCGACGTTCTGAATGGAATACAGTGTGATGTATAAATCAAAATAGGAAGCACAGAAGGAAGAAAGGAAACAAAAAATATAAGAGAGAAAGAAATATTTCTCAGAGAACAAATGACAAAATAATAAACAACGCCATATCTCGATTTCATTTTGTAAAATCACTGACATATAAGTCTTTGCCAAATTGAAAGAAACTCTTGGAAACTATACAAAACTGTGTATTTCTAGAGCTACATGCATAAAAAATAACAATTTTTGGGAGTCCATGCAGTCAACCTCCTCGTGGTGTCTCTTGGGTAATGCTAATGGACTGCTTTACGAACGCTTAGGGACGCAACTGACAGGTAAATGAATCAGTGGATGGACGCAACTAACCTGATTCTTACTTGTGGGGACGCAACTAGCCGAACCCGCTCAGGGATTTTAGTTGACTATTTCGTTTATATGACGTCATTCCATTTTCGACCAATGAACTGTAATGAAATTTTGAATTCCAACCAATCACAGTCACACTTTGCGATAATTTTTTCAGCTAGATTTATCGCTATCAATTTATCGCATCGTCGTTCTTTTGTTTAGTCGTTGTCGCCAACTGTTTCCCCATAAATTGATGATCGTGAATACATTAAGATGCAACTACACGGTTAAACTTTTCTTTCAACTTTAAAGCAATGAATGCAAGATTGAATTTAATATTAATTAATATATTTACGCAGTGAAGACGACGTTCAAAACGACGCACCATGTAGACACAAAATCTTCATGCATCTTAATTGAACGTACCTTTTAAACTTGATTCTTTCAATATTCTTCCCAGATTGCACGCATACGCGATAGGAATTTTAAACTGTATAGATGCAGTTTTAGTTCCGTTACACACTACAGCGAGAATGTGTTTGTCGAGCTATAAAAATGCTTTCGTGTAGCACTGAATGTAACAGTCGAAATAAGGCACAGCTGACATTGGTCCTGCTTCCACAGGTAACTTAACCTACAATTGTAGCCTATAAAAATTTGTATTTTGTGAATGAAATGAAACAATTAATAGAAAGATGTTCAAATTTATGTAACATCATTGCATATCATACCCAAAGACCTTGCATAGTAATAATAAGGTCTTTGATCAAACTGCCTTCCGTATATCGTAATAAAATTCGTGTTTTAATTATCTATACAGAGATAGCTTCACTGTGTAGCAACATGTCTCGCTGTGAATACATACGCATTGGTATATAGCTGTCCCCACTATTACTGTTAAATTAAATTATGATTTCAGCAGATAATGAAAATGTATTTATGTTATAATAATAAGAGAAAAGTGCAATACATGTAATGTAATTAACATTGTTAAACCTGTATTTCGCTTTTCGCAATTGGCATTACTGAATAATAACATCGAATTTCTTTATTGCAGTAATCGATATTCATCTACGAGTATTTCAACTTAACAATGTCTGAATAGGTTAAGTATTCGTTAATAGACAATTATAACATTTTATATTTTATATCGAATTTTAGGGATATATTATTTACATTTTTATTTTATTCACGAAGTAGTCCTAATAAATGCCACCCGAGGTCTGAGATTTCCCAGATAAATCCATTCGCTTTGCTCGTGGATTTATCGGTAAATGTCAGACCTCTCGTGACATTACTACAGAAAAATATTGGTACATTAATTTAATTGTTAAATGTCACAAAAAAGTTGAAGGACGAATTTCAAAAATACTGCCGCACTATCTAAGGAACAATTACGAATTGACTGTCAGAAAGGAAGACAGTGTCCGTCACAACTCTGTGCAAAGAAGGTGCAAATTTTAAATATGAAAGAAAAAAAACTCCAGTTTCATTTCATAGGGATTATTTTTCCGACTTTCTCCATAACAATTGGGTTCTCCTCACACCCACAGACGGAAAGAATCTGCCGGGTACGATACTTCAACGGATAGGTGGTAGGCCATTGCTATAGATGATTGGATAATGGCTGAGAAGGGGCGGTGCAGAATTAATTGGGGTTGGGAAGGAGTCGAGTCGTGTCTCTTTAAATTGGCATTATTCGACTTCTAAATTATTTCCAGGATATAGAATTCTTTGATAATGCCTGATTCTTCACTCCATGAGTCTGAGTTCAATATCTCTATGCATAAGACACCTGCAGACTTCGAAACTGTGGGGGATAAAAATATATAGTCTATTAAAAGGAGGCAATAACGAAATCCCCGAAACCTTCTGATAGATGTAAAGTGGAGAACATATGAAACGCTGAAAGTGGGATAAGACAGAGGTGAAATATTTAAGAAAAGAACAGAAAGGGGTAAGACTGCATTGAAAAATTAACAAAAGAAATAATGCAATATAAAGAGAGCAAGGAGGGAATATTAAAAATAGACAGAGAGAGAGAGAATGAGAAGAAGTAGGTTGACGTAGAGAGAAAAAAGTATAATAATAAAAAAGAGCAAAAGAGGAAGGAGAGAAAATGAATAGGAGAGGAAAAAAAGGGAAACATAAATGAAAAGCGAGGAAATAGGAGTAGGAGATGAAGAAAGAAGGAACAATTGGCAGGAAACTTGAGGAAATTCATATGATTGCGTGTAAAAGGTAATGAAATTACGATGAATAAATACATTTGTTGTAAGATTTAAGACTTTAAGCGTATCTAACGAACACAAGAAGGAATCTAGAGCGACAGTAACTCCGATGACAATAATAATAATAATAATAATGATAATAATAATAATAATATTAATAATAATAATAATAATAATAATATTAATAATAATAATAATAATAATAATAATACTTACTTACTGGCTTTTAAAGAACCCGGAGATTCATTGCCGCTCTCACATAAGCCCGCCATTGGTCCCTATCCTGTGCAAGATTAATCCACTCTCTATCATCATATCCCATCTCCCTCAAATCCATTTTAATATTATCCTCCCATCTACGTCTCGGCCTCCCTGAAGGTCTTTTTCCCTCCGGCCTCCCAACTAACACTCTATAAGGATTTCTGGATTCGCCCATAAGTGCTACTTGCCCTGCCCATCTCAAACGTCTGGATTTAATGTTCCTAATTATGTCAGGTGAAGAATACAATGCGTGCAGTTCTGTGTTGTGTAACTTTCTCCATTCTCCTGTAACGTCATCCATCTTAGCCCCAAATATTTTCCTAAGCACCTTATTCTCAAACACCCTTAACCTATGTTCCTCTCTCAAAGTGAGAGTCCAAGTTTCACAACCATAAAGAACAACCGGTAATATAATTATTGTTTTATAAATTCTAACTTTCAGATTTTTTGACAGCATACTAGATGACAAACGCTTCTCAACCGAATAATAACAGGCATTTCTCATATTTATTCTGCGTTTAATTTCCTCCCAAGTGTCATTTATATTTGTAACTCTTGCTCCAAGATATTTGAATTTTTCCACCTCTTCGGTTTTTATATTTCCATTTCGTACAATATTCTGGTCACGAGACATAATCATATACTTTGTCTTTTCGGGATTTACTTCCAAACCTATCGCTTTACTTGCTTCCAGTAAAATTTCCGTGTTTTCCCTAATCGTTTGGGGATTTTCTCCTAACATATTCACGTCATCCGCATAGACAAGCAGCTGATGTAACCCGTTCAATTCCAAACCCTGTCTGTTATCCTCAACTTTCCTAATAGCATATTCTAGAGCAAAGTTAAAAAGTAAAGGTCATAGTGCATCTCCTTGCTTTAACCCGCAGTGAATTGGAAAAGCATCAGATAGAAACTGGCCTATACGGACTCTGCTGTACGTTTCACTGAGACACATTTTAATTAATCGAACTAGTTTCTTGGGAATAATTTTATCATTAATAATAATAATGATAATAATAATAATAATAATACTAATAATAATAGTAATAATAACAGTGATCAAATGAAACTGTTACCATAATTTTGAAACACCGTGTATAACGACTAACTGCGACGGTAGCTATAAGTTAGGGTGAAATTATCGTGCGCGAACACATGACAACGGAAATAAAAGGTTTGATCCTGATGTCAAGGAAATACTCAACAGAACTATCGCTGACCCAGAATGTGACTGTATTGCAAGCGTAGCAGTCTGAAGTCATGTGAAGAGTAGATGCAATTGTTCAAGTGGCTACTGCTGGAATAGAAACATAGCTACGTTGATCTTAAAGAGACCTTAAAGTCACAAAAGTCCACATATTTTATCAATTATATAACTCGATAATCAACTCAACTTCACAGTAGCTACAGTACTACAAAAAGAAAACACTTGTTTTTGTACTGTTGTTTATATGATATATTACGTGGAACCTATGAACATTACAAAGTCGTACGAAGTCTACAGGATGGGGAGTCTACATTAACCTATATTAAAGAGAGTATTCAATTGAAAACGACATCCAGAATTGAAGTAAACATTGAACTTTTCAGTTCTGCTAAAATATTAAATATAAGCTCCATGGAAAAGGGTTTACACCAAATACTTTCTTACATTTATATAACTAAATTTCATTCTAGATAAACTCAACAATTTTCTATTATTCAGCCGTCACGACGATCTAGTGGCTAGAGCGCTAGACTTTTAGTCCTCCGGACACGGGTTCGATCTCCGATTTATAAACTGTGTTGGGCAAACCCGCATACTATAATTGTACTATTGGTTTTAATTTTTTAAAATTAGGTATTTGATTTCTAATTTTGAGCCATTTCTTGTAATACCTCCTTATTGCCAATTGTTGTTACTAAATAATGTATTTAATTCGTAAATTTTAAGTCATCTCTTAGTAAAGCTATTTATTGCTTCTAAAATAATGTGTTTAATAGCTATTATATATATATATATATATATATATATATATATATATATATATATATATATATATTTCTTCCTATAACCATTACAGGTTGCCATTGACAAAGAGTACCATGATACAATAAATATAGAGAAATGCCTTGAGGATTTATGAAACATATTTTTGTTATTACAGTGAAAAATAACAAATTGGAATAGATTGAAACACAAAATAATATACGAAGTAACGTCAAGAAGATGTGAATTAAAGTCATGGTCCATGTATATAATGCCTGAAAATAGCTATTGACATTTTGCGTGTTTGTTTTTAAAATAATGTGTTTTAATCTGTAACTACAGTCAGTGTATTGTTATTAGCAGGGAACGGATTTATATGGACTAAAAATATATGAAATATGTAAATATATATGTAGTTATTTTTACCAAAATATGGAATTAAATATGGATTTTTACCAAAATATGGAATTAAATATGGACTTAAAATTATAAAAAAATGACTATGTACGTTAAATATTGGTACATTTTAATCAAACTAAACAAAAAATATAATGGACGTACCTTATCTTCCAATGTAGTTTCAACAAAACACAATTTTTATTGTCTGTTACCATAACAATAGGTTACAAACATTTCTTTCAAGTGCTGAAAAGTGAATCTTCTTCTATTGTCTCTGAGGATAGATTTATACTGACTAAAAGAGCGTTCGACGTCACAAGAAGTAACTGGTACATAATTCAATTTCACAATGTCTGCTGGGGATAAGTCCAAGTTAATCTTCACTGTTGATTCACCACTCATCACAGCAACAACCTTTTGTAGTTCTTCATATCCAGGGTTTTTTGAAAGTACAGTGTCCACCTTAGCTCTTACTGCATCTGCAACTTTACCTCTACCACGATTCAGTTGTTCCACAGTACTATTTATAATTTCAAAACTTTCAGATAGTGAAAGGTGCCTATTTTGGAGACTTTTGAGCGTTTTTATGATGCATGAAAATGTATGCTGAATGTGAGCTAAGTCATTCTTCACACTTATGTCACAGGTAACTGTTTTCGCAGTATCAATTGAGACTGCATCTTCAGAGTCCAATGCAAGGAGAACATTGTTAATAGAGTCTATATGTTCGGCATAATATTCAACTGCTTCTAGCCATGTACCCCATCTAGTTAAAATTGGCTTTGGTGGCAATGGAATTTCAGGGTACATTTCTTTCAACACGTTAACTCTACTGGGAGCTTTGAGAAATACTTTTTTCACTGATGAAATCAACAAATCTACTTTAGGGAAATTGTCTCTGACCACTTCTGCCACACGATGAAATGCATGCGCCACACAAGTAAAATGAGTCAATTTAGGATATACAACAGATAATGCTTGTCCAGCTTTGACCATATAAGGGGCAGCATCGCTAATAAAGAATAACACATTATCGTACATAATACCCTTTGGCCACAGGATACCCATAGCTTCGTTGAACAGTTTAACTATAGTTTTGTTATTGCACTTTTCTAGAACATCACAATGTAAAAGAATTCGTTCAGAATATTGTTCACTTAACAAACCGATAACTACATTACCAACAAGTCTACCTTCTTTGTCGGGAGTCTCATCAATGGAAACCCAAATTGAACTATCTTTAATTTCATCTCTTATCTTCTGTATTGTCTCATCGTAGATGGATGGAGCATACGTCTTCCTAAGTGTTGACTCATCCGGGATTGTATGTTGAGTATATTTTTCAAGGAATTCCCTGAAGACCTTATTCTTTAGTTTGTAGAGAGGAATATCAGCAGAGATGAGAGAACGGCACAGGTCGATGTTAAACTCAGATCTTACATTCGATGTTGTTGGTTGTGTTAAAAACAATTGTCTCTGCTTGGAATTTAGTTGTTTGTTGGCCTGATGTTTACTAGTTGTAATGTGTTGTTGCACCAGGAACTTTTGTGTAGATGATACTGCACACTGACACAAATTACAAAATAATATTTTATTGTCAGTTGATAAACCATCTTCTTTAAATTCTGAAATGTAACTTGTTAGTTTTGATTTTAAATTGACTGAATGACGTACTTTTGGCATATTTACCGTCTTTATAGTATGATTTACAAAACTGAACCTATGTGTACTCTGACTGGCATTTAACTGTTGAGCTGCACAACTGAAGTCTGTTAAAAATTTTAAATTAAATTAATACAGTTTTGTAACTTACTTTCCCATTGTTGATAGGACTGCTAATTTTCAAATAACTCTGATGTTAAAGGGATTACTGAACATGTGTTTAAATCTCTATTGTTGAAATGTATTTTTAAAAGTTAATGGAATTTTGTTTTGTTTTATTGTTAAACCTAATATAATATGGACTGTTTTATATCAAATATGGAAAATATATGGAAATTAACGAAAATATGTACTAAACTCTAAAATATGGAAAAATATGGAAAATAAAAGTAGGATTTTTCAACCCTACACATTGTGAAACATAAAGATAATGCAAAATATAAATTATATTAGCTTTATAAGTAAATATGTATTTACATATAAATCCTTTCCCTGGTTATTAGTATCTCTTTGTTGTCACCTATTGCTTTAAAAAGAATGTGTTTAACTTGTAATTTTAAGTCATTTTTTCCACTATTCCTTTACTGTACTGTTTACATTTGTTTTTAAATCTTTTGTATTGCCCTTCAAGAATTTCGTTATTCGTTAGTTGTAAGTCATTACTTGTGTTATCATTTTAATTATTATACTTGTTTCTGAATCACGTATGTAACTTGTAACCGTAAATCATTGCTTGTAATATCCCTTTATTGCTCTTAACTGTTCCAATGTTCATGAATTAAGTATTAATTTGAAAGTTAAAGTCAAACTTTGTTATATTAATCTACTATCGATTATATTTTTAAGGTCGTGTATTTAGTCTGAAACGGTTAGACATTCTTGTATATCCTTTGTATTGATTATTCCTCAAACATCTCATTAATGTTTAACAGGATCCATTTTTCATTAAGGTGCATTCTTCTACATAATTCATGTGAATTGTAACTGTAACCACTATTTTATATTATCAATTTACTTTTGTTTATTGGTTATAAAATATGTATTTTGATGCCGACTATAACCCTAATATACCTCAGGGTGAAATAGGGTTTATTAAATTGGATAATAAAAAACCGGTATCCAAGCAACACAGGGTTTTTCTCCGGAAGCTCCGTTTCCTCTGTAGCATCCAACAAATCATCATCATCATCATCATCATCATCATCATCATCATCATCTCATTGCAGGTATAACGTAGACTAGCCTCTTATGGCGCAACCTGGGTAACGACTACGTCGGTAATTTGGTTTACACAACTGGCTTCATATGGGTGATTGACGAACAGTCAACCTACCATTAGTTAAAAATATATTATTCATTAGCTAATTTATTTCTCAACTATTTTGCGCCTAGAGAAATATCAAAGTGTAATTATTTAGTTCCTTGCTCTTTAACATGAACGTAAAATTTCACATTCGACTTGGTGTAGGCAACGGTTAAAGTGCACTTTAGAAGCGTTGTGGAAGACAAGATCGTGAGTTCAAATGCCGTGCAGATTTTGGAAGTTTGTTATCTATGTAATATGTGTCGTCTCAGTTGAAGGACAAGCATTTATTTGTGTCCGTAAACATTCATATTCAAAATAAGCGAAAACTGTAGTTGAATGAACATTATTATTATTATTATTATTATTATTATTATTATTATTATTATTATTATCATTATTATTAAGTCATATTATTATTATTTCTGTAACTGACGACCATTTTCTGAATTCAATTATAGACATAACGGAAAAAGAAATATATATATATATATATATATATATATATATATATATATATATATATATACTGTATATACACTCGTCTTACAGTTTCTGGGCTTACTTTTACACCAATATTGTTTTCACAGCTAGAAGCAATCATGGGAGCACTAATTTTTCATTTTATTTGATAATAAAACGCTCACGTCATTGAGACAGTAGTCTAGAACATCCTGATTTTGATTCATCTTGAAGCCCGTTTCCTTTCTTGAATTTATTGACAATTGATTGGATTGCAGAAGCAGATTTTCCCGTGATTTCTTTAATCTGTATGTAGACTATGTTTTACCTTTCTTGAAATGATCACCTATCAGCTGACGTAATTCAATTGATGTGTTTTTGTTTTATGCGCCATTGTACGGTTTGTAAGAGCAGTAGACAGTACAGATCTGTGTCTGTATTAGGTACAACTGCTGTCTTGAGTGCAACCTCGTCAGTGTTTGCGTTTAGGACAAAACATTAACCAATGTTTCACATCTATAGGCCTATACGAATACTTTTGTAGACGCGACATTATTGTTTGTTTTATTTAAATTACTTCACTTTTTGCAGGGAAGAACAGTTTTCTTTACCCAAGGCACCTAACGTGAGCTATTTAATCTTTTCATTATATCTGAACAATATTAAATCTGCTGACGTTCATAATCATAGATGGGCAACTCGTGCTCACAAAGTGCCAAAAAAAAAACCTTGAAAGAGAGAAAGACAGACGGAGCCAGCCGCAGCAGTTACAAGTTGTTTGTAGTTTCGCTGCAAAATCCACGGTGCGCTCTGGTGTATTATTTTCTAGCTTTGTAAATTACAAACACAAACTGAATACCTTTTCAAGATACAACAAACATAGCTGCAACACTTATTTATTATTACACTATTTGTTAATGTTTCTTATTATATGTCTTATTTGAAACGTAGAACGCTAGAATTTACAAGTCTTTATACATTAAAGAGTATTCCTCTGTTCTCAGAAAGGTAATAGTCTGTATTCGCAAACAATAACAAATTCAAGGAAGTATTTTTTACATGTCACGGCAGATGAAATAAGCTTACTTCTGAGCTCTTTCTTTACTTTGAGAGCTTTTACACTTCTTTCTTGTATTAAACTCTGCCTCAAGCACATACATTACATATGGAAGCAAAGAGTATATTTGGAAATTATACTTAGGCAGCATTACGAACAGTTCGATTCCTGATTTTGCTGGAATCTGAGTGGTGTGCTGTTCTGTAGATTTATTAATTCCAGCTATAAATTTTCAGGATTTTCTATCGGCGTGAACCAAAAAGATTTCAGAAAAATTTCGATTCCTTGTCAATTGTCACTGTTTCTCTAAACTTAGCAGTGAATTCTGCTGTAGGTCTTGAAGTAGGGTCTTATATTTGATAAGAAGATTTTCTTATCACTATTCAAGATAGTTTATAGTCAAAGAAAGTGAAGCTGTCTATGTTCGACATAAATACTCTTAGCTAGTCGATTATATGTCGTGCAATTCTGTAACTCGCACGCACAACGTGCTAATGATATTTGATATCATTCTCACCTTGTTGATATCTCATTTTTACCTTTAGCTGTTCTAAAGCAGATGCAGACAGTATTTCTTTACTAAAACCTTCACTGTTTATTTGTAACATAAAATGTCATGCGTAAGAAAGTGTAATAGAATACAAGTTTTACCTCTCTTCTTAATAAAAAAATCTCTTTTTACTCGTAACTAAAGGGAAATGATCTGGGAATTATATTGTTTTTCACTTAAAATGAGCCGCCACTTACTGCAGACGCGATCGAACTTGTGTCTTGAAAGAACCGCACACGGACAGTACAGCTAGTACGAGTCCGTTCTACCTGCACTGAGATTGTGTTGACACTTTGAGAGCAAGAGTTGCCCACCCATGTTCATAATACTGTATATTAACATTGAAATATTATTAATATCTCATGCGTACGAATGCTTTTGTGAGTCACTGTATGTAAAAGAATAGTGTAGGAACATAACTTTAATATGCTATTTGCAGTCACGTTCTTCATTATATAATTATTAAAGTATCACAACCTCTTCCACTTTCATTAACTTGATAGTCGTCTGTTGTGAAACATTTTATAATAAAATCTATTAATATGCAATGAAAATATTCTGTACTTTAATAAATGACTTTGCGTTATGATGTATACATAATGTCAAAACTAATAAACAAGACGTGCCATACATCGTTTGCTTTAATTGTGTTATTAGGTTATTGCGAACTATCTACTAGTTTGCAAACGACAGACTTGTGATATTCTCAGACTTGTATCATACGCACTAATACAAAGGAGAGTTATTAAACTTCACAATATTCTACTCCTTAAAGCAATTCTTTATTTTTTGTTATAAAAGCCTTAAACCGTAAAACTGCGAACTAGGAACACATGTATGTATATGGAGGTAAGTAGCATTAATGTTCTTAAAATAATTATTTGAGGTTATGGAGAAACAAAATTTGGATTCCTAAATACTAAAACACGATTCTGAAACGTCATTAAACGATCCGATATAAAAAACAAATATGAATTTTATAAGAAACTGATAATCAGAACTTAGCAGTTGAGGTTATATACGAATTACAAGATGTTTTGCAGAATGACTGTCATAAGGAAACTATACAAAGTATTACATTCCTACCATACACATAAATAAACGTATTTTCAATAAAATTATTGTCATATAGAAGATTATTAACAGAATTATTAATGAGTTGTCTTACAAAGACATTAAGCTTTTGCTATAGGTCTACATGTTACGTAATGAAATGGCGGCGTAACACATGGAAAAAAATTGTAAATATAATAGCACACTGAAACAATATCAAAACTAATTGGCATATGGTAATGCAGAATTCCTGCACGGAAACAGTGTTGCCAAGTCAGCGGTTTTGTAGCTAAATCTGGTGTTTTCAGGACTATGGTCAGCTACAGAATTTTATCAGCGGCTAGCTATTTATTTGGCGTTTTTTTATGATTCCAGCAGAAGGAGACGATATTTTTTTTTCTGTAAAGATATAATTGTTTTATATGTACTTGCGGACAACAATATTAGTCAACCATAAACCAGAGTTCAATATGGTATTATCACAATTTTTCATTGTGCGAGTATAAAATATCAACGTTTTTATGTTAACTCGATTTGGTACAACCACGTCCATCCATTGATAAGATATACCACTAGATTTGTTAACCTCTTAGTTTGATCATGGATGCATTGTTTTTGTAAGTGAATTGATACATTTAATCATAAAGAGTAGATAATGAATTGAATTATTATTTTCATTTATGATAGCTTATGATATATTATTATTATTATTATTATTATTATTATTATTATTATAAATCATTCCGCATTATAGTATGTAACACAGACATACTTAAAACCGAAGTCATTGTTGGCAAGCACATCTCCAGCTCACTGTGAAATCAGATTACGAACCGATTGGTGTGATTGTGAATGTGATTGTTTCCGAAGTGTCCGGTATATTCTTGAGCTACTTCATTCAATTTTTAAGAAATATGCCGCGTATAGCTACATACGTTCTAAAGTTTAGAGATGTGTGAAAAAAAAACATGTTTTGAAAGATTGGGTAGAACAACTTGCCGGTAATAGTTCGAAAGCTCGGTGTAAATAAATGGCGTAAGGTGATATATTGAATGCAAAATATTAAGATTTAATTGCCCAAACCATTTTGCATAGAACATAGAGCCTACAAGGTGATACACTCTTTCCATAATTTAGTCTACATTTTTATACAATTCTACAGTGTCTAAAACTGTATAAGTTTGTATTTCAAATTTGGAAGTGATGTATTAAGAAAATCTGGAGTTTTTCAACTACAGTTTAGCGGTTTTTTAAGCTTGTGCAGCGGTAAATGGAATTCTGAGTTGGCAACATGGCACGGAAGTATCATATGTACTTCGGTACATCATAGTAACAATTGGCATATGCTTTTACATCGATACATGAAAATGGTTGCATGCACCTGAAGCATTATTTTTAAATAAGGCGGTACATTTAAGGCATTATTTTTAAGTAATTTATTATACTAAACCAATACTCAGGAGGAAATAAAGTTCAACTGTTAACTGAAATAACATGAAGGGTTCCTCAAACCAATAATTAAAACAAAAATGATGTGATACATGAAGATAATACAAATATATGAACGCATTTCAATTGCTGATTTTTAGTAAAATGGCGGAATATCTTATCCGGCAGTTGTATATAACGTTAATTGAAATAGCACACGGAAATAGGGATACCCTGAACTAGCACCAACAGATAGCGCGCATGTACTTTGAGGGATGCGCTTTGCGTGTTCATTTGTTTTCCGGTAAAAAAACATTGAGGATTTACGTAGTGTATTAGTACATTAAATACTCTTAAAAACAACTCAAGATGTCAAATTTTTGTTGTGTTCCTATATTTAAAAACCAGGGAATGCCTATTGTCTTCATTTAGGTCCCGAAATATTCTGAATATAAGCTTTAAACCTTAAAAATTTAACTAATTAAATATGCGCCTGGAAAGTGCTAGCTATTGAACAAAAAGAACTACTTCAAGTAAGGAATTGCTGGCTACAGTTTCATTTTGGAAGAGGGAAAAGAAAAATTAATGAAAAAATACGCAACCTCGACAGCAAGCTATGTTAACTTCGATTATATTCAGTACTTCTAGGAGTCTTCGAAATTTACGCCTGTAGTAAACTCTCGATTAACTGGGATGTTTATTATCCAGGACGATCTATAGTGAAAGCTATTTCGTGAACAATGTTTTAATGTGCTGTAGACTAATTATTAAAACGACATTTTTACTTCAGATTTTCAAAATCATCCTACATAACATTCAAAACTTTATGTCCTTAACCTACAAAACATAGGAATGATCGCGATACTACTGCGATCATATTAAATCATCTTATCAAACATTGCATTTGATCTTTCTGCAACTAGAGAAAAAAAATGCGAGAAATTCAATCTCGATAGTCCCTTCCCTATGAAGGAAAAAAAAAAACTGGTGGCTGCATATCTTGTTTTTAGCGTACAATACTTACAAAACTAATGATTAAAGAGGTAATATTCACCTTCGACATCTATATTCTGCATACTGCAGATTTCTCCATTCATCTCTTAAGGGGAATCGCTCTGTATTATCCAAGTTTACGCTATTATTTATTGTACATTAAATTAAATTATGAGGTAAGAAAATACTGAATTGTAATCAATTATATTAGGTTATACAAAATGATTATAAATATAATTTTGACACGCAAAGAAAACCAACAAGCGGGAGAACGTAATCAACTGTAGCGTATGACATAATATAGCCCTACAACATGTTGTGCCGCATGGAACGCTCCTGCCATCTAACGGTAAAACTTCGCATAAGATATTCCTATAATAAGGAAACAAACGTAATATAATTCTAAATTTGCATCCTTAAAATAAAGCATACATAAAGCAGCAAGTTAAACGAAATAGAGGGCAAAAACGATATCGAAATGCGAAACACTTCAATAATTGTCGCGGAACACCTCAATAATTGTCCAATCACTTCAATGCAATTCTTTGTACTTTCTTTGTTGAATGGATGTCGTTTCTAATTGAAACTCTCTACACTTGACAGGGCAGACTACCTGATGGCCATAATAATCTGGACCCCCGTTGGCGAAGCGAAATCTGTAGGGGCTGTGCACGGGACACGTGATGCGGTAGGGGCTGTCCATGACAGGTGGGGGCCCCGGAGTAGATGATGAACTCCCAGGTATAGGACCCCACCGGGGCCCCGATGACGGGGTCGGTGGACCCCATCCTCCGCCCCCGTAATGATCCAGAGTGGCGGACTGATGAATTTGTTGACACAGTGGAGTATTCAAAAATAATAAAAAGAAAACAATAAATCTAACGCATGAATGGAATTAACAGACAAACTTCACTTGTTTTAACACTTTCCTGTAAGAAATTAAAAACCTACAGCGAGCACTCATTTGCAGGTGGGTTCACAATGATAACTTACAAAGAATAACGTTTCCATGACAAAAAAAACAAATGCTATAGGTCTCAGTGTTATGACCATTAAAGGTTTACATAAATATGACTCATGTTTATTTATATTTAACAACTATACCTGTCTGTATAATATTATTAAGAAAAGATTATATAAATCAGACTGTCACAAATTTAAGATTCTTTTTAATAATTAACATCTCTGGAAATATTATACACAAAAAATTGCTGTGAATAAAATATTCTGAAGCTGAAGAATATCACATACAAACACATTTAATAACATACAGTTTCAGTGGCCTAGTGTATCGCTTTTAGGAGCTGAAAAATGGAGAATTATTTCACGTTTAAACAACAACGGTTAACAACAGGCAATCCATGATTACAGATAACAATAGAATGGAGGAAATTAGAAAGTTAATTCCACTATTTTTACAAACACAGATTGTGTGCTAAATTGAAATCAACTTGGAGTATATATTACGAACCTGAATTGAATGGAAACGTCCTCAAACAGGAAAAGAAACGGTACTGTCCACAAATGAACTACGTTTTGTGGCACCTACCTAGAAGTGTTAACTGCAACATTACAAATTGTGTCAGGCACTGTGTATGGTTATGTTGTCTATAAATACCGAAGAGGAGAGAATACTGATTTCAAGACCAATCTACTGATCAATCAGACGTTTCTTTTCATGTTGAATGTTCGAATCAGACAATAATTTTGCATTATAACAATTAAACGTTTGTGAAATTTGTTCCTGTTAAATAAAATCACACATATAGGAATTTTGTTAAATTATATTAATTATATTATTACAATTTTAATTAATATTGTTAAGGAATTAATGTTACACTGTTAGAAACATAAATAACTATATCATGCAGGGAATTTATAATTAATGTTAGATTTATA
Source organism: Periplaneta americana (assembly GCF_040183065.1). Classification (NCBI taxonomy): domain Eukaryota; kingdom Metazoa; phylum Arthropoda; class Insecta; order Blattodea; family Blattidae; genus Periplaneta; species Periplaneta americana. Next base: position 117,040,868 of record NC_091132.1, on the reverse strand, counting down.
AATAAATATTACAGAAAGCACAAATTTAGAACCTGGAATGAGAAATATGTTTGAAATAATAAATAATATTCTTTAATACTTAGTTAAACATTAGTATTTATGGTTTGAGGTTAAACATAATTATTTATAAAATGACATGTTACGCATAATTATATTAAACTATTTGTGAATTATACATTGAATGCAAGATTAGAAGTTGAAATTATAAAGTATCATTTTAATATTAAACATAACCATGGTTACGTGGATGCTACAAAAAATGTAAATACAATAGGAGGTAAGTAGGTCACTGTTACCCATGTGAAGGTTATCACTGTGAACACACCTTAAATCCCGAGGCAACACGCTCAACACCGGGCAAACGATCCTCGGTCGCAGATGTATCACTGTATAAGGTAATAAATCACAATTTTGAGGGTCTGGGCAGGTGCGTGTGGAGCGGCGGGCGGTCTCCCCATTGCGACCCGACACCAAGCACTCCCTCCCCGGCACTGGAGAGATCAAGACCGGGCTCCGAGCGCCGCGGCGCGGCGAGACGCTTCGAGGACCGTACCGCGCCGCTGTCGGCCCGGCCAATCGCCAACACCGCCGCAGAAATGGCGGGAGACGCGCATCATGCAGAAGCGGTGGCGCAGTCGGAGTTGGGCCAACAAACCGGAATTAAGGATCATTCATATCAGCTCATCAAAATCCCTAATGCGTTCTTGGTCCCTCTATAAAATACTTCTAATGGCGTATCTCCACCTTTTAAACTACGGTTTGGCTACGACGATCTTCGTCGAACGAACATTGCTGCAATCGCCAGCGGTCATCGTCAGAGAGTGGTTTCTTTACCGGCGAACTTCGTAGGTGGATAGCAAATTGTTTTCTATAGTTGACTATGTCTGATCAGCTGCTAAGTGGATGACGATTTGATAACGTTATAATATAAGTTTTGCCTTGAAAAACAAGAACGGATCTTTAAAGTAGTTAATGTCATGTTTAGAAATAGATATACAGAGGGGTCTTTTAATTCCTTGATATTAAGACATCTTGAAAATGAACCCACCAATTTTAAGGAATATTTCTGACTTTTTCCCGAACAATTTAATTTTGTCTTAAGTTCAATTGAAAATGATATTGTAAAATTAACCACAAAATTTATTCACAAACCAATAAGCCCAGCTGAAAGATAAGCATAACTTTAAGGTAAAAACCAATTATATAAAAACTTTACTTTTACCATTTACAATGTTATTTTTATTTTATTTTATTTTTTTTTCATTTAGAAGCATTTATTTAGGAAATAATGTAAGGAGGTTATTGCGCGGTTTTCTTTTGCTCGGCATTCTACTTCACTTACTATTTCACACTGAAACTTTTGGTTTAGTAGCTAAATCTGCCGCATCGTGTGTGTCCTTCAATTATGAATCGCTTTACTCAATTGTATTAACAGTTCTGGTTGTTGCAAAATATAAATTTGTTATTGTTTACGTTGGTTCTTCTTTTTGGCTCATGTCGAACAGGGATTTTTGTTTAATCAATTACTATCTCGTCTTCATTAGTGGAGAAATTGCAGAAAGATTTCTGTTTTACCGCCATTATGGTATGTATTATGTATAAATCACACGTTATTAAATGATTTAATTCATGACCTACTGTAATTTTACAATTGGTTTCTCGGCGATGATCGCCAGGTTTTTGCCTCGAAGCCAACCGCCGACGATGATCGTCGAGCCCAGCGACGTTCGTTGACGTTCATCGCCGTAAAGCAACCATGCACATTCAAATCAACAGAACAGAATCCCAGCGATGATCGTCGGCGAAGATCGCCGTAGCCAAACCGTAGCTTTATAATTGAAAACAAAAATGGACCTAGATCAATTATTTCCAACTTTTTAGTAAAGCAGATAAATTCTTATCATAACCACTATTATCTTCTTTCAAGGACTTCATTTTATGTAGCTTTTTTTTTTCTTGGACTCCCTCTCTTTTAACGATTGTGAATTTCCAGAACACGTAAAGAAGTAGTGGCAAATTCTAGTGTAATAGCATGACGTGATGCACGTATCAATAAAGCACGGGGAAAACGGACACAAAAATGGACACACGCTCAGTTCCAAACAGAACGATGTAAATTTCCACTTCCATGTCAGGATTCGAAACAGGATCTACTGTTTTTGTAGGTAGAAAAGCTACCACTCGAAGTGCTATCGCCGCGGCCTCATGCTTAACATGTCGGCATCACACAACGTGCGGTGTGCTTTTAAAACATAATTTTTTCCGACCGATTGTTGCTCTGTAGGTGTCACTCTAAGCGCCACGTTGTCACGTCTACTTCCTCGATAAGAATAAGCACTAGTTTGTTACATTGTTAAATGGCTATTACTATTATTATTATTATTATTAGTATTATTATTATTACTAGCCGTACCCGTGCGCTCCGCTGCACTCGTTAGAAATAAATATAAAGTAATTACATAATTAAAATAGGACATTTGATCCAGGCAACATTCGTTTTTGATAGAAGGATAAATCGTTTAATATGTTACTTAATTGAAATTGTATTTAAATAATTTCAGTGCGGTCATTTTGGTCCAGAGAGCAATCACTGGGTGCAATGACAATTCCTTTAACATGTTTCTTATTTGTTATTACATGCAACCATAGTTTAATGAAGATTGACATATCATTTAGTTTTAATGTGTATACTTCATATTACTTGCTATATGTTTCCTTGAATTATGGTAATAACTTAAATTTAACCCTTGTTTTCTACGTCTTCAGTAAATGGCGCTTGGCCCACCATGGTTCTGAACCCTTCAAATAACTTAAATAGTCATCATCATCATCATCTTCCTAACAAGTATTAGGCCAAGTGGCCTGTTACGGTCTCAAACTAGAATTTTCAGTCCATCTCATCTTTGGACGGCCTAGAGATCTTTTGCCATATGGATGGTAATGAAGCAGTGCTTTTGGAATTCTGCATCGATTCATTCGTTCGAGATGACCCTTCCACTAAAGTTGATATTTGCTGATGAACTGCATAATGGGTTCTATTTGAAGTTCTTGCATTAGGTCCTCATTTTTTTTATGATCCCAGCGAGTATATCCAGCTGTTGCTCTCATAAACCTCATCTCACTTGCTGTTATTCTACTGACATCTTTATTCTTCACAGTCCACGCTTCGCTACCATAGCTTAATACTGGCTGTGCTAAGGTTTTATACAAGCCTATTCTTGTGTGTCTTTGTACTAGTGAGGGTTTCATGATTTTATTAATGATCCCCATTGTTTTATTATATTTACATATTTTTTCAGCAATATCTACTTCATCATAAGGTGATAGTGTATAGCCAAGATAAGTGAAGGTATTTACTCTTTCTATTATTTTATTATTCAAACAGATTTTGCTTGGTACAGGGAATTTCCCACAAAATGACATACAGCATAAACAGTGATATGTAATTATATTTCTTTCTTTCGAAAATGTAAGAATTCACGATCTCCTATTTACCATTGCCATGGAATGAATAAATGTGTTTTTTCTTCCTACTCAAAAATTTTATATTTTGCTGCAGGAACAACAACGCTATAATCTGAGGCGGCGGTGAAAATGTATTGTATTGTTATTTTAAAAGTCTTGTATATCCTTAAATTTCACTCAGAAGTTACTGTAATAACATTATAGAATTATGTCCATCTAGAGGAACTACACTTTCCAAAGGTGAAATAATAATTAAACAATTAATTAGCTTTCGATATTACTTCATACAAACACAGAAACATTTTTTGTATGCTATGTTTAATAGCTTTCAATTGTTGTTGTCCAAGGTCCCTTATAGACGAAGTCATTTGTTTTTATTTCAATACAGCGCGTTAAATGGCGTTGTTATTGTAATTTTAAAACTCATTTATCTCATTAAATATCAGTCCTATCAAAATTTTGTATAGAATAAAACTTATCGGAAATAATTTTTAAAGAAGCTTTTGTTATGTAACATTTTACATGAAAATTAACAATAAGGGAGATATTTCGATTTATTTAATTCAGGTCCTCTTATAACCCCCCTTTTAAATAAAGTATTTTAATGCCGTATAGCCTAAAATCTAAGTTACAACGAACTTAATTTATATTCCAATTTTCATATAAATCGGTTCAACCATTATCGCGTGAAAAGGTAACAAACATCTAGACAGACAGACAGACAGATATACAAACAAAAATTTCAAAAAAGCGATTTCCGGTTTCAGGATGGTTAATTATACATGTTAACACTAATTATTATTTTTGGAAAATCAAAAATTACCACAAAAATTTTGGCTACAGATTTAATCTTAGTATAGATTATTATTTCATATACGAGTACGTTGACATTCTTAACTCTTAATAATAACTCTTTAATAATCATTTTTAATCACATACCTTAATGTTCGTCCTCAGCACAAGACATTGAAACATCGGTTTTGGTCCACGTGGATTAGACAAGTAGGTGTCATTTAATAATGGAAGCAGCTTATTGGTTGCAATATTGAAATTGAGGCGAGTGATTGGAGCGGCGACATAAGAAATTGAAAACAATAATGCAATTAAATTTCAAAGACCTGCCGAATGTTATGCACGAGGCCGCTCAAAGACCTGCCGAATGTTAACCATGAGAGCGCGGCTATAATAAATGCTGTGCATAACGTCGCAGGCAGAATGATTGTTGAACAATAGAACGGCTAACAATGTTATAATCCCAAAGTTTACCAGCTTCATACATTATTTTATGCTCGACCATGCCGAAATGTAGTAATTATACACCTGGTAGCAGCCCTTTAATGGATCTCATTAAAGTAGATCTATTCATTAAAGTTCAGGTGTTGAACCAATCAGAAAATACCATTGTAGCAATATGAAAGCGCAAGTATCGATTATTCTCGGATATGCAATCGAAAGACAATTCTATTACTATAATAATTAGCGTTAATTGTAAATATTATTCAAATAAATTCAATTTGTCATCTCGTTTTTCAATGTCTAATTCAATTTCAAGGTTATATCAAGATTAATATTTATTTTACTCTCTAGATTATACCAAGGTCAATGTCGATATTTGTTACTCGGAAAAAATCAACACTTTCGCGTCTGCGCACATCTCACAATTTACGAGGTATTGCACAAGGTCAGTTCCGCTCCTCAATCAGATAAGAATAACATGAATACTTATGAATAATTTCAAGTTAGAAATATGGTCGAGCATAAAAAGTCGTATGAAACTCGACTATAATGGTAATTAAGACACTCGCTTGCGCTCGTTTCATAAACATACTTGCGTCTTAATTACTACCATTATAGGCTCGTTGCATAATGTACTATTTATAGGCCTATTTAACTTGGTCAAAATAATAATGTTTATAAATCTTTAAAGACTGAATTGAATTATGAATAACCTCTCTTCTCTTATTTAGACGACCTTAACAGAGATGGAAACCCACAGTCGGATTCAAGTGGCATTACAGATCTAGCAGATTGCATTTCTATTCACGGCAGAGAATTTGAACCATCTGGTAACAAGCGAGTGCGTGTTCTTTCATTGCGTTTGTGCTGCGTTATATTAAATGGCCGCTATGTCCCCCACACAATCAAACAGTTCAACTTGCGAACGATCTAGGTTTAGAATCCTATTTAGGACAAAATAGATGACTAGTTCGTTTCTGGGAGGTAGATAATGATTAGATATCGGATTTTTAGGCACTAAAAATTGCAGTTTTAGGCGCCTAAAATAAGCTCAAAATTTGTAAAATTAGGCTCTATTTTAATGAAAATAGGCATTTTAGGCACATCAAGGTATCATACTTATTTATTTCACTGAAAGTTTTAGTTATACACTAAAATACGCACAAAAAAGTATGTTTAAACATTAAAAAAGAATACTATATTATATTTATAAACAGAGCTGCACAAATTTAATATATTGAAACTAATGATATAATGATTATTGATATCAAGATTACTCATTTTAAGTTATTGAAATTCAGTTCCATGCTCAGACTTTATTATAATTATCTGCACAGTACACACCAGAATTTTTTCTAAATTCTCCACAGTTAAACTTTGCCTTTTGTCACTGAAAATCATTTTGAAAGCAGAAAAACTTCTTTCAACCGAAACTGATGTGAGAGGCGCAAATTTTAAATTAGGTACAACAGAAACATCAATACTTACTGGAACATTTACACTTTCCCCCGATATCACTCTTGATACTTTTTCCAACAATGAAAATCCTACATTCTTATTTAATACTTTGTCCCACTTATTTTTAACTTTTTTCCCATTTTCGCCCAAAGCAGAATGTATGTTCACTTCAGCTTCTTTTACTATTGCTATTTGGCTACAAAGAGATTGTTTTTCACGTTCTAACTGTTCAATGCTTGCAGGTATGAAAGAAAAGTTTGCTGTTATGTAGGCAATACCGTTTTTCACTCGTGAGTCATTCAGACAATCTTTCACTGCTTTCACACACGCTGCACTATCGGTTTCAGGTAATTTATCACTAACTGTGACCACTTCTTTAAAATACTTAGAATAATACACCACTGACTGAATCCAGGTTCCCCAACGTGTAACAACCGGCTGAGGTGGGAGTGGGTTATCTGGAAAGTTCTCTCTGAATATTGAAATCCTGGATGGGGCTTTACAAAAACATTTTTTTGTGTTAGAAATAAACGAATTGACAAGAGGAAATTCATTCCGGATTGTTTCAGAAACCCTGTGAAGGCCATGTGCTAGACAGGTTACATGCGTGAGGTTAGGATGAAATGTTTTAAGAAGTGGAGCTGCAGCAACCATGTATGAGGCAGCATCAGTACAAAACAACAGAACTTTAGAATCGTCTATATTACCTGAGTATAAAGACTGTAGGCCTTTATTTACAAAATAAGCAATGGCTTGGCTATTCACTTTCGAAAGTTCCTTAACACATACGAGGTGTGGAATCGAAGGTCCATCAGGACTAAGTTTTCCTACTACCATATTTGCTATATACCTATTCATAGGATCTGAGGTTTCATCCACAGAGACCCATATGTAAGAATCACCTATATCCTCCCGAATGGAAGCTAAAGTTTCATTGTATATTCTGTCTAAATAATTTTTTCTTAGGGTCGACTCAGATGGGATATTTTGTTTGCAGTATTTTTGTAAAAACTGTTTTAAAACCGGATTTTCAATTGCATTCCAGGGAATGTTAGCAGCAACAAACGCTCTGGTTAAATCAGCATAGAAATTGCTGCTGAGATTGGATGAAGTAGGCTGTGTTAGTAAAGTTTGTTGCAGTTGATTTTTCTGCTGAGCTTCAGCCTTATGAGCCGCTCCTTGCACATGCTGCTTTAGGTGGCACTTCTTTTCTTGCGAAATCTAAAAATGTAAAGTAAACTGAATTAAAATAAAATCCTAATTGTAGTATTGCCGTATTTCTATCACAAAGTTAGTGGGTTCGAACAATCAAAATTTTAATGACCTGCAAATACTTTAACTATCGGAATTTAAAAGGTTAAAGTGTAGTGGTCTTAAAAAGAATTATACCTCAGGATAGCTCAGTCAATGTATAAATATTATAGGCCTACTCATTAAAATTAATAGAATTTATATATTTCAACTATTGTTACATACCTGTTTGCTACAAATCTTGCAGAATATTATTTTTCCATCATAAGTGAATTCTGAATATTCTGTTAGCCATTGCCGGATCAATGTAGATTTTGCACTTATATTTTTCGGCATTATCGCTTTAAACTTCACAGGAAAACGTCCTACAGCTCAAAACTTCTCAACACAAATAAGGTGAGGGAAAGAGCAACTGTTAACGAGCATTCAAATGAACCGTTGTTATTGAGATTCAATTGGACAAAAATACAAACTTCCACTTATTGTTGCATTTCCTGGTAGTGTTAACACTAGGAGGGCCATTCTTTTAAATATTTTGTAACGGTTTACCCTACTAATTCGCAGTTTTACGACTTTTCATAAATATTTCAAAAACACTCTTTCTCCAAAAATTGTGATTTTATGACACTCTGAAGGGCAGTACAGCTAATCGGTTTCAGACCGAAAACAGTCATTTTTATAGTATAGTATATCTCTGAATCGGTAGCAGCATATGTTGTGATTGTTGCCTGCTTCAAAACTAAGGTTGGTTCTTTGTCGGCATTTATGCCTCCAAACATGTTAAATTCGGTGAAATCTATTGCGAGTGTCGTGAGATTCAAAACATTTTGTTTCCTTTATCAATGGTTTCATGGCCGGTGTGAAGCAAACTTTCCACTTTTTAAATGCCTTAAATTTCGCAGTGAATGCATGTATAAATTATAAAAAGTAAGAGTAAAATGCGAAACTTTACAGTGAGTTAGGCATTTTTAGGCGAATATTAACAAATTAGGCTCTAATAACCGTTTTAGGGCATTTTAGGGCACTATAAAACCTTTCAATTTCCATGAAACACAAATATTAATAATTATTTTTACTTTTCTCCTAAAGAAACAAAATAGGCATTTGCCCTAGAATCCAATGTCTGATAATGATGAAGTAAGTGGAATTTTATTTAATAATGTTTTCAAGTGTACAGTCGAAATTCATAGACGAGGAGGCGAGACCTGGCATATGAGAAGAGAAAGAATGAGCTATGAGAAAGAGAGTTATTTTCATGATGGGTTATTATTATACAAATCTACAGACACAGAATTTGAAAACCATTTTGGGTCCGATAAACTGTACAAATTATCAAGGTTTTTATTGTTAAGACCGTTAGACTTATCAAATTGCAAGTGTGATAAACACAAATGTGCTGTTTTTTACATAATAGATGAACGTTTTCGGTCCAACTGAACCATCATCAGATCATTAATAAACCTACAAATAACTTGTATTATAAACAACCAGTGAAGACATAGGTCTTAAGCGTGAAATAGACCTGAGTATATAATACAATACAATTGTACACATGGAACCACAAGTAGAATGGGTTAAAATGTTAGACATCAGCAATTTTGTTACTGGTCATTCTACAGCAGGCCTGCACAAACGGCGCTCATCGAGCGCGGCCGCTCCTTCGGAGCCGTCCGAACGGCTCGCCGGAAAAGTACGTCGGAATGACGTATGCCTGCTATAGGTAGAGGATAGTACACGCAGCTATCTGGTGTAGTGTGTATTATCAGTAGTTATTTCACTTTGCCTATCTACGGCTACATAATGGAGGAATCTAAAAGACGGAAAAGTGACATCAGGCAAATTCTTTCAATATTGCATGGGAAAATGCTTATTGTTTGACAGCAGCTGGAGTCAATACTTATCTGCCACAAAAGTTTGAAAGAAAGAGGGAAACATAATATAATGCGTCATTACTTGTCCACACATAGAGATGCGTTGGTTTTGTTGGTGAAGATCGCAGTAAAAAGGTTCACGAATTTAAAGTTGCATTATTACATGAGGTAGGGTACGTTAGAATGCATTCGGCCTAATTTTCAACAATTTAAATATCTCTCTTCAGGGAAAAGGCCAGCTCATTGTTTGTGTGATGAATAAATTACGGGATTTCAGTCGTAAGCTTACACTTTTCGTAAGTCAGTTTCGGGAAAGTAATATGGCTTACTTTCGAACGATAGAAACTGCTCGTGATGAAGCCATGTTAAACGATTATGTGCAAATATTAATTGAAAATCAAAATGAATTTAATTCTAGGTTCCAAGATCTTATCTTAATTGGAAAGAAGTTTAAAGTTATCATAATAAATTCCTTCAACACCAGTTGAAACTGTGTCATACATAACATTTAAGTGTGCTTAAATGCGACAGGCTCAAAATTCCGGCACACGGGCGACGCTGATATAACCTCGGCAGTTGCAAGCATCGTTAAATAAAACATAACATTTATCGATTTACAGCTTGAACTTATTGAACTTCAATGCGACGTAAGGGCTAAAGATCGTTTGAATAATACTACTAGTCTGGTTTGATTTTTACAAGACTAAACCTTAGCAATAATATCCACGACTACACAGGCTGGCTGTGAAAATGGTTGCTATGTTTGGCTCAACATTTATATTTGTGAGCAACTGTTTTCTATAATCAACTTTAATAAAGGCACACATCGAACAGCTAACTGATGTTTCATTACGATCAGTAGGCTACTGTTCCTTTCAGCTGCCAACTGCATAAATCCTCGTTTTCATGTACTGATAAATAAAAATATAACAAAATGATATTGTACATTTAAGTAGCTCTAGCATTTCTATTATTTCTGTAAAATAAATATTTCTATATTAATTAACAAGTCCACGATAGTTTTGCAAACACTGAACGGGAATTCATTTCATGAACCTCGTAATAGTACTTCCTTTTGTGTACATTATGTACGAGATCACCCCTTCTCCCAGACCACCCTATACAGAGAGCAGCTAATACCTGCATTCTGCTCATGAGCTGTGAGCCGGCTCGGAGAACGCAAACCTTGTGCAGGCCAGTGTTGCCACGTCCTACTCACGAATATCAGGAGAAAACAATCGAAAAAAACAGGAGATTACAGTAGATTAATTAAACATTAATTTTCTCTTCTTATTACAATATTAATTACAAAACAGTGTATACTGTAAGAATGATGATACTGTTTTATTACTATATAGCACATCCCTAACCAATGAAATGGAACAATTTTGCTAAATATTACTACTGTCATCTTTACTCAGCGTATGTAAGACATGCAATTTTGTTTTTACACAGTAACGTCTCGTTGACAATGTTTCCCGTTAAAATATATTAATCAGGAGTTTTTTTCTATATTAAACGATTTTCGATAGAACGACATTTATTTTAAAGATGATATTAAAGACAGTACTGCATTAGCTGCCATTATAACATACGAAAAATTATTCCTTTTCCTGTTTTTGCATAACTACCCTTGAAACTGCAAATCAAGCTTTCAGGTATCACTCCCTGTAAAGTTGATTTGAATAATTTCGAGGGAAAAATTGTTCAAATCAACTTTACAGGAAGTGATACCTGAAAGCTTGATTTGCATAATACACATCACTGTTCGTTAACAGAAAGCCACAATTTAAGCCACACAGAGTTAGTGTGCACTCAACGTTGGTTGCTTGACAGCTGTCAGCCCACTTTGAGGTCTGTGGATATAGAGGGAAAAATTGGATCGGTGTCTGGTAGAGTTCCCGGGTAGCTCAGTTGGTAGAGCGTTGGTACGTTAAACCAAAGGTCCCGGGTTCGATACCTGGCCCCGGAACAATTTTTCCCTCGAAATTATTCATACCCTTTAAACTGTTCATAATTTTCCCACTCTGATTTATAATTCTGGGAAGAAGTATTTACTCTTCTTTCTTGCTGGGACACTTTCACTCATTTTAAAAGATCATTGTGCACGATATGTAACACAAAAATACCATTACCTACACTTTACTCTCTCACTGTTTCATGTGTTCTTGCTCTTTATGCATCATTGTGGGGACGCGTTATGAGTAGGGAGACACAACGAGCTAGAAGAATATTCTTACTTCTAGCTCGTTGGGGGACAAATGAAAACATTGTTTGACTTGTGTATAAGATGCAAAAGTAAGACATGGTGACATAATATAATATGTAATAAATTGAAAATCCGAGCATAGAATTAAGTGACCGCAGCATGCCAAAAACGAAGGAGAAATTCGGATTTTTGACAAAGAAAGAAGTAGAGCAGTAGATTCAATGGAAAAACAGGAAATCTCCTGCTTAATCAGTAGGTATGGCAACACTGGTGCAGGCCTGTTCTACAGCATCGGTTACATTCTTCTTCCGCATCATCTCCATTACAAGACCTCAAATGTTACGAACGTTACGACTTATTTCTTTACGCATGCAACTGTATATCCACTTCCGTTCGTTACACCATCAATTTGTATCAGCTAAACATTTTGTAAATGCAGTCTTCATGCTGCGCGTGTTATATATTTTACAATACATGGATTTGTTTTAACATCACATGTCCTTAGACACTGTTATATGTTACCTTTCTTTACACAGTTCTAATATATATATATATATATATATATATATATATATATTAGAATGATTAATCATATTTTAACAATTTTATTTTATTTTTATACATAGATTTTATTGCTAATAGAGATAGAGGAAGAGAGATAAAGAGAAAGCGAGAACGAAAAAAAGAGAGCGAAAGTAAGAGAAGAAGATAAAAATGAAAAATATTAAATAAAAGTACGAGAATAGCAAATAAACTAAGTAATAAATGAATAATTGAAAAAGAAAATAAATGATCAAGAAATTCGAAGTAGAACAAGAGAAGGAAAGGAGAGAAGAGGAGAGGAGAGGAAGTTGCGAATACTGAGTCAGATATAGGAAAAAAAAAAATTGAAAGAAGGGAACTAAAAAAATTAACTTCCTATAATTACACAGGGAATAAAAAAAAACAAAATGTGAAAAATCATAACGGAGGACAAACATGCAAAGAAGTAAAAAATAAGAAGAGGAAAATGTCAGAAAGGCTGGGAAAAACAGAAGACGAAATAAAATTAGGTAGCGTGCTGTAACAAATACGTAAGCGGAAGCTACTTCAGCTATCGTGTCGTGGGATCGCCATCACAGCGGGGGGATAACAAGTCCTGATCGATATCCAAAGAATAGCCTGCAGATCCAATGTCACACTAACTGCGGTATCAGAATTGCGACCTGTCCCATTCAATATACACGTTTAATCAGCGTAGTAGACCACACGATTTGTACGGATTTATTCTGTGAAATCTGATAAGCTCTAACAAATTACACGTTCCCCGTCATATTAAAACCGCTATCAATGTTCAAGTACGGAAAATAATTGTATATATGGGAGTGTGCAATAGTATACACGCGTGTGAAGGTAAGTATGTATGTATGACGTTATTACTGCGGGCTGTCCCAAGTGCACTGAGGCAACACGCGGATGGATAACATTGTTGCATCTGCCGTCCATCGTCAGATCACAGTGGCAGTACATCTTTGCCCAATCGCATTTCGTTTTAGGGATAACTGAATGCAGAAACCCGACCAGTTATTGTCTGCAAAACAAGAGAATGGCGGATAAAGCTCTCATATAACGGTCTTTATCAATCACAAATTCACTCCGACAAATTGTATGCCTGTCTTCAGCATGAGAGAGAGAGAGAGACAGAGAGAGACAGAGACAGAGAGAGAGAGAGAATAGTAGGCCTATTACACTTACCGATGCTTTTAAATGCAGAGATAATTCAGTGTCGAAATTGTACGTAGTCGAGAAATGGCCAACAAATTTTGCTTGGAATTCTCTATCAGGAACAGGGTTCTTTGACGTGCCAAAATCTACGACATTAACATCTCATATTCACTTCCTTTCTAGAGGAAGTCATAAGTACTTTATTGCCTTCGGCATTGTTTAAACCCGCAAACTTAGGGATCCAATGGTAAGCACTAGACCACCGAGGACGACTTCGGTATCAGGACACGACACGTTATCGTATGTATGTATGTATGTATGTATGTATGTATGTATGTATGTATGTATGTATGTATGTATGTATGTATGTATGTATGTATGTATGTATGTATGTATGTATGTATGTATGTATGTGTGCATGTATGTGTGTATGTATGTATGTATGCATGTATGTGTGCATGTATGTATGTATGTATGTGCGTGCATGTATGTATGTGTCCAAGTACGTACGTACGTATGTACGTATGTATGTGTCCAAGTACGTACGTATGTACGTACGTATGTATGTATGTATGTATGTATGTATGTATGTATGTATGTATGTATGTATGTATGTATGTATGTATGTATGTATGTATGTATGCATGTATGTATTTGTGTGTGCATGTATGTATGTATTGTTGTATATCAGCATGCTCGTATGTATGTATATATATATATATGTATGTATATGTATGTATGTATATATATATGTATGTATGTATATATGTGTGTGCATGTATGTATGTATGTGTGTGTGCATTTATGTATGTATGTGTATGTTTGTATGTATGTGTCCATGTACGTATGTATGTATGCATGTATTTATGTATTTGTGTGTGCATGTATGTATGTATTTTTTGTATATCAGCATGCTCGTATGTATGTATGTATGTATGTATGTATGTATGTATGTATGTATGTATGTATGTATGTATGTATGTGTCCATGTATATATGTGTGCATGTACGTATGTATGTATCTGTGCATGTATATATATGAAGTCTATATACAACAGCATGCTCCACCACTAGTTCCTGCAGTACTACATGCCTTGGTTTACATTTGACAATACGAATATATCTATATACAATATTAACATGTGATGAATACTTCCTTGCTTATATTTAACGTTATATACTCACTAATCCTGAGCTATCTAGTTATTATTCCTATTTACATTTCATTGAAATATACTGTTCATTGATTATAACATTGACTTAGCCTAACAAGATTATGGTTCTTATTTGCACTTACTTAAATTATAATTGTTCGTTACTCATCCTAACAAGATGTGATTCCTATTTACACTTATAACACTGACTAATCCTAACAAGTTGTGATTAACATTTACACTCATTTAAATAATATACTGTTCATTACAGTCCTCTTACGTTATTTCTATTTACACTTACATCACTAATTCTAAGAAGTTGTGATTCCTATTTTATGTCTTTGTTATGTCTTTTATTGTAGTTTTCCTAAGTCTATACTATTCGCAAATTTGATTAATTGTTTTGTATACTTATTAGCTAATTTGTCTTTGTCTATGGGCCACCTTTCACCACTCCTATGTATAAAATTTGCTAGAGTTTTTCTTTCATTTTTAAATTTGATGCAGTCATATATTACATGGTCCACTGTTTGTTCGCCTACACCGCATACACACATAGCACTGTCCTTGATTTTGAAACGATGGAAATAGGCATTTATATTCCCGTGTCCAGTCACAAGCGTTGTCAAGTTGGAAGACATCGGTATTTTCTTCTTTAATCTGACGCTGACCTTCGGGAAGAATGATTTCGTCAAATTTCCTTTGGTGGTTGACTCCCATTCCCTTTCCCATATTTCCTCGCTTATGGTTGCCAGTTGTTTCTTCACGGCACTTACTGTATTGGAATCCTGTCGTAACTCGTCTGTAGATCACCGTCTCTCGCTGCTTGCTTCGCCAGGCGATCCGCTAACTCGTTGCCGTAGATCCCAGCATGCGCTTTAACCCAGCTGAATTTCACTGTCCAGTTGTCTTCTTCTACAGATTTGATCTTATTTCGAATTTCTTCAATTAAATACTTGTGATTTTTTTTGTTCTTTAGGGAATCTAACGTGATTTTGCTGTCAGTGTAGATTGCCACTTTACGCTCGTCAATCGGCACTTCTCTGATGTTGAGACCTTTTAAGCTGTCCAATACTTTCATAATTGCAAGTTGCTCAGCTTGATTATTTGAACATTTTTTGTACAACTTGAATTTCAGTTGGTGTGTTAATGCCTGATTTCTGAACATGGCTATTCCTGATCCAACTCCTTCATCACTTTTGCTTCCATCTGTGTATATTTCGTATGTGTATTCTTCGCCTTGTCTTGTTTCGTGAATTTCTACTGATTTTGCAGGGTGTGTCCAATTTTTGTAATTAACTATCTGGTCAACATTATGAGTTCGTAATTATTACTTCCTTTTACTTGGTGGATGATCGCTATTTCTTTTAGTTTTAGATGTACAGGAGTCAGTCACGTC
Source organism: Periplaneta americana (assembly GCF_040183065.1). NCBI lineage: Eukaryota > Metazoa > Arthropoda > Insecta > Blattodea > Blattidae > Periplaneta > Periplaneta americana. The sequence goes on along the minus strand of NC_091132.1, from coordinate 117,025,122 downwards.
AGAATGCAGAGAGCTTCATAGGACGCAGTACGATATGCCTTTGCCATCCGTAAGCTTATTAGTCTCTGTACCTGTTTAAGTTTCCGGATATTGTATTCCTTGTCCAGAGCGCTTATCCATACTGGTGCCCCGTACGATAAAAGTGGCAGAATTGCACCATTATAAATTGTCCATAGAGCTTTGTAATTTAATCCCCAGCTTATTTTTGCTGTTTTGGAGAGAGCGTTAATAAGCTTTTTGCATCTCTCTGCGACGTAGTCGATGTGTTGGTTGAAGGTGAATCTTTTGTCGATTATAATTCCAAGATATTTCATCTGATCGACCTGTTCTAACTGTTTATTATTTAGAAATATGTGTATTTCTGTATTTTCCCTTCGCTTTCTTCGTGTTACTAACATAGTTTTTGATTTCTGTTCATTGAACTTGGATTTGTTGTTTTGGGTCCAGGATGAAATTTTTCGCATTTCAATATTTGCATAATTCTCAGCTTCAAGAATTGATTTTCCCTTAGTTATGACTATCAGATCGTCTGCAAATGCTACTGCCTTAGTGTGTTCTGTATAGTCTAAACTGAGAATGGAATTGTATTGTAGGTTCCAGAATCCTGGCCCGCAACAGGATCCTTGCGGGCAGCCTTTGCTTACGTTTTTGTCTACTTTAGCGTTGTTCACTGCTAATGTTGCTGTTCTCTGGTTAAAATAATCGTCCGCAAGCCTATATATATGTATATATGTGTGCATGTACGTATGTATGTATCTGTGCATGTATGTATGTATGTGTGCATGTATGTATGCATGCATGTATGTGTGTGCATGTATGTATGTACGCTATGTATGTATGTGTGCATGTATGTATGTGTGCATGTATGTATGTATGCATGTATGTATGTGTGCATGTATGCATGTACACTATGTATGTATGTGTGCATGTATGTATGTATGCATGCATGTATGCATGTGTGTGCATTTATGTATGTGTGCATGTGTGCATGTATGTATGTACACTATGTATGTGTACATGTATGTATGTATGTATGTATGTGTGCATGTATGTATGCATGCATGTATGTGTGTGCATGTATGTATGTGTGCATGTATGTATGTACGCTATGTATGTATGTGTGCATGTATGTATGTATGCATGTATGTATGTGTGTGCATGTATGTATGTGTGTGCATGTATGTATGTGTGTGCATGTATGCATGTACACTATGTATGTATGTATGTGTGCATGTATGTATGTATGCATGCATGTATGTGTGTGCATTTATGTATGTGTGCATGTGTGCATGTATGTATGTACACTATGTATGTATGTGTGCATGTGTGCATGTATGTATGTACACTATGTATGTATGTGTGCATGTATGTATGTACATTATGTATGTATGTGTGCGTATGTATGTATGCATGTCTCCATGTATATAATGCATGTGCGTATGCGTTCATATGATAAACACGCCTGCCTATGTATACAACTATGTATGTTGTGTGACTGATTGTGTTTATGTATGTGTTTATACCAAAATATAGTTCATGTATCTGCACTTACTTGTGTAGAGTGTTTCAAGAAATGTACTCATTCTTTCACTAACCATAACTCACTGAAATTGTTTTATTGTTGTAAGTAATACTAACGTGAAATAATTGAAGAAGTACGAATAAGCTTTGAATAAAGAAAATGTATCTTAAAATGCTAATGGATGTACAGTAGTGGCAAAAAAAAAACCGTACCGAACCTTGCAGCTGATTTCAGAGCCTAGTTCACTCCAGAGCACGATAGACTGGCAACTAAGACTTTCGTGGTTCGAATCCTGCCTGGAAAGGAAACTTTTTTTTTTCTTATTAAAATGTATTCCCAATACTTTTCGATTGCTGGTAAAATTCATGTTCTGGGAATAATAAGTTAATTAAGTAGTGAAATATCGTTGCAATCGAGAAGTACTGGGAATAAATCTGAATAAGGAACAAAAAAAGTTTCCTTCTCAGGCACGATTCGAACCACGAAAGTCTTAGTTACCAGTCTATCGTGCTCTGGAGTGAACAAGGCTCTGAAATCAGCTACAAGGGTCGGTCCGGTTTTTTTTGCCACTGCTGTATAAAAACAGCACGAAAGTTAGAAGTCAATTTAGAAGTGTTACAGAGATGCACCAATGCGACTCTCCATTGCTCGCATCAGAGATAAGTTTGCACAGATAGAATGTCCATGACGTCCATAAGGAACATTCTGGAAGGCCAAGGATATTTACCAGTCCCGGAAGAGAAGATCTGCTGAAAATCCTCCTTAGATCTTCAAAGAAATCTCTATGACAGGAACCCAAAAACCGAACATCCATCGCATTTTAAAGTGAGTCCATTGGAAAGTTATATTTTGCATTACAACATTATCCAACACACTCGAAGATGATTCTGACAGAAGAGTACAATTTTGAGAATGGCTCCTGGACAAATATGCGGAAAATGCAGTGTTTGGAGACATGGGGTTGCTTTTAAGTTAAATGGCTCAGTTAATCGACACAATTACAGCTACTGAATTCCTCAAAATCCGCAAGTTACTGTGCAAGATCAAATGATCTTATCACTAGCTGCGATGTGATGCATTGGGAATCCCAGGGCCTTCCTTTTTTTTTTACCAAACTGTTACTGGTAACGTTTACCTAAACTTGCTCCAGGAATCTGTCGGCCCACGCATTCAAGAGATGTTTGGTGACGAATACATTTACTTCCAACAAGATGGAGCACCTACCACCTACTATCGTGACGTAACAGCCTATCTCGATGCGACTGATCCGAACACGTGGATTGGGCGAAGAGAGAGAGTTGAGTTTCCCCACCTCACGCGAATGGATTTTTTTTATGGGAATATTTTTAAAGATAAAGTTTACGGCGCAAAACAAGCAACAGTCGATAAGTTGAAAGAAGAAATTGAAAGACATTTTTCACAATTCCAAATGAAATGATTGGTAACGTTTGCGAATCCACTGCTCCGTCTTATCAGCTGTGTCTGGAAGATTACAGTCGTCAGTTTGAAAATTTTCGAACACAAAGAGGAGGGAGTAGACTTTTCTTAATTTAACTTTTATTAATTAAACCTTAAACGTGTGTCTTTCTTAATCAAGACTGCATTTATTGTCATTCAAAGTGTGAGTACATTTTTAAGATACCCTGTATTTCATTGTATGTTACATAATATACAGTGAAACTTCCCAATAGCGGACACCGCCGGGGAAAATTTAATGTCCGTTATTGAGAAGTGTCCGCTATTTAGAAAATCGTTAGTATGTATACAGTACATTAAAATTTCTCATACATATCCAACACTATATTTTACAGTACAGTACAGTAGACAGTGAGATTGTTTACAGTATTCATCAAGAGAGAAATCGTACCAGTAAATGTTTTGTAAATGAAATAAATATCACTAACCTGAGTTTTTCCCACATTAAACTTTGTAGCCAGCTCACGAACACTTAATTTCTCCTTCACTTTCTCTTTTAGTGACAAATGTTTACGTTTTTGTGACATTCTTAATGTGACTGTACTTCCGAACACTCAAACTAAGAATGTATGGACTGTTCACGTACAGTATCACAACTAACAACTGTGCTGCTGTATGTGTGCATGTACCTTCAATAAAGTACAAGAACGTTCAAACGCACGATAATGATTGTTGCAACGAATTCCGTTTAATTTACAACTGTATTTTTCTTTCTTTCTTTCACGCTGTCCGTTATTTGGAAGTTTTAATTGTTGTTGGGAGATACATTTCAGTGTCCGCGTCCGTTATTGAGAATGTCCGCTATTTGGAAGAATTTTATCATAAGGGTCAATGTTATTTTGCAGGGGAATTTTAAAATGTCCGCGGTTGAGAGGAGTCCGCTATTGGGAAGTGTCCGTTAAGGGAAGTTTCACTGTAGGTATATTTATGCATACATCAATGCACATACAGAATAGGCTGGTGAATTAAGAGACTTCAAAACATTGATCCGAGCTGGTTCGGCTTGATTTGGGAGACGTAGGCACCGCCATCTTGTGGGTCATTCCAAAGCATTTAGTTGAAATGGAATCACGGGGAACTGCGCGCGTTTGCTGTTTAAGCAGTATATAAGGACAGTGATATTTTTGTGATTGCTAAGCGTGAATTTCTGAGAGAGTACGGGTACAGTCTAATATATAGGCCTACAGTCACGAAGCTGAATATGTAGTAAATATGAATCCATAGGTAGTTGCTAACCACTAGTATCGATAATATCGCATCATTACAGACAATGCGAAATACTGTAGTACTGGCACAGTCTATTGTTCTTAGCACCCTCATAACTCAAGCTTCGTGACTGTATATACTAGAATGTGGTAAGGGATTATCGCAGCTATTCTTCTGCCGACCTACAGGTCTATCCAGGGGTGTCAAACTTATGAATACTGCGAGCTAATATTTTAAAAAATATTTCGGAGGGCCGCAGACAACCTCCAATAATAAATACAATTTACATAAATGTCTTACTAATTAGTGATTATCATAATTTATACTAATTAATAATACAAGTCTGTTCAAATATTTTTTTTAAATTTTAAGTTTGAAACTTTACTATCGGCAAACATAGTGGCGGGTTGTGCACAGCTGGTCTACACTATGAAGACGTGACTGCAAAACTTCAAAGTTTATCTTATCTGTTACATTGCTGTCTACATCGCATTACATAACAATTTTATTACATTATACTCGTACTGTACAATCGATCTCTGTCACTTTACACACATGCTGACACATCCGAACGCATGCAAAGTCTCGCTAATTCACATGGAACGGCTATTCACATGACAAAAGAAAGAAAGGAGGAAAGCAAAAACTAAAGTAGTACATAGTAGTGCTAGTAGTAGAAGAAGCAGTAATAATAGTAGTAGTAATAAGTGGCACAATTAGTAATATGAGTAGAAGTCATAGTGGTGGTAGTAGTACCAGTAGCAGTAATAATAGTAGTAATACACATGAAACAGGAAAGCAAAAAAAAAATTGTAGTAGTAGTAGTAGCAGAGCGTTTAGAATAGAAAGTGTGGTAACTCGGGAAGGATCTAATGGGACTTTTAAACCCCCTAGTGTCGCCACGGCAAGTGAGCTAAACATTGGCGTGGCGATCGTTCTAAGACTCCAGTTTTCCTCTTAACACTGTGGACAGAGCAGGTGGAACTCGTTTTACTATGGAATTAAGAAGATATTTCTTCTGGTGTTCCGATGATTTTTATTGTGCCGTTTATGTGAGCGAGTAGAAATAAGTCTAATTGTTTTATTCTTGATGTAAATCCAATTATACTGCATAATCTGTAAGGAAGAGACGTTTCTTTTATCCACCCAAAGACTAGACTATTTTTCAGAAGTGGTGTAGAGCAATTCCACGAACACAGAAAACTGTATGCTCATTCTTATATCTGTGATATCCATTTTTCTGCGGTTTTGATTGTGATTTTTTAAAATTATGATTTATTTAACGACGCTCGCAACTGCAGGGTTATATCAGCTTCGCCGGTGTGTCGGAATATTGTCCCACAGGAGTTTTTTTTACATGCCAGTAAATCTACTGACATGAGCCTGTCGCATTTAAACACACTTAAATGCCATCGATCTCGGCCGGGATCGAACCCGCAATCTCGAGCATAGAAGGCCAGCGCTATACCAACTGCGCTACCTAGGGCGACTTTTGATTGTAAGAGCCGATAAATTTATTATTGCCGATAAAGAGGTGGGACTTCCACGCAAGAACTGGCGACCAAAACCGTATGCCTGAACACATATTTTCCCAAACTTTCCTCGATATCTTAAAATAAGTAAAGAAGAGAAACTATCCAACGAAGAGGACATCAATCCTTTCTCATAACAATGTACCCTTACCATATACTATCTGGCTATGACCAATTCCACTGACGCTAAATAACCCAGTAGTTGATCCGAGTAAAAAATAATTGGATGTGACACCCGAAAATCAGAAGAACACCTTAGCTAATCATGCGATTGTATGCATTTATGTGCCATTACTCCACACATGAATTCCCAAAATTATGTCTAGTTACATTGACCGTAATTCCTTCCAGTGAATGAACTCCAGACCAACATTTCAGCTGTTTAGTCTGAGTTTTTCAAAATCGATACATTTTTTATTAGAGTCATAAACTGTGATGGGTTCGAGAAAAGTGAAAATACAAAAGAATTCAAAGGTGAATGAACGACCTTGCAGATACGCTGAACTCAACGACTCCGTCGTCTGCCCTGTACAAAGGATTCTAGCATTACACGATTTTAGAAAACATATTACACGTAATTGACAATACAAAGAACACGTTTGCCTAAGAAAGAACCCTTGAATTATTTAGAGTGACAATTCAGAGCACTAGCGAAATATATCAGTTCTTGTGGGATAGCAGATTTAAATATATTATGACAGAAAAAATTTAACCAGGATCCTCTAGAGCGACATTTTGGAATCAGAAAATGATTATCTTGTGATGATTACCATAGACTTTCTACATCTGAACATTTTTCAATCTATGTGCTGTATTAAAGTGCTAATTGTGAACTCCTAATTGAATCCAAGTACCTAGCTTCTACTTCATTCAATATACATGTTTAATTATTACTTATTTTATTTTTAATAATAGCACTTTAGTCGTAATTAACGTAAAAGTTATTTCGGTAACAAAAGTACAGTATAATTCTGCATCTAGGCAAGAACTTAATCTGGTTTAGAAGTTTATTACATTTGTTTATTACGTTTCCACATCATAAGAGATTTCTAATCGAGCATATGAGGAAGTAATAGATCTCATGGCAAAGTCGTTAATTTAATATTCTCAAATAAATACCATACAACTACTTAATACAGTGCTACCAAATTGTTTTAATTTTACAAAATACAAAATAACTTTGGTATTTCAAAAGATCAAAACTTACATTAGCATAGATATAACATCGAAGCTTAATTTATGAGTCTTATTGCACGTAATACTTTTTGTTTCCCTGAATTACGTATAAACCAGATACAACTGCAAGTAATGACTAAATAGTAGATAAAAACTATTGGTGAAAATAAAGGGTCTCCTTTATTATATTACATTCTTTCAAGAGTATAAAAACTATAATTTCATGTCAATACGTACTTTATAATGCAATAAAAATGTTCAGTTTTGCGGTGCTGTACTTTTTTTTTTGCGTATTTCTGGCTGAAGCCGGCACAATGTTCCATTTTTCGGTTAATTATTATATTTACTATTCAGGGTTGTGTTGTATAACTCACAATTTGTTAATGTAGTAACATTACATTTTTAAAGAAGTAAAATATTGTAACTAAGTGCTCTACAATACATTCTTATCTAATGGGTTATTTTTAAAAACCTTTTGCATTCACTTGAATAGCGATCCTGAAACTGGGCACGGAAAACAGGGCTAGCGCCACTCCCCGAAGTCACTAGAAGCCACTGAACTAGAGGAAGTAAAGTCACTTTCTCTTCTACTCGCTCTGGTAGTAGTAGTAGTAGTAGTAGTAGTAGTAGTAGTAGTAGTAGTATCAGTAGTAGTGATGGTAGTAGTAGTAGCAGCAGAGTGGGCTTCGAAACACGCAACTCGAACTGCAAATTTGCAAACCTTACGGTTGTGCATATAACCTAAATTAGGTAGACAATAAATTAATAAAATAGTACATAATCTTGTGATATTAAACGACGTGGAAACCCGCCTAAAACTATTAAACGTACTTCACCTCACGGAATCCAATGGCATAGAGAAATGGAGAACGGATGCGCGTTCGAGTTCGCAGCCCTACTCCTTCTCCCGATCAGAATATTCCTGACGTCAAAAATCTCATCATCCTTTAAAGCTGGTTAAAATTTACTGAGGGAAGATCCGGAATCCGTGATAACTCTCCCAAAACGAAAGCTGAAACCATGAAGTATCGATGTTACTGTGTGCACAGCGCATCACGATTTTAAAAAATTCCCACAACTTTAGTATGCGCAAACTTGAAGCAATCCGATTGCACGAGGATCTCTACGTTTTCCAGCTTTACATAAGTGTGTTTCTCTCTTTTTTTTAACGAAGGTTATGGATTACACAACTTGCAACTTTACAATTCATTTTTATATTTCAATATGCCTGGTGAATTATTAAATAAGTATACAATAAATTTTCAATCTTAAGACATATCAAGTTGATATGTCTTAAGATTGAAAATTTATTGTATACTTATTTAATAACTTGCAACTGTTTCATTTGCGTCTAACATGAAAAGCGAGTCTCCCTGGCGCAAGCTCACTAAATGGGTGACAGTTTCAAATGAAGGTTGGAGTTCGATCCTTGGTAGATTCTGCAGCTTTGTAATAGAAAAAAGCGAATATGTGGTAGATTTTCTCTGATTACTTTACTTGAGTTTTCTTGTATATTTTTATGCCATTAGCTTCATTGTGGCTGCATCATCAACTGTCAAAAAATTAACTCTTAAGAGTTTCAAGATGATAATGATGATGTGATGATAGTGGTAGTGGTATCAAACAATCTTCTTAATGTATCCAGCTGTTTGCTGACAACAGAAAGTCCACTATAGTCCACTGTAGTCTATTCAGTTGTTGTTTTTCACGAGAATGAGGGGTATTTTGATCGGTGTTCATTATAGATGCCTGTTGCTAGTAGCCAGAGCTGGGGTGTAGTCAATATATACTGCAGGGCTGTGTCTTCCGCAACTGGTACTGATGATTTTAATTTACTTCTTTTGTGGTTTATGGATGGACAGTATAGAAGAATGTGTTCCAGATCTTCATCATGATATTACACCACAGACAAGTAGGATTATCTGAAATGTGAAATCGGTGTAAGTACAATTGAGTGACAATGTGACCTGTTCTGGCTCTTGTTAAAAATGTTTGAACATGTCTGGGCAAGTTTTTGTACATTTCCAGGTCATTTGGTTTCTTTTGAACAGACTGTAAAATTTTTCCTCTGTCAGAAGAGAGTAAATTGTTAATCCATAGGTTTGTAAAATGAGACTTTACTGAAGCAAAAGCATTGGATAGAGATATCACTTGAAGAGGTCTTGGTTGCAAATATGTTGCCTGTTTTGCAATATTATCGACTTTCTCGTTTCCAGGTATACCACAATGACTAGGTATCCATTGAAATTATATTTCCTTTTGGAATTCTTTTAGCTTACTTAGTTGTTTCTGAATTGGAATAATTCTATGTGCATATAGGTTTGGTACATATTTAATTATATTAAATATAGCCCCCTTTGAGTCGGTAAGTATGCAAATAGATTTTTCAGAAATTTGAGTAACACACTGAAGAGCAGCATCAATAGCTAGCAATTCAGTGTCAAGACTGGAGGAGGATGAACATGGTATGAAATAACTTTCTTGATATTTTGGAATATAATACCCTGCTCCTGATGTCCCATTATTAGGATTTAGAGATCCATCTGTATAAATTTGAAGGTGATCCTTAAACATGCTGCAGAGTAGTTTCATGGCATCTAACTTAAGAATGTATGGAGGATCAATTTTGGAATGATTTCCTGGAATTTGTATGCTATGTTCTGGAATCACCCATTTAAATGGAGGAATTTCGTTCACAACTAGAGTTTTAGCAATGAGTGTGTCTGTGACATAGATTGGTATTTCTTCTTTTTTATATTATAGAAATTACACAGGATTTGGTATTTCTTCTTTTTTATATTATAGAAATTACACAGGATATCATCTGACAGTTTGAAGAACATCTGAGATCTGGGTGAGACTTCCAATTTTAAATGTATTTTTAGATCCTTTTGTAATATATAGTGTCTGATTGGTTCAATATTACATTCAGTTTATAGTGGTAGTGGTGGTTAAAATGTTTTTTTTTTTTTTTTTTTTTTTTTTTTTTTTTTTTTTTTTTTTTTTGTGTGTGACGGCGACACTGGTTGTGCTGAATGGATAAAATATGTAAGTAAGTTGCTTTTTCGTTATTACAATCAGATTCAATAATAAGATATATTCGCAGTACGTACATTTCAAAATATTGAAGTAGTTATATTATGTTCTATACCGTGACATTTTATTACGATTTAATTTCCAAGATGATGTCCCGCTATAAATTTTAAATAAGTACGTAGTCTATATGAAATTAAAATTACAGCAAATCAGTGAAAACTTGTTTTATTAATGGCAAGAAAGTGGGCATGTATCGCCAATTCAGAGACGGAGTGTATATTGTCTTGTGTTTGTATTATATCGTATTAAGGCGGTTAGATACACACTTAGTGAACAAACAATGAGTGATTGACGAGTGCGAACAGTCCCCAATCGTTCTCTGTTGGGCACAAATACCAATCAAATCAGCAAGGAATGAACAGGTAACATCGCGTTCGCAGATTATCCGCAGTAATATGGAACAAAGATATAATTATTGGACGTGCAACCGCTCTTATTTTTAGACAGTTTAACAAAAAGGAAATCAAGAAATAAAAGGCGATGATGGCAGATATCATCATTGGAAAGTCACAGTCGGTATAGGTGCAGTCACCTGCCTAATGATCTACGCTTATGTTAACTGGATCGGAGCAAATTCAAAACGTGTCAAATATCAGCAAATATGTTATTATGCAAAACAGAGTCAATAATTTGCAAGAAAGACACATTTCGAGAAGAACTACCAGATCATGAAACACTGTAAATCACGCTTCCGTTTTCAGCAACGGGAAATTTATTCACAAGTTTTATGTACTAAGGCATTCGAAACGTAATGACAACATAGTTACTCTTTCACATTAAAAGGTTACTTTTGACATTACATACTTCAAATATAGTCTTCTGCCATGTCAATAATACGTTGCCAAATTCTTCGAGCACGGCGGACTCCATCTGCAGCAGCATTTCTGTATATCTCTCTCACTGATCAATCTAAAGCTCTTCGGATATCAACTCTTGATTGAAAGCGAATGCCTCGCTTCCACCCAACTTGCAATAGTTCAGTATGGAAGGACTTCTCTCCTACAGGCTTCTTGTAATGCCATAGAGCAGTGGTTCCCAAAGTGTACTCCGCGGATCCCTGGGTATCCGCCAACATTTATCAGGGGATCATATATATATATATATATATATATATATATATATATATATATATATATGCACATATACGGAACTGTAATTGTGAAAGTTAGTATATTGGCAAGGGTAGATGACCAGAGCTGGCCTTCGAGCTGTAGTAAAAAACACATTTTCCAGTTAAGGTAGTCAATTCTATTGAAAATTTTGCTGCTTTTCTGTATCGAACTCCACGACCTTGAAAAGTTTCAAATTTGGAATAATTTTTAAACGTTATTTAAATTTCTGAGAATGTATTCAAATTTGGAATAATTTTTAAACGCTATTTAAATTTCTGAGAATGTATGACTTGCAAGCTCACTTTCTATTCTCAATTGTGCCAAAACCACGGTCACACCTAAAAAACAATGTGGCTTCTCACAAGATACTTCTGTGTCACCTGATCAAAGAGGCCGTGATGCATTAAAAACATAATAAGGAAAATCATTACACGATTTGGTCTGAGCAATTATCGGACCAAATGACTAGGTTCCTCTTCTTCAGGTACCTTCCTTCATTTGTCAACTTCAATATGCATGACGCAATTTCATTGCAACACTAGGGGCAATGCTGACATCCTACATCGCATAATAGGCCTACATTGTCCGAATCTGCAACATGTACGCCTAAATTGTAACAATTCAGTTTTCCATTGTAAAACATGTTGCTGTCGGTAAGGTTTGTAACCAGTAATACCTAGCGGGATACATGGAACACTGCAAAGGCATCCGGAGTTAGAACATTCGACATTTGGGGGTAAATGTTCCAACTACTTGTAAAGGCCTTAGGTTCAAGCAATTCCCATATTTCTTGTCGATGGCGAATGGAACACAATGAGTCAGAAAAAGGAAAATGCCAAACAATGGCATTTAGAACCTTTACCATTTCCACTCTTCAATTGTTTGTATACATCTGAAGTCTGATTAGTGTAACATGTTAAAAGTCAGTGATATATGCAAGGAAGAGGGAAAGCAACTGGCCACCCTACCTATCTCCTGGCTTAGTAGCCACATGAGTGATATCTGAATGGTGTCACTTATGAGGTTCAAACCTGTCTTCGAAGAGTTGACTAAACAAAAATAAACAATTAGTAGCGAAATCCGGTTAAAAAGGGCAGTGCATGGTTCTGCCCCACGGTCAGTAAGATGCAGCAGATAAAAAAGGGTCCCTGTTTTGTGGGCATAGTTGCGCCCCGTTCCCATCAGGTAGAGAAAAGGGACATGGCATAGTTGCGCCCCGATGAAATAGGTAGAGAAAAAGACATTACGGGAACTCGAGCTTCGTAATCAACCAACCTTATTGATTTCTTATTCGATTTAACATTTATTAAAATGAAAAGCCATGAAGTTGACAGTACTTTATTAACTGTTTTTCTACTGTTTATGCAGTGATTATCGATAGCCTACCGTAAAAATGAACACCATGAAGTTGGCAATACTTTATTAACTGTTTTTCTACTGTTTATGCAGTGATTATCGATAGCCTACCGTAAAAATGAACACCACGAAGTTGGCAGTACTTTATTAATTGTTTTTATACTGTTCATGCAGTGATTACTGATAGCCTACCGTAAAAATGAACACCATGAAGTTGGCAGTACTTTATTAACTGTTTTTATACTGTTCATGCAGTGATTACTGATAGCCTACCGTAAAAATGAACACCATGAAGTTGGCAATACTTTATTAACTGTTTTTCTACTGTTCATGCAGTGATTATCGATAACCTACCGTTAAAATGAACACCATGAAGTTGGCAGTACTTTATTAACTGTTTTTCTACCGTTTATGCAGTGATTATCGATAGCCTACCGTAAAAATAAACGCCATGAAGTTGGCAGTACTTTATTAACTGACATATTCAAATGAGTGAGTCGTTGGAAAATGGGACCTTAACAATCTTGACATTTTTATTAGTGACTTCCACACCATCTGTGGCGTATAGTGAGGTTAATTTAAAACGAATATTAAGTTCAGCGAAAAGTGTAAAGAGTTAATAATTCACATTGGTTTTAAGTTTCGATTTACGAAACTCTGTACCGTATTTTATGGCAATCACTTATGTGTATACTATGTCCTCTCTATTATACTACCTGATTTCAATGCAGCTACCACTATAATATTTTTATAATATTTTAAAGTAATTTATTTATTTTGTGACAATCACTTTCGTGTGTACTATGCCCATCAGGGCGCAACTATGCCATGTCCATTCTGCTACCCGATTTCTTCAGTGCGCAACTATGCCATGTCCATTCTGCTACCTGATTTCTTCGGGGCGCAACTATGCCTCGCCTAGGCCTCCCAATTGACCGCGGGGCGCAACTATGCCATACCGGTTAAAAAGCCAGCTATAACGGCTGGGGGAATTACCGCCATAACATGTTACCCCCTCTACCGGTTGTACGGTCTTTCCACCTCTGTGCAGTATTTTCATGTGAGGCCAGTGTCAAGGATTTATTTTTTTTTACTAGACTCAAGATTATATATTATAAGAATTAATTGAATTATTTTTTTCTGCAATAATCATTCAGAAGTGTCGTTACTTGCAAATGTCTAGTGTCTATTGAAATCCCATGCAAGAAGAGGAGCTAATGACGCATTAGACCTACTTCATCTCCGCTGCGGCATTGACCCTCTGTGAGCTGTCGTGTCATGGATTTCTTTTCCTATAACCAAGATTCCATATGAAATAATTAATTAATTTTTGTTCGTAACAGTCGCTTGGAAGCGCCTAATCAAACGAAATCAAATAGAGAACTAAAGGGTGTTAAAAATAACGTTTACAACGTTTCAGGGACGATGGAGGTAAAAACAAACATCTTTTGTAAGTGAGAAAACTTTGACAGATGCGCCGTTTATTGTGTACGTAAGTGTTAGTATAATCCATAAAGAGCAAGACCAATTGTCGTTTTAGAGGTGGTGTTCAAACTGCCGTCCATTGAAGGCATTGCACAACTGGTACCTTCGTACTATGGAGTGTCTGCAACGCTAAAAAAGGCCAACATTGTCTCTAATAACATGTGCAGCTTCAACAACGCGAGAAACTAAGTCTTCTGCCGTATCGATCAGTGTATCATACAAAAGACGTTTCATGTCTCCCCACAAAAAGAAATCCAGTGGGTTAGGTCCGGTGATCGAGGTGGTCACGGTACCGGCCCACCCCTGCCAATCCAACGATCGGGGAATGTAGCATTTAGGTGGTTCCCGACACGACGATCAAAGTTTGGAGGGGCACCGTCATGCTGAAACTATATTTGTTCTCTGATGTTCAATGAGATATTTTCTAAAGTTCTGGTAGGACATCGCGTAGAAAAACAAAATAATTACCACCACGGAGACTGTTAGGGACCCTTTTAACTTGTTGCAGACACAGCAGTACAAACAGAAGTAACCAGTGTGTGTTGTGACGGAAGTCAAGCCATCTACCCTTGAGGTCATCTTGCGGCAAAACGGTGCATCTGCTAAAGTTTTGTTACTTTGTTTGTTTTTACCTCCTCTATCATCCCTGAATGTCCACACCTGTGGAGTAACGGTCAGCGCGTCTGGCCGCGAAACCAGGTGGCCCGGGTTCGAATCCCGGTCGGGACAAGTTACCTGGTTGAGGTTTTTTCCGGGGGTTTCCCTCAACCCAATACGAGCAAATGCTGGGTAACTTTCGGTGCTGGACCCCGTACTCATTTCACCGCCATTATCACCTTCATTCCATTCAGACACTAAATAGCCTAGATGTTGATGCAGCGTCGTAAAATAACCCAATAAAAAGCATCCCTGAAGCGTTGTAAACGTTAATTTTAACACCATGTATATCCTTGAGAAGTCAAGTCATCTACCCTTCAGGTCATCTTGCGGCAAAACGGCGCATCTGCTAAAGTTTTGCCACTTAAAAAAGATGTTTATTTTTACCTCCTCTATCATGTCCACACCTGTGGAGTAATGGCCGCGAAACCAGGTGGCCCGGCTTCGAATCCCGGTCGGGGCAAGTTACCTGGTTGAGCTTTTTTCCGAGGTTTTCCCTCAACCCAATACGAGCAAATGCTGGGTAACTTTCGGTGCTGGACCCTGGACTCATTTCACCGGCATTAATCACCTTCATTCCATTCAGACGCTAAATAACCTAGATGTTGGTATAGCGTCGTAAAATAACCCAATAAAAATCATCCCTGAAGCGTTGTAAACGTTATTTTTTAACACCCTGTATATCCTTGAGATAGATGATGATTAATACGAGTATAAGTATAAAAGTAAAAAGTAATTTTATTCTTACAAGTGGGTATGACAAGCCTACGTTCAACAATGCTTGGTTACAGAAACAAATGGCTGGAACCGAGCAGACTACCGGAGCTCTCTCAGCCAGAGCGTCGGCTCTCCACGTCGGAAGCTGAATTCAAGAGCTAGTGGCTTCAAGTGAAATTAGTGGTAAGTAAAATCGAGTTGGAGCACTACTCCGAGCTCCTGCCACCAACCTAGTGCCATTCCTCCATCCATTTTATCCATAAATGAAACAGACAAGCAAAGTCTTACTGCGGTGAAATCTCTTCATGTGCACATGTAATAAATCATCCACCTATGAGAGATACTCATGGACTTGTCCCAATGGACCCACGGCGGTTGCTCTCAAGCTTTATCGGTTCGCTGTGTTTACGTACCGAAATTTATTTCTAACTATAGATCCATAAATCAAGGAGTACGACAAGGTTGCCCATTGTCACCAAGTCTCTTCAATATATACATGGATGAAATAATACGCCTTTGGTGTGAGGAGTACAAATTAGGAATTCAAATTTCAAGTTCCATAAGACTAAACACAGTTCTTTTCGCGGACGACCAAGTATTAGTTGCAAACTCCGAAGACAATTTAGAGATGGGAATATTTAAACTAAATAAAATCACAGAAGAACATGGCATGAAGATTTCACCAGAAAAAAAATAATAATAATGGCATCTGAAGGTATAAACCCAATCCGAAGCAAAATTGTTGTTGAAAATGTGATTTTAGAACAGATAAATTCCTTTTCATACTTAGGATGTAATATATCATACGAAGGAGAGAATGGTGTAAGCAGAAAAATTAACAAATTTTTACAAATATTAGGACTGCTAAACCATACCCTAAAACCAAGTTTAGTACAGAAACATTCCAGAATAAAGCTATATAAAACCCTTGCACTACCAACTCTCCTCTATGGAAGCGAAATTTGTGTTCTGAAACAAAGAGATATCAGCAGATTAAGAGCAGCTGAAATGAAATATCTGCGACGAACTGCAGGATACACACTTCTGGACCACAAGAGGAACTCAACATGCAACCATTAGAAGAAAAAATTACAGAATACAGAAACAGATGGCTTGAACACATTTCTCGTATGGAAGCTGGCAGGATACCCCAAAAAATGCTAAAATACCACCCTCAAGGACGACGACGACCTGGACGTCCACAGAAACGTCTATTGGATCCTGTATAGCTGGAACCGAAACAGGCCAACAATGGCCTAATATCGTGTCTGGAATATGGTGATGATGATGATGATGATGATCATGATGATGATAATGATGATGATGAAATAGCATATTCGTGGAGTCCTCAAATCAAAAGAAATATCTAGAACTTCAGATTAATAAGTACCGTAATTAGTTACTAGTAACATTTGTGATCTAAAAGTGCCTAGCTGTAACAAATAATAATACGAACTATTTTATTTGACTAACAGATGGACTAACATCAATGCTAGATTCATGCAATCATCATAGTTAGGCAGAACTAAACCACATTCTGAGGTTTAAATGCAGAAAATAAAGAAGAGAAGTGGCGAAATTTTCCTTTGTAAACCGTACAATATCCCTCTGATTAAAGTTCTGTCTGATATGTACAGTAGTGGCAATAAAACCGGACCGACGGAATAATCAATGTCCACGAAATGAGCCACTGCGCATGCCACGCCCGCATTCACAAGATAGCGAGTAATCTATTGAAATTGTTGTAGTTTCGACTGCTGACGTAGCTCATTTCGAAAGTCATTAGAAAATAAGCTGGTGAAATTCATGTTCTGGGAATAATAAGTTAATTAAGTAGTAAAATATCGCTGCAATCGAAAAGTATTGGGAATAAATCTGAATAAGGAACAAAAAAAAGTTTCCTTCCCAGGCAGGATTCGAATCACGAAAGTCTTAGTTACCAGTCTATCGTGAACACGGCTCTGAAATCAGCTACAAGTGTCGGTCCGGTTTTTTTTTTTTGCTACTACTGTACATCTATTATCAGGCAGTACATCTCACTTGATGATGTGTGTCAGAGGAAGAACGCAAGAACAATTTGTATACATCTGAAGTCTGACTAGTGAAATATGTAGCTAGTCGGCAAAGTAGACAGTGGAGAGGGAAAGAAACTGGCCATCCTACCCGGTTAGGTTATTTTACGACGCTCTATCAACATCTTAGGTTATTTAGCGTCTGAATGAGATGAAGGTGATAATGCCGGTGAAATGAGTCCGAGCTCCAGCACCGAAAGTTACCCGGCATTTGCTCATATTGGGTTGAGGGAAAACCTCAGAAAAACCTCAACCAGGTAACTTGCCCCGACCGGGAATCGAACCCGGGTAACCTGGTTTTGCGGCCAGACGCGCTAATCGTTACACCACAGGTGTGGACTTTCCTGGCTTAATTGCCTCATAAATGGTGTCTTATTGGTATCACTTGTGAGGTTCAGACCTGTCTTCGTACAGTTGACTAAATAACAAACAACCGTACAATATTAGACTGGAACAGCCAATCTCAAACTTTTGGCTGAGATCTAACAGTAATGTAGATGCAATGTAACTCTCTAAGTTGATATGAAATTAATTTTACAAGTAAATAAGTTGACATGTAATTAATTAAGATGACTTGTAATTACTTAAGTTGATACCGGTTAGATTAATAGCAATAGGTTTACTTGTGAGTTAGGTTTACTTTGTTTAGGTTTGTTTTTATAGTAGGCTTTATTTATACAGAGCGAGCCATATTTATATCCAATTTTTTATTGCACTGTAATAGCATAAACAGTCAGGTTAAGTGACCCATTCCACTGCTAAAATGTTTTGCGATTCATACCATTTTACGTACAAATGAAGCTTTAATTTAATTTTATTTATTACCAAAACGTTTCCTGGAGGAATCATCGGGCGCCGTGAAAATGTCGAGTGGCCTGCAAGAAGCCCAAATTTAACACCGTTGGACTTTTTTCTGTGGGGATACTTTAAAGAAAAGATGTACGCCAGGAAACCTTGGGATGCGATTACTTTAGAAGCGGTAATTCGAGAGGAGTGTGATCGAGTGCCAAATTATATGTTTCTGAGGGCAGTATAGAACGTTCAGCCACGTCTGGAAAAATGTGCAGCAAATGCTGGTGCATATCTTGAATTTTAAGTAATCCTAATGACTGTACTAGGTACTGTTCCATTCTAATTTGATCTTCTCGTGTAATGTCATTTATGTTTAATAAATGGATGAAAATTTGGATATAAAATGGGTCGCCCTGTAGTTTAGGCTTTATTTATGGTCTTAGACTTCATTTGAATCGGTTATTTCGAAAACGTAACATACGCAGTTCTGTGCAAAGTACTTCAGTAGCATTTAGTACAGTAGTGGCAAAAAAAAAAAAAAAAAAAAAACCGGACCGACCCTTGTAGCAGATACAAAAGAATCCTGTACTGTATATTGTGTCAAACTGTGGTAATTTCAATATGGATAGTGAAGCCAGAGGTATGTACTGCTATTTAATGTAAAAATACGCAGTTATCTTTGCCGAATAGAGGTAGAAATTTAATATTAATGCCAGATGAAAATAAAACTCAAAGTTTTTTCGTCTGTAAATTTGAGGCACTGAATGAAACAAAAGACGGTAAGAATCGAACAAATGCAATAAATTTCATTGTTACATATTCAAGATGAATGCTTTTTCTGACTACCAAAATTTGAATCTGTGACTGAAATCAGCTATAAGGGTCGGTCCGGTTTTTTTGCCACTACTATACATTAATCAAACTAAAAGTCAGTTTCTTATTCATTTCTATAGATGAAATATGCGACTTATTTTAAGATTTTAATAATAATATATTATAAGAAAGGTTAAAAAAAGTAACATGCGCGAAAATGTCTCATATTGTGTTTTAAAAATAACCGATTCATTTATAGTTCAGATTTTATTTATAATTTAGGCTTTATTTATAGTTAGGGTTATTTTTATGTTGATTTCGTATGACGGGTTCAGTGCCATAGTGGGCCAAGCGCCATTTATTAAAAACGGAAAAAGCAAGGGTTAAAATTAAGTGAATACCATAGTTCAATGAAGATTGATATATAATTTAGTTTCAATCTCTATACTTTATATTACTTGCTATATGTTTTCATTGAATTATGGTAATTACTTCATTTTAACCCTTGTTTCCTACGGTTTTAGTAAATGGCGCTTGGTCCACTATGGTTCTGAACCCTTCATCTATGTTAACCGGTTATTTTATTACTGAGTAACTGTAGTTATTGCAATGTTATGTTATATACCACTGTCACCGAGAGTATACCCACTTGCAGTGTTAATAGCTCAACAACAACTCAATACATAATAAGTAGGCGTACCGTAGAAGTGGGTAAAGTCAATCAGTGGGTGTAAAATCGATCATTTGCGATTTTTATTGAAAATTATACATTTTCTCAGTTACTTGTTAAAATTTTGTTATGCTGACCTCATTGCCTCACATTGCAAATGTAAGCGAGAGGAACAACAAAAAGCCTGCGAATGCCAACAATGGGAACACAGTGTAATTACCGTTGAAGTAAAAATTGTTATTTTCGACTTTTTCTCTTAAATGAAAAAAGTCTTACAAACTCTAAATTATCGTCAGCAGTGAATGGAGACAGGAAGTATACGTAAGTACTTTTCGTTGAGATTGTATCCTGAAATAATAGTTTTGCAGTTCGTAAATGTTAGTATTGAAACTTATTATTTTAAGAAAACTTGTACCTTTGTAGGGTTAAGTCGATCATGCCATCGACCTACTCGAAGCAGATAGGACCAGCAGGAAGAATAAATTGCTCACCGGAATACCTCCAACTAACACTTATAAACAGAAAAGTGTCATAGTATAGCTTATATTGATGGGATAGTGGGGAAAGAGGAAGACGAAATTATGGTGAATTTCTTGCTTGAGAGAAGCACTGCCAAAGGAACATATTTTGTACACCCCTCTGTACCTGATTATGGGAACAATGTAATTTCTAAAGTGACATGAGGAGGAGAAGATTTCAAATAACATCTGATATAAACCTAAGCAATGTTGAATTGCATTTTAGATTATAATTGAAGTGTGGTATTTCAATGTAAATTTTGAATTCTTAAATCTTTGTTTGTTGGTATGTTAAGTATTAAAATGTGTTTTTATGTTTTATAAGTTCGCAATCATAGTCACGTTTGTACAGTGGAGACCTATAGGCCTAATTGTATCGAATAGCATGATCACAGTAACAAAAGATACACTATATAATGCTATAGGCATATATTCTAGATTATTATTGTTTTTACACTCCTTATAACAAATAAAATATATGTAATATACTTAATTTGTTTTTAAAAACATAAACAGTGATCGACTTTACTCCACAATATTTTAAAATCGATCTTAAACTAAAAATTCAATGGTGATCGACTTTACCCTATTTAAGCAGGTAACTTCGATCACAAGTCAAATAAAAAAATCAGCTCTTGATAGATTATAATTCAATTCTTGTAACGTGCCTTCATAAGTGAAGGTTATGACGACAAAATCCTATTTTCTGAGGAACTTCGCTCCATTACATTACCTCAATATCATAAAAAAGTTGCAAACTTTTGATCGACTTCACCCTCTTCTACGGTACCTAAATAAATATGTGATAAAAACATTACAAACAATTTTAGGAATCATCCTATGTTGTTACCGCTCCAACACAAGACACTCCTGTGTGTTCAATAAAGCTATCCGGAGCACCTCGCGGATTAGTTGTGAACTACTGATCTCACAAACATAGACTACACAAATAAAATGTTCCGTATAGGTGCGATTACACCAAGGCAGCGAAGCATGCGACAGTGCAGCGAGCTCCATTATTCACATTTCAAGTACTGGCCGCATGCAACAAAAGAGTCGCATGCATAATTATGTTACAAAGATTCCCACGCCAGCTGGGAAGCAGAGAATGTTAGTTGCATGTTTCACTAAATGCGAAAATGACTATTCTTTTGTTTTCATGTTATGAGCAACAATGAGCATAGACGATGCCGCTTACGGTAGTTTAAAATGTAGGTTAATGATATGCAATTCACAGGAAAGGAGAAAAGAAAACAACATGAGTGGTTAAGTGAGAAAACTCCGAAATTTATAGTCGACTACAGATATAATATATTCTGAAATTAACGAAATATCATTTAGAAAAACAATAAACTGAAAAGAGACGTGCTGACACCAAATACCTTACTATAATATACTAATAATACTGATGCTGCTACCTATCTGCCGGTGTGGAGATACTCGCGAAACAAGCTGTAATCAACTGCAATGTATATTGTTACTGGGCTAGTTAATAGTTTTATTAATTAGTGCTGTGTTAAAATGTCAGGGTGTATATGTGCTGTTTATAATTGTGACAATTGCAGCATTACAAACTGCTCCAAATCGTACTTTCGATTTCCGACAGTTCATAAAACGTGAGTCAACAAAATTCGTTATTAGGCCTAATGCCTTTGTCTCTGTGTTGATAGAACAATAAAAATTAGCTTTTTTATTTAGGCTTAATAAATGAATAGAAGTTAAAATATATTGTAAATTTTAAGGTTTTAGCAAATTAAGTTTTATTGTTGTTACATGCCTTTACTAATAATTATTACAGAATACTACCATTTTTATTTTTGGAGTTGTCAGCAATGAGTATATAAAGCATTATTGTAAATTCATTCCTAATGTCAGAACTGATTTTGTTTCACTAAAGCAAAGAAAAAATATGTAACAATTAATAATTACGGAAAGTAATATGAAGTATGCAATATTCTCATAATATGCAGCTCTGATATAAGGTAATAATTTTACATTAAATACTATTCAACATTTCTTAAATGTTTCATATATGATTCCACATTTGTAACTCACGTTTTAAACAGTAGTCCGAATCCCGCTATGTTAATATTTGTATATGTGGACGTAATTCTATCCCGCTCCTCTAGATGTCAGGTCCGCGATATTTCGCACTCACGCCAATGCTACTAGCATGCTACTAGTATACAGCTGTCCGGTATTATTATAGTAAGGTATCTGCTGACACGTTTAGCAGCAAATTGTGATTGTATTCCTGAGGAGATTAAACATTTTCGCAGCTCACTTCATCACGAGCACAATCGTATAATAAAGAAGTGATCTGATTCTGGAGGTGAAAGTATTGAGAAAACTGTATGCTTATGAAGTCTGTCCTTGGTATACAAACATTGCATGTTCCATACATAGATCTGACATTGATGCAAGAAAGCAGCGGGCATAAAGGGTAGTGTTGTTATCATGGTGTAATCGCACTTTAAGACAACAAAACAAAGAAATTAATGTTTCACTGCATAACTTAAAAAAAAATAAACCATGAACAGACATTATTTTAGGACATGATAGCAAATGATGAAGAATTTAATACTTCAAATTCTTAGGCCTACTTATTTGATTAATCGGTAATATTTAAATCAATGCACATTTATACGATGCAGTTAAACCGAGTTGTCAAAAAATCAAACTATACTTCATAAAAAAATCTGATTTTTCAGGAAAGACTAAAAACGAATTCTATCTTGTCTGATCGTTATTGGAAGAAACAAAGACATAAATTTTAAAGTGTACGCTTCAAAAGTGTATTTAAAGTGGAAAAACTCCGATTTCCTTGATGTACTGAAAAATTTTAAGCGATTTTTGTTCAGAGAAAGTTCACTTTGGCACGAAATTGTGGATAATATGCAGTTTGATTCTAACCAAAGTGGATAAAGTGCAGTTTGATTCCAATATGTAACTTTATTATTATTATTATTATTATTATTATTATTATTATTATTATTATTACTAGGTGGTACGTGCCAGGAGAGTGTACTTTTGCTTTTAATAAGAGTAATATACTGTATGTATGTAATAACCAGGGAAAGGATTTATATGTAAATACATATTTACTTATAAAGCTAATATAATTTATATTTTGCATTATCTTTATGTTTCACAATGTGTAGGGTTGAAAAATCCTACTTTTATTTTCCATATTTTTCCATATTTTAGAGTTTAGTACATATTTTCGTTAATTTCCATATATTTTCCATATTTCATATAAAACAGTCCATATTATATTAGGTTTAACAATAAAACAAAACAAAATTCCATTAACTTTTAAAAATACATTTCAACAATAGAGATTTAAACACATGTTCAGTAATCCCTTTAACATCAGAGTTATTTGAAAATTAGCAGACCTATCAACAATGGGAAAGTAAGTTACAAAACTGTATTAATTTAATTTAAAATTTTTAACAGACTTCAGTTGTGCAGCTCAACAGTTAAATGCCAGTCAGAGTACACATAGGTTCAGTTTTGTAAATCATACTATAAAGACGGTAAATATGCCAAAAGTACGTCATTCAGTCAATTTAAAATCAAAACTAACAAGTTACATTTCAGAATTTAAAGAAGATGGTTTATCAACTGACAATAAAATATTATTTTGTAATTTGTGTCAGTGTGCAGTATCATCTACACAAAAGTTCCTGGTGCAACAACACATTACAACTAGTAAACATCAGGCCAACAAACAACTAAATTCCAAGCAGAGACA
This sequence comes from Periplaneta americana, assembly GCF_040183065.1. Classification (NCBI taxonomy): domain Eukaryota; kingdom Metazoa; phylum Arthropoda; class Insecta; order Blattodea; family Blattidae; genus Periplaneta; species Periplaneta americana. The sequence goes on along the minus strand of NC_091132.1, from coordinate 117,001,165 downwards.
ATTGTTTTTAACACAACCAACAACATCGAATGTAAGATCTGAGTTTAACATCGACCTGTGCCGTTCTCTCATCTCTGCTGATATTCCTCTCTACAAACTAAAGAATAAGGTCTTCAGGGAATTCCTTGAAAAATATACTCAACATACAATCCCGGATGAGTCAACACTTAGGAAGACGTATGCTCCATCCATCTACGATGAGACAATACAGAAGATAAGAGATGAAATTAAAGATAGTTCAATTTGGGTTTCCATTGATGAGACTCCCGACAAAGAAGGTAGACTTGTTGGTAATGTAGTTATCGGTTTGTTAAGTGAACAATATTCTGAACGAATTCTTTTACATTGTGATGTTCTAGAAAAGTGCAATAACAAAACTATAGTTAAACTGTTCAACGAAGCTATGGGTATCCTGTGGCCAAAGGGTATTATGTACGATAATGTGTTATTCTTTATTAGCGATGCTGCCCCTTATATGGTCAAAGCTGGACAAGCATTATCTGTTGTATATCCTAAATTGACTCATTTTACTTGTGTGGCGCATGCATTTCATCGTGTGGCAGAAGTGGTCAGAGACAATTTCCCTAAAGTAGATTTGTTGATTTCATCAGTGAAAAAAGTATTTCTCAAAGCTCCCAGTAGAGTTAACGTGTTGAAAGAAATGTACCCTGAAATTCCATTGCCACCAAAGCCAATTTTAACTAGATGGGGTACATGGCTAGAAGCAGTTGAATATTATGCCGAACATATAGACTCTATTAACAATGTTCTCCTTGCATTGGACTCTGAAGATGCAGTCTCAATTGATACTGCGAAAACAGTTACCTGTGACATAAGTGTGAAGAATGACTTAGCTCACATTCAGCATACATTTTCATGCATCATAAAAACGCTCAAAAGTCTCCAAAATAGGCACCTTTCACTATCTGAAAGTTTTGAAATTATAAATAGTACTGTGGAACAACTGAATCGTGGTAGAGGTAAAGTTGCAGATGCAGTAAGAGCTAAGGTGGACACTGTACTTTCAAAAAACCCTGGATATAAAGAACTACAAAAGGTTGTTGCTGTGATGAGTGGTGAATCAACAGTGAAGATTAACTTGGACTTATCCCCAGCAGACATTGTGAAATTGAATTATGTACCAGTTACTTCTTGTGACGTCGAACGCTCTTTTAGTCAGTATAAATCTATCCTCAGAGACAATAGAAGAAGATTCACTTTTCAGCACTTGAAAGAAATGTTTGTAACCTATTGTTATGGTAACAGACAATAAAAATTGTGTTTTGTTGAAACTACATTGGAAGATAAGGTACGTCCATTATATTTTTTGTTTAGTTTGATTAAAATGTACCAATATTTAACGTACATAGTCATTTTTTTATAATTTTAAGTCCATATTTAATTCCATATTTTGGTAAAAATCCATATTTAATTCCATATTTTGGTAAAAATAACTACATATATATTTACATATTTCATATATTTTTAGTCCATATAAATCCGTTCCCTGGTAATAACTTATTATAAAAAAATAAGATTTTCTCTGAAAATCAATTCTTTACTAATGTTATATCTAAAAATGTTATCAAAAATGCATTGCACTTCAACATATTAATACTTTTTTAAAATAAATATTAAGCACTCAGAAAAATTATATTTAAACCACTAACGAAGGCATCCAATATATAACCTTGGAACTGAATCCCTGAATGGAATAGGAGCCCATCCCATTTCCAGTAAATTTTCAAATCTTTGATGTTACCCATTTCTCTTTATAAATATACTAATGTCTCTTTATTAGTACCGTAGAAGAGGGTAAAGTCGATCAAAAGTTTGCAACTTTTTTATGATATTAAGGTTATGCAATGGAGCGAAGTTCCTCAGAAAATAGGATTTTGTCGTCGTATCCTTCACTTATGAAGGCACGTTACAAGAAGTGAATTACAATCTGTCAAAGACTGATTTTTTTTATTTCTCTTGTGATCGAAGTTAACCTGTTTAAATAGGGTAATGTCAATAAGTATTGAATTTTTAGTTTAAGATCGATTTTAAAATATTGCGGAGTAAAGTAGATCACTGTTTATGCTTTCAAAAAACAAATTAAGTGTATCACATAATATATTTTATTTGTTATAAGGGGTATAGAAAAAAATAATATTCTACAATACATGCCTATAGGATTATATAGTGTATCTTTTGTTACGGTGATCATACAATTCGATACAATTAGGCCTATAGGTCTCCACTGTACAAATGTGACTATGATTGCCAACTTATAAAACATAAAAACACATTTTAATACTTCACATACCAACAAACAAAGATTTAAGAATTCAAAATTTACATTGAAATACCACACTTCAATTATAATCTAAAATGCTATTCAACATTGCTTAGGTTTATGTCAGATGTTATTTGAAATCTTCCCCTCCTCATGTCACTTTGGAAACTACGTTGTTCCCATAGTCAAGTACAGAGGGGTATACAAAATACGTTCCTTTGGCAGTGCTTCTCTTACGCAAGAAACTCACCATAATTTCGTCTTCCTCTTTTCCCACTATCCCATCAATATAAGCTATACTATAACACTTTTCTGTTTATAAGTGTTATTTGGAGGTATTTCGGTGAATAATTTATTCTTCCTGCTGGTCCTATCTGCTTCGAGTAGGTCGATGGCATGTTCGACTTAACCTTACAAAGGTACAAGTTTTCTTAAAATAATAAGTTTCAACGCTAACATTAACGAACTGCAAAACTATTATTTCAGGACACAATCTCGAAAAGTACTTACGTATACTTCCTGTCTCCTTTCACTGCTGGCGATAATTTAGACTTTGTAAGATTTTGTTTTCCTTTAAGAGAAAAAGTTGAGAATAACAATTTTCACTTCAACGGTAATTACACTGCGTTCCCATTGTTGTCATTCACAGACTTTTTGTTGTCCCTCTCCTTACATTTGCAATGTCAGGAAATGAGGTCAGCAGAACAAAATTTTAACGAGTAACTGAGAGAATATATAATTTTCAATAAAAATCGCAGATGATCGATTATACACCAACTGATTTATTTTATCCACTTCTACGGTATGTATGTCATGCATTCTTTCTTTGCATCGTTTTGCAAGACAAGCTTTCCATGATTTGAAGTGCATTGTAACAGTTGATCAACACTACAGTATAATATTATCACTGCAATGTAGTCCAGTCGTTATCCCGTGAAACTTAATGAATGCATATGCCGTAGCTTACAGTAAGAACAGTATGGTGGGGGTAAGTGTACTAACTAGCTGCATGTGGAAGCATAATGAGGGAGACAAGTTTCCCATTCAAATTTCTTCTTCCCCTGACGCGCAGGTAGTTTTCACGAGATTAACGAATGGCATAATTATACATTTTCTGTCACATAATACACAACTGACACCCTTTAGAAGCAACAAAACAACAGGTCCGAGAATGAGAGGCTCTGATTGGTCCATTGGAGAAAGTTCAGTTAGACTCCAAACGGTTATTTTACTACTGAAGTTAAAGCAGATAAATGAAATTCGCTCCTAACCGAGCAATTTAACATATCCCCTGCCAAATTCTGCACTGAAAAATTCCTTAATCCTATTTTTCATAATTTTGGAGGAAGTGCAGTTTGATTCTAAACGACTTAGGCCTAATTGAAGTGTGGATGGCAATGGCCGAACATTTCATTCCGTTATTTATGCTGTTGCTATTTTTATTGTTAATAATAATAATAATAATAATAATAATAATAATAATAATAATAATAATAATAATAATAATAATGAGAAAATCCACAAACGATTAGGGAAAACACGGAAATTTTACTTCAAACAAATAAAGAGATAGGTTTGGAAGTAAATCCCGAAAAAACAAAGTAGCCTATATGATTATGTCTCGTGACGAGAATATTGTACGAAATGGAAACATAAAAATTGTAAATTTATCTTTTGAAGAGATGGAAAAATTCAAATACCTGGGAGCAACAGTAACAAATATAAATGACACTCGGGAGGAAATTAAACACAGAATAAATATGGGAAATGCGTATTATTATTCGGTTGAGAAGCTTTTATCATTCAGTCTGCTGTCAAAAAATCTTAAAGTTAGAATTTATATAACAGTTATATTACCGGTTGTTCTTCATGGTTGTGAAACTTGGACTCTCACTTAGAGAGAGGAACATAGGCTAAGGGTGTTTGAGAATAAGGTGCTTAGGAAAATATTTGGGGCTAAGAGGGATGAAGTTACAGGAGAATGGAGAAAGATACACAACACAGAACTGCACGCATTGTATTCTTCACCTGACATAATTAGGAACATTAAATCCAGACGTTTGAGATGGGCAGGGCATGTAGCACGTGTGGGCGAATCCAGAAATGCATATAGAGTGTTAGTTGGGAGACCGGAGGGAAAAAGACCTTTGGGGAGGCCGAGACGTAGATGGGGGGATAATATTAAAATGGATTTGAGGGAGGTGGGATATGATGATAGAGACTGGATTGGTCTTACTCAGGATAGGGACCTATGACGGGCTTATGTGAGGGCGGCAATGAACCTCCGGGTTCCTTAAAAGCCAATAAGTAAGTAAGTAATAATCATCATTATGATGATGACGGTGATTTTAAGTACGACAGTGTCCTCTGAACAGCGTATGTAATTTAGGTACTTAAGTAATAAAGAATTGCCTTAACCTAACAACCATTGGCTTCAGTACAGTGTCGTCAGGATAATTAAACTACACGGTTAATGTACTACCTTTGTATTCCGCTTAATGTTCCATGTACCCGAACGTGGATTCGGGAATTCCTATTGAATAACCATTGGCTAGTAGCTACGTTCCCTCTCTTTCCTTCAGTGGGATTTTAACAGGGGGTTAGGCGGACGTGCTACAATCAATAAATGCACAGTGCAATGGAATAATGCATCATCCTAATCCCACCAGATATAATTAGAGAAACTCGATACAGCATCCGTGAAGCCACGCCTTGACACAGTTTTATACAGAGTAACATTGCCAGCCAATCGAGAATAGCCGGTTTAATGAATAGCCAACAGCCTACTTCAAACAAAAACCGTGTCTTTTTAGGCCGTTAGGTAAATATGCGACAGACATCTTAAGTTTCCTTCATGTCTCTATAACTTATATCTTTAACTAATAGCTCACATCAAATTATATCAATTTACACAAAATAGGATACTAGAATAATAAACTTCGAAATGACAATCAACCTGATTAGTAGAGTCTTGCTTTTAGTTACTTTGAATACAAATTAGGTGTATATCAATCATACTATCTTCAATCGGTACGGAGAGCAAGTTGCTAGGCAACAGTTCACGCTGCAGTCTCTCCCCATACGTTCCGGTACTGTGTGTTTACATCATTTTATTCATGTACCTATGTGTATAAGTTTGCGAACAACAGGAATGGTACTCATGTACAAAATACCACTTGGGTTTAATAACAATAACAAAATATTTACTTAGAGACAGCTTATATGAAATAAAAGATATTTTTACCGCGGTTCGACGAAACTTAAAAGTTTTAAGGAGCCAATCCCTTTATTTTCAGGAGTCACCATATTTTGCCCATACATGCAACGAGAAAACCATTCGAGCTAAGATAAAAATACATTTACTGAAATACTCGTATTTTAAACAATATTAAATATCTAAGCACTGCAAACACACGCTCTCAAAGACGCTCTGAAACTATGTAGGACAACATCCTGAGATCCGCAACAAATGTAACGATATTAATTTAAAAGCACATTCCAATTTCTTTCTACAACCGATTTTGTTAGTATTACGTAGGCCTATTATTCGTAGTGACACAATATATATCGAAGTCTTAAAAAATGTTGAACTCAATAAAAAATCTAAGGCTCCACATAAACATTTTAGTCGCCAAGATTACCTGGTGCCCGAAATTTGCCTACTCCTGACTTTTACAATAAGTGTAACGCATCTAGGTACTTTCACCCCCCAGAGAAATGGTACTCATTGCGCAGCCCGCGCCCGCTTGGAGTTTGCAAGCTTCTGCATTCACGTTTTCGTTCACTTCTAACGTTAACGTTTACGGAAATCGTTGTGAATGGTTACATTAAATAACCTGACCGCAAGCTTTGGCGCTCACGTCGCGTATGCCTTTACTCTTCATTGTGAATGATCCTTTAAGCTCGTAACCTGCAGAATACGCTGGTGGTCATTACCAATCTAATGACTTTACATTTGTCGAGTTTTTGTTAATGACCAAAAACACTGTTCGCTGTAAATTGCTAGAAACTGCTTCATCTTTACATATGCATCTGTCTTGTAGTGATTTTATTCTGGCCGAAAACACTGGAAGGTCGCACTTCTGCCTGAATGCAATAGTTGCCTATCACTGGTAAAGGCTGGTTCACAATAAACCGGGAATGGAAACGACAACGAGAACGAAAAAAAAGTTAAAATAAATATATTTAAATGTGAGCATTCATAAATAACGAGAAGCTTGCCGGAGCCCGGGAACGGGAACAAAGGGTTAACTAAGTTTTAACTTTGCCGTTCTCGTTTCCGATCACAGCCTAATAGATTCATTCTGTTGTCATCAAAAAGCTATTTCGTCGTCGTATATTTTGTAGCAAGGAGGCCGTGACATAATATCTTGTCCATTCATTCCTTCTAATTAGCGCAGAAATTCAGTAGAATCACTTTCCATATATGCTACGTATATATGTGACCAGACTACCACTTGAACTCAATTCTTAAATATTCCGTGTCTTAAATTTCTAAGTTGGTTAACCTGTGTTACAGGGGCGGCTCGTCCTTAAGAGCTGCGGAGCTGCAGCACTCCCTGCTTTGACAGGAAAATAAAAATAATATTTATTTTAATTTTTAGAAGAATTGTTCAGGCTTTTATTGGTAAATTCCTTTATATTTCATCTGGCCGGGAATATGTACTATTATCTTATGCATTATCTTTTTACGCGTCGACTGTATTGGAATTGACACTGCATTCAAAGTCGTCCTGGGATCTGCAGGGTGGTCAGCTCATAGAGAGTGTGTCTTGCATGGTCAGGGGGTAGAGAGGTGAAGGGAAGCAGAGGGAAACTGCCGCTGTTTAAAACCCACATCTCGCTGCAGTGGCTTGCAGAGCCAGGCCACAAGGGATCTTTCCTCTCCTCCCACACCGCTATTGTAATGCTGCGTCAAATGAATTCTCTATTCCCTTGAAACTTTAATGACAAAATTTTTATTTTCTTTTCGCATACTTATTGTTGTAGAATCTTATCGAGTTAATATAACGAAATTAATATTCTCTTTTGCCTTATTATTACGTATATATCCAGTCTCCAGCAGAACCAAATATTTACCTTAATTCAAAATTATTGCACGAGTAGAATCCTTTTGATATAGCACGTAAAATACGAAAGAAACTTCTTTTCCCGTTTTAGAAAATTGTTGACCATCAGTATATCTGAGTGTTGCTTTGGTGTGACGTCTTAGTACCGTAACTTAACCAGTGCAAATGTGCAAGCATGAGTGTGTGTGAATTACAGAATATTAATTTTATTTTTCCCTTGCGGAGAATATTGATGTAATGAAGTGAAATTAAAGAGTCTTCCGTTACCCGACTTAAATCTTACTCAAGCTTCATCCAGCCGAAATAGTGCATATATGTAAGGAAGTATAACAATGAAATTTACGCTAAGCATTTGTGGTTACGTGAATGTGAACAAAAAAAATCTGTATTTTGTTTTCCTTGCCTCCTCTTCGGTGGTGATGCTACATGGACTAGGAGTGGTGTGACAGAATTAGGACATTTGCTCCTAAAAAGCAAAATGCACGAATCTTCGCAGTCTCACCTGAAAAATGTTGTTTCATTGGCTATGTTACGCAACTCATACTGCTGTGCAATTAAGTGAAACGAACAGAACAAACATTCTCAAATATAATCAAGAAGTGAGAAAAAATCGTGAAATTATTAAAAAAAAAATATAGATTGTATCAAATTTTGTGGCCAATATGAACTTCCCCTTAGGGGACATGATGAAAAAACGATTCGAAGAACCCTGATGTGTTTCGTGGGTTGCTACAGTTCGTGAGTAATCTAAACGAGCCTCTCAAAAATCATTTGGAACGTGCCACTGTTTAAGGTTATTCTAAGACAATTCAGACTGAACTGGTAGATTGTAAGCTGAGTGTCTGCCGATCTGAAATTCAGACTAAAATCGATGGTATTAGTTTTTTTTAGGGATTAGCAAATGGTCCCACAGACATCTCCCAACTAAGTCAGGAAGTTTTGGTTTTTCGATATGTAGTGCATTTATTTTTGTCCTATACTGATTAGTAATGGTATCAAGAAGTGAAATTTTTATGTGCCGAAATCTACTGCAGCTCTCCCAATCCACAAGTTCACGAGCCGCCACTGCTGTGTTATGTTGGCTGGCTTGTACTCATGGGAGAATGCCACTGGTCAAGTATATACAAATAACATCAGAATATACAGTATAATATCGACTTTACATATTCTGACATACATATCGATATACATAGCCGTTCTCGGTTTATTGTAAACAAAAATCTTCACGTTCACGTTCTTCGCTTCCCGTCCTCGTTCTGGTTCTCGTCCCGGTTTATTGTCCCCGGTCTATTTTAATGCTATATGTGATAATATTTTTTCATGGTCATTTGCCATCGAGCATTCCCTTCTCCGAGAAATGAGCCGAAACAATAGATCACAGCAGTCTCTCGACATTGCACGCGGTGCACCGAAGATATGAATTTGCCACATACTCCAGTTGGATTCACTAGGATTTGAATTCGGACCTTCAACATTAACTTTAGCCGTTTGACTAATCGTGCACATCGACATCTCACACTGCCTTCGCTTCGGTTTGTAGATCAGGAGTGATGCTTGTAGACTGTCAGCGTCCATAAGTAGCGTATACTCATATCAGGGTATGTTTGTAACGGTAATTTTTCAACACTGTTGAAAATCGCTATTCATCCTACCGTTGGAAGGAAGTGTCTTGCTACAAAACGTGGGAATGTCTTTTCAACAAGAAAATATTTTCTTTGTGTTTCATAATTGTAGGTGAGTATTTAGTAAAATTTTGGCTGTTACAGAGACCTGATGCTTATTCATATATTTCAATCAACAAAATCTAAGTTTGTGTACTATCGCTGAATTATTTAAAAAATGTAAAAATTGTAGCCTACTTTCATTTACTGACTCAGTTTAATAAATTCTATATAAATCTGCACAAATGTCACACTCTTAGATCACATATAAATAGCAAGTCACTAAAATTATTCAAACGTCTAAGTTGTCATTATAGATATTTTTAGATAATGAAAGATCGTTAAAGTTCCATAGCATATAATTTTAAGTAAGAAATTAACTGTTCATGTCAATGCAATCACATTCACATCAACACAAATACATTATCAATAGTTGATGATATTGGATACATAGGGATACAAATAAATTCGATTAACAATGTATAATAATTAAGCATTAGAATTCTGAATGCAATCGATATTATTATGTCTTATTAAACATTCCCAAAATAAGTTAATTTAAAAGAAGAGAAAATTGCATATATGCATACACAAATCACTGATTGCTGCTATACTGAATTATCCTTCTGAAGCTAGGAAAATTACATTCACAAATGAACAGAAACTGAAGATCTTTAACGTAAAATTTTGAGGAAAATATTTGGTACAGTGTTTGACCTCACACGCTTTGAATGGAGAAGGAAACAAAATTAAGAGAATTTGACGACCAAACTACAAAGACACGTACCATTAGGAAGACCAAGATTTCGATATTTTGATAACTTAGAAAAATACATGAAGGCGATAAAAATTTGTGATTGGAAGGAGACCTGTACACATAGAGGACTATGGCACTTTATCGCAGTTTATAAAATACGTAGCTAAGGCGTAGTTTTAACTCTGCTAAGATCCTACCCCCATTTCAGTTAGGTTGATAGGCCTTCTCCTCTACTCACACTCTCAACCATCAGTGAAGGGGAAGATGCTACTGTCGATCTTACTAACGTTTGACTAATTGACTTTCAACATAGTAAAAAATTATATTATTGAAAATGTTTACTGATGACCTATATTTCGAAAGTCTATACTAAGCGTTTATATTTCATTGTATTGCTGTTTATATCAAATGGCACATTAAAAAACATTCCTTACTATAATTATTAGTTGAAAATATTGTAAGAACGGCACTAAAATATATTCAACCATGTAACTGTCAAACATCTGTGTCACTGTACTTTATATTCACTTATATAGGCCTACTTTTATTTTCTTGTGTGTACAACTTGGGGGGTGCAGGTATGAGAGGTAACAGCTACTGGTACTGACGAACTAAGGGCAAGTAGAAGGGGAAAGAAATGCTTTCGCATCCTCTCAACTTGTATGAAATGTCGTTTAGGGATGTCTGCTGTCAAAGTGACGTTTTCTCTCCCGACTCTGCACAAAGCATCGTATAAAAATTATACACGAATTATTAGTAGGCCTAAGACCGTAAGTGATAGATAAGAAGATATACTGAAAATGATTCATGCACTGTGCATTGTGTTCAATAGACTTCATGTTTCATATACATTTGCATGATTAAGATTAGATGTTGGATGTTTGTGCAAATGCCTCTTTTATACAATATGTATGAATGTTTTGAGAATCTGAATCGGTAAACGTTAAACGTTAAACATCCTAGTGAGGTTTCACATCGCGTATTTATAGCTGTAACAGTTGTATGGTTATACACCACGTATGTAGTGATTATTAGTCAGGAATTTACACACGACTTATAAACGAGCTATTCGTTGTGTAAGTATAAGACAGTTAAACGTCTGGATAAGAGTTTTTATTAGTAAGATCGCTGCGTAGTACCTTATCCTATACAGCAGCGTCTATGGCTCAGCGTGGTCTTTCATCCAGATAATCTGGGTTCAATCCCCGGCTAGATCATGTTAAAATTTGTGGTAGACGAAACAGACGTTGCAGAGAGTTTCTCCTTTTTGGGGGTGGGGTTTCCGTTTCCCTTTATAATCGAACCAAAATTCTCCAGCTCTCCTTTCATTTCTTCAATCAACTGCAGTAAATAGAAAGAGACTGAGGTGAACTATTGGAACTCCAGATCCTGAAGTTTATCACGTTTAGAAACTGGCTCTGGCAGGATGGCCCGCCCATCAGGATCGGAATCACGACTGCCTCCTGTGACACCTGTTGACTGGAGCAATCATCGCATATAGTGCGCACAATGGGCCAATTAAGATTAAGTGCATGGAATCGTTCCTGGTCCGACCCTCGAAAGCCAGCCAGTCAGCTGGCAAGGTCTGTAGATTCGTTTTCTACTTCTATTTTTCTCCATACAATGTTTCTGTGCCTAACAAAACCTAACTAACACAGTAAGTTATGTAATTTTTCTGTAGTAATCTCAGACCTCGAGTGACATTTGTTAGAACTATTTCGTGAATAAAATAAAATTGTAAATAATATATCCCTAAAATTCGCTCACAAAATGTTAATAATTGTATATTTATGAATACTTAACCTATTCAGACATTGTGAAGTTGAGATAGATTGAATATCGATTACAGCAATAAAGAAATTGGATGTTATTCAGTAATGCCAATTGGGAAAAGCGAAATACAGGTTTAACAATGTTAATTACATGTACTGCACTTTTCTCTTATTATTATAACACAAATATATTTTCATTATCTGCTGAAATCATAATTCAATTTAACAGTAACAGTGGGGACAGCTATATACCAACGCGTATGTATTCACAGCGAGACATGTTGCTACACAGTGAAGCCATCTCTGTATAGATAATTAAAACACGAATTTTATTGCGCCATACGGAAGGCAGTTTGATCAAAGACCTTATTATTACTATGCAAGGTCTTTGGGTTTGATATGCGATGATGTTACATAAATTTGAACATATGACTTTCTATTAATTGTTTCATTTCATTCACAAAATACAAATTTTTAATAGGCTACAATAATAGGTTAAGTTACCTGTGGGAGCAGAACCAATGTCAGCTCTGCCTTATTTCGACATACTCAGTGCTACAGGAAAGCATTATTTATAGCTCCACAAAGGCATTCTCGCTGTAGTGTGTAACGGAACTAAAACTGCATCTACACAGTTCAATATTCTAATCGCGTATGCGGGCAATCTGGGAAGAATATTGAAAGACTCAAGTTTAAAAGGTACGTTCAATTAAGATGCATGAAGATTTTGTGTGTACATGGTGCGCCGTTTTGAACGTCGTCTTCACTGCGTAAATATATTAATTAATATTAAATATCAATCTTGCATTCATTGCTTTAAAGTTGAAAAAACAGTTTAACCGTGTAGTTGCATCTTAATATATTCATGATCATCAATTTACGGGGAAACAGTTCGCGATAACGACTAAACAAAAGAACGACCATGCGATAAATAGATAGCGATAAATCTAGCTGCAAAAATTATCGCAAAGTGTGACTGTGATTGGTTGGAATTCAAAATTTCATTACACTTCATTGGTCGAAAATGGAATGACGCCATATAAACGAAATAGTCAATATAAATATTATATCAACTTAACGTATTGCACTTAGGAGCTCAATCCTTTGAAAAGACCAAAATGACAGTGGAGATCACGAAGACTTCATAACTTAAAACAAGAACTACACAGTACGAATAAATTCTGCAACAAGCCTCTCCCTTTTGAAATGTTACTTCCGGGCCACTTGTAGTAAAGCTGATTACGTCTAAATTACCATTAAATTCGGACTAATGTACAAAGCCGGCCATTTTAAGTATCGTTCACACCTCATGTGACAATTAATGACATATCAGTAAACCATATTAAAACTAAGGAAACGTTATCGTATCAGTGAGTTGTGTGAGCTACAAAGGCTTCCAAACACACACAGTATCATTAAGTTATTTATTTTGTAAAATCCTGACAATAGATATAAGCACATACTTCACATTCTAGTTAGTGCGTGTTAATGAGGTGAAAACACTAACAGCTCGGTTTACACTTATAGACAGGGGAAAGTTCCGGCAACAGCCAATTTAACACAGCAACGGTTCACATCTCGAATTGTTTGTTTAGTTCTAGAACAACCAACTAAATTGTTTACGTTTGTAATCCACAGAGAAATTGAAATATAGCGAACAGTAGTGACAAAGCCACAGTAATCAGGAGTAAGTAACTTAACCATTTAAACATTTTAAAATAACAAAACTGAAACTTGGCCCTCGACTACAAAACCAACGCACGCGGGTTCAGGCAAGGACGTGGAGATATATCCTTCTCGTCTTTAGACGTAGATTTGTAGATAATATTGCAAAACAGGCAACATATTTGAAACCAAGACCTCTTCAAGTGATATCTCTATCCAGTGCTTTTGCTTCAGTAAAGTCGCATTTTATAAACCTATGGCTCAACAATTGGCTATCTTCTGACAAAGGAAAAATTTTACAGTCTGTACGAAAGAAACCAAATGACCTGGAAATGTACAAAAACTTGCCCAGACATGTTCAAACATTTTTAACAAGAGCCAGAACAGGTCACATTGTCACACAATTGTACTTACACCGATTTCACATTTCTGATAATCCTACTTGACTGTGGTGTAATAATCATGATGAAGATCTGGAACACATTCTTCTATACTGTCCATCCATAAACCACAAAAGAAGTAAATTAAAATCATCAGTGCCAGTTGCAGAAGACACAGCCCTGCAGTATTTATTGACTACACCCCACCTCTGGCTACTAGCAACAGGCATCTATAATGAACACCGATCAAAATACCCCTCATTTCTCGTGAAAACAACAACTGAATAGACTACAGTGGACTATAGTGGACTTTATGTTGTCTGCAAACAGCTCGATACATTAAGAAGATTGATTGAAACGTAGTGTTAGCTATTCCAAAATAAGTGATCAAAAACAAACTGTGACTTTCTAACGTAGCAAATTGAACGGATTTAGTCAGACTATCTGCAGATAGTGGAGATTTACCTCCTTTTCAGAGACTATGCGTTGCTCCATTTGTGGTTGTATTGTATTATGCAGACCTACACGGTCAGTAATACTATCATTATTAACAAATACTGACAGTAATACTGATAGTATGTGATATGGAATGATGAGTACTCAAAGAAATCAGGTTTTTCATCAGTATTGCAGAATGGTGGGGATACTGGCAGTTATACTGACCGTGTAAAGACGCACATCAGTATGTCCGTCAGCATTTTAAGGAGCAGCCATGAATGAATGCGCGTGTACTAGCATCTTTCCGGCGAAGTATTCAACGAATGGAGACAACCAGACAATCCGGAGATATTGGAACATTTGAAGTGTCATATGTGAATTAAAACAAACGGAATACAGCATATGACACACTGTTGGGTGTGATTAATAAAATTAAGCCAAATGCAAATTGGGAATGTGAGAGAAAAAAATTAATACCTAGCGCTATAATCATGTGAAGGAATTAAAAAAAAAATAACAGTGCCGAAGTACTAAAGAACTGGTAAAGATGATGAATACGAACATTCATCATGCATGTTTCATGCATTTAAATCTTTGAAGAATTCGAAAGATCCTGTTTCTCTCAACAATACAACTTCCAACTAATTTTTCTGTGCCTATACCTAGTTCATAAGCTAAACTTAACCCTACACATCATTCAACTGAGGTATCCGCCCATAGCGATAATCTACCGACACATCTCTCCCCATACATGGAGGAATGAACCTGATTCTCGAATTTATGTTTCTAATAATGAACAAGTATTGCAGTAAACTAATAAAATTATTTATCATTCGGCATTTGTCTAGTTTAGCTAAAAAGAAGGCAACATTTTTCTTATTTTGACTATTACACTTTTACTACGTCACACTACTTTTGACCAATAAAACGGTACGAAAGGACGTCTTTCAGCCAATCATGGATGCTTATCGCACAATTTTATCGCGTCCCTAGCATTTGTTTAATTTTATCGCGTCCCTAGCATTTGTTTATTTTTATCACTACCCTAGCATTTGTTTCTTTGTTTGCCAACATTTCAAACTGCACTGGTCTGGACGTTAAAAAACAGAAAATTACAAACCACTCCAGTCGATACACAGCACTTTCAAATATGACTCGCATTGGCATTCAAGAACAAGAATTAATAAAGATCACTGGTCATAGCTATGCATCTTCCCTGAAATCCTATTTACAAATAAATGAAGAGCACCATTCGGAAATCCTGAATAAGTTGAGGAATACACCATGTACATCAACGAGTTCACTTCTTTTACGCACACGTCCAATATAACATCAACTGAACCACCAACCACTAAAACATTCAAATTTGAAAATTGTACTTTCAATAATTGAAGCGTGCATTTCCAGAACGTAGTAAGTGGCAATTTGTAAAGTTTACAGTAGGAACAAAAAAAGTTTTATACAGTAGGCCTACATACAACGCTGTAACTTGCACAACCTGAAAGTGCACTACTTTATTACCTGGAGCAGCACTTTCTTCATAACCTTTCGTAATATTGTCAAACAGGGCACCTACAGCAGATATATATATGAAAAAATAGATTCTCCCGGATTCGGCACTTACAACGTTATGGAAATGCATGCTTCAATTGTTTCTTTTAAAATTATTCATGTTTATTTTTTATTTCATCATTGTTAATTAAAAGTTTCTTGTTTATTTCATCATCCCTAATTAAAACTTTTCTAACACTCGTTTATATTATTTAGGTTATGTTATAGCTTCTGCTATATGATATTATGGATAGTCACGTATCACAGATTGTTTAATACTAAGATTTATAGAAAATCATCTGGCAAGTGACGTTGATTACTGGGATCGGGATAATTGAAGTGGAATGAAACTGTTTTAATAAAAATGAAACTGAACCAACAAAGCCTTCTTGACCAGTAACCGTCCACAGAGTTCAATGAAGATTCCATAGTTGGCACAACTGAAAACTGATACCAAGAAAACAGTTAATCATAACACACTACTGCCATCTACTAGCGTAATATTTATAATGTTGAGATGGTACAAATTTGAAGACAGTTGTATTTTCGTAAGTCAATTAATATTTTATTGTATTGGAGTACTTTGTTACTTCTAATCTTTATATACTTTCTTCTAATCGTGTAACAGTCAATTAAATCCCACTCGAGTTTTGATTTTCTCTAGATAAATCAAAACATCTAGTGAGATTACTGTTGATAAACCATAGTGCCATTACAGGGTAAGTAAAAAGTATGGAACAATGCTTGTAACTTTCTCATTTATAATTTTATGAAGATTATATAAAAGTTGTAGGGTATCAAAGAAGGAATATTTTGAACATGTTTTGATATACTAGGCTTTTCATTTATAAAGGGTGTGGCACCATGTGCTTATTTCCCCATTTTTGGATTCTTCAGGTCTCAGTACGTACAAAGTATTCTTTTTTTTTTTTTTGTCATTTATAAACTATTCTTTCCTTTTTTTAAATAACTTATTTTGATGACATTGCATGTGTACTGAATAAAGGGAAATTTTAATGCTTCAGTACACCAATTTGAGGAGACTTTGGATTAAACAACTGAATACAATAGCTAAAAGAAACAGGTGAATAAAGGTAATAAAAACAATTTCATATTTCCTGCTTAAACACATAACATGAGCTGCGGCCAAGAAGTCAAAAGGGGAATAGCAATGATCAAGGAAGATTTTAATAGAAAGAGGTGCATCTTCTGCGGACCTCTGGAGAAAGAACTAAGGAAGAGACTAGAGTAGTACTTTGTGTTGACTGTAGCATTATATAGGGCAGAAACCTGGATATTAAGACCAAGTGAAGAAAAACGACTAGAAGCACTTGACATGTGGATATGGAGAAGGCTCAAGCATGTGAAATGGACAGACAGAATAAGAAAGGAAGCTGAGTTGGAAATAATGGGTGAAGAAAAAATTATGCTGAAACTGATCAGAAAGAAGAAAAGGAATTGGTTGGGTCACTGGCTGAGAAGAAACTGCCTTCTGAAGGATGCACTGGAAGGAATGATGGAGAGAAATTCGGGGCAGAAGAAGACATCAGATGATAGACGACATAAAGATATATGATCATATGCGGAGACTAAGAGGAAGGTAGAAAATAAGAAAGACTGGAGAATGCTGGGTTTGCAGTGAAAGACCTGCCCTTTAGCAGAACATTATGAATGAATGTGTGTGTGTGTATATATATATATATATATATATATATATATATATATATAGAGAGAGAGAGAGAGAGAGAGAGAGAGATTGTTATTCTTTGAGATATTTCAAACAAAAAGTTTAATACAATTTTGCTCGTTTTTGCTTCCTTATCGAATTTAATATTGTTTTACATGGAACATTTCATAACGTGCTTTGGAAAAGCCACTGATTTCATTTCCAATATGCTCAGTCAATTTAAACAGAGCAGGGTATTATGATCATAAATTATATATTGAAAAAAATTTAGTTATCCTCTTTAAATATGTAGAAATTTGATGCAAATAAATGTTAACATTTTAAAATTCCTTTTCGGAACGAAACATTATATTTGTTCAGATCAAATTTATGCGCATTTAAACGACAAAACTAAAATTCTTTCAATCATCTATTACCATAATACATTGCTGTCTTTAATTGACTAAGCATATTGGGAATTAATTCAATAGCTTTCCCAAACCAAGCTATGAAATGTTTCATATAAAATAATTTTTGTCTCGAAAAGAAAGCAAAAATGATAACAAATGTATTAATTTTGTTTTAAATATATCCGTAACTGCTCGAAATTAATGACATTACTTACGGTTCACTCTATATATACTTACTTACTTACTTACTTACTTACTTACTTACTTACTTACTGGCTTTTAAGGAACCCGGAGGTTCATTGCCGCCCTCACATAAGCCCGCCATAGGTCCCTATCCAGAGCAAGATTAATCCAGTCTCTACCATCATATCCCACCTCTCTCAAATAAATTTTAATATTAACTTCCTATCTACGTCGCGGCCTCCCCAAAGGTCTTTTTCCCTCCGGCCTCCCAACTAACACTCTATATGCATTTCTGGATTCGCCCATACGTGCTACATGCCCTGCCCATCTCAAACGTCTGGATTTAATGTTCCTAATTATGTCAGGTGAAGAATACAATGCGTGCTGTTCTGTGTTGTGTAACTTTCTCCATTCTCCTGTAACTTCATCCCTCTTAGCCCCAAATATTTTCCTAAGCACCTTATTCTCAAACACCCTTAATCTCTGTTCCTCTCTGAAAGTGAGAGTCGAAGTTTCACAACCATACAGAACTACCAGTAATATAACTGTTTTATAAATTCTAACTTTCAGATTTTTTGACAGCAGACTAGATGACAAAAGCTTCTCAACCGAATAATAACACGCATTTCCCATATTTATTCTGCGTTTAATTTCCTCCCGAGTGTCATTTATATTTCGTACTGTTGCTCCAAGATATTTGAATTTTTCTATCTCTTCGACGGATAAATCTCCAATTTTTATAGTTCCATATCGTACAATATTCTGGTCACGAGACATAATCATATGCTTTGTCTTTTCGGGATTTACTTCCAACCCTATCGCTTTACTTGCTTCAAGTAGAATTTCCGCGTTTTCCCTAATGTTTTGTGGATTTTCTCCTAACATATTCACGTCATCCGCATAGACAAGAAGCTGATGTAACCCGATCAATTCCAAACCCTCTGTGTTATCCTGAACTTTCTTAATGGCATATTCACACTATATATATTTTTAAAAATTTAATTCATTGTGCGAAAGTTCTTGTTTAAAGATCATGAAAACTGTTAAAAAATTAAACACTCGCATCTGTAAATAACATGACAAGTAGGGCTCATTTTCAGTGTCCTGTGCTCGTTAGGAATTTGCCTCACATTCAATAATGATAATGTCTATAATAAAATAAGAGTAAGAGGAAATCTTCATTTAATTATTCTTGACATTTCTCCCTGTTTTTAAATACTGCATGAGATTCATTTGTTAACGTGTACATTGCTGCATAATTCTTTCAATATAAAAAATTATTTCTTATAAATAATTATTAACACCCGCATGCAATTTTAAGCCGCTACGAATATGAGCAAAATTATGGCACTTCAATGTGACGTTCAAATTTTAGTAATATATTTACCGTGCGTTGTTGAAACAGTTCTCTGTCAACTGCATCCGGTCGTGTACCCTGGACTGAACAACCTGTACTCGAGGTATGTAATTAAATTACACTCAAACGCACACAGTGGGGTGGCTCGTAAACCAGCCCCGGCTCAGGTTAACCCCCTTCATTTGCAGCTTCGGATATATAAGAAAACTAGTACAACCAACATCACGCAGTTAAATTGCGTGACATGACACCAAAATTCGTCACTATAATTTTACCAGGTGAGTTAATATTTTCAATGTAGACGCCATCAGACAAACTATGTAAGGAGCAGAAAGATGGAGCTCCTAGGTTATAGAGGCCTCCGTGAGAGGTCAGTTGTTTGAAAATGATGTAAATGCTGTTAAACTCGTTTAACACGAAATTCAGCCTAAAATCGTTGTAGCAGTCACCTGATAGAGTCGAACGACGTCAGTCCAGTACATGACTACAGCTCTAGAGGCACTTAATTCTACTATTAATAATCTTTCTCTAGTCTAATGATATTGCAGTGGTAATACTTCATATTTCATCACGATTTCGTATCATAGTTCTAAAGTCATCACTTTCTTCGTAACATTTTAATAATAATAATAATAATAATAATAATAATATTATTATTATTATTATTATTATTATTATTATTAATACTTCAAATAATGTTTCTTTTCAAAATTATAATCATCACATCATTCATCCATTAATCGCCTTCATTATAATAATCCTATTAATCGCCTACATCATCACAATTCTATTAATAGCCATCATGTTCATTATCATCATATAATCCTACTAACAGCATTCATCATCATCATAATCCTATTAATCGCATTCATCACCATCATAATCCTATTAATCGCATTCATCACCATCATAATCCTATTAGTCGCATTCATCATCATCATAATCCTACTAATCGCATTCATCATCATCATCATCATCATCATAATCCTACTAATCGCATTCATCATCATCATCATAATCCTACTAAACGCATTCATCATCATCATCCTACTAATCGCATTCATCATCATCATCAAAATCCTACAAATCGCATCCATCATCATCATCATAATCTTACTAATCACATTCAGCATCATAATCCTATTAATCGCATTCATCATTATAATCCTATTAATCGCATTCATCATCATCATAATCCTATTAATCACATTCATCATCATAATCCTATTAATCGCATTCATCAACATAATCCCATTAATCGCATTCATCATTATAATCCCATTAATCGCATTCATCATCATAATCCTATTAATCACATTCATCATCATAATCCTATTAATCGCATTCATCATCATAATCCTATTAATCGCATTAATCATCATAATCCTATTAATCGCATTCATCATCATCATCCTACTAATCGCATTCATCATCATCATCATCATCAAAATCCTACAAATCGCATTCATCATCATAATCCTACTAATCACATTCATCATCATAACCCTATTAATCGCATTCATCATCATAATCCTATTAATCGCATTCATCATCATAATAATCTTATTAATCGCATTCATCATCATAATCCTATTAATCGCATTCATCATCATAATAATCCTATTAATCGCATTCATCATCATAATCCTATTAATTGCATTCATCATCATAATCCTATTAATCGCATTAATCATAATTATACTCCTATTAATCGCATTAATCATAATCATAATCCTATTAATCGCATTAATCATTATTATAATCCTATTAATCGCATTAATCATTATAATCCTATTAATCGCATTAATCATTATTATAATCCTATTAATGGCATTCATCATCATAATCCTATTAATCGCATTAATCATTATTATAATCCTACTAATCGCATTCATCATCATAATCCTATTAATCGCATTCATAATCATCATCTTAATCCTATTAATCGGCTACATCATCATAATCATTACGATCATCAAAATTATGGCTATAGTCTTCTCATTTCTGCTCCTCCTTCATATCTCAACTTTTCTCCTCCTCATCATCCTCATCCTCACCCTCACCTTCACCTTCTGTTACTCTATCTCTTAATTTTCCCATCACCTTCTTTAGTCTACTTTTATTCCTTTCTAATTCTCTTTCATCTTGTCTCCCATTTTGCCTACTGCTTCTTCAAGTGTTATTGTCTATCCTAAAAGCTAGACCACTATACTGATCTCAATATGGAACCTAGGTATTCCACCATCCTGACCTCGGGGAATATGATATGGATAAGAGTTCGTTACATTCTACACTGATTAAAAGATCAGTAATGAAATATGGACGATGATAAAAGAAGAAAGAATATTAATTGTAACAAACGAATAGCTATCTGAATCTGGAATAGAGATGGAAAAAAGATAAAGGCTACTTACCGTTCTGAAAACAAAACACCTCATACACGAATTAAAAAAACTGTACGTTTGAATTAATAGAGGACGACCCGTTTTTTGTTACGCCTGTGCAGAGAAACATCAGGCATTCATGGAGTTCACAACATGACAATTTTTAATGACAATTAGCCGTCCAAGCTATGTACATCAATCCAGACTTACGTAACTGTAGTCCGTTTAATAACTGCAAAACGTAAATGAATAGATATGCGCATGCGAAAAAATAAACTAATATGCAGTTACCGTTTCATTTCTCTGTAAGCTAACACAGTAATGGTATCATTTTGCAAGAATAATTTCTCATCCTAGATGAATTTAATTTCTGTCTGTAATTTAAATTCCCCGATTTCGGCGAAGATCACGAATAAAGATTCATGTTCAGAGACATCTCACATTCACTACAAAATTTACGTTAAGATTATGTTTACATTTTCTTGACTGCTAAAGTTTCCAGCATTGTCAATTTTGTCAGTTTCATTGTCTATAACTTTGAAAGACTGAAATTGAATTACTTACAAATAACAACTATTCTTTGGTTGCACAAAACTGTATCTGTTGTTTGTGTTTTACCATCGTCATCATTGTGTTATCATGTTATGTTCCACACTATCTTGTTCTACTGACTTCATCCGTTTGGTTAACTTCTACAGCTTTGGGCCTAATAGCGTGTATTTTGTTCTTTATATACAATTTATTTGTTTATAATATTTATTTATATATATATAGATTACACAACTTTTAACACGGAAATATTACACATCCAACCAAACAGCCAGAAACTAAACACACTAGAACAATACGAAATATAAAGGCACACAAAAACACACCCCAATGAAATTCTCAACACACAACTCAATTTCAGAAGACACAAACTCTTTGACTCCAATTTACACCACATGAACACACCCTCACAGGAAACAAAACAAGAGGCGCCAAGACAAGCAACGACCAGTTCTGAAGATGACCCATAAAAGGTCGAAACATGTAAACAAGGTACGTTAGAATTTAACACAAGAAAGTCTTATCATACATATTTTCTTTTTATTTCACTTCTGAAATAAACTACTTAATTTTTTATTTATTTGTATGTTCATTTCTTATGTAGTCAAATTTTATTTATTCCGAAACTGTTTTTAGACATTCCATCTCATCATCGCTGTGAAATGAATTCTTTTCTCTTTATTGTTCACAACGTACACATTTGAAATTGATATATTATGTAAATATTTCCTATCATGTGTTATGCTGCAACCAAAGTAAATGAGATTAAAATCTCTTTAGACATGTTATTTAAAACTTGTATTATTTTTATTTTTTGCCTACTGGAATGTTCTCTTTGAGTATACACATAAATAAATGTGTTTATAATATGCGAGATTCAATTCAGTGACCAATTCAGGACCAGAAAACAATAAATAATTTTAATTTACGCTACAGATAGCCCTGTTTCCCCAAGTTACAGTCGTTTGTGTCTTCCAAGAACAACAATCTTACTTTTAGATGTGCTCAAAATGAGTTCCTTGCGCTTCGATACATTTTCTGTAACGGCTAATCATACTGTAGATCTCCTCACCATTTAAATTGTAGCCAGCGGAACAAGGCTCAGGAAGTCCCTTTCCGTGCATAACGTCTAAAAGTTTAGAATTAAGAGAAAAAATATTTTGGTTTACAAAATATGTTGAGTTTTATCGGAATACATTTACCATGTATGGTAGGCCTACATGTAATGTTTCTGATATATCGGGTGAGTACAAAGTTACCTACGATTTCTATTCATGCAAGCATATTCCGTGTACAAAGATTAGTATTATTGGAATAAATTATTAGCGTTATTTTATGAAGCTGCTGATAAGTACCCATGAATAGAACTATTGTGTTATGGTTATGGTTGTGTGTCGCTTCATGTAACAATGGTGTTCCGATTCTTCAATTCATAATCGGGCGTGACATTTTACACACTCGGTATACTGGTTTTCTTCAACATCAACATTAGCTGTAATTAAGTTGTTTACACCAGTAGCGAGCGGTGACATTTTTCAGGGGGGACCAGCAGTACTAGAACTGTCATGACTAGACAGTGGGTGCGAAATGACTTAAGAAAAAGTGAAGTTGTTTCGTATCAGAGTATATGGCACGTGCCGCGCCGTCCATCTTTTGTGTACCTGGCGAGTACAGCAGCGTACAAAATGAATGAACCCCGGTCCGTTCATAGTAACATTGCAACGCAATGTGTGCAGTTATGTTATCCTGCTCAAGTATTTAGTACGCGTTGAATATGTTGTGCTGATCCATTCATAATGGCAAAACGTTAAATTCGCTCAGAGATACGAAATGCAATTAAGAAGTATGAGAGTGACATTTTATGTATTAACGAAGACAATATCGTGTGTAATGTATGTAAAATTGAAATACAAACCAGAACAACTCAGGCTATAGAGAAACATTGCAATAGTACATCGCATAGGAAATGCGTTGAAATGAAATCTGAGGAATCATCGACATCATCATCATCATCATCATCATCATCATCATCATCATTTAGTTGTGCGGGTCTAACGACACGTACAATATGATGCTCAGTGCAAATATTCCTCTAAAGAAATTGAGTGATTCCCATTTTAGAGGCTTCCTTCAGAAATTCTCTCGATACAAAAACTGTTTAAGCGATAGGCGAAGACGATTCAGCTTCGACAACTTACGAGAATATATCGTCGTTTACTGCAAGGCTGGTAATTGCATCAATGATGACGAGTACTGAACCTTGCAAGGTATGTACTACAGTACTGCAGTACGTTATTTTTGCTTTTCCTTCTGACTGTACGGAGATACAGTAGCATGTTGACTTAGTCCGTTTACGTTTAAAACCTGTTGAGCCAATGGTCTGAATGAAAAAAATGTAACATATAGTAAATGTGCACCTACATTCAACGATAAGTCATCCCGCATCCACTGTCTAGTCATGACACTATTTAATAATAAACAGAAAAAAATATATATAAAAATATGTAAGGTAATACGTATTACAACGAAAATACGATTTATCAGTTACCACCTTCATGTGTACATCAACGGAATCCTCTTCTCTCCTTTTCGGGTAAATTTTTCTATGACGTCATCGTAAAAATATCTTTGACTTTGAATTTTGTTCAATGGAGCCTATTCAATCGATAACAGTGAAAGTCACGAAAATCTGTCTTCGCACTGAGTGTTCCGTAAGTAACTCTTTACGCGTTTTAAACAGGAATAAGTGCGTTCCACTGTGGAGGTGCTCACTGGAATAGTAGCTGTTACGCAGCATAATTTATAAACTTCTGGAAAAGCCTCTTCTCCTAACTCGGTGTCTTTCAAAAACTTTGCTATCTCAGTCATTGTCCTGCCTGAAAAGTCTGATAACCTATAAACAGCCACTAACTCACTTAAACAACAGCGGGATTTCTATTTCTATTTAACTAGCTAGCTAGTGAGTACAAATTACATTTATAAAACAAAAATGTTTCTAGCACTACCGTAAGAGCCAGGCTCGTGTACGGTGTGGTCTTAGTCAATAATATACCATAAAATTTACAAGGACAGTTTACTAAATACAGTAAGTAACTTAATTTCAAACCAATAAATAGAACACAAGAGCAAGAATAAAGAAGAAATAGAAAAAGAGAGAAAATACACATTTAATATAAAATGACAATCCGAGAGAAGCCAGTGATATTCAATAAAAACATGAATATAGTCGACAGAAATAAAAGGTAAAAAAAATACATTTGTTAATATTATATATCATGGATAATTTTACAAATTTCTTTTTTAAAAGCTTCAATTTTGAAATATTTCAAATTTGGAAACTGGTTTGTAATTTTATTACAAAGTCTTGGGCCGAAACTAGCACCATGTTTAAGAGCTGCACTTGTGTGACATTTAGGCTCAATTAATGGGAAAGTAGACTTTTGTCTTCGAGTACGATATTCAAGTCGATTAGATTTAAACAACAAAATACAAAAAAAAAAAAAAAAAAAAAAAAAGAAACAAAAAAAAACAAAACAAAACAAAAGCAAACAAACAAAAAACTTCCAAACGAAGTACCGATGCTAAACAAACGGTCCAAAATACAACATTGTGACTGTTGGCAGTCGTGACTAGTACCACTGCCAGATGGCGATGATTCAGACGATGCAGTTGGTAAGAGCTTCAATGGACTTGCATTTCGAAACGAGTCCCTTTCCTTGTTTACTAAACAGCGTAAAACACACTATTGTTTTAATCCATGTTACACTTCACAGGCACACTTTCAATACTTAACTGATAAGGCACAAAAACAATAAACGTACTAATATATTCCAACAAGAATGGAGATATGGAAATTGTTTACCAGGGATCGCCCAATCGTATTTACTATTCACGTAGGCAAGGGAACAGCTTTAAAGGCCTATTCACAATGAAAATTAAAAATAACCGTAACATAAACACAGAAGTTTGCGGCCAGGCTACCAAATCGGATCATTCACAATCATTCACATAAACAATGACATTAACATTGCCGTAAGACGTTAACATGAAAGTTTGCAAACTCCAAACTTTCATGCTTATGCTTACGTGATTTGCAAACAGAACACAATCGTGGAGCGCTGAAGTATACGACAGAATATGAGGAAATGGCGTCGTTGTTATGTTTCCATGGTTACCAAGTATGTTTGCTGTTATGTTTATGTCCCCATCGTGAATGATGGTATGACTTCTTGATTTTACAGTAACGTTTACATTCTTAAGTTAACGCTTACGTTATGTTTAATTTTCATTGTGAATGAGCCTTAAATCTGCTAGTCCAGTCCGAGCTGACTGGTTCGTGTGAGCTGGACGAGTCCAAATTCTACAGACGCTGAGCGCTGAGGGGAGGACACAGATTGACGTCGTCAATTGTCAAGTCTTGAAACTTTTTAAAATTCAAACATGAAATGTAATAAAGGTTATAAGCTGATGATACTCAGAAGAGTGGCCTAGTCCTACTAGTCCATTGACGACACGCCACTGGTTTACACTAATATGGGTCTGTAATAGCTAAAATAAGATATGTAACATTTTAGCATAGTGTTATGCAATACACTGCGATGTTAACACAATCGCTTGGTACCAGACAGCTCCCACGAGGGTTTAGTGAGTTTTTTTCGCTATAACTCGAGAATCACTTAAAACACAAAGATTCTGAATGCAGATTCTGAACGCTCGTGATATCTGCGTATTTCATATGCATTATGTCAGGATCCATCTTCTAAAGTTTGAGAGAAACATACAGTATATTTAGACGCGATTCTTTCGAGCAAATTTTACGTATCAGTTCTTGAACCAGCAATAAAATAACGTAAGAATGTTTTGGTTTCAATGAAACAATCTACAGATAATTAAACTTTTTTACTTTCTCAACAATTTGCATACGAGATTTACTATCCTAGTAAGTACCTTTACAGATTACGAAGCATTAAAATGTAGTTACGCTCAATGTGTGATGGTCGCGAAATTTTCAGGTGCATGCTCGTGGACAGACCATCGCCCAACACGCTTGCAGTGCATTTCACACTTTTCAGTTTGTTGAGTAAACATGCATGAATTAAGTGTATTCAACAGCCAACGTTCAGACTACAGATATATCTCGGAAAGTATTATTTGTATTTCAGATTCATCAATTGTATTTCATAAGCTGTCAATTGTATTAGTGTCAGCTGCCTTCAGTGTACAGATGAAGCCACTTTCACGTTATTATTCTTTACTTTATAAGAAAAGACATGGCCTAGACACTTAAGAAAGAACAGACGTTGCTATAGAAATTTAAACAGAAATTTCCACACTTAACTTCATTAATATTTCGAAATCACATATGAATGATTATCATAACATAGGTACAAATCATATGTTATAATACAACATTATCGCACAGCTTACAATTTTATGAATTAATTGCAACAAACATGGACATATTTGAATCAGTTGTTGGAGTACCTCGTATACATAGTCAAGTGTCTGCCAAAATGAGAGAACAAGATAATATTTCAAACAGCAAGTCTGCACTATATAATAATTAAGGAACGGATTCCTATGTAATTAAATATTTTTCTTGCGTGTGATAAAACACAATTAACAAAGTTAAAAATTCTGAATGTCAAGTTTCAAGTTTAAAACTCGAATTTTATTTAACATAAAAACACATATTTTCGCACAAAATTATGTAAATACATATTTTCAGGAAATCTATTATAAACACATAAATATAGGAGTTTTTTTACTTAAATAACGTTTTTACAAGAACTTTTAAATATTTTAAACCTAAATAAATTATATCACTCAGAAATACGTTATCTTTTTAAGAATTCTTGGTTGCTTCGTGTTTCTATGGGCTGTGTGGTGTATCCGTGATCCATTTTTGTAATAGTATCGCCTCAAGTTCTGAGAACTGCGAGGTAGCATATCAGTGTTATCATATGAGAATAAATTAACATGGACTAGAAGCAGAGATTTTGCAACACATAATTAGGAATGTTTATTGTTGCTGAAGATGATTTCATTCCGAGCTTTGTTTGAGAAACACAACGGATAAGAGTTCGGGTATAAACATTATTTAATTTAAACAAATCTCTCGCCTCTCGCTCATGCCTATGAAGTGAGGAAATACATCTTGTTGTGATTCCCCGTTATCAGGCCATAAGCATAAGCTGCATAGTGTAGACGTGGTGGCGTCGCTATAGAAAGCTTCTCTCCGACATTGTCAGTCAGTAGCTAAAAACATTTTTTTTACGTTAAGACGTGTGTATATTAACCTCTTAAGATACCTAAAATCAAATCGAGTTTAAGATCGCGTCTACAGCAATATGTAGATGAATTTAAAAACATTTTCACTACCGACGGAAAAGTGTTATTTTGCCAACCATGTGGTAAATCAGTAAGTGCAGATCAGAGCTCTCAGGTAACCCAACATTTGTCTAGAAACAAGCACATTGCCGCTGCTTCACGTGTGCATTCACGACAAAACAGTGGATATAAAAAATGTGTAAAGTTGCTCAAGTATTGGAGGGTGTGCCTGTAGGTGAAATTGACGCTGTAGGTGTCTGCGACATTCCTCTCTTTAAATATGCACGTCTGACGTCCTGTGATGTGGAAAGATCGTTTTCACAGTATAAGTCGTCGTTCAGAGATAATGGGCATACATTTGTGATGGAGAATTTGGAAATGACCTTTGTTGTTCACTGCAATTCTCGGACAACTACTAGCAACTGATACTGAAGTGTGGTTGGTGAGTACCTAGTAATTTTTTTTTCAAGCTAAGTAAGGTATTTTTGTCATATTTAAAAAAAAATATATATATATATATTATTTTTAGCAAATATTATTGTACTTTTTAGCACATAAAAATAAATATATTAAAATTTTTAGCACATAAAAATCCGCTCTCTAATAATAATATAAAATTATTTCATTTTTTCAAGATTCAGGGTTCGTACAGACAAACTGAAGTGTATTTATTTTATTTTAGTGTAACATTTTACATTGTTCGCATTTACATGTTTCACTTCACTCTTTATACATATCCATGATAATCAACTCATTAATATAGTAGTTATATCCTGTATCTGCAACTGATCAGCGGTAGTGTTTGTCATTCCATGTACCTCGAAAGGCCAATGGGGATTTTCATTTGAAATAAGAAACTATGGGCGAGATACTGATGTGACCATTTTGTGATACAGGCTTACAGTAGGTATAGCAATATAAATCCTCGCTCCCTAAAGGTTGGTGGGCTAGAAACTATTACACAAGATGCATATTGTTAAGTTTCTTGCAAAATGAATGAACAAAATAATATGTCAAACAACAATATTGGATAATTTAATAAATTCCAGGAAATCTTATGTCTTGTTCTGGAACTACTATTACAAAGTCTCAGCAGGACGACGTTATTGTAATTTTGTATTTATTATATTTCTATTATCGTGTAGGCTGTAAAAACTGAAATAAATTCTCCGAGTATTATAAAAGAAATCTTTATCTTTATTGAAGGTTAGTATACACGAACAGTTGCATTGATAAGTTTACTAATATCCCATGAAATTTACGTATGTGCTCTTAGTCTGCTTAGTTATAGAGGGACATAATTTTATTTTTACTTCAATTTTTATTGTACCTGAGTTTTTAAATGTACTTCACTCCCACCCCCTCTACTAGTAAACCTCCAACTGCTCTCCTCACAGAACCAAGCGTATACAGTCAAAGTCGCCTTAAGGTCATAATAAACACAAACAGTACTGAGTTAGAGAGTATAGTACGTTCCAGAAATATGTTCGCGTTTTCCAGTGACGAAAGAGCTTTTCAATATTGAATCATATTTTCGCACAGGTACTGTGCCTACGTCGCATCCCGATTTCCCTCACCCGCAACTGTTTAAAATAACTTAAATAAAAGTAATTAACTGTCACGTGATTTCCCCCCTTTCTACAATCTTGCGACATAACCACTTGGACGGACAGTAGATAGCATGTCTGAGTAATGTTATCTGTGCGGGTCGGACAGAGGTGAAGATTGAATTTACAGTACGTAAGGTACTCTTTTATATAATAGGTATAGAATTATTTCAACATGAGTTACTAAGTATGAAGGACGAAACTGGTAATTGGAATTAGATGCAATAGTCTATAGTGCGATAATATGCACAAAAGAACTGAAGCCTGTATCGAAATGAACGGCCACCATTTTCAAAAATGTGTTTAAATATTCATATTATGATTATTTTTCAAATTAACTTCATTCTCTATATTTAAGGCTAATGTGCTGTAGACAGTATAATATACACTGCATAATGAATACGTTCGCATGGACAGCTCAGTTCGTGTGTAAAAACACTTATTGTTAATACTGTACTGTATTTTGATTAAACAAAATCCTAATGAAAATTATCAAACTCAAAATCGCGATATCTCCTAGTTTACGTAAATGGATGAACTACTTTTCTTCCCTCCTATACTTAGTAAAGTGATTTGTTTGTATTTTACGCTAGAATCATCGAATTTCAATCGTGGAAGGGGGTAGCAAACGGTGTTTCCGGCTTTGAACCATTAATCCAAAGGTATAGCCAGGTTAATATTAAAAATGTTAGTAAAAATAAAATGATGTCCCTGTACATTGCTTATGTAGGCCTATAGTATTCTGAGTATCTGCACGTTGGGATATACGCTATGGAAGAGACAAGTTCGGTTAATCGTGGCAACAGCGCGTCTCAACGCACTCGCAGCTTGACAGCTGTCATGTGTCTTCCTTCGTAAGTACAGAGATAGGAACGGTGTACTTAATTTTCAAAATATTCATCACTGCACTGAAGGAAATTCCCAGGATATTGTTGAATCCAGGCGCCAACAGTAATTCATTATTAATGTGTTGGTAGCAATAATTGGCGTTAATTTAATCCGGCCTATTGTTCTCGCTCAGAGATTGACACAGTAATGCTACTGTAATTTCTAAAGGAAAATTTGAATGAGTTCCTGGATGAAGTACCAGTTGATGTAATTTGTGCAAAATGGTGCCTCACCTCGCTTTAGTCGAGTTGCTAGTAACTTATTGGATAACTGATTTCGATTGGTCGTGAAGGAACGAGACTGTCTACACCTTTTCCACATGTATTTCAGAACTGGTCGAACTGGTAAATGTTACCACCAGTATAAAGATCGTGGAGAAATTGATTTGTACTTGAGAACTTTAAGTTACAGGCTGAAATTCTATGCTGTACAGGAAGATGAAAATGAAGATTAATCTATATTTTTATTGTTCAACTACTTCAACATTAGACCTACTGTAGTTTACTCCTGAGTTATATGTAACAGATGTATGTTATAGTTTAGGCATAATAGTATTAGATGTTATTACAAGATAAACTATGTAGTATTAGAGATTTTTGTAAATTGGACTAGGTTGTATTAGACTTGGTTCCAAAGACAAAATGACATTAGTCTTACAAAATTAGACCTTCTGTCATTAAACTTGGCTGTATTCATAAAAATTCTTAGCGCGGGCTTCGTATTCATAAACCAGTGTTAGCGATATGATATGATATGAATCCTGTACAAGTAACCAGTCGATAACGGGCTAGTTTAGCACGCTCGTAGCGCGGGCTAGCGAAATGTCTATGCATAGCACCCAAAATCTTTATACCTACTGACCTCTAACACATTCACTATGATGCCACATTTATTTGTTTCCCATTTACGTTTTATCATGGGTGTATGAATTCGACACTTACTTTATTTTAAACACATCATAATTATGTCATCCAAGGCCTACTGTAATTAATACGTAGCCGTATTAACAGAAAATGTGGCCAGATTTCTCAAATTCCAACCGCATAAACGTTTCAAATTAATTAATTCTGAAAATAATGTGTTTCGAGATTTTCACGTGAATATATATGTTTTCAGCAACCCCGAAAAAAAAAATGGCCTTGGACATCCCGTCTGTCTGTCTCTTTCTGAGACTTATATTAACTTAATGGACGCACAGAAAGCTAAGCAGGTGTGCAAAAGAGATTTCAGCGGACTCTAGTTTAAATCTCCCTTATTTATGATATGCGAATTTTCATACAAGCAATTAAATTTAGAATGATTTACTCGCCAGTATTGCTGATTATTTGGAAAGAAATAAGTATAGTTGGAATCCCTCTATAAACCATTAATATTTTTATATATAGCATACATAAGTTTTAAAAGCTGATTCTCTTAAACAGAAAATTATAATACAATTTATCAAATAAACTAATAGCTATTACGTATTTTGTGACATTTGCAAAATAATTAGCCTACATAAATTTACCTACCCTTTCAATTTATAAATTAAGCATACCACATACACAGACATACATACTAAACAAAGACAACAACAAACACGCAGACAACATCATATATTGGCACAGATACGTAGATGGCATACTAACATTATACAAAGGAAACAAAAGACAGATCCAAAACCTACATCAGCACATCAACAAAATACACCCAAAGCTACACTACACATTAGAAATTGAAAACAACAAATCCATAAATTTCCTACACATCACAATAACAAAAGTAGACAACAAACACACATTCAAAGTATACAGAAAACCCACAACAACAACAACAACAACAACAACAACACTCATACACAACACATCCAACCAACCCACACAACACAAACAAGCTGCATTCCGAACAATGGTACACAGACTACTCAACTTACCAATGAACCAACCAGATTACGAGAGCTAAACACAATCAAATACATAGCACAATAAAACGGATACAACCCTAACATAATAGACAACATAATACGTAAGACAAAACATAATCACAAAAAACATAAAAATGCAACACAAACACAAGAACACAAAAAATACATCACACTAACATACGAAAACAAAAAGACACACAAAATTGCAATCTCATTCAAGAAATTAAATTACAACATCACATACAGAACAAATAACACTCTACAAAAACATCTTCAACACAAACAAACAAATACAACCACACAGGCGTATACAAACTCAAATGTAACATCTGCAACATCTTCTACATAGAACAAACAGGCAGATCGTTTCAAACACGATACAAAGAACACATCACAGCCATAACAAAATTACAAATCTCAACACATCACAAATGCTAACCACAGCCACAGAGACATCAACACAGACATGGAAATACTATAAATCCAACCAAAAAGCCAGAAACTAAACACACTAGAACAATATGAAATATACAGACACACAAAAACACACCCCAACGAAATTCTCAACACACAACTCTACTTCAAATACACACACTCTTTGACTCTACACTATGCCACAGTAACACACCCTCACAGGAAACAGAACAAGTGGCGCCAAGACCAACAACGACCAGTTCTGAAGATGACCCATAAATAGGTCGAAACATGTAAACGAGGTACGTTGAAATTTAACACAGGAAAGTCTTACCATACATATTTCGAATATAAATTAAGGTAAATATTTTAGAATGTGAAAACCAATTTCACGTGCCGCAAAGGCTAGGCCAGACACAAGTGAAACAAGCCGTTTCTAGAGACATACGAGATGAAAGTTTTTATATTGGAAAAAGCAGCACAGGTCGGCCAAAGAAATGGAATATTGAAGCAAACAGGCAAAATGCCTATACTAGAACAATGAAAAAGAAATAAAAAAATAATATATTTCCTGGTATTATAAACAATGTCTTTTGAATCCAAAACAGAAAAAAAAGTTTATTTTCTTAGTTGGCGTATAGTAAATAATTTGATTAGTGTATGTAAGCCTACTTTCTATGGAGTTAAAGAAATTGCCTACTAGGGTACTATAAAATTATTGGCAACGTTGCTAGGAGTAGGCGATCCTAATCATTAGGGACCGGATTTTTATGTAATATCAAGGTGTGAAATATGTATATATTTATGTAAGAAAAACAAGCTGAATATGTACCAAAATATGTAAAATCATGAACATATTTAATATCAATATCTGGCAGGTATAGGATAGGTAAGACTCTTCAGTTGTGATTTCATAGAGCACCCTACTTTTTACCGTACACTTGACACATTACTATTTTTCCATCTGTAGTGAAAGAAGCTTTCATCGCAATCCATGATTTTATTTTTGTCGTTAGGGTTGAAGATACAGGGATCATTTTAGTTAGTTAAAAGCAGTAGAATAACTCACTTGCACTTTATACTGTAAGCACTAAAACTGTAGAACCGAGTGAAATGAATGACACAACAGTACTGCAAGCACTGTTTCGCTTTACTGGATTAGGAGAAAATAAGAGATGTGGGACACATGCATTTTAGCTGTTCTCTGTAAGAAACAAAGTACCTACTAAAACCTCAAACTATAGGCATTTACAAACTGTTGTTTGAAAAGTGACATTCCTGTCTCATTCAGAAGGGTAGGATTATTCCAGCCGAGAACCATACTTTCTAATTGCTCGGAAAATCCAATTTCCGTATAGGTCTACTAAATTTAAAGTAAAGAGGTCAAGCAATAACCTGAAAAACTATTTATTTTAATCTTTCAACATCTTTCCAGTTTGTTCCTTTACTCCAGCTTCTTTTCAAAATTCGGCTACTTTATTGCGGCTCATGGCAGACTTGACATGGGTTTTCCCTGGGAGGATTAGGAAGAGGGTGGGTAAGGTTGCAAATTGCATGGGAAAGGCTTGTCAAGACGTGTGTAGAACAATTATAATCCCTTCGTGGGTAGGTAAAAAGGTTTTTTAAATCTGTGTATTTCAAATTGTAAATTTCCCCAGCAGAAGTTTTTTTTTTCCTTTCAGAGAAGTAAAAATGAATAAAATCCCTAAATATGTAGATTTATGTAATACCAAGCCATAATATGTAATGTGGGGTAAATATGTAAAAATATGTAGTATCAAATTTTAATATCTTCTTCTTCTTCTTCCCTTTAAGTATTAGGCCAAATGGCCTGTTACGATCTCAGAGTTGAATTTTCAATCCAGCGCTTCTTTGGACGACCGAGAGATCTCTTCCCGTCTGGAAGATAGTGGAGCATGACGTTTGGACGATAGTGGAGCATGACGTTTGGAATTCTATCTCTATGCATGCGATGCAGATGATTTATCCAGTTGTTCTGATAATGTTTTACGTGATTAATTACAGGTTCTAGTTGTAATTCTTCCATTACATCTTCATTGCGTAAACTTGTGATCCCATTTCGTATATCCCGCTGTATATCAAATTTTAATATATTAATGGTAATTACAAGATTCGCAAAGATTTGTTATTTATATACGGTTAGGTTGAGAGGAATATAATATGTAATTACATAAAAATTCGGTTCCTACTAATCATGGTCGTCAGAAGTTTATAGCATGAGATACGTCAATCACTGCTGTACAGAAAACCTATTTTTAAAATGTAATAAATTTGTTGCTGTAATTTCTTCTTCAACACAGTAAGTAATACTTCTCTAAAAGAACGCTGAGCATGTACGAACAAAGGTGCTTCATAAAAATTCAAGCTGATCGTGGCAAAAGTTGGAACTCACTCTTTAAGGCATTGCAAGAAACTTGCGGGAGCGAGGCCCTGTCATGTCCGTCTGTTGCAAGGAGGGTGGAAGCCTTCGAACAGGGAGGAAATCCAGCTGACACAAACACAGCGCCGGTAGACCCATTGCTGCAAGTAACGCTACCCACATTGTCCATGTAAGACAGTGGTTTTCAATTACTTTTCTTCAAGTAACGTCGTGCATTACAGGCGCTATGTTCGTTCAAGTTTGTCGAGTGTGGAGAAGTTCGATATTCGCCGATGTTCGCTCTGCAGAGGGAGGCCTGTCGTCTTTCTTTCACCTTGTTATAAAAATATTCGCTGTCCTCCATTCACACCCCTTCATGTTTTAATCGCTGAAGGATTTTAGCACAGATCTGGTGATTAACCTTTCATAAGAAATAAGACGAAGTTTGTAATGTCTTGGTTGCCTCTCTTATGTTCGAAGATTGCAGGACACTAGCAGACGTTTTAAAGTTTAGACGAGGGCCAGAGGACAGAAATATTTTATGCTCAAATACTTTAGGTCAGCGATGGGTGTTTGAGTGCATTTGCCCTCCGTGCGCACGGGGAATTCCAAGTGCGAGCGCTGCAGCGCGCTGTAGTGTGCCAGCAGCTACAACAGATCTTACAGCTTTGAAATGAGCTACATTTAGGACTTCAGGGAAAACAAATTCTTAATACACAATTTACTGATAGAATTGCAGCTTTTAAGGAGAAATTGCTGTTATGGATACGTCAAATGCAAAAGGGCGAAATATATCATTTCCCATCCTTATCTAAGCGCATAGAATTTTGAACAGTGAAAATTTCGAAATGTACGCATGTATTCTATCCGGTCTATTAGAGGAATTTACATCAAGGTTCCACGATTTAGATTGCCTGGAAATGGATTTGCGTATTTTTGCTATATGTTCTGGTTCCAACAGATTATTGATAACGTCCCCCTTTCACTATAGTGTGAATTGATTGACCTGCGATGTGATCGAGAGATGCGAGCGAAATATGATTCAAGGTCGAGTCTTGTGCCGTTTTACGACGGATTCCCAAGAGGATGCTTTTCCAATCTGCATAAGCTGTGTGAGAAAGTTTTGTGTTTATTTGGTTCCCCTTATAAATGTGAACAGTTATTTTATATTACGAAAATAAACAAATCTCAAACAAGAAATGATGGGCTTTTAACGGCAGCTCTTCGCATAGCTTGTGCTAATACAGTTTCTCCAAATCTTGAGAAATTGAGTAATATGAATTAATGTGCAACAGACATGTTTTGTTTTGTGTTTAAGGAAGTGTTTCATTACTGTGTGTTTTTATTTAGTTTGGTAGAATAACATTTTCTTTTGAAACATCCAGTACGTACCGCAACTTGAATAAACCGGTTTTCGTGCACTCTATAAGCACATTTCTCTCGTAGTACACCGTGCAAGCACAGAGTGCATAATTCTGCCCAACCCCGCTTTAGATTCTATTTTAGATTAATTACAGTACCGATACTAATTTTTTTTCATCACGTCTGAAAGGAGTATGTATTAGCAGTAATTTTGTATTTAGGCCTAACAACTTTGTTAGCAAACATTTTTACATCTATTTTATATTCAATTGATTGAAGATCATCCTTAACGGGAGAAATAAGCACAATGTTCACATGAGATTTTAACCAAATTGGGGTATAAAAGATGGTGATTAATTTTAAAGCTTCTTGAAAGTGACTGTTTGACAATCTATTTCTGAAACAATTTTGTATGTCAGAGGAGCTTGATTCACACATGTAGGTTGACGCAAATATAGCAAAACCTGAAATACCAGCTGCTTGGAATTTGGAAAATTATTAACACATTATATCCACAAACAGTAACATCATTAAACGACTTTCAAGTATTTGTATTTCATACCGCCATCTAGAGTATGCCATTAGGAAAATCCAGGAAAGCAGAGAGGGTTTGCAATTGAACGGGTTACATCAGCTCCTTGTCTATGCGGATGACGGGAATATGTTAGGAGAAAATCCACAAACGATTAGGGGAAAACACGGGAATTTTACTGGAAGCAAGTATAGAGATAGGTTTGGAAGTAAATCCCGAAAAGACAAAGTATATGATTATGTCTCGTGACGAGAATATTGTACGAAATGGAAATATAAAAATTGGAAATTTATCCTTTGAAGAGGTGGAGCAATTTAAATACCTGGGAGCAACAGTAACAAATATAAATGATACTCGGAAAGAAATTAAACACAGAATAAATGTGGGAAATGCCTGTTATTATTCGGTTGAGAAGCTTTTATCATCCAGTCTGCTGTCAAAAAATCTGAAAGTTAGAATTTATAAAACAGTTATGTTACCGGTTGTTCTTTATGGTTGTGAAACTTGGACTTTCACTTTGAGAGAGGAACAGAGATTAAGGGTGTTTGAGAATAAGGTGCTTAGGAAAATATTTGGGGCTAAGAGGGATGAAGTTACAGGAGAATGGAGAAAGTTACACAACACAGAACTGCACCATTATATTCACCTGACATAATTAGGAACACTAAATCTAGTAGTTTGAGGTGGGCAGGGCATGTAGCACGTATGGGCGAATCCAGAAATGCATATGCATATGCATAGTTGGGAGGCCGGAGGGAAGAAGACCTTTGGGAAAGCCGAGACGTAGATGGGAAGATAATATTAAAATAGATATGAGGGAGGTGGGATATGATGATAGAGACTGGATTAATCTTGCACAGGATAGGAACCAATGGCGGGCTTATGTGAGGGCGGCAATGAACCTCCGGGTTCCTTAAAAGCCATATGTAAGTAAGTAAGTAAGTAATAATAATAATAATAATAATAATAATAATAATAATAATAATAATAATAATGTGATTCTCGATATGATAAAGAACCTAATTATGTAACGAGAAAGTAACATGTGTTACCTTAGTGAACACACCTACATACGTACAAACACATGTGTATCAACGTGCAGAATGAACATCTGTATTCGAAGAATATTGCTACTGTGGAATTGCAAAAAATGATATGAATATAAAGAACCTCGACAGAAAGTTTTAGACAGCCTTCAAAATTGACAGAGAGAAAGAGACAACTTTCACGGGAACAATTCGTTGAAACGGAGTGATAAATCTGGTTGAATTTCAATTACGAAAGAAAAATAAAGTCTAAAATTACAGTGTAGGCCTATGTCTCTGTGTGGATCTCGTAAACACAGAAAGGTCGCCTTGAAGCAAGCCTGGCAAAAGAACAAAAGCGAATGCGGTGCCATAAATTTCGTTATATGAAGGAAGATACTATCCCATTTACGGCTGAAAGCTTTCAATTAATTACGCGCTTCTCATTTCTTTTATTTAACATGAACTTCATAAAGTAACAAACAAACCATGTATGTTCGTTTGTTCTGTATATTTGGAAACTTCTGCAAAATTTTTACCTTTATGCGTCTAGAAAAGAACAAATGTGTACCACAGAAAACGTGTAAAAAAAAAAAGAAGTGACTATGACCGAATAATCAAATTGAACATTATATTTCTTTGAAAAGCAAAGACCATACATAGTCGATCGTCACGCGGACGTTCTTTGTTAATAACGCGGGTTTTAAAGAGAAAGTTTCATCAGAGTCAGGAAAATACTAATCAAACTGACCTCTTCCCTTGTTAATTTGCTAATAATACTCTCTCATTACAGGAGATGAAGAAATTATTTTAATTGAAATTTGCTATATAACGGCTCTTCTAACTATGAAAGCCATTTAGAGAGCATGTAGCATTTGTAATTCTTTATTTAAGGTTTTTTAACCGACAGAAGCTGCGTAAAGAAAATATAGTGATAATTTTGCTTCTGCATTTACTCTAACCACGACGTAAATACCACATTACTTATCTGTGGCACGCTAAGTATACCTCTTCAAAGAACATCTTGTAATTCATCATCTTTTATAGTATCCACCTCGCGACAATGGAGTTCCTTGTCACAAAGTATTAGGGGCTGCAATACGATAAACATTTTTTAAAATAACTTAAAGGATAACCTTCTTAACAATTCACTCTAATAATACTGACAAACGGTCACTGACTATAGTGAGGGTCACATAAGAACAGTTCCTAAGCAGCAAATATTACCGTTTTACTAAATAACTTATTTACTTACCATACTTTATGTTGGGAGGTTATTCTAAATAATTAAATAATTTGTAACATATTTTCGTAGGCAAACTATACGAGAAAGGGATCAACATGTTAAGTATTTTGTCTGGCAATAATAAATTCATTAGTTTGACTAGACAATTGACGCACGAGACCTAACGTAAAAATGTATTTTGTTTGATCACATGAAATTATTAATACTAACTCTGAAAACTTAACTGACTATAGGCTTGAATTATAACCACAACGCAACACATAAAATAACTGTTATGTATTAATATTAATACTGATATTAATTAATTATTTATAATTATTAGTATGTTCAAATTTCACTAGTTTCCAGTAACCAGCTCAGAAATCTAGTACAATTTCAATTTCATGGAACTCCAGTACCGACAAATATTGTCGATATTTGTCTCAGCTGCCAACATACCAGTTACAAAATCACTACCATTTGTAGTATTTGCCAGTACTGAAATTCGAAACGAAGTTGGCAAAAGAAAATTCAACCTGCAAACTAGAAAATCACCACAATCCACTAGCATAATGTATTAATGGGGAAAAATGGTTAGGTTTCATCCTTAGGGTATGAAGTAAGCTGACCCGGACTTTACATGGCAACTTCTTCCTTTAGACATGCATCCTGATAGCGCTGTATTTTCAAAATTGTCTCATAATAATTTCTTCGTATTATCTAACATTATTTTTAAATATATTAACATTCCATGTATTTTAGTTTAATTTTACTACACAGTTTGTGTCTCATTGTTTAATTAATAATTCATAGTATTTTACTGTTTAATTCATAAGTAACTCTTGTATACACGTAACTTTTATCTAAATCAAATTGTGGTAGGTATTCTTTGTAGCTTGTAAGTTCATTCATATGTATGTACACTTTTCGCTGGTTGAGTGGAAGAGAAGGCCTTATGATCTTAACTCTGCCAGCTAAAATAAATGATGATGATGATGATGATGATTATTATTATTATTATTATTAGTGTTGTGGGATTTAATCGATTCATATAATCGATTAATCGATCAATTTCTGTTGTAAGCTTAATCGATAAAAATATTTAATCGAATAATCGAGTCGATTAAAATTAATCGGTTGTAGTTGATATTATTTTGTTAATACAAACTGAAACTAAAAATTCCGACAATATTTCTCTCTCAGAAATTGCTTATTTAAAAGCACAAAAGTACAGTTATTTTCTAACTGTAAACCAGGTAGCGTAGGGAAAATCTTTACACAAACACTTCAGAAAGAGATGGAGATATGAGGACAGTGACCTAGTCTACCTCTATTGAAAGTTGAAACACAATGCGAAACCCTTATTAAGTTTTATGGTTTTCCAGGAAAACGTCCACCTTGTTGTTAGCTCATCTTCCTAGCATATGAAATACATACTTTTCTGGGATTCGTCCTCCTCATCCCTTATAAAATAGCTATGTCTACACTGTGTGCAAGTGAGAGCGTAACTATCTTTTTCTCTTGTAATTCGATTACAATAGGGGCCAGTCTTCTTTTTCGACCGCTGTAGTTTTGCAGTTGTAATATCTGTACTGAGTTTGTATATGAAGGTTGTGTGTTTAGTTTGATAAAGAAACAAAATCAGCTTTCTGTGGTTTGTGAAAAATGTAAACTCCATTATGTCATATGAAAATTTGAGAGGTAAACCCGGTGAAACGTTTGGATTTAAATTGAACGATCGTGGAGAAGTGCTTGACAGAAAAAAAAGTTTGTTCGTGTTTAGTGATGCAGGAAACATTGTTACTAAACGTAGAGCGGCACTTAATTCGGAGCATATGAATGCACTCACATATTTAAAATCGTGGATGAAGCAGTATTAACTAGGCGAGTCTTCATACTTTTTGTTATTTATGTTTGTATCAAAAATTCCCGGAGAAATTGACACAAATAGTTGTTTTGTAATATAAAGATAGATAGATACAACATATACAGATATACAACATTTAATACTTATGCTTATCACCGAACACAAGCCAGGCCTAAATTTAACAATAATTGTGTATTACAGTATATTAAAACTTTTTTAAACTCGATCAAAACTCGATTAATCTATCAATTAATCGATTAAATTCAAATAGTTAATCGATTAAATATTTTGATCAATCAACAACACCAATTATTATTATTATTATTATTATTATTATTATTATTATTATTATTATTATTACTATTATTATTATTATTATCATCGTCATCATTATTATCATATTAAGTTCCATTGAAACTACAGATACTTGTCGACATGATAATATGGTAATTGTAATTTAGACAGATGACAGTTGTAAATCTAATCCTTTATTTAACGCGTATTGACAATTGCATGAATGATTAGTAGGGATGGAAGTTAGGACACCGAACCTATGAAGTTAATTACGTCAGTCTTATACAAATCGTGTTGTTTAAAACAACTCAAGGTGCTACAGGGACTTGTGCAGAGCACTGCTACAGTAGGCCTATATAACCGTGTTGTTTGTACAGTTCTATTTTCCAAATAAAACGCTATTTATATTATGAAAATATATAATTTAATTTCTTTTCATATGAGAGAACTATTACACATGGACTTTGGAATATATTAAAGCCAAAAAATAGCATATAAACTTCTGAGTACATTAAACAAAACAAAATAAACAAAAACATGTTCAATTTCTATGTAACAGTCTTCTTCGCACACGTTCATTATTTACAGTAGTGAAAAACAATATCTTGTAGCATAACTTTCGACTTTATTACTGCTTGGCATCTCCTTCTCATTGATTTTACCAAGTTTCTAAACTGTTTTGGTTTGATTTTAGCCCATTTTTCTCTCATTGCATGTTTCAATTCGTCTATGGTTGTACACTTCTGCTTTCTCACACTCCCTTTTCAAAATTCGCCACAAACGTTCAATGGGTTTTAAGTCTGGTGATTGAAGAGGTGTTCACAGTTGCTGGGATGTGTTCCATATGAGCTAATCCTTATTAATTTGAGCAGTATGTTTACTGTCATTGTCTTGTTGGAACATATACACAGGTGGCATCCCCATTTTTTGTGCACTATGGTTAACATTTGACCTTAAAATGTTATTGTACACATATTTATCCATAATCCCATCTATGAACTCAATATTCCCCACACCATTTGCAGACATACATCCCCACAACATTATGCATCCACCCCTGTGTTTCACTGTAATGTGTTGTTTCTGTCGTTATATGTGTTGGGCTTCCTCCATATCCTATGAATGCCATCGGAACCATAAAGATTTCTCTTCATCTCATCTGACCAAATCATCCCGTTCCAAAATTCCTCATCCATACCAACATGTTCTTTAGCGAAGTCCAATCTTCGAGTTAGATTTGTCTCACTAATGTAAATAAATAAATAATAGTTTTATTTTCCCTGGCACAGTTAAGGCCATCAGGCCTTCTCTTCCACTCAACCAGGATCAAATCACATACAGAAAAATACATGCCGGTATACAAGTCTTAACTTAAAAAAATAAATAATAATAACAACAATAATAATAATAATAATAATAATAATAATAATAAAATGGGCTTAAGACAAGGGTGTAGTTTATCACCGACACTGTTTAATATTTATGCTGACGAAATTGTTCGACAATGGAAAAGTTTAGTAGATCCTGGAATTCTAATTGATAGAGGAATACAAATTAATATTCTGGTATTTGACGATGATATGATTGTAATACAAGATACTGAAACAAAACTACAAAAAGCAGTATATGAACTAAATAAAATATGCCAGAAGCATAACTTTAACATATCAAATACAAAAACAAAAGTAATGGCATTTCAAGGCAAAAATACTGTAAGATCTAAGATTGAAATAGATAATAAAGCAGTAAAACAAGTAACCAATTTTAAGTACCTGAGATGTGATGTAAGTTACAAAAAGGATAATAATATTAAAATAAAATTACAATCATTACAGACAGTATGTGGCACAATTAATAGAACTTTGAAGAATAAAAGCAGAAAGGAAACAAAAATGAAATTCTACAATGTAATGGCAGTCCCTACTCTTTTATATGAAAGTGAAAGTTGGGTTACAACAAAACCTGAAGTTAGTAAAATACAAGCGGCAGAGATGAGATTCTTGCGGAAAGTAAAAGGATGTACGAGATTAGATAGGATTAGAAATGAAGATATTAGGCAGGAACTAGGAGTACAGGTACCCACTTATTGATAAAATAGACAATTACAGACAAGATTGGAAATTACATGTAGAGAGAATGGACAACTACAGACTTCCTAAGAAAGTAATAAATTATAAACCAAAAGGACGAAGCGATCAGGGACGATCGATGAAAAGATGGAGCGACTTTTGAAGCCGGAACGGACAATTGCTCATACCATGAAGTGAAGAAGAAGAAGAAGAAGAAGAAGAAATAAAATAAAATAAAAAAGAGAGGTTGAATACATTACACAATCAGTATTAACTTAAAAATAATAACAATAATAAAAAATAAATACAATAAAATAAAAAGAGATTGAATACATAACCACGAACAGGAAAATACAATCTAGTATACAAGTATTAACTTAAAAAAAAAGAATTAATACATATGAATATAATCTCACAACTAAAGAAATAGTACAATTAGTATGATCAGCACAGCATGGGTTACATTGAGACAATGACAATTACCTAGATATTACTGTTAATGGAAAAATAAAGTAATGACTTAAAAAAAAAATAATGTACG
This sequence comes from Periplaneta americana, assembly GCF_040183065.1. Lineage (NCBI taxonomy): Eukaryota > Metazoa > Arthropoda > Insecta > Blattodea > Blattidae > Periplaneta > Periplaneta americana. The sequence goes on along the minus strand of NC_091132.1, from coordinate 116,956,605 downwards.
GCCTCTTTCGTGGTCTTCTGCCATGGTAACCATTTTCCCCACAACACAAGCCGGGTAGTTTGATTACTGATTTTCATCTTTGAAGACTGTTTAATCATGACTCGAATTTGTGCAACACTTATTCTTGGATTTTTTACAACTTGATTGACTATGAATCTCTCGTCACGTGCATTTAGCAATTTTTGTTTGGTTTTTCTTGCCAAGTTATTCCAAGTTCCATGATTTCGAAATTTTTCTACAATGTGTTGTACTGTAGAATGTGTTTCATGCACTACTTTACCAATTTTTCTACAGGAATAGCCTTTCAGAGCCAAGCGAACGATACCTTTCTTTAAATCGGAACTGAGCTTCTTACAATGCTCCATTGTACACAATTCTGAATGACAGACTAACAGCAAGTGACCTCCACTGAAAGACAACCCTGTGCACACTGCATGCTTGTTTACTATGCATCTAAACGTAACTACCCTCCCTCTCCGTGGTTAAGTGTACGAACAGCAGTGTCACATGAATTTCACGGAATATGTAGTTTTAAATTTTTATGTAAGTAACAGGTGTAAGTACGTAAATTAATTTTATTCATGTCACTGTGTTCGATTCCAGCTTGACTTATTATGTGGTTGGGTTTTACCGAGGTTTTCCTCACCTGTAAGGCGAATGCTAGGTAATCGAATAACGAATCCTCGGACTCATCTCGTTAAATACCATTTCGCTATCAGCAATTCCATAGACGTTAAGTAATCTAAAAGTTGATACAGCGTCGTTAAATAACTGACTAAAAATAGGGTGATAAACGAATAATTAAAATCTAAATTGAAACTAGTACCGGTACATCTTTTCAACTATGAAGCTTATGAGACAAGATAAAACTTTATTTTCTTGTTTAATGTTCTTTTCCACCTACTCAGTCTACTCTCAACTGATGATACGCAATGGTGATCTACCTAGTGTCGAATATCATGCCCTTGATAAGACGTCAATTAACTTAACTCCGGTTGGACCATTAATTCCCAGTTTCACAATACTTGCTCTACATGCAATTGGTTACGAGAGAGTTTATAGAAATTTCAGTTCCGAGCTACCGTATTGATCTTCAGGGGGATGGGGTTCGGTGTTGGATCGGTTTTTATTACAGACAAAAGCGGTAGTGCCATTAATCAAAGCTGTGTATTAAAAGTATAACCTTAAAGATGTCGAAAGCGTGAAAATGGGGATAAAATAGATTTAAAACCCTATTCGTTGCGCATCGATTTTCGTTAAGTTTATTGCTGTTTCTATCCAATAATTACAGAAATTTTAGCTCCATTGAAATTTAGCGGGGCGTTAAGAACTGACTAAGGGCATTATATCATTACACATTTTCGCAGATACAATAATAGCTTTAACAGTTTTCTTCCAATATGTAATTAGTCTTAATATTATAGATTAAGAAAGAGGTACAAACTTCTCGAATGACTGACGCATTTCAAATAGGGCATTAAACAAACGGCTCATGCGCCGGCTTTTTACATCGAAAATCCAGGTTCAATTCCCAGTGCTGCACAATTTTTTTTACAGCAGGATTTCGCGGGTTACATCCGCTTTATCTGCTGAAGTCCATCATTTTCCCTATCAGAATCTTGGCGTATCGTAAATATATACATCAAATGGCGCACAAAGGACAACATCTACGAAAGCAAAGTGCTCTTAGAAGGCGATGTTTGGATTAATGAGAAAAGAAATGATCCACGATTCCTATATTACTATTTCTTAAAAACATTCCGGGTTTAGCTAGTAACTATTACATCGACTCAGAATGATTTTCTTCTATACCGTAACTGTGTTTCGGTCAATTTACACGGATCTAATCGTCAACGTTTACACAGTCCAAACTGGTGGAGGAGGCAACAGGTTGTGGCAATAGAAGCACTAATGGCCAGTTTCTCCAAGTAATGTTTAATTTGGTTTAACAAATGTTAAATTAACAGCTGGTTTATTTTTAACGTTTTGTTAATATGTTTTCCATCTCTTCAACATAATTTTGTTTAAAATAACCAACACTTAACTTTAACTGTCGTTAATACTCTTTTAACCACTCAAAAGCAGTTGGTAATGATTTTGCATATGTAAGGCAATTTCTTATTGGCTGAAATTATTATTTAAATTTTGTACTATAGATTAAGTCATGAAACATGTATAAAATTATAACCTGTTACAGTAGGCCATGATCCATATAGTACAGAGAGTTGATAAATGAAAGTTGTATTGACTACTGTTGAATAATAATTATTGTAAGTAAGGTTATATTTGTAATGCTAAATATGAATTTCTGTTTAGAAAAATCTCAGCATTATGACCACCAGGTGACAATAATTACAGGAACGTGTGTGTAGTGAAATTTTCACAAAACACTGAGGAGAATTCCGTGTATATAAAATTCTCTAATCATTCTCTCTGCTTCAGATCCATGTAGAAATTATATTTTTTATTTTCTTTTTTTGATTATTTTACGACGCTGTATCAACATCTCAGGTTATTTAGCGTCTGAATGATATGAAGGTGATAATGCCGGTGAAATGAGTCTGGGGTCCAGCACCGATAGTTAATAATAATAATAATAATAATAATAATAATAATAATAATAATAATAATAATAATAATAATAATCCGGGCATTACAAGCCTGTAAGGGTCCAGACCGACCAGCCGACTGCTGGCCTAACATCCACATGCCGAAGCGGAGGTGGACGACCATCCAACAGAATGGAGACGATCCCCCCAGTCGTTATAGCTGGCTTTCGTAACCGGATTTCGCTACCTATCATAGCTCCCCAAGACCATCACGATGCTAGGTGGGCATTGGTCCCATACACTGGTGAATTTCATGAGAAAATGTCTTCCTCAATGAGGACTCGAATAACGCGCATTTCGTAACGGAAGTCCTACGCAGGATGCCTTGGACCAGCGTTTCTCAAACTATGGTCCGCGGACCACCTGTGGTCCTTCAAAAAAGACGAAAGAAAAAATAAGATAAAAACGAATTGCGTATCACACTGTAGCAGAAAATCTCAGAGTTTCAAAATGACACATGGCAATCGCCTTTCACTTCTTCTCCCAGTATTGATATTTTATGAAATTTCTTACCCTACCCATCTACCCATTTCCCACTCCACTCTCAGCAACAAAAGAGGGATTTAAAGCACTATGAACGTGTCGTTTCTCGCCACCTTTTCCATGCACATCTGGCGCCGAGCCTGTAACCCAGCCAGGGACCACCCAAATTCATAACACATGACCAAAGTACCGAAAATTTTCATGTATCGATGACTTTCTTAATAGTTTTGCCGACACCCAATCTGCATATTAAAATGGGCACGTACTGTACGTCGTACACCAATAATAAAGCGTGCCAAATTGCATTTTTACTTGTTGAAAATCGGGCATGTTTCTGTATTCATTTTTTATTTGCTTTTCCAGATGACGATATAAGAAATTTTAGACTTCGCCTATTTTAAAATCCGACAGGTTTACTTTTAACACTTGCTTGTTTCGTCTCTAAGTGCCGTTTCAATTTCGCGAGTTTCATACACTCGTTTGAAACCACTTCTTAACAAACAACGCACCGAGGTTTTGGTTCAAGTTCCAAATGACTCTTGTTATATTTACGAAAGTATTTTTTCTTTGAATAGCTACCACTAGGACTAGATATTTATTGAATGACACTATAATTAATATATTTCTTCACACACAGCTTCTGAACTATTACCACAGCCTAAATGAAGCGTATGATTATGTTCCTTTCTTTCTAAGATCAAAGCCAGTTTTCCATTATTTAATTTAATTTAATTTATTGGTCTGATCCAATATTTTGGGTTTGCCCTGCGACACAGAATAGCTCACAAAAAATTTAAAATGAAAAATTATATAAACAGGTTTCAGACAAAATTGATTAAGACATAAGAAAAAAAATAGAACCAAATATAATTTAAATTGAATGTACACCATAAAGATGCTGACGAAATATCGCTACAGAAAATTTTATTATGGTGGTGACGATGGCATCTTGAAGATCTCTCGTCAGCTTGTATTTTTCCCTCCACTTTACAAAGGCTTTCGGAATGGTGGGCACTATTTAACAGAGACATGGACAACTACTAGCGTGTACCACATAAGAAGGATTTCAAACAACTAACTGCTAACAGGCAAGCGATGAATCAGCAATGCGTAGAATTTGTTATAAGTTACTTGTAATTGCCTAAAAAAATTTAATTACAAAAGTATTATAATTAATTAATGCTGGTATTAAAATATCCTACAAAAATGATAAATTTGCTATCGAAGGGAACAAGAGTAATGTGGTCCGCGGAACTGTTCTGACTTAAAAAAGTGGTCCCCACTTCAAAAAAGTTTGAGAAACGCTGCATTAGACGACGCCACGGCGTGGGACTTAATGCTCTAAATATTTTCAATTACTCTATAAACTCTGTATTAGTTTTGTAATGTTATGAAGGCTAACTGCTGTCCTTCTCATGTATTTCATGTAGTCATGCGTGTCACTGATAATAATTAAAACACAGATGAATTATTTTCAAAAGCAAATAATAAAACAAATCAGCTCATCAGTTATGAAATGCAACTAAAAAACAAATTATTACTTTTAATTCTCACAATCTCTCCACTAGAATGCATAGGTGTTAAAATACGCAAATGCATAAATAAATGAACAATAAAAGTTAATAAATTATATAAATTGTGTAAACTTCCTTTGTGCGAGATCGTGCGTATTTGCTTGGTTTCCGCACAAAACCAATCCGCGGAAAGTCTAAAATTCCACATTCAGTATTCCCAACCTAACACACATAACAATTTCCCTCTTCTTACCGCTTAAGTGACATATTGATTTTACTGCTTTAGGCTTTTAACATATTATTTTTAGAGACGTTCAATATAGTAATAATTATAAATTGGAAACTTACCACTGTAATTTCACCTAAATGGCACTGTTAATTATTGTTTTTAAATATTTGCAAAAATTAAGTAAACTCTACAATTCCACTAAAGTTACTGCATTCGTGATGCAAGTAACATTAAGGAAGCCGTGAAAAAATCAACAAGATTCCAGACTCATCATAGACTGGGGGGGGGGGGGAAAGACAGACGTATATCACGGCCTGCTGGAGTATAGTAAACACAGAAAACATTTTAAAGCAACAATGTTGAAGATAGAAATTTTTGTTTTGCAAATTTGCCGTCATCGAACAGAAACCAAGATGGAGATATCATTGGAACTAATTAGAAATTCCTCTTTCAGGTATGTAATAAATGATCTTCGCACAAAATAATGTACGATACACGAGCGGTATGTTTTCTTTCAATTCTCGGAAATTAAAAAAGCTCAACTCCGTTTCGCTTTTTCAAACTTTTCCTCGAACATGAAAACTTCAACATACCGCTCTTGTAACGCATATTACTATTGTCAACATCACACACGGCTCGGACTGTTTGCAATATAGCCTACGATGGAACTCACAGAAGAGAAAACATGTTGCGGATGTCATATTTTTCGCGTTTAACTCGATAACCGCCATAACCGTTTTTGTCCTCATAACGTTGTGTGGCGGAAGTTGCCCATTGCACTCTTAAGTGCCAGCATTGGAATCGTCATGCGTCCGAAGACAAATTCTCGCCCTCTCGCAAGCACTCTATTACACAGGACGTTGCTCAAAAATGAAGCACCGTTAAGTCACGTACTGCTACCAGGAGCAAGGCACATGTGGTGGCACAGAAATAAAAGTGTCTTGTTACTACGCCGGTGCGGGAAACCAGGCGCTATTCCAGCTCCTGGTAACGGAATCGCTTTAAATTGTTTTCCAATTCTTGCCTTGATACTTCGTGTAACAATCCCATCGAAATTATAGCCGTCAGATACGTGTCAGGACACCAGACTGATCGTGTTCCTTGTTGTATTCTATAAGCAAAAAACATATCGGCTATCGGTACTTACTTACTTACTGGCTTTTAAGGAACCCGGGGGTTCATTGCCGCCCTCACATAAGCCAGCCAATGGTCCGTATCCTAAGCAAGATTAATCCAGTCTCTATCATCATATCCCACCTCCCTCAAATCCATTTTAATATTATCTTCCCATCTACGTCTCGGACTCCCCAAAGGTCTTTTTCCCTCCGGCCTCCCAACTAACACTCTATATGCATTTCTGGATTCGCCCATACGTGCTACATGCCCTACCCATCTCAAACGTCTGGATTTAATGTTCCTAATATGTCAGGTGAAGAATACAATGCTTGCAGTTCTGTGTTGTGTAACTTTCTCCATTATCCTGTAACTTCATCCCTCTTAGCCCCAAATATTTTCCTAAGCACCTCAAGTAAAATTCTCGTATTTTCCCTAATCGTTTGTCGATTTTCTCCTAATATATTCACGTCATCCGCATAGACAAGCAGCTGATGTAACCCGTTCAATTCCAAATCCTCTCTGTTATCCTGGACTTTCCTAACGGCATACTCTAGAGCAAAGTTAAAAATTAAAGGTGATAGTGCATCTTCTTGCTTTAGCCCAAATTGAATTGGAAACGCATCTGACAGAAACTGACCTATACGGACTCTGCTGTACGTTTCACTGAGACACATTTTAATTAATCGAACTAGTTTCTTGGGAATACCAAATTCAATAAGAATATCATATAAAACTTCTTATGACCATGATTAGTATATAAATATTTTGTTTTGTTTCTTAAAACCAGGTCTAGTGTTCTACAGTTAGTGTTTACAATATTGTTAAACGACTTTAACGCTAGATATGACATGAATTGCGAAACAAGTTTGATACTGTTTATTTTGAAATCAACATCGGTTATTTCAGGCAAATTAAAATCGCCTACTATAAAGCATTCTGACGAAACAATATATTATTATTATTATTATTATTATTATTATTATTATTATTATTATTATTATTATTCTGCAGAAGTCAATTTGTCACACGCCACTATACTATGCGAGTTGTCATTCAGCACTGAACGTTGCACCAAGACTGCTCAGCAACGCACAGCATGGAAAAAACCTGAGTTGACGATGACTGTCTTATTGGTATAATAATTAAGTAGCCCTAAAATAGATGTATTATTTATGCATTGTAATGATAAATAAATTATCCAAGTTGTAACAATTTTATTAATACAAATAAATTTCTTGTTATATTCGATTACTTTTAAGATAGCGTCGTTAAATAACCGACTAAAATGTATGTATGTATGTATGTATGTATGTATGTATGTATGTATGTATGTATGTATGTATGTATGTATGTATGTATGTATGTATGTATGTATGTATGTATGTATGTATGTATGTATGTATGTATGTATGTATGTATGTATGTATGTATGTATGTATGTATGTATGTATCAGCTATTCCATCTCAAATCGACCGAAATATAGAGAAAGTTGGCCTTACAATTTCTAAATACAATGAAACTTTTTTTTTGTACGTAGAGAACTGTGATACAGTGCTTTGTGCAACGTTGGAGGCATCAGAACTTCATAGTCTTTAAATTAAAAATATTTAAATTTATCGTATTTTCATAAAATTTGCAACTTTAAACTGTTGTAGCTCCGAAACCCTTTCACCCAATGATCAAAATCATGGTTTATTTTGATGCTGAGAAATTAAAGTTTATATTGACATATAAACAGATTTTTTTACTTTTTATGGAAAAGGATAAATTTAGATTTTTCCTCATTAAGACGGCTTTGCCACCGAAAAAAAATATTTTAAAAATATATAGTTAGATTCCGCATTGAAAGTACAAATAAACACATATTTTTTACTGATGGTATGTTGATAAGAAAGTATTGAAAATATCAAATAAAGAAAATAAATAGTACGCGCGTCAACTAACCAGCTGACTGTGAGGCGGGATCTAGCCGAGGGAAGCAAGGCCAGGAGACAAACATGTGATGTGCCGTCTAGTAGCGCATAGCTGGACTAGCTTTATCACAAATTTTCATAAACACAGGAGTAAAATGACGCCCAACGCTCTCTTATCTTCAGCTCTCGGCCAGTGCATGCGGTACTGCGTCGTTCAAGTCCAGGCGTGTGACAATAATCTATTTAATACCCTCGAAACTTATTGCCGTACCACTAAGCAAGCAATGCCAAATCCCTCTTAATAATGCGAGGTTTTTTCTCAATATTTTTTTTCATTTTTACAAATAAGCAAAAAGCCTAAAAGTAAGTAAAATCAGATTATCTGTCTCTCTGTGTACAATAAAAATAAGGATTACTTCTTAACATAACCTACCAAATGTCAGCTTCAAAATGAGCTCCCGTTCAATGTTCTGCAGTAAATGGTTCCTGAGTTCTATGCGCTGAAAGAGGCTTGTTTTTATAAAATATGCTAAATTTGTCGCTCAATAATACGAAAACCGTTTGACTTTCGATAGTATATTTTTGAAAATGCACTCCCCTCAGCACCGTGTATAAGTAGGGAAAAAATTAAATTATAAAAAAAAAAAAAAAATGCGAGGTGTTTTACTGATCGATTTCATATGGAATAGCCCGTATGTATGTATGTATGTATGTATGTATGTATGTATGTATGTATGTATGTATGTATGTATGTATGTATGTATGTGTGTATGTATGTATAGCCATGCATCCATAAACTTCCGTTCATTCATTCATTCATTCATTCATTCATTCATTCATTCATTCATTCATTCATTCATTCATATGTCCACTCATATAAAAATACAGTTCTTTCTTAGTCACTCCATCCAACCATCCATCTATATCTCTTTAGCAATCATCCAAATCATGCTCTTAACCATGAAAACCCACCGCCCATCCAATCTTTAGACACTCATCCATGTTGTTTTTTTTTTTTACGTTCGTCTCGGAATATACGCGAAATCCAATATTGTATGTTTTTACGATCAGACTTTAAACAGAAACACAGTGCGCCTCCCATAACATGAACTCGGCACAGCTCCAAATTTCCTACTTCAACGCACGATTAAAAAAAAAAATACAGCGGCTTCTACTGAACGGCACAGATTAAAATTACGTAGGTACAGGAAAGCAAACTATGTAACTCAGTAACGTACAATACAAAGTAAGTCACAATGCATAGCCTGTAACATAGGTAACCCGAGTGAACCAGTAAATGTGTCAAACTTTTGCAAAAATGAATATAATGCACGGGTTTAGGTGGTGGATCAAAATTATAGTTCCATGTAGACACAAAACGCCTCGCATGAGCGATACAAAACGTGTATTTTCCGAATCTCCCACACATTAAATGGATATAGACAGACGCTTTTGATATGCATTCAATAACATACCTCATATCCGGGTCTTTGCATTTGGACTGTGAAATTTGTATGCCGCTTGTAATGGGGTAGCATCGTTTGGTTTGACAGATATTCTAGTGGAAAATAATGACGCCAATCATGCGATTATCAAGCAATTCAGCGTGGTAAAGCATAGCGGAGATACTGTATAACCTGTCACACTGCGAGATTTCTATAACAAACTTGGGTCACTCAGTTTCAGCACATCACACTATCTTCATCGATGCTGTCATCGAAAACAAGTGAAAGAATAAACTGTTCATTACGTAAGTCCTTATTAGTAAATATGTTTCTCCAATAGGCCCGAACACACAAGCAATATGGACTGATGCTACGATCACGAACAGCAATCCTTGTACACAATCTACATAATATTATTACCATTATTATCAGCATATAATATTATAATATTTGTTCTTAGTCTGATTTTTTTTCTGTTTGCGATTTTTTAACGGATTCCTCATAGACTTCTAGTTGATATAGGCACCTACTCGTACAAAGGCGCCCAATAATGTAATGTGGGTCTTTTGCAGAATTTTTATAACAAAATGATGCCCATCAATTCATACCCTTCCCATTATTGCATTTACATATAACGATAGAGTTATAAATTCGTAACAGTGAGTAGTTTCAATACTAATATAGTAAACGTCCAAGAATTTATTTCCTTCATGTGAAACATTTCACGAGAATAAAATAAAATTCTCATAATAACAGCTAAAATGCCGTGTCCATACTAGTTAAGTTTTTAAAATGGAGCATGATTATGTCCAGATAAAGGTTTGTTTAATAACGTAATTGAGAAAAAAATTAAAGAAACTTTTGATATCATCAAAACTTCTTCATTTATGTCTGAGTTTATATTTCCTTAAATATGATTGCATAATTACTCTAGTCCAGTAAGTCAGTTAGGTCTGTTACACCATTCTGTTCCTATGGACACAAAGATGAAAAAGAAATCCCACAAATGTCAGCATAAGCCAGGATGATGCACAAAAAGCCATCTTGATTGTACTGCTATGTTCACCCATTTTGATTTGACGAGTTGGTGTAACATACTCTTACTTTATGTTTTAGTCTAAGCGTGCATTTTTACTCTGTCAGATCTGTTTGTGTTGTCTTTTCCACAAATAACAACATAATATAAAGTCAAGTCAAGAGGATATAATAGTACACGTGTGCAGTAGGTAAGTTGCTATTTTGAAGATTTTTAAGGAAACAGTTTTTAGGTTAGCACATGCTTATGTTTGCTTTGTCATGTCTGTTACCTGTCAGATCTTTTACTCCATTTCATGTCTGTTACATCATTCAAAATAGTGTCTTAATTTTTTCTAATTATCTATCATTAAAGAAACTACGGCTCAAATATCTTCGCCTTAAGGGCAATCTACTAAGATAATTGTTACTGAAAGAATGGTTTTCTGTTAGTTACTGAGCAAGTTATTATCTTTACGTTAGGTAACAGATCTGATATTAAGATATTTAAAATATTTGTTCATTTTTTATCTGAAGTTAATTCTGTTACTATTCTAAGACCTATGCACTGTTTAAAGAATATCTTATACAAAAATAAAGGAATTCTATTTCTATAAAGATCCATTGTGTTGTCCTATAACACACCTGACATTTAGTAGTGCCATCAAAGATTCATTAATACTTGTAGAGAATGCTGTAAAGCAAGGTGAGTGTACAGTGGCTGATCACTATGGCAGAGACATTGGACTATATTAATACATGCAGAATATGCACTAAATAGTACTTTAATTTTGACGTTATCAACCGTCCATTTGTTATACAAATTTTGCAAATGACCCAAGTTCTTACAACTTACACATTTAAAATGCGCAACATAGCAAAAAACTTGCATAAGAATTTTATTACTAAATTGATACACACATCGAAGGATGACCGAGACATAGGCCTATTGAACAACTACCATCACGACAATACGGCACTGCGCTCCCGATTAATAGGCTATCTAGAACTACTCGATGAGCACTGCACACGCCATTTCAATTTCTTCAACAGCACCTCTTCGTCCTATTCAATGATTTTACGTTGCTCTAGTTACAGCCATTCCGCCATTTTATTTGACTGTCCTGCCAGTCGCAGTGCACGTTCTGGCACTTACGTGACTAGCGCCATCTTTTCATAAAATATCACACTGCACATTCCCGCCATAATTCAGTTAAACTTTGAAAGAGTCCAAATATAAACTTTGTGCAAGTGTGCATACATTTTTGGGCTCCCATGTAAATTTTATGCCACTTGTAATGCGATAAGTCTGCAATATTAGCTTAATCCCTTTATAAATCTGCAAAGTTTGGGAAAAGTGACATAAGACAGTTTTCACAAACCTTTTTTGATAATTTATTGACAACTTACACTCGTTTATGTCGATTTGATTTTTTTCTGTATGAATTATTGTAATGGGAGGAATACCTATGTATTTTTTTCCAAGAGAACAGATGTTCCGTAAGTTGTCAATAAATTATCATAAAAGGTTTGTGGAAACTGACTTGTGTCACTTTTCCCGAGCACTATAGAAATTTTGGGTAGATCTTTTGTTGCCAAGAGTGAGTTTGACATGAATTTATATTATAGCTAGTTATGATATTTGGCTCGTTGATGGAATGTGTGGGATCACATTAAGATCAGTTTCCGGTGTTCCTGAATTGTTTTTTTCAGTGTCTATTACTCATCAAATTAATGACATATATTCTTTAAGTCAGTAGTTAGATAAAATGTCTCCACTTTTATTAATGATTCGAACTTACAATCATCTATCAAATAAACAGGATTTAGATTTTTAGTTATCGTACAATATGTACAAGAAAAAGTTATGTAAATCATTACTTGAAACACATGTTCTGTGTTTTTTGAATAAATGAATTGAGCCTATTGGGCCTGCTGTGTGGTGCTGTATATTGAATTTATTACCATGGCGTTGTATTTGCGCTGCAATTTTCCAATTATAGCTACGCCTACATTTTGCATTTTTGGCTGTGATGTCTGTACTTGGCTCTTTTTGATTTGTTTTTATTTGGTGTTTTTCATTTATATCTGTATCTGTGTCTTTTATTTAGGTGGTATCTATCTGTTTTTTTTTTCCTTCTCTTTTCCATTTTTAATTTGTAATTACACTTGTATCAGTTTTACCTCTTTTTTCGTGTTATATGCAATTATATGTTTTTTATCTGCACTGTCTATTGTAATTGGGGCTTTGCCCTGTTATGGACATAAATAAATAAATAAATAAATAAATAAATAAATAAATAAATAAATAAATAAATAAATAAATAAATAAATAACATTTATGTTTTCTTCTTGCGCTTGCCTATCAAGATAGCGTTTGGTTTCCAATAATCTATTTCCTGTCTATCATTACTTACAATTGAATATATTCTAGTTAGCATGGCCATGCTGTTTTTGGAAGACGGAGAAAGATTATACAGAGCATTCGCTTTACGTCTGGGCCGAGAAGCGGGCCGATTCTTAAAAACCTCTGAGACTTTTTGCAATGAATATATTCCTCCAGAAAATTAAACATTATTCTTGAGAAGGAAAACAAGATAGAAAAAAAATCTCATTCGTTTTCCCGAACATAAACTTCATTATGTGTGTCCGGTCACTTCAATGTATTCTGAATTCATCATCATCATCATCATCATCATCATCATCATAATCATCATCATCATGATGTAAGATTTTAGAATGGCTATTAGTCCTGATCTCGGAAAATGAAACTGTTAAATGATCCTATTCAAGTAATCATTTTGGACAGCCAAGGTCTCTTCTTCCATCTGGATGGTATTTCATGACTATTTTAGAAGTTTTTCGTCTTCCGTCCTATGAATATGTTGATATTGCTGACTTTCATTCACAATGTTTCTGGTGTTCAATTTCTCCCGAATGTGTCTATTTTCTTATCTTCTCGTGTAAGACCAAGAAGTGGTCTAAGAAAGCGTATTTCTGAATTGTATTACGGAAATAGGATAGGTAGAAAACTATGAATTTTGTTCAAACTTTAACACGATAAAGAATCTTGATAAACTTTATTATTATTATTATTATTATTATTATTATTATTATTATTATTATTATTATTATTATTAGGGCTAGGATTTTGATGAAATTGCATCTTTTTTCTAGTAAGACAGAAACATTGCTGCATTAGTATTTATATGTTATGTGATAAACTGAGTGTTTTAAGACATATTTGTTAGGGCATTTTTTGCATTTTTTTGCCTGTTTCAACTCATAAGAGCATCTTTTGTTTTATTCGGTCATTTTTTTAGGCATTTTCATTTAATTTCGGCCATAAATGCCCATTATTAATATAAAATAATGTTTATTTCCTTTGATATTTTCTTTACATATTTTGTCCATTAATACCCATTATTTTATATAATATTTTAATCGTTTTTGTACACAATTATTTCCACTTTAACGTAGTACACCCCACGTAATGGATCAGTCCAACCACACCTTCAATATAGACTCCTCTATACCTGCTAATTCCGGATAAGAGTGGCCTTGTGGTAGACTACACGGGAACTAAAAGTAAAGTAAATCCATTGCACTACATCCCATGAAGGGCCAAGATCGACCAGCTGACTGTTGAACTCACGTCCATATGCTGAAGCAGAAGTGAACGATCATAAATGGAAACTACATCAGGTAAAATAATTAATTAAAGTGTACTACTTAGAAAAAATTATGTAAAATTTAATTTAATTACTAGTCTAAATATTATTAAGTAGTACAAAACCTCTTTTCCTACTAAGCCAATTATGTAAGATCAATTTTAGGGCATTTTTAAGGGCATTTTTTAACGTTTTTTAGGTCATAAATGCATTGTTTTAGGACATTTTTTCATGATTTATAGGTCATCAAAATCCTAGCCCTAATTATTATTATTATTATTATTATTATTATTATTTAATATTATTATTAATAATGTCATTATCATTATCATCATCGTTACCATCATCATTATGATAAGCGTTTAGTCATTTCTTATGCCGGTATATGTGCTGTGAATAACATACGTAATTAAAAACATTTACAGAATTCGTAAGTTTTTTTTATTATTCAAATCGTTCAAACGTTGTGCACTGGCCTATGAATTTAATTACAGCGGTAAAATTGAAAAAGGGCGGCGGAAATTGTCACCTCCAGCGACGGCTTACGTCGGGCCTACTGAACGAATGCTTGTTCGTAGCACAGACATCCCTTTGGGCACAAATACGGACCCAGAGGGAAGAGTAGATAAGACATACACACGCACCATCAACATCACATTTTATGTATAAAATATAAATTCCTCTATATCTTGACAGGGTACGCGAATATTTTCAAAGCAAGAATTACATACTGAATTCCAGTGGTGGATCAGTGTTAGCGTACGTGCATCCTGACCAGGGGTCCGAGTTCAATTCCCCGCGTGGTTAATGAAGTAATTTATCTTCATACTACGGTACTGAATAAGTGTCCCGTGTCTTGTGATTTCTGAGTTGTCTCGGCGGTGGTCCTGGTTTGTAAACCTACGTCCAGAGAAGCCATATTCTTTAGGGCCGGTATTATAAACGCCGTTTAAACCTTACGTTCAGTTTAAACTGCTTCTTATTATAAACCTTAACTACCAGTTAATCTTGAGTTAACTTGAGTTTAACTTGATCGGCAGTTCTCTGACGTTTAAACTGCAGTTCAAGGCTCAACAGTGCAAGATGGCGGTTCCCGCAATACACATGGATATTGCAGATGTTTTCCAAGAACTTATGAGTGACGATAAGTGAGTGCTCAATATTACTGAACGACCACGGTGGCCAAGAATTTTTCGAAATAGAGTGCACCACTTTGAAATATACATAAATGAACAACAGGTTGAGGCTTTCGAAGCAGACAGTCCTAACCTTCAGAATTAGGCTTACAGTCCTAACCTTGTTTCGAAAAATTGAAACTTGGATAAACATGCAACAGAAAAAATGAGAATGTGCAAAAATGTGTGTTTTAGAGATTGAATTTAAAGATTATTTGAAAAGATAAATGATTTCTTTTTTATTTTTGAAAACGCTCTGTTGAATCTCTGCATCAGTTACTAGTTGCGCTGTGCTATTTTTCTTATGATAGTAGGCATACTGAAAACGATAAAGGATTTCGGAGGTGTCTATAAATCTACCATAAACCTACTGTGCATTGTAATGTGTGTGGCAGACAGTCTCCTGGTAAGATTTACTATGGGGCCTGATTTATAAACACTAATATTATTAGCCCTACCTAATTTTAATATACTCATAAAAATAATGTTATTGTTTTACTGAATTCCGTTTCATAAATATTCTAGACAACACATAAAATACGCACGCTAATATTATTACTTCATTACTCTGTTGATTCTGCATGGAGTTACGTCGCGGATGGTCATGCAAGGTTTAGTTTGGTTGCATTGTGTTTGGGAGTATAACGATGGTAGCCAGCGTTAAGAAACTATTTGAGGTTAAGTCTGACAAGCATACTTTAGGTCCTCTTTAGGTTTTATTATGATACTCTCTCTGATATCGAAGAACAAAGATGTTTCTTAATGAAGATTCTCCACGAGCGTCGGTTACTTTAAATCAATAAAATAATTAAACAGTTGCGATCGTCTTTTTTTCTTTCCTAACAGTAATACCAACCGTATTCCACTACGGTTTAACTTAACCGAGACTCTGTAATACGGCACGCTGAGTTAAACTCACGGTTAGGTTTAACATAATCTTTAGATTAACTGTATTTATAAAACCGGGCCTTAGTTGCCTAGATTGTGCAGGTTCAGAGAAAGAGCAATTATTGTGTACTATGAACGCGTAGAAGTGCAAGAAAGTTCAACAATCCCTAAATCGCAAAAAGTTATGATCTATGATAGTGGGAAATTTAAGCTATTTCGCATAGTTTTAGAAACAAATACCATAGTAGTAGCAGCAGCAGCAGCAGCAGTAACAGTAATACTAGTGTGCGGCCAAGGGACGAGTCGTATCGGGAGCAGGTTGTCGCTGCTGGCTTGTCACATCGGTTTGTGGCTATATTACAGATCTACCAACTTTCATGCATAAAGTGCGAGTCACTCACAATTAGCTCTTCCACTCCCCCACATCGACAGCATAGGCTTTACAGACGATCGTATATCTTTCGTGTTTAATATTATGATTTCTTCCAATTGCTACACTATCATTATCATCATCATCATCATCATCATCATCATCATCATCATCATCATCATTTGACTTGCTTATTTAACAATGCTGTATTAACTACTGAGTTATTTAGGGCCGATTAAATTGGTGATAGCGAGATCGTATTTGGCGAGATGAGGCCGAAGATTCGCCTGAAATTCGGCTTATGGTTGGGAAAAATTTCGGAAAAAAAAAAACCACCGGGTAATCAGCCAAAGCGGGAATCGAACTCACGTCCGAGCGAAACTCCGGATCAGAAGGCAAACGTGTTATTACCCATCCCTCAAATTTCAAAATCTTTGTCTGAAATTTTGTTACATATTCGTAGTTAAGACTCTCAGAAACAAAACTTACTATCAAGGGCTTCCATTCCATTTACTCAAAAAATATGAACAAATATTTAAAGCTGCCGATTGTAAAAATTGCGAAACAAATTGCAAGAATATAAAGTCTTGATAGCAAATGTTATTAATTAATTACACATACAAAAAACATCAACTAAGAAATCATACATCTTTCATAACATTTGTATGGGTAGGTAACATTTTTTGCAAAGGAAAATGTGTAAAAACATAAGCCCAGAAAAATGAGATTCAAAGTTTGAAACTACAGTGAAACTTCCCTTAACGGACACTTCCCAATAGCGGAATCCTCTCAATAGAGGACATTTTAAAATTCCCCTGCAAAATAACATCGGCCCTTATAATAAAATTCTTCCAAATAGCGGACATTCTCAATAACGGACGCGGACACTGAAATGTATCTCCCAACAACAATTAAAACTTCCAAATAACAGACAGCGTGAAAAAAAAATAAATAAAAAGACGGTTGTAAATTAAACGGAATTCTAATGGAATTGTAACGGAATTCTTTGCAACAATCATTATCGTGCATTTGAACGTTCTAGTACTTTATTGAAGGTAAGCAGCACAGTTAGTTGTGATAATGTACATGAGCAGTCCGTACTTTCTTAGTTTGTCAAGTTGAGTGTTCGGAAGTACAGTCACATTAAAAAGTCACAAAAACGTAAACGTTTGTCACTAAAAGAGAAAGTGGATATTGTAAAGCATAGTGAGAAGGAGAAATTAAATGTTCTTGAGCTGGCCACAACTTTTAATGTGGGAAAATCTCAGGTTAATGAAATTTTGAAAAACAAGGATGTTATTTTAAAATCATACACTGAGGCCCGTATTCACCAACGTCAGTAATATTTGCTATTATCTCAGATTTCTAAAACTCTGGTAATACCATTATCTCGGATAACGCTCAGTTCTGTATTCACCACATAATATATTAACCTGGTTTTCAAAAACGGAGTTTTCGTTTCAGACTGCATTTGATAGTTAAATTTTTCATAACGACGCACGGAAAGCATAGAGGGAAACAATTGATTAACGCCATGCGCACTATAAATTCATTGTAAGAATAAACAAGTTTACGAGTGTATATAGGTTAGGTGTGCGAAAATAGTTTATCTACCGTAAGTTATGGCTAGTGTTGATCAGAAACGTAGAAAGAAACCTAATATGACATTTCAAGAGAAGGAATTGTTATTGGATTTGGTGGCAGAAAATATAAATGTGATAGAAAATAAAAAAACAGATGGTGTAACAACTCAAATGAAAAATGAACAGTGGCAAACAATTTCAATTAGTTTTAATTCGCAAAGAAACGGGCCTGTTCGGGATGCTACAAACTTGAGAAATGTTTGGGAAAACTTAAAGAAGGCTTCTAGAAAGGCATCGGCGGAAATCAAGATTGAAGCGTTGAAAACAGGTGGGGGCACAAGTAAGGTTATTACAATTGATCCTATCCTTGAAAGGGTAATAGAACTTATTCGGCCTCCAGTAGAGGGACTGAAAAACCCATACGACGGTGACAGTGAACCATTAGATATCGTAGTTGTTGATAATGGTGATACAATTGTGCTGACAGAAGAATCCGCGGAATTAAGTAGTAATTTTGAGATTCATCCAACGCAATTCAATTGGGGTCAATATACACCAAATATGCTTAAGTCTCCCAAGCATCCAGCACTGCAATCGACTGTGATGCAAGCTGCAGTGGAGCCGCCGGCAGCGCTAATGTTCAAGCCATAGAAAACTGCTCCACTGAAGCTGCAAGTGAAGATGTGTGACGACTCGGCCAACGTCAGTGTTACAGCTCCTTCAACTTCTTCAAAAAATGTCCCCCCAAGCTGGACTACACGCAGAAGACCGATGCTTAGCAAGTCAGAAGAGCCCTTAGCAAAAATCCACAAGTTAAAGGCTGAGGCAATAATGAAGAGCATTGAACAAGCAACAGAAGAACACTTGTGGAACAAGGAGCTTCACTCTCTTCGACTACAGCAGGAACAATTAAAACTCGAAATTGAAAAAGTGAAACTTGAAAGAGAAAATGAACTACTCAAACACGAGAAAATGAAAACTGAAATATTATTAAACAACAATTAAAATTGTTACAATGCATTGTGCTGATAATTATTAATTCAATTTCATTGTTTTCATTATATGAAAAAATAATTTAGCCGTGTCAATACATTAAAAGATATGAATAAGTAATATGTAAATAGTACATTTGTTTACAAAATTGAACCATGAAAAAAGCAAATTATTTCTTATGTTTTGTAATATAACAACAATGTGTGAGAAAAAATAGACAACATTTATTCAAGACCTTTTAATAATGTAAAATGCTGTGCTGTTACTGTGGTAGGAGACTTCTAAAGTAGGTATCAATTATTGTTCGTCTCACTAGATTGTCGCGGCGAGATATAGGTCTATTTTGCTGATACAGTCGTCCATCAATCTGCCCTTCTCCTAAGAGTTCAGCCCATGGTGCAGTTAACTGTAGATGTGGATCGTCCTGAGGTAATTCTTCTCCAGCTCGACGAAGAATATTATGCAGTACCGCTGTAGCAGTTATCACGGCAAACGTATGATCTAATGTCACATTCATCCCCAAAGCAAGAACCGGAAATCTTCGCTTCCATAAGCCAAACGTTCTCTCTATTACATTTCTTGATCTGATTTGCGATTCATTATAGAGGTTCTCTGCCGGTGTATGAACTATATCCAGAGGAGGCATTAGGTAAGATCTACAGGGATAGCCTGCATCTACTAGTAACACTGAATCCCCGTAGATCCCCTGTTCGAACCTGGCTCGTTGTACACAATTATTGAAAATGGTACTGTCGTGACTACTGCCTGGCCATCTAGCCACTATGTCGCTAAATTCCATATTAGCATTACATATTGCTTGCACATTTAGCGAAAAGTAAGTCTTTCTGTTCCGGAAGAGTTCCGCATTATTACCTCCAGGGGATCGTATCCTAATATGGGTACAGTCCATTGCTCCTATTACTTTTGGAAATCTGGCTATGTTGTAAAAACGCATCTGCGTTTGAAGTACAGATTGAGGTGTTTGCGGAAGATTAATATATTGGCATCGTAAAGCAGCTATGGCACTGCTGACTCTATGTACAATTCGGGAAGCTGTAGACTGACTCACACCAGCGTAATCTGCAACGCTGAGCTGGTCACCACCAGTAGCGTAAAATCTTAGTGCTAGTAGCAGCTGATTTATGGGCGATACAGCTTGATTCCTAAAATGGGAGAAAAGTAACTTCAATGTAATTTTAATTTTCTTAATTTTATGAAAAAATGTAAAGATACATAGCCAACCACGATGCCTGTCAATACGATCGTTGGTATGCATGTATATGCGCGTGTGTGTGTGTATTTATAGCACTAGCTTATAGGTATATAAATTGGGTAACTACAGAGAGAGGAAGCGAAAAGTTACCGCACTATGCAGAAGACGTCGGGGAACAGATTGTCCGCAATCCATTGCTCGACTCACCGGTCAGCTGTAACAGCGCGGGCGGGCCAGGCGTTCAGTTTTATTACGGTAGGCCTAAAATTCCAAGTGGTAAGGATTGAGTGTGTGGACAGCGGGAAGCGTATGGAGTGTTTAGTTGACGAGTGGAGTGTTTAGTGAGTGCACGTTATTACGTAGTGTTGCATTAATACACTTGTTATTGAACATTATTTGTGTTCGCTGTCAGTATGGTGACGTATAGTATTGTACAACGAATATTTCTAGTTGAGACATTTCTCCTAAAAAACAAATCTTATGACTGTTGTACTGTTCGCAAATTTCTACATCAGTTTCGTGACGCTGCAATGCCTTCGAGACAATACATAACCAAGTTATTCAGAAAATGGCGAGAAACTAATAATTTAGGCCTACCGTAATGAAACTGAATGCTCGGCCCGCATGCGCTGCTACAGCTGATCGACGTCCCCTGTAAAGTGCGGTAATTTTTGCTGCCTCTCTCTGCTATAAACAATAGGTATTGTAGAGAATTCAGCTTACCTATTTGTTGTAAATTCCAGGTTATGTTCTATCATTGATAAGACTGATAAAGCTGAAGTTTTAGATAATCTAAAATGTGTTACAAAGTCTGAGTCATCGTAGTCCTCAAAGTATGTGGCGCGTTCTTTTAGCCACCTGGGACGTCGTCTTTTGTACTCTTGGCCATATTCCTCATCACTGTCATTTTCCCTTTCATCAATTAAATATTCCAGTCGTCTACGAGCCATCTTGTTATTTCGATTATCTCAGTTTTTCCTACTTTATCGGCCAACATTTCTCCGGTAAAATTTTAAACCGAGATAATCCCAATTAACCGAGATAATTTTGTTGGTGAATACAAATGTAGCCATTATCTAAGTTTTTGTAGCTAAAAACCGAGATAAAATTTTTACCGACGTTGGTGAATACGGCCCTGAGAATGAAGTTCTAGATCTCTTTGTGTAAGGTGAAGTGGTACAGTGACTGATGTTTATTTCATTTACAAAACATTTACTGGTACGATTTCTCTCTGGATGAATACTGTAAACAATCTCAAAATCTCACTGTCTACTGTACTGTACTGTAAAATATAGTGTTGAATATGTATGAGAAAATTTTATGTACTGCATACCTACTAACGATTTTCTAAATAGCGGACACTTCTCAATAACGGACATTTAATTTTTCCCCGGCGGTGTCTGCTATTGGGAAGTTTAACTGGTAGATGAAAGTAAACACTTACAGTTTTTTCTAACTCTAACAGGTGATAGGACAGCTCTATGGACATGAAAATTAGTGAAGGGCTATTTTAGACATTAAGCAATTTTAATTATCAAAACGGATAATCTTAATTTTGACTAAAACTAGCGAAATTTCACCTCTGTGTGCCTTTAGGACAAAGTGTAGCATACAAGTGACACACACCGACGTGCATAAAAAGAAAGTACGTTTCCACATTTCTTACCTGGAGTCGAACCCACGCTCGCTGTACTTATAGACGTAGGCCCTATGATGCCATTTGATCCTTAGAACAGAACATGAAGTGGCACATTTTAGTGCAACTATGAACTGTTAGCATCATCGTACAGTTGTGATGTAAGGAAAGCTCTAATTTTCTGTTGGTGAAATACTTAAGAGGTCAAAAGCCCTTTAATTTATCCAACTTCCAAAACGCGTGTTACTTCCTAATTAGAAGGAACGATAAGTTTGTTTTGTTGGGATTAAAGCGAAGACTTTAACTAAGTGTGACGCAAACTTAGACAATGCTTTGTATCACACAAAGATGGGAAATGTAGAGTACCAAGATGAATTAAGACGTTCGTATTTCTTTGGTTTAAACGTCAAATAAAATGCATAAGTCATTTTTGGCGAATTGGCATTATGGTGAATTCAATTTCTGAAACGAGATTCACTGTAGAACGTAATTTATTATTAATGACTGTACGATAACAGAAAAGAACGTTAGCTAAAATAGCTCAATTTTGTCACCAAGAAAATACAGTAATCTTTGCTGAAGTCCTCTCAAAGCTAGTTCTAACGAAGCTCTGAAATAAAAACACAATGTTAATTAATATGTATATTACATTCCGACCAAGCTATGTACAAAAAACAGCTAAGGCGAGCACGTTCAAAATTGTTTGGAAAACCACAATAGTGAGTACGAATTGTGTAAGGAATGGATGCTTCCGTAGTCAATAAAAGTTCTATGCTGCCTTAGACAAATATCCAGCGTCGTATTGAGACTATTTCACATAAGTCTCGTCGTTTATTCGTCTAGTTTTAGATCGAATATACAGACGTGGACAAATTATTAGCAAAATTAATTTTCTAGGACAAAATATTAGTCTGGTGTAAAATATGACTATACTTCTCCATGCATAGTCTCAGTTCTGTTTTGTCTATACTTTATGAGCATGTCTTATCGAATGTCCGTGCTCCTGAAGCAAATGAGAATTAATTATGCTCGGTTTACACAGGAACTGCATTTTAGCTATTTATTTACTTTTCTCACACAAGGGAAAAATGTGTTCTTTATCCTTTTCTGTTCCTTTTACTACGCAATTTCACTTTCAAACATATAATGCAGGCAAGGTTAACCACCCCAATGATCCAAGGTTTCTTGGAAGGGAGTGGTGGCTGCCCAGGGTTGGAAGCAGGTAGCAGTGCCTCATCACAATTGAAGTTGCTGTGTCTATGTAAGAATGGGCAAGACAAAAGATATTTCTCCTCGAAAAAGTGCAAGAATTGAAGTGTTATTGAAGTCAACAAATAAAACCCAGAGTGAAGTAAGCCGAATTGTGGGTGTTAATGTGTCATATGTTAACCGATTTTCAAAGAAACTGAAAGAACAAAAGAATGTCAATAAATACCGCTATGGAACTCTTTCGGGTTAAAGTACTACCCTCACTCACATATGGGTTAGAAATCATATGGGGCTATCTATCACGCAGACATCTACAAGAGCTCGAAAGCCTGAAACCAAGGTACCTCAAAAGGGTGCTAGGAGTTTAAAAATTCTCTCTATCAAGATATGCATATGTCAGGGAAACTTTCTTGGTTGAAGACCTGAGACTGCGAATGCTACTGCCATCTACACCAGCATGTAAGGAACTGCTACGAGAGCTCCGAATGAAGAGGGACTCCATAAGTGAAAGCTTCTACAATACTGATGCCATGGTAAATAAGGAATGGATGCGAGTAGTTCATTTTGAGAAGATATCATTTTTCGTAGTTCATTTTTTGCGCGTGTTGTAATCAAACAAGTTGGGAACATTCATGATTGCAATTAGCTATCTTTGTTTGGATTGTGGATTGTGTTGCGTAAATTGTATTAGCTATTATATCAAGTACAACACGCGCAAAAAATGAACTACGAGAAATGATATCTTCTCATTAAGAATTATATCAGGTGTCAGTGTTTTATAGTTTTATAGATTTGTTCTAATTTTATCCAATTATTGTTCTTGTATTTTAACATATTATGACATAATGACATTTACATAGTGTCCAATTAAACAGCTGAATTTGGACATATCCAATCACGAGTATTGCCTATATAACTAGTGCAATCATGATTATTATAGTTGTTTGTTATTTGAATATATTGCATTTAACCTATGTTGCACCAATATTAAGCATGTATAAGTGATAACTTCTCAAGATCTGAAGATGGCATAGTATGCCGAAAACGTTAATCAATAAAATGTAATATAGTTAATAACACTATATATTATATGATAAGCATGCCTTAATAAATGATCGAATATTGGGGTGAAGAATTTTATCAACATCTATAATGCTCTAGTAGAATAAAAAATATTATATAATATTGGGATCTGGGGTAGTAGGTTATCCAGCAGAAACATCGATAAAGTAAGAGCCAAAATGTGTAAAAAATTTCTAGGAATACCGGAGAATGCTTCTAACCTGGCAGCGTTACTAGAGATGGGAACCGATTCGAGTCTGGGAATTATTCTAGAAAGAAAAATCAAATATTTAGGTAATATTCTGTGTAGGAATGATTCGGCAGTTATGAAAACATGTATCTTTTGTATGAAAGCCGCTAATTGGAAATCGAATTGGCTGAAAGAGCTGGAAAGTGAAATAAACAGATTAGGTCTAAATTGGCTATGGAGAGAACTAGGGTCTATAAACACGAAAACTATTGGAAGAATAGTAAAAGAGAGGGCAAACGAAATTTCAAGACAAGATATTTTAGTAATATTAAAGACCTAGGATCACTAAAATATTATAGGGAGGTTAAACACTTTTGAGAACAGGAAGAATATGTTAGATTAAATTCAAGGGAAGAGAGAATAGGAATGGCATGGTGGAGATTAGGTATCTGGAGACTCAAGAATAGGAGAGGGAACGTAGAGAGGGGTAAATGTCCTTTGTGTGGACTAGCGGAAGACGCAATGCATATTGCGTTAAAGTGTCAGGCAACGAATGATTTGAGAAACAGTTGAGTGGATAAAAAATTTCTACAAATAAATGCTATAGTAGCTTATAAAAAATGAATGATCACCTAATCTGCATAAATTAGGAACATTTCTGTTTAGAGTTGAAATTAGATGGGAAGAGAAAGTCAAAGCTCTAACGGAGATGGAATTATAAATGTTGAGTAGTTACACGATAAGAAACTACGAAGAGTAGTCAATGAAGTAATAGAATAATTCTTAAGAGAGTAGGAGTTTTAAATAAAAGAGGTATACTTATTAGTTGATTATTATTATTATTATTATTATTATTATTATTATTATTATTATTATTATTATTGTTATTTATCATCATATTATTTTTATTATTAGTAGTATTATTAAATTGGAAATTTATCTTTTGAAGAGGTGGAGAAGTTCAAATATCTGGGAGCAACAGTAACAAATATGAATGATACTCGGGAAGAAATTAAACACAGAATAAATATGGGAAATGCCTGTTATTATTCGGTTGTGAAACTTTTATCATCCAGTCTGCTGTCGATAAATCTGAAAGTTAGAATTTATAAAACAGTTATATTACCGGTTGTTCTGTATGGTTGTGAAACTTGGACTCTCACTTTGAGAGAGGAACATAGGTTAAGGGTGTTTGAGAATAAGGTGCTTAGGAAAATATTTGGGGTAAGAGGGCTGAAGTAACAGGAGAATGGAGAAAGTTACACAACACAGAACTGTATGCATTGTATTCTTCACCTGACATAATTAGGAACATTAAATCCAGACGTTTGAGATGGGCAGGGCATGTAGCACGTATGGGCGAATCCAGAAATGCATATAGAGTGTTAGTTGGGAGGCCGAAGGGAAAAAGACCTTTAGGGAGGCCGAGACGTAGATGGGAAGATAATAGTGAAATGGATTTGAGGGAGGTGGGATATGATGATAGAGAATGGATTAATCTTGCTCAGGATAGGGACCAATGGCGGGCTTACGTGAGGGCGGCAATGAACCTCCGTGTTCCTTAAAACCAGTAAGTATTAGTAGTATTATTATTGTAAACAGAGGATACTTATAAGTTCAAATGTATTAATTTTTTGTTATATTTGTGTAGAGAGTGATGGCGGGTTAAGAACTGGAAACATCTAATCCGCCATGACGTGAACAATGATTGATGAAATAAATAAATAAATAATATGATAAGCAAATTGACGGTCCCATTTATCCTATACTCATTGTACTCATAAATAAATTTACCGTAAGCCAGAGGTGTTATCACTTCTGTCCATATAATTTTGCGAAGTTCCACCTTCAGATTTCATAGTCAAAAAGTTATGCCTAAAGATTTCCCGATCCGTACTTTTCAAAAGTTAGCAACCTTAGCCCTAAGCAAACAGACTACAGAATCACGTAGTTAGCATTCTACTTGAGAAACAGAACACTATAGCAAGGATACAATCCAGTCCCATTGGAATAGAGATAATTCTCTACTTCCGTGTTGGTAATCGAAATTAGCACTGCAGGATTTGTAGTCGGGTGCGCTACCACTGTGACCTCAGCGGAGAACTATTCGGCAAGACTGGCGTTCTTTATGTGTACGCGAGGTTCTCTGGCGTTGTGATATGGTCATTATGGTCGACTAACAATGGCGACGGAAGTATTACGGTCGGGTGTGCAGCCGTTGGAAAGAAGGTGATTTCAACGGGCATGCAGGCGGCACCGGTGGCGAAGTGTTTTCTCCCTGCAACATGGCTGTTTCCTCAACGATCGCACTGCTATATAACGCTTTCTTCGGGTTTCGTAGCAAGCAGCTGCTCAGCCACACGAAGGGAAGGACGTGTGTTCAACCTTGCTCTTTCCGACCCAACATTATTCTAACTGCATCCACTGCGGTATATCTCACTTCTAGCACAAACTAAATCAATCTACGGGCCGTGACAATACACTCCTTGTAACAATTTCTAATATGGGAGAAATATCATTCATTACTTATTTACGGAATAGTTTAACAATATTATTTATATCTTGAAGAAAATAAGGAAAAGTCCAAAAGATGAAAAAAAGAATCATATTAACTTTCACACTACGAAGGGACTATAAATAAGTACATTATTATTATTACTATTATTATATTATTATTATTATTATTATTATTATTATTATTATTATTATTATTATTATTATCTTTCCCAGAAGTGAAAGCGCTTCGCTGTGGAATATAAAATAAATTGCCATCATATTCTCCAGTACTCTTTAAATCACAATGTTTAATTTCTTTATGTATTTTTCTAAGTTACTGTATACAGAGCGATTCACGAGGCAAGGTAAAAAATTTAGGATGTGAATTCTGAAGTCATTTTGAGTCGGAAAGTTCATATGAATATAGATCCGTTTTCGAACGATTATAGAGATATGGTTCTTTCATTTCACAAAAATTTCTAAGATTCCATTGTACTAACTCGCATTTAGAGACAGATAACGGATAAATTTACAGTTTATATATTCATGTATGCAAATATACCTAATATTCTAGACGTCGGGGTCGATGTTTTCGCACATTTTCAAAGGTACCTCCTTTTGCTTCAATGCATTGTTTCGCTCGGGCGTGAATCGCGCTCATCGCTCGGGAGAGTTGCACGTAACTGTTCTCAATGCCGCATCCAAAATACGGTTGATTAGCGCCTCTCTCGTTTCCTCCTTCCTTTGCTATACCAAGTCTTTCATCCAACCCCACAGACAGTAAGTACTCTTCGATATGGTACCCTTCTGTTCGGAAAGCGACGTTCATATTCAGCGACGGCAAGCAAGGAACTTCCATCGCACAAGCCATAAACATACATAATATCGGCGTATTCTGTAGCCGAAAATTTATAGGGCATCTTGAAAAACACAACTTAACACTTCCGATAACTGTACCTGTATAACTACTGTACTGTAGGTAGCTGACTGGAATGCTGTGAATTGATAAGTGCTAGTGTAGGCTATTTGTGTTATCTGCGGGTTCTGTGTCATTACATCAGACAAGGGCAGGCGATTGGACATTTGTAATGCCCCACCACCCGGTTTCTTACTGTTATCTACATCGTTCACAATACAGATTCCAATGTTACGTCATTCATTGCGACCTTGACCTTGTCTCACGCCTCGTCTCACGTCAGCAGCATATGGCAACGTCTGATTCACAATGGGGCGAGACGTTTTACCAAAAAAATGAATCTAGCTCCGCCATCGTTCGAAAACGGACCTATGTTCATATGAACTTTTTCACTCAAAATAGCCTAAGATATCGTATTCTAAATTTTTTTACCTTTCCTCGTGAATCACCCTATATAAATATTGAATTTTTTGTCTTCGTAATGGTCTCTGTCCTATGTCAGTTCTCCTTCAACTGTCCTAATTGTGCTTCCTTCTGTGACGACTACTACTACAATAAATGGGCTATCGACTTTAGACATTTACCCTTTATTTTCGCAAATGTATTGAGTTACTCCTGTATTGATTTGTTGCTTCTGAAACACGGACAATTATAAAAAGAGATAAAGAAACTGAAAATCTTTGAACGCAGAAATTTGAGGAACATATTTAGTGCAGTATTTGACTCAGTCAGTCTAGAACGGAAAAGATAGATAAACAGATAAATAAATAAGTAGAGAGTAGCAGGGGCATTTTTAAATATTTAGGAATATAATTAAACACTAAATAAATTGACTCAGAAACTGAGAGACTAGCAGGAGCATTTTTAAATCTTTAGGAATATAATTAAACACTAAATAAATTGACTCAGAAACTGAGAGACTAGCAGGAGCATTTTTAAATCTTTAGGAGTATGATAATATCAGTAATTAATTAAATAAACTCTGAGATATAAAAATATTCACACGAATACATCTAATAGTTTCATTGTAGGCCTATATATGATAAGTACATAAATAAACTATATAATATAACTTGCATAGCGAGTTCGTCTGCTGATTCTCATCTGCGCCCGGGGGCGAGATCGATTCCTTCTTCCGCTGGTTACCTGGTTGTTTTTTTTCCCGAGAAGTTTCCCCAACTGCAAAGCGAATGTCAGGTAATCGCTTGACAAATTCTGAGCCTCATCTCGCCAAATGCCATATAGCTATCACCAAATCCACCGACATTAAATAATCTAGTAGTTGATACAGCGTCGTTAAATAACCGTCTAAAAATATATAGCCTATTACATAAAATAATTTCCGTTCAAGGGAGGAGTTTAATGATTGATTTAATACATGGACATAAATACAGTAACTGAATATGTCATAAATAAATAACTGCATATGACTGACGTGAGTGCATAAATAAAAGGAAGAGTTCTCCAGGCTGATTAAATACAAGAAAGGAATAGAAACCATTTTCATGTTATCGTTAATCAGATGGTAATTTTCTGAAACTTCGAACATATAAAAGCACATATAATTATATAATTAAAAAACAATATATCTTACACTAGTGGCTTGTGCAGCAAATGCTGCAAACTAAGTTCATTAGACGTTCAAATAAACATTTTTCAGATTTATTTTCAATGAAGAATACCAGACATTCTGAAAGTTATTTGCTTCCATAATAATGAAACATAGTCTCTCTCGAGCCAATACTGAAGAGAACCAAGCATATAAATATCTACACCACACCGCCATTAAATATATGAAAAAGACCCAATCCCACTTCATTAATAACTATAAAAATATTTGATTTTTAATAATATTATTATCTTACGTTAGTTTTATAGCTTTCAGTAACATATATACTATATAGCCGCCACTCTGTAAAATATAGAAATCAAAATCTAATTTAAGTTATTCTCTACATCTACTTATATAACCCCAAAACGTTTCACTTTCATATCATCAATATAGCATTAATATGTATAATTAATGAAAAATAGTCACATCATGACATTAACTACAATAATATTTCATTTCTAATGGTAATAATGTCATCAAACCACCTCAAGTTTTGTAGAGTTTTTAATATCCAATACACAAGTGTACTCAGAAAATTACACACCACAGAATCGAACCTATAAATTATTTTTAGTAAGTTAAGTTTTTAATAACCAATTTAATTTGAGCTCTAAATATGTCAGCATTCTTGCAGATCATGGCCTTCGTGTAATATTGTTTACTGTAGTGTGTGTTTTGTTTTATTCTGAAATGCAATTAGCTAGTTCTCAAAACTGACGACAGATGGATTTTGGAAAAATAGGAAAATTATGTTGAAAAATTGACATTTCACTGAAAACTACTATTTTTCTGAAAAACTTGAGTTCCAAGCTTCAAAATGATGAGGGGTCATTTATTAAAATCCGTTGAGCCGTTTTCCCGTAATTTCCATTACCAGTTCAAATGACATATATAGATGTCGTTCCCTCATAACTCACCTTCAACACAATAAAATTTGTTGTGTCGTGATAATGAGACCCTTTCTATTGAATATGTTGTGTTGCTTCTGTTGCAGGCAAACAATGCTTACCATTAGATACCTACGTAAAAAAAAGACACACAAAACATACCGGCACTTAATATTTCTACTGTTGTACTATAACAGTAATACGGATAATTTATTCGCTACTGTAACAGTTTACGTCAACAAGCAGACATGACCCTCTGACGTCCGCTATTTAATATTAGCTCAAGCCATGGGACACCGCCCTTGCCCATGCATTCGTTGCTAACAAGGTGTGAGTGTCAAAGGGAAATCATGCGTTTGTGAACAGGATGCAGGTACACAAGAGTTACGTAACAAGAATCGGTGTGCTGAACTTCTGACACTGCAGCTACATTTTAGGCACTTTCACACATGCACTTGGATGGCAATCAATACTATTCAACTGAAATTATTGAAAGAGGAGACATTCTAATTATCTTCAATATACAGAGGGATCTATATAAACCTTTACCATTTTAATCAGTCATAACTACCTTGCAGAAGTCTGTGCAAACTATAAATTGGATTTTATTAATCGTAGTGACTGGGATAATCAGTACAGGTGGTCATGGCTTAAATAACACGCCTATAGACTACTGTTGAAAAATGTACAGAGTGATAAGTTACCAAATATGTAATATTTCCGTATGTACCTTGCTTATTTTGTTAAAACTTACTGGATCACAAACAGCTTTTCAAACAGATTTCGATGCGCGTGATGTTCCAAGCAAGTCAACAATCTTGTTGTTAGTAAGAAAGCTTAGAAACAACCGGATCACTCCTTAGCGAGAGTGGTACATAGGCTTGCAATTCTTCAATATTATTATTATTATTATTATTATTATTATTGTTATTATTATTATTATTATTATTGTGTTCACCACGCCCTTCCCGTAACAACGTCCTTACTAAAACACACATATTTATTATTTATTTAATTATTTATTATTTTGCTAATAATTGTAACATAAAATATAATATATACAGAAAAACTTTAGCTCGCCTCTGAAAGAGTAGAACTCGTGCTCAGGGGCGGATTCCTTAATTGAAATTAATAATTATACAATACAATTTGTCTTATGTCTATTGTGGAATTATAGTATATAAACTAGCCGTACCCGTGCGCTCCGCTGCACCCGTTATAAATAAATATAAAGTAATTACATAATTAAAATAGGACATTTGATCCAGGGAACATTCGTGTTTGATAGAAGAATAAATCGTTTAATATGTTACTTAATTTAAATTGTATTTCAAAAATTAAAATGCGATCATTTTGATCCAGAAACCACTCATTTGGTGCAATGACAATTCCTTTAACATGTTTCTTTTATTGTTATTACATGCAACCATAGTTTAATGAAGATTAACATATCTTTTAGTTTTAATGTGTATACTTTATTACTTGCTATATGTTTCCATTGACTTATGGTAATAACTTAATTTTAACCCTTGTTTTCTACGTATTCAGTAAATGGCGCTTGGCCCACTATGGTTCAAATAACTTAAATAGTGATACGTGATATGTAACTATATTTCATTCTTTCGAAAATGTAAGATTTCACGATCTCTTATGTACCATTGCCATGGAATCAATAAATGTGTTTTTTCTTTCTACTCAAAAATTTTATATTTTGCACTTAGGAATTACTGCAGGAATAACAACACTATAATCTGAGGCGGCGGTGAAAATGTACCGTATTGTTATTTTAAAAGACTTGTATATCCTTAAATATCAGTCCTATCAAAATTTTGCAAAGAATAAAAACGTACAGAATAGCCTATCAAATTTTCTGTGCATAAGAAGCTATTTTAATTTTACCAGTCCTCGATTCACTCAGAAGTTACTGTAATAACATTATAGCATTATGTCCATCTAGAGAAACTACACTTTCCAATGGTGAAATAATAATTAATTATACAAATCGGTTAATTTAGCTTCCGATATTACTTCATACAAACACAGAAACATTCTCTGTAGGCCATCTTTCATAGCTTTTGATTGCTGCTGTCCAAGGCCCCTTATAGACTAAGTCATTTGTTTTTTATTTCATTGCACCGCCTTAGATGGTAGTTATTTTAATTTAAAAACTCATTTATCTCATTAAATATCAGTCCTATCAAAATTTTTCAAAGAATAAAACTTATTGGAAATTATTTTTAAAGAAACTTTTGTTATGTAACATTTTCCACAAAAATGAATCAGCGAGATATTTCGATTTATTTAATTCAGGCCCCCTTATAACCCCCTTTTAAATAAAGTATTTTGAATTCCATATAGCCTAAAATCTAACAACGAACTTAATTTATATTCCAATTTTCATCGAAATCCGTTCAGCCATTATCGCGTGAAAAGGTAACAAACATCCAGACAGACAGACAGACAGACATACAAACAAAAATTTCAAAAAAGCGATTTTCGGTTTCAGGATGGTTAATTATACATGTTAACACCAATTAATTTTGGGAAATCGAAAATTACCAGAAACATTTTGGCTACAGATTTATTATTAGTATAGATTTAAAATGTACAATTTTTCAATTTTTATAAAATCCATACATAACTTTTTAAATTAAATATGTATATATGTATATATTTTCCCTGTTAGCTACCTATCGTTCTCATTATGTTCTGCTAGTCGCTTATTTCTCTTAGTTACTGGTTTGGCCCTGCAGATGGCGTAAACCTCGCTTTATGAAACATATTTTTGTTATTACAGCGAAAAATAACAAATTGAATTAGATTGAAATACAAAATAATATACGAAGTAACGTCAAGAAGATGTGAATTAAAGTCATGGTCCATGTATATAATGCCTGAAAATAGCTAATGATCCTTTGCGTGTTTGTTATAATACTCGTATATATCAGACCGAAGTCAGTTTGGAGCAATTTATTGTACAAACGTATATATTTTTTGTTAATGTAACAAACCTAATTGTCCTTTAAGTTACAGTCACTGATATAATATATCAGACCGAAGTCAGTTTGCAACAATTGATTGTACAAACGTATATATTCTTTGTTAATGTAACAAACCTAATTTTTTTTCAGTTTTCATTTATTTTTTATTTATTTATTTATTTATTTATTTATTTATTTATTTAATACTTTACACTTGAGCTACAATAGGCATTGCAGCCCGAAAGAGCAGAAGCTCGTGCTCGGGCGCAGTTCAGATCAGTTATATAAAATATATCACAAAATTAAGAGAGTTCATTGAGCACAATAACATTAATAAATGGTAAAATACATACAGCATGTAATAATAGGGTCTATATACAAATAGAAAATACAAAAGTACATGGATATTAGAGCATCAATTTTTAACTCAATTAGCTTAAAGAATTAAATAATTAATCTGATTTGTTTCTTAAATCTATGTGTGTTAAGTGTACTTAGCTCAGGGTAAGCTCTAATTAATTCATTATATATTTTGGGTCCAAAATTTCTGCTGTGTTTTAATCCAGAAGTTGTGTGTGTTTAGAAAGAAAATGTAGTTTTGTCTGGTATGGTATTCGTGAGGATCAAATTTAAATGTATTGTGATTTTTATGGAGGTAAATCAGCAATGTTTGTTTATAAATTTGTTCTAGATTTGATACACCAAATTCCTGAAAAATTAATTTTGTTGGGTAATCAAAAGGTTTATATAGACAAATTTTGATAATTCTTTTTTGGAGCAAATTTAAAGGAGGAGAGTCGATTTTGCCATTCCTCCCCAAACTAAAATTCCATACTGAATTATTAATTGAAACAGAGCTAAGTACACAGTACGCAGGACATAAACAGGTAAATAAGAGCGTAGAATGGAAAATTTGTGGATTGTTTTACGCAATCTGTTACACAGGAAGAAGATATGCTTGTCCCATTTTAAATGTTGGTCAATAATAATGCCTAAATATTTAACTTGTGAGGATATTCTCAAAACGTTACATGAGCAAGTAGGTAGGTTACAATCATGTATTGTTATACTTATATTATTATTTATTTTTAGTTGCTCAAGGCCATGTGATGTTAATGAAAATGGTATTAATTTTGTTTTAGAAACGTTCAAAGAAAGTAAGTGAGCATCCAGCCATTCTTTAATAATGTTAATAACATTGTTAGAATTTTGATAAGTTTCATTCCAACCCGAACCGCTAAATATAACCACAGTATCATCAGCATAAGAATACAGAGTATCAGAATATTTCTCAATGTCAATTTGAAGTAAATCGTTGATGTATATTAAAAACAAAACAGGACCTTAAATCGTCCCCTGAGGTACAACTATATCAATGTTACGTGATTCACTAAGGCGGTCATTTATTTTAGTTGCTTGAGTTCTGTTACTTAAGTAAGATTTAAATAATTTTAAAATCATTCCATTAATTCCCAATCTATCCATTTTATTCAAAAGTATATTGTGATTGACTGTATCGAAAGCTTTTTGTAAGTCTAGAAAAATTCCTAGACATTTATTTCCTACATCTAAATGTTGAATTATTTTTTAAGTAACTGTCATAATAGCATCATCAGTGCACATTTTTTTTCTGAAACCAAATTGATTATCATTTAGCAGTTTATTTTCTTCTAAAAATTGTATTAACCGTGTTTTTATACATTTTTCAAATACTTTAGAGAGACTGGGTAATAGTTAAATGGGTCTTGTCCCTAAGTTACAATCATTGATATAATATATATCAGATCGAAGTCAGTTTGCAGCAATTGATTGTACAAACGTATATATTTTTTGTTAATGTAACAAACCTAATTTTCCTTTAAGTTACAGTCACTGATATATATCAGACCGAAGTCAGTTTGCAGCAATTGATTGTACACACGTATATATTTTTTGTTAATGTAACAAACCTAATTTTCCTTTAAGTTACAGTCACTGATATATATCAGACCGAAGTCAGTTTGCAGCAATTGATTGTACACACGTATATATTTTTTGTTAATGTAACAAACCTAATTTTCCTTTAAGTTACAGTCACTGATATATATCAGACCGAAGTCAGTTTGCAGCAATTGATTGTACACACGTATATATTTTTTGTTAATGTAACAAACCTAATTTTCCTTTAAGTTACAGTCACTGATATATATCAGACCGAAGTCAGTTTGCAGCAATTGATTGTACAAACGTATATATTTTTTGTTAATGTAACAAACCTAATTTTCCTTTAAGTTACAGTCACTGATATATATCAGACCGAAGTCAGTTTGCAGCAATTGATTGTACACACGTATATATTTTTTGTTAATGTAACAAACCTAATTTTCCTTTAAGTTACAGTCACTGATATATATCAGACCGAAGTCAGTTTGCAGCAATTGATTGTACACACGTATATATTTTTTGTTAATGTAACAAACCTAATTTTCCTTTAAGTTACAGTCACTGATATATATCAGACCGAAGTCAGTTTGCAGCAATTGATTGTACAAACGTATATATTTTTTGTTAATGTAACAAACCTAATTTTCCTTTAAGTTACAGTCACTGATATATATCAGACCGAAGTCAGTTTGCAGCAATTGATTGTACAAACGTATATATTTTTTGTTAATGTAACAAACCTAATTTTCCTTTAAGTTACAGTCACTGATATATATCAGACCGAAGTCAGTTTGCAGCAATTGATTGTACACACGTATATATTTTTTGTTAATGTAACAAACCTAATTTTCCTTTAAGTTACAGTCACTGATATATATCAGACCGAAGTCAGTTTGCAGCAATTGATTGTACACACGTATATATTTTTTGTTAATGTAACAAACCTAATTTTCCTTTAAGTTACAGTCACTGATATATATCAGACCGAAGTCAGTTTGCAGCAATTGATTGTACACACGTATATATTTTTTGTTAATGTAACAAACCTAATTTTCCTTTAAGTTACAGTCACTGATATATATCAGACCGAAGTCAGTTTGCAGCAATTGATTGTACACACGTATATATTTTTTGTTAATGTAACAAACCTAATTTTCCTTTAAGTTACAGTCACTGATATATATCAGACCGAAGTCAGTTTGCAGCAATTGATTGTACAAACGTATATATTTTTTGTTAATGTAACAAACCTAATTTTCCTTTAAGTTACAGTCACTGATATATATCAGACCGAAGTCAGTTTGCAGCAATTGATTGTACAAACGTATATATTTTTTGTTAATGTAACAAACCTAATTTTCCTTTAAGTTACAGTCACTGATATATATCAGACCGAAGTCAGTTTGCAGCAATTGATTGTACACACGTATATATTTTTTGTTAATGTAACATACCCATATATATCAGTGACTGTAACTTAAAGGACAATCAGGTTTGTTACATTAACAAAACATATATACGTTTGTACAATCAATTGCTGCAAACTGACTTCGTTCTGCTAGTTGTTCAAAATCTCAATCTTAATACAAGACGTTCAGTTTGTGATATGAACTTTCTCATTATAAGCTTTTTTTTTTGTATCAACGACAGATAATCGAAATTGTTCTCTACAGAATTCTTGGTGTTTCCCACACAACTCGTGGAGCTTTGTTCACAGCCACTCAACCGCTATCAAGAACTGGTACGCACTGCGATGCGTGTAACAAAGTTGCATCAGGTAAATGACGTGTCTTGTGTAAACATTAAACACAACTTATTTTGTAGTCGTAACATTTTTCAAATTGTCCAACTCTAATTCCGTGCAATTATTGAAATATCTAAACATGATGTGCAACTTTTGAATTGCACGTGACTTAAGTTACACCGTGGAAAAGTATCTTTAGGTTCATCTGTCCATGATGATTGAGCTGTAAATAGCTTCAAAATTTTGGCTGTTATTTCATTATGGCAAGGTGCGGAAAAAAAAAGAGAAATCTCGCATCATGTTGAACACCAAGGAAGTCTTGAATTAAACGTATCTTTTTTTCGTCTTTTGAAAGCAATTACATTGTTTAAAGATGGGTAGTAAGAATAAAGCTGTCCACACCTGTGGAGTAACGGTCAGCGCGTCTGGCTGCGAAACCAGGTGGCCCGGGTTCGATTCCCGGTCGGGGCAAGTTACCTGGTTGAGGTTTTTTCCGGGGTTTTCCCTCAACCCAATACGAGCAAATGCTGTGTAACTTTCGGTGCATTATCACCTTCATATCAATCAGACGCTAAATAACCTAGATGTTGTTACAGCGTCGTAAAATAACCCAATTAAAAAAAAAGGATAAAGCTTAAGTACTACCTATCTCAAGGTGTATACTTATGAGTATGAGCACTTCTTGTGATTATATACTAGTAACCACTAAAACATACTCATTTTCGTAAGAATAAAGACATTCTACCTAACGCGAATATAGACTCATCTCTATAGCCTTCTTGATCGTTTAAAAGTTACTACATACTCGTGTTACCTATCCTATTTGACCACATTGCACCATGATGCTCAGTTTTTTTTATAGATTTTCATATGCTATTGGCATGTTGTAGTGGTGTTTTGCTTTTTATAAATTTTGATAGTAAATAAATAAATAAGTAAATAAATAAATAATAATAAACAATAAATAAATAAATAAACATGAAAAAGAGAGTGAATCAGATAAGCGACGTAAATAAAACTGGAAACAAAAAAAATAGTACTGAGAAATCGTCATTACAGGATGCTGGATAGAGATTACAATCCATTTCTAGAATTCCAGTTATGCTAATTCTATTATTTTATTATGGAGAGTTACATATTTAACTTTAAAGTCACAAGTAATTATTGCATTTTTCAATTCAAATTTTACAAAATAAGCTGTAACTGTTAATTATATTTAACAATACAATCTAACCTTATAGTTTGATAGCCATTCTTATTTTTATAGCTTATGTTTTTTATGAGTAAAAATACGTATTTAATCTTTTTCACATTCACTTTTGTGAAGCGTTAAAGGCTTCTGAAGTTCACGTCTTTATCTACATTTTTCCATGAGGCACTACAGCGTTCATAAATTATGCCATTTATTTTTAATTTAACTTTAAACTGAATACAAATCAACAAATACTCAGAATTGAGCCTGCTACAACCATACTCAGAATAACATGAGAACGAATTTATAAATATGAGAATATACTAGCTTTTATTTGTATCAAGCGTGAGTATTTTATTCTTACTAATAAGAGTATTTACTAAAAAAAAGTCCCGTATAATACTATATACCAGTGATGTCAAAGCAAGCGCATTTTTCCGACCTTGACGTCGTGCGCGGGCACCAAGCGCTAAGTATGGAAAGAGGAAGGGTTGTGTATATGAATAAGCAACCTGTTGGATTAAGAAAACAGTGGTGCACAAACTTCAAACGGAAAGTGAAATTTTATGTCGTTATTTTCATATATGGCTTCTTTCTGTTTAATATTATCTATATTGTCTGTAAAACAAAAGTACTAACACTGATTTCTTAATATTGCACTTGTGTTTTAAATCTTAATAACATAATAGAGAGTTAAGAAGGAATATTCACTTAAATTCCATAGTAGTATAATATTATACTGTATTAAATGGATGAAACACATCATTCATAAAGAAAGTGATATTCCAAAGAAAGAGATTGAGTATGACATGATAAGTACAAAAGTAATCAATAAACTAATCAAAACAATATTACAGTACAAAGCAAAGTTACCTAGGTACTTTATCTGTTTTAAGTGTAACTAATATTACATAACAAAACTCTTATCGCATTATGCTTTTAAGATGATATTTGTGAGCAACTTCCTATCATCAGAATATTAAATTTTTTCTCGAAATCTGCTGAAGCTATAGAGCGACATTTTTACAACACATGGGCGCATAACTTTTGCTTATGTAACAGTAGTTGTTTTGTTAATTCATTTCCTTACAAACAATTTCCATGCGAATATTTTCAAAATGTTCAATACACTATCTTCAGTAATACGTATATACGGTATATTAGATTTATGAAAACATTCTGTAAGGCTACTAAATAAATAGGCCTATATCTGAAAATTTCACTTTTCTATACGAAAAGTTGAGAAAATATTTCTTTTGAATAAAAAAATCAAACTTGTGAAAAATGAGCATTAAAATTAAAACTTACGTTCTTATAATGCACTTATACTTCTCAGACAAATCTAAAAATTAACATGGATACAGTTTTAATAAGTTCTCTTCCCTTTATCTATTGAATCAGTGCTGGCCATCCCTGAATATAGCCCGGTCAAGCGGCATAAACCACCTCTTTCGTCAGTCTCTTTCCTTTCCGCTGTAAAGCGTTCAGGCTATCCTGGGCTCTAAAGCGCGCGCTTGCTTCTGTGGGCATCAATTGACATGCCTGCTATATTACTCATGTTTATTCTTACCACGGTATAGATATCATCATAACATTCAAAAGGTATTTTTGTTTCTTGAAGTGTAAAAAAAATAAATGTAACAATACCGAATTAATAATAAGTATAACAACGATTGAATAACAATTGTGAACAGTTCTTACAGCTTAAAGTTTGGCGATACGAAACTGTCTAAAACGACAGTATGCAGACGAGAGATAATTACGGAAGAGGACAGAGACTGTTGTGTGGTGAGGAATCACATTCCCAGTCCAACTTTAAATCGCGCGATCGCTCAGTGGAGTTTAACAAACAGACGAGTTTCGCTTCGGGTTATCTAGGCGCTCTGAGATGATGAGGGATGAGGGAGAGACTTGAGTGGGAATATGCACCTAAAAAAAATATTAAAACTATTAATAACAAATTTTACCAGCCCAACAAATTCTCTTTGATCATAATCCCAGATGTTTAAACTGAAAACGGTTTGCAAAGGAAAATAATCTTATGAAATGGTCATTCGTCTCTCTAGAAGTCTGTATTTACCACAGTATAGTACTGTGGCACAAAAAACGTATTTCAAGTCCGTAATCTAACGACGCTGTATCAACTACTACTTAAATTATTAGCATCGATGAAATTGGTGATAGCGAGATGTTATTTGGCGAGATGAGGCCGAGAATTCGCTGTGATTACCTGATATTTCCCTTACATTTGAGAAATAGAAAATAAAATAAATATGGACAACGAAACATTATTATCTTCAAGTTATAATGAAGACAGTTTTATAACTTTGATACTGGAAAGTTTTCTTTTCTCAATCGTACTATCAGGGATTGCAATGCTTTACCTGCAGACTTACTAAAGGCTTCACCAATAACCAAAAATGTATTTAAAAATAGGCTTAAGGACTTTACTAATAGACGGTAGTATATTATACACACTATTTAAAGGGTGTAATCGATATTTTGTTATTTGAAGTGTTGTATCAGTGAGGAAGTGTGTTGTCAGTGAAGTGTGAAGTGTGTAGTGCCAGTGAAGTCTATTTTGTAAGTGAAGTGTGTTTGTGTCAGTAAAGTTCTATAGTTCATAGTGGCTGTGCAAAGTAGCTGAACAGTGAAATGGTTTTGAAGTGTTACTGAAATCAGGACAGAATCAGTGCAGTGAGTGAGTTGACAGCGGAATAATTGTAGTGCCGAAAGGTACTTGTACAGGCACACACGTGGGTCTTAGTTCGAACTTAGGGTTAAGATACAAATTAGATTTACTTTAAATGTTATTTTAAGTGACCGTGCTTCATTTAATCTAGGATGCTCATTATTATTATTATTATTATTATTATTATTATTATTATTATTGGTTAACATTATTATTTATTATTAATGTTTTTATTAGTTGTGTTTATTATTAATTGTCATTATTCAGTGTAATTAGTAGGCCCCGGGAAAAGTATTGCTATCAGCTTAGTATGCAACATAGCATACCTGCTTTGAGAGGGATGGGGTAAATAACGATAGACAGCGTGACGTTGGCAGTAGTACAGTTTGGTTCATGAGAAATGAAGTAATACATGAAAGGCTCATTATTTGTGCGTCCTTTTGGCTAATTTCCAGTGATTAGCTATGAAGCTTACAAAGTGCAATTCTAATTTAATCTCATTAAGAGACCTAAATATTTCATTGCACTTGTCATACTGGTAATAA
Source organism: Periplaneta americana (assembly GCF_040183065.1). Lineage (NCBI taxonomy): Eukaryota > Metazoa > Arthropoda > Insecta > Blattodea > Blattidae > Periplaneta > Periplaneta americana. The sequence continues at coordinate 116,915,303 of NC_091132.1, read as the reverse complement.
TATTATTTACATATTGAAGCGTTGCAATGAACTACCAATATCATTTTCAAATTTCTGAAAGAAAATCCCTTTCTGTTATCTGACAGCAATGTTTTATACGTAGAAAATGTACGCTCCACATCTGCAGATACAACCGGAGCATATTAAAAATATTTCATATCACTACAGCTTATATTAACACTACTAGAAGAACATTTATTTGACAGAACATCAGCAATTTTACTAAGGGTCTGGTATCCATCATTTGCGTCCTACATTGTCTTCATCTTTGCAGATACACGTTTCCCAACATCATTTTCAACGCGATTCAAGTTACTAATAATATTTGTTACCAAGGGTATTTGAGTCAAGAGTTCTGCACCAGATTCTTCTAAGGCTTCAATAGCAACTGGCAAAAACCCAAAAGTTGACGTAATATACTTTAGATCATGTTCAATGTCTGTATTATTAAAGAGTTCTTGAGAAACCTTGATTGCTGCGGCATCACTTGAAGGAAATGACTGAATCACGTTCTTTACAGATTCAAAATTGTCATACAAAACAGTTCATTACCAAGGATGGAAAACACATTTTCTCCATATTGAGGAACATATTTCCTTAGTGCTTCTAACTTGCGTACTTTTGGTCTAGGTATTCTGAAGACACGTGTCGATTGCTTTTGACTGCGTTGTACTAAGCTACGCCGGCACTACTCCTACCTGCACAGTGATGCGTGCAAGAGTCCTCGGTTCATAAACATTAGCTATACTACATCACGCGTTTCCCTGTAAGCAATACTTTCTCCGGGGTCTAGTAATTAGTTACTACTGCCACCGGGTATATACCCATTTGTAGTGTGAATACATACATACATACATACATACATACATACATACATACATACATAACCAAGATACTAGATTCTCTTATTCAAGGATAGGTTCGCAGAGGATTTTTGGATGTTATGGATTAGAAAACAAAATTCCTCATTTTGTACGTAAGATCGAGACCACCGATTAATAACCTTTAACTCTTTAATTAACGTGTCATTTAATAATATAGTACGTGCAAAGACGTTTTATGATAATAGCAAACATTTATTTAGCGTTTATTTTGAAACACAAACACTAATCATACGATGGTAGCTGCAATAACAATTCTTAGATCGCCTTGGTAGCTCAATTTTGAAGAGCACTGGCTTACGATTACTGTGCACACGGGTTCGAAACCTGGTTATAGCTAAGTCAAATTGCAGCGTGCAAAGTCAAGGCTCCTGAGGGTTTTTTCGGTATCCTCCCGTTTCTTTCCATTACCTCTTTGTCTCTATTTCAATATTCATTATCATTACAAAATCTTGGGTCGTTCGCTGAATGATGGAGGGAGACAGTAACTGGCCAATACGTCTAATATATAATAGGAAGAAGAAGAGATCATTACAATAGTATCTACCAAAACGGAGTCGGCGTGATGCAGTACTGTGACTTATGTGCAGATGGTACCAGCACAGTCTAGTATATACAGTCACGAAGCTCAATACTTACTAAATATGCATACATAGACAGTTGAAATATGCATCCATAGACAGTTGCTAGCCACCAGGATCGCTACTATCGCCTCATCTGAGAGACTTGCCCTAGAGACGATTAAATGTATTGTACTTTCGATATCGTGTTCTTTTGAAAAAATTAACAACTTCCTTCCACTATTAAAATACGAAATACATAAGGTTCATATATTATTTTCATAAAGCATATATTATATTCTATATATTCCTGGATCTTTCGGAAGAAGGATAACTCTGACCTCTTTTTCTTAGAATTTATAGTGCAACAAACGTCTCCTTGCCCCATATTATTATTCAAATTATTGTATTTTAGCCATTTACAGTTATTACAACCGATAACAAACATTTCACAGTTTACACAACTTTTCACAACAATGCGAAATACGGCAAAGTCAATGCCTTTTCGATTTGGACCGCCGTAATGTATGTTCGAGTTTTCTATTTCAGTGTATGGAGCTCAATGAAATATTATAACTTTATTGCGTATCTTTGCTAAGCTTTATTTAGTGTAATGTGTCCATAAGTTCCGTTTACTTCTTGTTGCATAATATGTTGCAGAAATAATTACAAAACTGTGTTATTTTAATATGTTAACATAATATGTTCGAATCAACATTTTAAGTTTAGAATTGAAGCTATTTTGAGGTTTAATAAAAAAGAATTTATATTGTTATTTTAATTTAGCACATCTAGCTTACCTTCCTTAATTGTAGACAGAAAGTTTACCATACCACTCCTATGAAATTAGTGTACGTACGATTGTGTTACTTCGTCTCTTAGGTAGTAGATAAGTACAGTAATCGAGTACCTTTTTTATACGTTTATCAGATATTTAAGTTCTAATAAATCTTGTTGTGGTATCTCGTAATTTTCGTCCAATTATTGTGAGTTCATTCCCTTTTAACATTTTAGAAATTTAGAGCCTGCATTTTCTGATAATATTTGTGGTTGTTCAAGTACATATACCCTTAAATACAAATGCAATTCAATAAGGATGGTATTATACTCTTCACAGATACACATCATGCATTACGTGGCCCGCCGAAGTGGTGTGCAATTATCTGAAAATGGGTCACAGTCCTGCCATCTATCCGCAGTATGCGGAACCCGAATCACGCAAGTGAAGTGGGTAGACACACACACACACACACACACACCTTCAATTACGGAGGTAGGTTATTTAGAGGAGACCACATTATTTAAGGCAACTATCAAGCATTGGTGAAACAGGGATGGTGGAAATCTAAGTACATTTTAGAAACCGCTCCACAGCCACATTTTCTGCAAAAAGTCTCGCAGAATATGCACAAGATTGAACCCCCGTCTTCTTTGTGGGAAGTCGTCATCTGAAGCTATGTTGTCTCCAAAGAGAGAGATATAAAAATGTTTGACTATTACCTATTTGAAGATGAAGAGAGTGCGATTTCTGCATGCGTTTGTGAAATGTATAACACAGCAAGTTTCCCATACCACAAGGTACCTCCCTATTGTCTTTGTGACCTATTTCCTTAGCAGGGGGTACGTATTCATCACGCGGAGAGTTTGTATATAGACTTACTCGCTATCTGCTCTCTCTCTCCTTCTGATATTGGCAATTGTGTCCTTACTGCGATTGAGTATTGCCTCTGTTACCGCGACTATCATCCAACTTGGAGATGATATTGCAATACAAAATAAACAGACATAACAATATGTGTAGTGAGACAAGATATATCGGAGGAAAGGGATGATTTGAAGGGGTGTGGGAACCAAAGTCAAGTAGACTCCCTGTGCGTTATGCGGCCGTTCGTTCCGGATCAATACCGGCCTCCCCACCTCGCCTTCCGCATGAAGCACCCATCCAACACCCCCACGCCACTATTCAACAACATTACATAAAGGGGAAGTTTGATTCTCCCCCCGCCCGCGGCATTTTTAACGTTACAGTTTTGATACCTGAAGTACGCGATGTTAATGAATTGCGAACTGTCGACGACAACTTCAGGGAAACTCAACCTCGAGCGGATATCGGTTTTAGCCCGGTCTAATTGAACGCTTTTCACTTTGTTGAATACCACGCATGTTGGCTTTAGTAAATTTAACTTCAAATGCGAATCAAAGACAGCAACGACGGCAGGTAGGAAAGAAAAAAAATAAAGAAGCATATACAAAGCTAAAGAAAGGGACAGGGGATATAAGACTATGACGCACACATACGTGTACAAAGAGGGACAGAAGAGGAAGATGAAAGGACAAGACAAAGAGGAATAAAATTATAAAGAACTGTTGAAAAGCTTAACAGAGATAAGGTCCATATATATATATATATATATATATATATATATATATATATATTTGAGCTATTCCATCTCAAATCGACCGAAATATAGAGAAAATTGACCTTACAATTTCTAAATACAATGAAACTTTTTTTGTACGTAGAGAACTGTGATACAATGCTTTGTGCAAAGTTTAAGGCATCAGAACTTCATAGTGTTTAAACTAAAATTATTTAAATTTATTCTATTTTCATAAAATTAGCAACTTCAAACGCTTTCACCCAATGATCAAAATCATGGTATATTTTGATGCTGAGAAATTAAAGTTTATATTGACATATAAACAGATTTTCTTACTTTTTATGGAAATGGAGAAATTTAGATTTTTTCCTCATTAAGACGGCTTTGCCACCGAAAAAATATTTTAAAAATATATAGTTAGATTCCGCATTGAAAGTACAAATAAACATATTTTTACTGATGGTATGTTGATAAGAAAGTATTGAAAATATCAAATAAAAAAAATAAATAGTATGCGCGTGAACTAACCAGCTGACTGTGAAACGGGAGCTAGCCGAGACAAGCAAGACCAGGAGACAAACACGTGATGTTTCGTCTAGTAGCGCATAGCTGGGCTAGCTTTATCACAAGTTTTCATAAACACAGGAGTAAAATGACGCCCAACGCTCGCTGATCTTCAGCTCCCGGCCAGTGCGTGCGGTACTGCGTCGTTCAAGTCCAGACGTGTGAAAATAATCTATTTAATACCCTCGAAACTTATTGCCATACCACTAAGAAAACAATGCCGAATCCGTCTTAATAATGCAAGGTTTTTTCCTCAATATTTTTTTACATTTTACAAATTGGCAAAAAGCCTAAAAGTAAGTAAAATCAGATTATCTGTCTCTCTGTATAAAATAGAAATAAAGATTACTTCTTAACATAACCTACCAAATGTAAGCTTCAAAATGAGCTCCCGTTCAATGTTCTGCAGTAAATGGTTCCAGAGTTCTGAGAGCTGAAAGAGGCTTGTTTTTATAAAATACGCTAAATTTGTTGCTCAATAGTACCAAAACCGTTTGACTTTCGATAGTATATTTTTGAAAATGCACTGTCCTCAGCACCTAGTATAAATAGAGAAAAAATTAGAGTATAAAAAATGCGAGGTTTTTTACTGATCTATTTCATATGGAATAGCCCATATATCTTCTTCTGCCTGACAAGTGTTAGGCCACAAGGCCTGTTACGGTCTCACATAAAATTTTCACTCCATCTCTTAGCAGGACGACCCACAGATCTTTGGCCATGTGGCACATAATTATAAATTGCCTTTGGGAGTCTACTATTAGCCTACTCATTCTTTCCAAATGATGTTTCCAATGAACAATGTAATCTAAAACTGGCTGCGTTCTTAGTTCCTTTAAAATTTCACAATTTCTTTTCAGATCCCATTTAGTATAGCCCGCTGTTCTTCGCACGAATCGCATTTCACAAGCCGTTATTCAGCTTTTATCTGCTTTCCTCAGTGTCCATGCTTCGCTGCCATAGCTGAGCATCGGTCGTGCCAATGTGTTGTAGAGACGTATGCGGGTGTGTTTCTGAACCAAGGATGGTTTCATCACACTATTTATAATGCCCATAGCTCTTGTGTATTTATTAATTTTCTGTGATGTGTCCAATTCTTCAAAAATGGAAAGATTGTAGCCTAAATATGGCAAACTATTACATCTTTCCAATATTTTATTATCGAGACAAATTTTACTTTGTATTGGGTATTTCCCACAGAATGCTATAATTTTTGTTTTATCTGTTGAAATTTCCATATTGTATGTGGCTGCTACTTGCTGCAAATTATATATTGACCTTTGGAGGTCGTCTTCTGAAAGTGCTAATAATACCAAATCGTCTGGAATTTAAGGTGTCTGTTAATTTCTATATATATCCATGGCGAGTTTGCTTCCACTCTTTAATTATTCGGTTCATATAAATAATAAAGAGAATGGATGCTAATCCACATCCCTGTCTTATACCAGTTTTGATGGGTGTCCAAGATGATAGTTTACCATCTTGTTTAATTGCTATTTTATATTGGTTATATATGTTATGAATAATGTGGATAAACTGTTGTGGAACATTGTCGTCTACTAAAATTTGTAATAACCTTATATATATATATATATATATATATATATATATATATATATATTGGTTTAAATGTCCAGTACAAAGTAATGTCCGAAGTTTGATACGCAAAAAAGCTACTTTCAAGCCAAGGTTTTAGTGGTTTAGAAGGCATTCTGAAGCTAAATCACGACAGATGTATGTAGAATTTTATATGAAGAACGCAGGGACACAGGAAACTAAATTCTGTCATGTGGTGGACAAGACACGTTTTGAAAATGAGCTCCTCATATGATCGGAATAATTTCGAATTCACTTAGATGATGGTGACAGTGATGATTAACGCGGTGATAGAGGATGTGAAAGTGGAGACGGTGGTGAAGAATGTGACTGTGATGGTGATGGAAGTCTTTGCTGTGGTGATAGCAGGACTTAGTGGTGATATGTTGGAGAAGGAAATGATGGTGACTGCGGTGGCAACGGCGGAAAAGGTGATGTTGGTGACAATGGTGATAGCGATGATAGTGGGGGTTGTAAATTCGGACTTGACCTTTTATTAACTTTTAGGTCGAAACATTAGACATTTTCCAGCCATTTTCGCAATGCACATTGAAACAGAAATAAAGATCAGTCATAGCTACATAAATGTTCTAAATGAGGATTTTATTCTTTCGTGTAAATATTTCTATACCATTCTTGATGGAATCCGCGGATATTAAATATAATTTTATAGACTACAGACGCAACCTGAGCGGAACTCGAAATCTCGATCGAACTAGACGCTCTAACGAACGTATCAGAAAACCTGAAAGAGCAGAGAGGGTCACAGAAACGAGGAACAAAGTTTTACACTTGACTCCTCCGTGCTTCGTATTCTAAACGTTGAACGCAATGCTATGAAAACTTTTCCCACTGCAATATGAGATGGCAGCGAGTTAGAGAACTAATTTAAGATACACAGAGAATTTACATTTAACCATCCATTCACCACTATACCTTCTGAATTAAATACAAATTCCAACTATTATGAGGTCCTACCTGAAGGAAAATTAATTCTATTCTATGAAAACTCTATCAAACAAGAATTTCAAATTCAAACAAGATGTAATTATTAAAGTCCACACAATTCAAAAACTCTCTTCAGAATGGGCTATTGTGCATTTCAACACTTCCACAGGTTTTGAAATCTTACAAAACTCAGAATACATATAGACTATCGTTTGGTATACGAGAATTGTTACTACTAACATAATCAATTCTATATTTTTTTTTACAATTCATTTTTATATTTCAATATGCCTAGTGAATTATTAAATAAGTATATAATAAATTTTCAGTCTTAAGACATATCAACTTGCAAATGTTTATTTGCTATTTAATAAGATGTATGAACGTTTTCGCCGTTTGGGGCATCTTCAGATATAACAAAAACATATAATCTGAACCTATAATAACAATAAATTATGCAAATAACAAGAATAAAGAACAATGTATGTATGCAATGCATGAGATTCATGAGCTATATGTAAAATGTGAAATAATACAGGATAATTGTTGATATAATCTTTAGATTTGAAATTGAATTGGACGGATATTTTATACATATAGCTCATGTTACAAATAAAATATACAATTATGATTAAAATTTGTCAATAATGTTAAAATTTATAATCATGAGTGATAAAATAGATTTTAAGAATAGTCATTAATTGAGGATTGTCGTAGGGTATACGATAATTTGCGTAGATGATGTTCGTGTATTATGTATGTATTTAATTGAAAAACGTTCGCTAATGAACTAAATGTTATTTTATGTCGGAGATTACTGTTTCAATTTATTATCTGACTTGATGACATCTTATTGATTATAAATGACTGTTACGTGCAATCAGATTTGTTGAGATATTATTTGAAATGAATGCTCGTTGGTTATGGATGTCGTAGAGTATACGATGATTTTCGTTCATATATCTTATTAAATAGCAAATAAACATTTGCATGTTGATATGTCTTAAGATTGAAAATTTATTATATACTTATTTAATAAATTATATTTTGCTAAAGTGTTATCCTCTGGCAAAATGCGTTCAAACTACGTATATCCCTCCAGTAGATTACTCACTTACTTACTTACTTACATACTTACTTACTGGCTTTTAAGGAACCCGGAGGTTCATTGCCGCCCTCACATAAGCCCGCCATAGATCCCTGTCCTGAGCAAGACCAATCCAGTCTCTATCATCATATCCCACCTCCCTCAAATCCATTTTAATGTTATCTTCCCATTTACGTCTCGGCCTCCCTAAAGGTCTTTTTCCCTCCGGCTTCCCAACTAACACTCTATATGCATTTCTGGATTCGCCCATACGTGCTACATGCCCTGCCCATCTCAAACGTCTGGATTTAATGGTCCTAATTATGTCAGGTGAAGAATACAATGCGTGCAGTTCTGTGTTGTGTAACTTTCTCCATTCTCCTGTAACTTCATCCCTCTTAGCCCCAAATATTTTCCTAAGAACCTTATTCTCTACACAACCATGAAGAACAACCGGTAATATAACTGTTATATAAATTCTAACTTTAAGATTTTTTGACAGCAGACTAGATGACAAAAGCTTCTCCACCGAATAATAACAGGCATTTCCCATATTTATTCTGCGTTTAATTTCCTCCCGAGTGCCATTTATATTTGTTACTGTTGCTCCAAGATATTTGAATATTTCCATCTCTTCGAAGGATAAATCTCCAATTTTTATAGTTCCATTTCGTACAATATTCTGGTCACGAGACATAATCATATACTTAGTCTTTTCGGGATTTAATCCTAACCCTATCGCTTTACTTGCTTCAAGTTAATAGATAACACATTTATTATAATTTTAGCTTCGTTTCAGAATCTTTAAAACACGTACCAATTTTCTTTTTTATTCCTAACTACTTTACAACAAAAATCACCAGACAAAAGCAGTATAGCTGCAGAATGTGGGTCCAAATTGAAATATAGTTAAAATAAAAATGGAGGATTTCACAATATTTGAAATGAGAACATTTTCACTTCACTCCCTGCATATAATCAAATTTCATAATTGATGAAAATATCCCATAAAAATCAACATTGTAATTTAAAGAAATAGAATTGGATTCTACTCTATTTATGGGATCCTTTATATATTTTCCTTATATTCTAATATCTTTGCTTTCGAAGAACAAACACCAGAAATAATAAAATAACTTACTCGTAGTTCTTCAAGGTAAATCATTGAAAAAGTCCTACGCTCCTGTAAGGCCCTATTGTTAATTCATGGACTACATTCACATTTTTCGAAAGATGAAAATATTTGTAAAGTTACAAGTTTTTTTTTTTTTCGTCTACGCGATAACACATAACATTTAAAAAGAAAAAAAAAAACAGCTAAAATGAGAAACAAATACTAAGTTCCATAAAACAACGGTTCTTCTATCGATACTCTGTATCAGTGAAAGCTGGTTTTCGGAAAACAAGACAAAGGGTAACTAAACAGCGGATATGAGGCTTTAAAGGAAAGTAATGTAATGCAGCTCAGCTACCAAAAGGAAATTACAACATTGGGACCCAGTTAGTACGAAGCATGTTGAAAGATGAAAGAACTGGTGGCAACATATATACTACAATGACAAAAGTAACTCGAGCTATAATACGGAGGCCTATATGTGAAATTATAACGATACAGGAAGAGGTGAGGACAGTTCAAATGAAATGTAGCTGGCCTCAAGAGCATAATTATTGCAGTTTTGATCATGGCTTTTAGTAAGATGAACGATCTTCCTCGATACAACTTCTTTTCTATGAAACTTCAGTTAGCTCTTGAGCCCTCAATTCTAGAAATGGGATCACTTCATTTTACTAGATCTATTATTTTCATTTGTCGGTATACTAAGTACCGTAATACTGGACAAGTCGGTTTGGGAAAGGCCAGGATTATAGGCCTATGCGTTTATCAACAGTAATATCACTAGAGAAAATCAAAACTCGAGTGGGATTTAATTGACTATTTCACGATTAGAAGAAAGAATATAAAGATTAGAAGAAATAAAGTACTCTAATACAACAAAACATTAATTGACTTACTACAATTCTATTTCACTAATGTTAGGCTCTCTAAAACGTTTGAGCGAAGCCCCCATTTTCAGTTGATTATCTATGCCAGGCCTGCACAAGGTTTGCGCTCTCCGAGCCGGCTCACAGTTCACGAGCGGAATGCAGATATTAGCTGTGCTCTGTATAAGGGCGGACTGGAAGAAGGAGTGATCTCGCACAAAATATACACAAAAGGAAGTACTATTACGAGTGTTTATGAAATGAATTCCCGTTCAATGTTTGCAAAACTATCTCGGACTATTAATAATTAATATAGAAATATTTATTTTACAGAAATAATAGAAATTCTATAGCTACTTAAATGTGCAATATCATTTTATTATATTTTTATTTATCAGTACATCAAAACGAGGTTTTATGCTGTTGGCAGCTGAAAGGAACAATAGCCTACTGATCGTAATGAAACATCAGTTACAGATGTTCGATGTCTGCCTTTATTAAAGTTGATTATAGAAAACAGTGGCTCACAAATATAAATGTTGAGTGAAACATGGCAATCATTTTCAGAGCCAGCCTGTGTAGTCGTGGATATTATTGCTAATGTTTAGTCTTGTAAAACTCAACCAGGCTAGTAGTATTATTCAAACTATCTTCAGCCCTTAAGTCACATTGAAGATCAATAAGTTTGAGCTGAAAATCGTTAAATGTTATGTTCCGTCTTTTAGATTCCTCCATACTGTACTGTAGCAATAGGTAAGCAACGTGAGAATAGGCCTATACACTGCACTCCACTAGATAGCTGAGTGGTCGTTTCCCTCTCCTCTACCCATAGGAAGTCTATGTCATTCTGATGTATCTTCCTCCCCGTTTCGGCGAGCGGTAAACACAGCACTCCCGCTCCGAAGGAGCGCGCGCGCTCGTTGAGCGCTGTTTGTGCAGGTATGATCTATGCGGTAAACAAATGCATATTTTATAGTACCGTAAAGAATTTGAAGTTTGAAATATTGGCAAACAAAGAAACAAATGGTAGGGAGGCGATAAAAAGAAGAAAATATATAAAGATTAGAAGAAACAAAGTACTCTAATACAATAAAATAGATAGGCCTACTGACTTACTAAAATTCTATTTCACTAATGCTTTCTTCACCAAAACGATATGCTGGGTAACTTACGGTGCTGGACCCCGGACTCATTTCACCGGCATTATCACCATCTCATTCATACGCTAAATAACCTAAGATGATGAAAAGCGTTGTAAAATAATCTACTAAAAAAAGAACCAAAACATTTGAACAAAGCCGCCATTTTCAGTCGACTATCTGTGTGGGAAACAAATGACGATCGCAAAGCATGTTTTATAATACAATAGAGAATTTTCAGTTTGAAATGTTGGCAAACAAAGGAACAAATTCTAGGGAAGTGATAAAAACAAACAAATGCTAGGGAAGCGATAAAAATAAACAAATGGTAGGAAAGTGATGGAAAACAATTTTCACACTTATAATTTAGCCTATTTGTGTGATGCATTCCTTAGCAGAAAGTGAATTCCCTGATTTGTCATCTAAGGACTGTAGCGTATAGCCTAACTAATTCGAAAACATACCACACCTTTCTATTTCTAGACGTTTTCATTCATAGAAGCTTCAAGTAGTTCACGACATTATCTACGAAGAAGCAACTTCTTTCACTCGTGCATTAATATGGAAGCTATTTAAAGAAAAGTGTTCTAAAAAGTGATTACTGGAAAGAACATTTCAGTGTTATTAATATTTCCTGAGATTATCCCCGTTGTGGACATAAAGGACACATTCATAAGTGGCTGACAAAGAACCCAACGTGACGCGGAATGCCAGAATTGAAGGGGGTGGGGGAAACAAGAAAAAGCAGCGGATCAAGAGGCGAATCAAATAAAAAGAACCGAAGTAGATGAAGAAGAGAACTCAACAGTAAGTTCTAAAAAATCAAAATGCAGAAAAAGTGTTACTAGAATATGATTGGAACTACTTTGAAACTTGATCTTCATGTGATGCAAATGAGAGCATTCAACCGAACAACTGCTCTGGCAAACTGAAAACACGCCGCTCAAAGTCATTGAAAGGAAATTGAAAGAACTGAAGATATACAGAAGAAACCCTTCACGATTCTTTAAGATCAATTTAATGGTATCAACGTCTAGTACCTAATTACTTTATCAATTGCGTAAGCTGTTAAGTCTTGCTCAATTGACAAGCCTTGTGGACTATGAAAGACATAATTTAGTGATAAGTAGGGCCCGGATTTTTCGAAAATGCATATACGCATATGCAAATGAGGGTTAGTGCATGTTTCGGCATTTATTCAGTTTATGTATGATCAATTAACTGACATTTCTGAACGAACTGTAAATCTAGTAATGAATTTGTATGTCGGACGTTCATTGGCACCACAATAACCTTCCTATTTCAAGTGAAATTTTAACGGGACCATACTTCCAGTCTCACAATACATGCAGATATATGGACGTTGCAGACCTTATTCACAGAAGAAATTTCTTACATTCCTTTCTCAATGCAGTATCATCTCAAAGTCTGTGTCGACAGGACCGCAGGTGTTCATCTGTTGACTTGTTTTTCATCTACTAATAGTTTATGCGGTGTTCTGTCAGATTAAACTAAAAATGCCTAAAGATAAGTCCACTAAATCTTTTTTAATTAAACAGTGGATTTCAGGCAATAGTGACTATTCAAGTGACGGCGATGTAGTGTATTGTCAAGTACGTGAGAAGACTGTGAAATGCGAGAAAAAGTTTTAACTTGAACAGCATTCGAAAACAACTGCACATCTCAGGTCAAAACAAGGATAAGAACACGTAATAGGTATTTTTAACTCAGGCGAAATCACGGTCTGAAGTTAGTACATTTTCTGCTGACTTTTGCAAAGCTTTTGTATGCAGAATATTCCGCTGCATGAATTAAATAATCCACATCTACGATCATTTCTTCAAAAATATTGTCTTAATCAGAGGACACCGGATGAATCCACTCTTAGGAAAAATTATTTACTTTCGCTACATGCTTTTATCCTAGATTCAATACTGTCTGACATAGGAGGGAACTGCGTATGGATTTTGGTTGATGAATCAACAGATTCGTGTGGCAGATACATAGCGAACTTCATAGCGGGTAAATTATGTCCAAAAGAACCCAGCAAACCTCAATCACTTTGATGAAAAGTGTTGGAAAAAAAACAACCACAGTACAGTTGCAAGATTGGTTAGTGCATATTGTTTTGTTTTTAGTGCATATTTTCAACATTTTCAGTGCATATTTGCATGCATATTTGAGGTATTTTCAGTGCATATATATCCGGGCCCTAGTGATAAGAACTCCAAAGAAATTTGGTTGACTAACAAAACGAAGGCTGGATCGAAAGGAGCCGCAACAAGCTTGACAGCCCACAAGTTGAAGTAGAAGAAGAATAGTTTGAAAGAAGTCGAAGTAATTCCGCTTTCCAGTAACATGGTGCACGAGGAATCTATTAAAGCCCCAGTTGACAGAAGATCAGCTGCGAGTAGGCCTACACGTTGCTTGTTGCAACTGGGCAAGTCCATAGGCTGAACAGACTTGAGACATCTGCTGGTTTCTGTACGTTGCATGTGATACAGTTCAGGGCCCAATGTTATTAATTTGGTGATGATATACAATGATTTATATACTAACATATTCGAACTATCAAAAGTTTGGAAATTAAATTTCTATTCGTAGGCCTGTAGGCATTGTTCTTGAAAACCAACTATCCTCCTTTTGGATGCTAAGATTTTAAAACTGTAATCTGTCCAGATATAGAGGGTAGCTGTGAATATATTGAATAAGCAGTCGCGGACAACCGATGAGGGATGGTCCTCCAGCTTGGGGGTTGGACGAAGGGCTAACAACCCATCACCGTAAAAAAACAGCTTGTTACGAATCCTTCAAATAAGCCTCGGAATGGGACTGATTCTCTGGCACGACCACAGCAAAATGAATACGTTAGGAGAAAATCCACAAACGATTAGGGAAAACACGGGAATTTTACTGGAAGCAAGTAAAGAGATAGGTTTGGAAGTAAATTCCGATAAGACAAAGTATATGATTATTGTCTCGTGACGAGAATATTGTATAAAATGGAAATATAAAAATTGGAGATTTATCTTTTGAAGAGGTGGAGAAGTTCAAATATCTTGGAGCAACAGTAACAAATACAAATTATACTTGGGACGAAATTAATCACAGAATAAATATGGGAAATGCGTGTTATTATTCGGTTGAGAAGCTTTTATCATCCAGTCTGCTGTCAAAAAATCTGAAAGTTAGAATTTATAAAACAGTTATATTACCGGTTGTTCTTTATGGTTGTGAAACTTGGACTCTCACTTTGAGAGAGGAACATAGGTTAAGGGTGTTTGAGAATAAGGTGCTTAGGAAAATATTTGGGGCTAAGAGGGATGAAGTTACAGGAGAATGGAGAAAATTACACAACACAGAACTGCACGCATTGTATTCTTCCCCTGAGATAATTACGAACATTAAATCCAGACGTTTGAGATGGCCAGGGCATGTAGCACGTAAGGGCGAATCCAGAAATGCATATAGAGTGTTAGTTGGGAGGACGGAGGGAAAAAGACCTTTAGGGAGGCCGAGACGTAGATGGAAAAGTAATATTAAAATGGATTTGAGGGAGGTGGGATATGATGATAGAGAATGGATTAATCTTGCTCAGGATAGGGACCAATGGCTGGCTTATGTGAGGACGGCAATGAACCTCCGGGTTCCTTAAAACCAGTAAGTAAGTAAGTAAGTAAGTAGGTAAGTAAGTAAGTAAGTAAGTAAGTAATGTGTCGCAACTTGTGGACATTTATTTACAGAAATGTCAGATCGTTATTTTAATTGTACAATCTTGTCGACAGCAAACAAAAGCCTATTAACATCAAAGAGTATTAAGTTACTTTTTTATCAGTCTTATTAACAAAATTCATTGAAATAAAGATAATCCACAGAGAACATGATCTGTTAACATTCTTTCAAAAAGTTTCTAACATTCTGTATTTCATTCGCTTGCTACATCTCATTACGTCAGAAAAAATATTATTACCGAGTAGCATCCTTTCTTGTATGAATAACAATAGTAACGCAAATGTTTTGTTAAATCTTAGACATTTGTACAAAAAAAAAGATATATAATATTTAAATTGAGAAAGTTTCACGTGTTAGTCTTCTTCTTATTGTGTATCCCTACACCAGAGTTGGCACTGCGGCAGCGCTAAAATAATTGGGTCAAAGATCTCTGAAGACTCAGAGAACATGCATAGCGTACTAGAATTTTATGAACTCAACTGCTGTTTTCAGACTACAGTGAGAAGCGTAATTCCAATTGAAATGCAAATATCTTTACACAAGTCCATCTCTCAGTTTTGTATATTCTTTCTCGAAGTTCTAGCTTGCTAATTATTCTTTTTACGCATGGAGACAGTAAAGACGAAAAAACACAACAAAAAATGGCAACGAAGTAGATAAGTTATCTTCACTTCATCTTTCATCAGTACAAACTGTTACACATGTGAAAAAAATCGTCCTTAGTGAATCTTCTTCAGGAGTGTTACAAGTAAACGCATGGAATAAATAATATAAATTAGCTAATATATAAACTGTAGATGCAGAAAAACTTGCATCCATAATTTGATGTAATTTTTACAGCGTTATAATGAATAATTTAGGGATATTTTAAGGGGTAACAGAGAAAAATTCCTTTTCAAATAGTAACTATATATTTCTATTAGTAACAATAGTATATTCTATTAGTAACAATATATTTTTATTACAAAAAGAGTAATTAGAATAATAGCAGGTGCCAAATCTAGGGAATCGTGTAGGACTATTTAAAAAAAACTACAAATAATGCCCATGGCTTGTCAGTATATCTTTTAATTAATAATCTTCCTCGTATGCAATCGTGAAAACTTTGTAACTAATTCAACAGTTCACAGCATAAATACACGTAAAAAAATTACTTTCATACTCCATCGGCAAGTCTATCGTGCTATCAAAAAGGAGTGCGTTATATGGCAGTAAAAATTTTTAATAGCCTCCCCATCGATATAAAAAATTAAATTCAAAACATAAAATTATTTAGGGCCAAATTAAAGAAATACCTCATTACTCACGCCTTCTATTATGTAGGCGAATTCATGACATTCAACAAAGCTTCATGAAATTGATACTAAAACTTCGTGTTGTACTAATAGACTATATTGTAAATCTCGTCTGTATATATTTAATCTAGACTAACTATAAATTAAGATTTTATAATAGTATTAAGTTTTTTGACTTGTTCTATATTCTAGCTGTAAGCAATGAATGAATACCATGGAATGTTAATAAATACAATACAATACAATAACCCCGGCTGATGTAAGAAATCATTGAGAAGTATTAGGTCAAAATCCCAAGGTATAGACAAAATTAACACAACTCCCCTAGATAAAATAATAGACGTAACCCTACCCACTATAACTCACATATTTAATGCCTCTTATTATATCAGGTACTTATCCGAACATATGTAAAATGGCAGTAATAAAGCCTTTACCGAAAACCAGTTCTCCTTCTACACTGAACGAGTATAGGCCCATAAATATCCTTCCCACTCTTTCGAAAACTCTAGAAAAAAATCATACATCGACAGCTGACGGACTATCTGAACGAATATAAACTATTAGATAGACTTCAATCTGGGTTCAGATCAGATCACAGCACTGCTACGGCCCTACGTCATGTAACTGAAGACGTTTATACTGTCTTCCTCTTCTATTTCAAATTCTGCGCACCTCAACCCCAAGTTATCTGTCGTTTCGTCGTGTGTATTTATGCTCAAACCATAACCTAAATACTCGATCACAGATCACCGGTACATTGAGTATACCTCATCATAACACTTCCCGATACTCTTCATCATTCACAGTTTCAATTTCTTGTCATTGGAACTCCCTACCTCACACGTTAAGGGACTGTCAGACATTTACTAATTTCAAAACCCGGTTGTCAAATAGACTGCTTACACTGTGAGCTTTCCTAAAATATAATTTTTTCTGGTAATTATAGACGAGATGTCGCTGAGTCAATGATTCAATTGAATTAGTTCTTGATTCAATTCTTTCGAATTGAATTAAAATGATTTTAAGGCACGTCTCCCCTTCTGATCTCTCTTCAACTTCTCTCTCTCCTAGATGTCCCTACCTCTTATTGTACCACTTCTCTCCTATACATGTTTCTACTTTTATTTTACTACTACATCTATTGTCACGTAATTCTACATATCTCAAACTATACTACTATATCATACAAATCCAATTTTACTTACCTTGGCGGTTTGGATGGGATTCGTTCCTGGGACCTCTGGCACCATAATACCTCGCCTTAACACGCTCGGCTAAACAGCTGCGTTGTGAAATAAAGTTTAAAATAGGTCTCTTATGGTTAGGGTAGGATTAAAGAAAATAAATAAAATAGATAAAGCAAATTTACGTACTCTAAATTATTCTTGACGTTTAAGAAACAATAATTTACTTGTTTATAGCAAAAAAGCTGGAAAAATATGCATAAAGAGTACAACATTGACGTACATTATCTATGACGTCACATTTCCAAAGCAACCTGATAAACAAGCATTGTTGGTTGAAGCGCCATTTTCAAGATATACGACGTAACGACAGTAATAATAATTTATTGCATTAGCCATGGAAAGTAAAAATAATTGTAATTTGAGAAAACTTTTTAGTAATTTGAGCAGTGAAGAAGAAGAAGAGACTGATTTCGCCATGTCGTATAAACTAATACCTGACAAAAGTGCAAAGAAATGTGAGTTGCAAATCAAGCGATAGTGTGAATTGGCAAAGAAGGGCAAAGTACTCTAACTATTCATTCTGTTTGAAGTGTAAAAAGTGTAAACAGGAAACGTCTATAACCCACAACACATGGTTTGAAAACACAAAAATAACTATACGTCAAAGCTTGGTTCTTATTAATATGTGGTTGCTTCAAACAACTCTTCAGATAGCTGCTTCAGAGGCAGAAGTTCACTTCAGTACTGCACTAGATTATTTCTGTTTCTGCAGAGAAATATGTTATGTTATAATTACACAAAATACCAAACCCATAGGAGGAGAAGGACACATCGTGGAATTAGATAAAACACATGTCTACACCAGAAAATATAAAAGGGGCAGACTTCTCAAAAACGAGAAAAATAGCGTATAGGTTTTTGGAGGTATCGATAGAGAGACGAAAGAATAGTTTGTATTGAAAGTGTAAAAAAGAGATAAAAATACCTTGATACCCATAATTAAGTCATTCATCAAACCACATACTAAAATTATGACGGATGGTTGGAAGTCTTACAGTGATTTGAAAGATGAAGGATATATCCATGAAGTTGTGAATAACTCGATAGAATTTGTACGTGAAGATGATCGTTCTGTGCACACCCAAAAAGTGGAACGAATGTGGAAAACGCTGAAATCGCTTTTAAAAAGAGAAGGCAAGGAAAGTGAAAATGATCATTTATACGTATATGAGTTCCTATATCGTGAACAACAGAAACTGAAAGGAATGACTACACCCAGTGAAATGTTTCCGCAGTTTCTACAGCATATCCACGACACATATCCAGGGTACGGAATAGAAGGATTAAAACCTAAAGACTACATTCCTCAGCAATGAGTGATAGTGTCATACGAAGAATGTTTTTTTTAGGAAGTGTTCAATTATTGAAAGAATAACTCGGCGAACTATACAGTGTTACGTATTATAATACGAACAATAATTGTAGGAAGTCTTCAGTTAACAGTGAATAGTATACCTAGTGAACTATACAGCGGTCACCAAGGAATCACTCATTTATATGAACTATTGGTACTTTAATTCTGAGCGTGTTACCTAGCTTCGTATTACAATGAGAACAATGATTGTGAGAAGTGTTCAGTTAAAGAAGTGTTCAATTAGGTGAATGTTACTTATGTCCCGCCCACTATAG
The DNA here is from genome assembly GCF_040183065.1 of Periplaneta americana. Taxonomy (NCBI): domain Eukaryota; kingdom Metazoa; phylum Arthropoda; class Insecta; order Blattodea; family Blattidae; genus Periplaneta; species Periplaneta americana. The sequence continues at coordinate 116,896,258 of NC_091132.1, read as the reverse complement.
GAGACATATGCCAGTTTTACACTAATCCTAAACATATTTAGTATAACTTGTTGCTTGCGAGCCATCCAAAACCCCGACCACCACCCGATACCCCGATTTTTTCATCATGTGCTACACGTCGGATCATCGGGGCTTGCAGCCCCGATACCCCGCTTTTTACATCATGTGCTACACGTCGGATCATCATCGGGGCTTGCAGCCCCGATACCCCACTATTTACATCATATGCGTGTAATAAACAATAAGCAAATCATCTTTGATTACAGCAGTCACCAAAGAATCGTTCACTAAAGTGAACTATTTAATTCTGAGCGAGTCACCTAGCAACAGGAGTCGTTCATTAAATTGAATCATTGACTCAGCGACATCTCAACCCCAAGTTATCTGTCGTTTCGTCGTGTGTATTTATGCTCAAACCATAACCTAAATACTCGATCACAGATCACCGGTACATTGAGTATACCTCATCATAACACTTCCCGATACTCTTCATCATTCACCGTTTCAATTTCTTGTCATTGGAACTCCCTACCTCACACGTTAAGGGGCTGTCAGACATTTACTAATTTCAAAACCCGGTTGTCAAATAGACTGCTTACACTGTAAGCTTTCCTAAAATATAATTTTTTCTAATATATGATGTTTATTTTTAACATATAAAGTCAATTAATTTAATTCCCAATCAAGTTATCACGGCCTTCGGAATCATTGTAAAATCGTAATTTCGAAGGCCATGTGCATTGTTAATATAAGCAATGATCTTTATAGTGAGTTCATTTGTTATATCCACGGTCTCCTTGAACGCATCTGATGGCTACTTATACTGACTATTCATAAGATTGACGATTCTAACAACGCTTTCGCTGAAATGGTAGGTGGCAGCAACAAATATACTAGTTCAATAGTATGTCTGCTCCAAACTATTAAAAAAAAGTTCTATCTATTTTGTGCCAGTGTGACATAATGAATTGTGTTAGGACTAAATAATAACCATCAGAAACTTGTGTCAGAAACTCTTGTGGATAAATTCGTGAAACCTCTAATTAGTAATATAAGGAAGTTTCACACAGAAAAATTTTTCTGGTTTTCTTGTTCTTTCAAGAGCAAAGAATATAATGGATTAGCGAAGCGGAAGAAGAAACTATTTGAGTCTCAAAACAAAGTAATATTTTAATCATATATTACAAACATAAAACATAGGACGTATATCCACAAGCAACTTCAATGGCCGGTAGAAGCTGTCATATAGCGATATATATATATATATATATATATATATATATATATATATATATATATATATACAGGGTGATTCAAGAGTCTCTTGACATTTTCCTGATATCGCTAATGCATGGATTTATTTTATAGATAATTGGAAAGAATCCTCACCATACAAGAACGAATAGCAGTCGATTCAGCTCGACTACCTGGAATGACCTACGAACAGGTCCGGCAAAATTTCGAGAGAAGATTCAGAAAACCGGGACCTACCAGGCAAGCTATCAGAGATCTGGTAAACAAATTCCAACGAACTGGCAATGCTGCGGATGAGGAGTATTCGGGAAGACCGGCTACAGTGCAAGCCATACAGAATGCCATCACACGGAGTCCCACCGCTTCTACCAGGAGACTGAGCAGGGAGCTTGATGTTTCACAAAGCACTGTATGGCGTACCTTACGCTAGACCTTGAAGAAACGCTCTTATCACATCCAGATAATGCACAAGCTTGAACCTGAGGACTTTGCAGCTCGACAAGCAATGTGTTTTGACTTATTGCATTCAGTCGAAAATGAAAATTTGATGAACAATATGCTGTTCAGTGATGAAACAACATTTCATACATGTGGTCACGTGAACAGGCATAATTGTAGGATTTGGACAGAAGAACAGCCAAACGTGATCCAAGAGTGGCAAAGGGACTCACCGAAGGAAAATGTCTGGATGGGGATAACGAAGACACAAATTTACGGGCTGTTTATGTTCGCAGAGCGTTTTTTTCCATCAAGATGGCGCACCACCCCATTTGCCTTAATTGTAAGAGAATACCTCTATGAACACTTTCCCAATAGGTGGATAGGTCGTGACTTACCGAGAATTTGGGCGTCCCGCTCTCCAGACCTGACGCCCTTGAGACTTTTTCGGCTGGGGTTTCAGTAAGTCCAAGGTCTATCGAACCCGGGTCGACACCCTACAGCAATTACGATAGTGAATAACTGTAGCAGACGAGATCGCGCCCGCTATGCTAAACAAAGTGTTCCGGTCTACGGAAAAAAAGATGGAGGCTCTGCCTAGACGTAGAGGGCAACCACATTGAAATGCACTAAATGTAGTATTTGGTATAGTATGTTTCAGAAGTACAGGAACTTTTGCAATTGCATGCCGTTTTCCATAAAATGTCAAGAGACTTTTGAGTCACCCTGTATATATATATATATATATATATATATATTTATTACATGTTTGGCTTTGAATTATCGGGCAGTATAAGCAGCCATGGAATGCATGGATGCGTTCGAGCAGGCGGTGGTTATATTATAACAACAAAATATTATAAACAGAGGTAACCTAAAAAATATATATTAAAATAATCGCAAACAAAAAGGCGGACGCGCAGATTTTAGAAAAAAAAAAGAAAGGTTGGAAATAAGTAGAAAGAGATTTCAATGCAGAAAACCTCATCCCAATGCCTTCAAGAATACTGAACACAAAACGGAGTGATAATATGATATAACGAGCAAAATGGATTTGCGCTATTCCAATGCCTTCAAATGCAATATTAGACTTATATGATGAAAAATTGATTAAACGTTTATTAATTAAAAGTAGCATTTAAATAATATTACGAAGTACTTAACTATTGGTTGGAAATTCTAAATCACCTCCTGTACTATTCAAAATATACAATGCTGATGTTTTGTTTAGTCTAAACGCCATTTGCAATTTGTTTCCTCCATTGTATTAAAATGAGTTTCTCTTCCGGAAATTACCTTCACCCATCTTGGTAAAAAAATAATTTTCAATTATCAAGTAAATCACTGTTCTCGCCATTATGAAAATTATCGTCACTAATGAAGGATTAATTTTTTAATGACCAAATATTGATTAATTAATTTAATTGTAGTTTAATCAGAGCTTGAAGCCCAATTTGTGTTAGTGAAATGCATTGCCCCTTTAAGTGTCATTTAAAAAGACTTAAGTAACAATTGAATCGATGACTGCAAAAACAACATGACTCAACATTTTTACGAAATTGAGTTAATGTCATAATCCTATTCGTTGAAGGTAGCTACACATATGGTGTAAAAGGCGCATGAGTCTGATTAGTCTTTGCTAGAATATTAAGCCCTAATATAGGTGAGTGAGAGCAAAAAGCACACGAGTCAATGACTCATGATGTTTTTGCACCCAGAGAGTATTATGAACTTGCAGAGATTTAATAGCAAACGTTTTTCAGCCATCATTTCACGTCATTCGACTCAAAGTCAGACACTTGTAAGACGTCTATCATTTCAGTGTTCTGTGTTCAATAGCACAGTATAAAATGTCAAGTAGTGATGATTCGGAAAGTGTTGCAGAGTACTCAGGGAAGAAAAGAAAAGGGAACGTGGACATTCATTCTTGCCTAATGACAGAGATTTCGGTGTCATCAAGAAGAAGCTGAAGAAGCATGATAGGATCTACGTTCCTGGAGAATGTAAAACAATCATTGAAGGAAAATGAAAAAAATTTTCAGTCGAACATCTGGCAGCTGAAGATATATTCGACTTCAAAGCCTAGTGGCCCGCTCATTATAAGCGGAGATGTCTTTCCAATGGAAAAGAAGTTCCAAGACATTCGAAAATTTCATTTGCACCATCTGAGCTTATGACCTTCAAATATGAAGCAGAGAACAAGGGCACTGTTGTTATACAAAGCTATATCGATAGTATATCTTGACATACTTTCCAATTGAATCGGGAATTAAAATCCGTTAGGAAAGGTACCCATCGAGAAGTCAAAACTTCAAGGTATTGAAAAACTTGTCTCATACATCCCTCATGCGTTCCAGCCATGGTATGACGACCTAAAACAATGGCCGTCGGAAGACAGCGAAGAAGAAGAAGAAGAAGAAGAAGAAGAAGAAGAAGAGGGTGATGAAATATTCTGAGAAGGAACTGATCAAGTTTGAACACAGATTTCTGACAATAAGGACTAGATAAACCATAGATTTCTTAATGTTTGAGATTTGTATTCATTATGTTGAGATTATCATTGCATTAACAAATTACATTAAGTATGTATGCTATGTCAAGTAATTTAGTATGCTATGCATTAAAAAGGCAATGTTTAGTTAAAAACAAATATTCAGTTCAGTTGATTAGTGCAAAAGCCACATGAGTCACAAACTTATTAATTAAAATTCCTCTCTACATTGATGAAATACATTAACTACAATGAACTCATCTAATACGAATGGTTATTTGTAAATACATAAAGTGAGCAGGTTATCTTCGAAGGAGCAGTGTGATTACAAATTAGTTTATTGTTTCTCCTGTAAATTTAAGAATTGGCGACTCATGTGCTTTTTGCAATCATCGATTCAATTAGAGTTAAATATGTTCGGAGAAATCGGCCCTAGTATAAACTGTAAGGCCATCTCTATGCAACATGTGAAAGAAGACAGAATAGCTAATGAAAATAATGGTAGAAGCATACGACGTCCAGACAAGATATGGGAAGATCAATGAAGATACAACAAGTCGAAGCCAATAACATGGAGAACAGGAAAAAAACAAAAACAAAGCGAAACAACTTGGTTCTTTTATGATAGTTCATTCAGGGGAATGTTAGATATCGACCAACTCCACACTTCGTTTGTCAAAAAGTAGGTTAATTACACAAGAACGACAATAGTACACAACAAAAGCAATTATTACAAAATAACATACAATAAGGATCACAGAAGAAAGGAATCCAATTAAAAAACTTGTAATACAAAAAGAAGCATCAAACATAGATCATTGTAAAATGCCTTTGACACACATAAGCTAAGTAATGCAGTTCACTTCATTTGTTTTATTTAACTTTAATTCTTTCTATTACATAGAAATTTCATGTATACAGTATAGATCACATCCTATGAATTTACTTGTGTTGTGACACCAGATCTTTACTTCTATATATAAAAAAAGCGATATCCTGTTTTTACACAGTCTTTTGTCCTGTCTTCGTTTATTTTCCAAGAGTCTCTGAATTAAATTAAATAATTTTTCTTTCGTGTCTCCTACAGCTCCTCAATTCTCTGCATTTTTTTATTATTCTTTTCTCTCTTTTCCTTTTTTCACTTTAATCGCTAGATTAGCATTTCTCGATCATACGTTTCAACGGTCTCTCTTTTAATTGCATATATTATATATTTAATTGTTTCTATGTTTAATTTCCTCAATCATATGGGCTATTCCATATGAAATCGATCAGTAAAAAATCTCGCATTTTTTTTATAATTTAATTTTTTCCCTACTTATACAAGGTGCTGAGGGGAGTGCATTTTCAAAAATATACTATCGAAAGTCAAACGGTTTTCGTATTATTGAGCGACAAATTTAGCGTATTTTAGAAAAAACAAGCCTCTTTCAGCGCTCAGAACTCTGGAACCATTTACTGCAGAACATTGAACGAGAGCTTATTTTGAAGCTGATATTTGGTAGGTTATCTTAAGGAGTAATCCTTATTTTTATTGAACACAGAGAGACAGATAATCTGATTTTACTTACTTTTAGGGTTTTTGGCCATTTGTAAAAATGTAAAAAAATATTGAGAAAAAACCTTGCATTATTACGAGGGGTTCGGCATTGTTTGCTTAGTGGTACGGCAATAAGTTTCGAGGGTATTAAATAGATTATTTTCACATGCCTAGACTTGAACGGTGCAGTACCGCTCGCACTAGCCGAGAGCTGGAGATAAGCGAGCGTTGGGCGTCATTTTACTCCTGTGTCTATGAAAATCTGTGATAAAACTAGCACAGACATGACTGCTAGACGACACATCACGTGTTTGTCTCCTGGCCTTGCTTGTCTCGGCTAAGCTCTCGTCTCACAGTCAGCTGGTTAGTTCACGCGCGTACTATTTATTTTCTTTATTTGATATTTTCAATACTTTCTTATCAAAGTGCCATCAGTAAAAAATATGTGTTTATTTTACTTTCAATGCGGAATCTAACTATATATTTTTATAATATTTTTTCCTAGCCAAAGGCGTCTTAATGAGGAAAAATCTAAATTTCTCCATTTCCATAAAAAGTAAGAAAATCTGTTTATATGTCAATATAAACTTTAATTTCTCAGCATCAAAATAAACCATGATTTTGATCATTGGGTGAAAGGGTTTCGGAGCTACAACAGTTTAAAGTTGCAAATTTTATGAAAATGCGATAAATTTAAATATTTTTAATTTAAACACTATGAAGTTCTGATGCCTCAAACTTTGCACAAAGCATTGTATCACAGTTCTCTACGTACAAAAAAAGTTTCTTTGTATTTAGAAATTGTAAGGTCAATTTTCTCTATATTTCGGTCGATTTGAGATGGAATAACTCATATGGTTTAAATTACCTACTTAACTCATTTTTCGTAATTTTATTACGAAATAATTTCAAAATGACTTCTTTTTACAATTGTTTTATTTATCAATTCTTGCACACACTTTTCGAATGTATACGAACTATAATATTTATTTAGTAGATTTGTAGATTTTCTTTTCGATCTAGTTTTATTGTTATGTAACATGAGATAGATAAAATGGATACAATTTACATAAATAATTTACGTAACTTTAACAAGGTTCCGTCTTGTTCCAAGTGCATAACTAAAAGAAAAGCTAAAACTCATTCTCAATATTTGGGCGCTGGCTGAGGTGAATCCGCTTCCGGTGTCGATGCAGTGTGTGTGAAGATGAATGCCCGGTGTCTGTTCTGGAGCCATAACTCATTTTCCGGAGGTTTCAGAGGGATTTTTCGGCAAGACAGGATGATGCATTTGCTGACTCTACACTATTTGGGGCAAGGGAGGAAGCTCAGCGAACTCCAATGACAATGGAATTACGACCCATCTTGTTATAATGAACATAACTTGTTTAATTTTTAATTTCGGTAAATACAAAAGTTGACACGTTCTATTAGAGTACGAAAATATGCTGGCATCTTTAGAATGCATAATTTTCTTTATTATATAACTTAGAAAAATTATTTACACATAAGGAGTGAATTAAACAAACTACCACCACCACCACCACCTCCACCACCACCACCACAACCACCACCACCACCACAACCACCACCACCACCACCACCACCTCCACCTCCACCACCACCACCACCACCACCACCACAGAAAATACTGAATTCAAAAGATTGTTCTTGCTTTTGTTTATGATTAAGTTTCTGTGCTTAAATTGATGAATTAATGTCTACAGGCTATAATATTTATTTTAAATTTCTGAATATATAAGAATTTCTATAACTCATTTGAGGAATAGAAGCATTGTTTTTTTTTTTTTCGTAACAGCCTGTACTGATGTGTTACAACTCTGCAGGAGTTCAATCAGCCATTTGGATAAAAATATGAATAACATACTGCACAACAATATAGAAAAAAAAAGTGATCCCCGTATAATGTGTAAACGTAAACACTTGACTAAATAAAATAAGTTTCATATATAAGTTTTAAATAAACATATAAACTAAATGTAAAATTGGTTCATCGCTGTGGAGTAATGGTTAGCACGTCTGGCCAGGAAACGAGCCCAGGTTCAAATCCTGGTTGGGACAAGTTACTTAGTTGGAGTTTTTCCTCAACCAATTGAAGCAGAATTGCTGCGTAATTTTCAGTGTTGAACCTCGGACTCATTTCGCCATCATTAATTCAGTTATCATCCACACAATAGCCCGGGTCAAGCTCACGGTGCGGCGTGCTGTACTTGTACAAGAGCGCTGCCGTTCGGCTATCGAATCATTCACAGAATAGAAGTGGTAAGCACAAAAGCCTCAGGCTGCAGTGCAAGCCTTCGGGTCCCTCCTCCGTAAAGAGGAAAAAAAAAAAGTAAAATTGTCTGTATATTTTGTTACAATTTTACTCTTTTACAGTACCTTTATTAAATGAACATATTCCGATATACTGTACCATGGTCAAGCAATAACGGGGGAGGAGATAAATGATGTCCTCCCTAATCTCGTTATATCGGGATTCTATGGTTTTGCTTTGCTCCCCCCCACCCCAAAGGAAACGATTCTCTCTCCTCCTATGATGAACTATCATCTAGAACTACTTGTGTTTCATGAAAAGGATGATTCAATCAAAACCGATTCACGACTAGCTACTGATCATATCAGAAAAATAGATATTAATACAATAAGTAGCAATCAGTTTTAGTACTTTTAAATCATACAAGAAATCTTATAAAATACATACAAGAAGTACAATGCAATATGTGGGACTATATAGCTTGATTCTAAATACAATGTAAATATAAAGCTTGATTCTATTTAAGAGAATAATAGCACAACGACATACTCACATCTTCTGGAAGAATAACGATTCATTTTAACCAGGAACGACGATCACGATCACATAAGTTGGCACTTACCTGAAAGTAAAAGAAAAATATTTCTACATTAACATAATTTATAAAATGTTATAATGTTGTTATATTATGTCAGATTATCTTTATAATTTATTTAAGCTTAATTATCTGATCAGTAGGACTATGACATCGCTATATTTGTATTACTTTGAGGTCGATTGAAGCTGAACACACGACGACGAACGTATTTCAAATGTGACTTCTTCTGTAATCGCTAGATGGCAGCATAGTGAAATTGATATAAGTTGCCTTCGAAGCTCATAAGGCTCATCAATCTGTTAATATATGATGCGGGGCTAAATATACTGAATATAATGACAATAACTTTTGTGAGTTTATTAACCCTTAAATTGGCAATTATATCCTATAGGATACAACAGGTGAATAGGCTATTATATGCTATAATTTTAATAGAACAAAAGGGAAAAATTGGTAGGAAAATATGGAACAGAATGAAGAACAGAATGGATTCCGAAAAGGAAGATTATGTTGTGACAGCTATTTCACCATGAAGATTTTAATTGAAAAGCACAGAGAATTTAATATTCATACTCACTTAGCTTTTATTGATTTCATAAAAGCTTTTGATAGAGTTGATAGAAATAAACTTTTAGAGATTTTACGCTATGATAATGTGCCAAACCAAATCATTCTCTCCATTTATAATTTATATCAACAAAATGAAATTGCCATAAGAACTGAACGCGGAACTACTAGCTGGACTTCCATCAACCAAGGTGTTAGACAAGGGTGCGGTCTTTCCCCTCTCTTGTTTATTATATATATGAACCATATTTTATACATTTGGAGGCAAAGTCATCATGCTGGAATCCAAATTAATTGAAACACAGTTCTCGATACACTAATGTTTGCCGACGATCAGGTTATTATCGCTAAAACAGAGGATGCTTTACAGAGAGCCATTTATAATTTGCAAATAATCGCCTCAGATTTCAATATGGAAATCTCAAAAGAGAAAACGAAAGTCATGGCATTTTCGACAGAGAACCCAATTCCAAGTAAGATCATGATAATACGTTAATTGAACGTGTTAATTCATTTAACTATTTAGGTTATAACCTCTCTTACATCACTGATGAAGATATGTCAAACAAAATATCTAAATTTATAAAAATCACTGGCGTAATTAACACCGTCTTCAAATCATCCCATGTTCAGAAACATACAAGGCTAAAGGTATATAAGACACTAGATCGACCGGTCCTCACTTACGGTAGCGAGGCATGGACAATCACAAAAGCTGATGAGCAAAGGCTGACGACAGCTGAAATGAGGTTCATGGGACGAACAGCGGGATGCTCTTTACTGGAACACCGTAAAAATGTTGACATATTGCAGGAACTAAAAATGGATCCTATAGTTAATTTTGTTCAACAATATCGACTTCAGTGGAAAAAACATGTCGAAAGGATGGATCGCACTAGATGGCCTAAACAGATTCTTACTTATATACCACGAGGAAAGAGGAAATTGGGAAGACCAAGCAAGTGCTGGCATGAGACCGTAACAGATCCTGTAGGGTCTAATACGTGACGGATATGATGATGATAAAATATGGATATTGCGATAGTTGTTTTCTTTACAGTCCGACACGATTTAATAAACTAATGTGAGAAATGAAGTTTTTCCAATTTAAGGGTTAAACATTCAAAATACAAAAACTGAAGGACAACAGCAAGCGAAGTAGTCGTTGCCATCGATGTCAATGATTTACGCCGGCTGTACCTAAACATGATTAGACGTGTACACACAGCTGTGTACTGTTGCTGCAGGGTCCACTTTCAACATCTTATATGATTTTACAATTCATTTTGTTTTCAGATAAATCTAGTTCAATATAATAAAAGTTTCAAGTTCAATCTATAAGATTTATCTATTTTGCAAATGTTTATTTGCTATAACATTGTATATGGAATATTAATGTTTTCGCCTTTTCGGCATCATCAGATATTGTTAAGATACACGAAATCTAAATCTTAAAAAAATTAAAATGTACATAGTAATATGCATGATAAAATGGACTTTCTTGAGTTTTATGTAGTTATGTCTTATTAATAAAAAGGTTTATTTTGAAAAAGATTTCCAGGAAAAAGTAAATTTGAAAAATATCGATATGATTTCTGGTATATATAACTCATGTTACAAAACACATATAAAATAATTAAAATTGACAAAAGTATTACATATTATATCCTGCATTAAGTCATTAACAGAAATGCGAATATCACCAAATTAATGAAATATTGGTGGAAAAGACTCAATTTTTGAATTTGTAATTAATTACCGAGGAATTACAATGGCGTTTCCTACAATTTGAATGTAGTACTTTTTACACGCAATCAATAAGTAAGTTTTCGACAGAATACAATTGTTCACATTTTGAAAATTTATTAGCTACTTAATATTTCTTAGATAAATCATTGAAACATATATATTTTGCAGATTCAAGATTTGATGAATGAAGAACAGCCAAATGTATTACTAACCAACTATTAACGATTAGGCCTAATTGTAACAGCATGGAAACATACTACGACACACAAGATTTTATCAAATTTTATCTATTGTTGATTTTATAACAAATGTTATTTAAATATAAAATGGATTGATATTATATCACCATTCCACTCATAATTCCCCGGTAATTACAAATTCAACAATTGAGTCTTTTCCACCAATATTTCATTAATTTGCTGATACTCGTAATTCTGTTAATGACTTAATGCAGGATATAATATGTAACACTTCTGTCAATTTTAATTATTTTATATGTTTTTTGTAACATGAGTTATATGTACCAGAAATCATATCGACATTTTCCAAATTCACATTTCCTGGAAATCTTTTTCAAAATAAACCTTTTTATTAATAAGACATTACATAAAACTCATGAAAGTCCATTTTGTCATGCATATTACCAAGTACAATTTTAATTTGTTCAAGGTTTAGATTTCGTGTTTCTTAACAATATCTGATGATGCCGAAAAGACGAAAACGTTAATATTCCATAATACAATGTTATAGCAAATAAACATTTGCAAAATAGATAAATCTTATAGATTGAAATTGAAACTTTTATTATATCTCATATGATGGTGAGCAATTCCAGAACTTCGCTTCCGTTTTGTTTCTACTTATATTATTCTGAATTTGCTCTATATGGATTCGGACTACTTTTTTCGTGCGCCACCCAGTATACACATGAAGGTACAACGAACTAAGTTATATTCCAGTTATTTCTCTTCGAACAGTAATGTTAAAAACAAAGTTATATGAACATAGTTTCCAAACTTCAAGAGTTTTAAAATTACATCATTAAACAACATATCAAGAATAAACACTACGTTGTTCACAGTTTCTAAAAGCTTAACTTACAAAGGTCACATCTTCACTATATTCTAAAGATCGTTTTTATTTAAACAGAGGAATTTACTTTCTACGCATTTTCTTGTTTCACGGTAACATGCCTCTCCATTCCTCTTTGTTCCCCCACTACACAATCTCATTATCTCTCGCTCAATCCCCATCTTTTCGTTCCTCTTTTCATGTCACTCTGACCTGCAGCATTTCCAAAACTGGGTCTTCTATCCCTTCAAAGGATCATATGCAGTGTAATATTACATCACTTACGGTACAGCAAGGAATAAGTGTACCGCAGTATTTTAAGATTTCGGCGACAATATAATCTCTGAACATTCTGACGAATAAAATTGTTGCAAAGGTGCTGCGACCTACAGTTCAATTTCTATTCCACTATCTTCGTATCATCTTCGCGGGTTCGATACTCAATGGGGTCATGGATTTTCTCAAATGCAGATTTTACGGTAAGATATTCTACTGTTTCTTCAAGTTTCTATTGGCAGTTAATTTCTTTTTGTATTTAAGCTTTTGTCGAACGTCAGAAATGTGTTGTGTACCGACAGCATGCATGTTCACGACAACAGAACAAAATGGTATGGAAAACAATTCCAGATAATTGTGCTTGCTCTGATAGCTGTACTTCAGGCATCGCGACCTAGATAATGGTTTTAACTGTCTGTACATTATTGTGTAGATTATAAATGTGCTGCAAAAATCGACTGAGAGAGTAGCAGAGTGTAAATTAAAGATGGTATAAACAGGATTTGAAATCTCGGTCAATGTCGCAATAAATCAATGTGTTGGGTTATAGGACTGCACGCTGTGCTGTATCCAAGAGAAATATACGAAGCACAAGAGTGAGAGAATAGACAATGTTTCAAGTACTATTTTCAACGGATTTTCGTGAATTACAAAAGTAATAGCATGTAGGATGTATATTTAATAATTTTATTCCTTTAAATCACAGCTATTAATTATTACAAAATACAAGACGATATTGGAAATGATATCCTCCATTTAATGTTCCATGTAAACTTAAAGCTACTATTTTTTTATTGGTTTATTTTACGACGCTGTATCAACATCTAGGTTATTTAGCGTCTGAATGAAATGAAGGTGATAATGCCGGTGAAATGAGTCCGGGGTCCGGCACCGAATGCTACCCAGCATTTGCTCGTATTGGGTTGAGGGAAAACCCCGGAAAAAACCTCAACCAGGTAACTTGTCCCGACCGGGATTCGAACCCGGGCCACCTGGTTTCGCGGCCAGACGCGCTTACCGTTACTCCACAGATGTGGACTGAAGCTACTATTATGAGAATATGAGATAACAGGTCTAATTTTGTAACAATGTTGGTCCACAAAACGTAAACTACAGCTTACTAAGAGATAATAAAATAACAGTTTCAGCTTTATTTTTTACTTTCTCATTGTACGAAGTACGCATGAATAATATTGCACAAAATGTTAATAACTGTATATTTACGAATACTCAACCTGTCCAGACATTGTGAAGTTGAAATAGATAAATATCGATTACTGCAATAAAGAAATTGGATGTTATTCAGTAATGCCAATTGCGAAAAGCGAAATACAGGTTTAACAATGTTAATTATATGTACTGCGCTTTTCTCTTATTATTATAACAAACTCATTTTCATAATCTGCTGCAATCATAATTTAATATAAAATTATATAATGTAATTACAGTAACCTGATTAATACATTAATTAAACGAAGAATTGTTGAAAACGTAGTTATCAAATCTAAATGAAGGAGTGTAATTTTCTTCAGAGAGCCTACAATGGACATGGAATTAGAACATGAAGATGTAGATGTGGAGGAAGAATTTCGTACTTTATTTAGTACATAGCTCGACAAAAGTATCTCACTGTAGTGTGTAACGGGAATAAAGCTGCATCTACACAGTTCAATTTTCCATGCGCGTATGCATGCAGTCTGGGAAGAATATTGAAATAAGTTTAAAACGTACGTTCAATTAAGATGCATGAAGATTTTGTGTCTACATGGTGCGTCGTCTTCACTGCGTAAATATATAAATTACTATTACATATCAATATTAATTATAATTTCATTGCTTGAATGCGTAAAGTTGAAAGAAAAGTTTAACCGTATAGCAGTGATCATCAACTCGCATATGAACGGGCACAGGCAGTGCTTAGCTGATCGTGCTTACTGTACCGGGCAGAGGACAGGTTTGTGATGTTGCGTTGTAGTGGACAGAGGCGGTTTTTGCCATCCATTCAAACAAGAAATGTGAGGAGCAGAAAACACTTCAACACGTAGGCCACACTGAAGAAATACAATTTACAGATACAGTATACAACTCACAGTAACGAATATGGCAGATACGAAGAGAAGAGGGTGTAGCATTAATTCAACAATTGAAGGAAAATGAGCTAGAAGTTGTTAAGATCACAATGTTAGTGAATCGGCTGTGTGACTCAGTTATAAAATTTCACTTGTAATAGTACGATATTATAAACCTTTTAAAGATTGAAAATTTTAAGACTGTTTAATTACAACTGAAGAACTTTTCTCAAGTGTAGGAGTGTAGGAGTTTGTCTCCTTCCACTGTGATGCATCCCATCCGAGGTCTAGCCGAGGACGTTCAGGTGCAACTAGTAATTATTTGTCGGTCTGTCATTTGTTGTTCTTTGGCAGTAGATGATAGGCCCTAATACTTATGTAAGCGATAATCCCCAACTGGCGATTTTTGTAAGAGGCGTTATTTAAAACCTTCAGATTAAGGAGAGCTTTTACATATTGTTCTCATAAAGGATACTACTACTGGTCCCGATATTTTCATGTAGGGGCTGTAGAAATTATTTTGAACTTCCTTGGAACAAACTTATATCCTTGGCAATCAATGGTGCTCCTTCCATGGTTGGAAGTAAAACGGGTATAATAAGGAATCTAAGGGACGAAGTGAAAAGCGTTAATGTATCCCATGAAGTTATTTCTATTCACTGCATTATACACCAACAGAATTCATGTGCAAAACAAATCAAAATGGTGTAATAGAAGTAGCCCAGTTGAAAAAAACACCAACACAATTATATCGAAAAGTCTGGCTCATTGTCAATGTCTTCCTTGATGAATGCAATAGCGAGTATGGCGACCTGTCATATTATAGTAAAGTACGGTGACTAAGTCGTGGCAAATTATTGAATAGGTTCTTTGAACTCAGGGAGGAAACATCATCGTTCACGGAGAAAGAAGAAAAGTCTTATCATAAGTGAAAAAAGAAAAAATGGATTTGTGAACTTGCCTTCTTAATGGAATTATCTGAATGCTTTAAATTGTTTTCTACAAGGTAACAGTCCACACCTGTGGAGTAACGGTCAGCGCGTCTGGCCGCGAAACCAGGTGGCCCGGGTTCGAATCCTGGTCGGGGCAAGTTACCTGGTTGAGGTTTTTTCCGGGGTTTTCCCTCAACCCAATACGAGCAAATGCTGGGTAACTTTCGGTGCTGGACCCCGTACTCATTTCACCGGCATTATCACCTTCATTTCATTCAGACGCTAAATAACCTAGATGTTGATACAGCGTCGTAAAATAGCCCAATAAAATAAAAAATACAAGGTAACAACAATATTATTACACAATTACATGACAGAGTGAAGGCGTTTAATATGAAACCACCTCTAATTATGGAACGTTAGCTTAGCTAAAAGGATAAGTTACAGCACATTTTTCAAAATTAACAACGATAGCCTACAGGCATACTAGTTTCTTAAGACTTTGGATTTCGAAGAATGTATTCATACATCATGACGATCTGCGCCAGGAATTTGATTCGAGATTTAAAGACTAGGAAAATTTTCAATTTGATTTTCGATTATTATTTGTAATTAGAACTTATTGATTTACTTCACGATAGTGAACTGAAGGACAAATATCAAAACAAAAGAAGTTATCTAACTTTTATAGGAACTTTCCATGTCTTAGATTTCCCCGATTGTACAGACATCCATTTTCGGATTCACATATCTGTGCGAACAGTAATTTTTTTCCTATGATGAAGATAAACAAGCCATGTCATGGAAGCCAATTATCGGATCACAACTTAAAATGTGCTGTCACATTATGCACTATACAAACAATACTTCCAAACGTTGAGAAATTGCTGAGGGAAAAGAGAATTAAACAAATCCCGAAAAATCAGTGCAAATGCCAGTGTTGAGTGAACTGAATGGAGTTCAATTCCTGCATTACTATTGCTACGGTTTTTATGTGTTTTGTTCAACATTTTCCTTATCAGAAGCAGTTTACACATTTACAGTAATTGTCATGCATTACCCGAATAATTAACATGAAATGTGTATTACATTTCTAAAAGTAATTATAAATTTATTAACTTCTAACTTTGTTGAAAATAGGCTACAATGTTTTCTTTTTCAAATTGCTTAAGATAGTTTATTTAGTTATTTCTATTCAGCCCGTATCTTTTTTCATCAGAAAACAATCATAAACCTATGCAGTAAATTCATATTGTGGTCCTGCCGCTGAACGTCTTACCTGCCCTGTTACGACTTTCCGCGGGAGAGCGAGCAAGGCTTGATGACGACACAGTGTTCTGAGTTGAGGACCACTGGTTTACAGTACATCCATATTATTGGATTCATGCTCATCGATTTACGGGGAAACAGTTGGCGACAACGACTAAAGAAAAGAACGACCATGTGATAAATTGATGGCGATAAATCTAGCTGCAAAAATTATCGCAAAGTGTGACTGTGATTGGAATTCAAAATTTCATTACACTTCATTGGTCGAAAATGGAATGACATCATATAAACGAAATAGTCACCATAATTCAATGGAAACATATAGCCAGTAAAATAAAGGATATACATTCAAACTAAATAATGTCAATCTTCATTAAACTATGGTATTCACTTAACTTTAACCCTTGCTTTTTCCGTTTTTAATAAATGGCGCTTGGCCCACTATGGCTCTGAACCCTTCATATACAACAAATTTATTTGTGAGATACATTCACAAAGAGGGAATAAAGAAATACAGTATATGCAAGATGAATTGTATATGCTGTAAATTGTATAGTAGTCTGTACAGCTCAATTGATGAATTGTATATGCTGTAAATTGTATAGTAGTCTCTATAGCTCAACTGATGAATTGTTTATAATTATAAATTGAATTAATATACTTGATATTAATTGTACAAATTTGTATAGCTTAATGAAAGTATGCTTGTAAATTGAATTAATCTGCTTACTTTGTATTGTATATATTTGTATAGTTTTGGCCGATGAATTTTATATGCTTTAAATTGAATAGTAATATGTATAGCTCTATTGATAAATTGTTTGTGTTTGTAATTTGAAGTAGTTTGCATGATATGTATTATCAATTTCTGTATATCACAACTGACTGAATTCTTTATGCCTTAAATTTAATTAACTTAGTACTTGTTTTGTATTATACATATAGCTCATCTGATGAATGATCGTTTGCGTTTGTAAATTTAATAATCTGATTGGCTATGTATTGTATATTTTTAGTAGAGCCATCGATGTAGCTCAGTCGGCAGACTCGCTGGGCTGCTGATCCGGAGCTGCGTTCGGGCTTGGGTTGGATCCCCCTTTGGTCTCATTGAATGGTTCCTTCCGAGGTTTTCCCCAGCCTTAGGACTGAAGCCGGATGGTCTGTGGCGAGTCCTCGGCATCAACCCCTTTGATCTGATTACCTGGTTGGGTTTTTCCAAGGTTTTCCCCAATCAAAAGGTAAATGCCGGGGAAATCTTTTGGCAAATCCTCGGACCTCACCTCATCTCACTACATCTCACCAAAATATTGTAAAAAATTGCACAAAATTGTAAAAAGTGTAGAAAATTACTAAATTGTAAAACTGTAAAAATTTGTAAAAATTGTAATTGTAATATTGTAAAATTTTGACTTGTTCCACATCTTAAAGCTTCATTGCTCATGTAAGATCTATGGTATAGTCGCCCTGGTTGGCAAGTTGGTATAGCGCTGGCCTTCTATGCCCAAGATTGCGGGTTCGATCCCGGGCCAGGTCGATGGCATTTAAGTGTGCTTAAATGTGACAGGCTCATGTCAGTAGATTTACTGGCATGTAAAAGAACTCCTGCGGGACAAAATTCCGGCACATCCGGCGACGCTGATATAACCTCTGCAGTTGCGAGCGTCGTTAAATAAAACATAATATAAAATAATATATCTATGGTATATAATACATGAATGAATGAATGAATGAATGAATGAATGAATGAATGAACCCCTGATGTCCCCAAACGATTCAAGTCATAGTTAGAATTAACCAGGCATAGTGGACACAACAGATTTAGCGACAATTCAAAACCCGACATTCACCTGAGCATGTGGTTAGCAGGGCGCAAGACCACAGTCCAAATGCCGCCAATCAGTGACGCTTCTCAATAACACCACCCTTCACAAAGCATTGCTTTAATTGTAGGCTTTCTCACGTGCAGCGCCACAGAGCCACTGTGGCGAGAACCGTCAACGATTGTCACAGTGATTCGGTTACGCAACAGGGTTTCAGCTGACAAAGCACTGGAGCTTCACACAAAGCTACTATGAATGTTAATGCGCCGTGTCGAAATGGGCCACAGATTCGGACTATTTGAAAGAGCAGTAAGACAAACAGAACACAACTATCCTCTACTGCAGGTAGCTAAAATGCCACTTCCCTGTCGGGTATCCAACTGGAGTCGATCGAATTTGTGGCCGGGAACGTTACCACTTGAATCACAGTCTACATTCAATACCATCTTTATCGATTAAATCACAAATCTACTGCAAACACAAGACCATCAGAAGTTCTGCCGGGCTGTCAACCGACGTTCATTTGTCGCCTTTCTCCATTACACGTTTCCTGCGACCCTTAATGAGCAACCTAAAGGGGACAACGAGACAGCTGAGTGGTTTTAAGTGTCATTGTGCAGGGCAAAAAGGCAGAGAGATCTGGCAGCAGACTGAGAGGAATTAACGTAGATGAAGTTTGAGCGGATCTTCTAACTGATTTGCTTAGCAATTCAGGCGTCTTCTGAATATTATCTTTTTTGATAACGTTCCAAGAATGTCACATAGCACAATGTGTTCAAAAGTTTATTCCACATTATAAATAAGAAATTTAACAATGACTGTCTTCGAGTTCTCTTCTTCGTCTCTTCTTGTTTTTCGTTCTTTGCATTTCTCTATTTTCTTTATCTTCGCGATTATTTTTGTATTCAAAGTTCTGACTTCATCAGTTTTTTTCGTTTAAAGTTTATCACCCACCTCAATAAACTTCACGTCATAACTACGTTATCATAATCATCGTCATTATCGCCATTTTTACATAGCTGTAATGGAGTACGTTAGATAAGGATTATATGAACTTTCATCCAATATTTTTCGGCCAGCTTTTGGTTGATCCTTTTCGATATTTCAGCTAATTGTTTTTTCGTTGAAAATACTTGAAGTCCATTCTAACATTGTCCATGGTATTTATGTCTATTTTCTCTATTATCTATAATTCTCAATGTCCATTGACATTATTTTATTTAGTGCATGTAGTGAGAAACTGAAAATGGGACATAATTATTGTAATACATAATTACTTCCTTTGTACGTACTAAATAATTTTGAAGTATACGACCATAAAATTTCTCGAAACAGATATTTGACTTGCATGATCTTTATCATTACTTGACTTCATTTTACCTTTCTTACACTTACTTATGACTTTTAATGAATCCGAAGGTTCATTGCCGCCATCACATAAACCCTATAAGCCCGTCATCTGTCCCTATCCTGAGCATGATTAAACCAGTCTCTACCATCAAATTTCATCTCCTTCAAATTCACTTCAATATTATCCTCCCATTTACGTCTCGGCCTCCCCAAAGATCTTTTTCCCTCCGGCCTCCCAACTAAGATACTATATACATTTCTGGATTCGCTCGTACGTGCTACACGGGTTGCACACAATAATAATAATAATCATCATCATCCTTCACGAATTAGGCCTCTGTAGACCTGTTTCGGCCCCATCTAGCAGTCTTCTAAAAGGTCTTCCTGGTCGACGATGTTCTCTAGGTTTATATTGCATCATAATTTTTGGGATTCTTGAATTTTACATTCTTCTTACATGATCTAGCCAATTTAATTTGTATCTGTTGATTTTTTCTTCTACTGACTCTACTTCTAAATGTTCTAAAATTTCTTCATTCCTTTTTCGGTCTAAAAGAGTATATCCTGCTGTCCTCCTGAAAAATTTCATTTCCGTTGCTTTGATTCTGTTCATGTCTTTTTTCTTTAGTGCCCAAATCTCGCTTCCGTATAAAAGGGAGAGTAATGCTAGTGTATTATATTTTTTTATTCTTGTAGATTTTTGTAGTAATTTAGCTTTTAATGTATTGTTTATTATTCCTAGAATTTGTGTAAATTTGGTAATTTTCTTGTTCACATCTTTTTCATTTTGATAAGATATTTCACAACCGAGATAAATGAAATTTTTTACTTCTTCGAGGCATTGGTTATTATGTATCATCTTACTTCTGACTGGGTCTTGTCCTAAAAATGCCATTACTTTTGATTTTTGTGCTGAAATTTCCATCCCAAAATCTTTCAATATTTTATTTAATGTATATAATCCTCTTTGTAGATTATCCTCTGAATTGGAAATTATGACTTGATCACCGGCAAAGAGTAAGGTATTTAATGTTAGAGCGCTGGTTATTTTGATTCCTGATGTGTAGATTTGGTTCTATTTTAAAATAATTTCATTTATATAAATATTAAATACAGTTGGTGATATTGGACAACCTTGTCGAACTCCATTATTAACTAATTTTTTATTGGATATAGTTATTTATTTTGACACTTATTGGATTCATAATAATAATAATAATAATAATAATAATAATAATAATAATAATAATATAATATAATAATCTTCCTCATGAGCGCTCTTCAGAGGTGTTCGCATTACCAAATGGGAGGAACTGCTTCAATGCGTTCATAAGGTACTACAGTAGTAAAATGTTCTAGTTGCGGCTACCACAGCAGTCACTTCAACTGCAGTTCTGAGGGTCATTGCCGGTGTCTCCCGCATCCAGTCATCCATAGGTTAACGAGTTTCGTTTATGAAACAGGTAAACAGAAGTTTATATTCGAAGCTTTGGAAATGTATAGTTTAGAAGAAAACAACACGCATACAACGTTATTTTAAGTTTTATTTTGACATCATTACCATCATACACACTTGGACCAGAGTAGGGGACGAACACAATTTTGATGGGATATGAAATACGTTAGCTGTAACCTCATTTGAATTCAAATAGCCGCCACGTACAGGATATTTGGTATATTGGTATTATTCCATCATTACACTGATGGACCAATTGTGCATCGTGCTACAACGCCCGCCAAACCACTCTCGGATCACCAGACACGTCAGCGTGTCAAAATCATGTTCACTGACCCGAGTTAGAAATGTTGGACATTGTCTGTGTGCAACAAAACCAAAGTTTGTTTGCGCATAGATGTAATGATGTTAGAAAGAAATGACAGAGACGGAAATTAATCCAATTTATCTATTTTAATCTACAAGAAAATAAAACTATTCCGACACTCTTCATGAGCAGTCTTACATAACATAATGAACACAATGAACAACAGACATATCCCAATTATTACAGTAAATAATGCCACTATTCCGTACCATCCCGCCGTCAGAAACCTTGGCATTTTCATGGACGAAAATTTAAATTGTGAATGCCAAATAAAGGAAACTAGTGGCTTCTGCAGCAAATGCTGCAAACTAAGTTCATTAGACATTCAAATAGACATTTTTAAGATTTATTTTCAATGAAGAATACCAGACATTCTGAAAGTTATTTGCTTCCATAATAATGAAACATACTCTCTCTCTCGAGCCAATACTGAAGAGAACCACGCATATAAATATCTACACCACACCGCCATTAAATATATGAAAAAGACCCAACCCCACTTGATTAATAACTATAAAATATTTGCTTTTAATAATATTATCTTCCATAAGTTTTATAGCTTTCAGTAACATATACTATATAGTCGCCACTCAGTAAAATATAGAAATCAAAATCTAATTTAAGTTATTCTCTACATCTACTTATAACCCCAAAACGTTTCACTTTCATATCAATATAGCATTAATATGTATATTTAATGAAAAATAGTCACATCACGGCATTAACTATAATAATATTTCATTTCTAATACTAATAATGTCATCAAACCACCTCAGGTTTTGTAGTTTTTAATATCCAATACACAGCTGTACCCAGAAAATTACACACCACAGAATCGAACCTGTAAATTATTTTTAGTAAGTTAAGTTTTTAATAACCAATTTAATTTGAGCTCTAAATATGTCAGCATTCTTGCAGATCATGGCCTTCGTGTAATATTGTTTACTGTAGTGTGTGTTTTGTTTTATTCTGAAATGCAACACGGCCGACTTGATGCTCGCTTTGCTTCTCCTGAATGCAATTTGCTAGTTCTCAAAACTGACGACAGCTGGATTTTGGAAAAATAGGAAAATTATGTAGGAAAATTGACATTTCACTGAAAACTACTATTTTTCCGAAAAAAAATTGGGTTCTAAGCTTCAAAATGAGGGGCCATTTATTAAAATCCGTTCAGCCGTTTTCCCGTAATTTCCATTGCCAGTTCAAATTATATATATACATATATATATATATATATATATATATATATATATATATATATATATATATATCCAAGAGAGTGTGCTATACCATGCATTCTCTTCACCCATTCAGAAACTTCCTCCCGCCAGAATTAAAACAGACTCTAGTGCAAACCCTCGTACTACCACTGTTTGACAATTGCGACGTAATACTTACAGACTTGACAACTGACCTTTCGAACAAGCTGCAGCGTGTGCACAATATGTGTGTCAGATTCATCAGCAATGCTCACAAATTTGACCACATTACACCCTCGTTCAAATATTTATCTTGGCTGCAACTTAATAACCGTAGAACTCTTCATTCGCTGTCTCTTCTGTTTCGAGTTCTCCAAACTTCTATTCCAAATTATCTTCGTTCCCGGTTTAACTACTTATCCTCCAATCACAATCTAAACACCAGGTCACAGGAGAGCCAAATCCTAGCAATTCCTGCCCATAGAACATCCTAGTATTCATCCTCTTTTACTGTCTCAGTCCCCCGTGAATGGAATTCTCTACCTCAGAAGATTAGGGGCTGCCAGACAATAACCACTTTCAAGAAAAGGCTAACGATTTTTTACGGGCGCAGTCAAATTGAAGTTATAATTGTGATCGAGTCTAATAATTTAATTTAATTTAGGTACGACTATCATTACTATTACTATTATTATTATTATTATTATTATTATTATTATTATTATTATTATTATTACATAATTATTTTATTGGTGTTGTGAAGATAAAAAGAATTATCACTGTATTATATTAATTATGTATTATATTGTATTGTAGTATTGTATTGCTTTGTGTTGTATTGTATTGTATTAATTATGTTATATTCAGAGCAATGTAGTAATTTTCTATCATACTGGTTGAGTGGAAGAGAAGGCCGAATGGCCTTAACTCTGTCAGTTAAAATACACCATTATTATTATTATTATTATTATTATTATTATTATTATTATTATTATTATTATTATTATTATTACGTTGTGAAACTTTCTATAGGGCCAAGATAAAATACTATTCACATTAAACAAAGACTATGTGATTTTTATCACGTATTTGTTCAACACTGTTTTACGTGATTGTGTGCGACACGCTGACAAGTGACAAATTCATTCAAAGGAGATGTTTAACTTTCAAATAAGCAATAATCAAATATGCTTACAAAACATTCTGTGTGCCTGTATACTTAGCAAATAAGTATACGCTGTGTTCCTAAATTATGCCTATACTTTTAATTTGTTATACCAAGTTAAGTATTGCAGAGCTTACTTGAAGGAAAAACTGAATGAGGCAGAAACAAATAGTAAAAATAAAAACATAAGAGATTTATATAAGGGTATAAAGGAATTTAAGAACGGATATCAGGCAAGGGTAAACGTGATAAAGGATGAGAACGGTGACTTGCTTGCAGACTCTCATTCAATCCTGAACAGATGGAAAAACTATTTTGGGCAACTACTAAATATACATAGGCCAAGTAGAAATGATCAGAACGAAATTGAAATACAATCTGCTGAGCCATTCATACCCGAACTCACGCTTTCGGAAGTCGAAATTGCGATAGAAAATCTGAAATATTATAAGTCTCCAGGTAACGATCAAATTCCAGCACAATTAATACAAGAGGGTGGAAGCGCATAATTTAACGAAATTTATAAGCTTGTACTTACTATTTGGGAAAAAGAAATTGTACCAGAACAATGAAAGGAGTCCATAATCGTACCCATCTTTAAGAAAGGGGACAAGACTAACTGTAGTAACTTTCGAGGAATATCACTTTTGTTGACGTCGTACAAAATTTTGTCCAATATTCTTTCCAGAAGATTAACTCCATATGTAGATGAAATTATTGGGGATCATCAGTGTGGTTTTAGGCGTAATAGACCAACTACTGATCAGATATTTTTTATTCGACAGATAATGGAGAAAAAAAGGGAGTATAAGGGTGCAGTCCATCAGTTATTCATACTGTAGATTTCAAAACGGCACATGACTCGGTTAAGAGAGAAGTTTTATATGATATTCTTATTGAATTTGGTATTCCCAAGAAACTAGTTCGATTAATTAAAATGTGTCTCAGTGAAACGTACAGCAGAGTCCGTATAGGTCAGTTTCTGTCAGGTGCTTTTCCAATTCACTGTAGGCTAAAGCAAGGAGATGCACTATCACCTTTATTTTTTAATTTTGCTCTAGAGTATGCCATTAGGAAAGTCCAGGATAACAGAGAGGGTTTGGAATTGAACGGGTTACATCAGCTGCTTGTCAATGGGCAGGGCATGTACCATGTATGGGCGAATCCAGAAATGCATATAGAATGTTAGTTGGGAGGCCGGAGGGAAAAAGACCTTTAGGGAGGCCGAGACATAGATGGGAAGATAATATTAAAATGGATTTGAGGGAAGTGGGATGTGAGGATGGAGACTGGATTGATCTTGCTCAGTATAGGGACCGATGGCGGGCTTATGTGAAGGCGGCAATGAACCTCCGGGTTCCTTAAAATCTAGTAAGTAAGTATTGGAGCTATACAGTTGAAATTGGTGTCATTTAAAGGAAAAACATTGAGAGTTTTACAGACAATGTGAGCTTCAATCGTGAGCCGGCAAATATCCAGTCTGTAATCCCGCTCATTGTATAGTTTTTATATCACGTTCCTGTCAATTATGTAGAAAGCTACGGTATTTCTCAACTGCAATTAATATCAGTGCCAGAGGTGGCACAAACACTTTATCCTTCACAAAAGTCGTAAAAAGAAGGGGCAGTGAGAAGGCCACTTCATTCATTGTTCATCTTCATCTCTCAGTTAATGGTAAAGGAAGAATCCTGTGAGTTACGGAGACTGGCGATAAAATTAAATGATAGGAGATATATACCGTTAATCTTGAAATCTCTGATAGTTTGATTTTACGCTGATACAGGTTATTTGTGGATATGTTTTGTATTTTTCTTCGTATTTTATCTCTTAAAGCAGAGAGAGGATCTCAACCTTTTAAAATGACGTACTACTATTTTTAATTTAGGATATTAGCTGTACCACTAAACAAATTTATTATGCAAAAAGTCATGTGTCGGTCCCAGGGTCATAATTTTCGTTTCTGTGCTCCAATACCAATAATTTATTATTTTATTTAGGCATGTTTAATTAAGAAATAGTCCCTCTTTGAATTTATTTATTCAATGGAGTGTTCCATAATACAATATACAGAGAATGCACACAGGCCTAGTCCTGTTTGTCACAAAATGGTAAATCATTAAGTACTAAAAAAGTACGTCATATACACATGATATCCCTGCTGTTCATAGATTCTGTAACTAAAATAATCACAGTTTCAGTGTGAAAATTGTGCTTGTTTAGCAAACCACAACTTCTTTGTGTCACATTTTAATTGCGTTAACTTGAGTCTTAAATCAGGTTCAACATTCAACGTATTCCTGTACTTATTTTTTCAATAAATTAAAAAAAAAAAAAAAACACGGCACTTTTAGGAAAAGATTCAGTTCCATCCAAAATCATTATAAATGGCATATTAATAGAACGTGTGAATTCATTCAACTATTTAGGTTATAATCAATCATACATCACTGATGATGATTACGTACTGGCTTTTAAGGAACCCGGAGGTTCACTGCCGCCCTCACACAAGCCCGCCATCGGTCCCCATCCTGAGCAAGATCAATCCATTCTCCATCATCACATCCCACATCCCTCAAATCCATTTTAATATTATCTTCCCATCTACGTCTCGGCCTCCCTAAAGGTCTTTTTTCCCTCCGGCCTCCCAACTAACACTCTATATGCATTTCTGGATTCGCCCATACGTGCTACATGCCCTGCCCATCTCAAACATCTGGATTTAATGTTCCTAATTATGTCAGGTGAAGAATACAATGCGTGCAGTTCTGTGTTGTGTAACTTTCTCCATTCTCCTGTAACTTCATTCCTCTTAGCTCCAAATATTTTCCTAAGCACCTTATTCTCAAACACTCTTAACCTATGTTCCTCTCTCAAAGTGAGAGTTCAAGTTTCAAAACCATAAAGAACAACCTGTAATATAACTGTTTTATAAATTCTAACTTTCAGATTTTTTGACAGCAGACTGGATGCTAAAAACATCTCAACCGAATAATAACAGGCATTTCCCATATAATTTCCTCCCGAGTGTCATATATATTTGTTACTGTTGCTCCAAGATATTTGAACTTCACCTCTTCAAAAGATAAATTTCCAATTTTTATATTTCCATATCGTACAATATTCTCGTCACGAGACATAGGCTAATCATATACTTTGTCTTTCCGGGATTTACTTCCATACCTATCTCTTTACTCATTGATGATGATATAGACAACAAAATCTCAAAATGTATAAAAATTGCAGGAACCATCAACAGTGTATTCAAACCTTCCCAAGTAAAAAGACATACAAGGCTGAAAATCTAGAAAACTCTCGCACGACTAGTTTTGGCTTATGGCAGTGAAGCATGGACACCAAGAAAATTTGACGAGAGATGGCTAACAACTGCCGAAATGAGATTTATGCGAAAAACTGCTCGATACTCTCTTCTCGACCATCATCGGAACTTAGATATTCTGAAGGAATTAAAAATTGGCACTACTGTCTGCAGCAATACAGGCTTCAGTGGCAGACACATGTCAAGAGGATGGATCGCTTTAGATGGCCCAGCCAGATTTTGTCGTATGTCCCAAGAGGTCGAAGAAATTTAGGAAGACCTAGGAAACGCTGGCAAGAGACCGTAACAGATCCACTGGGGTCTAACACTTGAAGGCTGATGATGATGATGATGATGATGATGATGATGATTAAAGAAGAAAACCCACATTCACATAGATAAGTAGTTGTGAACACCATAAAACGTTTTTACAGCTTTTTCTGAGATGAGAGAGTATTAATTTCATCTCGCCAACCAAAATCCTATTAGGCCTAAATCCTTTCTCTTGATCACTTGTCTCACTCTTCCATCACAACTCGTCTTTCTCGTAAGTAGTTAAGAACTCTGGCAAGGTGTCTTCAATACAAAATATGGGTCACTGATCCAAAAATTCTGAAGTCACATAATTGAAATCATTTTACTTAACTTTTTCATTGTTTGAAATTTAGAAAACATAAATTTTATTTGTTCGCGTAGGCTTCCGCGGCTAGTGTACATGGTCTGTGGATAAGCTTCGGGGCTTCTACCGCGTTGTCTTGGTGTTATTGGCTGACGTTTCGACCGCTGTGTTGTGGTCATCTTCAGAGCAGTTGGATAAGGAAATAGTCTGCGAGCTCATATATATAGTAGACTACTACCGAGTGAAAAAAGAATACGTTATTTGGTCTGAAATGAAACTAGTAAATTAATCAGTCAGTAACAGCAATTCTTTTTAAGCGAGAAGAAACGCAACGAAGTGTAATTAATATTTCTGAAATAACAAAAGTTTCAAAATTTCAATTCGTTATATGGCACTATCACCAATATTATAAAATTCATAATACCTAAGTATGTCTTTTTAAGTCCACTCGCTATGCTTCCACAGCAGTAGAGTACGTATTTGATAACATCTTGGAAATCGAGCTCTCTTACGAATGCAGCTTGTGCTACAAAGCTGCCAACTTGGAGAGTCCCCACCTGTAGAAAAGCTTCTCGTGTAGTCCTTCACTCTTTTCAGAACACTGAACGACCTCTCACACATACATAGCTGCATTGACAGTAACTTCAACTAGGAATAATTCCCTCAACTTTGGAACTCCTCTTACATTTCGACCATTTTCCGCGGCCCTTGACCATGGTTTAAGTTAGTCTAATCCGCCAGTGAGAGTAATCGAAATCGTATAGTAGTCAGTTGTAGGCCTACGTACCATACATCCCGTTTAAGGCGTTAAAAGGTTACAAGTCATTCCACGTCAAATCGCACAAATTTAGCTTGGAATTGACTTTCATGTCTCCGATTTAGATAAAACAAATTTTACACATTCTATGGATTGAAAAAATGAATACGGGTTTTATTATTGCTGTCTATATCGATTATTGTAGTAGATATGTGTTATCAAAGATTCTGAAATAGTTCGCGCATCATTATTGTTAAACGTGATTATCTCCACTAACAATCACCACAGAGATTTGCTCTTTGTCTCAATTTGAAGGTGACAGTACACACTTTATTCTTCGCATAATAATATAAAAATATGTTTGTTAACTTTGTTTTAAAAAACATTTAAATGTATAAAATTATGTTTTAATGGCAGCGACTTACTTTAAAATTACAGAAAAAATCCTTAAATATCTTAAAATTATTTTAACCGCCCTTAAAAAAATCAGAACTCTACTTCGAGCCGTTGAAGAATAATTAAATGACTCACCAAGCTGAGCGTCTTGAGGTCGCGGGTTGCATAAGTACTGTTGCAAGATGATGTGCAGGTGCAGCTCTAGCTCCGGATGGAAGTCGTGTGACCACTTTACACTGTTCCACGGTCAGAATATCACTCTTTTACGTAATTTACATAACACAGTACTGTATTTAAATATTGTTTTTGTAAAATATACACTTGTGAAAATAACTACAGTTTACACAACACTGGACTTTTAAAACTAATCAACTACAACCAATATCAATTCTATTTAATGTCCACCACTTTGCTCTCACTTTGAAGGGAATAGTTCTTTATCATGGCCTGAGATTTTGTCAGTGGAACAAAAGAATGAAGTTGTAAAGTACCTCGCACCATTTTTGTTTGTTGGTGCCTTGAGTAGAAAATATTGCTATGTTTTTTGTGTTCACTAATGGTAAAAAATTTAAAAGCAATATTAGAAATGTTTTTCTAATGTTTTTGTCCAAGGTCAGATTCTTGTCACTCGATACAGTATGCATAGCACCACTGGCGCACCGCGAACACATCTTCAAAATATTATTTTTAAAGTTATTTCTTACTCGAAATCAATCTGAAACCAACGTAGTTCTATGTAAAATATAATAGATTGTACGTATATTTTTTGCGTTTTTAAAGTAAGCTGTTATAAAACAAATATTAAGTTATGTTTAAAAAGTGACCCTCTAAAACAACCCCATTTGTATTTCAACTTATACTTAAAAAAATTAATATAATAGTTCATTTCTTCCCATTTCAGATGGCACCAACACTCAACGTCTATGATGTACAGTATAGAATCTTAACAATGAGCATTTTCATACTGCGTCGTGGATGAATTTGTCATATAATTAAAAGAGTATAAATAGTAAAATTTTAAAGTATGATCCCAGAAAAAATTTACAGACCTTTTATTTTGATCTGCACAACATATTTTAGAAGATTTAAGCAAATACTAATTGGTCACGTTTCGTATACAGGTGTTTGATTTGACATGCACACAACACAACACGGTACCTACTTCGAAAGACTTAGGAATTATTGTTAGATAAATTAAAGGGAAACTGCTAAGTGTTGAAGGGACATTACGTGCTTTTAGAACTAGAGGTTATCTGTTTATTGACGTAAAGTAACACCGCACCACTGATAATGTATTACTCACTATCGCAGCTGCATGCTCCGGGGCGCGGTCTCACTCAATCCAAACCTTCCGACCCGAACACACCATCAGTAAATTATTTGCACAGCGACTTCTGATTCGAATAGAGTTCTAAAACCAACGCAGTTCTACGTAAAACATTTCAAAGAATATAGTGATATTTTTCCCCTTTTTAGAAGTAAGTCCCTGATATATGAAAACGTATTTAAAAAATATAACCCCCTAAAAGGGGCCCATTTTATATTTTGATTGAACACTAAAAATTAGTATATAATACTGATATAAATACGAAATTTCTACGATTTATAGAATCTTCAGTATAACCATTTTCATAATACGTTGCATCCAAATTTACGGAAAATGTAACATTTAATAAATGACTAAATAATTGTGTCAGCCCGAAAAATTACACATCTGTTATTTAATTTCATCAATAGAATATATAAAAAAAATTGGAGCAAATATTAAGTTGTCATGTTTCGTAGGTGTTCGATTTGACATGGAACATTTCGATGACTGGGAAATTAGACTTTTTATAAGAAAGAAATTTGTGTTTCATTGTGTTCCAGTTCTTGTCTGCATATATGAATCGAACAAAATTATAAATATTCCTCTCCATAAGGTTGCTATGAAGCTATTCCAAACTGTTTCATGAAGCTTTGAATGTCATGAGCTTAAAATAGCTCTCCTGAAAAAAAAAAATAGTAAAATGGACTTGGAACAGTCTAGTTCTGGGCCATCGATTTATGTTTCATATCAAGCCACTGCAAGTCAATTCTAACCCATGTTATCATTAAAATATAACATTGCAACCGTCGATTGTGACACTACTGCTTAGTGTCTGACAGGTAGTTCGGAATGTTCATGATATTCCTTGCATAATAGTGTTATTATTCGATATACAAAGAATACTGGCTGGCAACCATTTTACTACCCCAACACATTCTGTAGGATGGGTGCACTGTTAGCCGAAAGTTGGTAGACCAGGTCCGAATCCTGAGGGTTCATTTAAGGTAGACGAAGACGGTGTTAGCACAGTCTAGTAGCTATATACAGTCACGAAGCTCAATACGTAGTAAATATGCATCCATAGATAGTTTCTAACCACTAGGATCGCTACTATCGCCTCATTACAGACAATGCGAAATAGTACCGGCACAGTCTATTGTTCCTAGCATCCTCACAACTCACACGAAGCTTGAGTTGTGAGGATGCTAGGAACAATAGACTGTGCCGGTACTATTTCGCATATATATACTAGACTGTAGTAGAGTTTCGCGAGATACTCCCGTGCCTCCTATCGGAATTCCAACATTGCTCTAATAATCATCATAATCATCAAACTGATGGCTGTATATCACCTCTCATGGTGTATCAAGCGCAATGCTCTGCGGCAAAGAGAGACAAGTACGGCGTGTTCCTCCTAGAGCAGACCTACAGAACTGTAGCTCCTCAGAGCGACTGCTTTACCCCCCCCCCCTTATTCCACCCACCTTTTCTACCAGTGCGATCACACCTTCCAGTTACGCTTGGCTGCATTAAAATTCATTCGCGGCGGCAGGTATACAATACGCTATAAGAATTACAAATGAACAGATAATAAAGTCCTTAGCAACATACCTTTAGAAAATAAGAAAAAAATGAATGAGGGAAATAAATAAGTTAAAAGACATGTAAAATAAATTTTAAAATGTATGTGTGCATATAATGTAATAAGGTCTACCTATGTATATTCGTCCTATTACTAGTAAAGCCGATTAAGTCCACTTTTTGTGTAAAATAAATTAAGTACAGTCTCCGACTTGTCTTTCCGTGCTCTGTATTCTACTAAAATGAAATAAGTCCGAAATGTTGCATGCAAGCAACAAACCAATTACTTTATTTGAAGAATTTATTATGATTTTTCATGCATTAATAAAGTTTTAATTCCTGTTTTTACAAAACTTGCGTTACTGGTCTTAACTGGGTTTACTAGTAATAGGACGATAAATTGTACGTTGATAAGTGAATGATAGCTATATGACCGGATGTCAATGCTGCCATTCAACATTGAATCGCACTCCAGCTAAATAAATAAATAAAAAATAAATGAATGAATAAATAATTATATAAATAAATACACAATACGCATACTGCAGTTTAAAGACAACTGGAGCATGGAAGAAATACTACTTCCAAAGGAAGTGGGAATATGATTATTTTGTTGTTAAAGAAGACGAAATAAATGCTTGTTTACTGTGTCCCATCCGATTTATTTCTACTCGTCATTTCAACATTTCAATATTAAACCACATTTCAACAAAGCCCATCTTAAGAATTATGGAATGCACAAACTTTCGGGTAAGTTCATTATTACGAACTGTATATTGATTATTTATTTACATACTGTTAAATTAAGGACGTCACTCGTTGTGTTCATTTTGAATTGAAATTAATAGTGACTTTCAAGGTTCATTATTTAAATGTTATAAATTTATGTTTCCGCAGGCGATGATAGGAGGAAAGTTTTCGAAAATCTAAACAGGTTAGGTGCAAAGAAATCTCAAAGAAACTAACGACAGGAAATCTAGCATAATTGTAACCTAGAAACGAGATAACGCATTATAAATACAATGAATTTATTACAATTCTTTTCGAAAATTACAGTGCTGCCACAGGCAGAGAATGTAAACAACTCTACGCGGAAGTCGATCATCCCCAATAGAAGTGGAGTGAGGCTGACGTCATATTTCCCCTACTTACGGGTTCTGCAGGTCTGTCCTAGAGGGAAACACTGGAATAGGCGGCGCAAAAGTCCAGTACCTGCGATTGCAAGGGTGGAAGTGAAATAGCCTTGCAGATTTCCAGAGCGAATAGCTCATGTTATATGTAACAAAAAGCTATAATATATTCGTGGAATGTTAATGCTTTCTTTTTTTTTTTCATAAAAAAAAAAATAGGATCGTGATTTTTGCCCATACCGATAGGAAAACTAATAAAGAATAATTTTATTGATCCCTCTGACGTATTTTAACAGTGTCGACGGCTTTCGTGTAAATTTAATTTTAAAACCTCTAAATTCAAGCCGCTGCATCATGCGAGTTGGTTTCAAAGCAGTGCCAGAGAACAGAGCATCCAGCGAGACACACAGAGTTCGTTGACCTCTTACATCTGTATCACGAGAAGAGTGTGTTTTTTTATTTTAGTAGGTTATTTTACGACGCTTTATCAACGTCTAAGGTTATTTAGCGTCTTAATGTGATGAAGGTGATAATGCCGGTGAATTGAGTCCGGGGTCCAGCACCGAAAGTTACCCAGCATTTGCTCATATTGGGTTGAGGGAAAACTCCGGAAAAACCTCAACCAGGTAACTTGCCCCGACCGGGAATCGAACCCGGGCCACCCGGTTTCGCGGCCAGACGCGCTGACCGAAGAGTGTGTTAACGGCGATGTTTCTTGACTACTGAAACTTCAAACTTAATTTTCTAATTAACCGTACATTTAATCAAAAACGTAATATAGGTTTCCTATTCATTTCAGAGTATCCTATTGTCCCTTCCAATCTGCATGGCAAAATGATTTTAGTAGTATCAATGAAATGCGCTGCCAAATATTTTTTAATGAATATAGAAGGATATGGGGTCGGAGTACATAATTATATAGATAATATGAAAATGAAAGAAAGATTTGGACTAACCTGGTTCAGACTGGGGATTTGGAGATTAAGAAATAATAGAGGTAATATACTTCAAGGCACGTGCCCATTATGTGGACATAGGGAAGATGACATTCATATTGATTTTGAATGTCAAGATACAATAGAAATACTGATGAAATTCATAAATGAAAAGTTCCTACAAATGAATAAAGAAGTAGCCATAAGAAAACTCATGAATAATAATAATAATAATAATAATAATAATAATAATAATAATAATATAAAATTACAAAGACAAATATGTCTATATCTTTTTTTTGGTCAAAAAATTAGAATGGAAAAAATAAATGAAATAGCTAGAAATGAATGGATTGTAACAACATATTAAAACGTGTTGAGTCTTGCATACAACTAGTCGCAAGTGCAAGATAAAACATATTATATTAAATAGGTAAGTTTAGAAATTATATATATATATATATATATATATATATATATATATATATATATATATAATTTGAACTGGTAATGGAAATTACGGGAAAGCGGCTGAACGCATTTTAACAAATGACCCCTCATTTTGAAGCTTAGAACCCAAAGTTTTTCAGAAAAGTAGTCGTTTTCAGTGAAATGCCAATTTTCCTACATCATTTTCCTATTTTCCAAAATCCATCTTTCGTCAGTTTTGAGAACTAATTAATTGCATTTCAGAATAAAACAAAACACACACTACAATAAACAATACACTATTACACGAAGGCCATGACCTACAGGATTGCTGACATAGTTATATTTCAGATGGCTCAGATTCTTTCACATCATAAAGCCAATATGTCGATCTTCATTTGTACAATTACTTGATAACATATAAAAAATAATTTACAGGTATGTGTGTGTGTGTCTGTGTAAATTATAAAGTATGTAATGTAAAGCTTCAATGATTGTATGTATGTATATTTTTCTCTTTTTTTTGTCTGTGAACTATAATAAATATATCATATCATATCAATCTGCAAGGTAATTTCACTTGTACCCTATGTAGTATTCGTACTGTTTTAAAACTTTTATCAGCAGGAAAACTATAACAGCATAATACGCAGTATATCAAGTTAAAAGAAGAACGTGCCAGTATATGCAGCTATTTCCTGAACAGAGGAGGCGTCCGAAGACAAACAGTGCAACGTATAGTCAGCTTACTGTGTTTCGCTGCTCCTAAACTCGGACGAGCATAAAGTTTGAAGCCTGAACGACAGCGTTTTGGTACATATCGTGCGTCAGCTGTGTGATGCCATCTGTCAATTCAGCCTGCATGTCTTAAGG
This sequence comes from Periplaneta americana, assembly GCF_040183065.1. Classification (NCBI taxonomy): domain Eukaryota; kingdom Metazoa; phylum Arthropoda; class Insecta; order Blattodea; family Blattidae; genus Periplaneta; species Periplaneta americana. Next base: position 116,861,027 of record NC_091132.1, on the reverse strand, counting down.
TTCCGATGTAGTCCCACAAAAGTGCTCCTCCACCCCCAGAAAGCTTACTAGGCCTACTACTCCTGACTGACGCCAATAAGAGTTCTACATCGCGTCGCACCGTTCTGGGCGAATTAATTAATTTATATCCGTAGCGTGACAGCCCATGAAGGTTCAAAGTTGACCAGTCGGACGTGACGTCCATATTCCTCAACAGAGAAGCATTAGTTCACACCTGTGGAGTAACGGTCAGCGCGTCAGGCCGCGAAACTAGGTGGCCCGGGTTCGAATCCCGGTCGGGGCAAGTTACTTGGTTGAGGTTTTTTCCGGGGTTTTCCCTCAACCCAATACGAGCAAATGCTGGGTAACTTTCGGTGCTGGACCCCGGACTCATTTCATCGGCATTATCACCTTAATTTCATTCAGACGCTAAATAACCCAGATGTTGAAAAAGCGTCGTAAAATAACCCAATAAAAAAAATAAAAAAATAAACAGAGAAGCATTTAAAGACAGATACAGGTTTCAAAATCACAGACGCGAAAGCTTTGGGACTTGAAGACTCTTGATCCAACAGAATAACATTCAAGAGAAAGGAAATAAAAAATGCCATAAATATCAGACAACTGGCTAAAGCCATTGTATTATCTCAAAATTCAACTTTGCCTCCCAGCTTCTCCGACGTTTGTACAGCTTAGATTTTATTTACAACATTGCCCATTTAATTATTTATTATTTATTTATTCCTTTACTTATTTATTTATTCATTTTTACTTATGTACTTTAATTTCGCTACTTTATAATAGCCTATATACGTCGCTATAATTTCGTTCTATTTTCCGCTCTAATGTCGCGCTATTTTCCGCTCGATCTAGAGATGAACGATCAACAAACCACAACGGATATAACATGTTGTTTGCACGACGATCTCCCGCCTTATAGTTGGTTTCCATAACTAGATTTCGCTATCTATCGTAACTACTCAAATTCGTCACGATGCTAAGTGGGTACCGGTGCCATATCTGGCCGAAATTCCGAAAGAAAATCCGTTCCGCGAGAGCACTCGAACTTGCTCGCATTCCATAACGCCAGTCCAGGCATGACGTCACACGACGCTACCGCGCAGCTCTTTTGGGTTAAGGGTATATGTACGTGAACAACAAATTATCAGAAAATGCAGGCTCTAAATTTCTAAAATTTTATAAGGAAATGAACTCACAATGGGACAAAAATTACAAGGTACCACAACAAGACTTATTAGAACTTAAATATCTGATAAAAATATATAAAAAAATTACTAATAATATTTATCAAACCAGTTTATCAAAGTAAAAAAAAAAAAAAAAAACAGACACACACACATTCTGCAGTTACATAATATGGTAACCATAACATTGTTATGGTCTCTTTGACATCTTTAATATTTTTCCTGCATGTAACAAACACTTATTTCTGAAAAGCAGACTACTCTCAGTCATGTAGAGTTGTTTACTTTTATACAATTAATTTTTTATTTGTCCTATATAAAATATATTAAAATTTCCATATGTTTTGTGTGCTAATTTTTCTATTTTCAAAGAAATGATCATTATTGTAGTCTACCTTTTGCATAAATGCATGTTAAATCACTGTACAAAATTTCAGAATTCTATCTCTTTTGGTTGTGGAGTCATGAAATAATGTGTGTGAAAATTTTCAAATTTTGGAAAATTTAATTTAAAGTAAAAAGTGAATTATAAAAAATAGTTTAGTAATCTTTTTTTATACTTTTATCAGATATTTAAGTTCTAATAAGTCTTGTTGTGATACCATGTAATTTTTGTCCAATTGTGAGTTCATTTCCTTATGAAATTTTAGACATTTAGAGCCTGCATTTTTTGATAATATTTGTTGTCGGTCATGTACATATACCCTTAACAGGGCCTGTTATTTAAATGATGACAACGAATAGGCCTTCTGAAATGGAAACTGGCAGTGAAATAATGGAGGAAAACAGGACAACCCCTACAAAAGTTCTCAGGAAACTTAACTTTGTCCGCCACAAAGATGACTCCGCCAACAAAAATTTCTTGGCTTAAAAATCGATAATGTGTTAAATTGGAAAAATCATATTAAAGAAATTACTCCCAAACTAAATTCAGCATGTTTTACTATTAGATCTATGCAAAAGATAGTAAATATCAATACCTTAAAAACAATATACTTTGCATACTTCCGCTCGGTAATGAGTTTTGGAATAATATTCTGGGGAAATTCCACAGATAGTAACAGTATATTTCTATTACAAAAAAGAGTAATTAGAATAATAGTAGGTGCCAAATCTAGGGAATCGAGTTGGACTATTTTCAAAAAACTACAAATAATGCCCATGGCTTGTCTGTATATCTTTTCATTAATAATCTTCCTCGTATGTAATCGTGAAAACTTTGGGCCGTATTCACAGACATTTTTAGCGCGGGCTTCCGGTAAATGATCAGCGTTTTTCGTATTCATAAACCAGTGTTAGCGATAGGATATGATTTGAATTCTGTACTAGTAACCGGTGGATAGCCGGGGCTAGCTTAGTACGCTCGTAGCGCGTGCTGCGAAATGTCTATGAATAGCACTCTTAGTAACTAATTCAACAGTTCATAGCATAAATACACGTTAAAAGATGACTTTCATACTTCATCGGCAAGTCTATCGTGCTATCAAAAAGGAGTGCGTTATATGGTAGTAAAAATGTTTAATAGTCTCCCTATCGATATAATAAATGAAACTCAAAACATAAAATTATTTAGGGCCAAATTAAAGAAGTATCTAATTTCTCACGCCTTCTATTCCGTAGGTGAATTCATGACATTCAATAACACTTCATGAAATTGATACTAAAACTTTGTGTTGTACTAGTAGACTATATTGTAAATCTCTTCTGTATATATTTCATCTAGACTGTGACTATAAATTAAGACTTTAAAATAGTATTAAGTTTTTTGACTTGTTCCATCAGAGGTCTGCATCGGACGTTTTCGCTCGAGCGCCAAGTAGTTCATAGCATAATCCGATAGGTAGCGCACATGCATGATGGGTAAAATTGTCACGAGCGATAAATCCTCAAACGTTATAAGCCGAGCGTTAGACATTAGTTCTTGTTACAGTGATGAACTGTGTAGTAACGTCATAGATGTTTATCATTTCAAAACTTTGCAGTGTTTAACTAACCACTCCATAGCACAATTACAAAACTTGCTTTAAAATGTAATATAAATGTTGTAGGCAAATGTCCCCCCCCCCCACACACAGGAGTGATTTTGTTTTGCCACATCTGATAGATGTTATTGGATGTAAATGTAATTATTATAAACGGAGAACACAATCACGATAATGCAAGAACTGTATTAAGTTTTTTAATAATAATAATAATAATAATAATAATAATAATAATAATAATAATAATAATAATAATAATCTCCAATAATTAGAAATTTGCGTCTGTAACAGTTGTGCAGCATGATTATTCGTTTTATTATATTTTCTGTGACGTTATCTCTGTACTAATATTGTTATTACTCTACTGCTCTATCAATAATATTTTGTAAAAAGTTTGTACATTGTCGCAGTATATAGGCGGGACACTATGTATGGACCTATCATATTATATATGTGGTAAATCAAATATTGAATAATTATTAATTAGCAATAATAACTGTATATCGAAGTTCTTCATACTATTTTATTTATAACTTCATGTTCCTGTTTTGGTACGTTCCATTGACTGTTCCATTAAACGTTTGTCATAAACGCAGAAAATAAAGCCTTATTTTTACCATGTGAGCAAAACATATGTGTATCTTATATGTCGCCTTCCATACAAGATAAGACATGTCGGTGAGATGACCTTGTACTGTGCTTCTATTTATTACGAGCGTATCACAACCGATCGTATCTCACTCGAGGGTGCGACACTCGACCGAGTTCAAACGATTTAACTCCAATGCAGCACTCTGTTCGCCACAAACATGACTCCGCCATCTTCGGGATTCGAACCCGATTCCGCAATTATCGTAAGCCAGTGCTCTGCAAGAACTGAGCTAGCAACGCGGGCAATATATCGTATGTAATTGGATATGCAAACTAAATAAATATACGCATTCATAGAAAAAACAATGAAGTATGCAGTCTTATTAAAACTTATGACAATTGCCTGTACAATTTAATTACTGATAAAACACGACCCAAGTAACAAATATTTAGAAAGTCTTGTAAACAGACAAATGACAGAGATTCGTTCTCGTAATATTCCTAAGTCTCTCTCAATAACTGTACAATTTATTTGTCTGACTGGAACAATTTTTCTGTTTGTAATTCAGTTCAGCTCCCTCCCACGTAGAGTTCTGGTTCCGATATTATATGCCCGCTTCTATTGTCATATCGTTCGTTTCCATGGTAACAGAATGTCGAAAGAGAGTTCTAAGACAGATTTCTTCTTTTTATATTTTTTGATTCTGCTTTCTGCGATGGTCATCTTCCTTTGAGTGAAGCTTGGGAATACAAAGACATTCTTACAGTGTACATAATTCCTCTGCGTACGAACTTCAAAGAATCTGAGAGAAACGTGATATATATTTTTAAAAATTGTGTACCTGATATGAGTTTCAAAAGAATGAGCACTCGTATTTTGTAACAAATAACAGAATATTTGTTAAAACACTGCAAATATGTTCAGTATTATACAAGCAATTCTTTGTGTAATTCGGTAATATTTCAAAACAACGTAAACCTCTGTATTGCTACGGATAAATAAATAATAAAAAAAAACACACAATTCATTTTGAATTACTCGTAATTCTTACTTTTCAACGAGGGACAAATATATATTAAACTTTGGGGTCCAAGTAAGATAAGGGCTGATCCGGAGTTGCGCTCGTGCGGCGGTTCGATTCCCGCTTGTGCTGATTACTTGATTGGATTTTTCCGAGGTTTTCCCCAACCTTAAGGTAAATATCAAGTAATCTATGGCGAATTCTCGGCTTCATCTCGCTATCACGAATCCTATCGACACTAAATAATCTTGTAGTTGATACAGCGTCGTTACATAACAACGGTGTTTCCGGTTCTCAACCGTTAATCCAAAGGTACAGCCAGATTAATATTAGAAATGTTAGTAAAAATAAAATGATGTCCCTGTATTATTAACAGTAGAATATAACGCAGCAAATTGACATCGTTGTTTACAGTCACAGGATGTCTGTCTACTATGTTCAAGGAACTCTACAGTCAAGTCTCCCGGATCCTAAGCCTGATTATTATTATTATTATTATTATTATTATTATTATTATTATTATCATCATCATCATCATCTGAGCAGTGTGTTGCGAACTACGAGTATTATAGTCTGTGTGTCACCATTTTAAGAAGGTTGTGGAACCCTGCGTTAAACAGCAATTTAAGGTGAAGGTGTATGGGAACATGGAGTTGCCATGGAGAACCATGCTTTTCATGACTCCGCCGTTGGCTGAGGTGGTGCACCACGCTCCAATTGAGTTTCTCGCCCGAGAAAGATACGGTAGGCCTACTCAATTTGACAGAAGAGTGACAATGAGTGAACCCAAGCACAGTTGTGTGAACGAGAAAAATCCCGACCACAACCCCAATTGAACCAAGAACCTTCCAGTTTGCAGCCAGTTATTTTTTCAACTGAGCTACACGACCGCTACAAGTATAGAAACGATATTAGATTCTGAATTAAAAAACCCATACTTTATATCAAGTACCGTTTTAGACATGGATTTTTTCCTGGTATTTCTTTAAGCGCAAGTTCCCTCGTTTAGCGTTAGATCCAGTAAAAAGTCACACATAAATATCCGTCATGAGTCGCCCTGGGATATGAGCCAGAAAGAAAGATAAGAGGCGTGTACTCCGCGAGTACAGGTATTGAAGATACGATATAGGAAATTAATATTCCCCTGGGACTGACAGGGCTAATCACTCATCATATGGTTGTATTGCCACTTGGGAATTCGATTCGTCGGTGACCTATGTAATGGATTGGCCAATGGGTATATCGATTATCTGCTGCAGATGAAGTCACTACATCCCCACGGGATGTTACAGACAAACAATACCTCCCTTGGACGTGTCTGCCGTACGCAGCACTTGAAGCAACAAACCTTTATTTTGTGATTTGGAGAGAAAGACCTGGCTTTTCTCTTCACTGAGCCATTGAAGTTCAGACTAATTCATAGCTGTACTCAATTGATTCCACTGACATTAAACCTTCTGTTCATAAAAAAATCATACAACATTTACAGTCTATCTCTAGGTCCCCTACTTTTTCTAGTGTTTATAAATGACCTCCCCTCCCCCCTTAATAAAAGATGTAGGCCATCCCATATTACTTGCAGATGACACAAGTATAGTAATTACAGCCAATAACTCCAACACATTCCAATCTTCAACAGAGGAAATTCTCTTCAAAATATGTGCCTGGTTCTCAGTCAATAAATTAGTATTAAATTGTAACAAAACTAACATCATTCAATTTAAATCCTGTCGTGTAGGACTATTAAAAAAAATTAAAAATAATGCCCATGGCTTGTCAGTATATCTTTTCATTAATAATCTTCCTCGTATGTAATCGTGAAAACTTTGTAACTAATTCAACAGTTCATAGCATAAATACACGTCAAAAAATGACTTTCATTCTCCATCGGCAAGTCTATCGTGCTATCAAAAAGGAGTGCGTTATATGGCAGTAAACATTTTTAATAGCCTTCCTATCGATATAAAAATGAAACTCAAAACATAAAATTATTTAGGGCCAAATTGAAGAAGTACCTAATTTCTCACGCCTTCTATTCTGTAGGTGAATTCATGACATTCAATAACACTTCATGAAATTGACACTAAAACTTTGTGTTGTACTAGTAGACTATATTGTAAATGTCGTCTGTATATATTTCATCTAGACTGTGACTATAAATTAAGATTTTATAATAGTATTAAGTTTTTTGACTTGTTCCATATTCTAGCTGTAAAGCAATGTATGAATGCCATGGAATGTTAATAAATACAATACAATACAATACGACTGAAGTATATGTACAGCCATACAAAGACGGTGATGCAGTATTCCGACAATCTGTTCTTTTTGTTTCATTTTTTATTCTACGTAAAGAAATGGAAGTCATTCCACATTATTAGCCTGAAACAGTTTTCAAGAAAGAAACGAGATGAGAAAACGCACCGACTGAATTTTCAGCACAAGATAATTTACAGACAGAGTCAGAGACAGTCTTGAATGGCCGTCAGAGTTTAGAGTCCGGGTTAGCTTACTTCATACCCTAAGGGTGAAACTTAACCATTTTTCCCCCATTTTTACATATGCTAGTGGATTGTGCTAATTTTCTAGTTTGCAGGTTGAATTTTCTTTTGCCAACTTCGTTTCGAATTTCGATACTGACAAATACTACAAATGGTAGTAATTTTGTAACTGGTATGTTGGCAGCTGAGACAAATATCGACAATATTTGTCGGTACTGGAGTTCCAGGAAATTAAAAGTGTACTAGATTTCTGAGCAAGTTACTGGAAGCTAGTGAAATTTGAACTTACTAATAATTAATTAATATCAGTTTAATATTAATGCGTAATAGTTATTTTATGTGTTGCGTTGTGGTTATAATTCAAGCCTATAGTCAGATAAGTTTTCAGAGTTAGTATTAATAATTTCATGTGGTCAAACAAAATACATTTTTACGTTAGGTCTCGTGAGTCAATTGTTTAGACAAACCAATGAATTTCTTATTGTCAGACAAATACTCGACATGTTGATCCCTTTCTTGTATAGTTTGCCTACGAAAATATGTTACAAATTATTGAATTATTTAGAACTAGCCGTACCCGTGCGCTCCGCTGCACCTGTTAGAAATAAATATAAAGAAATTACATAATTAAAATGGGACGTTTGATCCAGGGAACATTCGTGTTTGATAGAAGGATAAATAGTTTAATATGTTCTTTAATTTAAATTGTATTTAAATAATTAAAATGCGATCATTTTGGTCCAGAGAGCAATCATTTGGTGCAATATCAATTCCTTTAACATGTTTCTTAATTGTTATTACATGCAACCATAGTTTAATGAAGATTGACATATCATTTAGTTTTAATGTGTATATTTTATATTACTTGCTATATGTTTCAGAAGTTACTGTAATAACATTGTAGAATTATGTCCATCTAGAGAAACTACAATTTCCAATGATGAAATAATAATTAAACAATTAATTAGCTTCCGATATTAGTTCATACAAACACAGAAACATTCTCTGTAGGCTATGTTTAATAGCTTTCGATTGTTGTTGTCCAAGGCCCTTTATAGACGAAGTCATTTGTTTTTATTTCAGTACAGCGCCTTAGATGGCGTTGCTATTGTAAGTTTAAAACTCATTTATCTCATTAAATATCAGTCCTATCAATATTTTGTATAGAATACAACTTATCGGAAATTATTTTTAAAGAAACTTTTGTTATGTAACATTTTTCATGAAAATTAATAATTAGGGAGATATTTCGATTTAATTCAAGCCCCCTTATAACCCCCCTTTTAAATAAAGATTTTGAATGCCATATAGCCTAAAATCTAAGTTACAACGAACTTAATTTATATTCCAATTTTCATATAAATCGGTTCAGCCATTATCGCGTGAAAAGGTAACAAACATCCAGACAGACAGACAGACATACAAACAAAAATTAAAAAAAAAAAAAAAGCGATTTTCGGTTTCAGGATGATTAATTATACATGTTAACACCAATTATTTTTGGAAAAGCGAAAATTACCAGAAAAATTTCGCTTACAGATTTATTATTAGTAATTATAGATAACCTTTCAACATAAAGTACGGTAAGTAAATAAGTAATTTAGTACGTAGGATCGTGTGATATCAGGTAACAGTTGGCAACACTGACAAGACGGTAATATTTGCTGTTCAGGAACTGTTCTTACGTGACCCTCACTATACACATCACACCCGTATGAGAAAGGGTCTCGAAAAGACGCTCCGATGGATCCTGCAACATCGTATTTCCCTCAACATGATCACGAGCATTACACAATTGGTACTGAAGCTTATACACTAAGGGGCACATAGCATTTTTAAATTAAATTACATGAAGTTAGAAAATGGCAAGTAGAATTGAGTGCTTTGTTAGAATAACATTTTAAAACTTGAAAATGGAAAAATTCCATACTCACAATTTCACTGAGACACATTTTAATTCATAGAACTAGTTTCTTGCGAATTCCAAATTCAATAACAATGTTATATAAAACTTCTCTATTAACCGAGTCATATGCCTTTTTGAAATCTATGAATAACTGATGTACTGTACCCTTATACTCCCATTTTTTTCTCCAATATTTCTCTAATACAAAAAAATTGATCAGTAGCCGACCTATTACGCCTAAAGCCACACTGATGATCCCCAATAATTTCATCTACATACGGAGTTAATCTTCTCAAAAGAATATTGGACAAAATTTTGTACGACGTCAACAAAAGTGACATTCCTCGAAAGTTACCACATGTTGGTCTTGTCCCCCTTCTTGAAATTAGGTACAATTATGGACTACTTCCATTGTTCTGGTACAATTTCCTTTTCCCAAATAGCAAGAGCAAGTTTATAAATTTCGCTTGATAATGCGCTTCCATCCTCTTGTATTAATTCAGGTGGAATTTGATCAATACCTGGAAACTTGTACTTTTTCAGATTTTATATCGCAATTTCGACTTCAGCAATGTGCGTTCGAGTATAAATGGCTCAGCAGTTTGTATTTGAGTTTCGTCCCGATCATTTCTATTTGGCCTATGTACATTTAGTAGCTGCTCAAAATAGTTCTTCCATCTATTCAGGATTGAATGAGAGTCTACAAGCAAGTCATGTATTGTGGGTTCCTATCACCACGGCATGGCGCGTCCTCAGGTTGCGGGTAGAGGAGACGGATTCCAAATATAGAGGGTAGCTATGAAAATATTGAATAAGCAGTCGTGGACAGCCGATAAGGGGTGGTTCTCCAGCTTGGGGTTGGGCGAAGGACTAACAACCGATCACCGTAAAAAAAAAGGTTGTTACGAAACCTTACAATAAGCCTCGGAATGGGACTGATTCTCTTGCACGACCACAGCAAAGGAATAAGTGTGACAGTGGAAAGTCCAATACTGAGAGGAAACCAAAACCGCTGTCTACTAAAAAGTCAAAAAGAAAAAAAAAATTGCAAGTTATGAAATCTCGGCCCTTTCGAAGAAGATCCCAGGTGACAGAAGTACGACTATATAAACATATTTACAGAGAACGGAATAATGATGAAAATCGAAGTACTATGACAAAACCTGCCTCATACCCGCTTTATTCAATATAATTTTGAATGTAGATCAGGATACTGCGGACAGGAAGGTCCCGGGTTCGCTATCGGGTGATGACGGAATTTTCCTCGTTATCGTAACTTCCAAGACGGCTCCGGCGTAAACTCGGCCTCCTGTTAAATTCAGTTCCGGTTTCTTCCCGGAGAAAAAAGGCGGCCGTAGCGTTGTGGTGACTACGTCACCTCCTCGTGCCGAGCTCGAAGCATGTGAGCTCTGCCTGCATATCACCATATACCGTAGGGCTTCACTTGATATCCCTGCTTTTCTTTACTTCTGTCTATTACACTTTTACTACGTCATAATACTTTTGACCAATAAAACGGCACGAAAGGACGTCTTTCAACCAATCATGGCTGCTTATCGCGCAATTTTATCGCGTCCCTAGCATTTGTTTCATTTTATCGCTTCCCTAGCATTTGTTTATTTTTACCACTACCCTAGCATTTGTTTCTATGTTTGCCAACATTTCAAAATGCACTGGTCTGGACGTCAAAAAACAGAAAATTACAAACCACTCCAGTCGATGCACAGCAGTTTCAAATATGACTCGCATTGGCATTCAGGAACAAGAATTAATAAAGATCACTGGTCATAGCTATTCATCTTCCCTGAAACCCCATTTACAAATAAATGAAGAGCACCATTCGGAAATCCTGAATAAGTTGAGGAATACACCATGTACATCAACGAGTTCACTTCTTTTACGCACACGTCCAATATAACATCAACTGAACAACCAATCAATGAAATATTCAAATTTGAAAATTGTACTTTCAATAATTGTTCCTTTTAAAATTATTCATGTTTATTTTTTATTACATCATCGGTAATTAAAACGTTTCTTGTTTATTTCATCATCCCTAATTAAAACTTTTCTAACACTTGTTTATATTATTTAGGTTATGTTTGTTATAGCTTCTGCTATATGATATTATGGATAGTCACGTATCAGAGATTCTTAAATACTCAGATTTATTGAAAATCATCTGTCAAGTGACGCTGATTACTGGGATCCGGATGATTGAAGTGTAATGCAAATGTTTTAATAAAAATGAAACTGAATCAACAAAGCCTTCTTGACTAGTAACCGTCCACAGAGTTCAATGAAGATTCCATAGTTGGCACAACTGATAACAAGAAAAAAGCTAATCATAACACACTACTGCCATCTAGCTAAGTTAATATTTGTAATGTTGAGATGGTACAATAAAACATTTGAAGACAGTTGTATTTTCATAAGTCAATTAATATTTTATTGTATTGGAGTACTTCGTTACTTCTAATCTTTATATACTTTCTTCTAATCGTGTAATAGTCAATTAAATCCCACTCGAGTTTTGATTTTCTCTAGATAAATCAAAACCTCTAGTGAGATTACTGTTGATAAATGCAGTTAGTTGACAAGGGCTACGAGTAGGCTGCTTTAACGAATCACATAAAAATGAGACGCATTTGATAATTCAAGAAATCTGGCAGAGTTTCATTCAGAAAAGTGTTCCGAGAGTTATACTCCCACAGACAACCAGAAGCTGCCACGTCATCTCTCTCCTCTCTCTTCCTCTCTTGATCTCTCTTTCGGCAACTTCTTGATCCGAGCCCAGATGTCGGCGGGGCAGTACCAGGTATCTAGTCAAAATTCAGTTTCCGCCGGAGTTTAAATGTACGCCACTGTTGACAAGGATAGTGGTGGCACAAGTAATCCCACTACCTTCCCAGCTCCTGAATAAAACATATATCGATAAAATATGCACCATGGAATAAAAAAACAAAAAGCTACTTCACCGAGTTTATCCTATGTCTATATGGGAAAGAAGGAAACAGATGTTGGAACATGTTTATCTAAAAACAAAAATCGAAATCCCTGCCACTGACCATCCATCTGCATGGAACAAATGTATTGCGTCCAACTCCATGTAGCCTACTGCACGAACAAGCTAATACACTTCGCTCGTAGTTAGTGTTTAATTGTATGCGAAGGCCAGACTGTGCGACATGTTATTTCATAGTTTGCAGTTGTTGGTACTGCTTGTACAAATCTGTACTATTGTATTGGATTCTATAATAACTGTCAAGTTCAAAGACGTGAGACGGGTATTTCTGCGCATGCAAAAACACGTCAACTTCAAAACCATGAGCATACAAAAACACATTAATTTCAAAACCAATCACATTTATCCGGATAATACAGCTAATTATTCGCATCGATTGTATTAAACCTGATTACATGTAAGCAAATAGCCTACGCATGTAGAATTTTTTTTTCGTACCTTGTTGGGAGGTTTTGTTTTTTATGCACTTCTTCGTTCTGAGAATATTATTTACCAAATTTATAGATTTTTACATATAACATAAACAATTTTTCATTTAATAAAAAAACGCTACGAATTTATTCATCTATCTAATACTTCTTATAACTTATACGGTATAAATTCAAAAAGATTACTTTCCAAAAATTATACTCTGTTATCAAGTTTCTAGTAGTTGAATGAATTTCTACTCAGCTGTGATTCATCTAACGAAGAGAGGCTTTTCTTTAAATCAAATCACATTACAGTAGAGCGTCTCGTTTAGGCACAGTAAAAACGTAAACAAAATGAAGGTAACGTGTAGGGGAGGTCGAGCCGTACGATAAATACGAGGGATGCACAAGGTTTTAGTTACAATTAATTATATTAATTAACATTAATTGACATATTTTCCAAAAACACATAAAATAAAAGAACACAAATTGCATAACATTATCATATACACATTTTAACAAACAAGGAATTGTAATGTTCAAATAATTCAATATAACAAGTCAAATTTTGCTACTTAGTCTATACCAGCGTTTCTCAAACTTTTTTGAAGTGGGGACCACTTTTTAAGTCAGAACAGTTCCGCGGACCACCTTACTCTTAACCCTGCGAAAGCAAATTTATCATTTATGTAGCATATTTTAATACCAGTATACTTACATTTTAATGTAGAAATAATTAATTAAAATTAATTTAATTCAATTAATTTTATATTAGTATTAACTAAGTTAATGTCAATAGATGAAAATTTCTTATATCGTCATCTGTAAAACAAAAATAATAAAAAAAAAATTAATGCAGAAACATGTCCGATTTCCAACAAATAAAGATGCAATTTTGCATGTTCTATTATTGGTGTGCGACTTACAGTACGTGACCATTTCAATGTGCAAACTATTAAGAAAGTCATAAATACATGAAAAGGTTCGGTACTTTGGTCCTGTTATTAATTCGGGTTCTCTCTAGCTGGGTTACAGGCACGGCGCCAGATGTGCAGGGAAAAGACAGCAAGAAACACCACGTTCATAGTGCTTTAATCCCCTCTTTTGTTGCTGAGAGTAGAGTGGGAAGTCTATAGACGGGTAAAGCAAATAAATTTCATAAAATGTCAGTACTGGGAGAAAAAGTGAAAGGTGATTGCCATGTGTAATTTACAAACTCTGAGATTTTCGGCTATAGTGTGATACGCAATTCGTTTGAATTTTATTTTTTCTTCTCTCTTTTTTGAAGGACCTCATGGCCAGACCTCTCCGCGGACCATAGCTTGAGAAACGCTGGTCTATATGATGTTTTCAAGCAGCATTTTTACGGTCATGAATTTCATTCTCTGTATGACTAACATAATATCACCGTCTTCGGTACTGTATCTGAATAAACTGAACTTTGAGAAGGGATAATTATTATGTTTAGGAAATAGTATTGTCACTTCAGACCAGTATACTATAGTTTTGTTAATTCGGCCGCAGAAGGCGGTGATATTATGTTAGTCATATAGAGAATGAAATTTATGACCGTGAAAAAATGCTGCTTGAAAGCAACATCATATAAGTAGCAAAATTTGATTTATTATATTAAATTATTTCAATATTACAATTGCTTGTTTGTTAAAATGTGTGTATGATAACCAAAGCTCGGAACTTGGGGACTTGTGTCTTTGCACGTGGTTAAGCGACCGGACTCCAATATCAACAAACTCCCGCTTCCAGCACGGAGGTACTGTCAGGTCTGATGGAACAACATATTATAGTATTATGGTAGGTTGAAACACGTAATTTTATAGCATATAATATATAATAAAAATAAACATGAGAAATATATCAACTTTACTGTTCTCCTCTGTAAATTTTATTACAGTGTATGACTACATACATTCCAAGATTTTCGAACCCATAACTTCTTCGCCTGTTAGTTAAACCTGATTTGAAACGAGAAAAATTTATTTCCACGTTACATGAATTGATGGGAGCAAACTTATAATACTGAATATTTTCACTGTCACTGTTTTCCGTTCGATTTTGTGCAGTTGCTAGCTGATCTCGTGTCTGAGAAAAATAAGCGTATCCTCAATTGTTCTCGAAAATAGTTTTCAATTTGTGTGTCACTACTAGGGTAGGTCCTCTAAGACTTGATCCATGGCTAGGAACAAATTTTCCACCAATTTAAGGGACTGCAATGTCTTTCAATGAATGCATCTAGTTTGTGTGTGGCACAACTTACAAAATTTAAACACTTCATTCGAAAAAAATAATGTATCTCCTCCGAATTCCTCGACGAAATTCTGTACCTAAAGTTTAAAAAAGTAATAAGTTAGCAGCCTTTACTTGTTCTACACATTTCCTTAACTGGAACATTTAATTCTATTTTATTATTGACAGTAATATACCTCTTTTTGGTTTCAGTTAAAAATAAGGATAATATTTATCTAAATATCAGGTCGAAACTTGCTAATATAGCAAAAATTATTCCTAGATTTCCAAAAGCTTCCTTTTTACCTCTTTCTATTTTTAAACTTCTATAATACACTTTTCGAATAACACGTATTTTCTAATTCTTCAAATAGCCGTTTACCTGTAATTCTCTGAATGTCATTGGCTTCGAAATGACACAGTTTCCCCATCCGTCTTCCTGTTATTTGATGTGACCACTTTCTTAGTACATACGACTGTCCCTGAGCAATTACAGCGTGAGCTTTGTGTTCGTTGTACCTGTAACCTTACTCATGCACACGACACACAAGTCCCCAAGTTCCGAGCTTTGATGATAACGTTATGCAATTTGTATTCTTTTGTTTTGTGTGTTTTGGAAAATATAATTTCAATTAATGCTCCGCCATAAATGTTGTAACTAAAACCTTGTGCATCCATCGTGTTTATCGTACGGCTCGTCCTCTCCCACACGTTACCTGCACTTTGTTTACGTTTGCACTGTGCCTGAACGAGATGCTCTACAGGGTTAGTTAAAAGTCCCGCACCACCTAAATAACTTTTGAAGCATGTGGTTCAGTGACATGAAACTTGGTGTGTGGGGATAATCATATACTAAGAATTCAATAATGGTATTACCGAGTTTTTTCTACTTCCGGTTTAACCGGAAGTAACTCCAACTCTCTTATTTTAAATGGAACATCCAATATATATATATATATATATATTTTTTTTTTATTTTTGAATAAACCTCATTAAGAGCTTTTCAAAAAGTACCCACACTTGATACTTCTGTACTTGAAAGACGTCAACGATCGCCTTGATTTGAACACAGTTTGTGTTCCACAACAGCTGCACGTTGGCCGTAGTACTGGGTCGAACTACCACGCTCGTAACAGGAAAAGGTAGTGTTTAATATATTAATGTCCATTTCTCGCACCTCCTGCAGCACCTCCGTACAACGTAGCAAACCGCAATGCTGCCGTCAGAGTCCCTCTATGAGATGAGGCGATCGAAAGGGTAAGAAAAAGAACAGACGAAAATCAAAATCGATACCCTGGAGATGTGGATTTCATGTCACGAACACGAGCCTGACTTCCTACACAGAAAAACAAAGTGTCTGGATTACAGCGTGATCTTACTTTACTACACCCCAGAGTCCGTATTGATAAATAAACGATAGGACACAAAAACCAACACATCCCACGCCGTAAACTCATACTCTTCTATGATATCTGCATCCCCTTCTCTACATACAAACCAGATACTCCTCTGTTTTAATAACCTCAGTTGTCGGCTCAGTAACCCTTGGGCATATTAATTTTAGAATCACACTCGTCTAAGCGTTTATTTGTATTTCTTCCCTTACAATCTGTCAGCTTTTTCAATCTAAGCCCAGTAACGGAGGATCTCGTACGACAATAATCTCTCTAAAGTCCCAAAAAGAGAAAGTGTGACGTATTCTTTTCCAGAGGGCAATCGGTTCTTTCAAGCTGTAATCTCGGCTTGATTAAAACACGAAAGGGATAGTACAGTGTGGCATCTTCATCAAAGAGAACACGTCTGCATAGCTCGACCTTGGTACAGTCAACCGGTTGACGCTTCATCATAAACGAAAGACAGCTCCCGTGCGTGGGAAATATAATTAAAAAGTGATTGTGAACAGGCAAATTTTCTCACAGTAATTGGCATTTCCCGTAATTTTTCATATCACAAGCGTTTGTATTTACTACTTATCATTTAATCCTTTCCGAATAACTCCTGCAGTTGAGAACAACAGACGTCGTGAATTTGAGATTATGAGGAAGCTCATCACAAGTATTTTAGATTTCCATTTCATTTTTATTTTACCATGGCTTCATTACTGCAATTTCAAAGGCATGTTGGGTCCGATAAGTATAATAATAAATTTCAAATATGTGTGGATTTATTACCGTCGGAATTACCTATCAATAATTAAACATTAAACCATTAGATTATTACATGAAATGGTACATAATGACCGACGAACGTTTTCGCCATGAATATGGCATCCTCAGGTCTCATCGAAGCAATGACACATAATGAACACTTATGATTTCTGGTTTAAATACAATCGTTAAAAATGTTTGAAAAAGTTAATATGATAGGCAGTGTAAGCATATGCAATTAAGAACATATGTGTAACATAACATTTAAAACCATACGAAGTATAGAAAAAACAAACAATGTGCTGATGGTTAAATTTACGAGATAAAAAAAAATTATGTATTCTTTCTGCATGACATACTCGTTACCAAATTCTTCTGTCAGAGCACTGATCGCCAAGCGCCTACCTTTGGTTTGTTTCGGCATGTTGACCGCGCACTTCATTCACTGAACAGCTGAACGCAACTGTGCGGATGAGGGCTGGTGCCACGGAGCTATAGCCTGCTCTATATACACCCCCTAGACTGCTGCCGGTTGCTTCCGCCTTTAGGTGACTAAAGGCAGGGCTCTAATTGAGCCGTTCAGAGCAAAAGTGGTGTAAGTCAAAATTCGGTAATGAGGTTTGAAGTAAAAATTCTGTAAAATACAGCGCAAAGTAGCAATTAATATGTCCTTCTTGCTATCCACTGATTACTAATAGTTTAAATAAATTGAATATTAATTGCTAATTTGCGCTGTATTTTATAGAATGTTTACTTTAACCCTCATTACCCATTTTTGACTTACACCACTTCTGCTCTGAACAGCTCAATTATTACTATTAGATTACGTTAGAACTTTTATTCAATAATTCTGATTTTGTGGTAAAATGTATTACTAAACAATAAATACGAATATTGTATCAAATATCTGCAACACTGAGGTGTTTGAATGCATCAACCCCTTTTGCAATAATTCTTAGTTACAATTACAGGTCTCTTCTCTCATCTCCAGGAATGACAACCATTCAAAAATAGAATTCTTTGATATGGAGGACGACTTAGAGCACATGGGTTCATAACTCACTTAGAGAAATAATGATAGTGATTTCTATCGGTTGAAGAATACTTCGCAAAGGTGGAACTATACTGCTGTAAATCTAAGTGACTGTAAATTTTTAACGCTAGAACAAAGGTGCGTCTGGCATGAAATCTACAATGTAATAAGCTAAGCCTTGTAAAGTATTAATTATTTAGTAACATAAATTTGTGGCGTATTACTAAAAAGGCACTGAAAATTACATTAAGACAGTGTTTCAGATTCCAAAACTGTTTTGATTAATTCCTCAGTCTTTATTCAAAATATTTAATCAGTAATCACAGTGTGACCATTAAAGCTGAATTTCTCAGGACAGAACTAACCTGCCTCTAGGCAATACATAAACATATATTAGTGTCTGCCTATAGCCAGGTTTTTCACTGCAAACCCAGCTTTCTCCAATCTTACCTATTTTCGACTACAAGGACAAAAGATGAAAGGAGACTAACAGCTTGCGAGATGAGATTCATGCGCCGAACAGCTGGCTACACTAAATGGGATCGATAGAAAAATGAAGATAAACTTCAACAACTTAATGTGTCATCAATACTGGACTATATCTCCAGATATCAGTTAAACTGGAAGGAACACGTCTCAAGAATGGTTTCATCCAGGATCCCACAGGCAATAATGAAGTATCGTCCAAATGGGAAACGGTCACTTGGTTGACCTATGAAAAGATGGCAAGAAAATCGCTTTTTCAGGCCGTAACAGTTCTTTTGGGACTAGTACTTGACAGGATGATGATGATGATGATGAAAGTGTAACTCAAAGTTGTAACATTTTGAGAAAAGTTTCAAATAGATTTCGAACTCATTTTGATTTGTGTAGGCCCATAAACACATGACGTATTTACACACAGGTTAATTACGATACCTCTCACGTATACAAACCGAACAAAGCTGTATGACAACAAAGTTTGAGTGTGATAAATTCTGCAAGAAAATCATTAATTTTAATTTCGAGCCATATTCTATATTAACATCGCACCCTGGCTTTTAAAATGAACCTCTCTTACATGTTCATACATTTGCAAGATGAGCTGTCAAGTCAAGTTATTTTAGTGTTAAACTTCTGGCGCTGCACATACATCTTTCCAGTGCAGCACGACTTCTCACAATCGTTATTAATCATGAGAAGTTGTTGTGAAACAGGATAGATGGCAGGAGAAGCGCAGTCTCGAATGAAATTGAAGTCATTATAGTATAACCTCAGTCTACTATATACAGTCACGAAGCTTGGGATGATTTTTTGCAATTCTCGCGATAGTTGCTAGCCGCTTGGAGCGCTGTGAGTACTAGGAACAACAGACTGTGCCACAGCCATCGTGATTTAATACAGGCTGTAAGGCAGACCATGTAACTCGCTTAACCCGATCACGAAGGGTGGCGTTTCAACCATATAAATTAGTTGGAATGCATAAACAGGAACATATGTTTCTCTAAAATGTAGTGTAATTCCATTAATCAAATTTAAAACAATGATTATGAGACACTTCAGACATAATTCACTTGCGAGTTAATGTGTAATATTATTTATGGTGTGAAAATTACGTTGTTCGTATGTGTAATACCCGCTTTTATTTCGATTAAATATTGCGAAATTCTTGTACATTCATTTATGCGCGATTCAATATTTTTCAGTTGCACCGTACGAATATTTAGATATGTTGAAATTATAGGTTATGTTTACTGTACCAGTTGCCCCTTTCTGTCTAATTTTAGTGGTCTCCAATGCCATGTCACTATATATGTATGTTATGTCATATGGATATTATAGGTTATGTTTACTATATTTAACTTATATTCCTATATTCGCAATTATACATTATAATTAAACATAATGTCATGTATGACACCCGTCACATTCTATTTGTCTGTATTTTAATACTACAATTGAGTACTGCATTATTGTATTTATCTACTACCTATAACACAATCGTACGTAAACTAATTTCATAGGAGTGGTGTGGTAAATTTTATGTCTACAATTAAGGAAGGTAGATGTGCTAAATTAAAATCACAATATAAATTCGTTTTTATTGGACCTCAAAATAGCTTCCATTCTAAACTTAAAATGTTGACGCGAACAGATTATGTTAACATGTAAAATTCTCTTCACATTAAAATAACACAGTTTTGTAAATATTTCTGCAATATATTATGAACAAGAAGTAAACGGAACTTATGGACACATTACACTAAATAAAGCTTAGCAATGATACGCAATAAAGTTATAATATAATATTTCACCGAGCTGCATACAGTGAAACAGAAAACCCGAACATACATTACGGCCTGGTCTAGATCGAAAAGGCATTGACTGTGCCGTATTTCGCATTTTTGTGAAAAACTATGTAAACTGTGAAATGTTCGTTATCGGTTGTAATAACTGTAAACGGCTAAAATACAAATAATTTCAATAATAATATGGGACAAGGAGACGTTTGTAGTAGGCCTACTATAAATTGTAAGAAAAATAGGTTAGAGTTATCCTTCTTCCGAAAGATCCAGGAAGGTGAGTTTATAGAATATAATATATATTTTATGAAAGTAATATATAAACCTTATGTATTTCATATTTTAATAGTGGAAGGAAGGTGTTAACTTTTTCAAAAGAACACGATATCGAAAGTACAATACATTTTATCGTCTGCTAGGGAAAGAGTCTGTGATGAGGCGATAGTAGCGATCCTGGTGACTAGCAACTATCTATGTCTGCATATTTAGTAAGTATTGAGCTTCGTGACTGTATATACTAGACTGTGGTATAACGATGTACTGTACTCGAGGGTCGATCGATGATACATTGACAGCGATATTCAGCTGCTTTGTAAGCCTTTTTAAAATAGGTATGAATGAGAAGGAGGACTCCTCCGAAGCTACTCACTAGGAGACTGGAGACATAGAAGTAAACGATACCCTGCGAATAGCACAACTTCTCGTTCGTGGCTAATACTTGTTTTGTTTTGCGATCTCCAGAACAATAAACGAAAACTGTACATAAAAAGGCTGTAAGTGTTAAAGAGAAAAATCACAGAAAGCAGGGCTTTCTTGGGCAAATATTAACGTAATATTATAGGGGAAAAATGGGTACAGTGAGACAGGAAGAACAGTGAGACATTTTTTATTAGATGGTAAATTTTGATGTTGAAATGTTTGTAGCAGTGGAGTTGTATGTTGCATGAGTAAAGTAACAGTATTTTCATACTCGATTTGATTCTAGTTATAAAGGTGAGTGATGAAAAAATAATTCGTAATTTTTCACTCTAGAAGTAAACTTTTGGCTTATGTTTAATGAAGGTTATATTGGATATACAAATGAAATATAAATATGAATGTTTTGTTACCTAATACTAAAGTATTTGACGTTATGTTTGGAAAAGTTTCGTCTTTCTCGTTTTGATTTTGAAGTGATGGTGCCATTTTTAAACGAACTATGCGTAAAGGGAACAGTGAGACATGCCATTGAAGGGTACACTGAGACGTCTCACTGTTCCCATGTACCAATGATTTGCACAAACAAACTGTAATTATATTACATTTACCAATAAATAACATTAAAAATGAACATACTAGTAACCAATTTAAGAACTATAGCTTAAAATAATGGATGCATTACATTTTAATGGTTTCTTAAATAAAAAATTATTCACAAAATTTAGGAAAATATTAAAACAGTAAAGAATTAAATTAAATTCTTATAATTATAAGCTTTGTTGTCACCAAAAATTAATTTTATTTTTTCGCAAAAGTTTGAAAAGTCATGAAAAATTCACTTTTCCAAATGTTCCAGATGTTTCAATGGTTTCGAAGTCAGACATCAAAATGATTCTAAATAAGCTTACAAAACATGTCAAAATAAAGAGACAGCAAGGTTTCTTTTCTTTTGAAATAAATGTAAATGATTTCAATGTCCGTTAATGGACACTGTGGTGTCTCACTGTACGCTCCTGAATGGGAACAGTGAGACATTTGCATTTTTTTTTTGACAAACACGCATTGTATATTATGTCCTTCATCTATTAACATTTTTGTTTATGTATTATTATACTCCATGTTTTAATGTAGGCTATATTACTATTGCACTTGATTTGAAAATACTTGAAATTTCACTTGCATACATATGCCTTTTCATGCTCGTTTCACTATTAATTATCACTAGTGATGTAGAGCTCATTAATAACAATTGGTCTTCCCTGCTTGACGTGTTTTCAATCACATAGAACCTTATTCAAAATGCGATCGAATTGATCGCCTTGCTTTGCATGACGAAGCCATCTGCGAACATGTTTGTCGACAAAATTCACGTTAGTCTGGATTCACTTCAATATAATTTGTTTGATGATGATAATGATGATGATGATGAGGACGACGACGACGACGACGATGATGTGTAGGAAGTATTATAACTGATATAAAAGACAGGATATTAGAAATGGATTTGACAAACAATCGGAACAAAGATAATCCCTTAGAAAAAATAACTTTCACAACAAAGTCAAGTTTCAAACCAAAAATTTATATCGTTATACAGGGTGTTTCAAAAATACGGGGCATAATTTCAGGTATGTATTTCCCACATGTAGACAATCAAAATAGTTCATTACAACATGTGTCCGGAAATGCTTCGTTTCCGAGTTATGGCCTTTACAACATTGAAATTCACCGAAGGAAAGAAGTGACTATAAGTATAAAAAGGAACGATCCGCTACCTAAGCGAGCATACATTGTGGGATTAATGAATGGCTGTATTTTTATATTTATTTTTTTCAAATTTGGGCCCCAAAATATTTTTATAAAACTAATCTAGAATTTAAGTTGTTTCAGCAATGATATTTCTACGTAAAACAAATGAAAATCACGTACCAATTAGGATCAGTGTCAAATTTTTACCATCTTCTCACTTTCAAATCAAGCATTTCTGAATTTAATCCTATTTGCTATTTGCAAGAATGACATAATATATTTGTGAAGTTCTGAATTCATTCTTGAGACAAGATTGTATTGTTTCGCTCGATTGGAAAATACAAAGACCGTAGAAAATAGAAACCCTATTAAGGTTAGACTGATGTGAAATTTCAATTTTCTAAACTATTCTAGGTAGATCTATAAAATTTTGTAATTTTAAATTGTATAAATTTAGGTTTTCAAAAATTGCAGCCTTTGAAGTAGGTCTAACACCTGTTGGATTATATGAAGAAATATTTCGAAGTCGAGAAGCTGCACGGGCTCAATCGGAAATCTAATACAATAAATAATGTATGAAATATAGCGTAATTTCCCAAATGGTCGCAGAATTCAGAGTGGAGGTCGTGGACAGAGAATTTAAATTAACAGTCAGAGCCCGCAGCCTTTTAAAAATGTGACCCTAAACAGCTGATAGACCGGTCGTATGGTCATGAAAATTGGCAGAAGGCATCTTTAGATCATAAATGAATTTTTAAGATAAAACAAAGAAACGACAAAATCTCACATCAATGTATCCTTGGGGACATTATACTGAAATTACTAACTTCCATATTTTTAAAGCTAAACTCACAAAATGTTTATCACTAGTATATCTGGTTGATAATAACACATGTACACAATTTTGTCTCTCTCTATGATAAGTGGTTTGCATTTTATTAATAACTTAATTATATAGTGTATTGCTTAATGCAAAAAGTCCCTTGCGTCACAATTTACATTATTTTTCATTGATATTCACTTATAAGAATCTTTATATACATTGGAACAAACATTACTATTGGAATTTTCTGTACAGCGAATGTGTAAATTACTAGGAATTTTTATGACTATTAATTTTTTTATTTTTTATAATAAAAATTATAGTAATTTACTTGTTAATTTTACAGCAAAACCTTATAGTATGCTTTGATTCCATGTATGTAAGGAGCCATATAAGTGAAAATCACTTAAGAATAATGTCAACTGTAGTGCAAGCGACTTTTTATATAAAGCGGTTCAATATTTTAATATAATAAATAATAAAATGCAAACCACGGATGTAATTTTGTACACTTGTCACTATTAAGCAGACATACCAGTGATCAAAATTTGGTAAATCTAGCTTCGTAAGTATGGTAGTTATTGATTTCACTGTTGTGAACTCTTAAAACTAATAAACATCGAGAAATGTCAGTATAGTGTCCCCTTATATGCGGAAGTCGTAGAGTTTACACGAGGAATGCAGTTGGAAATGTTTAGATTTATTGTTATTTTATTTGCAACATTGATGTTTTCGTTTGTTACTTGTAATTTATTAAGTTCATGCTGCTGTAATACCTATAACTGTGACGTTTATGAAGGAGTGTATTGAACACTTAAATGTATATTTATGCTGTAATAAGTATTAAATAAAGTTTTTATACATTAGTATGTTGACTGACAATAATTTCCTAAAATGTAAGAATGTCCTTTAGAAGTTCTTGCCCTTAAAAATTAAAAATATCTTAGTTTTATTTTAAATAGGCTATTCCGATCCCTAGCGTGTTGAAAAGGAATAACAATGGCGGCCGACTCGGTGATTGCGCTACTCTGGTATATCCACGGACTCTGACCTGCACAAGTACCTTTCAGCACAACACTCATTTCGCCGACAATTCACTAACTGCACTGGAACTACGACACATTTCACTGATTCTATCCTGATTTCACTAACACTTCAAAAACATTTCACTGTTCAAATACTTTGCACTGCCACTATAAACTATAAAGCTTCACTGACAGAAACACACTTCACTGACACAACACACTTCACTGATACAACACACTTCTTCACTGATACAGCACTTCAATAACAAAATATCAATTACACCCTTTAAATAGTGTGTATAATATACTACTGTCTATTAGTAATGTCTTTGATTGACTGATTGATTAATTGATTGATATTAAGATCTTAGAAATACACAAACATGAGGACAGCAGAATAACACTTGTAATTGCGTAAAGGATTTAGAAGAATCAGAACAGGAAAACAGGAACAGGGAAATGAATAGCTGCAATACAAAAAAGAGTAGGAAATGAAAGAAAGAATAATTGCTTACACATTTGAAAAGCAAATGAATCATGAGGAGACCGCAGAAGATACGAACCCACCTTTATTTCTGAAGAGATTTAGCATCTACACCAAGAACAAAAAATAAAACGGGGAAACTTTTCTTACTTGAAATAAATATTAAGTCACTCCAATGTTACATGATATTTTATAATTATAAGATTTATTTTAAAAATACCATCCATTGTTTTAGTACTAAGAAATGCACCATCATATATTGTAAATACTGAGACCACATCAGCAAAGGAAGGAAACAAGTGCGAAAAGTAAAAACATTGTAGGAAACAAACATCCGTAGATGGAACAAAGAAACCACAGCAGACTCCAAAAACAAAGGAAGAACAGAAGTTTCCCCTACATCTACATTACAAAGCAAATGGGACGGGGAATAATACTTCTTGACAACCAAATGTAATGGCTACATATACAGTATATTTAAACTTTTACGAAGGTAGCTAAGTCGAAGTACAGACATTTGTTAGTTCTTATCGTTTGTCCTTAGACTGTACAAACGACACATGTATGATAATGTGTTGCGTTTTGACTCTTAAGGACTTATAAAAAAAACACACATTTTTTTTTAAATTTATTTACAACCTTTCCATTTTTGCACTCGAATACGGTATTAAATTGTATATGAAGAGAATAAGTACACTACAGTAAATGAGATACTAAATACAAACAAATTCATTATAATTCCCTCTGCTTTAACAATTTATTCCTTCATTTCCTACTCTACTTCAACTTCTCCCCCACCACGACTTCCAACACTTCCTCTTCCAGCACCCCTTCAACTTCTGCTGCTCCCCCTTCCTTCTCCAACCACTTCAACTTCTTCTCGTCCTCCATAATTTAAACTACTACTCTTCCTTCTCGTCCCCTATCACTATCATTTCAACTTCTCGTCCCTCATCGATCATTTAAACTTCTCCTTCACCACTTCAACTCCTCTCTTTCACAGCACTAAATCATCTTCTCTTGCTTTATCACTTCAACTTCCTTTACTTCTCCACTTCAGCGTTTCTCTTTTTTCCTCCATACATATTTCTTCTCAACTTTATAATTTACACTCATTTATGGACATTTCAATTTAGTTTATTAAGGCCTTTCTTCTCTTTGAAAGAACTCATTTATTCTGATTTTCATCTTGCAATGTAATATCATTATACTCATTCGAAGACTCTATCCAATTGGTAGCGCGAAGAGCCTGTAAGGGGCCAGGGCCGACTATTGATGTTACGTCGGCATACCTCAGCGGAAGTGAACGATCATCCAACCACAACGGAGGTATCGGGTGATCAGCACGATGATCCCCTCCAACCGTTATAGCTGATTTCGATACCTATCGTAGCTCCTGAAATTTATCACGATGCTGGATGGGTATCGGTCCCATAGGCCTACACTGGCCGAAATTTCGTTAGAAAATTCCTTTTCCATGAGGATTCGAACTAAGGGTATACCGCAACGCGAATACTAGACATCGACGCTATGGCGACGGACTCGAAAACTGTATATTACTCAACAAATACATAAACAAATAGTTATTTTAGCTCTGCCACATTCGAGTTAACACTAAATGGTATCCCGTGACGCCAGTCGACAGCGCACTGATGCATCTTTGGAGTGGACGGCACTGAACAAGCGTGGGCTATTAATCTGCTTTACAGATCTCACGTCAAGTGTCGGATTTCGAATCATATTACTGAGCGCCGCTAACTGAATCAATCCATATATCGGCACTATCTATTGTGCTTCGGCAACAGAATTTTAATCCGAATTCAACTTCGAGGAGTTGCTACCAATGATTTTACCGTTCTTAAACTAAAGTGCCTACAATGAAATGGGATCCGGAATTTTCGTCAACCGGTGATTTCGTCATATATTACATTTTGACACTGCAACATTTTGTCACCGATTCACTTTCGTCACTATCATATTTTGTCACCAATTTAATTTTCTTACCACTATTCGCCACCACAATTATGTTATATGATTCGTAATTTCTCTTCTCCGTTATCTGAGAACTCCTCACTTTATTTATCATAACTCAATCACAGACACAGCCAAATCAGTGCCCGTACTGAAACTGCGTTACTGAAAGAAAAGCTGATATGCTGTTGCAGGTCTGTATATCCCTGTCGCGTTCCCCTCCAAAGCGATTCACTTCCTCCAGGTAGGGGAATAGGAATTGCATATTGCACAGAAACTAAGCACAATGTGCAGGGTTTTGGCATGCCTGGTCTAGAAACAATGAAAACTGAAGCTAGAACTTCAGCAGAGCTACAGGTACGTCATCAACGACATACAATTATTATTTTGGTGATGAAATCCCCTCAGTATAAAAGATATGACAAAATGTATACGACAACATATCTTCGGTGACGAACTCTCCTCAGTGATAAAAAACATGATGACAAAATGTATTTGATGACAAAAAAGCTAATGACAAAAAATAGGTAACAAACTGTAACGGTGACGAAATTTCCGATTACGAAATGCCCTAGACCCCATAGAATTTACCATCAATATGGACACTGTATCATTATGTTAATAGAGGGCTACTTTATTGTTGTGAGTTACTGTCGGGGTTTCAAATATCGTCTAAGACATGAAAGTACATTTCTTAATGAGATATTCGTCATTATCTTAGGTGCTCATATAGTACCACGAAGTACTTTCATAGCCTCGTCTAAAATGCATAAGTCTCGAAAAGAACCAAAGACAAAGTACTGTTACGCGCCATGAAATGCTATTAAATAAAATGAAAGCAGCACAATATACCAGAACACAATGCCATAAAGTATAGGAGAAAATGTATTGGAATAGAATAGAATAGAGTTAAATATCCTACTGAAGTTATTATTAGGGACCCTAACTTTGTCCCACGAGGCTACGAGATTAACTATTAGAATTTTGGGCGTGCATCTAGCAAGCCAAGTTCTTGACTGAATGCTCCTGTTTGGTCAGGTTGGGCAAAACAAAACATGAACCACTTCAACAATTATAGTAATATTTATAATTTTAATTATTTTCACTATGTATAATGCAATATGCTATTTTTAGTATATAAACTACCATAAAGAGTGTACGCCTGGCCTACATTGATCAAACATTATTTACACTATTATAAAGGGTGATTCAGACCACCAGTAACAGTAATTTATTTCGGAAACTAATTCATTAAAATTTTCGAGACAACAATATTTATAACTAAATCACATTTTATCAATCAGTCTTAACAGAAAGTAGGGTCAGTAGCGTATCACTTTAAAATTTCAAATGGGAGTCGGAGTCAAATAGGGTATCATTCGATAGAGCTCTTCAAAACAAACAACTTTCATGTGACACGTTTTTATCAATGCCTACTCTTTCAATGAGAATACGTACGAAAAGACAATGACATCAATATTCAGAAATATTACAATACGAAAATGTAAACAAGACAATTAATGTTGACAGATGTTACTGAAGAACTGGACAATGCCATTAATTTTTACAAATGTTCAAACTCTCTGCCGTTCTGAGCAGCACACACCAGTAGTCTAGTTCTAACACTGTCAGTGACTCCTAACACTTCGGCGTGGTCAAGTGACTGGAAGGTCTCTGGAATTCGCTGTTTCATGTCATCTCTTGTTGTGCGACGATCTTGATAGACAATGTTTGTTAACCGTCCCCAAAGGTAGAAATCCAAAGGATTCAAGTCAGGAGATCGTGCTGGTCATGCTACAGGACCGCATCTGTTTGTAGTACGTAGGAAGTATTTTTAATCACTCTTAACTTTTAGGTACTTATTTTATTAGTTACAAAAGTAACTGCAAAACTAGAAAAATGTACATACGTAGTTACAGAGAAAACAAAACATTTCCTTCTTATTGTAGCCTACATTGTTGGGCAAGGCCACCTGAGCTAATTACATCGCTAAATGCAGTGTACATGTAGACCTGGCCGTAGATACTGTATTGCGGTGACTAAAGGCAACACTGCTGAGTGAGCAAAGGGGAAGAGGTGGTGCTGCCGGCCACCAGGTCTATACTCAGCCAGGTAATTGTGGGTGTGTACTCTGTCAACATTAAATGTACTTATCTAGTTTACATTTTCTTCATTCATTTCATTTGATAAAGGACTACGTCGTCTGACTTCGAGTCCAGATGGGGAAATAAATTTTCTCGTCAAATTTCGGCCCGTGTAGTCTAAGAGACTGATGCCCACCCAGCTCCATGATAAATTTGGGGAGATACGTTAGGTAGCGGAATCCAGTTTCGCGAAATAGCTGTAACGGCTAGAGGGATTATATTACTAACGATGCTATCGTTCTGGTTAAATTATCGTTCACCCCTGGTGAAGCATGTAAACGCAAGGGCAGCAGTCGACCTTGGCCCTCTATGGCTTTGTCGCTCCTAGGATAATTATATTATGTCCGCTGACACAAACGCCTACTGAATTCTGCACAGTAAATTGAAAATTTGAGAGATTCTGCAGAAAAAAAGAAACTTTATACTGGATCACACCAATTACGAATCACTGGCCAACAATTTTTTTTGTAATGTTTCCTGCACTTCATGAGTCAATTCCTACTAATTTTGGGTTGAGAAAAACGAATATGACAATGAAAAATTCTTCTTAGCTGTAGTTTCTGTGATACACAATAGGTGGAAGTATTTCAGTTTAACGGATTAAGAGAAAACTATACATTTTAATTACATATGCCAACAACATTGAAAGTGCATTTGAATTTTTTTAAATGGCAGTTACATTATAATGACGAAAATGTTATTTCACCACAAATGTAACAAAAATTATCCACTATATTTACACATTTCCGTGGCATTTTTACAAATTTTACACTTTAAAAACACTTCCAAACCAGAAATTCTGCATTAATTACAGCAGGAACAATATGAAATTCACAGTCACAGCAACAATATCTAGGTTTATAACTTACAAACAGCTGAAGAACATTTTTGTGTTTTCTTATTTGACAGATGCGCCAACTCCCAAAACAAAATTTCTTCCAAATTTCCCCCAAACTGAAAATGTGACTCTAAAAAATGAAATGTCACTTTATCTCCAAAGCAAAAGCTAATTGTTATTTTTATGGTGATTTTTGAATTCAGCAGGTGGAAATACATAGGAATTGACTATTTTTAAGCCCGAAGCATTTTCATTCTTCGGCAGTGTTATTTATTATTAATTGTTGGATAAACACGTTTAACATTTATATAATCACTGATTAACTTCATAACTTCTTTTCTGCGTTAATATTAGAAAATTACCTGGCTGGGCTTCGGACAATGAAGAATGTCACTTCGAAACTAGTCAGCCAGCTAATTTTCTAATGTTAACACAGTAAAGAAGTTACAAAATCAATCAGTACAAGTTATTTTTGGCGAGGCACGAAGATACAGCCATGTGAATGTCAATCCGGTGACGTGTAATCTGAGAATGCTGTTTTGCCTTTTCCTTTCTTACACGATTCAAAACTTTATTTTTCATCTGTGCCAAAAATATTATTGAACACCGCCGCAAAATATTGCTGTAAATGATAACTTGCGGTGGCTTATACCAGAGATGCAAAAGTGCATGCATTGCGTGTTCATACTGTAAGGAATACAAATCCAATAACGTTCACTTTCCAGCAAAATATAAGTACAATCATCGCTCTTAAGGATATGTTATGCGGGTTCTTGAAAACACGCAGTGCAGGCGATTTGACATCCCTGGCTTACACTATACCCTTCCGAAATGTAACTGTGAGCGCCAATACCTCATAACATCATAACTGAATTACAATTGAATGGTCAAGCCTATGTGGTAACGTTTTCGATAAGTAGAATTTATGAACATCATACTGTTATTATACAGGAACATCATTTTATTTTTACTAACATTTCTAATATTAACCTGGCTATACCTTTCAATTAACAGTTAAGAATCGGAAACACCGTTTGCTACCCCCTTCCACGACTGGAGTTCCATGATACTGGCGTAAAACACAAATAGGAGTGAAAAAAGTAGTTCATCCATTTACGTAAACTAGGAAATATCGCGATTTTGAGTTTGATGACTTTCAATAGGTTTTTGTTTAATCAAAATACAATACAGTATTAACAATAAGTGTTTTTACTCACGAACTGAGCTGTCCATGCGGACGTAGTCATTATGCAGTGTATATTATGGGTATACTGTCTACAGCACATTAGCGTACAATATAGAGAATGAAGTTAAATTGAAAAATAATCATAATATGGATATTCAAACACATTTTTGAAAATGGTGGCCGCTCATTTCGATACAGGTTTCAGTTCTAATGTGCACATTATCGCACTATAGACGATTGCACCTAATTCCAATTACCAGGTTCATCCTTCGTACTAGTAACTCACGTTGAAATAATTCTGTACCTACTCTATAAAAGAGTACCTTACGTACTGTCAATTCAATCTTCACTTCTGCCCGATCCGAAAAGATGAAATTACTTAGACATGCTATCTACTTCCGCCCAACTTGTTATGTCGCAGAGTCGTAGAAAGGGGGGACATCACGTGATAGTTAATTACTTAACGAGGTCCTTTTATTTAAATTATTTTAAACAGTTGTATAATATTACGTAGACGTCCAATTCCTAACAGAAATTAATGTTCTCAGAAAAGAGCTAAGACAGCCCAGGCACTAGCCTTTACAGAGAGGCGAATAGAAGCTCGTGGGGGAAACCGGGATGCGACGTAGGCAAATGGACCACAGTACCTATGCGAAAATGATTCACTATTGGAAATCTCTTTCGTCACTGGAAAAGACGAACATATTTTTGGAACGTACTGTTTACTATGACCGTAAGGCTACTATGACTGTATATGCGGTCTTGGATCTGTGTGGAGGACGGTTGAACTTCATTAGTAGGAGGAGTGGGAGTGAAGTACATTAAAAAACTCAGGTACAATAAAAATTGAAGTAAAAATAAAATGATGTCCCTGCATAACATTTAACCTAGTCAAGCGACGCAATTAAAAAGCACAAATTTTAAGAGTTAGCAGTGTATGTTCATGTTTTGTAATGGAAGAAGAATTATTTTCAAACCTTTTAAAAGAGAGGCATACTAAATATCACATCTAGATATATGCAAATATGTATTTGGATAACACTTTACAACATAACTGTTTAGTAAATTTAAAAGCATATGTTCAGGTGTACATCTCGAAACTTAAAACTAAATTACGAATTTCTATTGCAGTGTAAATGAAATATTTATTTATCTACTGTATGAATCCGGACCCTAGTAATAATTAATTACAAAATTATATTTGTGATTAAAATGCAGTTACTGGTTCTCTAAGTTTGTTATTTATAAATCCACTATTTTTGTTCCATTATACTCATCACTTTTTAGACTCTTAGTAGAAGAATAACAGGATTAAAACTTAATTCTGATAAAACTAAATACATGAATATATCACGTACCTCAAATAATAGAGGGTCACTTATAATAGATGATTGAGAGTTTCAAAAAGTTACTGAATTTAAATACTTAGGAAGTATAATGAATGAAACAGGCTTATTTGGGAAAGAAATTGAACATAGACTCGTTACGGAAAATAAGTGTAATTACTCTCTTCATAAATTGCTTAGTTCCAAACTCCTTTCTAGACTATCAAAATTAAGATGCTATAAAACAATAATCCTACCAACTCTCCTTATTGCTGTGAAACTACGTTGGCTTGGACACGTTCTACGGCGTGATGAAGACTCTCTTCTAGGAAAAGCTTTCGACTATTCTCCAAGATGTACGAGACCTCTGGGTAGACCTCGTCTCCGTTGGCAGGACCAAGTATATGATAATCTTTGTATAGTGGGAGGACGACAAGAAGATGCAGAGAACAGAGATGAATGGCGATATATCGTGAATGAGGCTAAAAACCTCTTAGGTTTTGAAATGCCCTAAATTGATTGATTAATACTCATCACTAAATATTATTTCTTAAGTCGTACGAATCTCATTTAGGCCTAGATGTCACGTGTAGTGTTCCCGAAAAAAACCGCTTCATACTGTATATCTGGACTCTGAGTCCTACAATAAAATATAATCTGCCATAATCTTAGTTAATTCTTTGAGTACGCCTACATTTTATATATTAATCATACCAAATACTTTACTATAATAATACCGGACAGCTAGCAGTTTTGCGTGCGAACGACGCTGGTGCTGCTACCTACCTGCCGGTGTGGAGATACTCGCGAAACAAGCTGTAATCAACTGCAATGTATATTGTTGCTGGGCTAGTTAATAGTTTTATTAATTAGTGCTGTGTTAAAATGTCAGGGTGTATGTGTGCTGTTTATAATTGTAACAATTGCAGCATTACAAACTGCTCCAAATCGTACTTTCGATTTCCGACAGTTCGTAAAACGTGAGTCAACAACATTCTTTAGTAGGCCTAATTCCTTCGTCTTTGTGTTGGCAGAAAAATACAAATTAGTTTTTTTATTTAAACCTAATAAATGAAATTAAGTTTTATTGTTGTCCACATGCCTTTACTAATTATTACAAGCATCAGATGACTATCAATTTTGTCTTTGCAGTTGTCAGCAATGCGTATATAAAACATTACTGTAAATTCATTCCTAATATCAGATTGATTTTGTCTCGGTAAACCAAAGAAAAAATATGTAACAATTAATTACGGAAAGTAATGCAATATTTCTCATAATATGCAGCTTTGATATAAGATAATAATTTTACATTAAATATTATTCAACATTTCTTAAGTGTTTCATATATAATTCCACATTAGTAACTCATGTTTTAAACAATAGCCCAAATCTCGCATTGTTAATATTTGTATATGTGGACGTAATTCCATCCCTCTCCGCTAGATGTCAGGTCCGCGATATTTCACACTCACACCAATGCTGCTAGTATACAGCTGTTCGGTATTATTATAGTAACGTATTTGATTACACCACACCTGAGCTAATGATATGCTGATAACGTTAACAAATTACATGATTTAGTTTTAGCTTACAAACAAACATTGTAATCGGGGCAGATAAATAAGTTATTTATTTTTTCTTTCAGCATGTTAATAACGTCGAAAGAAGTGCTTATACAAATTTTGGCCACTCGACCGCAATTACGAGGGCCGTAAAAATAAGTTCGCCAGGGGCCGTTGACAGAAAGAAAACAGAATTTAATTGGAAAAATTTATTGAAACAGACGTAGAAATTGTTGAATATTTTTCATCCTATTCCCCGCCGAAATTGAGACCTTTGTCATAACATGGGATCGACAGACAGACAGGTGCAGACCGCTATCAAACGCTGGTTCCGATTCCAGGCGGCAAACTTCTGTGATACAAAGATACAAAAATTGATCCCATGGTATGACAAATGTCCTCACTTCCAGTGGGGGATATGTTGACAAACAGCGCAACAATTGCTGTATCTGTTTCAATAAATCTTTCCATACAATTGTGCTTTTCTCTGTAAAGGCTCCAGGGAAATCACTTTCTGGACAGCCTCGTAATTGCGATCGAGTGGTCAAAATTTGTATAAGCACTTGATTTGACATTATTAACATGGTGGAAGAAAAAGATCACTTTTTTATCTGCCCCCATCAGAATATTTGTTAGTTTCCTTGCAATGTAAAACACAAATTTAATTTAGGAAAGTTATAAAGAATACGTATATGCAATGACATCCATCAGCACTCAATACTGTGTATGTACACAAGGTTCTAAAAACATGTTTAATTCAGGTTAGTCTGAATAAATCTTAATTATTTTCCGGTCGTATAAAATAATGTAGGTCTGGAAGTAAATCCCCAAAAGACGAAGTATATGATTATGTCTTGTGACGAGAATATTGTATGAAATGGAAATATAAAAATTTGAAATTTATCTTTTGAAGTGATGGAAAAATTCAAATACCTGGGAGCAACAGTAACAAATATAAATGATACTCGGGAGGAAATTAAACACACAATAAATGTGGGAAATGCCTGTTATTATTCGGTCGAGAAGCTTTTATCATCCAGTCTGCTGTCAAAAAATCTGAAAGTTAGGATTTATAAAACAGTTATATTACCGGTTGTTCTTTATGGTTGTGAAACTTGGACTCTCATTTTGAGAGAGGAACATAGGTTAACGGTGTTTGAGAATAAAGTGCTTAGGAAAATATTTGGGGCTAAGAGGGATGAAGTTACAGGAGAATGGAGAAAGTTATACAACACAGAACTGCACGCATTGTATTCTTCACCTGACATAATTAGGGACATTAAATCCAGACGTTTGAGATGGGCAGGGCATGTAGCACGTATGGGCGAATCCAGAAATGCATATAGAGTGTTAGTTGGGAGGCCAGAGGGAAAAAGACTTTTGGGGAGGCCGAGACGTAGATGGGAAGATAATATTAAAATGGATTTGAGGGAAGTGGGATATGATGATAGAAACTGGATTAATCTTGCTCAGTTTAGGGACCAATGGCGGGCTTATGTGAGGGCGGCAATGAACCTCCGGGTTCCTTGAAAGCCAGTAAGTAAGTAAGTAAGTAAGTATAACATAATGTAGACTGACATTTTTAACAATGTATGGAAGAGAGATGATCTGCGATAAACACACAATATTTAAGACCCAGCTTCTACATAGCGTGGAAACTGTGGGCGTGAAATCATATCCTATTCTAGGATATAGAATTTTCTCTGCCAGTTTATGTCTTGTGTTTCCTGTGAAAGTCCGACGTCGGGCAGATGAAGTTTCATTTTCAGTCTCAAAGTGTTATGTCTATAATCAAGGCAGAATTAAAATATTAGGAATATTGAAAAAATCAGTATTAATTGAGCCGTTCAAAGCAGAAGTGGTGTAAGTCAAAAAATGGGTAATGAGGGTTAAAGTAAACATTATGTAAAATACAGCGCAAAATAGCAATTAAAATTCAATTTATTTAAACTATCAACAGTCAGTGGATAGCAAGAAGGCCACATTAATTGCTACTTTGCGCTGTATTTTACAGAATTTTTACTTTAAACCTCATTATCTAATTTTGGCTTACACCAATTTTGCTCTGAACGGCTCAATTATAACCCCACAAACCAGACGGGTAAATACGTACACTTTAATTTATTCTTAAGAACTATATTCAACTTCCACTAAAAAGTGGCTCCCAAAAGACACGGTGTACAAAACAAGAACGTTCAAGAAGCACGAGTAATCTTGCAATTTTATTACATGAAACAATAAATATAAAATGTAGCCTATACAACAAGATAAGTACCGTTATATGAAACAAATTGCAAAGGTACATCAAGCAATGAAGAATAATAAGTAAAAACATGTTAGATCAAAATAAATTAGGACGAAATTCTATAATAGAGCAGTAACGTTTAATAGGACATACCAAGGAAAGAGCGAATTAAATTAATAAGATATTGTATAAACGATTTTTAAGAATAATTAAAGAATGTTTAAGGGCAGACATAACTATTGAACTAATAAATTCTTCTGTCAGTTCGAATTTCCTGCAGAATATTACAAAGGTTCACGGTGCTGTACCTTTCAGTCCAATCAGATAGGGATAGAAACACAGACAGACATAGAGGGATTGATAAATGTGTTTTTTTTAGTAGGTTATTTTACGACGCTTTATCAACATCATAGGTTATTTAGCGAGTGAATGATGATAATGCCGGTGAAAGGAGTCCGGGATCCAGCACCGAAAGTTACCCAGCATATTGGGTTCCTCATATTGGGTTGAGGGAAAACCCCGGAAAAAACCCTCAACCAGGTAACTTGCTACGACCGAGAATCGAACCCGGGCCATCTGGTTTTGCGGCCAGACGCGCTAACCGTTACTCCACAGGTGCGGACTTGATAAATGTAGATAAGTAAACATAGATAAAGGTATACGTAAGAGGACGACAGATTATAAAGAAAATATACTCCATAAATTTTTGATATCTTATTTGTCGTTCTTAAAACGAAACCCATAATGCAATCTCCAAATCGAAAGCTCCAACGGCCACCTTCCCTTCTCGACAAAATTACATTTGCGAATGTTATAAATTGCAAAAGCCAATTAATATGGAGTTAAAAGCATTCACTTAAAATAAACCAGGATATTACGATAAACTAATCAACTGTAAATGGTCTGTTTCAAATTATTTTCAATAACGGGATGTAAATAAAACATAATTAAAAGCAATGAAAATAGACTTTTTAATATCGACCAAATGATGGGCACTGAGATTGGATTTAAAGTATGTGGAATTAAGTCCGCCGTAAAATGTAAAACAAGTATTAGAATATGGCGTAGTTCATGCATTAGATAAATAATAACTACTGCAAAGAATTATTTTTGCTTTCAGTTAATACTACTGGCGCAACTATACACCCACATCAATTTTTGTTCCAAAAATAAGTATCTATGCTTGATTTGAATAATTATTTTTCTCTCCAAATCGATTTTACCCAGCATTTCTTCACTATCATTCACACCAACGAATAGATGCAAATAGGCCTAACGAAATAGTGTGGAGTGAAAATACTAAATAACGAAATATGGTTACTTACAAAAGCTTTTAAAGAACCCCTCACATAAGCCCGCCATCGGTCCCTATCCTGAGCAAGATTAATCCAGTCTCTGCAATCATATCCCACCTATCTCAAATCCATTTTAATATTATCCTCTCATCTACGTCTTGACCTTACCAATGGTTTTTTTCCATCACATTTTCTGACTAACACTTTATACATACATTTATGTATTCACCTATAGGTGCTACATATTCTGCCTATCTCAAACATCTGGATTTAATGTTCCTAATTATGTTAGGTGAACAATACAATACAGTAGAGCGTCTCGTTTAGGCACAGCGAAAACGTAAACAAAGTGCAGGTAACGTGTGGGGGGAAGACGAACCGTACGATAAACACAAGGGATGCACAAGGTTTTAGTTACAACATTTATGGTGGAGCATTAATTGAAATTATATTTTCCAAAAACACACAAAACAAAAGAACACAAATTGCACATTATCATACATTTTAACAAACCAGTAATTGTAACGTTGAAAGAATTCGATATAACAAATCAAATTTTGTTACATTATGATGTTGCTTTCAAGCAGCATTTTTACGGTCATGAATTTTATTCTCTGTATGACTCAGCGACGGATTTTCAGGGGAGGCAAAGGAGGCCAAGCCTCCCCTAATATATTACCAGAACACAATATGGGAGTAATAATTTCAGCTGAATTAAGATCACAGACAAGTTACAGCAAATGACAAACATTTTCCCTTTTATATTCATTTTACTATTCACTACGACTAAGAAGTTACGTAAAGTCGACCACATCCAGTTGGTGATGCCCGCGCGCTATACTGTAGATAGTACAAATAATTCGTACTGAAAATAACAGATAGCGCTATAACCTGTACAGTCGACATCTAGCAGCCTGCTGTGTGTATGCGACAGCGGGAGAGAGGAATCGGCTATATGACGCTACTCCCCGGTAACCATGACAACAGCAGTTCAACCAATAAGATAGCTGGTTAGAAGAGTGTTTAAACTTGACTGAACGCGCGAAGGGAGCCGATTTGGAGACGTCCTACCCACCGCTGACAAGTGTACTGCTTATAGTCACGGCTGGTTTCGGCTGTATTGGGAAGCTCTCTCTCTCTCTCTCTCTCTCTCTCTCTCCCTCTCTCTCTGCCTCTCTTTTTGCTTTTAGAAAATTGTTAGTTTTCTCTCCCTGCGTAAAGGTTTTCCTTTATGTTGTTAGATTTTCTCTTGTTTGCGGGTGTTCTTGTTATTTTATTATTTTGTGTTACGAGATGTATTTACTTATACAGTATTTTAAATATATCGATAGTTTAGAAACAAATGCAGATTTGTCTCTAGCTTCTTCTAGTAGCAGTTATTCAGTATGTTGTGACCTATTTGATCGATTTGCGAAGAAAGAGGAACGTCCAGTTAATTTTCTGTAAAATTAGACTATGTAATAGTAATGAGCAAGTCCCGGATTCTTAGGTTCGAATCAATTTTGTTGCTATCTCGTTACTCTCGAAATATTGTTTTTCTTGTTCGTTTTATGTAGCAAAGTGCAACATTCTTAAATTCAATATGACCTAAAAAGACCTAATTCGTAGGTTAGGACTTAGAGTGTCCTAAAGAGAGGCAATCTTTACGAAGCCGTTGTAATAGACTAATATTAACAGTAGGCTATGTTGTTTATTTTTATTTTTTCACGTAAAATCATATAAATTCCTAAAATAAGATTTAAATCCTAAAACATAAATTGGAAAACCTAATTTTAATTTCTTAAAATCTATAAATTCTGCGCTTGGTAATGAGGTACGTCACAGGCCTTACATTTTTATATTCTCATCAGTCATGTCTTGGCCTCCTCAACTTTCAAACCCACCGTCCGCTACTGGTATGACTAACATAATATCACTGTCTTCTGTGGCCGAATTAACAAAACTACAGTACCCCTATACTGGTCTGAAGTGACAACACTATTTCCTAAACATAATTATTCCTCCTCAAAGTTCAGTTTATTCAGGTGCATGTTTGTTATGGAATTTGTACAGTTATGTGCACTGTTGCTCGGAGAATCTACGTAAAGATTTTTTTTTTGGTCCTACAGAATACATCTGTTATGGTACCAATTAATATTTTTCTCCTCTAATATTGTTACCATAACATATGTATTCTGTAGGACAAAAAAAAATAATAAAGATAATCTTTACGTACACTCTTTACAGACGCTCTGTAAATCACGAACCTCACAGGACCTGACAGGTAGCCTACCAATTCGATATAGAAAGTGGCACTTCTTAAAGAACTATTGAAGTGTTTTTGTTGCTTTTAAAAACATTTCCTGCGAAAATAGCAGCTTGTATGCTTATTAAAACCTATTTAAGAATTCATTATCTGCCGATGTGTCACCAATAGGACTTGTTTTGGGTCCAAAGTAAATCCTGTGAGATTTGTTGTGGAGAAGTGACAATGAGACAGGACTTCTAAATGCACTTCGGTTTCCTTCACAATTTTTATTCCACAATCTATACATACAATACCAGTTACCATAATTTCATCTCTTAAGAAACTTTGAATTTATAAAATAACGCTGAGTTGCAAATACAAGAGAAATATGGGAAGAACATCATTACTAGGCTTCGTATTCCAGCTACCTATAAGCTGGAATGAGGTTGCCTGATTCGAAGTATATGTGACGTCACAGCTCAGGTACAGGTACGTTCGTATACAAAATAGTTACGCATCCTCTGCCCTCTTCCTCTAGTAAGGCAAAACCGGGACGCAGTCATAGTGAGTAGTCTTATCGGTCACTGCTCTTATTAGTCGTATTATTTAAATAACTACATCTTTGTGGCTGATTGAAGGTTCATTGCGGAGGTAAAATGCCTTAGGTAAGACGCTCAAGCGTGCAATATTACAGGGCATAGTTGAGGATATTTGAACGTATATTTTCACTGTCAATATAGACAACATTACATAAATTGTGTAAAATAAACGTAAAAGTGACAAAAAACAGTACACTGAAGGACATGGCAATACCAAAAGGCACATAAAGTGTGTTGAACGTGATCCAAAACAACCAGTACTATCACAATCTGAAAAGTATGAAGATATTAACTCGACGTTTAGCATGGATTTGTGTAGCCTACCATGACGTTCATTGTCAACATCCCAATAATAATTAATAAATAAAGTAATCTACATTTCAGGGAATTTCTAGAAATGTAGGCCTACATCGAAAATTAGTGGTTTTCCGAGATGGGCGACATATGCAATATCCTAATGAAACACAAAATATGTCAGACAATAGGAATATCTTTTACTACATATACACCAATAACATGTGCTATTGAAATAATTTCTTTCAATATAAAATCATTCACTGCAAATATCACGACGACAATGAACATCACGGCTCAAGCATATGTTTATTAGTATAGCTTCAGAATGTCTGGAGTTGACTGTACTCCACGAACACGCAGCGACGACGTGTTGTTTATATTCTTATCCGTTGCATTACCTGTGTTCGGCGTCTTATATACCGAATGTGTCATTAACTTCAGTCTTTAGGTAGCTGGAATACGAAGCCTAATCATTACTGTACAATAATCGAACCTGGGCCTTACCTTGAGAGACTGTCTGCGGAAAGCTCGGGTGCGATTCAGGTAATACTTGTACACGTAGGGTGGTAATCCACGTCGGGTTTCCTCTCCGATCCAACGTCGTAATGGGATGCCAATATCGTCGTCCACCCCAGGGGACAGATCCCTCACGAGGGGTTGGCTCATTTGTTATCTCGCATCACAGAACAACCCCGCACAATATGAGTGTTGTACAAATATAACATATATTACTAGTACCACACTGCACCGAACCAAAAAGGTACGAGGTCACGCACAAAGTAATGTTACTCCATCTCCATGGTGACGTACAGAGTCATGCTTGTTTACGCCACCTGCACAGAGGGACCAAGGTGTAATGACCACACAAACCAGAAGCTCACAGCTACATGCAGACCGGACAAGTCGGCAGTAATGTTTTGTTGATTTCCCCGCTCACAGCAGCACAGTGGGAACATGTGTACAAGGCAAATAGTGCACAGCCACTTACTGCAATGTTTCTGACAACGGTACAGCAATGCATCAAAGAAGAGAATATCAGAAAGTAAGTTCTTGGCAGGGATGCAGAACTGGGGAAGAGAGAGGTGGAAACATGGGGAAAGAGTTTGTTCTCCGTCCACAATCCGCCGGCCTTGAATTACGTATCTGTGACGTTCCGCAAGCACAGTGAATTGTGACGTGTGCCACAACTGCAGCACAGTTTTGCATCCCTTCTTGGCCGTTCAAGTTTGGGGAGTGTAGTCACACAGACATCTAATGAATAATATAAAGAACGTGTTTTCAAATGGATCTATGATTTTCTTTTTTCTTTTTTGTACTTGAGCTAAGAACAAAAACTTAAAACCAAGGAACAATTTAATAAACGTGATTGGAGAAAATATAAATATAGCAGTGAAATTTTCAAACAAACAATCGCTCATGACTAGGGACCGGATTTTTATGTAATATCAAGGTGTGAAATATGTACATATTTATGTAAGAAAAATAAGCTGAATATGTATCAAAACATGCAAAATCATGAAAATATTTAATATCAATATCTGGCAGATATAGGATAGGTAAGATTCTCCAGTTGTGTTTTCATAGAGCACCCGACTTTTTTACCGCACACTTGACACATTACTATTTTTCCATCTGTAGCGAAAGCTTCGTCCATCGCAATCCATGATTTTATTTTTGTCGTTAGAGTTGAAGATACAGGGGCCATTTTAGTTAGTTAAAAGCAGTAGATAAACTCACTTGCACTTTATACTGTAAGTACGAAAACTAGAGAACTGAGTGAAATGAACGACATAACAGAACTGCTAGCACTGTTTCGCTTTACTGGATTAGGAGAAAATCAGAGGAGATGTGGGGCACATGCATTTTAGCTGCTCCCTGTAAGAAACAATGTACCTACTAAAACCTCAAACTATAGGCATTTACAAACTGTTGTTTGAAAAGTGGCATTCCTGTCTCATTCAGAAGGCTAGGATTATTCCAGCCCAGAACCATACTTTCTAATTGCTCGCAAAATCCCATTTCCGTATACGTCTACTATTTATTTTAATCTTTCAACATCTTTCCAGTTTGTTCCTTTACTCCAGATTCTTTTCAAAAGTCAGCTACGTTATTGCGGCTCATGTCACATTTGATACGGGTTTTCCCTGGAAGGATTAGGAAGAGGGTGGGTAAGGTTGCAAATTGCATGGGAACGGGTTGTTAAGACTTGTGCAGAACAATTATAGTTCGAGACAAATCATGTCATCCTCATCCCACTCCACCGCATGAAGGCAGCGCTACTTTCTGAGTGATTTTTTGCAATACAAGGTAGTTGTATGAGAAAGGTTGCCTTTTGTTCACTCATATTTACAGTGGGCGGTATGGGGTGAGTGCCTCTATTACTTTCTGGAACTAAGGACGTTATGTTTCGTCCCGAAATATATCCTTTCTTGGGTAGGTAAAAAGGCTTTTTAATCTGTGTATTTCAAATTGTAAACTTCCCCAGCAGAAGTTTTTATTATATTTTATTTATTAATTTTTTCCTTTTAGAGATGTAAAAATGCATAAAACTCCTAAATATGTAGATTTGTGTAATACCAAGCGATAATATGCAATGTGGGGTAAATGTGTAAAAATATGTAGTATCAAATTTTAATATATTAATGGTAATTACAAGATTCGCAGAGATTTGTTATTTATATACGGTTAAGTTTAAAGGAATATAATATGTAATTATATAAAA
This sequence comes from Periplaneta americana, assembly GCF_040183065.1. Classification (NCBI taxonomy): domain Eukaryota; kingdom Metazoa; phylum Arthropoda; class Insecta; order Blattodea; family Blattidae; genus Periplaneta; species Periplaneta americana. The sequence goes on along the minus strand of NC_091132.1, from coordinate 116,817,506 downwards.
ATCCGGTCCCTACTCATGACAGTAAGAAGAAATAGTAGTTCTCTTCAATCTATGTAGAATAAATGATATTTTCGACACTATGTTTCCAGGACAATATGTCCACAGCAGTACGTCCATCAGATAATTTGTCCACTATCTCACGTCCACAGCTATTTTGCCCAAGGAAATTAGTCCAGCAAACATTTCGTCCACCAAAAAATTTGTCCATTAATATTTCGGTCAAGAATTATTGTGCCCATAATTTTTTTGCAATTTTTCTTTGTTCACTAGTTTCTGTGCACATTGTATTTACCACTTTCATTCAAATTATTATTATTATTATTATTATTATTATTATTATTATTATTATTATTATTATTATTATCGTAGTGGCAGTGGTATAGTAGTAATAGTGTATTAGTTTTAAACCATTTATGCAAATGGACAATCAGGAATATTGGATACAGTATACTGGACGAGACAATAAGGTGGACAACTTAATAAAGAGAGCAAAGATAAATGTAGGACATAATAAAATGTGGACCAAACTTTCAGAGGACAAAATAGCACAATGGACACTTAAACTGTGGACGAAATAATAGTGGACATAAAACACCAGATGACGAAAAAATATAGTGGACAGAATATCAAAGGGACATACGAAATAGTGGGCAAAATATCCGTGGACATAGCGTCTGGGAACCTTCACTATCATTCCCATCATAAGAGTCGATTACGCTGTTTTGACACTTCCGTTTGACTGAGAAAAAAAAAAAGACTAAAACTTCGACAAAGGAACAGTTCCAAAATTTTCCTTTGGGTAGGTATAGCATTCCTCCTCTCATATGTTGAAAAAACTAAAGGAATACGCAGTATAATGCTGAGTGAATAGATTGTAGAGTTTACCTTCGGGCGAGCCCCTTGAATACACCGCTTATGCAGAAAAGTTCCTATCGGTAATGTACAGCGCAGTTACGATAATTCGACACATCACAAACTATTATTGTAATATATTATTAAATATAAACAATTAAAACATTACTTACCCAAATTAAGGAATGAGATGCTGAAACTGTCTGCTTTCTTGTTCTAAATATTTGTATTTGTCGCACCTTTAATAAGTGACGTATCACTCGTTGCAGTTCCCATCAAGAAGTAGAGGCGAAATTTCTCTGGGTAATATTTTTCAGTTCTTTCAGGGTATGTGGATTATTTACGTAAGCTTTGTCTTTTATGGCCGTATTCATAGACATTCTTAACGCTGGCTTCCGGCGGATGATCAGCGAACTAACATTTTTCGTATTCATAAACCAGTGTTAGCGATATGATATGATATGAATCCTGTACAAGTAACCAGTAGATAACCAGGGCTAGTTTAGCACGCTCATAGCGCGGGCTAGCGAAATGTGTATGAATAGCAAGTTCTCCAGAGATGATAGTCAGGAAAAATGTAAAATCACGTTCCCGTCCTGACAGGATAGTGCGACAGCACATAAAAAAATATGGTTTATTTAACGACGCTCGCAACTGCAGAGGTTATATCAGCGTCGCCGGATATGCCGGAATTTTGTCCCGCAGGAGTTCTTTTACATGCCAGTAAATCTACTGACATAAGCCTGTCGCATTTAAGCACACTTAAATGCCATCGACCTGGCCCGGGATCCAACCCGCAACCTTGGGCATAGAAGGCCAGTGCTATACCAACTCGCCAACCAGCTCGACTAAACAGCAGATATAACCAATTATCCTATAGAATAACTGAGAAATAGCATCCGGGAAAGCATGGCCTCTATTTTTCAACGGGAACTGTAGCGAATGATGCGCCAATTCTTAAACAGGCGAGACAAATGTTTGGAACAAGAAGACAGACAGTTTCAGCTTCTCCTCTGTTAATTTGGATGATTTTTTAGTGGGTTATTTTACGACGCTTTATCAACATCTTAGGTTATTTAGCGTCTGAATGAGATGAAGGTGATAATGCCGGCGAAATGAGTCCGGGGTCTAGCACCGAAAGTTAGCCAGCATTTGCTCATGTTGGGTTGAAGGAAAACCCCGGAAAAAACCTTAACCAGGTAACTTTCCCCAACCGGGAATCGAATCCGGGCCACCTGGTTTCACGGCCAGACGCGCTAACCGTTACTCCAGAGGTGTGGACAATTTGGATGACTATGTATGTTCATTAATATTCCACATTAATAGATTGTGGTGTATCAAGATGCCGATATTAATATTAATTAATATTTCATTTATAAAATTTGACACAATTATTACGATATTGGTAACGTGTTGTCACTAAACTTACGCTGTACAATGAAGGCACCTGCACATATCCTTCATAAGGAAATTAATATTTAAGGAGAAAAATTCGCTCCGGCGCCGGGGATCGAACCCGGGTCCTTGGTTCTACGCACCAAGCGCTCTGACCACTGAGCTACGTCGAATCCAATCCACAGCACCGGATAGAACTCTCCTCTTTCGATGCTGTCCCTTTGTGGCCTGACTCCAAGTGAGGCATATACATGTTGACATATTATGAATCCTATGTCAACTGCCATGATACTAGGAGCGCACTCATCTGAGTGACTTGTTGGCCGGGAATCCGCAGTTGTTATGCACTGTTAGCTGAGAGAATATTATAGAAGTATTAATTTATCCTACAGAATTTGTCTGTAACATTGACAATTAATATTTAAGGAGAAAAATTCACTCCGGCGCCGGGGATCGAACCCGGGTCCTTGGTTCTACGCACCAAGCGCTCTGGATTCGGCGTAGCTCAGTGGTCAGAGCGCTTGGTGCGTAGAACCAAGAACCCGGGTTCGATCCCCGGCGCCGGAGTGAATTTTTCTCCTTAAATATTAATTGTCAATAGACAAATTCTGTAGGACAAATTAATACTTCTATAATATTCTTCATAAGCAAAGCTGAAAAGTACGCACATAAAATACTTCCTGTATTGCGTCCGATTATATATCTCCCAAACATACGTTTAGAGCAAATCTAAAATAGCTGAAATGGTATTGTTTGTTAAGCAACATGGAAATTGTTCCTTCTATTACTTTATCACGTCAGCGTACATTCTGTTCGCATTTTCTAAAACTGATTTCACGTGAAGTCCTTAAAATCAGCACAAAGCCTTTACCATTACAATCCTCTCCATCATTTTGATTATTACAATTCATTCATGAAAACCTCATACATTTTGTATCAATGCAATACATAATAAAATATTAATGCAGACGAAAACTCACGATAATTCCATTTATCCCTATAGGGAAAATGCTTTCCATTTTTGTGGTTTAATCCTACCCCGAATTTTAAAAACATAATGATACAAGCACCAAGCAACACCTTTATTCATTGTTCACCAGAATCGCGGTAATACTCTTATTTTAAGCAAAACACAGACCTCGAGTCGCGGAAAATTAACTCTCTATTCCTAAGTGCTGATTAGAGTTTACATTAAGCAACTATTGCGAAATCTGTAGTTTCACGCCTTCCGTAACAATTTGAAACCGCAATGGACTCAAATTACGCGGCAGATGAAATAGGAACAGATACTATCAACATTAAATAGGCTACGTATTGTACATGTGCTGAAGTGGCAGATGGATTTGAAAGTACATTAAAAAAAAAAAACATAAACTTAGATACGATACTTTCTGCCGATGATCAGGTTTTAATTTGTGCTTCCGAAGATGACCTACAAATGGCAATATTTAAATTAAACAAAATTAGCAAAGAAAATAACTTAACTATATCGGCTACTAAAACAAAAGTGTTAGCCTTTAGAGGATTAGAAACAATTAGAGCCAAAATCGTGTTGAATGGAAGAATGATAGATCAAATTAATACTTTTAATTATCTGGGCTGCAATATCTCATATGCAAGAAAAGAAGATTTTACACATAAAATAAACTAATTTAATTATTTCTGTGGTGTAATAAAAAGAACTTTAAAACAGACTAGCAAAGAAACAAGATTAAAATTTTATAAAGTTATGGCAGTCCCTATGTTGCTGTACGGCTCTGAATTCTGGACTCTTACTAAATCCGAAGAAAAGAGAATCGAGGTGATAGAAATGAGATTTTTGAGAAGTATAGCAGGTTATATAGTCTTTTAGACAAGAAACGCAATGAAGACATCAGACTAGAACTGAATATATTCAATTTAATACAAAAACTCACAGAATATAGGAATAAATGGAAGCAACACGTTGAAAGAATGACTCAAGACCGTATTCCTGAATTAACATTCAACTACAGACCAACTGGTAAACGAAACATAGGTAGACCCAGGAAAAGATGGCTTCAACAATTTCAAAATTTACATACTTCATGAGACCGGAACGAGCCAAACAAGGCTTAAAACATATGGCTGATGATGATGATGATGATGATGATGATGATGAAGATGATTGTATACGTGAAGCAGAAAATAGGAAAGATTGGAGAATACTGGGTTTGAAGTGAAATACCTGCCTATGGGCAGAACACGTATGTATGTATGTATGTATGTATGTATGTATGTATGTATGTATGTATGTATGTATGTATGTATGTATGTATGTATGTAACATGTGGAAACTTTCCATACTCTGTTGGACGTTTATCCTTGGTTCTATCAACTACTAGTTTATTTAGCGTCTTATTTATTTAGGGAATTGGTGATAGCGAGATGGTATTTGGCGAGATGAGGCAGACGATTCGCCACAGATTACCTGACATTCGCCTTACGGTTGGGAAAATCTCGGAAAAAAACCCGACCAGATAATCAGTCCAAGTGGGGATCGAACCCGTGCCCGAGCGCATCTCCGGAATAAAGTCAGTGACATGATAATAGTTTAAATGCGATGTGAGAAACTGCCTAGGCACTTACAGAAAACGTCTTTAAAAACTCTATTGGAAGAGTAAAATGTATCACACACCAAATATCTAACAAATTAAAACATAATCAAGAAGAAAGGTGCTAAAACAACAGAAACATCTAAAATGCTTAACATTTTCACTACCTTTAGTACTTAAATTATATATTTCAAAATCCACAAACGATTAGGGAAAACACGGGAATTTTACTGGAAGCAAGTAAAGAGATAGGTTTGGAAGTAAATCCCGAAAAGACAAAGTATATGATTATGTCTAGTGACGAGAATATTGTACGAAATGGAAATATAAAAATTGGAAATTTATCTTTTGAAGAGGTGGAGAAGTTCAAATATCTTGGAGCAACAGTAACAAATATAAATGATACTGGGGAGGAAATTAAACACAGAATAAATATGGGAAATGCGTGTTATTATTCGGTTGAGAAGCTTTTATCATCCAGTCTACTGTCAAAAAATCTGAAAGTTAGAATTTATAAAACAGTTATATTACCGGTTGTTCTATATGGTTGTGAAACTTGGACTCTCACTTTGAGAGAGGAACATAGGTTAAGGGTATTTGTGAATAAGGTGCTTAGGAAAATATTTGGGGCTAAAGGGAATGAAGTTACAGGAGAATGGAGAAAGTTACACAACACAGAACTGCACGCATTGTATTCTTCACCTGACATAATTAGGAACATTAAATCCAGACGTTTGAGATGGGCAGGGCATGTAGCACGTATGGGCGAATCCAGAAATGTATATAGAGTGTTAGTTGGGAGGCCGGAGCGAAAAAGACCTTTAGGAAGGCCGAGACGTAGATGGGAAGATAATATTAAAATTGATTTGAGGGAGGTGGGATATGATAATAGAGAATGGATTAATCTTGCTCAGGACAGGGACCAATGGCGGGCTTAATAATAATAATAATAATAATAATAATAATAATAATAATAATAATAATGATTTATTTTAGCTGGCAGAGTTAAGGCCGTAAGGCCTTCTCTTCCACTCAACCAGCAAAAAGTGTATATACATATGCATGAACTTACAAAGAATCCAACAATTTGATTTAGATGAGAGTTACATGTATACAAAAGTTATTTACAAATTAAACAACAAAATACTATGAACTATTAATTAAACACTGAAATAAACTGTGTAGCAGAATTAAACTAAAATACGTAGAATGTTAATATATTTCAAATAATATTAGATAATAGAAAGAGATTATTACGAGACAATTAAAATACAGCACAATCAGGATGATGTCTAAAGAAAAAAGTAGCAATGTAGTCAGTGATAGTTTAAATCAGTATGATTGGAGTGAAATGCTAATAAGGTTATCTTTTAAGCTGTTCTTAAAGGTGTTTATTGTCTTGCAGCCCCTAATACTTTGTGACAAGGAATTCCATTGACGCGAGGTGGATATTGTAAAAGATGATGAATAACAAGATGTTCTATGAAGAGGTATACTTAGCGTGCCACAGATAAGTGATCTGGTATTTACGTCGTGGTTAGAGTATAGATAAGAGAAACGAGACGAAAGGTAATTTGGTGTTGAAGTGTGCAGAATTCGAAAGAGTAAAGACAAAGAGTGTAAAGTTCTACGTTCTTTAAGTCGGAGCCACGAGAGACTTGCGAAGGACGGTGATATGTGATCATACCGTCGGATGTTGCACACGTATCTGACGCACATATTCTGAGCTCGCTGTAACTTGACTGACAATTCAGAACTTAGGTCACTTAACAAAACGTCACAATAATCGAAGTGCGGCGTTACTAGGGTTTGCACTAGGGTAAGTTTTAGTTGCTGGGGCAAGAAGTTTCTTAAGCGACTCAAACAGTGAATGGAAAAACAGATTTTTTTTATCGTTTCTTTAACTTGAAAATTCCAACTTAGATTATTATCAAAAAAGAAGCCAAGATTTTTTACGACAGATGAATAAGGGATTAGCGTGTTGTTAAGGGTAACAACTGAAAGATTACTGTTATTAAGGGAGTTAACTAAACGCTTATGTCCAATAATTATGGCTTGAGTCTTACTTGGATTAAGTGCGAGTCCGAAATTGGCCGCCCAAGTGGAGACAGTGGCTAGGTCACAATTTAACTTGTCAATCGATTCATTGATCGTATTGGGTCTGGAATGTATGTAAAGTTGTAGGTTGTCGGCATAGAGGTGATATCGGCAATACTGTAAGTTCTTTGATACGTCATTAATGTAGATAGAGAAAAGTAGTGGTCCTAATACGGAGCCCTGCGGCACTCCCGCCTTTGTGCATCTCCATTGGGAGAATTGATTATCAAGTGAAACACACTGTTGGCGGTCACGTAGGTAGGAGTCCATCCAGCTCAAGGTATTGTCTGACAGGTGCAAAGCCTTCATCTTTGCAAGAAGCAAGTCGATATCAACAGAACCAAAGGCATTGCTGAAATCGAGAAGAGTTAGTGCCGTTACTTCACCCCTATCCATAGCTTCACGGATGTCCTCAGTCACTTTAAGTAGGGCTGTAGAAGTGCTGTGTCCATGTCTAAAACCCGATTGATAGTCATCAAGGAGTTTGTGTTCGTCGAGATAGTTCATAAGTTGTCCATGTACAATATGTTCTAATGCTTTTGAAAGAGTGGGAAGAATTGATATCGGTCTGTATTGGCGACAATGAACCTCCGGGTTCCTTAAAAGCCAGTAAGTAAGTAAGTAGGCCTAAGTAAGTACGTAAGGAAGTAAGTATTATATATTTAAAAATTTATTTTCACTGGAAATGGCACACATTTAGATTTTTAATGGATATATGAGAATTTAATTGTTCAAGTGCAAAACTGTCAGACGCTGAGAATGGTAAAAATCCCCTTGGTGAAGCAATGTCAAGTCACGCAGACGGACGGATACACATGATGATATATGGTGCGTTTTGAATATAATCTATATGCGCAAACAAACAAACAAAAATGTCACGCAGTCCGAGGGAGACTGAAATTTGTAGTAGCTACGATGCCATACAGCTTTAAACAATCTCACGCAGTTGGAGGACCGAGATATTTTGCGCAATCACAAATTAGTTATCAAACGCTGCAGGTTTGCGTAAACCGGTCTGAAATGAAAAGCCTACTTGCTCCCTGTCAAAAAGTAGGTAAATTACATATTCATGAAGTAACATCACTTACAGTTTATATGCAAACTAGTGGCTTGTGCAGCAAATGCTGCAGACTAAGTTCATTAAAAGTTTAAATTCAGATTTTTCATATATTTTTTTTTTTCCAGACAGAATATCAGATACTTTGAAAGTTATTTGCTTCCATAATAATGAAACATACGCCACGAAATATATGACATTGAAAGCAACGTAATAACTCAATGAAGTTTAACCTCGTCAAATGTATCTTTTTTTTTTTTTTTTTTTTTTTTTTCTGAACTTCCCTCAGAATTGATGTTATGCCAAATGCTTTTCTTGGACATACCGATCTTCATTTCTTTTGAGTTTCAATGCAAATAGGCCTATCAGTATTAAGATGATCAGCAGGTTTTTCATTTGAGAGTGAAGTAGTAGCTATTTCAGATAAATGCGAATTGTTTGCAAGAATATGACATTTTGGAGTGTATTAGATAGCAGTAAATGCTGGACATCATTTTGGCCACGTTAAAACTTAGCATAATAATAACCAATCATTGACGTAGGCCTATTTATTGACCATAAGCTCGTAATTAGTACTCACTGAAGATCAGAGATGTACAGTTTCCCTGGAAAAGGATGAGACGATTGAATATTCCTAAGTCTCAGATGTAAGACACTGCGCATGATCGGAGACCAGAGCACTGATACACAAGATAACGAATATTGAGTTACTTAAATTCAGGCTATTTGGTTTCTTACTAGCATCGTTCCGAAATTCACTTCAAAAACTGCAAAAAATATGATAATATTACGTAAATAAAAGATATATATATATATATATATATATATATATATATAAATCGTGTAGTTAAATCGACAATGGACCTTCATGACTAGATCGACACTCCGCACAGAAAGGAACGTTTTTATGTCGTTTCAATAGCTCAGACGGTAAAACTTCTGCGTGTTGTGTAGAAGAATGCGAGTTCGATTCTTAGTCTATACAACGATTTTTTTTTGTCTAAATAACGTTGAAATAGCTAAGTAACGTTGAAATATAGATTTACAAAGTCCTGAGATTAAGTGATAATGATCGCAAACAATACAAAATTACAAGTTATAATATTATAAACGTTAATCTAATGAATGCATTTATACACACACATATACAATGTAAATGCATATTATATTAAAAACTAACAATTAAAATGAAATTAAAAAATATATGTAATAATAAACAAACTTTTACAAAGGTTTAGAGTCCTTGAGTCCTTAGGCTAAGTCATTTGTTGAGTAATTATTACAATATTTTATTAATAGCTTTCCCATATGTGTAAGAAATGCAATCGCACAAAACAATTTTTGTTAAAAGTATGGCTTTGGATTATTTCATTCTCACCCCTTCAGTTAATTTTAACTATTTTATCTACGTGTTTGAAATAATGTTTAATTTAATGTGCATTCAATTTTATTCATGTTATGATTGAATGTAAAACACTGTTAAAGTTATTGACTAATTACATATATTAATATTAATTATTAAATGCATCTGTTAAGTAACCAATTGCAGTATCTTTTGCAAAATCTTGAATGTTTAAGTTGTCAATAATATTTCTGTACTATATACCATAATACGTTAAAAGAATTTGCAATAGATTTGGGAGCCTCTACTTTATAAACATTGGTTTTAATGAAAAAAATATTTTCTTTCTTAAGATATCTACAAGTTTAAATTTAATAATATTCCGAATAGGTTTAATTGCATTATCTCAATTTTGTACTTTTCTACTCAAATATATTCTATTTCCTTCTTTCATAATTTTTGATAAATTACACTGTACTTCTTGCAGTATTTAAGAACATGAGGATCATTACATTGCAACACATTACATATAGATTCTTCTTTTGAATACATGAGATTTTGAAGTCCCTGCGTTATCTACATGTTTTTACTTTTGAATTTTTTCACAACATTGAGTGGAGAACATCCACTGAAGTGATTATGAAATTAAATGAAAAATTCAATACATTTACTCTTAATATCAGTAATACCAGTATCATATATGTTTTTCCAAGATTCATTTTGTAGACATAAATGTGAATAATCACTAGATACAACATTTACGATCCTTTCTTAGTTTTTAAATTAATATTTTGAAATTGTTCAGTAACATTGGAAACACTTAGGATTTGTTTATCTTGTTCAGACAAACCATTGATTATATAGGTTCTGTCGAATAGGAATTCAGTGTAATTCTGTGTACAAAACATTTATCAATGGCTGTGCTACTTCAGCTTGTATGCTATGGGAAAATTACTCTGCGACTAAGGTTTCCGGTTTCAAGGAGTGAATTTAATTTACTTTTACGGAAAAGTTCCGAGAGATAATCTATGTTTATGTCACTACAGATCACAAATTCCATATGAGATTTCTAAAGTCTTTTCTTTACAAATTCAATGTTGGGTATAAATATTAATAAATAATCTAAGAAATATGAATGATTGTAGTTAGAAGTCTGATTTACATTATAAAACGCAAGAAGTTACATTCCTCCGCGAGATTCGAACTTTCGATGATGGTTTTGTCGTCCAACGCACAACCACGGACCTATTCAATGCTTATGTTAATAACCTACAATTTAGCTGTAGCAATGTGGTGTCATAACTTGGGGTTTGTTTACTTAATGTAATTAGACTTAATTTGATTAGTTTCGCAACAATTGGACTTCCTGTTATATCCTGTTATTTAGATATTTAATTTTGGGTTGATTTATTAACTCTTACTATGCAAGATGCCTGTTATTTCAATAATTCTATATCACGTTAAATAGTCATTGTCTACACTAAAGTATTATCGTCATCCCTCATTTCTCATCGTAATGGCGAACCGACGTGACATGAGACAGCGAGTTATAGCTCTAGTTGAGGCTGGATATGGGGCTAGATCTGCTGGCCGTTTGGTCGGTGTTCCTGGAAGTACAGCCGCGAGGTGGGTTCATCGTTACCAAAATTTAGGGGAGGTCGAAAATCGCCCTATTCCTGGGCGTTCGCGGATTTCTTCATTGGAAAAGGATGCTCTCTTATTCGAGACAGTTCGACAGGACCCCTTTCTGACTGCTAACGAAATAAGAGCAGCATCTAACTTTCCCGGCTCTTCACAGACTGTGATCAGCAGGTTGAGGAACTGCGGTATTAGGAGCCGGAGGGTGCGCAAATGGAAATATTGGGGGAAGCACAAGCTGTCGACCATCTTGTCTTCGCTACCAATCGAGTGGATTTCGATTGGAGAAATGTAACCATCTCGAGTGATTACCAAGGTCCTGTCCGTGTCTATCGTGAGGTTGGTCTTCGACATGACCAGCGCTATGTGCACCGACGTGAAAGATCGGGGCGCTTTAGCATATCGTGTTGGGGGTGGATGTCTTACTATGGACCTGGCGTTATAGAACGCATCGATGGCCGGTTTAATGCCGGAACTTACGAGCACATTCTGGAAAATATATTCCTTCCCTCCGCCCGAGAACGTTTTCCCGAAGGAACATTGCTGTTCCAGCAGGATAACCATCCCGTGCACTATGCTGCAAGCATTCAAAGATGGTATCAAAGGAGACCCGAGATCGAAATCATTAATTGGCCTCCGAAGTCACCTGATTTGAATGTCATCGAAAATTTATGGGCGGAATTGCAAAAGAGAAGGATAGCCACCTATGCCCACCGACGCCCTCGAAATCGAAACGAACTGTGGGATCAAGTTGTTGACACCTGGAAAGATCTCGCCGGGGATCAGAACTTATTCCACAATCTCGTGACATCCATGCCGGATCGACTTAGAGCTGTAATAGAAGCTGATGGCATGTGGACAAGATTTTAAGTTAACATGTCTCTTTTTGTTTCTTATGATTTTTGTTTGAGGAAGAATACTTTTAACTTCCAAGTAAGATTTATTTTTTTTTTTGACGAGGTTCAGCCCACTTGTAAGACCCAGAAATTGGGCATAAATTATTCCATATTTTTCGACAAATTAGACAGTCGAGGAAATCTGAACATATTAATTACACCTCAATAAAAAAAGTTTTACCCGGGATCGAACACGAGACGTTTCGGTTATACAGTGGAACCGACACGCTCCTATATGAGCTAACGAGACAAGACAGTGACAGCAGCAGTCCAGAATGTAGATCCCTTCGCAGGCATTTGTCATTCGGTACAGAGAAGCAATGATATTTTGTGACTCGAGCTATGTTGTGAAATCCTGGCCTTAAATGGCAGTCTTCTTCGTGATCCTTACTCTGGTCCTTGTCCTTGTTGTGGTCCTTGTAACAATTCTTGTACTATTTGTCATGTTATGTATCGTTACGTCGATATCGAGTGAACCGCGCTGTAGAACTTTAACTTACGACGACCAAGAATCGTCTCATTCTTTATCAGGGTAACTGTACGTTATGTATGTATTTTTCCACGTATTGTCAACAATAGAGGCTGTTGTGAGGAATCCATTGTTCAGATGCTGAAAATGAGGCAGATGCTGTAGCAGAGTTGTAGAATCGTATAATATAAATCGTAAATAAAATCATTCATCGAAAATCATCAACTGGTTGCTGGTTGTGGGAAATAAACTAACTCGTCATATCAGCAAGAAAGGAAATGTTCTGCTATTTTTCGTACAATAAAATGATGTAGGTACTTGGTAGCGTTGACGAATCTGATTGATTAAACTAAAGAAATATAAATTTGATACAGTTTAAAGATGCAGAAAAGGAAGCATGACTCAATTAATTAATAATGCCTCTACGTAGGATAATTAGCGAATCACACATACATATCTACACCGCACCGCCATTAATATCTGAAAAAGATTCACATCATTTGATTTACAACTATAAAAGTATTTAATTTGTAATAACAATATTTATGTCTTACGTAAGATTTGTAGCTTTTAGTAACATATGTATGTATAGCCGTTACTCAAAATTATAGAAATGAAGATCTAATGTAAGTTATTCTCTACATTTACTTACATAACCCCAAAAGGTTTCATTTTCGTATAACTAATAATAGTAACAATGTGTATCAGTGACAAAATACACCATACAGTTACCTGTCATATTTCATTTTTAATGGAAATAATTTCAACAAATCTTCTTGAGTTTTGTAGTTTTTAATAACCTATACACATTATATAGCTGTCCTAAGAAAATTACGCAAGACAATCAGATCTGTAAATTTTATTCGTGATAATATAACCTTCGTAATAAGTTCTGAAGTTTTTAGTAACCAATATAGAGACAAATCAAGATCGACCGATTGGCATTATGTCAGAGAATCTGTTGGCACTTCTGGAGTCATGGCCTCCACGATATTCTTTATTTTAGTATTTGTCTTATTCTGAAAAGCTATTAGTTCTCAAAACTGATGACAGATGGATTTTGGAAAATAGGAAAATTATGTAGGAAAATTGACATTTCACTGAAAACTACTATTTTTCTGAAAATCTTTGGGTTCCAAGTTTCAAAATGAGGAGTCATTCATTGAAATCCGTTCAGCCGTTTTCCCGTATTTTCCATTAGGCCTACCAGTTCAAATTATATATGCAAATGTGAAACCTAACAGCATATAACTGTATGTACCAATTGATATAACTGGAACACATTATGCAGAAAGACCAACCCACACAGTGCTAAAGTTGAGTAGAACTGAGTTGAAGTTAAAGGAAAATGGAAAAAATTACAAATAAATGTATAGAGTTAGCTCTCATATTTATGAAATTCGTATTACGAGGAATAACTTTCACCCAAATACTGAATTCATAAACCTTACATTTTTAAATATCTCATATAGGGTAAACTAGGGTCTGTTGGACAGTCGGGCATGTTGGACACTTTGTACTTTAACGTGTTACCTCGCCACTTGTGGGCACCACATTCTGCTAGAAGTCAATGACTGAAATAGCCCCACTCGTGGCTACTTCCGTCATTGACTTCTAGCAGAATGTGGTGCCCACAAGTGGCTAGGTAACACGTTAAAGTACAAAGTGTCCAACAAGCCCGACTGTCCAACAGACCCAACTTTACCCTACTGTATTTTTGTGGTTTGGTTTCTTTCTGCAAAATGACATAATATAGTACAAATAACATTCTGCAGAAATTATCCAACTGATATGTTGCATTGATGCAGTATTGCTTGAATATTCATTCATTCAGTGTTCTGCGTAAAAGCAGGTCTTCCACTGCAAACCCAGCATTATCCAATATTTTCTATTTTCCACCTTCCTCTTAATGTCCGCATATGATCCATGTATCTTAATGTTGTATTAGTGACAAAGATCTACATTAATAATTATCAAAATTGTTTAATATTAACATACAGACACATTACATGAATTGTTAGTCAAGCGTAAATATTAAATTTATGCATATCAAATTTCCACATAATTACGTTTAATCGTATTTTAAACCACAAAAAATTACGTAAAACTTCACAAAAATAGCAATAGCAGCAGCAATAATAATAATAATAATAATAATAATAATAATAATAATAATAATAATAATAATAATAATAATAACCATTATTATCATCATCATCAAATAGTGGAAGAAAACATAATAAATACTACAAAATTATAATTTACTCAACTTCAAAGTCTAGTTCTCGTGGTAATCCATTATCATCCTCATGTGAGTCTGCAGTCAAAGCAGTGTAGAAATCCTTTTTTTTTTACTTGGTTATTTAACGACGCTGTATTAACTACGAGGTTATTTAGCGTCGATGGGATGGTGATAGCGAGATGATATTTGGCGAGATGAGGCCGAGTATTCACCATAGATTACCTGACATTTGCCTTATAGTTGGGGAAAACTTCGGTAAAACCCAACCAGGTAATCCGCCCAAGCGGGAATCGAACCCGCGCCCGAACGCAGCTCCGGATCGACAAGCTAATGCCTTAGCCGACAGAGCTACGCCGGTGGCTAGAAATCCTTTGCGTCACCAGTTATTGGATCCATGATTGATTGTAGATCGGGATGTTTTGCGTTTCTATTGGTTTACCATTGGGCCACAAAGGAATTACCTTATCACATGTGTAGACCAATTGATCGTCGAACAATTTTGCTTTTATTAATATGAATTTCAAAAGATCCACTGTTGAACTCTTGTTTTCATTTTCTAAAATACCTACATAATTCATTAAACAAGTCTTTGCTCTCCGGTTAAGTAAGTCATTCTGAAACACTATTCGCACAAAAATACACAACAAACATTTAATCTCTAAATACCAAAAAGTTTAGCAAACGGCTGACCTCACAATGCTTTGTTCATTCTGTTAAAAGAACCAACGCACATGACTTCTTCACTTTCCATTTTTGAAAGGAGCCAACCCACATGTTTCCATTCTGCAGAAGATAGATTTCAGAAACTGATGCCAGTGTTTTCTTGGTCTGTCCATAAATGGCATTCAAATGCAGAAACAGACTTAGTTCTTTTCTGCAGAATATAGAGTACCAGGTCAAAAATAATACTACAACATTACAGTCCGCGTCACCGTTTTTGGCGTGTGAAATAAGTAATGGGAACGTTAAGTGCGAGTGTTTTACATTTATCGCAGTCAGTCTGACAAGTGTGTTTGGCAAATGGCTGATGTGACGTGTATAGGAAGTGGTACCATTCTCAGCTGCACTAGCAACATGCTCACAAACTGGGCAATATCTTATATCTAGGACACACGCCAAAAACGCTGGCGCTAGCTGTACCTCCATTTTCACAATTTTGAGGGTTAGTTCATTTCTGCAGTATATGGTTCAATTGCCAATATTTAATTCCACGATTTCTTTATACAAAAGAAACTTTCTAAGGTGTTTATAACTGTAATTATTTAACCACAAACTAGCTACGAAGTAGCTCAGGCGGTAGCCGTGATTGCCGGTTGATCTGGAGCTGCGTTCGGCAGTAAGCTAATTTCCCACTTGGGCTGATTAGCAGATTAGGTTTTTTTTTTCTGAAGTTTCCCATAACTGTAAGGGAATGCAAGGTTGTCATGTGGCGAATCCTCGGCTTCATTTCGCCACATGTCATCTCACTATCACCAATTCTATTGACACCAAATAATCCAGTAGCTGGTACAGCGTCGTTAAATAACCGACAAACACCGAGACGATGTGATCATAAATAAGAAATGTGAACATTTTATAATAGTACCACACTTAAACTAAAGAGACAATTTGCATAGAATACCATATATTTCTGATTTATTGCTTTACTTCGCTTACACATCTCGTAGTACAGAAAGTACGTGTAGGCGATCCGATTACATTTGCAATTTTAATTCATTTGATACTCCTTTCATAATATAGAACATTTCCGTGAACTAAAATATAACTTTGGTAGTAATTCTCTGTTAATGGGTGTACCTTTTAAACAACGGGGGAGTGCGGTAGTGTCGTTGTTGAGTTACACTGTAGGTCGGAAGGTCAAAGGTTTGATTCCTGGTGAGATCATGAATTTTCCCAATGTATCTAGAGTTATATAGGTATAAGGAAGATTATCGGGAGGGACCGGGGTGTACAAAATCATTATGTTTATTAAAAAAATGACTTTTTATTTAAATAAGATGTATTTGATTTACACCGGATTTTTTCTAAATTAAATATTTGCTTGCATAAATCATTTGACATTATTCTCAGACTGATGTATGCTTCAATGTTTATGAAGTACCTTGGATGAATAATGAAGAATCAATCTACATGCTGTGTTTTAACAATAAATTGAATTGGGATATGATACATTACAATATATTTTTGAACAAATTCTTCTGTCTTATAGCTGAATGCTAGAGAAGGAACTCTTTGTAGCACAACAGAATTTTGAAATTTGCTTATCCAAGTCCTCTTTCTGTTTTTCACTTGTTCAGACGACAAAGGTACTAAGCTGGCTTAGCTTAATTTTCAGAGATGGTCTCTCAGTGGATAGGTGATCAGTAACTAATGATCTCTTTTGTTTTGATACTGAAGGTGAAACTACTGGATTTGTTTCTAAACTGTGATCTTTATTGTCAGGTACTGGAGTAGGCCTATCCTAATCTTTTCTTGATTTATCTTTTATGCTGTTACATTTTTTAATTAACTAAAAAAAACTACAAAAAATTGTAGCCTAATTCTTCCCAAACTGGAGCAAGTTTTATACCTGGATTACTCATTTTAGGTTAACAGCAACGTTCTTGCTACTCTTTTATAGGTAGAACAATTTATTATACTCAATAAAGTAACTCTTCTCTTAGCATAGCAAGTTACGGTACTAGCATAGCTAATGTACTAATGTTAAAACTCAAAAATGACATAAAACAAACAGAAAAGAAAAACAGCAGTTTGAATTTGACCAACAATGGACTACAAGCATTTGACAACTATAAGAAACCAAACCGATTTTAATTATTCAACACTAAGCACTATCTCCCAAATATACTTTTTGTGCATCCGGACGATCGATTCGGCGTCACACAAAGGCAAGAATGAGATGGTAATGAGATGGGAATTGTGGAGTATATTAGTGAAATCGTAAGGGAAAAGCGCATGAACGCCGAAAGAAAGCCTAAAAAATTTGGCTTTTCCTATCTGAATACAATCCTGCCATCGTCGAGATTTGACCTCAGGACAGCGGTTGTACGCTAGCCCTCTGCCAACTGAACTGCCAAGGTTGTCTACACTGATTTACACCTTTCGTCCGCACTATTGTCCCGAGGTTCAGTCATCCTTTAATAAAATTATTAGGAGACCTTGGAGGATGGACATCACTACTGCTACTAATGTCCATTATAAATGTGGGAGCCTAACCTCCCGCTATCCTGTGGCCTTACATGTCTGTAGACTAATAAGTAGGAATAACTTTACTATTGCTTTGGACAACAGAGGATACTCAGAGTAGAAAATACAACCGTAATTCTTTATTTAACGTAGGCCTACCTTTTAAGATAAAGAAACCATTGAAAACAGTAAGATGGTAATTACTGTAAGTGCAATTCTCTTTTAATAACTAATAAACCGTGTATAGTTTTTATACGAGACTTATGCAGAGTTGAGACAGAAAACGTTACTAATAAACCGTGAATAAGCTATGGACGTATAAACAGGCTGTAACTATACAATGGGAATTGCTTTGCAGTAGTTATATACACGAAACCCCTTGTTTAAGCGTTGTATATAGCGAAAAAATGGCCGCGCTCTAACAGCTGTTCGTATCGACTGTCATTTTATGACGATGGTTACCTTGTAACCACAGAAGAACAAACCAAAGATCACAGAATTATTAGAATACTATTGCTGTAGCTTGTACTCTTTGACCAAAATGTAGTGTGGTAATCGATTAGAGCCAGTTGTACTATCGATACTTAACACGCCACACTACAGCGCTCTACCGGATGCAATAGAGAACCTGAGATATTCTATTACTTTTCGTAGCGAAGTAATGACGAAACTATGACGTAGCTGTGTAACAGTCATATTGTTATACACGACGTATTAGTAAGGAATTTACACACGACTTATAAACGAGCTACTCATTGTATAAGTATAAGACAGTTAAACGTCTGTATATAGAGTTTTTATTAGTAAGACCGTAAGACGATAAGAAAACAATAATAATAATGTTTTTGTTTTACCTTTTTTTCAACTCTACTAGAGACCATTAACAAACGATGAGTTTAGCCTATATGGAATAACGACGCAATGATCGAATGCTATTGGTAAAGAAAAACTAAGGACTAAAAAAATTTTAAAGTGTTGACGTTGGTTTTTTTGATAGCAACGCAGTTCAAATTCAAATTCTCATTTACCTTTCTTTTAAAGGTGCTGTACTCCAACCAGGAGAAAGTCTCAGGGGAATGAGACGCAGCGGGGCAATGCTGTGAATGAATGTTGATGTCATAAGGTCACACACGTGGGTACACGCATCTCCATTGGCTAATTCTCAAAGCACAAATCATAACACTGATAAACACTAGGGCTGGGGACGGAGCGGTTCGGAGCAGTTACTGTGACGTCATTACTCGGTTGAACCGAGTATAGTACCGGGTAAAAAATTTGTGGCGGCAGATTTAAAATTTAGATAGATTGAGACGATTTTAGAACGTACTTTGAAAGTGAAACCAAGCGTGTTTTAAAAGCGCTTTCGCTTTGCGAATTGACGAGAAAAAACTGTTTCTCTTCATTGCAAAATGGCGGTTGCAAATTTCATTTACGTGATTACAACTATTTACGGAGTTATTTTGTATGAAAGGCCTATTTTACTTTCAGTGTTGTTATATATTACAGACGAAATAAAATTGATAAAATAATTTATAACACTAACAGCTAATAAATTAATATGTGAGGTAGACGTTAAACGCTGCAGCTAAGTAAAAAAGAAGATAGAAAGAAACGGGCTCCATGAAGCGCTGCCTAAAACACTTAAAAATAACACAGAATTATTTACAATTACGGAAAGTGGATAAAATAATCAATAAAACGTGGAATCTTAAACTGAAGAACATAATGTTTATTTATTTTATAACATTACTAGCCTTCAATACAACCATGTTGTCTTTGGTGAAGAGTAATATTATTGATAAATTACAGTAATTAGATAACATAATTCGTAGAAATAAATACAAATAAAATTATGACTGATGAGGTAACACAATTTCAATAAACACAAATAGAAGAAAAATATACTGCACTTTTTTTAACATATTTTAATATTAATCAAAGACTTTAATATGATGATAATTATTATCATCATATTGGAGTCTTTGATTAATATTTAATATAATAATGTTATTACTATTATTATTATTTTAAATAATAATAATAATAGTAATAACATTATTATATTACAATATAATAATAATAATAATAATATTATTATTATTATTATTATTATTATTATTATTATTATTAGCATGTATAGTAATATGTTCAGACTGTCAGTGTTCATTAGGCCCACTTGACATCGTATAATAGGATGAATTCCTCTTCAACACTAGAGGCCTTTCAGCCCGCCTTGGGGATAAGGAAATAATTTGTACTGCAGCAGAAAATATTTAAATACAACAGTACCTACGTTGTTGTCTGCTAAAATTAAGTAAAACACGCGAACTCTGTTTGAACTGACCGGTAACGGCTACGGTTAACCGAGTAACTTCGGTGCTCCGCTACCAAGCACATAAACCGATAGAGCCGAGTAACTCAACAGTTCTACTCGCTCCGTCCCCAGCTCTAATACACACATACTTATACTACCCTAGTTACAAAATTAGATCGCTGTTAATCTCCTGGTCTTTTAATCCCTCCATACAGGAAATAACATATGCAGGAGAGCGCATGGTTTTAAACTGACGTTATAACGGTAATATTATCTACTTCGTTCCAATAGATGACGCAATAATAAGCACATTCCTTTCGCGGTTGATCTCCTGGTTGGAGAACAGTACAGTCTTAATCAGAAATGATGAGAAATTACGTCCACAATTATAATGAAGGAAGAAGAATTGCAAGAAAAAGGGATTTTGTAACGTTTGTCCGCTATAGGCTAAATATGAATTTGTCTCCCAGATTTAGAATCTTCCTCGCTTTTGCTACGAATTAATCAAGTCTAGGTATCACTGTATCTTAATTCAAACCTGAAATATATTAAATGATTATAGTGGCATCCAATAATTATATATGTGATACAGTTTATTTATTTATTTCGGTGTTGATAACGTTATATTTTGGATAAATCCGTGCAAACGACCACGTATATAACAATGCTGATGGCGCCAAGTAATGGAAGTGTAAACACATGAGACCATAAAGTGCCATTTTATGAGAGGCCGTCTGCCGTTACTGCGCAATCAAGGCAGTGTTGAGTGCGTCTCCATGGGCCCTCCTTTCAAAACAACAACCTAACAGTAAATTTCATCTGGTGTGGTGCTGAAATGATTAGGATTCCCCGACTCGTTGAAGATACGAATTCGAGTCTTACCCACTGTTTTCACTTTATTATTATTATTATTATTATTATTATTACTATTATTATTATTATCTATATATTAATGACATTTCTTCAGTTCTGGAGCACTGGCAAAATCATTTGTATGCGGAAGACCTTCAAGTATATATACACTCTCGGCCTGATACTCTTAATGAACGTTTGTAGAGTCTCAATGACGATCTTTTGTCAATTAATAATTGGGCAAGAAAATTTGGGCCAAATATCAATCCAGATAAAACCCAAGCCATTCTCATGCGGCAGCAAAGATTTTTATCCTCCATTAATATGAACACCCTTTAGCCTGTATCTCTCAACAACAAAATAATTCCTTTCAGTGCTACTGTAAAAAACCTCGGCATCTATTTCGACTCTAATATGAACTGGATTACGCAAATCAGATATATCTGTAGAAAAGTTTTCTCTATCATGCATTCTTTGAAACGCCTGAAAAATTTCCTTCCTACTAAACTCAAACAAATTCTAGTACAGACCCTTGTAATGTCTCACTTTGACTATTGTGATGTTTTATATAGCGACCTAAGTGCTGAACTTTCTAAAAAAATTCAACGTGTACATAATGTCTGCGTCCGATTTATTTTCAATATCCGCCGACATGATCATATATCGGAATATTTTCTACGACTCTCCTGCAAGATCGACGTTTAGTACATTCTCTCTGCCTGCTATATCGAATTATACATTATTCCACACCCAACTACCTTGCCTCTAGCTTCACATCATAATCGTAATACACGTTTACAGCACAATCTGTTGCTATCAATACCACGTCATCAGACATCTCTGTACTCAAGTTCTTTCTCAATAGCCATGGTCCACTCATGAAATTCGCTGCCGCTGGAAATCAGGGGTAGTCTTAATCTTAGTCCTCAGTCGTTTAAAATTAGGTTGTTTAGAAATATTTTAAATACACAGAATTGGTTTTTTTAGATATAACTTTTATTATTATTATTATTATTATTATTATTATTATTATTATTATTATAATTATTATTATTTTACACAGTCATTACTTTATTTTTCCATTAACGCTAATATCTAGGTAATTGTCATTGTCTCAATGTAACCCGTGCTGTGCTGATCATACTAATTGTACTATTCCTTTAGTTGTGAGATTATATTCATATGTATTAATTCTTTTTTGTAAGTTAATACTTGTATACTGGAATGTATTTTCCTGTTTATGATTATGTATTCAGTCTCTTTTTTATTATATATATATATATATATATATATATATATATTCATTATTATTGTTATTTTAAAGTTAATACTGATTGTGTATATGTATTCAATCTCTCTTTTTTAGTTAATTATGTTTATTATTATTATTTTTAAGTTAATATTTGTATACCGGTATGTACTTTTCTATATGTGATTTCATCCTGGTTGAGTGGAAGAGAAGGCCTGATGGTCTTAACTGTACCAGGGAAAATAAAACTATTATTATTAATATTAATATTATTATTATTATCATCATCATATTTAATATCATCTTATTAGGGTATTATCCATACTAATATGCTGTACTCTGTTTGCTATGAATTTCTGATGGCTGAAGACATTAGCCAACTGGCCACCATCTCTAACTTAAATTTCATCCCTTTCATCTTCCTAAGAGAACGTGTTCTACAGTTACTTTGATGAGCATTGTTACTCACATATCAACGCGTTCCGACAAATTTAATGATTACCGATCAATAACTGGCTTTCTTTGTAGCGTGGCGTTCTTCCATTAACAGGAATAGTTATCTACGTCACTCTCATGAGCGTACAGCGCTCGAGAAAGCAAACTTATTTGGACAAAATAATAACTCCGTCACTAATTCACCTATTTATATGAAATTTCATGTCCGTGTTGTTAGTCTTTCCTCCTTATGCTATAAAAATCCACTTAATATTGCGTTCCCTGTCTTCCATCACGGAAGGTCTGATAAACTTTCCTAACATTTTCATTACTTTTTTTGTTGTTACTTTCACTTCTAAACACAGTTTTGGACGGTACACTAAAACCACATGCCAAATTCGTTCATATTTCGTTTTCTCCCGCCACACTTCAATAAGTACCAGATTCAAAACAGCAGCATCTAAAACATAGTAACGTGAGAAGAGGAAATTTAAAGCATTCTTCCAGAATTACATTTTTCCTGCAGTTGGTACCATTATTGAGTTGGTGATGTATTGGTTCTTAAGTAGAAATTTCTTTCATAACTTTGTTCACACTTTCTTACTTTGATACGTATTCCATTTTATACGATAGATACGCATCTTTCCCTAATTTCTAAATTATGGCATTTCTTATTTTGTTTTCCAATGATACGAAAGTTCTAATTAATACTCATTAGCATTACTAACAATATTATTAGACTACTATTATGATTATTATCCACATCAACATGTTATTTCTTCACAATATTGCTTCTAAGTGGTCAAACTATTTTTGCACTTACTACAATGCTAGCTTCTTATTATTGCGAATATTATCATTATTATTAAATGTAAAACTCTATTTCGCAGTATTTTATTACATCAAGATAAACTTGGACAACTACTTCCTTTTCAAACCGAGTACTAGTAATTAAAATGGACCTTTCCAAGAGGTCGACCTACCAGAAAATCAGGAAAATATGAAGTTCAACGCATAATATTTGTTGTTGTTTAGTCAGCTCTCCGAAGACGCAACTAGGCCAGGAAATAATGGGGTAGAGTGGCCAGTTCTTGTCCTCCTCCACTGCATACATCACCGATTAGCTACATATTACACTAATCAGACTTCAGATGCATACAAACAATTGTTTTTCTTCTGACACATGTCATGTGAGATGTACTGCCTGAAAATAGATGTACATATCAGACAGAACCTCAATCAGAGGTAACGCACAATACAGGGTGGAAAGGAATAGCTTTACAGATTTTCAGAGCGAATAGATCATGTCATATGTAACAAAAAAAACTATATCATGATAATGGTGGAAAGTTAATAGTTTTTTCAGAAAAAGAATGTTTTTTCTCAAATGTTTAACAACCTCTTATTCGGTAACTATTGCGAGTAGGATCGTGATTTTTGTCCATATCGATAGGAAATATAATAAATAATAATTTATCTCTCTCGCGTATTTCAATAGTGTGGACGGTTTTCGTGAAAATTTAACTTTAAAAAGCACTAATTTCAAGCCACTGCACGATGCGAGTTGGTGCAACACAGCGCCAGAGAACAGCTTATCTAGCGAGACATACTGAGTTCGTTGACATCTTACATCTGTATCACGAGAAGAGTGTGTTAGCGACGATGTTACCGGACTGCTGAAACTTCCAACTTAATTTTCTAATTAACCGTGCATTTAATCACAAAACGTAATATAGGTTTTGTATTCACTTTAGTGTACCTTATCGTCCCTTTCAATCTCAAAGGTTATTTCACTTCCACCGTGTATAAGAGAAATTATAATGTGAAAAAGACTGAACAAGAGAAGAAGGATAAGGTACCACAGGTATCAGAAAGGAACGCCAAATAAATCATAGAATAAAAAAAAAAGTTAGTAGAACGGCAAAGAGAAAGCTTATGGAACAACAAGGGAATGGATGCTAAACGAAGTATAGGTTATTACTATGTCCTATGAAGAAGATCTTGATGGATAATTTTGGAGCAAGATAATTAGGTTTGGGAGAAGAAAGATTATTTTTCTGTAAATCCAATAATATATTGTTTAATTATTATTATTTATTTTATTATTTCACAGAGTAAAGAGTAAGTTAATGATGACTATTACAAAATATTAGCAAAAGCTAAAAGTTATGCTAAGATGACAAAATCATATGTAGGAAGAAATAAGATGAAAATATCCATGAAGAAAATGACCTAATTTTGTGAGAACACAAAATAAGTGGACAGATTTTAAAATTCTCTGGAACGAACAACGAGAGGCATGGCTTTCTCCAAATAGAAGAGAAGAAAAGCTGGGATTTCCTTATCGCAGATTTTATCACCGCACGTAAAAGAGCAATATCGTTGATTGAGGGGATAAGTGGGGAAATTTACCGGGCAATTCTCGCCCATGCCTTTCTCCTCGTACTCATCCTATTACTACAGATAATAAATTCCGCCTTATATATGTCCCAACGGATCAACCTTAGCTTAGTCAGCCAAAAGCTTCTCACGAAACGGAGCAATTCGATTGAAGATGAACATACCGGATGTAGGACACGCTCTCCCCAACAATTTAAGTTTCTTCTGCTATTCTTAGTCTCTAAAGTTTCGTCATATTATTGTTTCTTTAAAAAACTGTGTACTTCAAAGTTTCGTTTGTTGCAATTGATGTTTACGTGACGTTATTTATCATTAGGGGGCGGATATTGATGGCCTAAAAATCTACTTAAAATGATAATTAAAATGCCCTTAAACTAATGGAAAAATGACATTAAATTAAAAGAAAATGATATTTAAATATTATTCACCGTATTCGCACCACAACGTCTTTTAAAAATTAGTCACCTTATTTCAATGTCTGCCCTGCAAATCTCGGAGAGAGGAGGCAACTTTCTGGAATTTGGCTAAGATAAAGGAAAAGAACATGCAACAAAATGAAGGTTTTAATGGAGAACTATAGATTTTAATGAAGGTTTACAATGTGTGTCAATCAGAAGTGGTCCATGTCAGTGCCTTCAATGTTTGTATTCTCTTTCCGCGCTTCACTTTTGTTACCAGATCTTCCAGATGAGGGAGTGTGAATGACAAAACAAATTGTGGGCGCAGCGTGCATTTTTGCTCTCTTTGTGTTAAAAATACTGTCTACTACAGTAGATATCCCTTCCGAACCATGTTGAGGACACAACGTCATCTCCAGGTCATGGTGGACGTTTCCCCCTTTTCAAACATAAATTCTAAAGACACCCTCGTACCGACAAAAGAACAGTAACGGTCAAAGCCCTCACTTAAACTAAGCTGTTGTCAAGCATTTTATATTACTTCCATTGTGTGAAGTGAAGCCTTCAGTGGAATGAGGGATGGACTTTAGAGTCTGTTCCAAACTATAAAACTCAAACTTCATTGTTATTCACTTATTCAGCAGGTAATTACTACTGACCTATTTGGTTAGAAATTGATTTAACAGACCTATCGGTAAAGAAGAAAGTAAAATGCATTCCAAATGATCTAAAAGTTCTTCAAATTATTAAAAATGACCAAAACAATGCCGAAAAAATATAAAAATGACCTATTAGTTCAAAAACGGAAAAAAGATGTAATATAAGAAATTACTTTTTTACGTTGATATTAACATATAAAGGATTTCTATATTAATAGGTATCGGTCTAGTGTGGAATATAATAAGATGACTTTACAACAACATTCGCCACTTATTTACCAGCAAAGAGGCTAATTTAAAATAATATAATATTCATAATACGTATACAAAAAATACAGATATAGTGGAATGAGAAACGTAAAGGAATTCGTAGTACTCGCGGGATATCGATTCATTTGGCGATAAATTGTCGGCTCACTGAACCATGACAGAGCTTGAA
The DNA here is from genome assembly GCF_040183065.1 of Periplaneta americana. Taxonomy (NCBI): domain Eukaryota; kingdom Metazoa; phylum Arthropoda; class Insecta; order Blattodea; family Blattidae; genus Periplaneta; species Periplaneta americana. The sequence goes on along the minus strand of NC_091132.1, from coordinate 116,791,013 downwards.
AAGGATATTTCATAATTCTGCAGTGCTTGGGAAAAGTGGCATAAGTCAGTTTCCACAAACATTTTTTTATTAATTCATTGACAACTTGCGGAACATCTGCTCGCTTGGGAAAAGAGACATAAGTATTTCTCCCATTACAATAATTCATACAGAAGAAAATCAAATCGACATAAACCAGTGTGAAGACAGATTTTTTCCCTCTCCTGTAAAATTAACATTTTTACTTGTGCCACTTTTCCCGAGCACTACAGAATTGTACTAAATATAATTTGCTATTTTCCGTCTATTATTATTATTAATATTATTATTATTATTATTATTATTATTATTATTATTATTATTATTATTATTATTAAGTTTATTCGCCGCTAAACATGCTCGATGAGCAGCTTTACATTTTTACAAACAGCGAGATTTCTCTATCACGTTAGCATAGCACAAAGTAGACCTAACCATTTATAACAGATCATAACTCAAATCTACATGCTTGGAAAGGATCTAAATATACATTTCCATACCTGAAATCGCAATGGAATCAGTTGAATTCGAAAAAAAAATAACATTCTGAAACTTGAGCTACAGTGAGGGATCATAAAATACAGATCCTCCAATTTTCTAATGAAGTTCTTCATAATGTCCAATTCTTAAAGTTCAGAGGCGATAAATAATTGATCGATTACTGAATTCCACAAGTTTGACTGGTTTAAATTGGTATGTCAACAACTCCTCCATATGTAGGCCTAAGCCTTAGACCAGTGGTCGTCAGCAGTCGCTGAAATGGGTAACGGGTAAGCAGTGCACCGTAATATGCCCTGTCGTGCAGCAGGAAGAGGGAGAGAGCATACCCGCCAGCAGCCATGGATGCACCATAGTGCAGTTTCTTATCCGCGGGTAAGAGACGCTAGACCTAGGGTGCACTGTGCTGATGACTGTCTTGCAGTGTGCTAATCTGGTTAACATAAACCTTTTTATCCTGAAGGGGTAGGCTACCAGAAAGAATTCGTTGCTCCAAATGAAGTAATAATAATAATAATAATAATAATAATAATACTACTTACTTACTTACTTACAAATGGCTTTTAAGGAACCCGAAGGTTCATTGCCGCCCTCACATAAGCCCGCCAGCGGTCCCTATCCTGTGCAAGATTAATCCAGTCTCTATCATCACACCCCACCTCCCTCAAATCCATTTTAATATTATCCTCCCATCTACGTCTCGGCCTCCCTAAAGGTCTTTTTCCCTCCGGTCTCCCAACTAACACTCTATATGCAAATGGGATGGCGCAAGGCGATGACAAAGCAAGATGGCAATTCTATTAACATAAGCGAGAAATTGTCGGTAATGTTTTTCTTTAAATCTTTTTATTCACACACAAGGTTTTTTTTATATATGATGCCTTAATATATGAAGCGGGATCCTAGGCTTTATTTTAGTTCAGAAGACGCTATGATTAAGTACAGATAGTCTCAGGGAATGTTGACGTAAATAACGTCGGATGACCAGCGGTAAAGACTACGACGTTACTTCCGCTGTTTGCCTCCGCGAACTCTCGACGAAATTCTGTTATGGATACATGGCCGCTAGTCGGTGGACGTATGTTACGTCAACGTTCACTGAGACCAGATCTGCAGAACTGTAGCTCCTCAGAGCGACTGCTATCGTACCCCTTCTTACCCCACCCACCTTTTCTACCAGAGCAGTCGTAGCGTTCTAGTTACGCTCGGCTGCATCAACATTAATTCTCGCGGCGGCAGGTATACAATACGTTTTCAAGAATTACAAATGAACAGATAATAAAATCCTTAGGAACATATCTTTAGAAAGTAAGAGAAAAATGAATGAGGGAAATAAATAAGTTAGAAGACATATAAAATAAATTTTAAAATGTATGTGTGCATATAATGTAAGAAGGTCTACCTATGTATATATCGTCCTATTACTAATAAAGCCGATTAAGTCCACTTTTTGTGTAAATTAAGTCCCCGACTTGGCTTTCCGTGCTCTGTATTCTACTAAAATGAAATAAGTCCGAAATGTTGCATGCAGGCAACAAACCAATTACTTATTTGAAGAATTTATTATGATTTTTCGTGCATTAATAAAGTTTTAATTCCTGTTTTCACAAAACGTGCATTACTGGTCTTAACTGGTTTTACTAGTACTGTAATAGGACGATAAATATATTGTACGTTGATAAGTAAATGATAGCTATATGACCGGATGTCAATGCTGTCATTCAACATTGTAACGCACTCCAAATAAATAAATAAATAAATAAATAAATACATAAATAAATAAATAAATACAAATAAATAAGTAAATAAATACACAATCCGCGTAGTCTACTGCAGTTTAAAGAGAACTGGAGCATTGCAAAATCTAAACCCCGTAAGACATACTACTTCCAAAGGAAATGGGAATATGATTATTTTGTTGTTGAAGACGAAAGAATTGCTTGTTTACTATGCCCCATGCAATTTATTTCTACTCGTCATTTCAATATTAAACCACATTTCAACAAAGCCCATGTTAAGAATTATGGAATGCACAAACTTTCGGGTAAGTTCATTATTAGGAATTGTATATTGATTATTTATTTATATAGTGTAAAATTAAGGACATCACTCGTTGTGTTCTTTTTGAATTGAAATTAATAGTGACTTTCAAGGTTCGTTACTTAAATGCTACACATTTATGTTTCCGTAGGTGATGAAATGAGGAAAGTTTTCGAAAATCTAAAGCAGGTTAGGTGCAAAGAAATCTCAAAGAAACTGCCGACAGGAAATCTAGCATAATTGTAAAGCTTCAAACGAGATAACGCATTATAAATGCAATGAATTTATTACAATCATTTTTTTTTAATTACTGTGCCGCCATTGATGGACAGAGAATGTGAACAACTTTACGCGGAAGTCGATCATCCCCAATAGAAGTGGAGTGACACTGACGTCATATTTCCCCTACTTACGGGTTCTGCAGGCCTCACTGAGGATCTCTGTATTTAAATTTATTAAAAATCTATAGCTCTCGGCTAGGCTTGAACTCGGGAGCTTTGAATATAATGACAAGTTAATAATAACTACTGAATTTGTTATAACCCATTACAATATTCGATGTGTAAATGTATTTTATTCCCACAGTAATATGTTGATAATGACTTATTCATTTATAATAAATAAGTAACTTCATCTATTTCTTCGCGTTTCTGTGCAAGAATTTCAATGGATGCGGTTAACTCAACAAGATTTTACAAAGACGACTTTACGTGTGCGAAGAAGAGAACTCGGTAATGGACTTGGCTGCCATGGGGCCGTCCCTCTGCAGTTCGCGATGTCCCACTGGATTAAACGAGTTACAAAGTTTCGATTTCCAGGCAAAGTTCCGCAGGCCATGTTTCAAAGCCAGCACACATCTCCGCACTCAACAGCAGTCCAAATTTCACTCACGTAAAGTTTTTCTAGCAATATAAAATATTCCCTTCATGCTGCTCAAGGTGCAAAATAAGAAATGTAATTGCGTTTCTGTCTTTCTCTGTTATTGGCAGTAAATAGGCTTAAAAATCAAGCTGTCTCGAGTTTCATTACTAATGAAGTAGAAACATATTTCTTTCTCCATACCGACTTGACGCCACTATATTACCTTAAGGGAACTTGTAAATGAACGCAAAGAAATAATAAATTTTATAACTAGATGCATAAAATGTTGCAGCTTCTCATTTGATATAAGTTTACAGTGTTATAATAAATCATTCAGCAATATTTTAAGATGCGAGACATATATTTTAGTAGGAAAGCTTTTCTTGCCATTGTGGCTAGGTCATGCGCTTCTCAGCCAAGCGGAACGAGGTTCGAATTCCGATGTTAACAATCGAAAAAAAAATATCTTGTCCATGGGACTGCGTGTTCGTCAATTGTACAGTGATGCTCAGTGATGGCACTGCGTCACGCCGATCCCATAACTAAGGAGCTCGCATTTTATGAGATCTGGCGTACGATGAAAAAAGAGGAAGAGAAAGGCGTTCTAAAAGATGGACGGAGTGGAGGAAGCAGCTTGATAGGGAAACAAACAGGAGGAACGCTTCTACATGAGAAGAATAATATTATATATACTTACTTACTTACAGGCTTTTAAGGAACCCGGAGGTTCATTGTCCCCCTCACATAAGCCCGCCATCGGTCCCTATCCTGAGTAAGATTAATCCAGTCTCTACCAACATAGCCCACCTCCCTCAAATCCATTGAACGGGTTACATCAGCATCTTGTCTATGCGGATGACGTGAATATGTTAGGAGAAAATCCACAAACGATTAGGGAAAACACGGAAATTTTACTTGAAGCAAGTAAAACGATAGGTTTGGAAGTAAATTCCGAAAAGACTAAGTATATGATAGTGTCTCGTGACCAGAATATTGTACGAAATGGAAATATAAAAATTGGAAATTTATCCTTCGAAGAGATGGAAAAATTGAAATATCTTGGAGCAACAGTAACGGGAGGAAATTAAACGCAGAATAAATATGGGAAATGCGTGTTATTATTCGGTTGAGAAGCTTTTGTCATCTAGTTTGCTGCAAAAAAATTTAAAAATTATAATTTATACAACAGTTATATTACCGGTTGTGCTGTGTGGTTGTGAAACTTGGACTCTTACTTTGAGAGAGGAACAGAGATTAAGGGTGTTTGAGAATAAGGTTCTTAAGAAAATATTTGAGGCTAAGAGGGATGAAGTTAGAGGAGAATGGAGAAAGTTACACAACGCAGAACTGCAAGCATTATATTCTTCACCTGACATAATTAGGAACATTAGGCCTAAATCCAGACGTTTGAGATGGGCAGGGCATGTAGCACGTATGGGAGAATCCAGAAATGCATATAGTGTGTTAGTTGGGAGGCCGGAGGGAGAAAGACCTTTGGGGAGGCCGAACCGTAGATGGGAGGATAATATTAAAATGGATTTGAGGGAGATGGGATATGATGATAGAGAGTGGATTAATCTTGCACAGGCGGGCTTATGTGAGGGCGGCAATGAACCTTCGGGTTCCTTAAGCCATTTGTAAGTAAGTACAGTAAGGATTATTATTATTATTATTATTATTATTATTATTATTATTATTATTATTATTATTATTATTATCATTATTAATTGTTGGTTTGGAGAAGCAGAAATATTGTGGTGTAGTTTATAAAGCATTACATGTGGGCCAAGTTCGGTCAAAATCAGTTCACTCATTATGAAATCGATAGAAAGTTAAGACAATGAGGTACACGGCAGAGATAGACAGTGGCCGTGTCACAACGGTGCGGGCTGGCGTGTGGCTTACAGAGTTCCAACTTTAAGCGAGTGAGTTATCTCAGCCAAGATCCCCAAGGAGCTGGAATGGAAGACCAAGAGTGAAACTGGAAGGTCGACCGCATAGAGCTATTCCGCAGTGACAAGCACTTATCTGACTCCGGCAGCCAACGGAACGTCTACAAAGGGAACTCCAATACTCCAAGGAGCCGAAGCTACAATGTTAAACGTTCTTAGTGCACTTTTAAAACACGGCTCTAATGCACAGCTTAATGCAATTATAAACAGGACTACAGATTCTTCTTGTTTTTCGTTGTTTACTTTCTCATTACATAAAGGAAAGAATAACTATCACGACTCCCCATAAATGTGTATTTCGATATTTTAGAGGAAATAGATTTTTTCAATCTCCTCGCCACTGATAAAAGTACCTTTTGAACTAGAAATATTTCTATTCACTCATTTCATCTCTTTCTCCCAGGCTAATAAACGAAATGCGTACATTCTTATGTATTTATGAACAAAAGTTTACGAAAAGAGTACAGATGAAATAAACTACTCAAAAGTGAATAAAGATATTCCAATCATAATAATAATAATAATAATAATAATAATAATACTTACTTTCTGGCTTTTAAGGAACCCGGACGTTCATTGCCGCCCTCACATAAGCCCGCCATTGCTCCCTATCCTGAGCAAGATTAATCCAGTCTCTATCATCATATCCCACCTCTCTCAAATCCATTTTAATATTATCTTCCCATCTACGTCTCGGCCTCCCTAAAGGTCTTTTTCCCTCCGGCCTCCCAACTAACACTTTATATGTATTTCTGGATTCGCCCGTACGTGCTACATGCCCTGCCGATCTCAAACGTCTGGATTTAATGTTCCTAATTATGTCAGGTGAAGAATACAATGCATGCAGTTCTGTGTTGTGTAACTTTCTCCATTCTCCTGTAACTTCATCCCTCTTAGCCCCAAATATTTTCCTAAGCACCTTATTCTCAAACACCCTTAACTTATGTTCCTCCCTCAAAGTGAGAGTCCAAGTTTCACAACCATATAGAACAACCGGTAATATAACTGTTTTATAAATTCTAACTTTCAGATTTTTCGACAGCAGATTGGATGATAAAAGCTTCTCAACCGACTAATAGCAGGCATTTCCCATATTTATTGTGTGTTTAATTTCCTCCCGAGTATCATTTATATTTGTTACTGTTGCTCCAAGATATTTGAACTTCTCCACCTCTTCAAAAGATAAATTTCCAATTTTTATATTTCCATTTCGTATAATATTCTTGTCACGAGACGTAATCATATACTTTGTCTTTTCGGGATTTACTTCCAAACTTATCTCTTTACTTGCTTCAAGTAAAATTCCTGTGTTTTCTCTAATCGTTCTGGATTTTCTCCTAACATATTCACGTCATCCGCATAGACAAGCAGCTGATGTAACCCGTTGAATTCCAAACCCTCTCTGTTATCCAGGACTTTCCTAATGGCATACTCTAGAGCAAAGTTAAAAAGTAAAGGTGATAATGCATCTCCTTGCTTTAGCCCACAGTGAATTGGAAATGCATCTAACAGAAATTGACCTATACGGACTCTGCTGTATGTTTCACTGAGACACATTTTAATTAATCGAACTAGTTTCTTGGGAATACCAAATTCAATAAGAATATCAGATAAAACTTCTCTCTTAACCGAGTCATATGCCTTTTTGAAATCTATGAATAATTGATGCACTGTACCCTTATACTCCCATAATAATAATAATAATAATAATAATAATAATAATAATAATAATAATAATAATAATAACAGTTCATATCAATTTGTAATTTTTACCATAATATAAAATATACTGTATTCCAAGGTATTTCTAAATAACACCACCAAACAGAAGGAAAAGAAATAAAGAAGAACACGTTTATTAATGAATACAAATCCACCGTTTCTCACCATTTTTAATAATGAGGCCCCCCACTTTCTTAACATTACGTCAATGCGGACCACTGGCCTAAGATGTAAGAGTGTAGAACAGGGTAATGTGAAATTTTGTACTAATTTAAGAAAAAAACAATCTAATTATGTTCCTATTAAAATAAAGTAGTAATTGGATGTTTAATTTTTCACAGAACTTAAAAAGAAGGTAATAATAATAATAATAATAATAATAATAATAATAATAATTATTATTATTATTATTATTATTATTATTTTATTCGCGGCCTCCCATTAACTGCTCTTCGGCGCCCAGCTGAGAGTCACTGCATTGCACATGTCTTTTTATTGCATCAGTGTGTTTCCACGCACCATGCCTCACTCCTGACAGGAATATGATGATTAAAGGTGGGAATTTATACCACAACATGAAGATATTAGGTTAGTTGTGCTTAGACCAGCGATGTCAAAGCAAGCGCATTTTTCTGACCTTGACGTCATGCGCGGGCATCAAGCGCTAGGTATGGAAGGAGGAAGAACTATGTATATGAACAAGCAGCCTGTTGGATTAAGAAAACAGTGGTGCACAAACTTCAAACAGAACGTGAAATTTTATGTCGTTATTTTTATATGGCTTCTTTCTGTTTGATATTATCTATATATTTCATCATTTCGATAAATTAGGGAAAATGTGAGGTACAGCTCTCGCGGTATTTCTGTCTTATGACGTTTTATAATAAAATAGTCTGATTTTATAATAATGTATTCGGAAAAATGCGCATCACATTGTTATTTACCAAAAGTTGCCTATTTTTCCGCGGAATCGCTCTGACCCATTTCCCAAACTCATTTTTTTTTTCTTTGGGAGATGAAAAGAAATGTCTTGTTACACTACTTGTACTGCGTTCCGATCTACAACTCCTAGCAACTTTTGTCATTATTTTGTAAACCGCCACACAATGTTTTTTGTACTGGTTAATTCAAAGCTCAACAAATTGAAGACATCAGTCTACATAACTCTCAACAACAAAGCATATTAACAACCTCTAGCAACTTTCATCATTAAACGCGCGAGAAATATATTTTCGAGGTGTATAACTTCAGACAACAGATAGATCCTAGCGATCGAAGCGCCACCAATTGTCAGGTCCGCCACCGACAATGGGAAATCATAGAAGTGCACAAAGCTATCAAGAGTTTTATATTTGTTACAGAAATTAACGACTTGCGTTTCTCAAAATTATTTAAGATGTGCCTACTTTTCTTTCTTTCAGTCGATAATCCGATATGCCCTATTTTTCTGGGGAAATGGAACCAAAATTGGAAGCGTCTTGATTTTACAAAAGAAAGCCATTAGAATTTTACGTAAATCAAACTATCTGGAACATTGTCGGCCACTTTTCAGACAATCACGGATTTTAACAATCATAAATTTGTATATATATGATCTCGTACTTTACACTCGATAAAATATCGGCAATTACTCATTAGTGGCCAATGTACATGATCATGAAATTAGAAATAGTGAACAAATTAATATTCCATATTGTAGATTACACAAGAGCAACACAAACTGTTTAATTATGGGGATGAAATTATATAATAAGCTCCCCAGTCAATATTATAAATTACCAATCAGTAGCTTCAAAACTAGATTTTACAATTGGCTATTAAATAATCCTTTTTATTCTGTTGCTGAGTTTTTCAACACAAATTTGTATGAAAATGTAATTTAATAAATAAGTTAAATTGCAATTTAGTTAGTTTTCTTCAATTTAAAAGTTTCAAATTATTTCATGTTTTCATTGTATTATTTAAGTTTTACTATTTCTTTTATTAGTGTTTTTTAAATGTATTTATATGTTTTTCAATGTATTCTGACGAAGCCTAAAACTATATGTCTAATGGCCAAATAAATTGAATTGAATTGACTATTTATTTTCTTCTATTCGTCCTGCTCATACCAACAAATTATCGACCTCTGTCGATTAGTAGGGTCAGATATCTTTGAACGTGAGTGTACCTATGCAGATACTGTATGAGTCGTCTAGAATCATTATCACTGTCATCTGCCAATCTTTTAACAAAACGCGAGGCGGACGGCTGACTCGGCGTCGCGCAGACACTGGAGTTGGCTTATGTTTGGAGACGGAGATGATAATGAAAGGGGAATTCTGGACAGTGCTAATGGAATGATGAGGAAAAAACGGAACGACCCCGATAAAAACTCTCAGAACCTTGATTTTGTCCACCACAAATACAACTCCGCTATCGCCGAGATTTGGGTCCGCAGTCGTCATAAGCCAGCGCTCTGTCAACTGACAAAGGCAGTTTTCTGGTCATGTTCATATCATAAATCAAGATCAATAGACTACATTAAATATTAAATTCATGTGTAATTAGATAATTCTTCCCTCTCTCCGGAATCGGAACTGGATTCACGGGATTTACAGGCACAAACTCTACCAATAAAGTTACATAGAAGGAAGTGAATCCAGTTAATATTAATTCTATTAAGACATCTCAGTGTCCAGTGGTAGAGAAAAAGAGGAAACGAAGAAATGGAGTCAGAAAGTTTTAAAAGAAAGAGGAAAGGACGAAGGAAAACAAGAAACAATTGAAAAAAGAAAATAAAACAACACCGATTGCAATACTTCACACTTTTAGAGGGGTGGGACTTCGGACAATGGTATTATCCTACAAACGAAAACGAAATTTAAAGTTCGCAAACTGAGTCTGAACTTCTTTTGTCACTGTACTGTCGGCACACGAAGTTACATAAAACATGTTATGTCTAAAGAGTCTAAGAGCAGAAGACAAGTATTCCTACTTTAATGACCTTTAAAAAAATCTTCATTGTACTTGATTTGTAATTCAGTGAGAAAATAAGTTCTTAAAATAAAAGAACATACAGATACATTTCTTTAAAACTGCTATGGAAATCGCATCATGGCAAGTCAACAACATTTTGTACAGAGAATGGAGGAAAAATTAATTCCGCATTGTTCTCAAAGTATCAGCTCAGTGAATTAGGGTCTTCATTACACAAAATGTATCAAAACAAATAGCAAATATGCGTATTTACGAAACCGCATCCTATTGTTATTCACTAGTACGTAGATATTTGTGAAACCGAATAGCGTACATGCCTCTTCTACAGGGACATCATTTTAGTTTTACTAACATTTCTAATATTAACCTGGCTATACCTTTGGATTAACGATTGAGAACAGGAAACACCGTTTAACACCCCCTTCCACGAATGGAGTTCGATTATACTGGCGTAATAAACTCGTACAGTACAGACAAATCACATTACCAGGTATAGGATGGAACAAAAGTAGTTCATCCATTTACGTAAACTAGGAAATATCGCGATTTTGAGTTTGATAATTTTCATTAGGTTTTTCTTTAATCAAAATACAGTAAAGTATTAACAATGAGTGTTTTTACTCACGAACTGAGCTATCCATGCGGACGTATTCATTATGCAGTGTATATTATACTGTCTACAGCACATTACCATACACTATAGAGAATGAAGTTAAATTGAAAAATAATCATAATATGGATATTTAAACACATTTTTGAAAACGGTGGCCGTTCATTTCGATACAGGCTTCAGTTCTAATGTGCAAATTATCGCACTATAGACTATTGTACCTAATTCCAATTGCCAGTTTCGTCCTTCGTACTAGTAACTCATGTTGAAATAATTCTGTACCTACTCTATAAAAGAGTACCTTACGTACTGTAAATTCAATCTTCACTTCTGCCCGATCCGAAAACATAAAATTACTCAGACATACTATCTACTGTCCGTCCAAATGGTTATGTCGCAGCGTCGTAGAAAGGGAGGAAATCATGTGACAGTTAATTACTTAACGAGGTCCTTTTATTTAAGTTATTTTAAACAGTTGTATGGGTATAATATTACGTAGACGTCCAGTTCCTAACAGAAATTAATGTTCTCAGAAAAGAGTTAAGACAGCCCAGTCACTGGCCTTTACAGAGAGGCGAATAGAAGCAGGTGGGGGGAAACCAGGATGCGACGTAGGCAAATGGACGACAGTACCTGTGCGAAAATGACTCAGAATTGAAAGCTTTTTCTTCACTGGAAAACGCGAACATGTTTTTGGAACATACCGTTTACTATGACCGTAAGGCTACCATGATTGTATACGCGACCTTGGTTCTGTGTGGAGGAGAGTTGGAATTTACTAGTAGAGGGAGTGAGAGTGAAGAACATTACAATACTCAGGTACAATAAAAATTTAAGTAAAAATAAAATGATGTCCCTGTATATTTTATGTGTTGATAGTGTTTCACGACAATGTACTTACGTCACTTTTTTCCTCTAGTCCAGCTTAAATAAATTTAGCGACTTTACGTGATGCGAGGTCTATAATAAATCAAGTGAAAAAGTAAAACTTACAGATTGGGCAAAGATATGAATGTGTAAGTCATTCTCATTACAGGCCATGACGGCCTATAGTTGCAGCGGGAGGTTAATGGTTTATGAATATTTCTGTCTTGTATTAGTATTGATTCTAAACCTTTGTGTTGTAGTAGTACATTATATAGTAAAATTATTCTGTATACAGGGTGTTTCCGAAGTGGTGTTACAAACTTCCAGGGATGATGGCGAAGGGCACATGTATCAATTTGAGATAAAGAACCATGGTCCGGAAATGACCGAGTCGAAAGTTATAAGCAAAAATAGTTGTGTGGAAATGGAATTGTAATTTGGCACCACGTGCCCTTCTTCCCTTAACTTTTGAAACAGTCGTGGAAAAATGATATAGGCCGGATGTCTCCTACGTGGGTACTTAGCCCGATACAATCTGTGAGCTTGTCTACTGTTCCCATTGGCTCATCCGTATTCGAAAATCAGATCTGCACATTCCGCTCTCGTATACTCCTCCATTTCACTAGGACTGATCGACTGGCCACTGCAACTTGTACACATACACTGCTGTCTACAGACGTGCATATCAGGACCGACCATGTCCATTACACATTACGCTATCTGCATTGCTTTAGTGTAGTTTCCTGTCCCCATCCCTCAGACAGAGCACTGAATGGAATACTGTAAGTAGACAATGTAAACAACGTCAGATAAATACAGTATGTATAAGATGTACAGATAAATACACACGTGTACATGGCAATAAAATTATTTCATTTCCACAGAACTATTCTTGCTTGTAATTTTCGACTCGGTCATTTCCGGACCAGGGTTCCTTATCTCAAATTGAGACATGTGCCCTTCGCCATCATCCCTGAAAGTTTGTAACACCACCTCGGAAACATCCTGTATATTTAAACTAGACTGTGACTATAATTAAGACCATAGACCATAATGTACTATGAAGATTTTTTTACATTTCCATATTCCAGCTGTCAAGCGATGTAAGAATACAATGGAATGTAAATACAATACAATAACGCTCCCATCTGTACGGAAAGTCGCCATTAAAGCCGATGAAATGGAATTAATGAAGCAATAGCGCAAAGAGTGTGATAAAGGAACCACAGTGCTCCAAGAAAACCTGTCCCATTATTACTAAATTTGTGTTTAAGTCCTGTTTGTGATTTGATCCTGGTTGAATAGAAGAGAAGACGTGATAGTCTTAACTCTGCCAGGCAAAATAGAACTATTATTATTATTATTATTATTATTATTATTATTATTATTTTATTATCATCATCGTCATAATTATTAAAAAAAACGTATCTGATGTCAGAAACTCACTTCAGTTTCCACACTTCTCTAAATCATTTTATAGGGAATATTATTATCCAGTTACATGAAAGGGTTAAAAAAAATAATAAACTGAATGTGGAAGATATAAACTACATGAAGATGTCGATTACGTGATATAACTCCTGCACAAATTGATATCCTTAACTAAATTGCAAACAAATTACTCTTGTGAATTTCCTGAGTAATTACGAACAGTCTTTTGTTATCGATTAAGTGAAATTTAATGAATTCATTTTCCCAATTTCGAAAATTAGAAGGGTAATTACTTTGAACCAAATTCAGTAACAATACAATAGCAAAATTATTTCAGTATTTCTGTAAATGACATGCACACAACTCTGATTATAGCCTTTCCTTTGCTAAACAATAATATTCCTATCGCATTTACTATTAATTCCAATTTCCAGTTCAAGTGGACTATGTCGTTAGTGTATAAAGCGAACTAATGAAAACTATGTTAACTTCACTTCAAATTAAACATACTAGTATTAATTATATTATAATTGAACAATTCCATTATGTCCTAACGTTCATTTTACTTGGTTATTTAAAGACGCTGCATCAATTACTAGAATAGTATAGAACAGTTTGTGTAGTGTAGTGCGGAGTCGAATAGTGTGTGTGTGTGTGTTCTGAAATTGAGTTGTGTGTTGAGGATTTTTTGTGGATGTGTTTTTGCGTATCTCTATATTTCGTATTGTTCTAGTGTGTTTAGTTTCTGTTTTTTTTTTTCGGTTGAATATGTAGAAATTTCATGTCTGTGTCTATGTTGCTGTAGGTGTGGTTGGCGTTTGTGATGTGGTCCGCGTATGTGGAAGTGTTGTGTGCTTTGGTTAAGGCTATGATGTGTTCTTTGTAATTTGTTTGAAATGATCTGCTTTTCTGTCCCATGTTATAGCTGTTGCATGAGAGTTTCTATTTGTTTGTTTGTCAGAGATAATAATAATAATAATGATTTATTTTAGCTGGCAGAGTTAAGGCCGTAAGGCCTTCTCTTCCACTCATCCAGCAAAAAGTGTATATACATATGCATGAACTTACAAAGAATCCAACAATTTGATTTAGATGAGAGTTACATGTATACAAAAGTTATTTACAAATTAAACAACAAAATACTATATTAAACAACAAAATACTATATTAAACAACAAAATACTATATTAAACAACAAAATACTATGAACAACAAAATACTATAAACAACAAAATACTATAAACAACAAAATACTATAAACAATCGGACGCTTTCGCTCGAGCGCCAAGTAGTTCATAGCATAATCCGATAAGTAGCGCACATGCATGATGGGTAAAATTGTCGCGAGCGATAAATCCTCGAACGGTATAAGCCGAGCGTTAGACATTCGTTCTTGTTGCAGTGATGAACTGTGTAATAACATCATAGATGTTTATCATTTCAAAACTTTATAGTGTTTAACTAACCTCTCCATAGCACAACTACAAAACTTGCTTTAAAATGTAATATAAATGTTGTAGGTAAATGTCCCCCCCCCCCACAGGAGTGATTTTGATTTTGCCACATCTGATAGATGTTATTGGATGTAAATGTAATTATTATAAACGGAGAACACAGTCACGATAATGCAACAACCGTATCAAGTTTTCTAGTAATAATAATAATAATAATAATAATAATAGGCCTAATAATAATAATAATAATAATAATAATAATAATAATGATAATCTCTAATAATTAGTGTATCAATTTTTGCGTCTGTAACAGTTGTGCCGCATGATCATTCGTTTTATTATATTTTCTGTGACGTTATCTCTGTACTAATATTGTTATTAATCTACTGCTACATCAATAACATTTTGTAAAACGTTTCTACATTGTCGCAGTATATAGGCGGAACACTATGTATGGACCTATCATATTATATGTCGTAAGTCAAATATTGAATAAATTATTAATTAGCAATAATAACTGTATATCGAAGTTTTTCATTCTATTTTATTTATAACTTCATGTTATTGTTTTGGTACGTTCCATTAAACGTTTGTCATAAACGCAGAAAATAAAGCCTTATTTTTACCGTGTGAGCAAAACATATGTGTATCTTATCTGTCGCCTTCCATACAAGATAACACATGTCGGTGAGATGACCTTGTACTGTGCTTCTATTTATTACGAGCGTATCACGACCGATCGTATCTCACTCGAGGGTGCGACACTCGACCGAGTTCAAGCGAGCGATTTAACTCCAATGCAGCACTCTGGTTTCTGTTGTAGAGTGTTTTGTGTTCTGTATCGGATGTTGTAGTTTAATTTTTTGAATGAAGATGCGATCTTGTGTGTGATTTTGTTTTCGTATGTTAGTGAGATGTATTTTTTGTGTTTGTATTGTTTTCCTATGTTTCTTGTAATTATGTTTTATCTTTTTATTATGTTATCTATTATGTTAGAATGGTATCCGTTTTCTTGTGCTATGCATTTTATTGTGTTTAATAGTCTTGCTGGCTCATTAGCATGTTAAGTAGTCTGTGTACCATGGCTCGAAATGCAGCATGTGTGTGTTGTGTTGAATGACTGGATGTGTTGTGTATATGTATGGTTGCTGTTGTGGCTTTTCTGTAGATTTTGAATGTGTGTTTATTATCAACTTTTGTTATTGTGATGTCTAGGAAGTTTATGAATTTGTTGTTTTCGATTTCTAATATGTAATGTAGCTTCGAGTGTATTTTGTTTATGTGTTGATGAAGGTTTTGAATCTGTATTTTGTTTCCTTTGTATAATATTAGTATGTCGTCTATGTATCTGTGTCAATATATGTCGTCAATATGTAACTCACCTGTTATTACTATCACATGTCATCTCATGTTCTGGGCAATTCGAAAAACCCCTGTGTTTTATATTTAAAAAGAAATGCTGTTCAAGAGAATTTCAGAAATTCATATCACATATTCACAATTCAATGTAAATAGATAGTTTGTGTTTTTCTGCCATAGTAAGAGAAGTTGTAGTTAATGCAATTAGAAAGAGTATATGAATGTGTTAATTTTATTTGTGTGTGTGTGTGTGTATATATATATATTTTCAAGTTCTATTTTTTATCATTAATCTAACATCCAAGAGAGCGAAACAGGCTGCAATAAAAGTAAATACTACTACTATCAATAATAATAGTAATAATCACAATAATAATAGCCATAATATCACTGTTTCATATCATATATGTTTTTATGTAATTTTCCATTTTATTTGTCTTTTCTGTGTATTGTATATAATATGTCTATGTCTTATGTGTTGAACATGCATTTGTATGTCATGTCTATTTCATGTCATTTTTATGTCATGTCCTTAAAAGTAATATGTATATTTCTACGAAATGCTTACTTATTTTTTTTATAATAATAAGTCTGTGTGTGATATGTCCTGGGAAAGTATGTATGTAATATGTCTACATTTCATATATTGTGTATCTATTTCTATATATTTTATCTATTTTTATCTTATATCCTTGTATTTGTATAATACAAATATGATTTTTATTGTCATACACATTTATTGTAATATGTGTATTTTATGTCATAATTATGTATATAGGGTGATTCATTATTACGTGTAAATACTTTGTGTGTTTTTTGTAGAGGTGAAACTAAGACTAAAACGTTCTATATAACTTTTTCTCAAAACCTTTAATTCCAGAGTTCCAGTAGAAGGCACCTACATCGCAGTAACTGCATAGGCATTACTGTTCTCCCACACATTTGGTGTGGTATTGTGGGGAATCAGTTACTCGGACCTCGAGTTCTACCTCCGCGGTTGAATGGGGAAATCTACCGCACATTCTTGGAACGCGAATTGCATGGTCTGCTACATGATATCCCTCTTGCAACGCGAGTAAACTTATGGTTTATGCACGATGGTGCTCCTGCGCATTACTGCCGCAACGTAAGGGCGTATCTCAATGTTGCGTATCCAGATCAATGGATAGGTCGTGCAGGGCCAACTCCTTGGCCAGCCAGATCACCGGACATGAACCCTCTGCACTTCTACCTTCGGGCCGCCTGAAGTCGTTAGTGTATGCCTCTGCTGCACCTAACGTAGAAGTACTACAACAGCGAATTGAACGTGCGTGTGGAATTGTTCGTGATGAGTTGAACGGGCTGTGTAACGTTCAGAGATCACTAAGGCGGCGAGCACAAGTGTGTCTTCAAGTTGAGGGACAGCACTTTGAACATGCATTACACTAACAGTCTTACTAATAAACCGTGTATAGTTTTTATACGAGACTTATGCAGAGTTGAGACAGAAAACGTTACTAATAAACCGTGAATAAGTTATGGACGTATAAACAGGCTGTAACTATACAATAGGAATTGCTTTGCAGTAGTTATATACATGAAACCCCTTGTTTAAGCGTTGTATATAGGGGAAAAATGGGCGCCCCTCCAACAGCTGTTCGTATCGACTGTCATTTTATGATGATGTTTACCTTGTAACCACAGAAGAACAAACCGAAGATAATAGAATTATTATAATAATATTGCTGTAGCTTGTACTCTTTGACCAAGATGTAGTGTGGTAATCGATTAGAGCCAGTTGTACTATCGATATTTAACACGCCACACTAGAGCGCTCTACCGGATGCAGTAGAGAATCTCAGATATTCTATGACGAAACTATGACGTAGCTGTGTAACAGTTATACTGTTATACAAGACGTATGTAGTGATTATTAGTAAGGAATTTACACATGACTTATAAACGAGCTACTCATTGTATAAGTATAAGACAGTTAAACGTCTGTAGATAGAGTTTTTATTAGTAAGACCGTAAGAATAATTGTGCAAATGTGTAAAGTCAAGAAGAAATTGCTTTACATTATTTACTGTGTTTGGTTTTAGTTCACAAAACGTGCATAAGTAGACTGCCAAGGATATGGATTTAGTGACTTGTGTTTTAAATCTTAATAACATAATAGAGAGTTAAGAAGGAATATTCACTTAAATTCCATAGTAGTGTAATATTATACTCTAATAAGTGGATGAAACACATCATTCATAAAGAAAGTGATATTCCAAAGAAAGAGATTGAGTATGACATGATAAGAATAATTGTGCAAATGTGTAAAGTCAAGAAGAAATTGCTTTACATTATTTACTGTGTTTGGTTTTAGTTCACAAAACGTGCATAAGTAGACTGCCGAGGATATGGATTTAGTGACTTTGGTAGTTTTTGTACTGAAGTCCAAATGCACTGTACGAAAGTGATAATTAGTTTACATTGGTGTGTTATCCTTTCTTTGTTTGGGAGCGCAAGTTCCACGCAAAATGGCGTTGACTCTGGAATTAAAGGTTTTGAGAAAAAGTTGTATGCAATGTTTCAGTCTTAGTTTCATCTCTACATTACACACACAAAGTATTTACACGTAATAATGAATCACCCTGTATATTTTATGCAAGTATTTGTACAGGGCTATAATATGTATGATTTAATTACAGCCCTAATATACCTTCGGGTAAAATAGAGTTCTATAAACTTGGAAATTTAAAATATATATATATATATATATATATATATATATATATATATATATGTCGTGTGCGTATCTGTTGTTGATGTATGTATGTTCTGCTGTGTTAGAATATTTCTGCTAATATGCTGGAAATGGGTGACCAAACAGAAGGTTTACCCATGGGATCACGGATTACTAGCTATTATTTCACATTTGCCCTCAAGCGTCCGGAAAAAAATTAATCCCTATAAAAACCAAACAATGAAAAAATTGCGGTGAGCAGCAACAGCCATTTATTAAGAATTAAAAGGCGTTATTGTTTTTTAAAAGTGTTACACAAGAATAGAGAAGAGAGTATACGGTAAATCTCTGGTTACAGAATGAGAAGGAGAGAGAGCTTTAACCACCTTTTGTGCTTTAACTCCCCGTGTTCAGAAATCCTGACTCGCAACTTTACCACAATGAAAACCTAGACCCATTCATTTTACGCTATATCCTATATCGCTTAATTGCTTTTACATATTTAAACACGGTCATGTGCAGCAGCAATTGCTGCGTCTAGCAAAAGATCGCCCAGTTTGTACAAAATAAAGACACTTTAAATATTTGTCACATGGACAGATACACCTTAATTCATTTATTCACTTATTCTTCAATAATTATACAGCGCATTCACCTATATTATAGTCATTCGTTCATTTAATTATGAAATCGCTCAATTACGGACTCACTCGCTTACACAATCATTAAATCGATCCATATTTCAGCAACTAAAGTATTTATTTACTAAATCAGTCATCCACTGAGTCATCCAATCGTTCAATAATTCACTTATTCATTTTCTCACTCGCTAATTCATTCATCCATACACTAGCTATTTTGACAATGACTGACCTGAACGATAAATGAAATCCAAATAACAGAAAAGTCATTTAAAAAACCCACACCAGAATTAGGTAAACAAAAACCAAATAAAACATTAATACAGTCCAGCAACAAGCAAACACAGTCTGGTGCGTGTTTTGTGCACGATCCATGGCGTAGGTAGTGATGTCAAAGCAAGCGCATTTTTCTGACCTTGAAGTCGTGTGCGGGCAGCAACCGCTAAGTATGGAAAGAGGAAAGGTTGTGTATATGAATAAGCAACTGTTGGATTAAGAAAACAGTGGTGCACAAAATTCAAACGGAACGTGAAATTTTATGTCGTTATTTTTATATGGCTTCTTTCTGTTTGATATTATCTATATTGTCTGCAAAGCAAAAGTACTAACACTGATTTCTTAATATTGCACTTGTGTTTTAAATCTTAATAACATTATAGAGAGTTAAGAAGGAATATTCACTTAAATTCCATAGTAGTGTAATATTATACTCTAATAAGTGGATGCAACACATCATTCATAAAGAAAGTGATATTCCAAAGAAAGAGATTGAGTATGACATGATAAGTTGGAATTTATATTGATGGTATCTTTAGCCTTACAAAAGTAATCAATAAACTAATCTAAACAACATTACAGTACAAAGCAAAGTTACCTAGGTACTTTATCTATTTTAAGTGTAAGTAATATTACATAACAAAACTCTTATCGCATTATGCTTTTAAGGTGATATTTGTGAGCAACTTCCTATCATCAGCATATTAAATTATTTTCTCGAAATCTGCTTAAGCTATAGAGAAGACATTTTTTACAATACATGGGCACGTATCTTTTGCTTATGATGTAACAGTAGTTGCTTTGTTAATTCATTTCCTTACAAACAATTTCCATGCGAATATTTTCAAAATTTTCAATACACTGTCTTCAGTAATACGTATATACGGTATATTAGATTTACCAAAACATTCTGTAAGGCTCCTAAATAAATAGGCCTATACCTGAAAATTTCACTTTTCTATACGAAAAGTTGACAAAATATTTCTTTTGAATAAAAAATCAAACTTGTGAAAATGAGCATTAAAATTAAAACTTACATTCTTATAATGCACTTATACTTTTCAGGCAAATCTAAAAATTAACGTGGATACAGTTTTAATAAGGTCTCTCCCCTTTATCCATTGAATCAGTGCTGGCCATCGCTGAATATAGCTCGACCAAACGGCATATACCACCTCTTTCGTCTGTCTCTTTCCTTTCCGCTGTAAAGCGCTCAGGCTCTCCTGGTCTCTAAAGCGCGCGCTTGCTCCTGTGGGCATCAATTGACATGCCTGGCGTATGTTATCAGGACCGAACTTTGACGAGCTCTATTGACGAAAAATTCCAGGGTGATGAAGACGACGACGACGACGATGGTGGTGTTGATATTAGGATTGTATTGAAATAATGTTTGCTTGTCGGTTCTTACTATTTCGTTCTAAGTTATTAGGAATCCAGTTCTCATGAGATCTACCCGAAATTATATGATAATTTTTGATACAATTAAATATAACAAAAGTCGACAACAAACACACATTCAAAGTCCAGAGAAAACCCACAACAATACACATACACAACACATCCAACCACCCAACACAACACAAACAAGCTGCATTCCGAACAATGGTACATAGACTACTCAACACACCGACGAACCAACAAGATTACAACGAAGAGCTAAACACAATCAAATACATAGCACAAGAAAACGGATACAACCCCAACATAATAGATAATATAATACAAAAGACAAAACATAATCACAAAAAACATAAGAATTCAACAAGAATACAAAAAATACATCACACTAACATACTAAAACAAAAAAACACATAAGATTGCAACCACAGACAAGAAATTAAATTAGAACATCACATACAGAACAAATAATACTCTACAAAAACATCTCAACACACAAACAAACAAATACAACCATACAGGCGTATACAAACTCAAATGTAACACCTGCAACAACTTCTACATAGGACATACAGGCAGATCATTTCAAACATGTTACAAAGAACACATCACAGCCATAACAAAATTACAAAACGCTTCCACATATGCAGAACACATCACAAATGCTAACCACACCTACAGACCACATCAACACAGACATGGAAATTCTACACATCGAACCAAAATGCCAGAAACTAAACACACTAGAACAATACGAAATATACAGACATACAAAACACACTCAAATGAAATTCTCAACACACAACTCAATTTCAGAACACACACACTCTTTGACTTCACATTACACTACACAAACACACCCCCACAGGAAACAAAACATAAAGCGTCAAGACCAGCAACAGCCAGTTCTGAAGAAGGTCCATAATAGGCCGAAACATGGTAACCAGGTACGATAGAATTTAACACGAGAAAGACATATAATACATATTCCGAAATAAAATATCTTATAAACCACTTTGTGAGAGCCCAGCTGTTTCAAGCGAATCTATAGTGATATGATCGGAAATTGTAATGGCAGTTTGTACAGGGACATCATTTTATTTTTACTTCAATTTTTATTGTACCTGAGTTTTTGAATGTACTTCACTCCCACCCCTTCTACTATTGAAGTTCAACCGTCCTCCACACAGATCCAAGACCACATATACAGTCATAGTAGCCTTGCGGTTATAGTGAACAGTACGTTCCAAAAATATGTTCACGTTTTCCAGTGACGAAAGAGCATTCAATATTGCATCATTTTCGCACAGGTACTGTCGTCTATTTGCCTACGTTGCATTCCGGTTTTCCCACACCTGCTTTTATTCGCCTCTCTGTAAAGGCTAGTGGTTGGGCTGTCTTAGCTCTTTTCTGAGAACATTAATTTCTGTTAGGAATTGGACGTCTACGTAATATTATAACCATACAACTGTTTAAAGTAACTTAAATAAAAGGGCCTCGTTAAGTAATTAACTGTCACGTGATTTCCTCCTCTTTCTACGATCCTGCGACATAACCACTTGGATGGACAGTAGGCCTAGATAGCATGTCTGAGTAATTTTATCTTTTCGGATCGGGCAGAAGTGAAGATTGAATTTACAGTATGTAAGGTACTCTTTTATAGAGTAGGTACACAATTATTTCAACATGAGTTACTAGTACGAAGGACGAAACTGATAATTGGAATTACAAACATTAGAACTGAAGTCTGTATCGAAATGAACGGCCACCATTTTAAAAAATGTGTTTAATTATCCATATTATGATTATATTTCAATTTAACTTCATTCTCTATATTGACGCTAACGTGCTGTAGACAGTGCACAATGAATATGTCCGCATGGATAGCTCAGTTCGTGAGTAAAAACACTCATTGTTAATACTGTACTGTATTTTGATTAAACAAAGACCTAATGAAAATTATCAAACTCAAAAGCGTGATATTTCCTAGTTTACGTAAATGGATGAATTACTTTTCTTCCCTCCTATACCTAGTAAAGTGATTTGTTTGTATATTACGCCAGTATCATCGAACTCCAGTCACAGAAGGGGGTAGCAAACGGTGTTTCCGGTTCTCAACCGTTGATCCAAAGGTATAGTCAGGTTAATATTAGAAATGTTAGTAAAAATAAAATTATGTACCTGTATTTAAAGTTCTTCTCAATTGCAGAGGTTTTCTACAGACGATAATACGGTGATAATGGTCCAATAGTGGAATGAGAACTCCAGATAAAACCGAAGCACTCAACGAAGACCGGTCTTATCTCATTCTTGTAATAAAACACCCCACAGAATGTGCCAAGAATTACGCGAGCCTCTCTCCGTTGATGAGGCTCACCAAATGACAGCAAAAGCTACAAACATTACATATCGAAAGTGATTTTTCACACACGCGCAATAGGCTACATAAAACACGCGTGAAGGATAAACACAGAAAACAAAACCTTGAATGCGATGAAGCACAATCTGAGGGAACGATCCTCGTAAAACTTGTAGCTCCCATATCGATTCTCAACGTTTAATAACGCAGAGAGCTCAGCCACGAGTGAAACCGATACCACGGTTAACCTGATGAATCCTTGGTTCACTGCGCAGCACACAAGTTAATGACAAGCTTCTATGGCCCCACTTAATGTCAGACTTATTCGCAAACAGTAGTGCTCAAGAATAATTAACGACATGACAAACGACACTTGTAACCCTGCTTTAACACTCCGTTAAAATTGCTCCTAAAGGGGCACTGGGAAACGTGCTGGAATGATTCGAGTTCTACCTCAACTCCACAACGGCTACCGGATACTCGAGGTCTTTGTTTCGCAGGAGTAACATAATCGATCCTAATGCAATACAGGGACAGTCTACTGCCATTGTCACTACCATACTCGTAAATGGATTAGCGAGTTCAAGTCCGAGGAAAAAATTTAGATTTCTGAGAGTAATAAAAACTCTAAAAATGACTTTTAGCTTAGACAAATAAAGGTTGGAATATGCTGTTATAGTTCTACCACAGTTTAGTATATACATTTTGCAATTCATTTTGATTGATTTGCAGAAAAGTCTGTAATATATATTATGGATATTTATTTTTCAGTCACTGACTTCACTGCAATATATGTAAGGTACAAAACCTTTACGTTACATGTTTTAAAATCGTATGAACGTTTTCGTTGGATTATGCAACATCATCAGATACGACATTTCTTCTAGCAATATCATTAGTCTCTACAAATACAATACATATTAAATAGCATACAACCTAACATTGAAATATATTGTCGGACACAAAGACATCCATAATAAGTTTGAACAAGCACTCAAGGCAAACCTACAAGATATACACCTCGATGCACACATATGTAGACAGTGGGAAGACGTGCATCAATAAGAATATAAGAACACGAACATAAACAAATTCGCTAATATAGTTCAAATACTGTAATTGCATCTCTTCACATTTTACAATATGCAGTGTATTCTATTTTACTGTTTTTATTATTTTACTTGTGAAGACTTGCAAACACATATATAAATATTGTAATTCACACGTGTACTTTTAACTATTTGATAATAAGGACAGTCACACAAGTACGACATTTTGTATCCTAATTATGTTGGTTTTTATTATGGTTTTATTACTCTGTATGCTATTTAATATGTACTGTATTTGTAGAGACTAATGATATTGCTAGAGTGAATGTCGTATCTGATGATGTTGGCATAATCCAACGAAAACGTTCATACGATTTTAAAACATGTAACGTAAAGGTTTTGTACCTTACATATACTGCAGTAAAGTCAGTGACTGAAAAATAAATATTCCTAATATATATTAGTATATACAGTTTCGAAGCTCAATACTTAATAAATATGCATACATAGATAGTTGCTGACCACCAGGATCGCTACTATCGCCTCAGCACAGATCCTTTCCCGAGCAGACGAATGTATGTTCGGGTTTTCTATTTCAGTGTATGGAGCTCAGTGAAATATTATAACTTTATTGCGTATCATTGCTAAGTTTTATTTAGTGTAATGGGTCCATAAGTTCCGTTTACTTCTCATTTCATAGCCTAATTTGTTGCAAAAATAATTAAAAACTATGTTATTTTGATGTGAAGAGAATTTTACATGTTAACATAATCTATTCGCATCAACATTTTATGTTTAGAATGGAAGCTATTTTGAGGTTTAGTAAAAACGAATTTATATTATGATTTTAATTTAGCACATCCACTTTCCTTAGGCCTAATTGTAGATAGAAAATTTACCATACCACTCCTTGTGTTACTTCGTCTCTTAGGAAGTAGATAAATACAATAATTCAGTACATACTCGATTGTAGTATTAAAATACAGACAAATTGAACGTGCGGCGTATCATACATGACATTATGCTTAATTATAATGTATAATTGCGAATATAGGAATATAAATAATAACCTATAATTTCCATATGACATAACATAGGCCTACATATATAATGGCAGGGCATTGAAGACTTTGTAAATCTAGTTGCTCTAGTAATAGCGCTGTGAGGTTACCGTATTTCAATATAGTCAAGTGTCCGAAGGCCAATAAGGCAGCACTCATAAACGGTGGAACTAGCACTGAGGTAGTTCCTGCGATTTCGGAAGTGAAAATCGTTGAATTTATGAGAGATTTTTTTGTGGAGGTGCAGGTGATCGTACAAGCAAGACATAATAAAAGCCAAAACTAATCAAACCTAACCTGTCACAGATCCGTATATGCAAGGAACTACCTCTGCGCTAGTTTAGCCTACTAACATAGTACATTAATCAGACTTCAGATTGGAGTACCGTAAGAAACGAATAAATACAACGTATTATTTACCTGCCGCCGCGAGAATGAATGTTGATGTAGCCGAGGGCAACTAGAACGCTATGACCACACTGGTAGAAAAGGTGGGTGGGGTAGAAGGAGTACGAAAGTAGTCGCTTTGAGGAGCTACAGTTCTGCAGGCCTGAACTAGATGGGTCACTGGCTTAGAAAAAAACTGCCTACTGAAAATGTACTGAAAGGAATGGTGAACGGAGGAGAAGTTCGGGGTAGAAGAAGATATCAGATGATATACAAATTAGGATATATGGATAATATACGGAGAGTAAGAAGAAGACGGAAAATAGGTAAGATTGGGGAATGCTGGGTTTGCAGTGAAAGACCTACTATTGGGCAGAATACTATGTATGGGATATATGCATGAATCAAGAGAAGGTTGAAAAGAACTGAGTTACAACGTAGTCAACTTTAAATGTTGTTACTAGGGACCGGATTTTTATGTAATTATATTCCTGTCAACCTAACCGTACATAAATAACAAATCTTTGCGAATCTTGTAATTACCGTTAATATACCGTATTAAAATTTGATACTACTCATTTTTACATATTTACCTCACATTACATATTATGGCTTGGTATTACATAAATCTACATATTTAGGGGGTTTATTCATTTTTACTTCTCTAAAAGGAAGAAAAAAAAAACTTCTGCTGCGGAAGTTTACATTTTGAAATAGACTTAAAAAGCTTTTTTTACCTACTCAAGAAAAGATATTTTTCGGGACGAAACATAACGTCACCCCATACCGCCCACTGTAAATGTGAGTGAACAAAAGACAAGCTTTCTCATACAACTACCTTGTGTTGTAAAAATCACTCAGAATGTAGCGTTGCCTTCGTGCGGTGAAGTGGGACGAGGACGACATGATTTGTCTCGAATCACAATTGTTCTGCACACGTTTTAACAAGCCGTTCCCATGCAATTTGCAACTTTACCTACCCTCTTCCTAATCCTTCCAAGGAAAACCAGTATCAAGTCTGGCATGAGCCGCAATAAAGTACCCGACATTTGAAAAGAAGCTGGAGTAAAGGAATAAACTGGAAAGATGTTGAAAGATTAAAATAAATAGCTTTTCAGGTTATTGCTTGACCTCTTTACTTTAAATTTAGTAGACCTATACGGAAATGGGATTTTCGAACAATTAGAAAGTATGGTTATCGGCTGGAATAATCCTACCCTTCTGAATGTGACAGGAATGTCACTTTTCAAACAACAGTTTGTAAATACCTATAGTTTTAGGTTTTAGTAGCTACTCTGTTTCTTACAGGGAGCAGCTAAAATGCATATGTCCCACATCTCCTGTTATTTTCTCCTATTTCACTAAAGCGACACAGTGCTTGTTGTGTCATTCATTTCACTCAGTTCTCTTGTATTAGTACTTATAGTTTAAAGTGCAAGTGAGTTTGTCTACTGCTTTTAACTAACTAAAATAGCCCCTGTATCTTCAACTCTAACGAAAAAAATAAAATCATGGATTGTGATGGACGAAGCTTTCACTACAGATGGAAAAATAGTAATGTGTCAAGTGTGCGGTAAAAAGTCGGGTGCTCTATGAAATCACAACTGGAGATTTTTACCTTTCCTATACCTGCCAGATATTGATATTAAATATTTTAATGATTTTTATATATTTTGGTACATATTCAGGTTATTTTTCTTACATAAATAAGTACATATTTCACACCTTGATATTACATAAAAATCCGGTCCCTACTTGTTACAGAAGAAGAAGGTGACAATTATAATCATGATTATAATGGTGCTGCTTATGATTACGCTGGTAGTAGAATCTGGGCATGCTTTTATGCATCACACATTTCAATTGGTATCAACAAAATCAGACTTCGAGTCTCCGGCAAGGAAAGACGACGCACGAGCAGTAAGCTTGAAAATTCGCAGCCTACATAAGCTTCATTTCATAGCGAAATATATAACAATTTTAACTGAAGTTACTGCCTTTTACGAACCTCTTGTAATCTTAGAAAAGGCATTGGGTAAGTGGTATTATACGGTGTACGTTTTCATCCATACAAAGCTCCGACACGCATGGTCGCGCAATCATCTTGTGGAGCAGAAATTGTACGCAAACTTGCTTCTCGTAAAGTCAGTGCGACATCATGCTTATTAATTCAGGGAGGTCGATGTAGCGTCACATTCGGTTCAACGCAGCACAGTAACAACTAAACTTTTTGCATTTACTTGAAACATATTTATACCAGACCAGAAGCAAAACTACTAACAATGTGTTACGAGACAAATGCATAATTGTCACACTTCTATTCTTCTCATCTTCACGGGTCCATGAAGACTACATTCATTTCATCCTCTTTGAGAATAGTCCTGCAAAGGTTCTGTAGTTGCCAAAGTGAAATATTTGCTCTATTTTCTCTAGAACGTCTTTCTGCTATTTCTCCTCCGGGTTCCTTAAAAGCCAGTAAGATGTATCTACTGATGTAATTGTTTTCGTAATTTTACTAACGATATAAACAGTATAACGCAAATAAAATAAGGAAAGAAATATTTTTTTCTGGTAAAGCTACGAAGTTTTGACCCTATGTTTTATGGACACTTTGATCTTGTAGACGTCCCCGACGACTGTGAAAAGGACGGTACTCTGTATATGGACCCCTCTAGACTAGGATCAGTAGCGTAGAAGCGCGCACGCACACACACACGACAGTACATGAATGAAGAACACAAATCCATGCTCGAGACGGGATTCGTACTCACGAACCTTCGGACCGTGCCGCCCAAGAGGAACGACTGGGTACTCACCCGGATCGGCATTTTAATTGTTTATCTAATACAATTGTCAAATTCTAGGTGAAATTCAAAGACTACAGGATAAGTGTAATGATAATTATTCATGAAAATACCTTCACAAAGAGTGTGATTATACAGATTATTACACTCTTACTACGTCATACTACTTTTGACCAATAAAACGGTACGAAAGGACGTATTTCAACCAATCATGGCTGCTTATCGCACAATTTTATCGCGTCCCTAGCATTTGTTTCTTTGTTTGCCAACATTTGAAACTGCGCTGGTCTGGACGTCAAAAAAAAAATATATATATACACATATAAAATTACAAACCACTCCAGTCGATGCACAGCAGTTTCAAATATGACTCGCATTGGCATTCAAGAACAAGAATTAATAAAAATCACTGCTCATACCTATGCATCTTCTGAAATCCGATTTACAAATAAATGAAGAGCACCATTCGGAAATCCTGAATAAGTTGAATACACCATGTAGGCCTAAATCAACGAGTTCCACTTCTATTACGCACACGTCCAATATAACATCAATTGAACCACCAACCACATTCAAATTTGAAAATTGTACATTCAATAATTATTCCTTTTAAAATTATTCATTCGGAAATCCTGAATAAGTTGAATACACCATGTAGGCCTGAATCAAAGAGTTCCACTTCTATTACGCACACGTCCAATATAACATCAATTGAACCACCAACCACATTTAAATTTGAAAATTGTACATTCAATAATTATTCCTTTTAAAATTATTCATGTTTATTTTTTATGTCATCGTCGTTAATTAAAACTTTTCTAACACTTGTGTATGTTAGTTAGGTTATGTTATAGCTTCTGCTATATGATATTATGGATAGTGACGTATCAGAGATTGTTTAATATTAAGATTTATTGAAAATCATCTGTCAAGTGACGTTGATTACTGAGATTCGGATAATTGAAGTGGAATGTTGCATTTTAATAAAAATGAAACTGAATCAACAAAGCCTTCTTGACTAGTAACATTGCCATCGTGTATAATAGATCGAGAACTTCTCGACGAGAAGGCATTGCTCACAACTGCCATCTAGATGCATCTAGCGTAATATTTGTAATATTGAGATGGTACAATAATACATTTGAAGACAGTTGTATTTTCGTAAGTCAATTAATATTTTATTGTATTGGAGTACTTCGTTACTTCTAATCTTTATATACTTTCTTCTAATCGTGTAATAGTCAATTAAATCCCACTCGAGTTTTGATTTTTTCTAGATAAATCAAAACGTCTAGTGAGATTACTGTTGAAAAAATTACATTATTTATCGAACATATGTTTAAAATTACAGAAACTATTTAGAGGCGGTAAAATTATAATTATAATACTGTAGCTAACACCGAATTCATCTGCTGTAGCTGTTACTAAAAGTGATGTGATAGATAGGAGATAATTACACAATAGTGGAATAAGAAAGACAGGGGAAACCCGAAGTGGTCGAGAAAACTTTTATAGAGACACTTCGTCGGTCCATAAATTTTACAGCATCTGCCAAAAAAAATATGGCAAATCTCCGATCCCTTTTGTGAGACGCTGTTAGTTAATTAATATCTACTCACTCCTATCCAACTACAACATTTCAATAACTTACATATAGCTGTGTAACTTCTAGTGTCAGGAACAATTTCCATGGGAACAAAGGTGAATTACAAATTAAAACATTTCAATCCCACTTTTATTTAAAGAAGGTGCATAGAATACAAATTATATGATGTAGGTCAGTTTCAAAATCATTCCTTCTAATACATCGTTCATTGTTTCAGGAATCCGCCCCTGAGCATGAGTTCTATTCTTTCAGTGGCGAGCTAAAGTTTTTCTGTTTATATTATATTTTATGTTACAAGTATTAGCAAAATAAATAACTAAATAAATAAATAAATAAATAAATAAATAAATAAATAAATAAATACATACATAGATAGATAGATAGATAGATAGATAGATAGATAGATAGATAGATAGATAGATAGATAGATAGATAGATAGATAGATAGATAGACAGACAGACAGACAGACAGACAGACAGACAGACAGACAGACAGACAGACAGATAGATAGATAGATAGATAGATAGATAGATAGATAGATAGATAGATAGATAGATAGATAGACAGACAGACAGATAGACAGACTGGCAGATAGATAGATAAATAAACATAAATATATGGATAAATCAATCAATCAATGAAAATAAATAAATAAATAAAAAATTGTTAACAGCTAGACGCAGCGTTAACACTGTGCGGCACCTAGGCCGTCAATGTTTCTTTACTGTCCTTGTGATTATCTCTGGTAGTTTAGGTAAAATCCCGGCAACATGTCGACACCACTTCGCTGAAGTCTTCTCGTTAGTTCCAGTGTTAATCAAGAGCAAAATAAAATCCCGAAATCACAGAACACAAGGAAAAGAAAAATATAACACAAACAAAGGAAGTTCTTTGTTGGTAAGCATAGAATGTGGAAGGCACATTTTTATTTATCGCTATAGCCTACTGGAAGAATACCTCAGTATACCAATGTAGAGAAGGGATCCCCGTAATCAGTCTGGATACTGGGATGAGGAACAACATCCTTGTACACAACGGGATCAACGAAAATAAATGACAAATTCGTATCGTTGACTTCTGGCCCCTTTTCAAGGATAAACAGAGCCCGCAGTTCGAAAATCCGCAAGAGGACAGTTTTATACACATCACCACCTCTGATCCGAACAGAGATCGTCCCAACTATGAATTCTGTAAGCTTTATATTCACATAAAATGTAAACAACAACATAGAAACCATCTGTCATCACTAGGTAAAATTTAGGATTGACAAACGAGAAATAGCGTAAAATGTACTGAGTAGACAAAAAACAAGGAAATGAGTAAATGGCATGCAAACATACAAATAACCAAACCAATAAAAGCACTAAAATTTAGCCACCATAGAGTAAAATATTTCAACAACAATATTCCGTTATTACAGCCCACTCAAAGATTATGTCACGATGAAAGAGTGTGGTCATAAATTTTAGTGAATGACTGTGTGAGAATGCTTCTGTGAGAATGTACCTGCAGTTATGATAAGAAAGAATTTTCTTTATTTTCGAGAATGATGTTGTCTGTAGAGAACGCTGTCTTCAGAATGCTTAAGAGATGATATCTTCAGAATGGTATAGGATAATATTGCCTTGAGAACAGTGCAGAGAATGGTGTATTAGAAGCAATCTTCAGAATGCGCGAGAGAATATTATCTTGAGAATGCTGTAGAGAAAAGTTGTCTTGAGAATGGTGTAGCTGCTATCTTCAGAATGATGTAAAATAATATTCTCTTGAGAATTTTGTAGAGAAAACGTTGTCTTGAGAATTGTGGATGAGATGCTATCTTCAGAATAATATTCTCTTGAGAATGCTGCAGAGAAAAGTTATCTTGAGAATTGTGGAGGAGATGCTATATTCAGAATGATGTAAAATAATATTCTCTTGAGAATGCTGTAGAGAAAAGTTATCTTGAGAATTGTAGAGGAGATGCTATATTCAGAATGATGTAAAATAATATTCTCTTGAGAATTTTGTAGAGAAAACGTTGTCTTGAGAATTGTGGATGGGATGCTATCTTCAGAATAATATTCTCTTGAGAATGCTGCAGAGAAAAGGTATCTTGAGAATTGTGGAGGAGATGCTATCTTCAGAATGATGTAAAATAATATTCTCTTGAGAATGCTGTTGAGAAAAGTTATCTTGAGAATTGTAGAGGAGATGCTATATTCAGAATGATGTAAAATAATATTCTCTTGAGAATGCTGCAGAGAAAAATTATCTTGAGAACTGTGGAGGAGATGCTATATTCAGAATGATGTAAAATAATATTCTCTTGAGAATGCTGCAGAGAAAAATTATCTTGAGAATTGTGGAGGAGATGCTATATTCAGAATGATGTAAAATAATATTCTCTTGTAAATGCTGTAGAGAAAAGTTGTCTTGAGAATGATGTAGGAAATGTTATCTTCAGAATGGTGTAAGAGAATATTGTCTTGGGAATAGTGTATAGACGTTTTGTGAACGGAGTAAGAGAGAATAGTGTAGGAGATGCCATCTTCAGAAGAGTGTAAGAGAATATTGTCTTGAGAATGGTGTAGGAAAACCTATTTTCAGAATGTCGTAAGAAAGTAGAATCTTGAGAACAGTACTGAGAAACGTTGTGTTGAGAATGGTGTAGCAGATGCTATCTTCAGAATGGTGTAAGAGAGTATTGTCTTCAGAATGGTGTAGAGAAAAGTTGTCTTGAGAATAGTGTAGTAAATCCTTCTCTCAGAATGGTGTAAGAAAATATAGTCTTCAGGAGAGTACTGAGAAACGTTGTGTTGAGAATGGTGTAGCAGATGCTATCTTCAGAATGGTGTAAGAGAACATTGTCTTCAGAATGGTGAAGAGAAAAGTTGTCTTGAGAATAGTGTAGTAAATCCTTCTCTCAGAATGGTGTAAGAAAATACAGTCTTGAAGACAGTACTGAGAAACATTGTGTTGAGAATGGTGTAGCAGATGCTATCTTGAGAATGGTGTAAGAGAATATTGCCTTCAGAATGGTGTAGAGAAAATCTGTCTTGAGAATGGAGTAGAAAGCCCTACTTTCAGAAAGGTGTAAGAAAATACAGTCTTGAGGACAGTACTGAGAAACGTTGTGTTGAGAATGGTGTAGCAGATGCTATCTTCAGAATGGTGTAAGACAATATTGTTTTGAGATTGGTGTAGAGAAAATTGTCTTGAGAACGGTGTAGCCTACTATAGGAGATGCTATCTTCAGAGTGGTCTGAGAGAATATTATCTTGAGAATTGTGTAGACGTAGAGGTGTAGGACAGACATTCTTAACGTATGGGTCCCCGTGGATTTCGGGATGAGTCGCCGTAGTTTCCCGAAAAGAAAATAGAAATTATAATAAAATACTACTTAATTTAAAATTATAAATATTTCATAACTATGCTTTTAAGAACAATAATGAAAACACATTCTCTGTCTCTGCATAATAATAGTAGTAGTAGTAGTAATAGTAGTAGTAGTAGTAGTAGTAGTAGTAGTAGTAGTAGTAGTAGTAGTAGTAGTAGTAATAATAATAATAATAATAATAATAATAATAAATTTTTACACATATGTATTCGGCATTATTACATCAGCACTGTTTCATATTTCTAAAAATACTTATCAGTCGCGCAAATTGATCGCCTAGTTGACGTGGGTGTTGGTCAAAAATGTTAATAACCCTTGTGTAGGAGAAGGATGCTTTCTTCTCAATAGTGTAGGTTAATGTTCTATAAAAAAAATGTTCTTTTGAGGAAGGTATAGAACAATTCTTTTTTGAAAACGATATAATAAAACGTTTTCTTGAAAAAAAATACAGAATAATGTTTTGAAGTGTTTTCTTTTGAATTAGATAGAGCATAATGGTGTACTAATGGTGTACTAACAATAAAATCCTGAGATCAGAAGAGTGAGAATTTACCATGAAAATGTAATAGAGAGATATTACCACGGGAATTTATTGTGAAAATGGTGGCAAGAGAATTTTGTAGTGAGAATAGCTTCGTAATAATGGTGTCATGATAATATTGTATTCCTGAGAAAGGATCCGTGAGAATTATTATTTTTTTTATAACTAGGGCTCGAATTTCTATGACATATTTTTATCCTGGTCCCTTTTCATAAATTAAAGTTATGTTAAACCCATCTCCACCTTTTCTGGCTTTTATTCACAATATAAATGCATATTTTACTACATTTTAGCATAAAGTCATATTTCAACAAAAAATAGTATCTAGAAGTATATTTTTGGTCATATTACAGTTGTTTTAACAGTTCTTCAAGTATTATTAACATATTTCGTGCAAACAATGGTAAGATATTTTGTTTACGTGGAAAACTCAAGATGCAATGTCCGATGGAGATTAACCGCTGACTGATTTCTGAACAGCAAACGCTGTCTAATGTCTGCAGCGAATTGTCTATTTAGACAGCTTTTGTGTTAACAGTAGCGGCTACAGCAATGTTGTTGGATTACAAAAACATTTTGTAGAATAGTGAATACAAAAATTTTCTAAGTGATTTTTGAACAATATTTAATATCTTTTGCATCATATTTCCAAGTTTTCTTGTCATATTTTAGTACTTCAGGACGTAAGTGCATACATACATATTTCCAGAACTTTTAGATCATAGAAATCCGACCCTGTTATAACAATAAAACATACCTAAATGCAGCTTTTATCCATCACAAAAATCTAAAAAACGACCTTACATTTGAATTAGTATAATAGTGATTAAATTTTTAACCATTCAACAAAGAATGGCAATACAGAATAACCTGCTTTTGAAATTAGGGTGAAATATTTATTCTAAAGACAGAAACATCTTTGCTCGTGTGTTCGTTTCTAGAAATATGATATTCTATATTTAACGGTCGTATCGGTAATGATTGTGCGGCATTGCCTGATAAGAATGCTGGAAGGTAATTAGCTGTAATTTACCTCGGCAGCTGAACTAATTTCTTCTACTTCGACTAATGAAAAATGGGTACGAGGTGCACAAAAATGAGGTAATGAACCTCTACATTTTTTATTCCCCGCTAATGGCGGTATCTGTGGACGGCAATTTTGGACGAAGTCGAAACTAGGGAATTCTTGCCAATTTTCTCTCGGCACAAAGTATCTGCCTCATCCTTCGCAAGACAAGAAACAATTGCCGTGTTCCCTCGTTTCAGTTGGGAAATTCAGTTCGAGGGTACAAACAACGATGACTATCGATCGCGATGCTCTTTCTATCTACGAGACAATCAAATAAAACTCTTCTATCGTGTGGATTCAAAATAAAAAGTATGAATGCTATAAAATGAAAAATATTCGCAAGGATATATTGAATAATGAAATATACAGTGTAAGTTTAAATTACATAATTTATTTACATATATTCTTATCAATAAAGCAAGGAGATGCATTATCACATTTACTTTTTAACTTTGCTCTAGAGTATGCCATTAGGAAAGTCCAGGATAACAGAGAGGGTTTGGAATTGAACGGGTTACATCAGCTACTTGTCTACGCGGATGACGTGAATATGTTAGGAGAAAATCCACAAACTATTAGGGAAAACACGGGAATTTTACTGGAAGCAAGTAAACAGATAGGTTTGAAAATAGCTAAATCCCGAAAAGGCAAAGTATATGATTACGTCTCGTGACGAGAATGGAAATGGAAATATAAAAATTGGAAGTTTATCCTTTGACGATGTGGACAAATTCAAATACCTGGGAGCAACAGTAACAAATATAAATGATACTCGGGAGGAAATTAAACACAGAATAAATATGGGAAATGCCTGTTATTATTCGGTTGAGAAGCTTTTATCATCCAGTTTGCTGTCAAAAAATCTGAAAGTTAGAATTTATAAAACAGTTATATTACCGGTTGTTCTTTATGCTTGTGAAACTTGGACTCTCACTTTGAGAGAGGAACAGAGATTAAGGGTGCTTGAGAATCAGGTTCTTAGAAAATATTTGGGGCTAAGGGGCTAAGAGGGATGAAGTTACAGGAGAATGGAGAAAGTTACACAACACAGAATTGCACGCATTTTATTCTGCACCTGACATAATTAGGAACACTAAATCCAGACGTTTGAGATGGGCAGGGCATGTAGCCCGTATGGGCGAATCCAGAAATGCATATAGAGTGTTAGTTGGGAGGCCGGAGGAAATAAGACCTTTGGGGAGGCCGAGACGTAGATGGGAAGATACTATTAAAATGGATTTGAGGGAGGTGGGATATGATGATAGAGACTGGTTTAATCTTGCTCAGGATAGGGACCTATGGCGGGCTTTTGTGAGGGCGGCAATGAACCTCCGGGTTCCTTAAAAGCCAGTAACTAAGTAAGTAAGTAAGTAAATAAGTAAGTAAATATATTTATATCAATAATTTGCAGTGATCAATCTTAATGGCTTAAGAATAAATATACAAAACAAATTACATTATGACTGTTTTAAATATTTATTACGTAACATTTATATGCCTTGCATTACAAGTGCAAACGTTTTCGCCCTCCAGGGGCATCATTGGGCTGAAATAAAGATACGTTTAATGTGAAATACACTCCTTTTCCATAAAATCCAATTTTATCACATACATGTCATCACACATTTATTTTAACTTTTGATTTTGATATCTGCGATTTGAACATGAGACGGGTGTCTGGAAAATTTGTTCCTCGCTTGCTCACAGATGACCAAAGAGAAAACCGCGTGAGAGTTTGCCGCGACTTGAAGAGTGAAGTGCAGAACAATCCAAATTTTCTTAAAAGAATTGTGACTCGGGATGAGTCTTGGTGCAATGGGTACGATCCAGAATCAAAGCAAGCATCGAGTACGTGGAAAACTCCAAATTCACGACCACCCAAGAAAGCGCGTCAAGTGCGATCCAATGTGAAAACAATGTTGATTTTTTTATGTGAATGGCATTGTCAACAAAGTAGTTCGTTCCACCAGGACAAACAGTGAACCAACATTTCTATTTGGATGTGTTACGAAGATTACGAGAGAGTGTGAGACGAAAACGGCCCGAAATGTGGAGAAATGGGAACTGATTGCTTCACCACGACAATGCCCCAGCCCACACAGCTCTGACGGTCCGACAGTTTTTGACAAACAACAACATGCTGCTTCTGCCACATCCACCCTACTCACCCGATCTGGATCCGTCGGACTTTTTTTTTTTTGTTTCCACGGATGAAGAAATGTCTGAAAGGAAAGCGATTCAGTGATGTGAATGACGTCAAAGAAAACACGCTAACGGCTTTGAACAGTATCCTGCCTCAAGAGTTCCAGCACTGTTTTCAGCAGTGGCAAAAGCGTTGGGACGAGTACATTATTGCACATGGACAATACTTTGAAGGGGACTAAAGTACTGTGAATGTAGAGTTCAATAAAAATGCGGAAAAAAAAAAAACATTCCGGTTAATTTTGGGTCCCCCTCGTACCTTGAAAAAATAGTAAAAGCTTTCATATACTGTTTCTTTTCAATCACATAAACTAGTAAGAGACGATGCAAAAGGATTTGAAAATAATGGATCAGTGTTATAATAAGAACTTCAAAGAAAACAGACGGTGAACACACAGGAAACTTTATCGCAACCTGTATGTGCATAACATAAATATGTATAGTAAGAGAGATTTCCAATAATCGAACTCTTACATTAGAATCTTATGAAGACAAGACAAATGACAGAGCTACATCTAAAAAAATATATGTTCAATGAACATTGATCATATCGATGGTGTTCAGGTAAAAGGGCTTATCCCACAAATTACTTATTTTTTTCAGAAACAGCTATTACTAAATTTTAACATTATTATTATTATTATTATTATTATTATTATTATTATTATTATTATTATTATTTCAAAGCATAGCATTGTGATTTTACCTTCTTTGTGATATCTGGTATTTGTTGTGAGCCGAACTCGACGTATCAGCGGATCATCTCGCCTGCTACATCACCGACAGAGTTCGTATTGCTGGCACACCGCCGAAAGCGCCAGCTTTTTCCTTTCTATTTTTATATCTAAATTCCTATTGGCCGACTAGGGTTTGAAACAATTGAGGGACAGAGAACCGAGTCTTCGTTTTTACGTTTATTAGGAAAGGACTTCACTCAGGAACTCACGGCCGTCGCGGAAGGTTGCTTCGAGTACTAGTGGAACAGTTGACTTCACTCAGGAGCTTAGTCTCGACGTGGAAGGTTGTCTCGAGAACTAGTTGATTAGTTGATTTTACTCAGCAAGTCAGTCGCGATGTGCAAGGTTGTTATTGGATTCATCATTGAGTAGTTAAGTCAAATTTACGAATTTATTTTGGTACTTTGTTACATTTGCTTACGATATATTTGCTGAATGTATATGGAGAGAATTCGCTAGTGATTATGTCTTGGTTCGTGTATGAGGGATTGCGCGAAACTTTGTAGTCGTCGCGAGTTACGTCGTATTAGTACATAGTAATGTTATAGATTAGGCGAAGTGGTTTTCGCGGTTTGATTTTGCGTGCGTATTAGGATACGCGGATATTGTATAGATACGCCGTACTGAAGTCCTAAGATAGCCAGGCGAATTGTGGTGATTAATGAAAGGTATTGGTTATATCGCAATAAAGTATGTAACGAAACTGCAGTCAAATTGCTTTCTTGATTGTTCTAGTACATTGTATTCAAAATAGATTATTACTTTCTACACGATCCGACTTATAATTCTGAGTATATTGAATTCCAGTTTGTTATTTAAATGGGTACGTGATTTCGGAGCCATTGTCATTCTTTATAGGTTTTCTCTCTCTCTCTCTCGCTCTCTCTCTCTCTCTCTCGGGTATCATGTTCATTGTGTGGTAGTTCAGAGATTTATAGTATATGCAGATTGTAATTAAAAGTCAAGCTTTAGCTAATTATGTGCACATTGAGTATGTGTGTATGACTGTTTCACTTTGGATTAATTTCTGTAAGTTATCGAGTCAATATGTTGAGTCTACTAGTTAGATTTTAGTTATAACTTTTAAAATCTAATTGAGCATTGAGTAAGAGTTTATGGAAATCGCTGGATATTGATGTTAAGCTTTATATGTTGGTTGAGACGCTGTGTGAATGTTCCAGCGTGAAATATTTTTGTAGGTCATGAACTTAATATTTTGGAACTTGCTAATTAGATTGAATTGTGACTTTGAAAGTATATTGGCCGTTAACGATCAAAGTATGGAAGGTTCTGGACTTTATCTATTGTTGTGTTTGAGATTAGTTTAGTATATTATTTCTCTTTATTTAACTTTACATATCCATGTTTTATTCCATCAACTCATTCATGTACTTGTTGTTTATTATTGCTAATTATATTTGTTATCATAAATTCACACTGTTTATTCTGTAAAGTCTTCCACTGCGCACATCCCAATAACCCGATGCACCAACGACATCTGGCGAGTAGCACCCCGGTATAGTGTCTAATTGAGAAGAGAGATGAGAAGAAGTGGTTATTGTACTTCTCAGTTGACAACACTGGAGAGACGGTTAATTGGCCTCTTAGGAACTGCTCTTACGTGACCCTCACTATAGAAGAAGGCATCGCACCATCAGATACGGACTGTAGATTATAGGAAATTTTTGTCGACAAGGCACCTTGGCGCAATAGTGTGTTCAACTGATATTAAAGCTTCAAACGGGCAACGTTTTATGCGGTTCACCACAACATTACCCATGAAATGACTTCCTTGTGATGCGACAATCAACAGTGATGTCTTTTATGGAATATAGACCAAGCCCAGGTGCACAATTTCAACAGCCATGAGAGGGGGAGAAATGGCCATGCAGAGTTCTATTGTAGAGCACAAATGCGTGCCTGAATGCCTATAAGAATACTCTTTTCACAGTATGACAAGGCAATATGCGGCCGCCAAATTTTCATCGAAAGAAATACTGAGGCAATTGACAACGGGTAGTATTGAACCAATTCTACGAAATGGTTCAGGGAAGTTATCGGCAAGTTTCCAAGAAGTTAGCAACGATATATAGAGGAAACGATGTTTGAGTCAGTAGATGTACATATAAGCGACACTCAAAATAGTGCACAAGAGATCAGTCAAAATCATTTCAGTACGACTTCCGTAAATAATTTATCTAAATCTTTGACAAAATAACACTTATCTATTTAACTTAAGCCTAACTATAATTTATGTATCTATCTATAGAGGATGGTTATGATCCTATCGATATTAACACAAGTTGTTATACATCAAATATTCATTATATGAGGTCTCGCCATCCTCATTGGATATTAACACGACTACTATGAAGTAGTCAATGTGTATTATTACCATTAAATCGAGAAAAATTCGTTCCGGCACCGGGAATCGAACCCGGGACCTCTCAGCTCTGCGCGCTGAGGGGTCTTTCCAACTGAGCTATGTCGGGACACGATCCATGGTGCCGGTCGAACTCCTCTCATTTTACTGTTTTACGGCCTACTACCTGCATTTAAACCTATGTAAGTCAATATGTAGGAACGCATATTTAAATGACTTTTATTATTTTTGACTAATCGACCTACGCTACGTGAACGATGAGACTTCCGTGGGTTAAAATTCAATATGCAGTGGCTGTTCGTCAATAAGAGAATAAGAGCACATGAACACTTTGCTTCCATTAATGCACGACTAGTTTTATTATTTAATACCGTATTGACGTAGGTAGTGGGGATGTATAATATCAGAATCGAGTATTTTAAACTTCCCGCATCTTGCATAAACTTCTTATGTAAACTTGGCAATATCCATTCACGTACAAGCCATGCTTTTTTCAAGAAGGTTACAGGAATTTCACACATACGCGGGAGAAAATTGTCTTTCGCTGGCCGCTTATGACTCGTCAAGAGCACAAAGCGTTATGTGAACAGTGAATCTATCCTACAGATGTCAGGTGCATCGATGCTATCGTTCACGTGCTATATCTCGAGAAGGAAATTTAATAGTCTGTTTTCTAGCCTGTAAGTGTCAGCATCTCACCGTCGGAACGTTTACTTTATGTGGGTGTGTGTACAGTGCTGCTACGAGAGTGTAGTTTGTGAATTACTGTACTTCAGTGTCAGCATAATTGCACAGTTTGGCTTTCAAAGACGTGCTGGCTAAATGTGGTGGTGGTATGAATTTAAGTATCTATATGGTGGTGTATAATATCTAAGAATAATATTTACTGGCATGTATTTATAGTAATCAATCTATGCGAATGAGATTACAGTACTGGTTTAGGCTATAGTGTATCAGTGTGTTGTGAATCAAAATATATTACTGAACACACGCTTCTGTAAATAACGGCAGTGTGATATGTATTAATTTTTAACAAAAAATGTAAACAATGAACTCTGTTCAAGTAATTTGGAACAGTAAAGAACTGGGTAAACTGGCTTACCAGGAAAAATTGGAAATAAAAGGACTGGGTTTCATTATTATTATTATTATTATTATTATTATTATTATTATTATTATTATTATTATTATTATATGTATCTTTTTTCGATAGTGAAACATTGGAATCATGACATTTTATATTAGGCTAAACGTACGATTTCAAATTTTCTTCGATTTTGGAACATAAAATTGTGAAAAAAAATATATTTTATCACGAGCCGCCACTGTCAATATGGCGTGCAGTTACAACTAAGATCGACACAAATCATCACATTAAAGATGAAGAGCAGATTTTTGGGTATACCATCGTGTGGTGAAGCTTACCACCAACTTCGGAACTGTACAAAGGTACGATCTCTAATTTTCTCCGAAGATAGAACTCATAGCCTATGTAGATGCAAAACGTTGGAGATGTTAAGCTCTACTACACGCTGGAATACTCGAAAAATCTGCTTCTGAACACAGTCGCCGTGAAAGTCTGAAAACTCATAACGCACAAATTATTTATATTTTTTAAATATATTTTATATTGACATCACTAAAAAGGCTCCTCGCATCAAAGTTTTCAAAATGTTTAATTCATATTTGCTCGAAATCTTGAAAATAGTTATGGGAATAAAACTTAATTAGATTTTTGAGCTCAGTCTAAATAGAGAGAGACAAATTTTTAAACTGTATGAATTTACTATTACAGCATATTTAATCTAAGTGCAACATGAATATTCCCCGAAGAAACTTAATATTAATATTTCATACAAATGTTAATTAAATTTTATTTATCAACATTTAATTAACCCCTGTGAGAAGTTTCAGACCAATATGACAATGATTGTTGTCCAAGGAGCTTTTTATTCGGTAGAGAGCTTTAAATTTTAAAGTCGAAAAAACAACATAAAAAAACAGACATTTTCTCAACTCACGCATGTTTGGCCATATATGATTTACATAGTTAGATCATTTTAAACAATCTCAAATATAATTACGATTATAAAAACAAAAAACGTGAATTTTCTTAATTTTTCAGCATTATTTCTTGTCTGAAATCAATTTCTCTCTTCTCCAGAATAATGTCTATATCTGTGTTGTGTTGTGTTTCGTACTGACGTTTGACATTTTTTTTACAAATAATATAGTATATATTTTTTACTTATTAAACACTGACTTTAGTTACTGCGGGATTTTTTTTTTTTTTGTTAATTCGTTTTAGAGTTGTTTTAGTGATTGATTTTATTTTACTTACTTCTGGTTTGATCCTTTATAACATGAATTACTATACACAGCACACATAAATTAATTCACCGCCATGTTCATTATATAAAAACTAAACCTTCTACTTATCATTAAAATCTGTATTGTAATCTCGCTAACGATCTGTCATGGTCTGCAACGTTGAATGTGCTGTACACCCTTGTGCGTCAGGTAGAAAAGCTCCGCGCTTATGGAGAGAGCTTAAAAAAGCTTGTGGTCGGAAGTACTAGTAATCATCGCATCACTGATGTAAAGGAAATACTCAGCATGTAGTATTGCAACTCAACAATGGAACAAAAAAAAAAGACACACACATAGGCCTATTTACGTTAGATATGTCAACAACATATAAAACGAATTGACTGGCTCCGTTCAGAATTTTTTAGACCACACCGTTGAAAAATATGTGTTAACAGTAATCTCAAGTCAGAAGGATGAAATTTTATGCTTTCACACAGTCTTAGTATGCATTAAACTCAAGTCGGATGACTGAAAGCTCTGTAATGGGTCTCAGGAACATGTGTTCTCACTTACAAGAGAGTTAACTACGCTATGCGGCAGTCCCTCTCGAAAACTACACGACTTATTAATCCCCGAGACGACGCCCACTGCAGTACGAAGCGGGGAGGAGAGATCAACTTAATTGAAGGGACTTTAATAACACATCTCCTCCCATTTTGACGCAGTCGTATTAATATCCGGTTTCGCGAAAATAGTTTTTAATTTAATATTATGATCCTCAACAAACAAAAAACAAAAGAGCAATACGAAGCTACTCAGTCTCTTGCATTATACATTGCGTTCTCTGTGCCTTAATCTCGTTCTCAGCTCAAGTAGCATCTCCAATGTCTAGCGGCTGCTTGTATCACAAAATGCTCGTAGACAAGAACAGACATTCATTCTTGTAGTGATAACTAAAAAAGTTATACAGAATTGGTCGATTAATAACAACAGAGGTGGAAGTAACCCGAGAAAATATATATATTGATGATATTGTTGGCAATAAGTTTCTCTTAAACCTATCGAGTATTCATGTGCCAAGAAGAAAAATGTACAAATAATGTGCTGATAGAGATATGATGCATAAATGATACTCGGGAGGGAATTAAACACAGAATAAATATGGGAAATGCCTGCTATTAGTCGGTTGAGAAGCTTTTATCATCCAGTCTGCTGTCGAAAAATCTGAAAGTTAGAATTTATAAAACAGTTATATTTCCGGTTGTTCTATATGGTTGTGAAACTTGGACTCTCACTTTGAGGGAGGAACATAAGTTAAGGGTGTTTGAGAATAAGGTGCTTAGGAAAATATTTGGGGCTAAGAGGGATGAAGTTACAGGAGAATGGAGAAAGTTACACAACACAGAACTGCATGCATTGTATTCTTCACCTGACATAATTAGGAACATTAAATCCAGACGTTTGAGATGGGCAGGGCATGTACCACGAATGGACGAATCCAGAAATACATATAAAGTGTTAGTTGGGAGGCCGGAGGGAAAAAGACCTTTAGGGAGGCCGAGACGTAGATGGGAAGATAATATTAAAATGGATTTGAGGGAGGTGGATATGATGATAGAGACTGGATTAATCTTGCTCAGGATAGGGACCAATGGCGGGCTTATGTGAGGGCGGCAATTAACCTCCGGGTTCCTTAAAAGCCAGTAAGTAAGTAAGTAAGTAAGTGATATGATGTGCAATCAATTATGAAATTGCCTACATATTTTAAATTAAGGTAGATAATCAGAGATTGTAACGTGGTAATAGTTTATTTATTTGTTGTATCTTTTGAACTGCAAAAGTTATTCAAAACATCAAAATTATATATTGTAATTGTTATTGTCTTTTTCTAAAACATAGAAGTTTGTCAAAGACAATGACAACAATCACAATGCCTAGTTGTAAGAACCAAGCTCTCAATTCCACTCTTGTAAGTAATCATATTCGTATTTTATTAGCGCATTTCATGGTTT
This sequence comes from Periplaneta americana, assembly GCF_040183065.1. Taxonomy (NCBI): domain Eukaryota; kingdom Metazoa; phylum Arthropoda; class Insecta; order Blattodea; family Blattidae; genus Periplaneta; species Periplaneta americana. Next base: position 116,746,294 of record NC_091132.1, on the reverse strand, counting down.
AGTAGTTTTTATTATTTTATTCGTGGAATAGTTCTAACAGATAATACATCAGGTTTGCCTTTTCCTAGACAAATTTACTCGAAACTAATGAAAGAAACTCAGCCTTCTACGACACTGGATTAATTGTGAACATAATCATCTAACATTCGCCGTAATGTCTTATATCATAGAGAAGAGTATCACAAACATAGCAAAGATAACGTCTAGAAGTATTGGAAGTAAAGTGTTTACTTTAGATTTTTGGGTAGACACTATAATTCAACTGTAATTATTATTTTATTAACGCCACTTTTAAACTACATAGAAAAACAGGTAACTTAACTATAACTTAATTATAACTTATTCAAGATTCTTTCAGTACATGTAGTACTCAATTAGGCGATAATTTGGAGAAAATAAGTGCAACTTGAGACTGAGAATGAAGGATTTTTTTCATTAATCCTATTGCTTTACAATCTGTTCCCAGGAACATTAAGTAAATATGTCTCATGATGAGATAAGAAAATCTAAGAGCTGTCAGACAACACTACTGGGTGTTCATTTCAAAGTGTGTCATGACGTCACTGTTGTTGGGTCACCGATTTGAAGCGAGTTTCAGTTTATATGTTAGAGAAGTTGCCTATTATTTAAGGCGTTTTTCAATCTGAACTTGAGAACGTGTACGGTATAACTTGAACGTCGTAGCAACAGATGGCGGTCTGTACGGTCTGTGTGCTACCATAACCTCTTTCGAACTGTGTTTTGCGCCGGCAAGTCGTACGCAGGGTATTTGTTATCATCGGTTGCGTACGGTAACATTCCACAACACAAATCAAATGCTCCGTGTCCATGTTGACCGTCGAAGTTAATGTCAACAAATACGTAAGTAATCGTCTTAACCCTCTCCCCATATCCCGACAGTACGTATTTCCAAACAGTTCACATTCCTGCCACTACCGGCGTTACCGTACGTATCGGCACGTACTCTTCAGAATGAACGCCGTACTTGCTAGCCAACTTCTCTGCCTCTTAGATTATACACCTGAGCTGCGGAAGTGTAGGAAGATTGAATTCTCTAGGCTCATCAGCTAGCCACATGACGGCATACAGCGAGCCAAGACACATTTTGAACTGAACACCCAGTAGTTGAATCGCAAAATACAGAAAGGCATACTTATTATTATTATTAGTTTTAAGAACTCTTAATATTTGAGTATTTATGTTACAAGTAATTTAGGAACATTTAAAGAATTCTGCATTAATCTGTTTTCAGAGGGCGAAAAGTTAAAGTTATTGGACATGTCAACTTTCTGCATTAAACGTTATTTACTCTGAACGACAATTGTTACAGAGCCCATTAATATAAACCAAATAGAAAAAAAATTATGGGCTAAAATGTATTTTCTTTCAATCATGTAGGCCTATCAAATACAGCAACGCAGGCCTAGAACAAAGTTTTAAAGCAAAATTAAAGCAATAATATATTATAGGCCTATGAAAAACAAGAATGTATGACAAAGTAGTGAAAAACTGAAGCAACGTAGGCCCAGTACTAAGTTTTAAAACACGATTAAAGCAATAATGTATTATAGGCCTATGAAATACAACAACGTAGGACGAAGTAGTGAAAAATTGAAGCGATGTGGGCCCAGGACAAAGTTTTAAAGCAAAATTAAAGCAATAATGTATTATAGGCCTAAGAAATACAACAATGTAGGACAAAGTAGTGAAAAATTGAAGCAACGTAGGCCCAGGACGAAGTTTAAAGCAAAATTAAAGCAATAATGTATTATAGGCCTATGAAATACAACAATGTAGAACAAAGTAAGTAGTGAAAAAATGAAGCAACGTAGGCCCAGGACAAAGTTTTAAAGCGAGATTAAAGAAATAATATATTATAGGCCTATGAAATACAATAATGTAGGACAAAGTAGTGAAAAATTGAAGCAACGTAGGCCCAAGACAAAGTTTTAAAGCAAAATTAAAGCAATAATGTATTATAGGCCTATGAAAAACAACAATGCAGGACAAAGCAGTGGAAAATTAAAGCAACGTAGGGCCAGGACAAAGTTTTAAAGCAAAATTAAAGCAATAATGTATTATAGGCTTATGAAAAACAACAATGTAGGACAAAGTAGTGAAGAATTAAAGCATCGTAGGCCCAGGACGAAGTTTTAAAGCAAAATTAAAGCAATAATGTATTATAGGCCCATGAAATACAACAATGTAGGACAAAGTAAGTAGTGAAAAATTGAAGCAACGTAGGCCTAGGACAAAGTTTTAAAATAAAATTAAAGCAATAATATATTATAGGGCTATGATATACAACAATGTAGGACAAAGTAAGTAGTGAAAAATTGAAGCAACGTAGGCCCAGGTCAAAGTTTTAAAGCAAAATTAAAGCAATAATGTATTATAAGCTTATGAAAAACAACAATGTAGGACAAAGTAGTGAAAAATTGAAGCAACGTAGGCCCAGGTCAAAGTTTTAAAGCAAAATTAAAGCAATAATGTATTATAGGCTTATGAAAAACAACAATGTAGGACAAAGTAGTGAAAAATTGAAGCAACGTAGGCCCAGGACGAAGTTTTAAAGCAAAATTAAAGCAATAATGTATTATAGGCTTATGAAATACAACAATGTTGGACAAAGTAGTGAAAAATTGAAGCAATGTAGGCCTAGGACAAAGTTTTAAAATAAAATTAAAGCAATAATATATTTAAAAAAAAACTTAAAATTGTTTAACGACACGTTAAAAGTGTTAAAATTTTAAACAAAAGGTTATGTACCTTCGACAGACGGCCCGTTTCGACGCCAGTTCTGCGTCATCTTCAGTGTCCTACGAACTATTGATGTTCCTGTTGATCTTGCATACTGCTATTTGCATTCGTCAGTTGTAGGGGTGAAGGTGTGTTGCTCCTATGGTGGGGATGGTTGTTTGTGTGCTATGTATCATGATATCGAATAAAGTGTGGGTATTGAACTGTAATTGTGTATTAAGTATATGTTGTGGGTGTGTTATTGTATGTTTGTATATTTCGTATTGTTCTAAGATGTTTAACTGTGGACTTTTTGGTGTGATGTGTAGAATTCCCATATCTGTTTCTATATTATTGTAGTCATGATTATTGTTGATAATATGTTCTGCACAGGAGCAACACACCGCCACCCCTACAACTTACGAATACAAATGGCAGTATGCAAGATCAACAGGAACATCAGTAGTTCGTAGGACACTGAAGATGACGCAGAACTGGCGTCGAAACGGGCCGTCTGTCTAAGGTACATAACCTTTTTTAAAAATGTTAACACTTTTAACGTGTCGTTAAACAATTTTAAGTTTTTTAAACAAAGTGTTAACGTGAACCAGAATCAATCAATAATATATTATAGGGTTATGAAATACAACAATGTAGGACAAAGTAAGTAGTGAAAAATTGAAGAAACGTAGGCCTAAGACAAAGTTTTAAAGTTAAATTAAAGCAATAATATATTATAGGCGTATGAAATACAACAATGTAGGACAAAAAAAACTGAAGCAATAGTAATGTATTACAGGCTATCAAGTACAACAATGTAGGACAAAGTTTGTAATATAAAAGTAAAGCAAAGAAAACGGACAAGTCAGAGATATATTCCCTTTCTCCATCAAATAGATAATTTTTGTAGCCATAGCTGCCATAACAGTTGCAAAAAAAAAAGTGTATATTCTGCATAAAACGATGGCTTTACTCCTGACGATACCCACCGACTACAAAACTCACTTTCGCAAAAAATTGGACATGTCACCTTTCTGCATTTAGTGATTCAGTTATTGTTTACAAAACGAAATGTCAATTCAAGAATGTGGTGCGTTTCAGGTGATACATTAAAATAAAATATATATTGCTGTAAAATCGTTTCGTAAATTTCAAATCTCAAAGGATCTGCCTGGTATCGAACGCTGGTACCTATGGTAAGACATGTATCTAATGTGAAATCGTATTATTTTTATATGCATTCATGAGGACTGAATGAAGATTTATATTATGGAGAATTACACAGCAGGAAAAGTATTTCAATAATAGAATTTGGCGGCGGCGATCCTTGTAACGTGGCGACATGCGGGAGCCATCTCATAGACGCCTGCCGAACTTTGAAGTATGGGCACAATCGATCCGTTGCTGGTTGGCTCTGTCAGCTCAGTCACACTCAAGCCCGGAGGGAGCGATTCCAGAGTCCTCAGCGGCGAGTTCCAAACTGCGCCTACGTCGATTTAACTGCACTTCAACTTTGTAAATGACGTTACGTCTTATCTCCATCTTCTCCCATTTATTAACCTCCCTACCTATCCACTCATTAATCTCCTATTCATCCACTCGTCTACCCATTTACTGTACCTACTGAAGAACATATACATCCAACGTCCAAGTCAACTATCCACCATTGATATCTGAGTTCATCCTTCAATGTATTTAAGAAGTCATACATCTTTACACAAATCTATTCTCCTATTAACACATATATTCTCCTATTAATATAAAATATTTTCAACCATTAGTATAAAAGCCTGATTGAAGTTCTGGCTGATATGAACATGTAGTGGCAAAAAAAAAAAAAAAAAAAAAAAAAAAAAAAAAACCGGACCGACCCTTGTAGCTGATTTCAGAGTCACAGATTCAAATTTTGCTTGTCACAAAACACATTCATCTTGTATAATTAATTGTAACAATGAAATTTATTGCATTTGTTCGATTCTTATCGTCTTTTGTTTCCTTCAGTGCCTCAAACTTACAGACGAAAAAAACTTTGAGAGTTTTATTTTCATCTGGCATCAATATTACATTTCTACCTCTATTCGGCAAAGATAACTGCGTATTTTTACATTAAATAGCAGTACATACCTCTGGCTTCACTATCTATATTGAAATTACCACAGTTTGACACAATACACAGCACAGGATTCTTTTGTATCAGCTACAAGGGTCGGTCCGGTTTTTTTTGCCATTACTGTACATCTATTCTCAATCAAGCAGTACATCTCACTTGACGATATGTGTCAGAGGAAGAACAATTGAAGACATTATTACAAAAACAGCCCTAGTCATTATTAATGAAATTGAGTTAAGGGCACATTTGCTACTATTTCAAATGCTTATAGACTCCAAAAATGACACATGTCAGGTGCAATAGCCACAAGGATAAACACCAGTTGTACGGAAACAGCTGACATGTGTTCTATTTACTTTTATTGTTCTCCTGAAAAATAGCAATTTTGACAAGGGTTATTTTTGTAATAATGTCTTCAATTGTTTGTATGAATCTGAAGTCTGATTAGTATAATATGTAGCTAATCGACGATGTATGCAAAGGAGGGGGAAAGAAACTGGCCACCCTATCCCACTATCTCCTAGTCTAGTTGCCTCATAAGTGGTGCCATGTTGATATCATTTGTGTGATTTAGACCTGTCTTCGGACAGTTTACTAAACAACAATATAAAAAAAACCTCTGATTGAGGTCCTGGCTGATTTGTATAATCTTAGGAAAAAAAAGATCAGCTGCCATTTGTTAAGTCTCCTATGGAATACTTCGGTTAATTCCGTGAGATTTAGTTTTACATGTCTTATGCACGACCACGTTCTATTTTTCCTTAATGTTTTTTTTATGTCAGTTCATAGATCAAGTGTTATAACACTTTGTAACCAATTATAACAAAAATATGTTCAATGGATAAATGCGGTGCAAAATAAACATCCTTTCCCTAGTCCTGTCAACCAGACGCTGCTCGAAGTAGACTAGACAAATTCACGCTACAGGAGATCGTTCATTTTGTGTCTAAGGCTGTATATCTATTATCAGGTAGTAGGTAAAGTTGTCTAATTCCGTGATACTTTTCTTTAAATCGAATGTCAATCAAAGCTTTGTCGTTCAACCATAGCGCCAGACATCTTTCTCGAAAGAGTGCATATTTCACCTATTTTAAACTTCGGTGAACTTCCTAGCAAGATACTCAATTTTTTAACTTTTATCTACTTTGGCAACCGTCATATATGTATAAACAATCAAGTAGCCTATTTGAAACCATCTCTACCTTTCAGTGTATAATAATCCGTTCCCCAGTCTTTATTTAATTAGTAGGTCCTTATTAAAAGGCTAGGAATCTTCTTTTCATATGTTTGAGATCAAGTGTGTAATCTCAAGTAAAAAAGATATTAATGTTATGTTTTATGTTTCTTAGAAATGCAAATTTATTTGAGAATTGTATATTTTCACGCCGACCAAATGCTATTTCGAAAATGATGAGCGAGACTCGAAGCGCACGAGAATGACAAGTCGAGACCCGAAAGACAAATGCAACGAACACAGCGAGCGAGAGCGGCAGTTAGTTTAGTTCATCTCTATTGTCTATATTAACAATGAAAATATCAGTTAAATACTTCTCAACTATACCCTGCAACATTACACGATTGAGCGTCTTACCCAAGGCATTTTACCTATGTAATGAACCTATAATCATCCACAAAGCTGTAGTTATTTAAATAATAAGACTAGTAAAAGAACAACATTGATTGATAACAGTATCCCACTATGACTGCGTCCAGGCTTCGACTTACTATAGTCTGTGCATTTCGAACAGGCGGCTCAAGGACAAGCAATGGACTGAATTTGCCATGCGTGCTTATCCCCACTTCTGGACCGTTCTCCTCAAGAAAAGTCAGCTGGACCAGTGGCGCGGCATGTTAGAGGGGAAGGGACCAGCCAGAGCTTAGGAGAAGTACAGAGTAGAGGAGACGAAATGACCTTGATCTGCCAGTTCGAAATGCATAAACTATACAGCGAGAGGGTATCAGCGTATTCTGAATCTCACCGGACCGGTGGAAAACAATGACGTCACGCTGCAGCGAAATAGGAACAAAACTGCTGGAAGGTTCGATAGCTGTCATGGCCACTGTATAAGTTGTTGTCTGTGCTACGTTAGCAAGATTTTGCGAAATTTCCGTACTGTCATCTCGTTCAAAGAAAAGAGAGTATAAACAATTTATTTCTTGAACCAGTAGTAATAACTGGTCTGTTGACATGTTCGCTCATAAGCCATTAACATATTGTTTTTACGTTGTGCTCATTACAAACAATACAGCAGAACACACCGCCATGACACAACAGTGCACGATGTCATTCGCCTGCTATTTCCCGCCCTATACAAGAACCAATCAGATTCACTGATTGCGACTGATGGAGACTGCCACCACCTCTGCAAGCTGATGGAACCGGTGCAACACCGGTGGAGCATCAGTGACGTCATCGTTGAAATTCGGAACACCGTGATGCCATCAGATTACTCAGCGCTGAGATTCGGAATACGCTCTATAGGATGCGTAACTATTTTGTATATGAACGTAGTCCTACCTATTTCTGCGCTGTGACGTAACATATACTTCGCAGCAGGCAATTTCATTCCAGCTTGGTAGCTGAATTATAAAACCTAATTATGATTATTACGACGAAAAAAATTAACACATGATACAGTAATAATAATAATAATAATAATAATAATAATAATAATCTACCTTCACAAATCCGATATTTCGGCCAATTATTCCCCCAATCGTGGATTGTGAGCCAAACTTAGAGAGCCATACGTAACGTAGCGCAACTCCCTAGTGATATGGTGAAGACTGCAAAAGAATGACGCAAAAGAGAATGCAGCATAAATACAACAGGAGTGAGTGAAGATAAAGGTCTATTTTGATACCGGGAATCCAACCCAAATCCACTGGTTATGCCGTCTGAAATACTTGAGCCGCAGCGGAGCACGGAATTAGTGATACTTTATATAAATTGTTCTAACAGCAAAATTATGTACGAGAATATTTCAAATTCTTCACATATCATAGTAATACATCCCTGAATTTCATCTTTGCGTGAGAAAAAAAAAAACACTAGTGACCCAGACGTTCCGGATTTCTAGAAATTATCAGAGTAATGTAACGTGTAAGTCAAAAATAGTTCCCACAACTCCAGACATAAATAACTCTGTTGGAGTGAAGATTGCTTTATGCTCAGTAAACATGAGTCTCGGCCAAAATTAATGCGCGAGATGGAAGAGAAATGTAGAACGAACGAGCAAGAACGCTGAAGGATAAAAAAAGGCTACATTTTCTGTCCCAGCTTCAGGCTGTCGCACCAAGAATGGGCCACACAATGGCCCGGGGTAATGATAAAAAAGGAAAGGGAGAAGGAAGCAGGGGCAGAGAGACTTTCAATTAGAACAAAGTCCATTTTAATTAAAAGTGTCTTGGGAGTCGAGCCTTTTAGGACCACCAACAACTTGATGCGGGTTCTGACTTACAAATGTGAGACATTAAAATTGTTACACTTCGAAGTGAGAAACACGTCACCACGAACAAGTCATCACATTATTCGTTCATACACCTGCATCTGCGAGCAAGTTCCAATCTTTTTTTTTTTTTTTTACTGCCCTCATTTGACTACAAAGCATTGGTCATACTCGTACCTTTGGTGATATGCAGGAAATTTATATTTTTAAATATACAATGAACCAGATGAAATCTTCATCAACATTATTATTAGGGACCGGATTTTTATGTAATTACATATATTTTATTCCTTTCAACCTAACCGTATATAAACAACAAATCTTTGCGAATCTTGCAATTACCATTGATATAGTAAAATTTGATAATACATATTTTTACATATTTACCCCACATTACATATTATGGCTTGGTTTTACATAAATTACATATTTATGGTTTTATTCATTTTTACTTCTCTGAAAGAAAAAAAAAACTTTTGCTGGGAAAGTTTACAATTTGAAATACACAGATTTAAAAAGTCTTTTTACCTACCCACGAAAGGATATATTTCGGGACGAAATGAAATATAACGTCCTTAGTTCCAGGAAGTAATAGAAGCACTCACCCCATACCGCCCACTGTAAATATGAGTGAACAAAAGACAATCTTTCTTATACAACTACCTTGTATTGTAAAAAAAACACTCGGAAAGTAGCGTTGCCTTCATGCGGTGGATGGGACGAGGACGACATGATCTGTCTCGAACTATAATTGTTCTGCACACGTCTTAACAAGTCGTTCCCATGCAATTTGCAACCTTACCCATCCTATTCCTAATTCTTCCAGGGAAACCCCGTGTCAAGTCTGACATGAGACTTTCAGGTTATTGCTTGATCTCTTTATTTTAAATGTAGTATACCTATACGGAAATAGAATTTTCCGAGCAATTAGAAAATATGGTTCTCGACTAGAATAATCTACCCTTCTGAATGAGACAGGAATGTCACTTTTCAAACAACAGTTTGTAAATGCCTATAGTTTGAGGTTTTAGTAGGTACTTTGTTTCTTATAGGGAGCAGCTAAAATGCATGTGTTCCACATCTCCTCTTATTTTCTCCTAATCCAGTAAAGCGAAAGAATGCTTGCAGTACTGTTTTGTCATTCATTTCACTCAGTTCTCTAGTTTTAGTACTTACAGTATAAAGTACAAGTGAGTTTATCTACTGCTTTTAACTAATTAAAATGACCCCTATATCTTCAACCCTAACGACAAAAATAAAATCATGGATTGCGATGGACAAAGCTTTCACTACAGATGGCAAAATAGTAATGTGTCAAGTGTGCGGTAAAAAAGTCGGGTGCTCTATGAAATCACAACTGGAGAGTCTTACCTATCCTATACCTGCCACATATTGATACTAAATATTTTTGATTTTACATATTTTGGTACATATTCTTACACAAATATGTACATATTTTACACATTGATATTACATAAAAATCCGGTCCCTAATTATTATCATCATGACTACTACCACCACCACCACCACCACCACCACCACTAAAATTAATATTATCGGTTGATAGTGGTAGCCGCAACTACGGGTATTAAAACACGCAGTTTTGAAGTTCGGGAATGCTACTGGACTGGGTATTTGTCCATTGTTAATAAGAAGAATTTCATCGGCATGGAAGGCGTTCTGGAGCCTGAAGTTCATATGGATGGACAAGACAATCAACCGCAATCTCAAGTTCGAGGCACTAGAGACATGTATAATCCTAGTTTTGCTATACGGCTGCCAAACTTGGACATTGTTCGAGAGACAACGCTCAAGTATACAAACATGCCAGAGGAAGATGCAAAGAAAAATACTGGGCACCACGCTACGAGACAGAATGACAAACGAAACACTACAAAGACTGACGAACACTACTGACGCAGCAGAACGAGCCACGGCAACGAAGTGAACCTGGGGGGGGGGGACATGTGGCGAGACTACATCAGACAAGATAGACCCATGCAGTCACGATGTGGGACCCGTACGTCGGAAAGAGAGGACAGGGAAGACCACGGCTCAGATGGTCTGATATGTTTACCAAAGGGGCGGGGAAACAATGGTCGAGGACAGCAAAGAACAGAGTTTTGTGGAAAGAACTAGGGAAGGTCATTGTAAATAGATAACGTAATCAGTGTTAAGATATTGTAAATAGTAAAGTCAGTGATGAGAAAGTGTCAGTTAAATAGTGTAAATAGCAATCAGTGTTTGTCAAAGTGCTGATGTTAGTATTATGTGGATAGTGGAAAAAAAATTAACAAAGAACAGAGTGCTGAGACTAAGTAGTTAGTATACACGACAAGCTCGCCTGGATTGGCTCACCAATCGAGTTACACTTGAGCCATCCCTGTCGAGGGGGTTCTAACCCCATCACAGGAGGCCTGTGCCCAACATGGGTACCTACTAAAACCTCACACTATAGGCATTTACAAACTGTTGTTTGAAAAGTGACATTCTAGTCTCATTCAGAAGGGTAGGATTATTCCAGCAGAGGACCATCCTTTCTAATTGCTCGGAAGATCCCATTTCCGTATAGGTCCACTAAATTTAAAGTAAAGAAGTCAAGCAATAACCTGAAAAGCTATTTATTTTAATCTTTCAACATCTTTCCAGTTTGTTCCTTTACTCTTGCTTCTTTTCAAAAGTCGGCTACTTTATTGTGGCTCATGTCAGATTTGACACTGGTTTTCCCTGCAAGAATTAGGAAAAGGGTGGGTCAGGTTGCAAATTGCATGGGAACGGCTTGTTAAGATGTATGCAGAACAATTATAGTTGAAGACAAATCATGGTATCCTCGTCCCACTTCACCGCATGAAGGCAATGCTACTTTTTTAGAGATTTTTACAATACAAGGTAGTTGTATGAGAAAGGTTGCCTTTTGTTCACTCATATTTACAGTGGGCGGTATGGGGTGAGTGCCTCTATTACTTCCTGGAACTAAGAATGTTATGTTTCGTCCCGAAATATATCCTGTCTTGGGTAGGTAAAAAGGCTTTTTAAATCTGTGTATTTCAAATTGTAAACTTCCCCAGCGGAAGTTTTGTTTTCCCCCTTTTAGAGAAGTAAAAATGAATAAAACCCTAAATATGTAGATTTATGTAATAGCAAGCCATAATATGTAATGTGGGGTAAATATATAAAAATATGTAGTATCAAATTTTAATATATTAATGGCAATTGCAAGATTCGCAAAGATTTGTTACTTATATACGGTTAGGTTGAAAGGAATATAATATGTAATTACATAAAAATCCGGTCCCTACTAATTAATATTATAACATACAACTATAAGAATAACCACACTACATGCAAATTTGAATATATGAAGAGAAATATAACAATTAGGGACGAAAACGTTTGTGTGTGAATGAAAGTTTATCAAAAGATGTCGGAAATGTTTGAATGCAGACGGATACCACTTCGGAAAACTACTCTTACATGAAATAAACAACTCGTTAATGAAATAAAAATACATTGAGTCTATTATGCTATTATTATCGTTTCAATTAAAGTTACCACATGACTAGAAATACGCGGGAGGTTATGGATCGATAATGACAAAAAATTAGGCCGACCACACATGCATGACTCGTGTGCGCATTCCCAGCCGGGAGTTGAATGGACGCTCTCTTTATTCCGACAATGTTTTCAAAGTAGATATTTAACAATAATTTATTCATCTGACTAAGAGGCTATAGTCTGCGGAAAATAATGACTGATGAGAACATATCTTAACTTGAAGCCAAAGGAAGACAGACATAGAAGTTGCTGCTTCATATGACGGCAGTGTCGTTGATTTACAATATGTAGAAGAACAAGAGAATCCAGGAAAAATTACCACGTTTCCTACATAGCGGATAGATGCCTTTGCAAGCCTAGAGTGAATTTCTGTTTGAACCAATGAAAAAAGAAAAATCGGTCGCTACACATAATTATTGCGAAAATTGTGAAGCTTTGTATAAACTTGTTGACATTTGTGGAAAGGAAAAAAATTGGGTTAATAGTGTCACATATCCGATACTAAAGACAGACTCTAGCAACAATGGATCTCCTATGGGTTAACCTATCTCGATTCCAGGTCTAATCTACAACTTCACTGACGTACAGATCGACGAGAATTGTTAGATAAAATTTGTTCTTTGCATCTTCATGAGAATCCTACACACAGATGATGTTTAAAATGTCTGGAACGTCGGCGCCAATGCTCTCAACCAGACTGGAAAATTGCTCGGGACGACTGTATTGGAAATATCGGAGTCATAATTGAGCTCAGTCAGGAAGAGGAATCCGATCCGGAACAGACTCCCAGCTATTGTGCCACACGTCTCGCTAGCTTGCCAAATTCGAGTCTCGGAACCAACCTTGTCAAACTTACAGGGTGCTGAGAATTTTTGGATGAATATTTCGAGCGTGTATCAAATTACCAATGGAGTGTAAAGATCGTTGAATTTCAACCAGAGTCATTTATCACCACAATATTGTCGATTTTATGAGTATATTGTCACGATTGTCTTGTTACCATGGATCAGCAATTGTCATCTGTTTAATAAGTTATCTAGATGGCAACGAAAATTGCAGTCTGTCCAAAAAAATCAATAAACTCAGAAATAATCAATGAGCATCAATTTCCTCAGCATCAAGTACACTTAATCTTACATTTATTTAAATTTCTATCAGCTCCATTCTCATTGTATTTGTAACAAAAATGAATATTTCCATCAATCCGTTGCTTCTGTCAATCACGTGTTGTTAGAGTAATTCACACCAGATTGCTCTTATATTTTATAAACAAATATATTCAACCTTTCTTTACGAATGCAGCAGACTGTGACAGCGAATGAAATAGGCATATAAGGTGTAAACAAATTAAATATATTAAACGTTATTATTTTTATTTTAACAATTTATTCTTTTATGATTGAAGACATTATTACAAAAACAGCCCTTGTCATTTTCAATGAAACTGAGTTAAGGGGATGCGCTACTGAATTTTCTAATTTCTACATTTTAAGAGATAATGTATTGATATTTTAACAGCATATTATGATCATGATTATGAATTAATCAGGAAAATGTCAATGATCTAAGTCAAGAAATAACTCTTTTAAAAATAAAATTTCAAAATAACACGTTTATTTTTGGAAACCGTTTTTTGGAATCTAAAACAAGACTATCTATGTTTTTATAGTGCATATTATAGCTGAAACACAGGTTGTGGTAATGGAGCATTGGAATTTAGCATATGAGGAGTAAAATAAAGAAAAAACATGACATTTCTTCAAAAACTGTCATTTTTCAGTACCGCATCCCCTTAAGGACAATTAGCATACATTCGGTATACTTACTTACTTTTTACTTTTATAGGCGTTTCCACTTTCAGCAGTTGCCTTTTATTCCCCTTTGCCATTGTTGTCGGTCATCCCAACATCCATTTTCCAACCCTCTAGCCTCCATGACCTCAACAACTCCTCCTCTCCATGTAAGTCGAGGTCGTCCCTTTCTTCTCCTCCCTGGGGGTGACCGGTTCAAAATTGTTTTAGGCCATCGCTCCTCGGGCATCCTCTGAACATGTCCAAACCATTGAAGCCTTTGACATTCCAAACAGTCGATCACATCTTCTTGTATGTTCCACTTTTCCAAAATCGTGTCATTTCTGACACTCTGCAGACGGGATATGCATAGACTCCTTCTTAGTCCATCCATTTCTACAGATCTAACACGGTCTTTTTGTCTTTCTGTCAGAGTCCAGCTCTCCCCTCCATAAGTCAAGATACTCTCTACAATTACATCAGGTATCATTTTCTTTGTCTCCATTCTAACATCCCTATTCCAAAACACACCATTAAGTTGTTTTATAGCATTTCTTGCTTGTATGACACGATTTTCTACATCTTTAAAGCCCGTACCAGATTGGCGGAGAACCGATCCCAAATATTTAAATTGATCCACTGACCTCACAATTCCATTAGAGAATTTCAAATTCCTGCCATCCCCACCATTTACTAGATATTCTGTCTTTGTAAAATTTACCACAAGGCCTGCCGAGTTATAACAATCAATTAGTTTTTTCATCATAAATTTAATATCATCTCGATCTTGTGCAATGATTGCCTGATCATCGGCGAAGAGTAATGAATGAATATAACGATCTTCCACTCTAATTCCCACATTTCGACAAGAATCATTCCAATGTGCTAAAACTGTGTCCAAATAGATCTTAAATAAAGATGGAAACATCCCACATCCTTGTCTCAGTCCTTTGGATACATTCGGTATAATGAATGAAAAAAAGACATGTGTTGGATCACTACAGCGGCTTGCCGTTTCCACACGACATCAGAGTGATCAGACTCTTATTATTACTATTAAGACACGTGATACACACAGTAAAATAGTGAAGCACTCAGTCAGTACGATCTTCACTTCCCTACCGAGAATCGAATCTGACCGCAAAAGGACACGACCACTTGAAACACGGCAGAGAACGTTTCACACCTTTGTACGTGCTTTTTAATATTGCATAGTGGGACGGAATGCGAAATCGCGTCGATGTGGTTCTGAAATGCATATAACAAGTCATAAAAATGAGCTCGGGGACAGGAGCGGAGCTCTTCTAAATCAATACCTACATAATTCAGTGTGTCGCGGTGTCGTAAATATTTGAAGTCGCGCTGTCTAATCTACTTTAATGCACTGACAGTCGAAGAACGTCTTGATCATCTCGATGTAATAGAAGACAGATAATTAACGTTCAACGGATTATACTGTCTTACATTCTGAGGCTATACGTCAGAGCGCATTTACGTCATGCCAAGGTGTAATATGGAAATTACGTTCCAGGCAGCCGTAACCGTAACACTAAATTAAGTTTAATAGGGTCTTGTTCTATTTTCGCACGGACCCAGGTTCGATTCCAATAGGGAAGTGGAAATGTATCAACCTTTCCCTAGTGACATGCGTCACTTGTATGTATTTTTCCCTGGATTTACCTTAAGCTGGGTCCACACTATATAACAAAACACGTTATATAACAAACTTTGTATGCAACACGTTTCTTTAACTTGCTATATGCTATACAGGGACATCATTTTATTTTCACTAACATTTCTAATATTAACATGGCTATACCTTTGGATTAACGGGTCGACAACCGGAAACACCATTTGCTAACCCCTTCCACGACTGGAGTTCGATGATACTGGCGTAAAATACAAACAAATCACTTTCCTAGGTACAGGAGGGAAGAAAAGTAGTTCATCCATTTCCGTAAACTAGGAAATATCGCAATTTTGAGTTTGATAATTTTCATTAGGTTTTTGTTTAATCAAAATACAGTACAGTATTAACAATGAGTGTTTTTACTCACGAACTGAGCTATCCATGCGAATGTATTCATTATGTAGTGTATATCATACTGTCTACAGCACATTAGCGTACAATATAGAGAATGAAGTTAAATTGAAAAATAATCATAATATGGATATTTAAACACATTTTTGAAAATGGTGGCCGTTCATTTCGATACAGGCTTCAGTTCTTTTGTGCATATTGTCGCACTATAGACTACTGTATCTAATTCCAATTATTACCAGTTTGGTCCTCCGTACTTGTAACTCATGTTGAAATAATTCTGTACCTACTCTATAAAAGAGTACCTTACATACTGTAAATTCAATCTTCACTTTTGCCCGATCCGAAAAGATAAAATTACTCCGACATGCTATCTACTGTCCGTCCAAGTGGTTATGTCGCAGGATCGTAGAAAGAGAGAAAATCACGTGACAGTTAATTACTCAACAAGGCCCTTTTATTTAAGATATTTTAAACAGTTCTATAACATTACGTAGACGTAAAATTTCCTAACAGAAATTATTGTTTTCAGAAAAGATCTAAGACAGCCCAGCCACTAGCCCTTACAGAGGGGCGAGGAGAAGCAAGTGGGGGGAAATCGGGATGCGACATAGGCAAACGGACGATAGTATCTGTGCGAAAATATGATTCAATATTGAAAGCTCTTTCGTCACTGGAAAACGCGAACAAATTTCTGAAACATACTATACTCACTATCTCACTGCGATCTTGGTTCTGTGTGCAGGACAGTTGGCACGTCATTAGTAGAAGGGGTGGGAGTGAAGTACATTCAAAAACTCAGGTACAATAAAAAATTGAAGTAAAAATAAAATGATGTCCCTGTATTTGTGTTGGTAGCAAAATAACATTCTTGTAACAGATTATATAACTCTATACATGAAATAAATTTCACGTTTGAAAATGGCGTCGAGGACAGATGATGATGTAGTTCTTGCTGCTGCTGCTGCTTGTGTGATTCTGGCAGGAAGTAGTAGGCCTTGTAAAGGAAAATGTTGGGTGCGACCATCTTTACAAGCTAGAAAACAATAAAGTAGAAGTAGCCTTTTAGCAGACCTTAAGAGAGATGATGGTGATTCCTTGGCAGAAGAAGTTGGATGTGATGAAAGTTTCAAAAACTTTGCCAGAATGATCAGTTCTGATTTTGAATATTTTATAAACGTAATCGGACATAAGATAAGTGAGAAAGACACTTCATTTCGAGATACAATACTGGCGAGAGAAACCGTTACTTTAAGATTTCTTCCAAGTAGAGATTCCTACAAAATTTTAAGCTATTTGTTCAAAATCTCCAAGCACAGCACATCCAAGATTGTGCCAGGGTATGTGAAGCTATCACTGACTCATTTTGTCTCTTAAAAACAATGAGCATCTTGAAGTACACCCATTTTGATTTTTAGTGAGCGTTTGCTCCATTTCCACTTTTCCCTTTCTTTAATTCTATCTGGAACTGACTAATAAGAATTCTCATTTTCTTTTCAACCTATTGCATATCAATTTTTATATTAACACCCAATCCAGCCCATGCGTCGTGCTTTTTATTTCTCTTTGTAGTCCATAGCAGTCGCGGATCCCATAATACCCGTTTTTCTCAATTAACTCATAAGTTGCAGTCTTGTTCCACTACATTATGCCAAGTTGACTTCGGAACAGATGAATAATCACGCCAAGCGCACAGAGAATGCATACAAGATACTACGCAATAATGCAAAACACATGACGTGATTCCAGCAGGACTCAGCTCGTACCTTTCTGTGCAGTGGGTGTGTTTTGTAACAAGTTACATGATGCGCAAACATGTTATATAACGATGTTTTATAACATCCTTTGATCTTTACCGACACCCGATGGATAACACATAACTTGCTATATAACACAAAAAAAACTCATGTTATATAACATATTCTTCCCGTTTCTGCAACAAGTTATATAACTTTGTTATATAACGTGTTTTGTTATACAGGGTGTTTAAAAAATACGGGGCATAATTTCAGGTATGTATTTCCCACATGTAGACAATCAAAATAGTTCATTACAATATATGTCCGGAAATGTTTCATTTCCGAGTTATGGCCTTCACAACATTGAAATTCACCGGAACGTTTTTCTTTCCGCAGGTCGTTGTCATTACAGAAGATGTTCAAAATGTCCACCTCCTGCTTGAATACAGACCTCATATAGATGTTTCATTGACCTGCGAACACGATCCCAAACTCCAGGAGTATTGCGTATGTCCTCAGAACATGCCACAATTCGATTCCGAAGGGATTACAAATCAGGCACCGGAGACAAATAAACCAATGATTTTAAATGGCCCGACAAGTAGAAATCGAGAGGGATCAGATCAGGTGAGCGTGGAGGCCAAGCAATTGGGCCACCTCTACCTATCCATCGATCAGGAAATCTTCGATCCAAGTACCGGCGAGCCGTACGACTGAAGTGTGCAGGAGCGCCATTATGCAAGAAGTGAATGTGTTGACGATTGATCAGTGGAGTGTCTTCTAAAACATGAGGTATGGTGTTTTCCAGGGAGTTTGTGTACGCCTGCCCCGTAAGTCTGTTTACAAGTACATGGGGTCCAACTAATCGATCACCAATGATACCGGCCCACATGTTGAGGGAGAACCGCACCTGGTGATGAGATGGAACAGTTGCACGTGGGTTTTCATACGCCCATACATGCTGATTGTGGAAATTTGTTACGCCATCTCGTGTGAACTGTGCTTCATCTGTAAATAATACTAAGGCAGGAAAGTTCGGATTTACACCACACTGCTGCAAGAACCACTGACAGAACCTAACTCGTGCAGGGTAATCTGATGGTGACAGGGCCTGTACACGTTGAAAATGATAAGGATACAATTGATACTCTTTCAACAGTCTCCAGACAGTCGTATTAGAAACACTGACTTGCAACGCTACCCTTCGTGTGCTGATAGAAGGAGTCATGTTCACAGCCTCCAGAATCTCCTCGTGTACTTCTGGAGTTGTAGATCTTTGTCGTCCCCTTCCCAAACCAGGAGAGTTAAATTTTCCATAATCGCACAGACGGTAATGGAGACGTACAAATGTGTTCCGATCTGGACATTGTCGCTGTGGGTACCTCTCCTGGTACAAACGACGAGCCAGCGCAGCATTGCCGTCCGCCTTACCGTACATGAAATGTATCTCTGCCAGCTCTTGATTTGAATACATGTCGCACAGTCTAACGCCTACACAACACTGAATGTAACCTTCGCCTCGGAATGAACTGTCAGAGTGCCCTCTCAATGTCTCCTTTGACGGTAACGACCTGCGGAAAGAAAAACGTTCCGGTGAATTTCAATGTTGTGAAGGCCATAACTCGGAAATAAAGCATTTCCGGACACATGTTGTAATGAACTATTTTGATTGTCTACATGTGGGAAATACATACCTGAAATTATGCCCCGTATTTTTGAAACACCCTGTATAGTTTACGCGAAAGTAGGCCCACAGGGAACAGGTTCCCTTCGAACATTTATAGATCGAACGCAGACGGAATAGTGTGCACATTTCCCCTGAATCGAACGTGGGAATCTTTTGTTTAGCGTAGTATGGACAGATAACTCAAGCTGAAGAGACATCTAAGTTAGGGTATATAATTGACTTCCAATGAGTATAGTTCAGTTTCCTTCGTGGCAATGCAATACACATACTGTACAGGACTGGTAACTGTGTCCGCGGTCTTGTTGGTGAGGAAAAGGTTTTCTGAGGGAAGCGAAGAGGAAGGGGGGAGTTGAACTTAGTGGTAAACATACTATTATGCGTGCAAGAAACATTTCCTCCATCTAAACTGCATGCTTTTCACGACTCTGTTTAGTGATTTTCTGCCCCAAGGAAAATTGATTTTTTCTTTAATTACCGTCAAAAGTTTAGGTATTGCCGGCACTCTCTTTTCTTGAATATAGAAGTCTTGTATTGTATTTCTTATAACACACTTGTCGAAGTCGTCTACATGCAGTATATTACGAGATATTATTAGTCTCTTCTTTCTTGGCGATTTCAGAAGTCTATCCGGACTGTTTTCTTTTCTTATCTTATGTTCCTTCCTAATCTTCTTTATTATACTATATCCCACACCAGTGTATTCGGCCGCTCTTTCAGTTGATGTATTTAAGGGAATCCTCAAATGTTTTTGCACTCTTTCCTCATCGCACTTCTCTATGATGTTAGCTATTATTTCTCTTGCTTCACTATGAATAGTTGTGTTTGCCTTTCTATTAGCCACACTAAACGAAAGTGTTTAAGACTATCGTTCTTGCTAATATCACTGCTCTATAATCTCGCACTATTATTTCTATACTATAGTTATACACATCCTATACTATTTTTACACTACACTACACTACTAATCCTATTCTAAATATACGCACTACACTGAATTGCACAGATTTACTGTAATTACTGTATAAGGAAGTTCTGAATTGAACAATGTAAAGAATACTGTAAACTCAAGTTGACTGCACTCTCGCAATATATATTCAGAACTGGTAGTTGCCTGTCAATGTCATAGCAAAGCCACCCCCATCCCGAACCTTTAGTACCTACCCTCTTCCCCGCGGTTGCGGCAGACCCCTCTCACACGGACACAGTTACTAGTCCTCCACAGTACCAGCAAATCTTCATGTATTATAATATGTAGGCTTCGTAATTCAGCTACCTATAAACTGCAATGAGGTTGCCCGGTTCAAAGTATATGTGACGTCACAGCGCAGGTACAGGTACGTTCTTATACAATATAGTTACGCATCCTCTGCCCTCTTCCTATAAAGTGAAAACCGGGACGCAGTCATAGTGAGTAGTCTTATCGATCACTGCTCTTACCAGTCGTATTATTTAAATAACTACATCTTTGTGGCTGATTGAAGGTTCATTGCAGAGGTAAAATGCCTTAGGTAAGACGCTCAAGCGTGCAATATTACAGGGCATAGTTGAGGATATTTGAACTAATATTTTCACTGTCAATATAGACAACATTACATATAAATTGTGTAAAACAAACGTAAAAGTGAAAAGAACAGTGCAATGAAAGACACTACAATACCAAAAGGCACAGAAAGTGTGTTGAAAGCAATCTAAAAGAACCACTGTTATCACAATCTGAATATTATGAAGATATTAACTCGACGTTTAGCATGGATTTGTGTAGCCTAACATGATGTTCAGTGCTAACATCCCAATTAATAAATTGTGTAATCAAGATGAATAATAAATTAAATAATCTACATTTTAGGGAATTTATAGAAAAGTACACAGAAAATTAGCGAATTTTAAGTGATAAGCGACATATGCAATATCCTAATGAAATACGAAAAAATATCAGACAATAGGAATATCTTGTACTACATCATGCACGAATAACGTCATATACACGACATTCAAAGATATCTGACCCCACGTATCGATAGTGATCGATAATTTGTTGTTGAAAATGTAGCTTTTTAGTCATTACTTCTATGAATAGATGGCGATGATAATAGTCGTATATAAATATACGCGCATTATAGAACTGAATTTTTCATACCACTTTACTCATTGTAGAACAGTTGGAAACTGCTGATATTGTCAATTATGAGAATAATTTATGCTTAATCTACATAATAATTTTCCCTGGCACCTTTTTAATGGCCGCAATAATGGTGTGACCTATTGAGAACTAGCGGAACTCTCTCAAAGTTTGTCAATTTTTTTGTATCTTTGGTACTGACTTATCCCGTGGTTGGAAAATTCGCTTACACGATCACAAAATCGTAGGTCAGATATCTTTGAACGCCAGTTATTGAAAGAATTTCTTGAAATATAAAATCGTTTCAAGTGACATCCGCATATGTTCAAGTTCCGTAACTTACGAATGCACGTTATTATTCACTGCAAAAATCACGACGAAAATGAACATCACGGCTCAAGAATGTGTTTACTAGTATAGCTTCAGAATGTCGGCAGTTGACTGTACTCCACTAACACGCAGCGACGACCTGTTTGTTTATATCCTTATCCGTTACATTACCTGTGTTCGGCGTACTATATACCCAATGTGTCCTTAACTTCAGTCTTTAGGTAGCTGGTATACGAAGCCTAATAATATGTATATTGTGGAGAAAACGTACAAAACGTTTCGTGCTTGCCTATAAGCTATTTCTACAAAAACATTCAGGCGTTCGACAAATATCTGATTCAACAATCCGGAATCTAGTGAAAAAAAGTTAGAAAATCTACTAATTTCTAAATAAAAAAGAAGAGGCATACATAGCGTTCTAACTGAAGAAAACTCGATGATATAGGCTACAAGCTAAAACAATCTCTCACGAAATCACTAAGAAAAGTCATTCCAATAGGCAGGTATATCCAAGACACCAGATCTCAAAGCGACGAAAGTGTTAAAACTAAAGTCTTATAAAACAAAAGTCGTTCATACATTGAATGGAAAAAGAGACTATGTGCCTAGAGTTCAATTCTATCGACAGAGCCAAAATCCAGAGCCTATCTGGAAAAAATGTAATATTAGAGAAGATGGTTAACAGTTCCAGCACTTATTATAATGTAAGCCAATAAATTAAATCTGTGACGTAAAGAGTAAATTGCCATATTGTATTGCCAAAAGCTATCGCGTCGAACCTCCACTAAGCTGGGGCTAGGTACTAGCCTACACGTCCATGCCAATTTTCGAACGGCGCCATACCAATTTGATTCACATAGCATGTTACATATTCTGAATTTAGTTTAATTTCCTGGACTTCTTGTAAAACCATCACAGCATTCACATCGTTTTCTGCGGACCTTTGCGTACCACAATGTGTTTTTATCTGCCATGGAATAGGACTCTTCAAATTCTTTTACATGCTTGCACAATGACGACAAATTGCAGGATCCATACGTCAATCCATTTAGAGCTCTGAATCGTTTCAATGAGCTAGAACAATCTCTGTTCCACTCACAGCAACACTGAATAAGGCAATTCACATTTGTAAAGGCAAGACCACTATCTCGTGTATGAATAAAAAAAACAAGAACTCATTCAAGACTGGCTCGAATTGCTATTTATTTCATTTTCCTCAGCAACAACTAAAACAACAACAAGAACAACAAGAACAACAACAATAATAATAATAATAATAATAAAATAAGCCCGATGGATCCCATTAAGTGTAGGGCCTCCTGCTAGTGGGGGGGGGGGGGAGATCATGGTTTTAGCTCCTGTGATGAGCTACTCCACGTGAGCTACATTACTACTCTTTGACTTTGGGGCAGTTTGTGTCCGGTATAAGTTGTTTGCACATGCAATGTTTTTGCTTTAGTTTACACAGTGCACATCACTTTCCACACTTTTGATCCTGGCTTCTTTGCCTATTTCATTAATTTTACACATAAACACTACACTTTTATTAATTGTTCTTTCTGTCCCAGCACTTTCCGTGTTGCTCGGTCCCGGGCAGCGCGGGACCAATGTACCCCCGCTTCCTGTGTCAGTGCGTCTGCCCATCTCTTTCCGGTATGGCATAGTTGCGCCCGCGATCAATTGGGAGGCCTAGGCATGGCATAGTTGCGCCCCGAAGAAATCAGGACCCCGATGGGCATAGTGCACACGAAAGTGACTGCCATAAATTAAAAAAAAAATACTTAAAAATATTAAAGTGGTAGCTGCATTGAAATCAGGTAGCATAATGGAGAGGGCATAGTACACACGAAAGTGATTGTCATAAATTAAAAAAAAATTACTTAAAAATATTAAAGTGGTAGCTGCATTGAAATCAGGTAGCATAATGGAGAGGGCATAGTACACACGAAAGTGATTGTCATAAATTAAAAAAAATTACTTAAAAATATTAAAGTGGTAGCTGCATTGAAATCAGGTAGCATAATGGAGAGGGCATAGTACACACGAAAGTGATTGTCATAAATTAAAAAAAATTACTTAAAAATATTAAAGTGGTAGCTGCATTGAAATCAGGTAGCATAATGGAGAGGGCATAGTACACACGAAAGTGATTGTCATAAATTAAAAAAAATTACTTAAAAATATTAAAGTGGTAGCTGCATTGAAATCAGGTAGCATAATGGAGAGGGCATAGTACACACGAAAGTGATTGTCATAAATTAAAAAAAAATTACTTAAAAATATTAAAGTGGTAGCTGCATTGAAATCAGGTAGCATAATGGAGAGGGCATAGTACACACGAAAGTGATTGTCATAAATTAAAAAAAAATTACTTAAAAATATTAAAGTGGTAGCTGCATTGAAATCAGGTAGCATAATGGAGAGGGCATAGTACACACGAAAGTGATTGTCATAAATTAAAAAAAATTACTTAAAAATATTAAAGTGGTAGCTGCATTGATATCAGGTAGCATAATGGAGAGGGCATAGTACACACGAAAGTGATTGTCATAAATTAAAAAAAATTACTTAAAAATATTAAAGTGGTAGCTGCATTGAAATCAGGTAGCATAATGGAGAGGGCATAGTACACACGAAAGTGATTGTCATAAATTTAAAAAAATTACTTAAAAATATTAAAGTGGTAGCTGCATTGAAATCAGGTAGCATAATGGAGAGGGCATAGTACACACGAAAGTGATTGTCATAAATTAAAAAAAATTACTTAAAAATATTAAAGTGGTAGCTGCATTGAAATCAGGTAGCATAATGGAGAGGGCATAGTACACACGAAAGTGATTGTCATAAATTAAAAAAAATTACTTAAAAATATTAAAGTGGTAGCTGCATTGAAATCAGGTAGCATAATGGAGTGGGCATAGTACACACGAAAGTGATTGTCATAAATTAAAAAAAATTACTTAAAAATATTAAAGTGGTAGCTGCATTGAAATCAGGTAGCATAATGGAGAGGGCATAGTACACACGAAAGTGATTGTCATAAATTAAAAAAAATTACTTAAAAATATTAAAGTGGTAGCTGCATTGAAATCAGGTAGCATAATGGAGAGGGCATAGTACACACGAAAGTGATTGTCATAAATTTAAAAAAATTACTTAAAAATATTAAAGTGGTAGCTGCATTGAAATCAGGTAGCATAATGGAGAGGGCATAGTACACACGAAAGTGATTGTCATAAATTAAAAAAAATTACTTAAAAATATTAAAGTGGTAGCTGCATTGAAATCAGGTAGCATAATGGAGAGGGCATAGTACACACGAAAGTGATTGTCATAAATTAAAAAAAATTACTTAAAAATATTAAAGTGGTAGCTGCATTGAAATCAGGTAGCATAATGGAGAGGGCATAGTACACACGAAAGTGATTGTCATAAAATAAATAAATTACTTGCAAATATTATAGTGGTAAATTAACCTCACTATGCGCCACAGACGGTGTGAAAATCACTAATAAAATGCCAAGATTGCTTAGGCCTCATATTCCAACGACTCACTCATTTCAATATGTCAGTTAACAAAGTACTGCGAACTTCATTGTGTTCAATTATACGGTAGGCTGTCCATAATCACTGCATAAACAGCAGAAAAACAGTTAATAAAGTACTGCGAACTTCATGGTGTTCATTTTTACTGTAGGCTGTCGATAATCACTGCATTAACAGCAGAAAAACAGTTAATAAAGTACTGCCAACTTCATGTGTTCATTTTATCGATATCGATAATGAATACAAAAATCGAATAAGAAGTCAAGGTTGGTTGAATACGAGGCTCGAGTTCCCGTAATATCTTTTTCTCTACTTATTTCATCGGAGCGCAACTATGCCATGCCCCTTTTCTCTATCTGATGGGAACGGGGCTCAACTATGCCCACAAAACAGGGAACATTTTTTTATCTGCTGCGTCTTACCTCACCGTGGGGCGCAACTATGCCCTGCCCTCTCTTTCTCAGTCTGCCTCCTGCTCTCTTCCCTTTGTAGGGGTCCCACATAGTTGCTAGATGAGCCCGTCTTAATTGTTGTCGCCGCGCCACGTAACCCCCCCCCCACTTCCACTTCATCTCCCCGGCACGCTGACCGACACTCTCGGAGTCAATTATCCTTTGCAGTTCCCTGTTGGAGATACCGTCCCTCCAGGTTACTCCTAGAACCTTCCTCTCCATTTTCCTCTGGCAAGAGTCTAATGGCCTTTGTTGGCAGGTCGTTAGAGTCCACGATTGACATCCACAGAGCAAAACTGGAATGACACATATCCGAAGTGTGTTCAGTTTCAGTTTTCTGTTGAGGTGTTTTTCAAGCAGTATGGATTTCAGCGACCAGAAAGCCTTCCATGCCTGTCCTATTCTTCTCCTTAGCTCTTTGTCCGACTTGTTGGTGAACGAGACGAGGTGTCCCAGGTAGACATGTTCCTCCACGTGCTCAATTTCTGTCCCGTCTATTACAACCTTGTTCGGTATTCCATTTGTCATTATCAGCAACAATAATAAAACAAATTATCTTCATATTTATAGCCCACGGATGGTTAAAAAACTGAAGACGGCAATGCATGTCAAATAGTTTATCCTACTCACATTATGCTGCATACCTTACCAACATTTTATACAGTTTACTCTTCTGAACTCTATGCAATTAAAAAGTCCTTTGAGAATGTATTGAAACATCCTTATGGTGATCGGTATCTGCTCATTACGGATTCTCAATCTGCCATAAAAGCCCTACATAACTCATCCTCTAAATCTCCACTGATCAACGAAATTCAACCTCATTACACTGAGATCTACAATCAACCAAAGCAAATTATCGTAATCTGGATTCCTTCCCATCAAGGTCTGCAAGGAAATGAAGAGGCTGATATGGCAGCGAAAGAAGCATCAGGATATGGACATTGACACTTGGCATAATAATATAGCCACTCATCTTAAAAAAGTTAAATGATCTATGGTACTCCAATTGACTTCAAACATCTACTCAGGGAAATTAGAACTGCTTCCAGTTGATCCTATCTAACTAAACATCTATCAGAAGAAGTCAAGTTCTCATCAATCGACTACGTATCGGACATACCAAGCTCACATATGGTTATTTAGCAAAGAAAAAGCCTCCTCCAGTTTGTAACACTTACAGTGGAACTCTTTCTGTGAAGCACATCATCCAGGACTATCCTCAATACAATCAGTTACGACAACAACTAAAAATCCCCACTGATATAGCAAGATCTCTTGGTGAACCTTCTTACTGCAATAGTGTTATAAAGTTTTTCAAATTAACTGGATTATTTGATCAAATTGTGCAATGTTTACTGTAATGAATTAACTTGTGAAATGTTATGTTATAGTCAAAATAAGTTTGTGTCGCGATAAAACTTTTGTTAGACTATAAGTTAAAGCGACAATAAAAGAAAAATAAAATAAGTGAAACGCAAGTTTCTGTGAAAAGGTTTGATGTATGACATTTTCCTTTGAAAATTTGTTTAATAGTTTCGCAAAATTGTTGATATACCTACACTTACTTTGACATTTGTATCTTTATGAATTCCTATAATACACGCCATGTAATTGAAATGTTAGCTTGTTCTATTGTTTGTTCATCTATTACTATTTTATTTCTTATTAGACTTCACCCTTTAAATGCCATTATTTTAATTTATTGTGTGGAAATTTAAAAATTGTGTTTTTTATTGTTTTATTTTATTCATACAATTCTTTTCATAGATTTATTTCATTTGTCATTATTATAATTTGATCACCAGCTAATAAGAGAGTATGCACTTGATATTATTGATATAAAAGTTTTCTTGTAACTCAGGCCTGGACATCGGGAGAGGAACTAGACTCTAACGGGGACGCTTAATATTCATCCGTTACTGAATCAACGCCGCGGCGTTCGGCGGGGAAGAAAGGGGATGAAGAGAAATCATATAGCTCCCCGTGAGAGAGTAGAATCCGCTCTTGCTGCCCAGCCCTGTTGTAACTGAATCTGCCACACTTCTATGACGTCATCAGTATATAAATTAAAAACTGCGGATGATAATATGTATCCTTGCCTTACAACAACAACGACGACGACGACGATATTGATGATGATGATGATAATAATAATAATAATAATAATAATAATAATAATAATAATAATAATAATAATAATAATAATAATAATTAGTAATAATATTAAATTATCTTCCTCTTGTACGAGGACCTCAACTTCTTTAACTTGTTACACATCTTTTTCTTCTTTTCATTACTTCTTTTCGCTTCTATTCTCTCTGCCTTCAGCATTGCTACTTTCTCCTCCATCGAATATTTCTTCTGCCTTTCCTCTTCAACTTCGTTTCGCTTTCTTCACCTCGTTTTTCACTTTTCTTATTCTCTTTCTCCACACACATTTTTCTTTCATTATTCTATATAAAAGCTAACTCTATGACTTGTCGCAGCCTTACAAATGTGTAGCCCTGTAGGTCTTTAGTCATAAAAGGCAAGCTCTCTATTGAAACAACATATTCAGATTAAAGTACCTACACGCAACCAGGTCACAAGGTTTTCTCTGTGTAGCTCAGGCATTTCGAACATATTCTTAATTCTCATATTATTAGAGCTATATCTTCACATACACAATACAGCAGCCGTGGCGAAAATGTAACTCGCGAGAACATTGTGGCTCGCTATGATAGCTATGCGTTTCTCTTGCTTCCTACCTCCCCCAA
Organism: Periplaneta americana; assembly: GCF_040183065.1. Taxonomy (NCBI): domain Eukaryota; kingdom Metazoa; phylum Arthropoda; class Insecta; order Blattodea; family Blattidae; genus Periplaneta; species Periplaneta americana. Next base: position 116,717,978 of record NC_091132.1, on the reverse strand, counting down.
TCCCCACCCTCTCACTCACTGGAGTCAAACTCCGTTCCATTTGTATTTGCCTCTGAGCTGCGAGTGGCGTATCGTCCAATGTCTCTCTCGAAACCATGTACCTCTACAGAAACGAAAGTTTGAAGTGGGATGGGAGGACGCATTTTTTGCTGCCAATATGATGAGAATATTAAATGTATGATTTGTTCATAAGTATTTCGAGGAAAAGGTTGTATAACATAAAACGGCATTATACTACATGTTACTCATGAACATTAAAAGGTTAAATATTACTATTATTATTATTATTATTATTATTATTATTATTATTATTATTATCTCTGTACATCGATCCTTTTTCAGCAGATATACGAATAATGCGGTTAGATCTTCAATTTAAACTCACAGATTTACAATGTGATGTTAAATGAAAGCTAGATGTAAAACTTGACAAATGTTGAACTTCTCAAATCTTTGCCAAAAAATAAATATCCGAAGCTTCGTTCTTTCGCTTGCTCTGTTGAAGCCATGTTCGCTACAACTTACGTTTGTGAAAAATTATTTTCAACAATGAAAATAGTAAAAACCAAATTTAGATCACGACTGACAAATACCTTCGTGATCAACTACGACTGGCAGTAAGTGACATAATTCCTGATTTTGAAACTCTGTCGCAGAGACATTCTGAAGACAGTTAATTTTAGGTTGTGATAATGTATCCTATGTTTCCTTGTTCATTTCTTTCTTCGTTACACGTACTAAACATTAGTTTGTAACCTTATACTGTATAAAATTATATTTAAATGCTTGACGTAAGGAAAATGAAAATCCGTTAATACGTCAGACAGTTGCTTCACTTCCCCTTCGGGTGTCCGCCTCCCTCCATAGGTGCTATGCACGTTGCAGGTTACACAGTGGCTGGGCGCACGATCACATTTTCGCCACGGCTGCAATACAGTGCTGAATGAATAATCCATAAATGAGTTATCTAAAATAACAGAACTAGAAAACAACACTACAGCAAATATTAATCCAGTATCGTGCTGACATCTCCTCAAGTCAGTACCACCCGATGCATACTATCTAGTATCACAAAAAAAATCAATTACAGGGTTAGATAAGCTTCAAACAAACCTTGCTAGAATATAAAAACCCCCGAAAAATGGAACAACAACTTGCAGCTTATCATGGGGTCATTAAGAGCGTGGTTTGTGCAGTCCGACCTCTCAGAATTCCTATGAGAGTTGCAAAATAACTCTGCATGCAGGTAGCGGCTCTGCGGCATCTGCCGGTGTTTTTCCTTACCTTGGGAGGAACCTAGTTAGTATGGATGCAATGCTGTCTTACAAAGCACACAGTGCCCTTAATTAACTAGTCAACTCAAATTTTCCTTCCGAGAACTTGAAGACATTGTTGCTTCTATTTCATCTCTTTGTAATTTGTCGCAAAGGAAGGAATTGATATCTGCATAATTTATATTTACATTGGCTCAAACGTGCTACATGCCCTGTCCATCTCAAACGTCTGGATTCTGCACAATATGATTGTAAACTCAAATAATTTCAGAAATAAAATCACCATCGGCACCACAACCATCACAACCATTGTTAATGAGTTAGGTAGTGAGATGAAATATCCCCTCGTCAGGAATTTTGGATCTTAACTCTGTGCTGAGACCTAAGAATTATCTGCAGTAATGTCACGAGAGGTCTGAGATTTACCTGGGAAATCTCAGACCTCGAGTGACATTTGTTAGGACTATTTCGTGAATAAAATAAAAGTGTAAATAATATATCCCTAAAATTCGTTTACAAAATGTTAATAATTGTATATTTACGAATACTTAACCTATTCAGGCATTGTGAAGTTGAAATACATGAATATCGATTACTGCAATAAAGAAATTCGATGTTACTATTCAGTAATACCAATTGCGAAAAGCGAAATACAGGTTTAACAATGTTAATTACATGTACTGCGCTTTTCTCTTACTATTATAACATAAATACATTTTCATTATCTGCTGAAATCATAATTTAATTTACCAGTAACTGTGGAGACAGCTATATACCAATGCTCATGTATTCACAGCGAGACATGTTGCTACACAGTGAAGCCATCTCTGTATAGATAGGCCTAATTAAAACACGAATTTTATTACGCCATACGGAAGGCAGTTTGATCAAAGACATTATTATTATTATTATTATTATTATTATTATTATTATTATTATTATTATTATTATTACTATGCAAGGTCTTTGGGTTTGTTATGCGATGATGTTACATAAATTCGAACATCTGTCTTTCTATTAAATGTTTCATTTCATTCACAAAATACAAATTTTATAGGCTACAATTATAGGCTAAGTTACCTGCGGGAGCAGGACCAATTTCAGCTGTGCCTTATTTCGACCGTTACTTACAATCAGTGCTACACGAAAGCATTTTTATAGCTCGACAAACGCATTCTCGCTGTAGTGTGTAACGGAACTAAAGCTGCATCTACACAGTTCAATATTCCAATCGCGTATGCGTGCAATCTGGGAAGAATATTGAAAGAATCAAGTTTCAAAAGTACGTTCAATTAAGATGCATGAAGATTTTGTGTCTACATGGTGCGTCGTTTTGAACGTCGTCTTCACTGCGTAAATATATTAATTAATATTAAATATCAATCTTGCATTCATTGCTTTAAAGTTGAAAGAATAGTTTAACCGTGTAGTTGCATCTTAATGTAGTCATGATCATCAATTTACGGGGAAACAGTTGGCGACAACGACTAAACAAAAGAACGACCATGCCATAATTTCATAGCGATAAATCTAACTGCAAAAATTATCGTAAAGTGTCACTGTCATTGGTTGGAATTCAAAATTTCATTACACTTCATTGGTCGAAAATGGAATGACGTCATATAAACGAAATAGTCTCCGATGTTTCGTAACTACTGGCACGTTCCATCATCAGAATTATGCCACCAAGACTTGGAGACTTGTATGTTCATGCATTTGGGTTCGCTAGGTAGACCAAAAAATGGAAAAGAGGCACGCCGAACTACTCTCATATAAATAAATAATAAACAGATAATAAATAAATAGTACAAATAAAATAACTGTGTAATAGGTCATTCATTGTACCTGTTGTACACAAGCAAAGTTAAATCAATAATTATGAATTATCGACTATCCTATCTGTTTAATAATGTACTTACTAACTTACTGGCTTTCAAGAAACACGGAGGTTCATTGCCGCCCTCACATAAGCCCGCCATTGGTCCCTATCCTGAGCAAGATTAATCCAGTCTCTAACATCATATCCCACATCCATCAAATCCATTTTAATATTATCTTCCCACCTACGTATCGGCCTCCCCAAAGGTCTTTTTCCCTCTGGCCTCCCAACTAACACTCTATATGCATTTCTGGATTCGCCCATACGTGCTACATGTCCTGCCCATCTCAAACGTCTGGATTTAATGTTCCTAATTATGTCAGGTGAAGAATACAATGCATGCAGTTCTGCGTTGTGTAACTTTCTCCATTCTCCTGTAACTTCATCCCTCTTAGCCCCAAATATTTTCCTAAGAACCTTATTCTCAAACACCCTTAATCTCTGTTTCTCTCTCAAAGTGAGAGTCCAAGTTTCACAACCATACAGAACAACCGGTAATATAACTGTTTTATAAATTCTAACTTTCAGATTTTTTGACAGCAGACTAGATGACAAAAGCTTCTCAACCGAATAATAACAGGCATTTCCCATATTTATTCTGCGTTTAATTTCCTCCCGAGTGTCATTTATATTTGTTACTGTTGCTCCAAGATATTTGAATTTTTCCACCTCTTCGAAAGATAAATTTCCAATTTTTATATTTCCATTTCGTACAATATTCTGGTCACGAGACATAATCATATTCTTAGTCTTTTCGGGATTTACTTCCAACCCTATCGCTTTACTTGCTTCAACTAGAATAATACAGTAAGTAATCGCCTATTTGTGATATGCCATTCCCATCTAACCTAACCTCTTGTACTCCCACGAAGTCTATTCTATATCTAGCTAGTTCTTTTGCTACTAATGTTACCCCTCCTGTTCTATAAAGACTAGTTACGTTCCATGTACCAAATCTTATAACCTTTTCCCTTTGCTGTGGTAATGTATAGTTAATATTTATGGTTATTCATGATATTGAATTTTTGTGAAAAAAAACGAACAATTTGTGACTAAGCAGTAGGTAGACCTACAACTTATCAATTTTATTGCGGTTGTACCTAGTAACTTGAAGCAGCACATAGACATTATATTAGTTTATCAGGACTGTTGTCCAATTGTTGGGTTAGTCAGGTGTAACGGGTTAATACGGACAGACCACCCATCAGGTCTTGGTGACGATTTTTTGATAATTTATTTATTTAAATTTAAATATACAGAATAAAGAATATAATTACAAACAAACAAGAGAAATGGAAATAAAATAATACAAACAATATAAAACAGGAGATAATGTAGTATTAACAAAATTTGAGACCGAATAAGCAGCGCTCGTGTTCGGTCGCAGTTCAGATAGCCTATAATGTTAATAGGCTTATAAGAGAATATAAAATAAAATAGGAAATAGAATTTAAATTACAGTTACAGAAATTATATAATACAATATTAATATAAGAGAAATATAGAAAATAAAAAGTAATAATAATAAAAATAAACAATTAAAATAAAATAGGAACTAAAATTTAAATTACAGCGGCAATGGAATTATATAATATAATATTAACACTAGAGAAGAATAATATCGCACGTGAAAAGTAGGACTATATATTTCAAAATTATAGAATACAAATATAATATAGGTTGATTAATTCATACACATAGGCTATAAATTTATTTAATCAAGCTGAAGATATTAACACGTTTCTAATTTTCTTGTTATATGTTAGTGGGTTACATGTTAGAAGTTCTGGGTGTAATTTAGTTAAAGCACTGTACAACCGAGGGCCAAAATTAATGCTACACTTTAGACCAGCAGATGTGAGACATTTAGGTTCTACTAATGTTAAATTAATATTTCGTCTTGTGTCATAATTATGTGTCTGTAATACAAACTTATTACGATTTTTATGATAAAATTTTAACAGCGTATACTTATAAATTTGTTCAATATTAAATACATTAAATTCAGAATAAATTAATTTAGTTGGATAATCGAAACGTTTCTTCAAACAAATTTTAATTATTCGTTTTTGTAGTAAATTTAACGGACTAAGATTAATTTTTGTACTTCCACCCCAAACAATTATACCATATTGAATGATAGACTGAATAATGGCCAAATAAACATTTCGTAGAACTCTAATGGGTAAGTAGCATCGAAGATTAACGAATTTATAAATTGTTTTACGAAGCCTCTTACAAAGATAAGTAATGTTATGAGGCCATTTTAAATTCTAATCAATAATAATCGATAATAATCAATAATAATGGAATCGATAAATAGGCCTACTTCCAAAATGCGGTTAAGTCTCAACAAAACATTACAAACTAAATTTTTGTTCATAACACAATAATTGTGAAAGCCTAAAATCTAAAATCTATTCCAAATCCATGAATTATATCTCTTAATCCCTTTGCTGGAATTTCTCATACCACTGCACTGGGAAGAATGTACTTGCTTTAGAAAATATTTTTTTTTTTAACGCGAAGACATAGAAGTCCAAGCACGAAAATTATGAATTTACTTCAATTTGAACCAATGCTTTTATCTTGTTTACTTGAAGTCTATTCTTCCAGGTGTCCAAATGAGCCGTTCAGAGCAAAAGTGGTGTAAGTCAAAATTGGTGTAATGAGGTTTAAAGTAAAAATTCTGTAAGATACAGCGCAAAATAGCAATTAATATGTCCTTCTTGCTATCCACTGACTACTAATAGTTTAAATAAATTGAATATTAATTGGTACTTTGCGCTGTATTTTACAGAATTTTTACTTTAAACCTCATTACACCAATTTTGACTTACACCACTTCTGCTCTGAACGGCTCAAATGATTTCCATAAAAAAGATATTCTCTCCACACGTGCAGAAGTTACTAAGAAAGAGTATCCGATACAAATTCCAAATCTTTCTCAAATGGTTACATTTCGCTTCACTTTCTTTCATTTTGTTGAAATCTTTAAACCAAAGAGTTATACCTTTGAGTTCTGTATTCGAATCTCTTTCTTTTGCTTCCTCCTTCTCCACATTTTCCTTGATTTCTTAAGATTGACGAGCACGACCTCATCAAAAAGTTTATCAACGTTAATGACAGCATTACGATTAGATACCAGTGAATTTATAAATTCACAATCAATCATGAGGACAGATAAAGTTATTTTTTTCTTCCAATATGTTAATAATGTCAAAACAAGTGCTTTTAGGAATTTTGGCCACTCGAGCGCAATTACGAGGGCCGTAAAAATAAGTTTCCCTGGAGCAGTTTACAGAAAGTTAACTGCAATTTTATTGGAACAGATACAAGAACTGTTCAACATATTCCCCACTGGAATTGAGACATTTGTCAAACCGTGGGATCAACAGAGAGGTGCAGACGGCTATCACACACTGGCTTCGATCCCAGTCGGCAGACTTCTACGACACAGGGCTACAAAAGTGATCCCAGGTATGGCAAATGTGTCAGTTCCGGTGGGAAATATGTTGAAAATAACTCAACAATTGCTGTATCTGTTCGAATAAATCTTTCCGTAAAATTATGTTTTCTTTATGTAAAAGACAACAGGGGAACTTATTTACGGCCCTCGTAATTGCGCTCGGGTGGCCAAAATTTGTACAAGCACTTGTTTTGACATTATTAACATGGTAGAAGGAAAAAAAAAACTTTTTTATCTACCCCCATGAGAATGTTTGCTTGTCAGCTGATTCTTCGATACTGCTGCAGTGTAATGTATGTTGAGAAAACTGCTCAGCCCCCTCAAAACTCCTTTCCCATAGTTCGAGATATGAAATGCACTCATCATAGATTTTATTTTAGTAGGTTATTTTACGACGCTTTATCAATCAAAATCTTAGGTTATATAGCGTCTGAGTGAGATGAAGGTGATAATGCCGGTGAAATGAGTCCGGAGTCCAACACCGAAAGTTACCCAGCATTTGCTCATATTGAGTTGAGGGAAAACTCCGGAAAAAACCTCAACCAGGTAACTTGTCCCGACCGGGAATCGAACCGGGCCACCTGGTTTCGCGGCCAGACGCGCTAACCGTTACTCCACAGGTGTGGACTCCGATCATAGAAGGTATAATATTTTGTCCGAAATCTTCTTCTTTCGTTTCACCTTTAGTGATCAATATCGTGTTTCTATTAAACTACCTCGGAATTAATTGATATTTTCTTCAGGGAATTAGCTTTCTAATCTGTGAATGCAGTACTTTGGTCTTTGAAGTATTAAAAAATAAAGTATAGTACAAAACAATGGCTATTACAGTTGGTTACTATGTAGTAGGCCTAAGTACCAGCATTCTCTTAAAGGATGTAACAACTAATTATTTATTAATCTAATTTATAATCCCAAACCAGAAAATACGGACATTTAGTCACTTCTTTACTTGTACGATATGGACACGGTCTTTAAATACAAGCTGTCCGTACGTATGATAACCCTAGAGCATACATGGGCACAATTTTCGGTTACGTGAGGCACTCGATTTGAAATAGTTTGTTTACTAGGAGAGGAGACTGCAGAGTAGGATGGGAAATATAAACTGCTGTGACCTGCGTCACCTTATCGTAATCGCTAAGGCGGTCAGTGGCGAATTATTAGGAAAGTGCTTGGTTAATGTGAGAGACTCGAAAACTTTTATTCAATTTGGCAAATTAATTCGGCAACTTTAATCATAAACCTCTTTACTATTTCTCCATCAATGAATTGATTTAAATCACAGGCGAGAAATTGCGTAACTAGCCAATAATATTTCATCACGTTGTCTACGTTTATTTTCTTGAATATTCTGGCGTTTTTCAAGATTACTTAATAGATTTGCACGTTCTCGACCTAAAATAATTTCAGAAAATCATATTTCATTTTCTACGCACATTTGATATTTTTTTATAAATTTCTTTTGGAAATAATACGTACAAACAACATTTAATTCCTCGTACCTTTTAATGCAGCGTGTTTAAGGTATAATGTCGTATTTAGTGTAGCCTACTATGCAAATGTTAAGATCATAATTTTTCTTCGGAATAGTACGAAAAAATAACATTTAATTTGTCTTACTTTCTAATTCAGCATGTTGTTTATGACATAAGGAGTAATGTCGTTGTATATTAAATTTATTAATGCCTAATAGGATTTTCGAGCATAACATATATCGTATGTTCTCCCCTTCTAAACAGCAAAAATCTCTTCCTCCCATTTCTCATGAAATAATCGTTTTCTAACGCGTACACACTGCTTTGATAATGCCATTATGCCACCACTGATATTGCTTATGAAAATGATATAGAACCTGCCCACGCCTAGGAGCTCCGTGAGGGAGGAACTGGGACTGTGAAGATGATGTCACTCAGAGCGATAAGCTCTGTGAAGATCAGTGAGGCACTAATTCTCAAGTGAGGCACGATGCCCATCCTTGCCCTAGAGTGCCACCGTTCTCATCGAAACTCATTTATAATAAAAAATCAACAAATTCTATATGAAAAAACACTACTTAATGAATGATACTTCAAATAGAGACACGAGTTCACCGAGATATCGAGTAGGGGAAAGTAAACAATACTATTAGTTATGAAAACGCAATACACAAAAAAAAACTGTAAAAAGAAGAATTAATATTCTTTCTCATGTCAATCATCAGAAGCCAGGCCTCAATATATTATAATCAGCTTATGCGATAACATTAAAATTTAAACTGATCTTTCAGCACAATTCGAAGCGACAAGAAAGATTATAATTAGGCCCCGAATTTTTATGTAATATGAAAGTGCTAAACATGTACATAAAAATGTAGGAAATATCTGGGAAATATGTAATTAAATATGTAATATTAATAAAATATGTAATCTAAAATCACTATTTATTAATGCATTAAATTCACAAAAATGTCATAATTTATCTGGTCAGTTGAAGTGGGAGGATGCAGCCTGGAAAGCCGATTTGCCATTTCCACCCCATTGTATAGTTTGCAAATACAACTTGTCTCTGCAAAAATTTATGATTTTTTTTGTGCCTTGAGATTTCCTAGAAAAATATTTTTCTGTGGCACACATAATAGTGAAGATGACGGCGCATCATGTAGACACAGAGTCTTCATGCATCTAAATTTGTAACAGTTAAATGACCGGCGCACCTGACCATCCCAGATTCTAAGAAAGCATTAGTTCAAATGTATAAAAATGAGGCACTCCGAAGTCAGGGCTTTGCTCCGAAGTACTATGTTTTACAGACAAAGAGTTGGAATCCCCAGTTTTATGTTTGTTTTTTATTTTAAAATAAATATTCTTTTAAACCAGCTTTAGAAATTTAAGTATTTTCTATAGTTGTGAACAGAACAGCGACGTCAGTATCGTACCCTCTCTCTTTACCAGAACAAAAGGCGGCCCTCCAGTCGGAGTATTAGGGACAGAAACGTTAAAATATATGTCTAAATATATATGGAAAAAATTCAATAATTTTGTCTGAAAAACAAAAAATAAAAAAATAAAAAACTGAATCATTGCCTAGATATGTACAAAAATGTTACATTCTTTATATAATATGTAAAATATGTAATATCACTAAGAATATGTAAAAAAAAAATGTAAAAGGAAACTCAACTATAACCATATCAGAACCACAAATCGCCTACATTTGTCGTTTTCGGTAGTCTACAAGTAAAGGAATGCAATATGTAATTACATAAGATTCCGGTCTCTAATTATGATCCCTGAAAAGCAACTACTACAAAGCCGAAACTGAAAAAGGGCTGCCTTCATGGTAGTGGTGAAGATGAAAACTGATAGGTTGAAGATAGTGCTTGTGATTCGAGAGTTTAGTAAGATTTCTCTTTGCATGAGAAATGCGAATCCCGTCACGTGTTCCAACCTGAGACCAGAAACATGCTGTGCCTTCATTAGAATGCGACAGGAGTAGAGTTCTGGCACAAACGCAAATCTGCAGACTAGGCCGTCATCCATCTGGCTTCGCTGTGTACTATGATGAATACATACCGTACCAAAGGCTTAGCAGATCTAATGAAGAGAATTTGCTTTGTGTGTGAAGAATAACAACAAACACAACCAACGATAGCTTATACAGAAATGAGATCAACTTCATTGTCACTCATATTTATTCATAAATTTAAAATTATGAAGCTTCTTTACGCTGGAATGGCTTAAATGGTAGCGCTTTTTGATATAAATTAGGTATGACGTACGAATCGATTCTGATTCCTGCAGAACTTACTTACTGCTTTTAAGGAACCCGGAGGTTCATTGCCTCCCTCACGTAAGCCCGCCATTGGTCCCTATCCTGAGCAAGATTAATCCAGTCTCTACCATCATATCCCACCTCCATCAAATCCACTTTAATAGTATCCTCCCATCTACGTCTCGCCCTTCCTAAAGGTCTTTTTCCCTCCGGCCTCCCAACTAAAACTCTATATGCATTTCTGGATTCGCCCATACATGCTACATGCCCTGCCCATCTCAAACGTCTGGATTTAATGTTCCTAATTATGTCAGGTGAAGAATACAATGCGTGCAATTCTGAGTTGTGTAACTTTATCCATTCTCCTGTAATTTCATCCCTCTTAGCCCCAAATATTTTGCCAAGAACCTTATTCTCTAACACGCTTAATCTCTGTTCCTCTCTCAAAGTAAGGGTCCAAGTTTCACAACCATACAGAACAACCGGTAATATAACTGTTTTATAAATTCTACCTTTCAGATTTTTTGACATCAGACTAGATAACAAAAGCTTCTCAACCGAATAATAACAGGCATTTCCCATATTTATTCTGCATTTAATTTCCTCCCGAATATCATTTATATTTGTTACTGTTGCTCCGAGATATTTGAATTTTTTCACCTCTTCGAAGGATAAATCTCCAATTTTTATATTTCCATTTCGTACACAATCTGGTCACGAGACATAATCATATACTTTGTCTTTTCGGGATTTACTTCCAAACCTATTGCTTTACTTGTTTCAAGTAAAATTTCCGTGTTTTCCCTAATCGTTTGTGAATTTTCTCCTAACATATTCACGTCATCCGCATAGACAAGAAGCTGATGTAACCCGTTCAATTCCAGACCCTCTCTGTTATCCTGAACTTTCCTAATGCCATATTCTAGAGCGAAGTTAAAAAGTAAAAGTGATAGTGCATCTCCTTGCTTTAGCCCGAAGTGAACTGAAAAAGCACCAGATAGAAACTGGCCTATACGGACTCTGCTGTACGTTTCACTGAGACATATTTAAATTAATCGAACTAGTTTCTTGGGAATACCAAATTCAGTAAGAATATCATATAATACTCCTCTCCTAACCGAGTCATATGCCTTTTTTGAAATCTATGAATAACTGATGCACTGTACACTTATTCTCCCATTTTTCTCCAATATCTGTCGAATACAAAAAACCTGATTAATAGTCGATCTATCACGCCTAAAACCACACTGATGATCCCCAATAATAATAATAATAATAATAATAATAATAATAATAATAATAATAATAATAATAATAATGCAAAATATAGTAAGGTAATATAGACAGAAATGAGGAATAAAGATAAAAATCAGCATATTTTCTTTAGTGTGATCAAAATGGAAGAAAGAACTTCAACAAAGATTTGTTAAAATAACGAAAAAAAATAAATTCAAATACATATAGAGCGAAAAAGAAAAATACATCTTACAAACAGAGGTCAGACAATGCCAACATCACAGAGTCTAAAATGAAAAATAATAAAAAAAAAAACTCCAAACGGAAACAGTATCTGGCTACAAACATGAACTGAGCTGTTACATGAACAACATAAACAGGTTCGTTAACATAGACCAGGATAGGAAGGGAGGAATTAGACACAGAGTCCCATCAAACTTCATAACATAATTTCCATCCTTATTTCACAGGTGACACTGCTAAGTGTAAATGTAATTATAAAAACACTCATTACGTACCGTTCCACAGAACACTTGGAGAGTTGAGTATTAAAGAATTGGCTTTGTTCAAGCCTCTCTCTCTCTCTCTCTCTCTGTCTGGCGCAAATGCGCTAAAATATAATTCACTTTTTTTGCATTTATATGAGGATTACCATTTTTCATTCAGCTCTGGATGTAGGCTCTCGTATTTTAAGCGAGCAAAAAACTATATCCAATTTCTACGCCCGCAATCTTCTTTACTCATAAATATTGGGTATAAATACACCGTGGCTTACAGCACAGCAGACACTGCTATACAATTGGCTGCAGATTGCAGCTACGGAGAATCTAGTGTGTCAAAATGTATCATACCGGATATATTTAATTCCTCAGAAGGCATCTAATTTATATACAATTAATGTAACACACACCTTCGTCAACATATAGAGAACCACCATGGAAAAACTGTCCCACTTCAGCCTATTCCTTATACACGTTTTTCGTTACATCCTTCTCCTTTTTATTATTTACTAGTAATAAGATACTCCGTATGTAGGCCTATAATTCCTCTTTGTTTACTGCAAAAGTTGAAGTCAAAACAACAGATTCTTTGTGAAATTACGTTTTTTCATTATTATTATTATGATTATTATTATGATTATGATTATTATTATTATTATTATTATTATTATTATTATTGCTGTTGTCATCGTCGTCATCAAAGATATCATACTCATGCCTTACGCATTCATCATTTAAAAAATAGCCTTGACGTCGCAAATAAAATTATTAAGTTTAGAAAAATCTCAACCTGTACAAATTCAGTTATGAAACCATTACTAGATCAAAAATACATGCGAACAAAAATTTGTAAACTCTTGCCCGACAACTTCTATCTTACGGATGCGAGTTTTGAACAATAAATTAGAGCAGCAGGCACAATTTTTAAATTCATGTGACGTATACCAGGAGGAACGAAAGTGGATCAGAAACGGACTGGAAATATCCTAAATGAACTTCAAATAGGACCAGTTTTGCAAAATGTAAACAATGGCAAAACTGGGAGAGAGACGTCAGCAAATGAAGAGAGGACGCGGCCCTACACAAATCCTGTAGTATGTAGGTCTAGATATCTCGTGGAAAAAGATGTATTGGTTGCCCAGCGAAGAAATGGACTGATGAGGAACCGTGTAATAGGCCTACATGTTTGGAAGATTATCATCAACATTATTATTATTATTATTATTATTATTATTATTATTATTATTATTATTATAGTCATTACTGACCGTGAAACGAGCGGGCCCGGGATCAAATCCTGATTGGAACAAGTTACCTGGTTGAGGTTTTTTCAGAGGCCTTCCCTCAACACATTAAGAGTAAATAATTGATTAAATGGCGATCTTACTCGTGTTAATTGTGTAAGCTTACAGCTGTTTCGGTTCTTCTTCACACCATCCTCAGAGCCTACTAGATCTCGGCGTCATCTCGAACTTCGCTGCCTGTTGTGTCGGTGCGTTCGATTGTTGAAAAATGTTGAAATGTGGTGTCAAATAGTGTGTCTGTACATTTCATATTGTTCTAGTGTGTTGAGTTTTTGTTTTTTGGTTTTTGGGTTGTATGTGTAGGATTTCCATGTCTGTATTTATGTTATTGTATGTGTGGTTAGCATTAGTTATTTGTTCGGCATATGTAGATATATTGTGTCCTCTGGTTATTGCTTTAATGTGTTCTTTGTATCGAGTTTGAAATGATCTGCCTGTCTGTCCAATGTAGAAACTGTCGCAACTATTGCACGTGAGTTTGTATACGCCTGTGTGATTGTATTTATTTGTTTGTGTTGTTTGTGTGTTGAGATGTCTTTGTAGTGTGTTTTCTGTTCTGTATGATATGTTGTATTTCTGTTTTCTGAATGAGAATGCGATCTTGTGTGTGTTTTTGTTTTCGTATGTTAGTGTGATGTATTTCTTGTGTTCTTGTGTTTGTGTGTTTTTGTATTTGTTGAGTTTTTGTTTTGTCTTCCTTATGATGTTGTCTATTATGTTTGGGTTGTAACCATTTTCTTGTGCTATGTATTTGATTGTGTTCACTTCTTTATTGTAGTGTTGTTGGCTCATGGGTATGTTGAGTAATCTGTGTACCATTGTCCTGAATGCAGCATGTTTGTGTTGTATGGGATGATTAGATGTGTTGTGTATGTGTGTTGTGGTGGTGGTTGGTTTTCTGTATATTTTGAAAGGTGTGTTTGTTGTCAACTTTTGTTACGGTGATGACGCCGAGATCTAGTAGGCTCTGAGGATGGTGTGAAGAAGCACCGAAACAGCTGTAAGCCGCACATGCTTACACAATTAACACGAGTAAGATCGCCATTTAATCAATTATTTATATCCAAGTGTTAAAAGTAGTGTACGAAAGATTCAACATTAAGAGTAAATGCTGGGTAACTTTCATCATTGGATTCTGGCTTCATTTCGGTGGCATTATCATCTTTACCTCACTCAAATGCTAGATAAACATGGCAGATGATAAAGTGTAGTAAAATAACCAATTAAAATTATCATTAACATCATTTTATTATCGTGAAACGTCACTTTTCAACATCAGAAGGAATGAAGAATCATGAAGACGAGTGATGAAACTGAAGTAAACAGAAATATACGCAAAACAGTACTCGAAGGAAAATGTCTCCCACTCACACTGTTCACTTCACAGTTTACAGGGCTATCTTTTGCCATAACTGTACAGTAATAAACGAATGACCTGAAATTTCTTGCGAAGATAATCACGCAAAGAATAATTTGTACTTGCTTTGAAAATCCACCAGCCGAATATGAATCCAAAAGTAACGAATATAATGACAATTATGTCAGTTTTAAGCAAGTTGCAGAGGAAGTCGGTTCGATTTGTGCAAGTCAGGGGTTAGTGACGGGTAGTAGAGGCGTTGACCTGTGTTAATCCGGTGAATAAGTGTGCGTAACAGTGAAATGGAGGACAGTGCAGTGAAACAAGACCTATTGGAAATGAAGGATAGCATGGCAGAGCTAAGGAAGAAGAAGATGGAAGAAATTCAACTGGAAAACGAAATTCTGAAAAGCAAATGGGATCAATTTGAGGAGGAAAAACTTGTTATTTTTCGGGATAGAAGAAAAAGATAGAAAACAGAGTATCGATACATATGAAAATATATTAGGAGTGTGTTGGGAGTGTTTTGGTATGGACGTGAGCGATGGACAAGTACAGGATGCATTTAGAGTAGGAAAGAAGGAAATACAAATACAGAACAAGTTAGGCCAATATTAGTAAACTTTAAGAGTGTGGTTACGAAGGAGAGGATTATGAAGAATAGGAGGATGCTAGGGAACACAACGATCAGAATAGATGACGACTGGAGCTACGAAGTGAGAAGTAGAAGACGAGTTTTAATCCCTTTTCTTAATCAGCAAGAAAAAATGGACAATTCGCGAAACTCATCAAGGACAAAATTAAGATAAACAATTTGGTTTTTAGTGTAGAGGAGTGCTTAGTAACGTTAAAGGAACCGATTGTAGACTAAGAAGAAAAGGAAAGGAACAGAAAATTTTTGAAAGAAAAAATCAAGAATATTGTATCTAAAGGCGAGGTTAGTGACACAAGTATGGTGAGTGTACGCGAGTCAATTGTAAACGTATCAAACTCAGCGAAAATTTCCGGAAAGCAGGCAGTGACGTCAACTGAAGAAGAAACAAGAGTGACGCGTACTGGTGTTCAGCAAGCTCAGCAGAACAATACCTCAATGCAAGCGAATGGAAATAGTGGACATCAGATGGAGCAATTCTGAAGCGGGTGAAGGAACTAAGATCTAAATCGAGGCTGACGAGAAGTAGATTAACGCAAGTAGGAGATAGTTCAGGGAGCAGTGATGAAGGAAGAGGGGAAAACAAGTGAAAAAACAGTATGACTTAAGGAAATGGTGTGGAGGGAAATGAATCGTGAGAAAAGAAAACTGAGACCTAAAAAGTAGCAATGTGGAAAAGGGAGTAGTGAAAAGTGCAAATAATTAGAAATATAGAGTGAGGGGGGGGGGTTTACAGTATTTTTGGTATAATGATGGGTTAAGAGTGAAGTAGAAGAAGAATTGATGAAAGACAAGAAAAGACTAGAGGAAGAATTGCAATAATAAATTAACAATAAGTATGTCCCAATTGACTTGTACGAGAGGCGTGTAAAACGGTGAGACGGCACTGTATACTAATAATGTGAAGTGCCGCCTCACCGAAAGGTATATTGCTTAAAGACAAATATATACATTCAATACATTCAATAATGATAATTATGTTTTCCTCTGAATTACGAAAGAATAAAATTGGAACAAAGATGATCGAATCAAGCACTGCACATCCACTGTGAAATTTGAAGCTATAAGACGACTCTTGAACCACGCACTGCGTCATGTGTAGGTGATCGATAATGGAGCTCACAGAGCCAAGCGCTTGGTGCTGATGCGGGACACACTTTTTCAATTAATGCCATGGTCATCACAGCAGACAATATGGAACCAAACCACACTTCTCAACAGATCTAACTGCCCTTCCTCCTTGTGTTAATGAGGATTAATAAGTCTACTCTTCAGCCTCCTTTCTCCGTCTTTTCCGTGACTTTTCTTCCCTCCTCTTAGTCTTTACCTCTTACTCAGCTTTTTCTTCTTGTTTCTTCTTTCTTCATAATTCTATGGCCTCCCGAGATGTCTTTGTGAATTTCGCAATAATTTAACAATAGTTAATATGAAACAATACTTCTGAATCTAAATCCAGCTCATCCTCCCTTACGCCTTCTTTCCATTTTCTTCTTTTCCTCCCTCAGATTTTTTACTTTTTCTTCTTTCTCCTCCCTTCTTACTATTTACCATTCCCTTCTTCTTACATTAGATTATAAGAACTACCAAGTCAAACATTATTTTCCTTTTCTCTAATTCAATATTTTTTTAATTCTTTCTAATAATCTTGATCTATAAACTTTGCCTTAACACAATTATTCCTAACCTGATTTGATTGGTCTTTTCTGTCTTATGTTATTATAAATATTATCTTCCACCTTTTATTATCCTTTGCTCCCTCACCCTCCTCCTCCTCCTCCTTCTTCTTCTTCTTCTTCTTCTTCTTCTTCTTCTCCATCTTCTTCCATTACACCTTATGACAACCTTGGCTTTGTCCACCACAAATACAACTCCGTCAACGCTGAGATTTGAAGTAGGATACGCGGTCGTCTCAAGGCAGTGCTCTGTCAACTGACCTATCAAGGAGGCTTACCACCTGATATAATCTATAAAGATGTTCCTCAACCTTGATGAAATAATTCCATTTCTAAAATGGAGGACCTAGATTACTCCCTTCTAGTGAAAGATACCCAAAAATATTGGCTAAAAGACTTGAATCTAGATGCGGGCAAGAACTGGCATGTAAATTTAGTCTGACGACCTTTCTCTGAGAGATGGGGTTCATTTACGTGACAAATCTAATATAATGTCTTTACTTAGCCTACTTACTTACAAATGGTTTTTAAGGAACCCGCAGGTTCATCGCCGCCCTCACATAAGCCCGCCATCGGTCCCTATCCTGTGCAAGATTAATCCAGTTGCACGTTGTGGCGCGCAATGGTAGCTATACATTTCTCTTGCTTCCTACCTCCCCCATCCCCCATTCTCTCACTCACTGCAGTCAAACTGCATTCCATTTGTATTTGTCTCTGACCTGCAAGTGGCGTATCGTAGCAATGTCTCTCTCGAAACCATGTACCTCTACAAAAACGAAAGTTTCAAGTAGGATGGGAGGACGCATTTTTTTTCTTCCAATATGATGAGAATATTAAATGTATAATTTGTGCACAAGTATTACGAGGAAAACGGTTGTACAACTTAAAACGGCATTAAAAAGTTACGTGTTATTATTATTATTATTATTATTATTATTATTATTATTATTATTATTATTATTATTATTATTATTATCATCATCATCATCATCATCTCTATACGTCGATCCTTTTTCAGCAGATGTACGAATAATGGGGTTAGATTTTCAATTTAAACTCACAGATTTACAATGTGATGTTACAATGAAAGCTAGATGTAAGGACTTGACAAATGTTGAACTTTTCAAATCTTTGCCAAAAAATAAATATCCGAAGCTTCCTTCTTTCGCTTGCTCTGTTGAAGCCATGTTCGCTACAACTTACGTTTGTGAAAAATTATTTTCAACAATGAAAATAGTAAAAACCAAATTTAGATCACGACTGACAAATACCTTCGTGATCAATTACGATTGGCAGTAAGTGACATAATTCCTGATTTTGAAACTCTGTCACAGAGACATTCCGAAGACAGTTAATTTTAGGTTGTGATAATGTGTCCTATGCTTTCTTATTAATTTCTTTCTTCGTTACACGTACTAAACGCATTCAATACGCTGCAAAATATTAATACAATATGAACTACCAGATGCGTAAATGCTACATAGTACATCAACAAAACCGAAGTGGTTAATAGTAATGTGACAGTTTTCGTAGATAGCTTCGTTATTTGAAAGAAACATTTTTAGGTCATGTGCAAGGCATGCACAATACACGAGAGCAGTACCGCAAAGTTGGTAGTGGGCGTGGTTTATATCTGTATAAAACGGTTATCACGTCCTGCCTATACAACACTGTAGCAGTTGAACACTGTATACATTACATACCGAAACCTAACCCATCCTGCAAACTTTCCTGCGGCTCCCCTTGCTTTCTGGCGAGGATCCAACGCCGTTACCCATAAACATGTCCTTACCGTCCGGCGTAGTCGCGTCGTAGACACTTCTGATGTGCACCAGAGCCGAGACAAAAAAACAATTCGACAAAGAAAGTCCGAGATCTCAAGAGAGAGCACACGGAATCAACTCAATCCGATCATGGAAGTGCACGATGCAATATCGGACTTGAGAATCTCCGTAACGAATTTGTGGAATTTCTTCCCTGAATAACTTATAACACAAGTTTATTTAATTCCGTCAAGGGCATGAATGCTTAGTCCGTTTTGATGAACGTTATATCCTTCACTGTCTCAGACATACAGTACGTTGGTCCGATGTTGTGCTGGCAGGAACTTTACAGTATATCCGTGAAGTTCAGGTCGGAAAAATTCCAAAGTGTGAGCTTGCATTAAATCGCAATACGAGTATGATAACTCTAGATCTAAGAACGGGGGTACCGTAAATTACAAACACAATAAAAGAAGAAAAGGACGGAGGAAGAGGCTCACAAAAGAAGAAAAAGTAGAGGACATTCATCCGTACATTCCTAGTATCAGTAATAATAATAATAATAATAATAATAATAATAATAATAATAATAATAATAATTTAGGCTACAAATCCATACGATTCAGTTCCATTACCGCGAAAGTAGAGATAATTATGTCATAACCATTTCTCCGACGTTTCTCCAATATATAACAGTACTAACAATAAATGTTTAAAATCTGCTCCTTCTTTTTGAATAGCCCGTGTATTATAGTTAATCGTGCTATTTCATGCTTTTGAGTCCAATTCCACCAGCTAAAATCCACGTTACTAAGTATTAAATCCAGTGCGTGGGAATTTCCTGGGTATTGGCGGTTCGAAAATGATACCACAATCGAGAAGAGGAAGAATTTCTTTCGAGCGTTCTACTAACGTTTTAGAAAAAAAATATCTTCCTTCCAAAAACAATATGCAATGTATAGAATTAAAGGAAGAATAATAGAATTATAAGAATAGTAGTAATAAATGTCGAAAAAATTACCTGAAAGTACTGTATTTGCAGATCTGCCAGAAGTTGTGTTGCGCCTACTTGTACTTCAATTCAATTCGTCAATCCTTTTCCAAGAACACGTCAATAACAGAGTCTTAGAATGATAACTGTTTCTGAAGTTCACGAAGCAATTTCTTTTTCCACTGATAATACGGAGAGAGCAGTTAGTCTATTCTGAACCTGGCTATTGCGTAGATGGGCCTGAATTCTCCGGAGAGCTGAAAACGAGAGTTCTGCTGAAGCGCTACTCGCAGGAATTGTCAAAATCAATTCACTGAGCATTTTCACTTGTGCCAAAGCATCTCTAAGTCCTACCTTATACAAATCTCGATGAAATTCGTAAATCTGTTAATTTTGAAATTCAGGACACAAATATACAAAACAGAGTTCACTTTTTAAGCGCATCATGTTGAAGTATTGCCCATAATGTTTAAGTAATGCATTAAACTAATGTTCTGGAAAAGCCTTGTCATACTCATCATTACACAGTGGATGCGGGATGACTTAAGGAAAAGTGAAGTTGTTTCGTATCAGAGTATATGGCACGTGCCGCGCCGTCCGTCTTTTGTGTACCCGGCGAGTACAGCAGCGTACATAACGAAGGAACTCCGGTCCACATTGCAACGCAATGTGTGCAGTTGTGTTATCCTGCTCAAGTATTTAGTAAGAGTTGAATAGTGTAGTGCTGATCCATTCATAATGTCGAAGTCAAAACGTTAATTTCGCTCAGAGATACGAAATGCAATTAAGAAGTATTAGAGTGACATTTTATGTTTTAACGAAGACAATATCGTGTGTAATGTATGTAAAATTGAAATAAAAACCAGAACAACTCAGGCTATAGAGAAACATTGCAACAGTACATCGCACAGGAAATGCGTTGAAATGAAATCTGATGAATCATCATCATCATCATTTAGTTGTGCGGGTCTAAACGATAGGTGCAACATGATGCTCAGTACAAATATTCCTCTAAAGAAATTGAGTGATCCCCATTTTAGAGTTTTTCTTCAGAAATTCTCTCGATACAAAAACTGTTTAAGCGATAGGCGAAGACGATTCAGCTTCGACAATTTACGAGAATATATCGTCGTTTACTGCAACGCTGGTAATTGCATCAAAGATGACGAGGACTGAACAGTACGTTATTTCTCTTTTCCTTCTGACTGTACGGAGATACAGTAGCATGTTGACGTCGTCTGTTTACGTTTAAAACCTGTTGAGCCAATGTTCTGAATGAAAAAAATGTAACATATAGTAAATGTGCACCTACATTCAACGATAAGTCATCCCGCATCCACTGTCTAGTTATGGCTTTTAAGGAACCCGGAGGTTCATTGCCGCCCTCACATAAACCCGCCATCGGTCCCTATCCTGTGCAAGAATAATCCAGTCTCTATCACCATATCCCACCTCCCTTAAATCCATTTTAATATTATCCTCCCATCTATGTCTCGGCCTCCCCAAAGGTTTTTCCCCTCCGGTATCCCAACTAACACTCTATATGCATTTCTAGATTCGACCATGCTACATGCCCTGCCCATCTGGAAAGTCTGGATTTGCGGTCGTGCCAGAGAATCAGTCCCATTCCGAAGTTTCTTGCGTGGTTTCATAACAAGCTGTTTTTTTTTTTACGGTGATAGTTGTTAGCCCTTCGCCCAACCCGCAAGCTGCTTATTCAATATTTTCGCAGCTACCCTCCATATCTGGAGACCGTCTCCTCTATCCGCAACCTGAGGACGCGCCATGCCGTGGCGATAGGGACCCACAATAATTGGGAAACATGTGGCGTAAATCGAATCACTGAAATGTTGTGTATGTATCAGTTCAAGTCTTCGGAGCTAGAAGGCAACCACATCTTTTCTGACATGTGTTACGGGAAACTGGTAGCTTTAGGTTGTTGATAGAAAATGCAAATTAAGAAGTTATATACCAAGGAATATACTTAATTTACAATCAGCGAAAGATACCTAGAGAAGAACAAAGAAGTGTATGTAGTATTTGTGGACCTAGAAAAGGCGTTTGACAGAGTGGATTGGAATAAACTGATGGAGATCCTAAAGAAAACTGGCGTGGATTGGAATCAGGGGAGGCTCTTCAGTACCGTAGAAGTGGGTAAAGTCAATCAGTGGGTGTATAACCGATCATTTGCGATTCTTATTGAAAGTTATATATTTTCTCAGTTATTTGTTAAAATTTTGTTATGTTCACTTCATTGCCTCACATTGCAAATGTAAGCGAGAGGGACAACAAAAAGCCTGCGCATGCCAACAATGGGAACACAGTGTAATTACCGTTGAAGTGAAAATTGTTATTCTCAACTTTTTCTCCTAAATGAAAACAAATTCTTACAAACTCTAAATTATCGTCAGCAGTGAAAGGAGACAGGAAGTATACTTAAGTACTTTTCGTTGAGATTGTATCCTGAAATAATAGTTTTGCAGTTCGTAAATGTTAGTATTGAAACTTATTATTTTAAGAAAACTTGTACTTTTGTAGGGTTAAGTCGATCATGCCATCGACCTACTCGAAGCAGATAGCACCAGCAGGAAGAATAAATTATTCACCGAAATAACTCCAACTAACACTTATAAACAGAAAAGTGTCATAGTATAGCTTATATTGATGGGATAGTGGGGAAAGAGGAAGACGAAATTATGGTGAATTTCTTGCGTAAGAGCACTGCCAAAGGAACATATTTTGTATACCCTTCTGTACTTGACAACGTAGTTTCTGAAGTGACATGAAAAGGGGAAGATTTCAAATAACATCTGACATAAACCTAAGCAATGTTGAATAGCAGTTTAGATTTTAATTGAAGTGTGGTACTTCAATGTAAATTTTGAATTCTTAAATCTTTGTTTGTTGGTATGTGAAGTATTAAATGTGTTTTTATGTTTTATAAGTTTGCAATCATAGTCACGTTTGTACAGTGGCCTAATTGTATCGAACTGTATGATCACAGTAACAAAAGATACACTATATAATCCTATAGACATATATGGTAGATTATAACAAATAAAATATATTTAATACACTTACTTTGTTTTTAAAGACATAAACAGTGATCGAATTTACTCCGCAATATTTCAAAATCGATCTTAAACTAAAAATTCAATTGTGATCGACTTTACCCTATTTAAGTAGGTAACTTCGATCACAAGTGAAATAAAAAAAATCAGCCTTTGATAGGTTGTAATTCACTTCTTGTAATGTGCCTTCATAAGGACGACAGGATAGGACGACAAAATGTTATTTTCTGAGGAACTTCATTCCATTGCATAACCTCAATATCATAACAAAATTGCAAAGTTTTGATCGACTTTACCCTCTTCTACGGTAATCTTTATATGAAACAGCGAGTCAAAGTCAGGATACGAGAAGAAATGTCAGAAGGAAGTGAAATAGGAAGAGGAGTACGACAAGGATGCCCTTTATTACCTACTCTGTTCAATTTCTACTTGAGGATTTTAGTGAAGAACTGTTTTCAGAACACGGAAGGAGTGACAGTAGGAGGAAGAAGAATAAAGTGTGTAAGATTTGCTGATATCCCGTTGATCGCAGAAGAAGAGATGATACTAAGGGATATGCTACTGGAGCTAATGACAGCTGTGAGCAGTATGGAATGAAGATAAATGCAAACAAAACGAAGACCATAGTCATAGGAAGAAAAGTAAAGAAGGTAAACTTGCGAATTCTAAATGAGGCAATAGAGCAAGTGGACAGCTTCAAATACTTGGGGTGTACCATAAGCAATAACATGAGCTGCTACCAAGAAGTCAAAAGGAGGATAGCAATGGCCAAGGAAGCTTTTAATAGAAAAAGGAGCATCTTCTGCGGACCTCTGGAGAAAGAACTAAGGAAAAGACTAGTGAAGTGCTTTGTGTGGAGTGTAGCATTATATGGGGCAGAAACATGGGCATTACGACGAAGTGAAGACAAGCGAATAGAAGCATTTGAAATGTGGATATCGAGAAGGCTGGAGCGTGTGAAATAGACAGAGTAAGAAACGAAGCTGTGTTGGAAAGAGTAGATGAAAAAAAAAATGATGCTGAAACTGATTATGAAGAGGAAAAGGAATTGGCTGGGTCAAGGGTTGAGAAGAAACTGTCTACTGAAGGATGCACTGGAAGGAATGGTGAACGGGAGAAGAGTTCGGGGCAGAAGATATTAGATGATAGACGATATTAAGATATGTAGATCATATGCGGAGACAAAGAGGAAAGCAGAAAATAGGAAAGACTGAAGAATGCTGGTTTGCAGTGAAAGACCTGCCCTTGGGCAGAACACTAACACTAACACTAACACAAGAGGAAATCCGTTCATAAGCGTATTTTATGGCAGAGTGAAGATGATTGGTCTGAAAACAATTACGGAAACAATATACCTCCTTCAACGTTGCGTCTGACTTTTTAACACTTGAATTTGCACAAAGCTGGGCTATTTCATATGAAATGCGAGATAATTTGTAAAATGTTTTGTGCAAGTAAAGATTCACGACCGCTCAATTTACTTACGTCTCCCTAAAAAAAGTATCCTGGCTTGTCATGCGCATTCTCGACCGACCTCATTCTTGAAATAAAGTTCGTACATTAATCTCCTGAGTAGAGTGGGATTTATACAAATTCTCTTCCGTATAAACAAAAGATTTGAAGCAGAAAATTAGTAAATTCTTGTAGAGAATGAGTATAGTACATCGTTTCTTATTGCCTGTAGTAACAACTCATTACTCACACACACTCTATAGTCATACTTCCCGTACTTTTATACTACATTCTTAGATTATGAGAATCATATCTCACATGAATACAGTATTATTGTATAAGGCATTGGCCGACTTTTGGTTGTGAGATTACCTAAAGAACGAGTTTCGTGGCACGCTCAACAACCATACAGCAACTGAAAGATTATTTCGCTAGAAACTGAAAGTTTTCCTAGAAAACACTGTGCATGGAGTCGCAGAGAGAATAGTGATTGATTGTTGAAATTTGTAAAATACAAACCTTATTGTTTGCCTAACACCAACACTGTGATGTTCTCTTTCTAACTCGAATTCTGTAATATTTATAACTCTTTAAACCATGATGTTAACTTTGGAATGTGTGATATATCTAGAACCGTGTCTGTCTCTGAATTCGTGGTTCGCCAATTCGAACTTGTTGGAAGACAGTAACAATCCTTAACATGACGTTCACAAGTAAAGACCATTTAGGTTCCGTACAGTATGTAAATAAATTCTGTCTCTGAATGAGAGGCAAGCAGGCAAATTTACCGGTCATTTTCTTGTTTAAGTTTACTTATTTGCAGGCATAGGTCACACCAGTTTTTAACGACTTTCAAAGAATAAAAACAGGAACACTTATGGCCGATTTCTCGAAGTATTGTTGAAACACCTAACGATTCTTAAACCCTCAACAGTTTGACTGTCAAACATGGCGGATGACACCACAGCTGTTCAGACAAAAGTTATGAAAATAATATGTTATGTCTCTGTTTAAGGAATGTTTAGAGTAAGACTGATAATATATCATTTGAAAGATATTTTGGAATATTAATATATTGAAGATAATCTTTGTAAGTCAATAGATTGTTATGATACTGACGCTTATTTAAATGGTGAGCATTTATCCATTTAGAAAATGTGCAATCTCAACGTGGCAAGAAATTGAAGTCTGACTTGAATATCATACAAACAGAAATAGACCACTTGCTCCAATTCACCAGCTACTATTAACTCTAGATTCTAGGCTACTGGCTCTTTTCAACTATTGCCGATGTCAATAGTGCTTCAAAATACGCAGTGAGTAAATAATAAAAAGTTTCAGCAGAAATTGCTTCTTTAAAACGAAATTACGTATAATTTCTACATGGATCTGAAGCAGAGAGAGTGATTAGAGAATTTCATATGATACGGAATTCTCCTCGGGGTTGTGTACAGTTGACTACACACACTTTCCTGTAATTATTGTCACCTGGTGGTCATAATGCTGAGATTTTTCTAAACAGAAATTCATATTTAGCATTACAACTATAACCTTACTTATAATAACTGTTATTCAATAGTAGTCAATACAACTTTAACTTATCAACTCTTTGTACTATATCGATCACGGCCTACTGTAACAGGTTATGATTTTATACATGTTTCATGACTTACTCTATAGTACAGAATTTAAATAATAATTTCGTCAATAAAAAATTGCCTTACATGTGCAAAATCATTACCAACTGCTGTTGAGTGGTTAGAAGAGTATTAACGACAGTTAAAGCTAAGTGTTGGTTATTATGAACAAAATTATGTTGAACAAATGGAAAACATATTAACAAAACGTTAAAAATAAACCAGCTGTTAATTTAACATTTGTTAAGCGAAATTAAACATTACTTGAAGAAACTGGCCATTAGGCTCTGAAAGAAACTAAATAGAGTACTTCAGTTTCCCCTAACATTTCACTGTACCACTGTTCCTTTATCACCACATTGTCCCTGAATAACCAACAAGATTAAAAATGTCAAATAGAGTAAGCGCAATAAAGTTAATACCAATAGCACAGGAAACTTTATTATCAACCGAGATAAAGCTGTAGCTTGCAACCAATTATTATCTTCGACAAAGTGTATATTATCAGAGACGTACTAGTAGGAAGAGAGTGAGAACTGCCTCACTACTGTATGTCTTGCGTCTTTCATCCCCTAAATTGCTGTTCATTACACGACAAAAACGACCCCCGCCTTGCCCCGCCCCCTTCCACATTATCACTTTGCTGTTCTCAGTTCTGTACACAAGTTGGTTGGAGGTTCTTATCGTGTTACATTAAACCAACTGCACAAATTTTATCTTCATTGTACTAGTCATAAAACAAAATACTTACAATGTTTGTCGTCTGTAACAAAGAGAAAGAGAGATTTAAACTATTTTATATCCAACTAAAGAAAGTAGAATTAGGAGAGGAGTACAATTAGAAGAACATTTAGGAATGAAACAGAAAATACAAGTGGAGATGAGAAAGGAGAGCAAACTGAGCACTAAAACAGCCAACGCAGGAAGTGTAGAAAAGCGAAAGAAACAGAGAGAATGGAAGAAAAAGCGAGAACGGAAGAAAAGGAGAAAATGGAGGCAAAAGACAGAGGGAAGGGAAAAAATAAAGTGGAGGAAAATATACAGAAGAGGAAAATTATATAGTGGAGAAAAGAGGTAAAGTGGAGGAAAGAGAATGCAGGAAAGAGAGAGTAAAAGGAAAAATACAGAGTGGTGGGGAGACGTAAAGTGGAAGAAAGAGACAAATTGCAGAAAAAGTTAAAGTGGAAGAAAGAGACAAATTGCAGAAAAAGGTAAAGTGGAAGAAAGAGAGAGTGGAGGAAAGAGGTGAAGAGGAGGAAAGAGATAATGTGAAGAAAGAAGGAGAATGGAAGAAAGAGAGTGGGGGAAAGAGATAGTTGAGGAAAAAGATGAAGTGGAAGAAAGAGAGAGAATGGAGAAGAAAGAAAGTGGAGGAAAGAGAGAGAATGTAGGAAATTGAGGAAGTAAAGAGGGGACAGTGAAAACAAGAGAGAAAATGGAGGAAAACGAAAAAGTGGATAAGAAAGAGAAAGTGGGGGAAAGAGAGAAAGTGGAGAAAAGAGAGAGAATGTAGAAAATTGAGGAAGTAAAGAGGGGACAGTGAAGACAAGACAAAATGGAGGAAAGAGAGAAAGTGGATAAGAAAGAGAAAGTGCGGGAAAGAGAGAAAGTGGAGAAAAGAGAGAGAATGGAAGAAATAGAGGAATTGGAGAGAGAATGGAAGAGAGGAAGTGAAGAGAGAATGGATGAAAGAGAGAAAGAACAGTAACAAAGAGAATGTGGTGGAAAGAGAGAAATTGTAAGCAGAAGAGAGAGAGTGGAAGAAAGATGGAGATTGGAGAAAAGAGAAGGCATTGACGAAAGAGAGAGAATGGAGAAGAAAGAAAGTGAAGGAGAGAGAGATAGAATGTAGGAAATTGAGGAAGTAAAGAGGGGACAGTTAAAACAAGACAGAAAATGGAGGAAAGATAGAAAGTGGATAAGAAAGAGAAAGTGGGGGAAAGAGAGCAACTGGAGAAAAGGGGAGGTGGAGGAAAGAGAGAGAATGGAAGAAATAGAGGAAGTGGAGAGAGAATGGATGAAAGAGAGGAAGAACAGAAACAAAGAGAATGTGGAGGAAAGAGAGAAAGTGTAAGCAGAAGAGAGTGAGTGGAGGAAAGATGGAGATTGGAGAAAAGAGAAGGCATTGACAAAAGCGATAACACTGGGGAAAGAGATAAAAGGAAGGATAGAGATAAAATGGACGAAAGACATAGAGTGGAGGAAAGATAGATAATGGAAAAGAGAGAGAATTTGGAGGAAAGAAAGTTGGAGAAATAGAGAATGAACGAAAGAGAGAAAGTGATGGAAAGAGATAAAGCGGAGGAAAAAGAGAACGAAAGAAAGAAAGTTGAGGAATGAAAGTGGAGGAAAGAGAGGGAATGTAGGAAATTGAGGAAGTAAAGAGGGGACAGTGAAGACAAGAGAGTAAACGGAGGAAAGAGACAAAGTGGATAAGAAAGAGAAAGTGCGGGAAAGAGAGAAAGTGGAGAAAAGGGAAGGTGGAGGAGGAAAGAGAGAGAATGGAAGAAACAGAGGAAGTGGAGAGAGAATGGAAGAAAGAGAGGAAGTGGAGAGAGAATAGATAAAAGAGAGAAAGAACAGGAACAAAGAGAAAGTGGAGGAAAGAGAGAAAGTGTAAGCAGAAGAGAGAGAGTGGAGTAAAGATGGAGATTGGAGAAAAGAGAAGGCATTGACGAAAGTGAGGGAATGGAGGAAAGCGATAACAGTGGGGAAAGAGATAAAAGGAAGGATAGAGATAAAATGAAGGAGAGGGAGAAAATGGACGAAAGACAGAGGATGGAGGAAAGATAGATAATGGAAAAGAGAGAATTTGGAGGAAAGAAAGTTAGAGAAATAGAGAATGAACGAAAGAGAGAAAGTGATGGAAAGAGATAAAGTGGAGGAAAGAGAGAATGAAGGAAAGAAAGAAAATTGATGAATGAAAGTGGAGGAAGGAGAAGGTCGAGGAAAGATGAACGAGAATATAGACATAGGAAATGGAGGAAAGAAAGTAAGTAGATGCAGTAATAGACGAAGTAGTAGCGGAGGAAACGATACAAGAATGTGTGCTATATGAAAAAAATTATGTATTACATGTAGTAAGGATCTACACCAATACATATACCTACTATGAATAAAGGCCCATTCATAATGAAAATTAAACATAACCGTAACATAAACACAGAAGTTTGCGCCCAGGCTACCAAATGGGATCATTCACAATGATTCACATAAACACATTAACATTACCGTAAAACGTTAACATGGAAGTTTGCAAACTCCAAACTTTCATGCTTATGCTTACGTGATTTGCAAACAGAACACAAACGTGGAGCGCTGAAGTATACGACAGAATATGAGGAAATGGCGTCGTTTTTATGTTTCCATGGTTACCAAGTATGTTTGCTGTTATGTTTATGTTCCCATCGTGAATGATGGTATGACTTCTTGATTTTACCGTAACGTTAAGTTAACGCTTACGTTATGTTTAATTTTCATTGTGAATGAGTCTTAATACTAGTGAGTATGAGACACAGGGCTCATTAAACATATTAGAATGAGAATATAAGATGCGAGAAAACAAAGACCGAGGGAAACCTTTACGAAACAAAGAAGAAAAATGAAATGATAATTGAAAGGTGATAGATAACATCAGTAAACTAGAATGATGAAATTTAATAAGAGGCGGATTCCTGTGTTCCACTTCAAAGAGCATCGTGCAGTCACACACACACTCACTGTCGAATCTCATTTCGAGTATCCTATTCGTTCACAGGAGAAAAGGTCATACTTTCGCACTCTCCTAGTTCAAAGAACTGCACGAAACACGAGTGCAGCCGTTATATTGAATCAGCCTTTGGCTCTCAACTAGCCGAACAACTAACTGGCTGCGAAGACTACTGCTTGTGGAAAGACAAGACTCCATTCTTTATTAAAGGACTCTTTGAAACCATAGCACTACAAAGAAAGACAAGGTGGCGACATGGCGACAATGGTTCAATACGGCAAAGAAATAATAATAATAATAATAATAATAATAATAATAATAATAATAATAATAATAATAATAATGATAATGATAATAATAATAGTAATAATGATGATAATAATAGTAATAATAATAATAATAATAATAATAATAATAAAAACAGATCCCTATGACAGTTTATCTCACTTTTGTATAGACTTTTAAATTATTATAGAATCTAGACCTTCACAAGTACAGGAACCTCCTGGTTAGATTATCAAGGAGTAAAGTAACCGCTTAAAAAAAAAAACGCACGCGCGCGCGCGCGCGCACGCACGCACGCACGCACGCACGCACGCACGCACACACGCACACACACACACACACACACACACCACAGAAAGGAATAGAGAAGAACGTTACTTGTACTTGTAGTTGCCACAAAAAGGACAAAATCTCCACCAACCTGATGGAGATATGACCCAGATCCGCTTGATTTTTAGTCCAAAGGACACGATTTCGGCAACAGCGAAAAACAGTATGAACAGTGAAGAATTACGAATTGGATATAACAGTGAGGAGGAATAAAATAAGTCTAATGCGTCACTGTGAACACAAATAAAGTCATATCAGATGATAGACGACATCACGATATATGGATCATATGATGAAACAAAGAGGAAGGCAGAAAATAGGAAAGATTGGAGAAAGTTGGTTTTGCAGTGAAAGACCTGGTCTTGAGCAGAACACTAAATGAAATAAAATTTACCAAATAGATAACGTTCTGATTCTGGAAAGATTCCGTCAGATTTTTAGTAAAGAAAGCTATTGGGGAATAGGTTTCGCCGAATATATTTGTTTCTCTGCCATTATAACAGTTGATCTTCATTACCGCAATATCATCACGCCGCCGTTCAGTTATTACATAAACCTTATGTAAAAGATACAGTTTAAAGCATAAAATCGTGTACCCAAAAGCTATAGTGTATCATTATCGTTCTTCAAAAGCCGCAGATCTAGGTTCGAATCTTGTCTAGCGCATGATTTTGCGATGGCAATATTTATTGTTTTATTGTTTATTGTTAGTAAAATAACATGTGCAAAAATACAGTCTTATCCCTGAAGGAATAAAAACTCGTGCTCAGGGAGTTATCTAAACACATACTTAACACAAACAAAGATAATTATTTGACACAAAGTGGGTCAAGGAAAAAAAATGATAGGAATAAATTAACTTTAAAAATACAATTTAAATTTTAACAATTTAAATCATACAAATACATGCACATATTAAATCAACATATATTCTTTAAAAATTAAATTCCTAACGCTATTTTTTAAATTTCTGAAACTAAAATTTTCCAAATTTGGGTATTTTTCAATTATTTTATTATATAACCTTGGACCAAAGTAGGTAACATGGCTAAGAGCTGTGCTTGTGAAACACTTTAGTTCTTGTAGTCGTATAAATTATAAAATTAAATATAAATTCTAGGGGCTGCCAGACAATAACTACCTTCAAGACAAAGGCAAACAATTTATTACTGATGCAGACAAATTGAAGTTGTACTTATAATCATAACCGAGTTTAATGATTTAATATTATATTTAGGTATGATTATTATTATTGTTAATGTTATTATTAGTACATAATTATTTCATTGGAGTGTTGGGAAGGTAAAAGAATTGTTATGTATTGTATTGTATTGTATTAATTATGTTTTGCTCCTTAGCAATATAGTAATTTTGTATTTTTGTATCGCACTGGTTGAGTGGAAGAGAAGGCCGAATGGCCTTAATTCTGCCAGTTAAAATAAACCATTATTATTATTATTATTATTAAAATCGGATCTTTTAATGAATTAAATACTATTATAGTCACAATCATGCCATGGTATGAAAGAAAAATTTCACAACCTCGAGCGGGAATCGAACCTGCGACTTCCTGGTCTCCGGTCGTGCGCTCTACCACTGAGCTATCGAGTTCGTCTCACGCCAAAGGCTCGGAATTATCCTTTCATACTG
The DNA here is from genome assembly GCF_040183065.1 of Periplaneta americana. NCBI lineage: Eukaryota > Metazoa > Arthropoda > Insecta > Blattodea > Blattidae > Periplaneta > Periplaneta americana. Next base: position 116,685,993 of record NC_091132.1, on the reverse strand, counting down.
GTGACTCTGTTATAGAGTACTGTCCATAGCGTCTGATCTTAGTCAGCACTGCTTATGGCTGCCATACCATGGCATGATTGTGACTATAATAATATTTAATTCATTAATATGTCACATAAACGGACGTATATACGTCACCCAAACATCGTAAGATGAAGATTACGGATCTTTTAGTTCCATATTTATGATGATACAATTTAAATTTATTACGATTTTTATGTATGAAGTTTAATAATGCAATATAATAAATCTGTTTAATTTTCAAAACATTAAAATCAGTGAACAAAAGCTCAGATGAATAATCAATTGGTTTATTAAGGCATATTTTAATTATTCTTTTCTGAATTAGTATTAGTTGAATGAGATTAGAATTACAAGCATTTTCCCATCCTAAAATTCCATATTGGATAATGGATTGAAAATAATGCTAAATAAATAAGACAAAACATTAACTGTGATATCTGTCTTGAAGTTGTTCTAAAACCGTTGCTGGGTAACTTTCGGTGCTGGACCCCGGACTCATTTCACCGGCATTATCACCTTCATTTCATTCAGACGCTAAATAACCTAGATGTTGATACAGCGTCGTAAAATAACCCAATAAAATAAAAAATAAATAAAACGTTCTGAAACCACGCTACGGAAGTCCCATCAAGTGTTCGTCTAAATGATCAGATATAATTAATTATTTTGAATCCAATCATTTATTTTCTACTTCCCAATTTGGTTTCCGTAAAAATCGTAATACCTGTAATGCTGTTATTTCACTAGTAGGTGATTGTTTGAAAGGTCTTGAAAAGAAAAAATCTGTTTTATGTAAATTTTATGAAATGACAAGAGTTTTTGGCACCATATCCCATGATATATTAGCGGACAAATTAATGTTTTATGGTTTTAGTTCAGAGGCACAGAATCTTATAAATTCTTACTTAAATAATAGATTACAGTGTGTAGCTTATAATGGTTCACTATCACAGTTCAAGTCTTTAGTATATGGTGTACCTCAGGGATCTGTTTTAGGTCCTATATTGTTTATTATTTATATTAACGATTTACCTAGTGTTGTTAATAATAACTTTGTAAACCCTTATCTATTTGCTGACGATGTGGCTATTCAGCTAGCTGCTGATTGTTATTCTGACTCTCAAGATTTGTTAGATGAGAATGATATCTTAATTAAGTCATGGTGTTCTTCTAATTATTTATGTATTAATTAAAGTAAAGTTGCAGATTTTAGATTTAGCTTAGATAGAAAAAGTGATGCTTTTAATAATAACATCAAATTTTTGAGTATTTATATTGAAGGCGGTTTGGGCTGGGATAGCCATATCAATATGATATCGGGTAAGATATCTAAAGGAACATTTACGTTAAGATGTTTGTCCAAAACTGTGGACACGAAAGTGCTATTAACAGTATATTTTTCATATATTCATAGCCATCTTCAATATGGTGTTTTATTATGGGGGAATCATAGTTCATCTTTTAATATTTTTAAATTACAGAAGAAAGCAGTGAGAATTATTTGTGGTGTTGGACCGAAAGAACATTGTAAACCTTTATTTCAATCCTGTAACATTCTCACTCTTCCATTGCTATATGTATTGCAGTGTATGTTATATACCAAAATGAATATAGATAATTTCCCTTTGAACTTGCATTTTCACGAACACCATACGAGAAGTTGTAAAGATATGACTTGATTTATGCAGATATAAGATTACACAAAACAGTTTTTATTATAAGTATCTGAAGTTTTATAATAGCTTAAGTAATTCAACAAAAAAGTTAAATTGTGATTCATTCAAATCGTTAATTAAAAGAAAATTGTATGAACACAGTTTGTATAGCATTAACGAATATTTTAACTTGGCTAATAATTTGTACGATTTTATTTATATTGACGTTGCTATGCAACCCACCCACCCACCCACCCACCCAGCCATCCATCCATCCATCCATCCATCCACCCACCCAGCCATCCATCCATCCATCCACCCACCCACCCACCCACCCACCCACCCAGCCATCCATCCATCCATCCATCCATCCATCCATCCATCCATCCATCCATCCATCCATCCATCCATCCATCCATCCATCCATCCATCCATCTATCTATCTATCTATCTATCTATCTATCTATCTATCTATCTATCTATCTATCTATCTATCTATCTATCTATCTATCTATCTATCTATCTATCTATCTAAAATATGTCATATCAAGAAATAGTCCAAGAATGAAAAACCTCCGGTCCAATATCGGAATTTTGTACAGAAGTAAGAAGTCTCGGTAAGTCTGACGAAACATTTTTGTTGTTTTCTGTGCTCACTCTTTTGAGAAAGCCCCAGTACATGCATGAGAGCCACTGCGCACGGGTGGAGGGGGAGTTTAACTTCTTTCTGCTCTAAATACAATTTTTTTCCTCTTATTTTTTGTTCTTATTTGTTTTGGCATCACTGCCATTCCAGCAGTAACTTATGGGAACAGACTTGGCTTACTTCGCAAATAACCTATATTCTAATGTCTTCAAAGATGTGGGATTGTTGTCACATTTCAGAAGAACCACAAACTCCACAATCTTAACGGTACATTTCCTTCTCCATTCTCCAGCTTTCTACCATTACAAAGTTAACGTGGTGACGTAAATATGCAACTAGTTTTCGTAAATAATAACGGCCGCCTGTAAATGTCATACGAAAATATTAGTATTATACATGTTGGCATATTTAAAAAGTATATTAAACTGCAAAGTTCCAATGTGTATTTTTCCATAGCTTTGTTTTGACGTATGGTAACTATAAAACAATGTTTCTCAAACTATGGTCAGCGGACCACCTGTGGTCCTCGAGATATGCCCTTGTGGTCCTTCAAAAAAGGGCAGAAGAAAAAATAAGATTAAAACGATTTGCGTATCACACTACAGCTGAAAATCTCAGAGTTTGAAAATGACACATAGCAATCGCCTTTCACTTCTTCTCTCAGTATTGATATTTTATTAAATTTCTTATTCTACTCGTCTACCCACTTCCCACTCTACTCTCAGCAACAAAAAGGGATTTAAAGCACTATGAACGGGGCGTTTCTCGCCATCTTTTCCCTGCATATCTGGCGTCGAGCCTGTAAACCAGCCAGGGAACAATCGAATTCATAACAGGTTACCAAAGTACCGAACCTTTTCATTTATTGATGACTTTCTTAATAGTTTTGCCGACACCCAGTCTGCACTTTGAAATAGGCACATTGTGTACGTCGTACATCAATAATAGAAGTTGCCAAATTCCATCTTTACTTGTTGAAAATCGGGCATGTTTCAGTATTATTATTTTTTTTTTTTTTGTTTTTCCAGATGACTATATAAGAAATTTTAGACTCCGCCTATTTTAAAATCCGACAGGTTTACTTTCTACAGTTGCGTGTTTCGTCTCTAAGTGCCGTTTCAATTTCGCGGGTTTCATACACTCGTTTAAAAGCACTTCGTAACAAACAACAATGCACCGAGGTTTTGGTTCACTCTCATTGCCACACCAAGTAAATCCAAGTTCCAAATAACTCTTGTCATATTTACGAAAGTATTTTTTCTTTGAATAGCTACTAGTAGGACTAGATATTTCTTTAATGGCACTATAATTAATACATTTCTTCACACACAGCTCCTGAACTATTAGCACTACCTAAATTAAGCGTATCATCATATTCCTTTCTTTTCAAAGATCCGAACCGAAGCCAGTTTTCCATTATTTATAATGGGCACTATTTAACAGAGACATGGACAACTACTAGCGTGTACCACATAAGAAGGATTTCAAACAACTAACTGCTAACAGGCAAGCGATGAATCAACAATGCATAGAATTTGTTATAAGCAGGGAAAGGATTTATATGTAAATACATATTTACTTATAAAGCTAATATAATTTATATTTTGCATTATCTTTATGTTTCACAATGTGTAGGGTTGAAAAATCCTACTTTTATTTTCCATATTTTTCCATATTTTAGAGTTTAGTACATATTTTCGTTAATTTCCATATATTTTCCATATTTCATATAAAACAGTCCATATTATATTAGGTTTAACAATAAAACAAAACAAAATTCCATTAACTTTTAAAAATACATTTCAACAATAGAGATTTAAACACATGTTCAGTAATCCCTTTAACATCAGAGTTATTTGAAAATTAGCAGTCCTATCAACAATGGGAAAGTAAGTTACAAAACTGTATTAATTTAATTTAAAATTTTTAACAGACTTCAGTTGTGCAGCTCAACAGTTAAATGCCAGTCAGAGTACACATAGGTTCAGTTTTGTAAATCATACTATAAAGACGGTAAATATGCCAAAAGTACGTCATTCAGTCAATTTAAAATCAAAACTAACAAGTTACATTTCAGAATTTAAAGAAGATGGTTTATCAACTGACAATAAAATATTATTTTGTAATTTGTGTCAGTGTGCAGTATCATCTACACAAAAGTTCCTGGTGCAACAACACATTACAACTAGTAAACATCAGGCCAACAAACAACTAAATTCCAAGCAGAGACAATTGTTTTTAACACAACCAACAACATCGAATGTAAGATCTGAGTTTAACATCAACCTGTGCCGTTCTCTCATCTCTGCTGATATTCCTCTCTACAAACTAAAGAATAAGGTCTTCAGGGAATTCCTTGAAAAATATACTCAACATACAATCCCGGATGAGTCAACACTTAGGAAGACGTATGCTCCATCCATCTACGATGAGACAATACAGAAGATAAGAGATGAAATTAAAGATAGTTCAATTTGGGTTTCCATTGATGAGACTCCCGACAAAGAAGGTAGACTTGTTGGTAATGTAGTTATCGGTTTGTTAAGTGAACAATATTCTGAACGAATTCTTTTACATTGTGATGTTCTAGAAAAGTGCAATAACAAAACTATAGTTAAACTGTTCAACGAAGCTATGGGTATCCTGTGGCCAAAGGGTATTATGTACGATAATGTGTTATTCTTTATTAGCGATGCTGCCCCTTATATGGTCAAAGCTGGACAAGCATTATCTGTTGTATATCCTAAATTGACTCATTTTACTTGTGTGGCGCATGCATTTCATCGTGTGGCAGAAGTGGTCAGAGACAATTTCCCTAAAGTAGATTTGTTGATTTCATCAGTGAAAAAAGTATTTCTCAAAGCTCCCAGTAGAGTTAACGTGTTGAAAGAAATGTACCCTGAAATTCCATTGCCACCAAAGCCAATTTTAACTAGATGGGGTACATGGCTAGAAGCAGTTGAATATTATGCCGAACATATAGACTCTATTAACAATGTTCTCCTTGCATTGGACTCTGAAGATGCAGTCTCAATTGATACTGCGAAAACAGTTACCTGTGACATAAGTGTGAAGAATGACTTAGCTCACATTCAGCATACATTTTCATGCATCATAAAAACGCTCAAAAGTCTCCAAAATAGGCACCTTTCACTATCTGAAAGTTTTGAAATTATAAATAGTACTGTGGAACAACTGAATCGTGGTAGAGGTAAAGTTGCAGATGCAGTAAGAGCTAAGGTGGACACTGTACTTTCAAAAAACCCTGGATATGAAGAACTACAAAAGGTTGTTGCTGTGATGAGTGGTGAATCAACAGTGAAGATTAACTTGGACTTATCCCCAGCAGACATTGTGAAATTGAATTATGTACCAGTTACTTCTTGTGACGTCGAACGCTCTTTTAGTCAGTATAAATCTATCCTCAGAGACAATAGAAGAAGATTCACTTTTCAGCACTTGAAAGAAATGTTTGTAACCTATTGTTATGGTAACAGACAATAAAAATTGTGTTTTGTTGAAACTACATTGGAAGATAAGGTACGTCCATTATATTTTTTGTTTAGTTTGATTAAAATGTACCAATATTTAACGTACATAGTCATTTTTTTATAATTTTAAGTCCATATTTAATTCCATATTTTGGTAAAAATCCATATTTAATTCCATATTTTGGTAAAAATAACTACATATATATTTACATATTTCATATATTTTTAGTCCATATAAATCCGTTCCCTGGTTATAAGTTACTTGTGATTGGCTAAAAAACATATAATTACAAAAATATTATAATTAATTAATTCTATTTTAAAATATAAGTTTAAGTAGCCTATACTGGTATTAAAATATACTAGAAAAATGTTTGCTTTCGAAGGGAACAAGAGTAAGGTGGTCCGCGGAACTGTTCTGACTTAAAAAAGTGGTCCCCACTTCAAAATAGTTTGAGAAACGCTGCTATAAAAGATTCCTAAAAATGTATGTTTATAGAATTTGATTCTAAACGGCAATATTGAGATTTATGCCCTCTGAAGAATAACTTTATGTTGTTATTTCTACGTCTACGTTGTCTGAAAAAGTAGGTTAGTGTCATACCTACCGCATAAAAAGAGAGAATTATTATTTATGAATACCTATGATCTTCTTATAGAAATTCAAGTAAAGATGAGGATGATACACTAATGATGATGATGATAAATATAATGATGATGATGATGATAATAATAATAATAATAATATGAATAGTAAGTTGTTATTTAGTTAATTATCTCATTGTACAATAGCCAGTATCCTCTCAGTTTCCTGCAAAAATATCAGTTTTCTGGCTTACAGTATAATCGAATCAATTTATAGTTCCTGAAGCTTTTGTACCACTACTTATATTATGGAGGGAACAGCATGTGTATTCTCCTTACGAAACCGTTTTTATAGTTACCTTCTGATTGCGTAGAAGTAATTTAAGATTCACTTCTTCGCGTATATTTCTGTAGTAGGTACGTCTATTATAATAAAATAATAATATTGAATTGCCCCCATTGAGGTTAGCCCTTACGTACTCAGTATATCCTAAAAAAATTAATACACATATGTAAACACAGATATTAAATTTTAAAGAAGGGAAACAAAGAAAAGGGCGAGAAAAATTACAATTGCTATTAATGTGGCACCATGTGATTAATTAGGATTTGGCAGGATTTTTTTAACACAATTACCACAATGTCATCCCTCAGAGATGTTGGCTGAGCAAACTGCCCTCGAAATTCTTCGAAAAATAAACTGGTATAGTCCCTCGAACACCTATGAGCAAGCCGAATATCTCAACGTGAAATAAGGCATATTTCAGCTTGAAATAGTTGACTGTAGGCTTATAGATCGACTTCTTCTCAAGGTGGACCTCGGCTGACTGATGACATTCTACTGCAAAACGTACACAATGATGCCCTGTTTAGTGTCAGCATTGTACGCTAAAATATCTACTCGTCTCGTTGACCCATTTTCAGATAGAGAGGAGATTTATTCTTCTACTATCCAGCCCTTATTTCTTAATGCAGGAGCAATGTTGGATCTTATAAGATGATGTCTAGAGTTCCTCAAGAGCAATCCCTGTTCACAGAATCCCAAGACGTGTGCTAAAGTTTCAATCTCCGGGCAGCCATGTCTGCACCGGGTACCGTCGAGAGATCTGCCGGGAATGGAACGAACAGCTGCTAAATTTGCTGTCATATTCAGGCTAGATATCCACTCACTAGTCGAAAGTCCTTTCTTGTTTGCAATCCAACTGTTGGTGGCTGTTACTTCGCTGTACATCTCAACACCTTTTCCCCGTCCTGAAAGGGTCTTCCATGATTCATATTCACGACCTCGCAATTTTTCTCGAAAATTTCGAATTGTAGCCTTAGCAAAGTCTTCGGGAAAAGAAAGGCAGAGGGAATCACACGACGATTTGAGTTCGACATCTGTCTCATCATGTTAACATGCGGATTATCTGCTCTGATTAATGATAGACAGATGTTACAATGTTGAAGAAAAGCATCCCAAGAAGCGCGTATTAACTGAAGTCCTTTTAACATTTAACTAGCGTACAGCATGCTATTTGGAATATCAGCCGGGAGGAAAAGTATTTCTTTAACAGAGCTTCGAAGGATCTTATCAACGTCTTCCAAAAAACTTCGAGATAAATTATGTAAGGGAGCCATATATTTGCTCGGTATATATAGGCCTAGACCTATATATACATAATATGCATGGCCGGGTATTTATTTATTATCGAAAATCACGTTATAATAGATATACAATAGATTTTTACTAATTTTTACGAATTAGGTGATTTTGATTAATAATATGCTGATAAAACAATCGCGACAAATCGCGAAATAGAGTTCTAATAGCGAAATATGAACGCATTCACGAATTATTACTATTATGTTGTTTTATATTCATATTCTGAGTTTTTTTTTTCGGATTTTTTTTTCACTTGTATTTGTTATACATTCAAGCATGCTACATTGCATGGTATTCCAGGTGTTCTGATTACATTAGTGTACTCAAAAGACGGAGAATTCAACATTTCACTAATAAAATTGAAAGTGTTAATTGGAGGGCTGCAAGTGTTTTTTAGTTTTTAATGAATGTGTGTTAAATATAGTCTCAGTCCAACAAATATTGTCTATTGGCCATACCGCACCTTTACCAGAATCAAACGGACCTTTAATGTTAATTATGTGGAAAGCAATATTCTTACTGTGTTAATACTCCAATTCCCAAATAATTGCATTATCCAAAATTTCCATTAATCTCCGCCAAGAATACAAATCAATCTCCAACAACCTTCGCCGACACCAATATTAAAAACACAAATGATAAAATTAACCGTTCAGTCGTAAACGGGATTCATACTTACTGTACGCAGGGCTGATCATATTAGGAAGTTTAAATTTAGAAAACAAAGAACGGACGTGGCCAAATTTTCCTTTGTTAACCGCACAATAGTAGACTGGAACAGCTTACCTGCGGCAATCTTTCAGGGTGGTCCTCTTAAAATCAATACATTTAAGGGAAGGTTGAGAAGATTAGACTGACCATGTAATTTGTAGGTGCAGTGTAATTATCTAAGTTGTGTCATGTAATTAATTAAGTTGATATGTAATTAATTAAGGTGATATGTAATTAATTAAGATGATATGTAATTAAGTTGATACGTAATTAAGGCGATATGTAATTACTTAAATTGGTAATAGTTGGGTGAAATAGGTTAGGTTTACTTTTGCTTATTATAGGCGTTATTATAGCATAGTTTTTATTTATAGTCCTAGGTTTATTGGATCTATTTATTTATAGTTAGAAGTAACTTAACTTTCTTTTTTCTTTAATGTATCCCATCACATTATATTGTACATGTTTATTCTATTCAGGACCCTTGTGGTCACTCAAATTCTTTGAACTGATGTCTACAATTTAGAATTTATATATATATATATATATATATATATATATATATATATATACGTTTATTTTATTTTTTATTGCTGTAATTATTGTATTATTGTAACGGTATTATTGTATATTATATACCACTGCCACAGGGTTTATACCCAATTGTAGTATTAATAAATACACCCATATATACATAAATACCTGCCCCTGATAATATGTATACATATGCATATACCGGGACATCATTTTATTTTTACTTCAATTTTTATTGTACCTGACTTTTGGAATGTACTTCACTCCCACCCCTTCTACTAGTAAACTTCCAACCCTTCACGACATAGAGCCGAGGGCGCGTAAGCAGTACTGAGTTACTGAGTATAGTACGTTTCAGAAATATGTTCGCGTTTTCCAGTGACGAAAGAGCTTTCAATATTGAATCATATTTTCGTACGGGTACTGTCGTCCGTTTTCCTATGTTGCATCCCGGTTTCCCCCATCTGCTTCTGTTCGCCCCTCTGTTAAGTCTAGTAGCTGGGCTATCTTAGCTCTTTTCTGAAAACATTAATTTCTGTTAGGAATTGGACGTCTACGTAATATTATACAAGTGTTTAAAATAGCTTAAATAAAAGGGTCTCCTTAAGTAATTAACTGTCACGTGATCCCCCCCCCCCTTTCTACAACCCTGCGACAAAACCACTTGAACGGACAGTAGATAGCATTTCTGAGTGATTTTATCTTTTCTGATCGGGCAGAAGTGAAGATTGAATTTACAGTACGTAAGATACTCTTTTATAGAGTAGGTACAGAATTATTTCAACATGAGTTACTCGTACGAAGGACGAAACTGGTAATCGGAATTAGGTACAATAGTCTATAGTGCGATAATATGTACAAAAGAACTGAAGCCTGTATCGAAATCAACGGCCACCATTTTCTAAAATGTGTTTAAATATCCATATTATGATTATTTTTCAATTTAACTTCATTCTCTATATTGTACGCTAATGTGCTGTAACAGTACAATATACAGTACACTGCATAATTAATACTTCCGAATGGATAGCTGAATTCGTGTGTAAAAACACTAAGTGTTAATACAGTACTGTATTTTGATTAAACAAAAACCTAATGAAAATTATCAAACTCAAAATTGCGATATTTCCTAGTTTACATAGATGGATGAACTACTTTTCTTCCCTCCTATACCTAGTAAAGTGATTTGTATGTTACGCCAGTATCATCGAACTCCAGTCGTGGAAGGGGTAGCAAGCGGTGTTTCCTGTTTCAATCGTTAATAGAAAGGTATAGCCAGGTTAATATTAAAAATGTTAGTAAAAATAAAATGATGTCCCTGTATAAATAAGCTATTATAACCTTTTTCTTAAACTACACCTTTTTGAAAGCTATCACATTTGTTATTTTTGGGAGAGAAATACATTTTTAGATTTCGTTGATCATTTCCAATACTGAAATTATAATTTAGACTGTCTTCTCTCAAATTATCAGATATTCTCTCAGTAAGTTTTCAGTCATTTCCGCATCATTTTATAACTAAACTTTACAATTTATGTGATAACTTTAAATAAAATAATTCTTTGTCACCACGTTCCTCTCTCTCTCTGTCTTTTACACACACAATAGATATAAACAAAAAATTGATAGTATTGATTACATTTTTTCCTCTCTTTCTATTGTTTCCTGGACCGTTTCCAATATTAATAAATTCAGTGGAATGTATGCAAATGGGCAGACTTCATCTGAATTTTCTATAGAGGATGCGAAGGCTGCCGAGCGCCGCAGTCGACGCAGTTAGTATGTGAGTTTGAAGAAAGTTTCGTCATAATGAAAGCTTACGGACTGAATTATGTATGGAGTGTACCGTGATGTCGATATGCAGCACCACATCCAAATGTAATCTTAACCAGAACATTAAATTTATCAAATGTAATTTTTAAGACTCCACAATTCATTTCACTTTATTAGCGGCTCTATCTCCATTCCAATTTGTTTTCAGCTCAAGTGGTTTGTCAGATACGAAGCTACATTGTAATCCCGGCAAGAAAGATCGAAGCTTTCGTATGAGGCAATTAGAATGAGTTTATGATGGCAAATTGGTGGAATTATATGTAGTAGGAAAACGGAAGTAGCCCTACCGCTGTGAAATTCACCAACACCTTTGGCTCGGCGGAATTTTGTCGTCGCCGTGCAAATGCGACGGCCTATACCAGTCATGTTAATTGATGCCCATAGGCGCAAGCGCGCGCTTTAGAGCGTTTTACAGCGGAAAGGAAAGAGACAGACTAAAGAGGTAGTATATGCAGCTTGGTCGAGCTATATACAGGGATGGCCAGCACTGATTCAATATAAGTTATAAAGGGAAGCGAACTTATTAAAACTGTATTCATGTTAATTTTTACATTTTTTCTGAGAAGTAGTGCATTATAAGAATGTAAGATTCAATTTTAATGCTTGTTTTTCACAAGTTAGATTCGTTTATTCAAAAGGAATATTGTCTCAACTTTCCTTTATAGAAAAGTGAAATTTTCAGATATAGGCCTATTTATTTAGTAGGCTTACAGAATGTTTTCGTAAATCTAATATACCGTAAATACATATCACTGAAGATAGCATATTAGAAATTTTGAAAATATTCGCATGGAAAATGTTTGTAAGGTAATGAATTAACAAAGCAACTACTGTTACATGATAAGCAAAAGATACGTGCCCATGTGTTGGAAAAATGTCAGCTCTCTAGCTCCAGTAGTTTTCGAGAAAATAATTTAATATTCTCTTGATAGGAAGTTGCTCACCATGTGATAAGAGTTTTGTTATCGAATATTAGTTACACTGAAAACATAATAGTACCTAGTTAACTTTGCTTTGTACTATAATATTGTTTTGATTGGTTTATTGATTAATTTTATAAGGCTAAAGTTACCATCATTATCAATTCCAACTTACCATGTCATACTCAATCTCTTTTCTTTTTTGGGATATCACTTTTTTATGAATGATGTGTTTCATCCATTTAGTACAGTACAGTTGTACTACTATGGAATTTATGTGAATATTCCTTCTTAACTCTTTATTGTGTTATTAATGTTTAAAACACTACTACAATATTAAAAAATTGATGTTAGTATTTTTTTACAGACAATATAGATAATATCAAACAGAAAGAAGCTGCACGTTCCGTTTGAAGTTTGTGCACTACTGTTTTCTTAATCCAACACGCTGCTTATTCCACCTTCCATGCCTAGAGCTTAATGCCCGCGCACGACGTCAAGGTCAAAAAAATGCGCTTGCTATGACACCACTGCCCTATACCATTAGTTAATGGTCTGCTATTTTTTTGTTTCTACGTCCTTCCTTATCACCGTCCTAGCATGTACTACAAGACCAAATTTCCTCCTGTCGTTCATACATTTTTCAAGATCTTCGTGATATTGGCTTGCATTTTATCGCATATTTTGGTAATCTAAATGTCTTCATTCTTTCTCATGATGTGCTGACATCACTCCAGAAGCTCTGATTTCATTTCTAATTATGCCTTCACGTCTTCGCTCTTTCTCCTTTCCAGGACGTATAGTCAACAGTCCTAATTAATTTCATCTCTGCTGCAGTTAACTTTTCTCATCTTGCTTTCGAACTGCCCAAACTAAAGATTATAAAACAAGGAAGACATGGGACAAGAAACCAGATCCAATCGAAGGCAGATACGTGTCCGCGGCTACAGAATTATTGACGGAAGGAATGTCAGTATATTTTATTGTTCTACCACCGCAGAAAGAAAGAAAGAAAGAAAGAAAGAAAGAAAGAAAGAAAGAAAAAAAGAAAAGAAGAGAGAGAAAGAGAGAAAAGAAGAGAGAGAAACAGACAAAGGAGAGAACGAGATAAAAAAGAGAGAAAGAAAGAGAGAAAGAGATAAAAGAGAGAGCGAAAGAAAGAGATAGAGAAAGAAAGAAAGAGAGAAAGAAAGAAAGAGAGAGAAAGACAGAGAAGGAGAGAAAGAGATAAAAAAGAGAGAAAGAAAGAGAGAAAGGGACAAAGGAGAGAAAGAGAGAAAAAAGAGAAAGAAAGAAAGATAAAAAAGAAACAGAAAAGAAAGAAATAGAAAAAGAAAGAAAGAGAAAAAGAAAGAAAGAGAGAGGAAGAAAGAAAGAAAGAGAGAGAAAGAGACAAAGAAGGAGAGAAAGAGAGAAAAAAGAGAAAGAGAGAAAGAAAGAGAGAGAAAGAGAGAACGAGAAAGAGAAAGAAAGAAAGAGAGAGAGACAGAAAGAAAGAGAAAGGGAGAGAGACAAAAAGAAGAGAAATAGAGAAAAATGAGAGAAAGAAAGAGAGAAAGGGACAAAGAAAGAGAAAAGAAAGAAAGAGAAAGAGAGAAAGAAAGAAGTAAATAAGTAAATAAATAAATAAACTCATGTGAAGATTCATCATGCGATACCTACAACAATACGAACAGAGATTAGGTTAATAATATACAGACATACGAGTATAATGCTATAAATAGATGTATGAAATATATTTCGAAGAAATATGTGCCAAGGAAAACAAGACTGAGATTCCACGAAATCCATAAATTCTGTTCTTTTCTATGGGAATAAGACATGAAAAATGACAGAGCTGGACGAAAGACTTTCAGAAGTAGTGCAAATGAGATTTCTAAGGTCTTTGCTGAAAGTAACTTCAAGACGTGAACTTAAAAAAATACTGATACCAGAAGAGAAATGGATAAAAACAGGCCAGCGTTTGGTCACCGAGTGAAGAAAACAGGTTAGCTGTGTTGTGGGATATACATGATAGTCAGCGCAGTAGGACCTAGATATTAAAGGAATACAGATGGCATCATGGTTACGTGTCGATTATTTAATCCGTTGAAACTGTTTTTTGCCGACCTGTAGTGTATAGGAAATTGAAACATACAGACACATCATAAACACAAAAACCCAACCTGCCTCATCTGACTGTAATACGATGTTAGCAAAAGCTTGTATGCTTCAGTCGATCAGGGTCTTACCAATGCACACATAAGTTATATGTATCACATTTTATGTATGCACCAGTAGCTTCTTGCGAAATTGAAAGACGTTTCCCGAAGTATAAACATTACTTATTCGAAAGAAGGAGAACATTTTCGTTTGAACATTTTGAAATGTAGCCTAGATACACAGTCATCATGGTTACGTGTCGATTATTTAATCCGTTGAAACTGTTTTTTGCCGACCTGAAGTGTATAGGAAATTGAAACATACAGACACATCATAAACACAAAACCCAACCTGCCTCATCTGACTGTATTACGATGTTAGCAAAAGCTTGTATGCCTCAGTCGATCAGGGTCTTACCAATCCACACATAAGTTATATGTATCACATTTTATGTATGCACCAGTAGCTTCTTGCGAAATTGAAAGAAGTTTCCCGAAGTACAAACATTACTTATTCGAAAGAAGGAGTACATTTTCGTTTGAACATTTTGAAATATAACCTAGATGTTTAATGTTATGTTTTATTTAACGACGCTCGCAACTGCAGAGGTTATATCAGCGTCGCCGGATGTGCCGAAATTTTGTCCCGCAGGAGTTCTTTTACATGCCAGTAAATCTAGTGACATGAGCCTGTCACATTTAAGCACACTTAAATGCCATCGACCTGGCCCGGGATCGAATCCGCAACCTTCGGCATAGAAGGCCAGCGCTATACCAACTCGCCAACCAGGTGGACTGTAGCCTAGATACACAGTAATTCATTATAGGCTTAAAGGATTAAAGAGGACTTCTGGATATCACAGTCGTGAAACTTATTTCTGTTATGTTTGAAGAGAGATTATAGATTTTTATTTTTTATGAAAGTATTGCAATATTTTGTTTATAAGTACACAACTACAGTTCACTACATAGGCGTACTTCCTTTTTTAAATAATAAACAATCATGCATTTCTTAACAGTGCTTTACAGAGGAATAGGCCTACACTAATTTCTTTCGTAAGCTGACTGTACTAGTTTATACATGTCTAGTTGGGTCTTTGCCTCATCGTTCGTCGTACAAACCAGTGGGAAGCGTAGGTATGTGTTCACTAAACTTGTAGTTCGATGTGACCAAACCCTGGGCTCTACTTATTACAGATCAACGGAAGTGCGAAGGAGAAATATAGTTATCTGAATTTCACTTCGGGATGGGGTAATACCTAATTACTGTATGTGGAAGAAGTAGATGATGATGATGATGATGATGATGATGATGATGATGATGATCAGGCCTGCAGAACTCGTAAGGAGGGGAAATATTACGTCTGCCTCACTCCACTTGTATTGGGGATGATCGACTTCCGCGTAGGGTTATTTACCTTCTCTTGTCGTCAAAGGTCCATCAGTGGCGGCATGTAATTTTCAAAAAGGACTGTAATAAATTCATTGTTTTTATAATGCGTTATCTCGTTTCAAGGTTTACGATTATGCTAGATTTCCTGTCGGTAGTTTCTTTGAGATTTCTTTGCACCTAACCTGTTTCAGATTTTCGAAAAGTTTCCTCCTATCATCACAGACGGAAACATAAATTTATAGCATTTAAGTAATGAATCTTGAAAGTCACTTTTAATTTCAATTCAAAATTAACACAACGAGTGACGTCCTTAATTTAACAGTATATAAATAAAAAATCAATATACATTTCGTAATAATGAACTTACCCGAAAGTTTGTGCACTCCATAATTCTTAATATGGACTGTGTTGAAATGTGGTTTAACATTGAAATGACGAGTAGAAATAAATTGGATGGAACACAGTAAACAAGCAATTCTTTCGTCTTCTTTAACAACAAAATAATCATATTCCCATTTCCTTTGGAAGTAATATTCCTTCACGGGTTTAGATTTTGCCATGTTCCAGTTCTCTTTAAACTGCAGTACGCGTATTATTTGTTTGTTTGTTTGTTTGTTTACTTATTACTTACTTACTTATTTTCTTATTTACTTACTTATTTAGGGCTACTTATTTATTTACTTATGTACTTTTTACTTATTTATTTACTTTCTTACTTACTTTCTTATTTACTTATGTATTTATTTATTTATTTATTATTTGGCTGAAGTGCGTTACAATGTTGAATGACAGCATTGACATCCGGTCATATAGCTATCACTCACTTATCAACGTACTATTTATTTATCGTCCTATTACTAGTAAAACCAGTTAAGACCAGTAATACAAGTTTTGTAAAAACAGGAATTAAAACTTTATTAATGCACGAAAAATCATAATAAATTCTTCAAATAAAGTAATTGGTTTGTTACCTGCAAGCAACATTTCGGACTTATTTCATTTTAGTAAAATAGAGAGCACGGAAAGACATGTCGGGGACTGTACTTAACTTATTTTACACAAAAAGTGGATTTAATCGGCTTTACTAGTAATAGGACGATATATACATAGGGAGACCTTCTTACATTATATGCACACATACATTTTAAAATTTATTTTACATGTCTTTTAATTTATTTATTTCCCCCATTCATTTTTCTCTTATTTTCTAAGGATATGTTCCTAAAAAGTTTATTATCTGTTCATGATAGCGTATTGTATACCTGCCGCCGCGAATGAATGTTGATGCAGCCGAGTGTAACTAGAACGTCATGACCACGCTGGTAGAAAAGGTGGGTGGGGTAAGAAAGGGGAATATAGCAGTCGCTCTCAATAGCTACAGTTTTGCAGGCCTGATGATGATAGTGAATTGAGACTTCGATAGCAATCGGTAAACAGAAGATGATCATTTTATGCAAAGGCCACCACTTGTATTACAACAGAGGAAATATGACATAATAAAATCTCATTATGCATGACAAGTCTCTTGAAAGAGAGTGTTAACTCTGAGCTGTGAAACACAGTTCCGTCGACTTGAATTCTGCGGTAGAAACTTCCTTTTGTTGAAGAATGCAGGTCTCCTGTGATGTCCACAACGCTGGACACAAAGCACGTCAGGGTAAACTGCAAGCTAAAGTAGCTTGGTTTAACGGCGATGTGTAGACAATTAATCCAGGGAAATGTCACCCCGTAATTTTGCAAGAAGGATGCGGTAGGCCTTAAAACCAAGAGCGCCGTTAAAGCAAGGGATTTTGGGGGAGCGATGTAATGTTTGCGTATGAGAGACTGTGTTAATTTATTCTGTTTGCAAGTGGCGAGGTCCATTACAGCACCGGTTGGATAATCGTCTGACGCCTACACCCCACTATAATTAGCGAAGCTATGCTCCACGTATTAGAATTATTTTGTATTAGAATACCTTGAAATGACTTAATTGGCGATATCGACGCGTTGCGAGCCCTGGCACAGAATGTGAATGCGGAAGTGTGTGGGCCAAACAATGGCATCGCTCGCAAAGGTTAAACACGATATTATGTACTTAAAGCAAGGGCATGCTCAAGGTCGCATTCATCCGAAGTGTACACTACCCTTACCTTAACATAATTAACGCACAAGCTCAGTAGTGAACGTGTCGGCAGGGCATTATTGCGCCCCACGGTCAGGTAAGATGCAGCGGATAAAAAAGGGTAGCTGTTTTGTGGGCATAGTTCCGCCAGCGAATAAGGATTATAAAGAATGGACACTTCGCGTCGGTACCTTTGATGTAGCCGGACTGATTTCAATGACCTTCAAGCCAGCTAGAGCGTGAGATTCTGCTTTCTCCCTAGAGTTGGCGCTGACATCACACCAGCTAGCAGTCGACACAGCGCAAATATAACACATATAATTAATACATCTAGGTACATTATGTACTCAAATAAAATAAATTGGATTCATAAACTAATAAATCCGTCATTAACTGTAATGTCTAGACTCTAGAGTTCCTTTATAATGAGAGTTGAGACGTTGACCCCAACAACAATTAAAATATGTAATGATTTGATAGCAGTGAAAATGGAAAAACAAAAGTCTTATGAGAAGTAAAACCATATACCTATATTATATTATATACAAATATTAAACGAATTTGATACATAATTTTATAATGTATTATACAGTATTATTTTATAATATAATTTATTATATCTGAAATATAAAACATTATTATTATAACAAGTTCGTCACTGAGAAATAAGGAAAAGCTGTTAACTTGAATTTTTTTAAGCAAAGCGTTACTGGATTATGTAATAAGGTAGGCGATGTTTGAATCCTGTGTCTCAACTCTATTCTCAATTATTATCTTAGCCTATGCTCGATTACACTAACCTCTAGCGCTTGAAAGTAGAACTAAACGCTGGCGCACAGAGAAAAAAAAAACACGGGAAAATTCGCTCAGTGTCCATTCTTTATAATCCCTATTCGCTGGTTACGCCCCGTTCCCATCAGGTAGAGAAAAGGGACATGGCATAGTTGCGCCCCAATGAAATAGGTAGAGAAAAATACATCAGGGTAACTCGAACTTCGTAGTCAATCAACCTTATTGATTTCTTATTCGATTTAATATTCATTATCGATACCGTTAAAACGAACACCATGAAGTACGCAGTAACTTACTGTTTTTCTACTGTTTATGCAGTGATTATCGATAGCCTACTGTAAAAATGAACACCATGAAGTTGGCAGTATTTTATTAACTGTTTTTCTACTGTTTATGCGTGATTATCGATAGCCTACCATAAAAATGAACACCATGAAGTTGGCAGTGCTTTATTAACTGACATATTCAAATGAGTTTCATGGGTCTCTCAGAAATAATGTCTTCCGTAGCTTTTCTTTTAACACTGTTCGATACACTTTGTCTATCAATGGATCAAGTCCACAGCGTGGTTATGATCAATTTTGCTATTTAAAATAACACTTTTTGTCTATCACACACAATATATGAACTGCATTTTTTGTTTGTACATCGATACCACTATGATATTTTAAAGTAATTTATTAATTTTATGACAATCAGTTTTGTGTGTACTATGCCCATTAGGGGCAACTATGCCATGTCCATTCTGCTACCTGATTTCTTCGGGGCGCAACTATGCCATGCCTAGGCCTTCCAATTGACCGCGGGGCGCAACTATGCCATACCGGAACGTGTAACGCAAAGTGTTTCCATGTTGATCCCCATCGCAATATGTTGCATCATTTTTCTGCGTTAGTTCATATTCTTCTTCCGGGCAGGGCATAGTTGCGCCCCGTTCCCATCAGGTAGAGAAAAAGGCATGGCATAGTTGCGCCCCGTTCCCTTCAGGTAGAGAAAAGGTCATGGCATAGTTGCGCCCCGATGAAATAGGTAGAGAAAAAGACACTACGGAAACTCGAGCCTCGTAATCAACCAACCTTATTGATTTCTTATTCGATTTATATTCATTATTGATACCGTTAAAATGAACACCATGAAGTTGGCAGTATTTTATTAACCGTTTTTCTACTGTTTATGCAGTGATTATCGATAGCTTACCGCTAAAATGAACACCATGAAGTTGGCAGTACTTTATTAACTGTTTTTCTACTGTTTATGCAGTGTTTATCAATAGTCTACCGTTAAAATGAACACCATGAAGTTGGCAGTACTTTAACTGACATATTCAAATGAGTGAGCCGTTGGAATGTGGGGCCTTAGCAGTCTTGACATTTTATTAGTGATTTTCACACCGTCTGTGGCGTATAGTGAGGTTAATTTAAAATGAATGTAAAGTTTAGTGAAAAGGGTGAAGAGTTAATAATTGATAACGGTTCTAAGTTTCAATTTTCCAAACCCTGTACCGTAGGGTTAAGATATCGATGTAGAAAGAAAAAATGCAGTTCATTTATTGTGTGTGGTCAATAAAAAAAAGTGTTATTTTAAATAGCAAAATTGATCATACGCTAGGCCTACCTGATTTCAATGCAGCTATCACTGTAATATTTTTAAGTAATTTATTTATTTTATAACAATCACTTTCGTGTGTACTATGCTCATCGGGGCGAAACTATGCCATGTCCATCCTGCTACCTGATTTCTTCGGGGCACAACTATGCCATGTCCCATCTGCTACCTGATTTCTTCGGAGCGCAACTATGCCATGTTCCATTTGCTACCTGATTTCTTCGGGGCGCAATTATGCCATGCCTAGGCCTCCCAATTGACCGCGGGGCGCAACTATGCCATACCGCTTCTTCCGTCCACACTCTATGGCCAGAGTGAGATTTCATCTGAGTTCACATATGGAGTTTTTTTTTTTAACCTGATACAGAACCAATACACGATTAACTTCCGTGTCACATGGTCGACACAACAGGATCTAAACCTAAGACAGTGATGTCAAAGCAAGCGCTAGTTTGGAAAGAGGAAGGGTTGTGTATATGAATAAGCAGCCTGTTGGATTAAGAAAACAGTGGTGCACAAACTTCAAACGGAACGTAAAATTTTATGTCGTTATTTTTACAGGGCTTCTTTCTGTTTGATATGATCTATATTGTCTGTAAAACAAAAGTACTAATACCAATTTCTTAATATTGCAGTTGTGTTTTAAACGTTAATAACATAATAAAGAGTTAAGAAGAAAATGTTATCTTTTATTTAACGACGCTCGCAACTGCAGAGGTTATATCAGCGTCGCCGGATGTGCCGGAATTTTGTCCCGCAGGAGTTCTTTTACATGCCAGTAAATCTACTGACATGAGCCTGTCGCATTTAAGCACACTTAAATGCCATCGACCTGGCCCGGGATCGAACCCGCAACCTTGGGCATAGAAGGCCAGCGCTATACCAACTCACCAACCAGGTCGACGTTAAGAAGAAATATTCACATAAATTCCATAGTAGTACAACTATACTGTACTAAATGGATGAAACGCATCATTCATAAAGAAAGTGATATCTTTTATATATATAAAAAAAAAAGATTGAGCATGACATGATAAGTTGGAATTGATATTGATGCTACCTTTAGCCTTATATAAATAATCAATAAACCAATCAAAACAATATTACAGTACAAAGCAAAGTTACCTAGATGCTGTATATGTTTTAAGTGTAACTAATATTACATAACAAAACTCTTATCGCTTTATGCTTTTAAGGTGATATTGGTTAGCAACTTCCTAACATCAGAATATTAAATTATTTTCTCGAAATGTCCTGAAGCTAGAGAGCTGATATTTTTACAACACATGGTCACGTATCTTTTGCTTATGATGTAACAGTAGTTGCTTTGTTAATTCATTTCCTTAAACAATTTCCATGCGAATATTTTCAAAATTTTCAATACACTATCTTCAGTAACACGTATTTACAGTATATTAGATTTACGAAACATTCTGTAAGGCTACTAAAGAAATAGGCCTATATCTGAAAATTTCACTTTTCTATAAAAGAAGTTGAGAAAATATTTCTTTTGAATAAAAAATTAAACTTGTGAAAAATGAGCATTAAAATTAAAACTTACATTCTTATAATGCACTTATACTTCTCAGACAAATCTAAAAATTAACATGGATACAGTTTTAATAAGTTCTCTTCCCTTTACCTATTGAATCAGTGCTGGCCATCCCTGAATATAGCTCGACCAAGCGGCATATTACTACCACTTTCGTCTGTCTCTTTCCTTTCCGCTGTAAAGCGCTCAGGCTCTCCTGGGCTCTAAAGCGCGCGCTTGCTCCTATGGACATCAATTGACATCACTGACCTAAGATAATACAGGACATAAGAGTATATTTATTCTGAAAATTTATCCATAATTTCAGAATTCTTATTTGAACAAAATAACGGTAGTTATTGAAACATAAATTATTGACAATCACTCCAAACTAAGGACAAAACTCGATGTATTCTAGATATGCACATTCGTTAAAATTACACTAGGTGATATCACACAAAAAGGTACGCGAAAAGTGAAAGTAGCACAGAGTGCGTTATCCTGCCTCAGCCATAACAAAACCAGGTCACAATCCCATGTGAGTACATGTGAAATTCCAGGGACTAGAACCCCCAAGCCCTTAAATCCCATATCAATAGAACTCGCAACACTTCACACAATTCTATTGACGATGACAGATGAAGGTGGAGAGTGTTGATGAATAAAATAGGGAAACGAGAATACATAGAGAAAAGCTCTATGCAACGTCTAGTTTGTCCACCACAACAACAAAACGTACTTCCAATGTGATAATGTTATGCTTTGAGAGCCACAGAAGATGTTCCAAATGGTGTCCATTGACATTAATGCACATTCGGAGGCGTTCCCCGAAAGACCGTATGACTGCCCGACATGTTGCTGGCTGAATGGACACACAAGCCTGTTGAATACGTTGCTGCATGTCGTCTGGTATTGTCAGAATGTTCTAGTACACACTGCCCTTTATATTTCCTCACAGGAAGAAGTCGAGTGCCAACAGATGCGGAGAACGTGCAGGTCACTGTACGTGGATTGTGGCATCGACAGTTGTTGTGGTTTGTTTACATGTTAAGACAGCAAACACACAAGACACGACGTGTACGGACATCAGTCGTCTTCCGTTTTGTGTAAGTTAATGCACAAGATGAATGAAGCACCACAACAAACGGCACATTCTGGTGGCATTCATTTTGAATTTTGTTGTTGTTGTTATTGATTGGGAAGGTGACATTGTGATACATTTTTGAACTCGTCTTAATGTGTGTAATCAATGTAAACATGAATAAAGTATGTAGTGCTATTTGAAAAATTGATGACGTCACGTGTATCTTGTACCATAATGTAGTTACATGCACCAAATATCTGTCCCTCGTTCTAACATAACTCTCAAAAATAAAAATTCCAATACCTATCCAAACAAAAAAGTTATAATAGGTGCACAAGACAAATGGGACGCCCTGTATATTACTAGATAGAGGGTTTCCTGTTAGTTTTAAAATTAATTGCAAGTTTTTTATTTGTTACATAATTTCAATGGAGTTCGTTACAATACTTCGCTGTATAATACCTAAAGTGAGTATAAACAACTAGCAGTAGTATAGTAGTACAGTACATATTTATTTAACCTGATAGAGATAAGGCCATCAGGCCTTTGATATGACGAACATTTACTGAAAGCACTGTTCACAGCTGAATACAATTTATTGTGTAAAACGACTGAACATGCACAAGAAACACAAAAGTAGACGCTTCGCCCGCTGCTTTCCACAATGTTAAGCATACAGTCACTGCTTATCTAAAGCTGGGTCTACATTATATAACAAACTTTATATGCAACATGTTTCTTTAACTTGCTATAATATTTGTGTTGGTGTGAAAATAACATTCTTGTAACAAATTACATAACTCTACAAATGAAATAAATGTCATGTTTGAAAATGACGTCGAGGGCAGATAATGTAGTTCTTGCTGCTGCTGCTTGTGTGATTCAGGCAGGAAGTAGTAGGCCTTGTGAACGAAAATGTTGGGTGCGACCATCTTTACAAGCTAGAAAACAATAAAGTAGAAGTAACCCTTTAGCAGATCTTAAGAGAGATGATAGTGATTCCTTGGCAGATTCCTTGGATGTGATGGAAGTTTCAAAAACTTTGCCAGAATTATCAGTTAAGATTTTGAATACCTCATAAACGTAATCGGACATAAGATAAGTAAGAAAGACACTTCATTTCGAGATGCAATACTGGCGAGAGAAACCGTTACTTTAAGATTTCTTCCAAGTGGAGATTCCTATAAAATTTTAAGCTATTTGTTCAAATTCTCCAAGCAGAGCATATTCAAGATTGTGCCAGACTATGTGAAGCTATCATTGACTCATTTTGTCTCTTAAAAACAAGAGCACCTTGAAGTACACCCATTTTGATTTGTAGTGAGCGTTTGCTCCATTTCCACTTTTCCCTTTCTTTAATTCTATCTGGAACTGACTAATAAGAATTCTCATTTTATTTTGAACCTCTTGCACATCAATTTTTATATTAACACCCAATCCAGCCCATGCGTCGTGCTTTTTATTTGTCTTTGTAGTCCATATCAGTCGTGGATCCCATAATACCCGTTTTTCTTCGTACAGCTCAATTAACTCGTAAGTTGCAGACTCGTTTCACTACATTATGCCAAGTTGACTTCGGAACAGATAAATACTCACGCCAAGCGCACAGAGAATGCATACAAGATACTACGCAATAATGCAAAACACATGATGTGATGATTCCAGCAGGACTCAGCTCGTACCTTTTTGTGCAGCGGGTGTGTTTTATAGCAAGTTACATGATGCGCAAACATGTTATATGACGATGTTTTATAACATCCTTTGATCTTTACCGACACCCGATGGATAACATATAACTTGTTATATAACACAAAAAACTTATGTTATATAACATTTTCCTCCCGTTTCTGCAACAAGTTATATAACTTTGTTATATAACGTGTTTTGTTATATAGTGTGGACCCAGCTTTAACTTGGGTTGGATGCGATCAAACACTGGATTTTACAGGACACGACGTATTGTATTGCATATGGAAAGAATGCTCGAATCAGTATCTTGCATCAAGTTCTAAATTACTTGATTACAAAATTTGCTTACAGTTTGAAAGACCGAGAAAATAGTTAATAAAAGCTGGAAACATAGAATAGTGTAGAAGATGCATATCACAAAGTCAAGTCACTATACTTAGTGCTAAAGTGGGGCTATATAAATTGACTGTTACACATTTAGATACCGAGCAGTGCAGCATATGGCTCCCAAAAGACGTCCCAACTTTATAAAATCAATAAATTACCCTTCCGTTATAACTGAACCTTAGACTCCCCTTTACTATAGCATCTAAACTCAGAAAGGCAATCACTCACCAAAATCGCGCCAACATGAGTTCGGAAAAGATCCAAAGAGAAACGAAGTTAATGGGCCCAAGCTGACGTCAGAGACCAAAATTCAACTGAACTGAATTGGTACATTCCAAAACAATCACTTCGAAATTAAGTTCTACTATTATTTAAGATAAGTAGTACACGCCACTCCAATTTTATTATTTTAAAGACATAAAAAAGAATCGTTTCAGAATATGATTTATTTGCAGTTTTAGGCCCAGTTTCACCATACTTCGTTAAAATAACGCTAACAACATCTTAACTAACGTGTTGTTAAAAATTAAACATCCCATTAGCGTAATAGTGTTTCACCAACCATTTGATGTACTTTGGTTAGGTAACATGATGTTAAGAGTAATGTAACAGGAATCAAAGAAGCAGTGATTGTATGAAAGTTTACTGAAGTGCCTTTAGTTGGTGTAGTCATTTGTTTTAGCGGAGAATTATATTTTTTACATTATGGAAGTATTGGAGACTAACATAATTACAACGGAAATCGAGAAAAAGAAAGTGTAAGGAGCAGTAATTTTACCTCATATGAGAAATATAATTATTTTAGTAGCCTATATCTAGCAATTATATAAATGTAATTGAACTCAAACATAGTGATGGAACTTTCATTAGGAAAAAGGAACAAGCATGGATCTCTTTAACCCAATATTTTCAATCGCCATTTGGATGTGAAAACGCAAACTATGAAACAAATCAATGTTATGAAAATATTAAAAGAAATGCTAAGACGGGTCATGCACAAGATACAGTGGAACATTGAAAACTGACGGTGGCATTTTCACTCTCAAAGTTCACATTTGTACGAAGATTCTTTCAATTATCCAGATCAAATAGAACCAATAGAAAATGAAAATAATTGTGATGCTGAATACTACAATGGTAAGCGTTAACATTATTTTCATATCTTATATAATATCTAACTTATCTTCACACGTCATTGATCATAATTACAAGTGAACTGTTAAGTCAGTTAAATAAAGAAATATCGTTTTGAAAATTTACAATTATATCTGAGTATTAATACGAAATAATAATCACAGAAATGCTTACTTTAATAAGCACATATCTTCTATTTACTGTGGATGTAGTGCTAATATTAATATGAATCATTTCAGTATTTATGAACATATCTATTCTAAAATAACTAAACATGCTGAAGTAGTGATTGCAGCTAATTGTTTTCGTTGCAAATATATCTCGATATAATAATGCGTCGTGTAACATATGTTCTCTGGTAGCCATGATTCACGCTGTAACAGAACGTTAAGGATTTAACTGCAGGAATATGCTATGTTAATTTAACAGTGGGTTTAACATAATGTTAGCAGTAACAACAGTTGATGAAACATCTCTTACGTTAAGTTTACTGTTAAACTGCCTTAACGACATGTTAAATATTTAACAAGGGTTGGTGAAACTGGGCCTCATTGTTATTCTTTTAGACACACTCAGAACTGTTTCAAGGGCAGTGCTTCAAATACACGTCACTTAAACTGTTATTTTAAACAGGAAACAGAGACCAAACCAAATCAATTTGTCTACTATAAATCTGAAAGAATTTGCTGAGGATTGAATATAAGTTATTTTTATAAATCGCCAGGCTCTATCCCTTTTAAACTCAGTACTGAAGAATACCCAGGGTTCCATGCTACTGTTACGACACTTCGGAAAAGACAGAAAGGAACAACAAAAGGGATTGTCACATACATAGAGACTTTCTTTTCTTCCAAGGCCGTGGAGCTTTCCTCCGATTGGATCAATGTATACAAAAACGATAACGTATGAGTCGTTTGGTTGCCAAGTGGTGCGAGTCACTTTCCCAGCCTTCGAGTAATACTGATTTTTTGCTCCTGAGCACAAAGAAACACACCTAAAGCCTTACGGCAACTGAAATCCAATCAACTGCATGCCTTTCAAAATACAAACTAATCTGGAATGTCCTCACCCGAGAGAAAACAACCCTAACTCGTACTACGTGTCAAAACTAATCAGGAATGTCCTTACTAATGGAAAACAAAGTATTCACATAAGAGTAGGTATATGTATGACTCAAGCTCTACTAGACATAAAAACAATATGAAATGTCTCTGTCAAAAGAAAACGATTAGTTCATGATCTATTTGTATCTGTCAAAAAGTATTCGCCGGAAAACAGATTTCGCTCAGTTTTACTGTTAACAGATCGAACGTGACTGCCCAGGAAATAGTGTATACAAGGATGACAAGGTCTTACTAATAAATCCTGTATGTTTTATACGAGATTATGCAGAGTTGGGACAGAAAACTTTACTAATAAACCATGCATAAGCGATGGATGTATAAACAGTCTGTAACTATACATGGGAATTGCTTTGCAGTAGTTATATACACGAAACCCCTTGTTTAAGCGTTGTATATAGAGAAAAAATGGTCGCCCCTCTAACAGCTGTTCGTATCGACTGTCATTTTATGATGATGGTTGCCTTGTAACCACGGAAGAACAAACCAAAGAGGACAGAACAATTAGAATAATATTGCTGTAGCTTGTACTCTTTGACCAAAATATAGCGTGGTAATCGATCAGAGCCAGTTGTACTATCGATACTTGACACGGCACACGAGCGCTCTACCGGATGCAATAGAGAACCTCAGATATTCTGTTACTTTTCGTAATGAAGTAATGACGTAACTATGACGTAGCTGTGTAACAATTATACTGTTATACATTAGTAAGGAATTTCCACACGACTTATAAACGAGCTACTCATTGTATAAGACAGTTAAACGTCTGTATATAGAGTTTTTAGGAGTAAGACCGTTAGTATATAACTGACTTCCATTTAGTGTAATCTTCATTTACGACTCATGTACAGTATATTACGAAGAAATCGTACAAAAAGTGTCGTGTTAAATTTAATTTACACGGAAATATCCTGGCGTTTAACAACAGATTCCCGAATCCAGAATTAAGTGGAAAAGGCTAGAGAAATCAGCTCATTTTAAGTAAAAAAGAAAGCACATAAATCGGGCTCTACTGAAGAAAAACTCGATGATACAGACTCAGCAGGGATGTCAAGGTCAGAGCACGCCAAAGACACTACGTGCTCCCAAGCGCTCTCGGGTTCCAATGAATCTGTTCTACAAGCAGTAGCGGTGAACAAGAAGGGGTGAGCAAAATGAACTCTATTGGTCTATCACTGCAAGATGAATTGAACTGCTCTTAAGTAATACATGTGTTACACTCATACAAGAAAACAAGAAATAAAAGCATATTTTGCAACATGTACCTCTCTAATAAACGCAATTAATTATAAAATACTGTAGTAGAATGTAACAAATAATAAACATAGCTTCTCTTTAACTTATGCAGTTTTACATAATGAGGCCTATAATTAGCCTAGGCCTAATTATTGTTATTAACTGTTACATAATCATGTACTGCTTATATGAGCATCATCACACTTCTAGAAACAAATTTAAATTCCTGACTTCTCGCGTAATTCAGAGGTGATTTTTTTTTTTTTTTCTGAATTTTGCCGACACAAATCCAACTTGAGCTGGAGTAGGTCAATATCTTTAAATCTTCTATGGAACTCATCCCAGAGATTTTTTAAAACATTACAGTATTTTACACTGTTGAACAGGAGGTCAATCACTGAAGGCGTTGAAATTATAAAAATTGTGCTGTGAGATCTGCGACATCCACAATGAAATCTTCATCTGAAATCTTTTAATAATATCTGTCGACACAAATTAATTGATTCTTTCCTTGCGATCTCAAATTCAAAACGTTCAGATGCTCTAATATATCCTCGATCCATGTAGAGTCAACTAGTTCTGGACTGTCTCTATTTTTCTATTATGAATTCTGATAAATATTCACGTAATTCAAAATATCTGGACAGAACAATATCGTAATAGTAAGAAACATCGTCAAACTGAGAATTCATGTACGAAAATCTGTACAATTCTTAGACACAACTCCTAACGGACATTTAACGAATTTACGCCATTAGCAGCTCACACTTTTGTTTGTACTTTATTCTGTAAACATAAATACAATTCTGTGACGAAGAAGCTCTACAATATATTTTCATATACATTTACTACTATTTAATATCAATAAAAACAAACTAATTTGAATATTATATCATTCTGTAGATGAACTAATAATTTCAGGCGTTCGACACTGCTTGTCTTTATAACTAAATAATTTCCACAAACCAACCTCATCTTTCCCTTACACAAGAAGGTAAGAGTCTAGTCAGCCTGAAACGTACTGAATGACTTCTTCGTCAATGTGTAATGTACAACCCTTGAGTTCACCAGTGACTTGTACCTGCGTGCCTTACGTGCTCTGAACAGCGCATACGGGCTATAAGCACGTTTGCGCTCTCGTTGACATCACTGGACTACAGGCTAGAACAGTTTCCCACGAAATCGTTAAGAAAGATCAACAGACTGTGTATCCAAGATAATTTATTAAAACGACATGTCTCTGGACAAACTGCGAGGAATATTCATTTATGGAATGGTGTTACTTAAATGAGAAAATAACGGAAATGATGAGAACGGAAACAGAACTACTCTCGAGAAAATCAGCGCAATACGGTTTTAATAAATTTCACATGTACTCGTCGAGATTATTTGAACCTGGTACTTGAACGTAAAAAGCTAATACTCTCTAGGCGCTCGAATGAGGACGGATACAACCCCTGAATGTAAACATCGACTGATACTCAAAAGCCATATAAAAATGAAAAACAACAAACTAAATTACAATGAGTTATATTTTTTCAGCAGAATGACAGAGCGGCAGATGAATAATTAATCACAGTCAGTTCTAATAAAATAATATCAATAGTATTGGCCTCTCTTTTCACTCTATATTGCAATGTAATACGTTTTCATGTCAGTGCTGACAGTAAATCAACGTCTTTGTAATGGATACATAGGGTAGAACTTCTTGAATAGAATTGATTTGTAAAGTTTTTGAGAATCTACATTTATAAAAGTCAAAAAGTTTCCATAAAGTTTAATGCAGAACGATACTGGATTGTCAACGGAGTTTGCGATTGAACTGTGGGAAATTTATCTTTCAGAAAAATAAACTTCTGTTCTCAAGGAGATAACTTGCTTAAATCCAGTAACAGAGACTTAGAAATATGACGACAGGTTTTAAAAACCATTACATTTTTATGTCAGTAATTTTATGAGAAATTTCCCCTGTTCTATTTCCTCGTATATCGTTCAGAATTTTAATAAATCTTGTAATAAGTGTTACTGCAATACATACTTGAGTGCTCAGATAAAAAAAAAAATTGTAAAAACGAAAATCTAAAGACATCCCTGATTTTCGTGCCATTTCAAGGTTTGTATGATGTCATTAATTCAATAACTACGTAAGCTACAAGCCAGGAAACCTACTTCCCACTCTGCTATACCTTGACCCTTAAAAGTACATACTTAGATAAAGGTTTCAGAAGCGGCAAAAAAAATTTCAAGCGACCATACAAAAAGACAAGCCTGCTAAATAAATTATGACCAATTCATGAAATACAGCTTCGCCTGTGATGCCTTTAACAAACAAAATATCAGTCCTATTCCTAATTATTTTTAAAACCAAACCCGAATCAAAGTCCTTTTCGTCCTGTTTAGAAATCTGAATATTCCGAACTCCCAATTCTAAAATCAAGACCATGACATCAACAGTAATGACAAGAGAATTTTGATTTTATAAACACACTTAAATAATGTTGCAGTAGAAATATGTCGGGGACACATTTCTTCCAACACTTAGTGCCGATATCGGCGAGTTATTTCACATCTCACACAAGAGACCATGGAACGATTTCTGGTTCATTATTGCGAGGTTTGTGATTGAAAAACGGCTTTGAGAAAGGATTCCCAACTAATAATAGGGATTGTCTTACTACATTTACCTCACCACTACTCCTAAAGCCAATACAGTATTACGAGTTAGCATCTATGAACAGCCTGTATAGTTAGAAAAAAACGTTGGAAACAATTGGTTAAATATTTAGGCATAATTTTCTACAATGATTTAAAATGGAACCAACACATTAATTATTTTTGTAATAAATTACATAAAATAATATATTATAATAATATTATATTTGTTTTATTGAGGAATTATTTGTCAACAAGTTTATTACGCACAATATACTTAACTTTATTTCAATCGGTAATTATGTATGGAGTTATAGGATGGGGTAGCTTATTTAAATCCAATTTTAATCCACTTTATTTATTACAGAAGAAAATAATTAAAATATGTCTTCATGAACCTATTGATTTTCCATCTCAAAAATTATTATTAGACTTTAATGCTCTTAAAATAAGACAAATTTATTGTATTGTATTAATAAAATTCATACATACAAATCGAAATAATTTTGAATTGTATTCTCACAGTTATGAAACAGAAGGTATGAATTCTTTAAGATTGTTTGAACCAAAATGCAACACTGCTACAGTATTTAATCATAGTAGTAATTTAGGCCCAAGAATATATAACAAATTTATATTTAAATATCCTAATCTTTCCAATTCTAATAATCTAATATTAAATTTAAAAAGTTATATGTGAATTGTATAAGTAATGAAAAATTGTAAATTTAAATTTATATATTCTTATTGCGTATTAGACATAAGACAAATTATATTATATACTATTTAATTTTTTATTTTATTGGGTTATTTTACGACGCTGTATCAACATCTCAGCTTATTTAGCGTCTGAATGAAATGAGTACGGGGTCCAGCACCGAAAGTTACCCAGCATTTGCTCAAACTGGGTTGAGGGAAAACCCCGGGAAAAACCTCAACCAGGTAACTTGCCCCGACCGAGA
Organism: Periplaneta americana; assembly: GCF_040183065.1. NCBI lineage: Eukaryota > Metazoa > Arthropoda > Insecta > Blattodea > Blattidae > Periplaneta > Periplaneta americana. The sequence continues at coordinate 116,654,115 of NC_091132.1, read as the reverse complement.
TTCGAACCCGGGCCACCTGGTTTCGCGGCCAGACGCGCTAACCGTTACTCCACAGGTGTGGACAATTTATTAATAAAATTCATACATAAAAATAGAAATAATTTTGAATTGTATTTTGTATTGTATGAAACAAAACGTATGAATTCTTTACGATAGTTTGAACCAAAATGCAACACTGCAACAGTATTTAATCATAGTAGTAATTTAGGCTCAAGAACATATAACAAATTTATATTTAAATATCCTAATCTTGTCAATTATAATAGTTCTAGTATTCAATTTGAAAAGTTATGTATGGATTTTATAAATAATGAAAAATTGTACATTTAAATTTATATATTCTTATTGCGTAAGAGACATAAGACAAATTGTATTGTATAGGCCAACTACTTAATTTCAATTCAGAAATCCGACCCTGAGCACTAGTTCTACTCTTTCAGGAGCGAGCTAAAGTTTGTCTGTTTATATTATATTTTATGTTACAATTATTAGCAAATAAATAAATAATAAAATCAATTAATTAATTAAAATTTAACTATTATCTTAACGTCTGTGAATAATCTCTACACGTGAAAAGGGATGTTAAATCAAGAATAAAAAGAAAAAAATATCTCAGTATCGTCCCTGAATGACCAGCATAGTTGAAATGCGAAGGTAAGAAGAGAATTGCAATAATGATTTTGTTACAGCCTTAAAATAAATTTCTAATAATGAATAACTTCGATTATCATCTTATCGTATCTGAATGTCCGCTATCATTCAAAACAGGCGTTAAATAAAATAAATACTACAGCCATGGTGTAGGCCTATAGTAAAGGCTGTGGTTCAAATTATGAAAGTATGCTTTGCACCTATTTATCGCGATGTTCGACTATTGTTCGAAACCAAGATTGCGTTTGTTATTGCTTTATTTTTTAGTCTAATTGTATATTTATTTATTGTTTAAATAGTCATCCAATATACAAGCAGCTACTTCAGACCACTAGTTTACAAAGCTACATCCAAACCGACTTGCTAGTGTTTTTGATACGGACTTAATCATGACTATCTCTTGCTTTTATACAGGGCTATTCAAAAAGAAGGAGCAGATTTCAAATATTTATTTCTTCGAAACTACAAAAGATAGAAACACAATTCCAACGTTCCTGGACAGACGAAAGTTTAAATTTTGAACAGTCCGGGTAGAAGTTCCAATCACGGCCGCATTGGCGCTGTTGCTTGTCATGCGCGGCCGCATTGGCGCTGTTGATTGTCTGTAATAAAATGGCGACACAACAGGAAAAAGCATTTTGTATGCTGCAATTAGCAAAACTAGAGTCCATTATTGAAGTTCAACGTGCTTTTCGCAGTCGGTTTAATAAACAACCGCCTCGTCATAAGCAGATTTACCAGTGGCATCGAAAATTCGTAGAAGATGGTTGCATCTGCAAACAGAAAAGCACGGGACGTCCACGCACATCGAGCGTATTCGTATAGTTTACGAAAGGAGCCCATTCCAGAACGTTGGATTGGAAGAGGAGGAGGTCTCTCAGGTCTCCAGACCTCACTCCTTGTGATTTTTATCTGTGGGGTTACGTAAAAGACAGTGTTTTATCCCCCCTATACCTGACACTCTTGAAAGTCTGCGACATCGAATTGTTGAAGCTGTGAATTCGATAACTAGAGATCAGCTGATTCGTGTGTGGTAAGAAATGAGCCACCGTTTTGATATTTGTCATGTAACACATGGTGCTCATATTGAATGGATTCAACATTGAATCTTCCTCTGTCCAGGAACGCTGGAATTGTGTTTCTATCTTTTGTAGTTTGGAAGAAATAAATGTTTGAAATCTGTGCCTTCTTTCTGAATAGCCCTGTATTTAAGGCGTTAATTTTCCAAATAGATAAAAATAGAAATCGTTGTCTGACTTTCATATACGATTTTTATTCGTTGCTTCGTCTTTCCCGTAGAATTCGTGAGCATTCGTAGCTGACTATCAACACGTGACCAACAACTATGAAAGATGAAGATGTGTGCGTAACAACGAAGTTGTGCCACATAAATGACGTGTTGTGTGTAAACACTAAATGAAACCTTTTGCCATTTTTTCAAGTTGTGCTAATGAAAAAATTCAAATTCAATGCTAATATCACTGGTCAACAAAATTAAACATATTTTTTGTTAAAAGAGAAAGAATGGGTGATTCTTAGCTATAGCAATTTTCGTGCAGATTTCAGATCTGTTTTCAAAATGTTCCTAACACCCAGGGATTTTGAGTAATTATATAAAATGTACTTCAGACTTTTCTAGTATTGATACCTTGTAACATTTTACCTAAAATCATATTTATTTACCTAAAATGTCTGTGAAATAGATTTTAGGATATACTTGGCTTGAGAAACATCTTTTTTGAGTATCCAGCAATAATCTGACATATTCGAGCTCCGTTTTTCCTGGTAGCGCCTTTCCATTTTAGAAAAATCCTGATGAAAACGCTCCCCATATTTGAAGGTTTTGAGAAAAGAAAAAATAGATGAGAATCCAAGAAGTTATTTTGAGAGATACGTGACACCACATCACGTCATGGTTCTGAATCAGCTCCCTAAATTCTCTGTAATCTTCTGATCTGTGGTTTCTAGAAAGTAAACAGTCTGTTGAATGATCCTTAGGTTCCCGGCATATCACTGGAACCGGAAGAACAATATGGTGGGATCCTTTTAGCCAACCACTTAGGTTAATATAATTACATAGAGCATAACAGATTTTAGAGGCCCAGTTCCTGTCCTCATCTATTTAACAATCAAAAGAGTAAGCTCTTTTAACTAGTCTAGTAAAATTCTCGTATGTTCTTTCAAAGTTAATTAACCACAAACCTAATACAAATTGTTTGTGATTTTCACAGTATTTCGAGGTATGTTTCACTTTATAAGATACTTTTATCACACTTAAAATTAGGACAAAGAAAACACGGGTTATGATACTTGTTTCATGATTAATAAGTTTCAACTCAACTGAGAATTAATACTACCTTTCACAGTCTTATGAGGAATAAAATTCATTTTTATGAATTTTGACTTCACAGACAACATTGATCTAAAGTTGAAGACCTCCCTCAAAGAAGGTTGTATATCATATGCTTTTTCATATGATATACAACCTTCTTTGAGGGAGGTCTTCAGTTATAGGTCAATTGTTAAAGCAATAAAATGAAATGAACTATTTGAAATATTTTCTTTCCATTAGTATGTTGAGAACTGCATACAGGAATAAAAATAAATCAACTTTTCTAAAATTACAAAAAATGGTGGGCGGTAGAAAAATTCTGACTTCATTTTTGGAATCAGCGGATGACATTACATAAGAAAAAGCAGAAATGGTACATTTAACAAATCATTGTTGACAAGTGTATTGGTTTAAGTGTGAACAAGAAGCAAATATGCTATTTAAGTTGCATCGTGGACGAGCACCTTTGCCATTAAATTGTCATCTGCGCTTCTATTACTGCGCAGGAAACACAGACCATGTAAAATGTAGACCATAAACACATTCATGACCGAACCTACACTTATATAACACGAGAAATATGAGATAAACACACTGAAACGACGAATATTAAAATTACCCAGTAATTGAAAGTGCTCCGTTACAATATGGACGCTTCATTAGCATGAAATGTACAGACAATAGTTGCTAAAATTACACCGACATATCGATCTCTAGAAATAAATATGTTATGAGCATTTCATTTCGACAATTTATCCATCGCAGAAAGCAGCGTTAATTTACCTAATGCAGGCAATTCCCTTTGTTTATCATTTACAGCTCACTTAATCTAATATACTTATGGTTTGCAAACTATGTCCCACGGGATGGAATACCGGGTTTTATTAAAACGAAGTAGAAATACAAATGTGCACACAATGCTGTTTCGTAGCAAATGCAATGGCAAACTAAAAAAAATAGTCCTCGTTCTTTTTTGATGTGTCAGCAGCGATTTAGAGAAATCAATCAAATCATCTAGCAGTATTGTAATATATTACTAGTCAGCTATGTAAGCAATGGAGAGGGAAAGGAACTCACCACCCTACCCTATTATCTCCTAGCTTTGTTGTCTCATGAGTGATCCTCTATTGGTGTCACTTATGGGTCCAAACCTGTCTTCGGACAGTTGACTGAAGAATAGCTAGTAGTATACTGTTTCTGTCATTATCTAGGCGCAGCACAACAGTGCCTCACACTATTATAGTGAGAATCCTGAATACAAGTTAAGTGTGCATCGATCATACTAACGGAGAGCAAGTTGCGCGTCAACAGCGGACACTGCAGTGATATGTTTACATCTGTTTATTTGTATACCTGTGTGGTTATGTAAGTAGGTGAAGAGCAGCAATAGTATTCAGAACAAAATGCCACTTGGATTTAATAATAACAAAAACAAAGTATTTATTTAAAGAAAACGTATATGCAATAAAAGGTAATTTTTACTAGAGATAACAAAACTGAAGAAGTTCCAGGAGCCATTCCCTTTAATGTCAGGAGCTACCAAACTTTATCCATACAGATATTAATATCTGACGATCTCTCACTTTTAGCTACATTTTACTTATTTTGCAAAAGTGCAAAAAAAAAAAATAAATAAAATAAAATAAAATAACAAGAAAACTTTTGGGATTTTTTTTATCTTACGCCAAAACGTTCCTTTACATTCTACAATAGTACTACAGAAAAATCAGTACTGAAATAAAGTAATTCGTTTAGTGTCCACAAATGAATCTGTAATTAAAATTGATGCATTTTTTAATTACATATTTTTATTCAAAAATCATATCTTACAAACGAAATGTCGTATCCCAATATTTTTTGCACAAATAGATGTCTAAGAACGTATATTATTTAAACAAAATTCCAGGAAAGATTTGTAACAAAACTATAAGACCAGGAATTGTTTACATGAAATTAGCTGGTGGTCTTAAACTTTTGGTAGGCACTGTACATGCAATGAGAAAACCATCCGAGCTAAGATAAAGATACATTTACTAAAATACATCAAACTATATTAAATATCTATGCAGTGCAAACACGCTCTCAGAGACGCTCTGAAGTTATGCAGGACATTATGTTGGGATGCGCAACAAATGTAGGCCTAACTATATTCATTTGAAAAGTACATTCGAATTTCTTCCTACAACCGCTTTTGTTAGCATATGTATTAGTCGTAGTGGCATAAAAGAAACTGAAGTCTTAAAAAAATGTATGCAATAAACAATTCAGGTGCCACATATTTTTTTTTAGTTGCCACGGCGCCCGGAATTTGTCTACACCTGATTTTTACAACCAGAGCCTTCTTCAGTTACAAGCCGGAGCATGGGTAGATTTGGCAACTCTGAGTGGAGGCGGGAGATTCTAAAGTGATATTGATGTAATTGTGCTTGCTCATAGCTTTCGTTGTACGTAACGTGTGTTTTTTCAATATTACTTTATGCACAAAGGTAAGATCAAGATTCAGAGTAGTGATGTAAATTATTATGGATTCGAAAATAGTGTTTTATTGCAATCAATTAGCTATACTTCAGAATACGGCGTAAGTAGAGTACTTACATACAAAGACTGCCACTTAAAATAATTACAAAAAAAAACATGTTTTTATTGATAGTACAAAAGTAAGTAAATAAATAAATAAGATATTCCTTGCACCGAAAATAATAAAATCAACAATGCAATATAGACGTAAGTTCCTACTCAGTATTCGTAAGTTCCATTCAATTAACAAAGTTGTGGCTAGCAAATTGACAATGTTTTGCGACTTTATGGTGTTTCACCTGTAACGTGAAAGGTCTAGAATACATTGTAATATTATCTTATGCGATTATCTATCGTGCTTTTCTATAAATACCGTATTTCAGGTGCCCAGGAAGCCAGTTTTAGTTTGAACCTGACCAGTTACTGTTATCCTTAATTATTTATTATAAACTTTTTAAGATATAATTTTAAATAAATATAACTACAGAAAACAAGCTAAGAATGTAAATTATGCAAATAAAATAAAAATGTAAATAGAGGAAACTAATGACATATTATAATAAAATATGAGGATGTAAATACAGTTAGGCCAAATGTAAAGATCTATGAAAAAATGAAGAAACATATCTTAACAATACGTAACCAAACACATATTATGTATCTGCCAATTAGCGTAAACTCGGTGCACTTTAAATCCTCTAAATAAGAAGTGAAAAGAAACATGTTTATAACTAATTTATTACAAAAGAAATAATATTAATAAACAAACCTTGAAAACCAACAAATTGAATGTATGCATCTACAAATTATAGGTAGTTCTAACGTATAGTAGGCATTCCGAATCTTAAACAAAATTACAACATTTATGAGATAACAAAACAGCTGTTTACAATGAACTTGAAATTCAACGGCGTAAATTTGATATAGCAGGCGAGGCCCAACAATTTGACTAGAATTCTGATACACCACAAACCACAAGTAAGACTATAAAAATGTAGTTTATACAATATTTAATATTTAGAAGAATTGTCAATCATTTTGTCATTATTAATAACCGTAAAAATTGCCGAAAACTGCAGCCATATTTTCATTTATTGTCTTGTTTTTATAGCCAACACGCACTTAGTTTATAATACATCAACATTTAACGTTTGGTACGACCGCGAACATAATTCCCTCGACACACACTTATATTGTAACATTAATTTACACTTAAAATCGGCATTAGCATAAACACGTGTTCAGGATAGTAGGCCTCCGGTTGACAGTTAATTACAGTGTTCCGACGTATGGCTCCGGCTTGTAACTGAAGAAGGCTCTGTTACAACATGTAGATACTTTAGATCTAATTAAAGTTTGGAATTAACAAATGAAAAGATCCTACAATCAAGTCAGCACAAATTTAAACAAAACAAATTATGAGTGCTTTCTTTACGAGTCTCTATTCATTACAATCAATGACTGTAAACATTTTAAGTGTTTCTAATGTTTCCTACTTTCTGATAAAATGCATTTTCTTCTTTCCTAATCGTGTATTCGCTACCAAATTCTTCTATTGGAGTACTCATTTTCAACCGTCTAGCTTTGTTTTGTTTTCGTATGGTCACTGAACAGGAGACCTAAACTAAGTAGCGTTAGAATCGTCAAACTATGCTCCGTACATACCTACAATGCTGCGGTTTGCTTGGAGGCTTTAGGTAACCAAACACAGGACTCTACTCATGATAAAACACATCTTTATGTATAGTTATAAAATATGCATAATTATAAAATAATTCCATATAAATTAACACTATTTGAACTAATATTCTTCACACTACTTGGAGTAGAAAGTAATCTAACCACATTTTCAAAAGTAATAAATTGTTACTTCTTCATACCATCAGAGGATTAAAATTATGTACAAATAAGCATATTTCTCTAATAGATTTATCTGTAGTAATGTCACGAGAGGTCTGAGATTTGCCGATAAATCCTCGAGTGACATTTATTAGGACTATTTTGTGAATAAAATAAAAATGTAAATAATATATCCCGAAAATTCGATCACAGAAAGTTAATAATTGTATATTAACGAACACTTAACCTATTCAGACACTGTGAAGTTGAAAGACTCGTAGATGAATATCGATTACTGCAATAAAGAAATTCGATGTTATTATTCAGTAATGCCAATTGCGAAAAGCGAAATACAGATTTAATAATGTTAATTACATGTACAGGTACGGTACTGCACTTTTCTCTTATTATTATTATTATTATTATTATTATTATTATTATTATTATTATTATTATTATTACATAAATACATTTTCATTATCTGCTGAAATCATAATTTAATTTAACAGTAACAGTGGGGACAGCTATATACCAATGCTTATGTATTCACAGCGAGACATGTTGCTATACAGTGAAGCCATCTCTGTATAGATAGGCCTAATTAAAACACGAATTTTATTACGCCACACGGAAGGCAGTTTGATCAAAGACGTTATTATTACTATGCAAGGTCTTTGGGTTTGATATGCGATGATGTTGCATAAATTTGAATGTCTGACTTTCTATTAATTGTTTCATTTCATTCACAAAATACAAATTTTATAGGCTACAATTATAGGTTAAGTTACCTGTGGAAGCAGGACCAATATCAGCTGTACCTTATTTCGACAGTTACAATCAGTGCTACACGAAAGCATTTTTTATAGCTCGACAAACGCATTCTCGCTGTAGTGTGTAACGAAACTAAAGCTGCATCTACACAGTTCAATATTCCAATCGCGTATCCGTGCAATCTGGGAAGAATATTGAAAGAATCAAGTTTAAAAGGTACGTTCAATTAAGATGCATGAAGATGTTGTGTCTACATGGTGCGCCGTTTTGAACGTCGTCTTCACTGCGTAAATATGTTAATTAATATTAAATATCAATCTTGCATTCATTGCTTTAAAGTTGAAAGAAAAGTTTAACCGTGTAGTTGCATCTTAACGTATCCATGATCATCAATTTACGGGGAAACAGTTGGCGACAGCGACTAAACAAAAGAACGACCATGCGATAAATTGATAGCGATAAATCTAGCTGCAAAAATTATCGCAAAGTGTGACTGTGATTGGTTGGAATTCAAAATTTCATTACACTTCATTGGTCGAAAATGGAATGACATCGTATAAATGAAATAGTCATAAATAAAAACGTTTCTCTGTAGAAATACCATAATCCACATAACATTTATGTTATGCCATTATTAATATTTTACATGTCAATCCCGTGTAACCAACATTGAACGAATGATGAAAAAGCAAAAAACTCATCCCACTACCCTTCATAATACGTTAGGCTAGGGTGAGTTAGACTCAGTATGAAATACTCGCAAAAGTATCGACGTCCAACGGCCCACCACACAATAACGCTTCAAAACTCTCACATATACATCCAGTATATTGAATTCCTGACACTTTGGAGATCGTTTCAGTCAGTTTTAATATGAGTGACTATTGGAAGCCAGAGATTTCTTGCATACCCAAGGAATACATTTCATCATTCTTCCGTGTATGTGTATATGAACGATATATTTCATATAGAAACAAATGAGTGTTACAAATTAAAAAAATAGCGAAATGAAAGCATAACTTACTTTAGTTGAAAATTATTCATAATTTGTAACGTTACTGATTAAGCAGATAATTATATTTCTTACACTTTTATTTGAAGGATTTATTTTAGAACTAGCTGTACTTGTGCGCTCCGTTGCACTTGTTAGAAATGAATATAAAGTAATTACATAATTAAAATAGGAAATTTGGACCACGGAACATTCGTGTTTGATAGAAGGATAAATCGTTTAATATGTTACGTAATTTAAAATGCGATCATTTTGGTCTAGAGACCACTCATTTGATGCAATGATAATTCCTTTAACATGTTTTTTAATTGTTACTGGATGCAAATAATTAAAATATGATCATTTGATTCAGAGAACATCCGTTTTTGGTGCAAGGATAATTCGTTTAACATTTTTCCAAGTCTTGAATGCATCCTTTAATAAATCAGTTCAAATTAATAGCTTACTGTGCATCTTTTTTGTTTGTTTGTTAAGTTTATTTTATTCATGCCTTAACATCTGTGGTCATGTCGCGTGTTTAGAATGTGTGGGTATATCAGCAGGCCGTTTTTACTCTTGTTGAGTTCCTGTTTCTATTGTGTGTTGTAGATGGCTTGTTTTCTTGCAACTGATCATAGAGTTTGATTAATGTCTTTAATATTGGTAATCGAGGCGGTAATGAATCATGCATGTATCTTTCCAATCCGGCATTTACCTTTACGACTAAGGAAATCATGAAAAACCCCAGTCAGATTGGTCGGCCATGGGGTTTGAACCCGGAGCCTCCCGAATGCGTGTCTAAACGCTATCGTCTGAGCTAACTCGCTCGGTTGTATATCACAGAAAAATTTTGGCTACAGATTTATTATTAGTATAGATTGCATATTAATATAAATGAACTATCAAAATGCAGTTGGAATTGCTGCAAACAAAGAACGACTAAGATATGACTGGCAATAAAATCTTAGAGCAGAGGATACAAATTATTTGAGGTTCACATGTTACATCAACAATAACTTGGTACGCACAGTCTCACAGTTGCAATGACATTCAGAGTCTCAGAATCCCGGAGACACGCCTTGATAATGTACATAATAGATAGATTCTCTTGACAGTGGCGGCGCGCGGCGGGGCAGAAGCAGAGGTATAGCGATTCTTGTCGGCGGGACGTGGAACATCCCGAAGCACTTAAGCACAAGAGTTTTCTCTGCATTCGTGAAGGAATGAGTTGCGTGCAGACTATGATGCCAGACTAAGCTGGCTCTACCATCCTCCACACTATGAATTCCTCTCTAGTCTTCAAATTAATATATGATACATCTGGTACCTATTTCACGAAAGTACAAGTTACAAATGAACAAATTTAGAAGAAGTAGTTCCTGTAGCTACAAATTACAGTCAACGTCGGTTATAGTGAACCTCTGTGGACCAGCACATTTCGTTCACTATATCCGAGGCTCACTAAAACCGAAGTGTCTGTTTTAATACTACTGGCGTTGCTATACAAACTGTATTAATGCCCGTTTGGGGCAGACCACGTTCAATATCAGTACTAATGTTCTCTTTATCTTCCAACTTAAATACTTTACGCTTCGACATCCTGATGTTCACAGATCGAAACTTGAATATACTCTGGCCATGTAAGTAGCAGGCACTGACCGGTTTCGCACCTCTTCCCACTAGAGGTACTCGTATGCTACTATGTACTAGGCCTTGGAATTTCCCGGGGTTCACTTTTATAAAGATGCGGGAGGAAGGGTTGAGGACCATTGTACTGTAATCCTTCTTGTATTTACCCTTTGGTCATCAAACTGTCCAGGAAGCTGAACGAATCCTTTGTCTTTCAATGTACTTAAGGAGTAGAAGGTTTGAGATTTTGTTCTGAATATATTCTGGGAAGTTTATAGGAGAAAATTACCATTTTGGCCATATTAAAATTACATTTTCTCGGGAAAGTTCTAGTTTTAGATTCACTATAACCGAAGTGAGGGTTCACTATAAACGGAAATATTAATGTACTTTTTAATGTATGCGGGTCGGGACCAACGACTTAGGTTCATGAAATTAGAAATAGTGAACAAATTAATATTCCATACTGTAGATTACACAAGAGCAACACAAACTTTTCAATTATGGGGATGAAATTATATAATAAGCTCCCCAGTCAATATTATAAATTACCAATCAAAAGCTTCAAAACTAGATTTTACCAATTATTGGTTATTAAATAATCCTTTTTATTCTGTTGCTGAGTTTTTCAACACAAATTTGTATGAAATTGTATTTTAATAAATAAGTTTAATTGCAATTTAGTTTGTTTTCTTTAATTTAAAAGTTTCAAATTATTTCATGTTTTCATTGTATCATTTAAATTTTACTGTTCTTTTTATTAGTGCTTTATAATAGTACATTATGCAACGAGCCTATAATGATAGTAATTAAGACGCGAGGATGTTTATGAAACGAGCGAAAGCGAGTTTCATAATTTTCATACGAGCGCCTTAATTACCATTATAGGCAAGGTTCATACGACTTTTTATGCTCGACCATATTTATAACTTGAAATTATTCATAACTTTGACGTTATCTTATGTGAATGGGAAGGGAACTGACCTTGTGCAATCTCGTGAATTGTGAGATGTGCGCAGACGCGAAAGTATTGATTTTTTCCCCGAAACGAATGTCAGCGACCTTGATGTAATCTCGTTGAACTTGATATAACCTTGAAATTGAATTTGACATTGAAAAACAAGATGACAAATTGAATTTATTTCAATATTATTTACAATTAACGCTAATTATTATAGTAACAGAACATAACCTTCTGCGACAGTATTGGATTTCCAGCCTGCGTGACGTTTTGCTAGTTGTCTTTCGATTGCATATCCGAGAATAATAGAAAACCTGAACTTTAATGAGTAGGTGTACTTTAATGACATGCATTAAAGGACTGCTATCAGGTGTATAATTACTACATTTCGGCATGGTCGAGCATAAAATGTATTTATATGTTTTTCAATGTATTCTGACGAAGCCTAAAACTGTATGTCTAATGGCCAAATAAAGTGAATTGAATTGAAATGTTCACTATAACCGAGTTCATTATATACAGAGCTGACTGTATAGTAAAATTTGTTTAACAAAACATTCGCAAATATTCCTGTACTATTGAAAGAGTGATTTTTAAATGTAGGCCATGAGTGATGTTTCGTTTACATGAAAGTCATTGTTGAAGTTATATCAATAACACTTTCATTACCTATGAATGCAAAACAGAATAGAATGTCAACTATAACGCAACTAAATATGATGTACGTAATAAAGAATAAATATAGACTTTTTGCAAGTCACTTAAACATCTCTCATTATTGTCTTTAGATCTACCAGCATGTTAATAAGTCACTTAAATTTATCTTTTTTATATGCCTATATGTGTCTTTATCTTTGACATACCCTCTATCAATATAATTGCTATACAGGGTGATTCCCGAGGATTTACCGTCACTTACGGAGCTTATTTCCCAAGACATTCTGAGCAAAAAAGTCATATAAACATTTGTCCAAATCTCAATATTTTCAAAGTTACACTAATTTGAAGTTGTTTGCAAAATACCTTTGTTCTTAAGTTTTAAGCGTAAAAGAATATTACAAATAGAGAATGAACTATTCAGAAGTAACATTTATTTAATTGGCTAGTGTCCTGAAACTAAAAATGTGTTGTCAGTTGCTTTGTCCAGATTTTGTTTTGCAATTTTTAACTAAAAATGACATCATTCTTACGCACTTATCGCAAAAATTGTTACAAAACATACGATTTTAGGAACTTGATTCTTTACAGTTTAATTATGCATCCTAATGTACAGTCTTAAATAATTTAAAAGAGTAACGTGATTTGTAACAATTGTGATAAATGCGTAAGAAAATGTAATTTTATAGTTACAAATCGAAAAAAAAAAAATCTGTACGAAGCAACTATGGAATTCACAATACATTTTTAGCTAACTAACATTAACTAATTAAAGAAATGATACTTCTGGATAGTTCATTCTTCATCTGTAATATTCTTTTACCTTCAAAACTAAAGAAAAGTGGTATTTTACACACAATTTCAAATTAGTATAACTCTGAAAATATTGAGATTAGGACAAATGTCTATATCACATTTTTTTGTACAGAATGTCTTCGGAAATAAGCTCCGTATGGGACGGTAAATCCTCGTGAATCACCCTGTATAGGATGAATAATAAATGTAATGCATTATATATATTATCATTTAGTAGCAGTTAAGTTTATCATGACGCATCCTGAATATGTGATTAAACTTCACTGAAGTTTTAAGTTTAACAATAATTCTTTCCCAAAATGTTGATTATGTTGATAAATTACAATTTCTTCATCACGAGAAGAAGAATACATACCTTTTCCTTTTAACAAAACACACTTCAGCTAATTTTAGGATCTAAAATAATATGGTATAACCTCCAATTCAGCAATTTTCCCACATCAAGAGTGGGGTAAGAGTTGTTACAAAATTTGTAAATTTGTAACAAACGATTTGTAAAACTGTAAATAAATGGCAATTGAATTTGTAGTATCATGGCTTGGAACCTGTTATTTTCTATTTCAGTTACAAATTTACAAGATTATCTTTGTGAAGAACAAAAATTTGTGAATTTGTAAATTGGTAACTTTATTTCTGGTAATAATTTGTAATTTGTATTTTTGTGAAATAGGGTCCTGGTGGTAGTTTCCGTATCTCATAGATCCGTATGGGTTTCGTCAGTAGGAAAGAACCTCTGATTGAGATCTATGAGTTATCAAGAAATTACCATCACTGCCATCTACCAATTTCTGAATAAACCGCGAGGAACATCCACCATGGCGAACGGCCATTTTGGCGTCATACAAACACAAGAGATGCCTATTTCTCGAGACGGAGATAATGAAAGGTGAATAGTACAGAGTGTTAGAGGAATGACAAGGGAGAATCCAGGAAAACCCTCACAATCTTGGTTTTGTTCATCACAAATACAACTCCGCCACGACAAGATGTGAACTCGGATCCGCGGTCGTCGTCAGCCGGAGCTTTGCCCACTGAGCTACCAAGACGGCAAGGGATATAAATGGGTGGACAAAAGGAGAAAATGACGAAACAAGGAGTGGCTTAAGTGTTGGCAGCCTGCATAATACAATCTAGGAATAAATGTAAAGTCTTAAAGATCATTATTATATCGAGGTTCCAACAATATGACTACCAAAAATAATCGAGAGCACGAAGGAGACCCGGAAGACATAGAATGCGTTATATTCCCAATTATTTAAACTGCAGAGAAACAGATAATGATTAGGCCTAATCCTGGTGGTGATGATCATGCAGATTATTATTATTATTATTATTATTATTATTATTATTATTACTATTATTATTATTATTATTATTATTATTATTATTATTATTATTAGGGACCGGCTTTTTATGTAATATCAAGGCGTGAAATATGTACATATTTATATAAGAAAAATAAGCTGAAAATGTACCAAAATATGTAAACTCATTAAAATATTTAGTAACAATATCTGGTAGGTATAGGATAGGTAAGACTCTCCAGTTGTGGTTTCATAGAGCATTCGACTTTTTTTACCGCCCACTTGACACATTACTATTTTCCCATCTGTAGTGAAAGCGTCGTCCAACGCAATCCATGATTTTATTTTTGTCGTTAGGGTTGCAGATACAGAGGCCATTTTAAATAGTTAAAATCAGTAGATAAACTCACTTGCAAGCACTGTTTCGCTTTACTGGATTAGGATAAAATAAGAGGAGATGTGGGGCACATGCATTTTAGCTGCTCCCTGTAAGAAACAAAGTACCTACTAAAACCTCAAATTATAGGCATTTAAAAACTGTTGTTTGAAAAGTGACATTCCTGTCTCATTCAGAAGGGTAGGATTATTCCAGCCGAGAACCATACTTTCTAATTGCTCGGAAAATCCCATTTCCGTATAGATCTACTAAATTTAAAGTAAAGAGGTCAAGCAATAACCTGAAAAGCTATTTATTTTAATCTTTCAACATCTTCCCAGTTTGTTCCTTTACTCCAGCTTCTTTTCAAAAGTCGGCTACTTTACTGCGGCTCATGTGAGACTTGTCACAGGTTTTCCCTGGAAGCATTAGGAAGAGGGTGGATAATTTTGCAAATTGCATGGGAACGGCTTGTTAGACGTGTGCAGAACAATTATAGTTCGAGACAAATCATATCGTCCTCATCCCACGCCACCGCATGAAGGCAACGTTACTTTCTGAGTGATTTTTACAACACAAGGTAGTTGTATGCGAAATATTGCCTTTTGTTGACTCATATTTACAGTGGGCGGTATGGGGTAAGTGCCTGTATTACTTTCTGGAACTAAGGACGTTATGTTTCGTCCCGAAATATATCCTTTCTTGGGTAGGAAAAAAGTTTTTTAAATCTGTCTATTTCAAATTGTAAACTTTCCCAGCAGAAGTTTTTTTTCCCCCTTTTAGAGAAGTAAAAATGAATAAAACCCCTAAATATGTAGATTTATGTAATACCAAGCCATAATATGTAGTATGGAGTAAATATGAAAAGTATGTAATATATTAACGGTAATTACAAGATTCGCAAAGATTTGTTATTTATATACGGTTAGGTTGAAAAGAATATAATATGTAATTACATAAAAAAATCCGGTCCCTAATTATTATTATTATTATTATTATTATTATTATTATTATTATTATTATTATTATTATTATGAACATGAGTTTCCTGTCACTGTTATCCTCGGTGACGGAGATAACAAGCACCTCCAAATTGCCTTGTGTTATTCGTCTGCAACACGACGAACAAATCCATAAAAAAACTCGATACGATTAATACAGTCAAAGTTTTAAAACGAGAACTAAACAATTACGTCATTTTCTTTGAGTTTTCCTTTATAAATGACTTCCTTTACACACCAGAAACGCTATCGATCTGCAAGTTAATATATGATGGAACGCATTCTACAGGCGTTATCGTGAGTTATTGATTTAGAAGTAGGAACATGAAATGTGTGTGTTTACACAGTAGAAGAGGATGCCAATATCCCGCGAGAGATGAAATACTGGCCTCTTGGAAGTGAAATCAATCATCAGAAAGCCTCATTCTGCGGGCTGGACTATTTTCTATGCGGTCTCATTACTTCGCAATATTCGGATCCGTGTTAGTCAAAGTAATAGCGGAGCCGAACACAACGCGTGGCACGGTGCCACTGGCTCACGTGCTTTATTACATTCTAGGGTGCCACCACCCTCACTCCCTGCATGCAATCAACGCCGAGCTTCAAAAGTTACATTCCACCATGCTTTACAAACTATGATTTTTATGCATCAAATTAAACGTTGTTCCCCATCATACATTCGGTCATCCACTCTAGCTACTAACCCATTGCACATAGGCTAGGTTTGATTACACGCAAGGAAGTGGTGATTCATCTTCCCTACATACAGTAAGTCTGTGTATGAGTCCTTCCTACGCGTTTGTCCAGTGATGTCTTAGGCAGTGGAATTGGCAATGTCTAATATAGGTTAAGAATCTGAACAAGCGTGCCCAGATTGTAATAATAATAATAATAATAATAATAATAATAATAATAATAATAATAATAATAATGCTTAATGTTTACGGAAATTCTTAACATATAAATGGATCAAATTTATTGCTCTACAAGTTAGCAGTTTTAATGCTATCGAAGGCAGAGAAAAGCGATTTGAAAATTTTGTTGCAGAACAGAACATGCCTTTCCTAAGAACACGAAATCGTTTGTGAAAGGTTCACAGGTTGCATTACCTTTAAGGACCTTGAATAAAAATAGATCATCAAAATCCTATCTGGCATATGAACTATGACATTTAAAATAATTTTATTTTTTCTCATAACGGAGTCATTGGGCAGAAATATATGTGAACTTACCAATATGAATTAATAATAATAATAATAATAATAATAATAATAATAATAATAATAATAATAATAATAATAATAATATTTACTTACAAATGGCTTTTAAGGAACCCGAAGGTTCATTGCCGCCCTCAAATAAGCCCGCCATTGATCCCTATCCTGAGCAAGATTAATCCAGTCTCTATCAACATATTCCATGAGCCTCAAATCCATTTTAATATTATCCTCCCATCTACGTCTCGGCCTCCCCAAAGGTCTTTTTTTTCCTCCGGCCTCCCAATTAACACTCTATATGCATTTCTGGATTCGCCCATACGTGCTACATGCCCTACCCATCTCAAACGTCTGGATTTAATGTTCCTAATTATGCCAGATGAAGAATACAATGCGTACAGTTCTGCGTTGTGTAACTTTCTCTAGTCTCCTGTAATTTCATCCCTCTTAGCCCTAAATATTTTCCTAAGAACCTTATTCTCAAACACCCTTAATCTCTGTTCCTCTCTCAAAGTAAGAGTCCAAGTTTCACAACCATACAGAACAACCGGTAATATAACTGTTTTATAAATACTAACTTTCAGATTTTTTGACAGCAGACTAGATGATAAAAGCTTCTCAACCGAATAATAACAGGCATTTCCCATATTTATTCTGCGTTTAATTTCCTCCCGAGTGTCATTTATATTTGTTACAGTTGCTCCAAGATACTTGAATTTTTTCACCTCTTCGAAGGAGAAATCTCCAATTTTTATATTTCCATTTCGTACAATATTCTGGTCACGAGACATAAACATATACTTAGTCTTTCGGGATTTACTTCCAAACCTATCGCTTTACTTGCTTCAAGTAAAATGTACGTGTTTTCCCTAATCGTTTGTGGATTTTCTCCTAACATATTCACGTCATCCGCATAGACAAGAAGCTGATGTAATCCGTTCAATTCCAAATCCTCTCTGTTATCCTGGACTTTGCTAATGGCATACTCTAGAACGAAGTTAAACAATAAAGGTGATAGTGCATCTCCCTGCTTTAGCCCGCAATGAATTGGAAAAGCATCGGATAGAAACTGGCATATACCGACTCGGCTGAACGTTTCACTGAGACACATTTTAATTAATCGAACTAGTTTCTTGGGAATAGGCCTACCAAATTCAATAAGAATATCATACAAAACTTCTCTTCTAACCGAGTCATATGCCTTTTTGAAATCTATGAATGACTGATGTACTGTACGTATCACACATTAACAGCTACAGAAATTAAGTGCAGATGGAGAGATAAACAGAAAGCATTGTCTTAATTTAAAAAATAAAGAGATACCAATAAAATCTTAAGTTGAGGGACATAATGTATTAAGAAGCTGTCATCATTCTCATTTCCCTTGCTGAAGAAATAAGTTACAAACGGAAGTATCTTGGAATTATTCTCGACAAAGTGAATCAAAATTTATGCACACGACAGTCCATAAAAAAGACTGAGAATCCTTTCTGAGCCATTGGTTCAGTAATGGCGTTTAAGGGTATTGATCTGAACCAGCTCGAGGACCCACTTTCGCGGGGAGTGGACGCTTGGGGCTAGCAACATTTCAAGAATAAAGCTGTCTGAGAAAAGAGCACGTCGATGAATATTCATCACAGAGATTTCCTCCCATTTGTACAATCATCGGGTCCATGCAGTCGCAGTAACAAATCACGACTGCTTAATTCACTTGAAACGTTCATAATTTGATGTAATACATCAGTGCAAAATTGTTACATTCTATTCTCTTACGTACTGACAAAAGTGATTGACAACCGTATTATTTTTATTATTATTATTATTATTATTATTATTATTATTATTATTATTATTATTGAGACAACGAACCAAGGAGTTCGGCAAGGTTGTAGTCTGTCAACAACTTTATTTAATTTATATTTGGACGATATGCAAAACGAGTGGGATAAACAGATAACAGAAAGAGCCAAAGGAATTTATTCAGAGTGCTGCATTGGAGTTAAATCGCTCGCTTGAACTCGGGCGAGTGTCGCACTCTCGAGTGAGACACGATCGGTCGCGATACGCTCGTAATAAATAGAAGCACAGTACAAGGTCATCTCACCGACATGTCTTATCTTGTATGGAAGGCGACAGATAAGATACACATATGTTTTGCTCACACGGTAAAAATAAGGCTTTATTTTCTGCGTTTATGACAAACGTTTAATGGAACAGTCAATGGAACATACCAAAAGTGGAACATGAAGTTATAAATAAAATAGTTTGAAAAACTTCAATATACAGTTATTATTGCTAATTAATAATTATTCAATATTTGATTTACCACATTATATAATATGATAGGTCCATACATAGTGTTCCGCCTATATACTGCGACGATGTAAAAACGTTTTACAAGATATTATTGATATAGCAGTAGATTAATTGCAATATTAGTATAGAGATAAGGTCACAGAAAATATAATAAAACGAATAATCATGTTGCACAACTGTTACAGACGCAAAGATTGATACACTAATTATTACAGATTGTTATTATTATTATTATTATTATTATTATTATTATTATTATTATTATTATTATTAGAAAACTTGATACAGTTCTTGCATTATCGTGATTGTGTTCTCCGTTTATAAGAATAATTGAATCGGTGAGTGGAAAAGGGGTAACATTCCAAAAAAATGCGAAAATAAACTGAGATAGCAAAATTGTTCATATATCATAATCCTACCTATTGAGCAGGAAAGGAGTAATATTCCTATCATCCTAATGCCAGTGGCATGATCCGTGTTTTGCAGTTGAGTAGAAGAACGGTAACATTCCATGTTACTTTTATTCCGTTCAATAGTGGAGCACTATTGTGTTAGTTTTCATATATTATGCTTCGAGCGCTGACAAGCACTGTAATAATCGTTTAGTTTCTTAACTGTGTTGGTGCTTTGTTATCACAGGTGTTCCAGGTTATGTTTGATCATTCTTTTTTAGTAGGTTATTTAAGACGCTTTATCAACCGCTTAGGTTTTTTAGCGTCTGAATGAGATGAAGGTGATGTCGGTGAAATGAGTCCGGGGTCCAACACCGTAAGTTATCCAGCATTTGCTCATATTGGGTTGAGGGAAAACCCCGGAAAAACCTCAACCAGGTAACTCGTCCCAACCGGGAATCGAACCTGGGCCATCTGGTTTTCCGGCCAGACGCGCTAGCCGTTACTCCACAGGTGTGGACTGTTTGATTATCAGTATTCTGTCTGCAAGATTTGGAAAATAGTTTTTGAAGTTAGTGTCTTTGAGTAAAAAATAACAACGTTAGAAAAGGAATATAATGAGCCAAGGAGAAAAAAAGGAAAGGTGAACAAGAATGCACATACAAAAGAAATGGAGAAAATATCTAGGAGTAGGGGAGAAGAGTTTGTAACCTACAAAGGTGTATTAGTCGAGACCAGAAAAACAACATTGTAACACCGTTTTTATGATTGTTTCTTTTTCCACATTTGAAAAAAGTATTTGTGCACTTCTTTCGACAGTTACGCTACAAAGAAAACTTACTAATTGTTCAAAATATTTCTGTTCATTTTAATCAATATTCCATTTGACTGGAAAAAGAGTAACATTCCCAAACTTTAAACAATGAAATCTAAAAAAATAATTTATATATTAACAAACAAATATAAAGGCTGAGATACTTGTAACTAGTAGTAAATGTGACCAATTATAAGGTTTTTGATTAAATTAAAAATAAAGTTACAAAACAGTTTTCTTTTATTATCTCGAAAGCATGATTTTGGAATGTTATCCCTTTTCTACTCACCGATTAAATTACATTTACATCCAATAACATCTATCAGATGTGGCAAAAACAAAATAACTCCTGAGCGGAAAAAAAAAAAAAATTACCTACAACATTTATATTATATTTTAAAGCAAGTTTTGTAGTTGTACTATGGAGAGTCTATGATGTTACTACACAGTTCATCACTGTAACAAGAACGAATGTCTAACGCTCGGCTTATACCGTTTGAGGATTTATCGCTCGTGACAATTTTACCACTCATGCATGTGCGCTACCTATCGGATTATGCTATGAACTACTTGGCGCTCGAGGAAAACGTCCGATGCAGACCTCTGATTTATATATCAGTAACGTATATATATATATATATATATATATATATATATATATATATATATATATATATATATATACGTTACTGTTTGCAGACGACCAGGCTCTTATCGCAATGTCTGAGGAAGAACTGCAGTATGGTGTATATAAGCTAAATACAGTAGCAAAAGCTTATAATTATGAGATATCAAAATCTAAACCCGAAATAATGGCATTCAAAGGGAAGGATCCTGTAAGATCAAAAATTGTAGTAGATGACATTATTCTTAAACAAGTGTCACACTTTAATTATTTGGGAAATGATATATCCTACAGCTATGCTAGAGATGTACAAATAAAACTTTCCAAGTACCAATATAATATGTGTGGTACAATCAGAAGAGTTTTAGGAAATAAAACAAGGGAGGAAACACAATTCAAATTCTATAAGGCTATAGCAGTTCCATCCCTCTTATATGGTAGTGAGAATTGGGTCCTAAGACAGAAAGAAATTAATAATATACAGTCATCAGAAATGAAATTTCTAAGAGCAGTCAAGGGCTGTACAAAACTAGAGAACATTAGAAATGAAAGCGTAAGGGAGGAATTAGAAATTAAATCCATAATTAAACAAGTCTGTGATTATAAGAAAAGATGGATAGCCTATTTACAGAGAATGGATTATGGAAGGTTTCCGAAGTTGGCATGGAATTATAAGCCACAAGGAAGACGGGACCCTGGCAGACCAAGAAAGCGATGGAGTATTGAGCCGGAACAGGCTATGAGGCCTATACCGTGAAGAAGAAGAAGAAGAAGATTATTATTATTATTATTATTATTATTATTATTATTATTTCTCCGGGTACTTTGGTTCCCCTGTAACATTCCAACAATTCATTATCACCATCATCATCATCATCATCATCATCCATTACGAGTGTAATGGGGCTCCATCATCTGTGCTGCCCTCTGGATACTTTCTGACGAACTAAGTGTTCACACTTTTCGGCATTAGCGATCTGTGTAAGCACGCTCATAGTCGGAGCGAATAACGACAAATTAAGTGTCCTACAAGAGGGGTGTTTATATTTATGCTTATATCAGGAATTATTGGTCTGATTATCAATGTGAATATCGTCCACAATGATCAATATTGAAATATTTTTCTTCAATTTACGGACAATAATTCTAAAGAGCAAGGAATAAGAATTGACGCACACCATTCGTTCATTGTTTTTAAAAGTGTGTGATGAAGTTACAGGAGAATGGAGAAAGTTACACAACACAGAACTGCACGCATTGTATTCTTCACCTAACATAATTAGGAACATTAAATCCAGACGTTTGAGATGGGCAGGGCATGTAGCACGTATGGGCGAATCCAGAAATGCATATAGAGTGTTAGTTGGGAGACCGGAGGGAAAAATACCTTTGGGGAGGCCGAGACGTAGATGGGATGATAATATTAAAATGGATTTGAGGGAGGTGGGGTGTGATGACAGAGACTGGATTAATCTTGCTCAGGATAGGAACCGATGGCGGGCTTACGTGAGGGCGGCAATGAACCTTCGGTTCCTTAAAAGCCATTTGTAAGTAAGTAAGTGATAGCGTAGATAGAACTAGACTGTACATATTTCAGAATGGAGTAATTGCGAATAACTGGGAAACTGACACATCTCAATCAAGCCACAAAGAAGGAAACGAAATGTCAAGTAAATATTCAAGATGCATGCTCAGAATGTTTGAGAAATGGAATCTGACAAAAGGATACTTTAGTACTAGTGTTTAACGAAGTTAATACTTTGAAAATGTGATTAAATATGAAAATATTAGTATACAAGCGAACATTTTGAATGAATTAGTATAAATACTTGTATACGCAGATGATACTGATAAACTGTGACTATCGTAGCAACTCTGGCAAAACGTTTGTTAAGTGTTGAATCATCAGCAAGAGAAATGAGTTTGAATATCAACCAGATAAAACTAAATAAATCAATATCCCAATAATTAAAGGAATTTCTCAGCCACATCAATAACTACAAATTTAAATCATTGTTTAGATTCATTTACCTTGGGCCAGATATCGATTTCAATAATACTACCGTTGAAATAATTGAACGAACACTCACAGCAAATAAATAGGCCTACATGGTATCAGAGAGCATCTTAGGTCATAGTTACTTTAATGGAACAACAAAAACATTATACAAGAGTTTATTAAGAAAAGTAGTAACCTATAAATCGGTGACTTGACACTAAAAAAAAAAAAAAAAAAAAAAAAAAAAAAAAAAAAAACAGGTTAAGGGGTTAGGTACAGCTTACAGCAGTAATTTTTTTGGAAATATTCAAAATTTTTTTCCTCCTTTACTATATCTTGTACAATAATGAAAATTGGTATGTGTAAAACACTATTCTTTTGCTATATGAAAAAAATATTTTTACGATTAAAAAAAATTAGATTTTTTTTTTTTTTTTTTTCCAAATTCAAAGTTCACTGTGCAGTGATGAAGCGTTTCCCTCATAACTCATAAACTTGTTAACTTTTTCATGTTCTATCTCTTTTATGTTATTGCTGAAACTCGTGTTTACAATATCATGCAATATATATTTTTTTTATTTTGTGTTAGATATTTGACCATTTTTAAAATGAATTTATTTTTTATCAGAAAATCTATCAAAAGTAGAGAAGTGATTTTGCATCATATTGTACATATGACATGCATAAATACACACAAAAAATTTCATCACAGAATGTTGGACACTTTTTGAGTTATGAGGGAAACGCTTCATCACTGCACAGTGAACTTTGAATTTTGAAAAAATATATATGTATTTTTTAAATCGTAAAAATATGTTTATCACATAGGAGAAGGACAGTGTTTTACACATACTAATTTTCATTATTGTACAAGATAGAGTACTGGAGGAAAAAAAAAAGTTAAATATTTCCAAAATTTTACTTCTTTAAGCTGTACCTAACCCCTTAAAGTTATCTCGGTATAGTTTAAAGAAAAGTATTCAGATGAATATTTTGAGCAATGGAAGAGGTAATTCTGTGGTTCCAAGGCAAAAGACTGCATGTCAATTTTTGGCGAAAATGAGATTTTGCGATCGGTTGTGCATCCTGATCGTACGGTATCTTTATTGTGACAGACTATGACATGCATATATCTATTATTTTTCTCTTGAGCCCGCTGTTATGAAACATGATTCCTGTGATTTTATGTGGTTGTTCGAACTTAAAATTGCTCGTTCCTACAAAACAGCAAGAAATGACATCACATTTTGCCTTGGAGTCACATGATTACGAAATATATAAACTATTTGGTGATCAAGGTTTGATTAAACATATCAGAACTGGTAGGATGCGTTGAGCAGAACATTGGATGATGACGACGATGATGATGATGATGATGATGATGATGATGATGATGATGAAAACGTAAAGGAAAAACAGAGAATTGGAAGTCTAGGCGAGATGTACAGTTCTATTATAATGCTGAAATTCTTGTATGAAGAGAGGAAATCAACGAGAACGATTAATAGGAAAGAATGAAGAAAATTTCTGAAGAGCAGGACACACAAAGGGCTGAGTCAGTGATTACTAGAGGGTGGAAAAATGTGCGTTACCGCGCGATAAGTTAGTTTGATCTGAAGTATGGATGACGTCACAGGTACAAGAGCAATAACATAAATGCACTACGAGAGGGCGGCAGTAGGTTACAAGTAAAAACCAACCAATGGCGTTCAGTGTCAACTTATAGTCGTATACAAAGCCAAGTGTTTACAATATTGTTTATTGCCTTTGTGAAGGTGGTAGTGTTGTAAAAAAGTGATTTAAAATACCTAAGTCGAAGGATTTGGAATTAAACCGTCTAAGAAATAAATACGAAACAGAGATTTTGATTCAGGAAGGGGAAATATTTTCTGTGGCGTGCGCAAATGTGAAATAAAATACGGAGGAAATATTAAGCCTACATAGAGAGGCATTGTAACAGCAAGAAACATACGGAAAACGTAAAAATGTCTTCGACATCAAATAATGAAAAACATACACGATCTGAATTTAATGGGGGTTTATATAATATGATTTCTGCAAATATTCCGTTCAAGGAACTTGATAATCCACATTTTAGAGGTGAAAAGGTGAAAGAAAAATTCCACAAATTCTGCAAAACAAATACTCGTTATAGTTATGTGCAACATTTTGAGTGGAGGGAAAAACGACATACCACGGCGCTTTTTTCATTTGCACCTCTAACATCTTGTGACGCGGAAAGAAGCTTTTCGTTGTTTAAAAAACTGTTTGCGTGAGACACGTGGAACTTCCTCTTTCGATAATTTACGGATGTATATTGTGGTTCAGTGTAATGTATCCTTTAATCATCAGGCGGTGGCAGTTAACATTTGAGATACGTTTTTAAATCATCATAACTATATTACAACTTCATTCCAGTATTTATAGATCGATTGAATGGAGTGGTGAGGTTCTCATTACCAGACTGTACTCTCTTGCCGCTGTTTACGTGAGTGAATGACAACAGCATAGTCCGTTGATACTGAACTTAAGGCATAACGCACTTTTTTCCGCCCTTTAGTGATTACAATTATGATGATGATTACTATTTTACATTATTGAAGTTCTAAACTGTTGTTTATTATTAAGAAAATTGTTTCACAGAGCACAGTTACAAAAAAAATTGCAGGCGAATTTCTCAATTCTGTTATATAAAGTTATAAAGGAAACCCAAAACTAAAATCACATTACTCAATATTTAGGTATATTACTTATTACCTGGGAAATTATTGAATTTTCAGTCATTAGTCTCGGGTTCAAAGAGAAATTCATGATCAAAGAATACCGAGTCACTGATTTTCTTGAGGTGGATACTTCCGTTTCCAGTCAACACTTTACCGATTATTCATCATCAGAACTCGAAAGACAACATTGTAAGTTATTCTCCGGCATGTGATGATTTAATATAGACTTTAAAATATAATATTGCAGTCTAGAAAATAATGTCCAACGCAGTAGCTACGTAGTTAAGGCGCCATTCCGTAGAATAGCGTTACGCCAGGGATGTCAAAACGCCTGAATTACGTGCTCATACCATAAGCAATACAAATCTAACAAGGTTCATTTATCAGCAAGATAAAGTACAATCATCGCTCTTAAGGAAATGTTGTGCGGGTCCTTGAGAGCACGCAGTGCAGGCGTTTTGACATCCCTGCGTTACGCAATTAGCATTGGTTCGAATATTTGTGGGGGGAAATGATTAATCGGACTGCGGATGGAATCGACGCCCATTCAGAGTCATGATAAATTTCGAGAGCTACATTGCATAGCGAAATCCAGTTTCGCAAGTCAACTATGACGATTGAGAAAGGTATTAACCAAACTATATCCACCTCTGCTGAAGGCAGCAGTTGGCTGGTAGGTCTTGGCCAGAGCCGTGTTTTTGTTTTGCGATAAAAGCGAGAAAGTGTGACGAACTATGTGGAAGATACCATGTGATGGAGTGTAA
Organism: Periplaneta americana; assembly: GCF_040183065.1. Classification (NCBI taxonomy): domain Eukaryota; kingdom Metazoa; phylum Arthropoda; class Insecta; order Blattodea; family Blattidae; genus Periplaneta; species Periplaneta americana. The sequence continues at coordinate 116,627,420 of NC_091132.1, read as the reverse complement.
TAACCGATTAGTTTCACTGACCAAGTTCTGCAGCAGCGAAAGCTAAAATAATATATTATCCTGCACATTATGCGCACTTCCGTTATTATTATAAAAGCGAAAAGTGACTTTTAGTTGTGATCAGAGTTATTTATGTAGGCCTATACGTTTAATTTTGTCTGTAATTCATTTATGGCAATATGTTTCATGTGAAGTTTTGCAAATTGTATGTTTTCTTACGAAAGTCTTAATTTGCGCGATGGACACGAAAAATAGTGTATTTTTTTAATTTTCTTCATTTTAAAAGCAAATGATATTATTTATTCGTGGAAATACATTCTACAACTTTTGACTTGCCCTTATTTAGATTCTTCGACGTCTTTGACTAAAAGTAGGCCTACGCCTTCTTGATAATTAATAGTTTGACCATCCCTTTCGGAACACTGTTTCCCGCCTGTATGAACCTAAAAGTGAGATTTTAACGGCAACGAACGCTGTCAAACAACTCCGCATATTTCAATACAAAAGAGGGAATTTAATGGTACCGTAGTCCAGTCAATGAATCTTTACAAAATATTTTCATTCACTTGGTACTTTTAACAGGTCGTTTTCACAAAGTGAAGTGATGGGGATGAAAATGGGGCGAAAAACTGAAATAAGTGCGTCTTCTCCTGGGGTGGAATACCGTAACCACAGATTTTAGGCTCTTTGATCAGAAAGTATTATAACTTATTATATGCTGCAATTTGGTGAGTTCGCTGATAGTAATGAACAGTATGTTAAAGTAATAACTGTGTTAATTATTTCACTACATCTTACCATGAGTATGTGAAGTATGTCCAAATAAATAATAGGTCTACATCAAGAATTATAATAATGTAACATTAAATCCGCTCAGCAGCAGCAGCAGTAAGTTAATAATACTTACTTACTTACAAATGGCTTTTAAGGAACCCGAAGGTTCATTGCCGCCCTCACATGAGCCCGCCATCGGTCCCTATCCTGTGCAAGATTAATCCAGTCTCTATCATCATACCCCACCTCCCTCAAATCCATTTTAATATTATCCTCCCATCTACGTCTCGGCCTCCCTAAAGGTCTTTTTCCCTCCGGTCTCCCAACTAACACTCTATATGCATTTATGGATTCGCCCATACGTGCTACATGTCCTGCCCATCTCAAACGTCTGAATTTAATGTTCCTAATTATGTCAGGTGAAGAATACAATGCGTGCAGTTCTGTGTTGAGGAACTTTCTCCATTCTCCTGTAACTTCATCCCGCTTAGCCCCAAACATTTTCCTAAGCACCTCATTCTCAAACATCCTTAACCTATATGCCTCTCTCAGAGTGAGAGTCCAAGTTTCACAACCATACAGAACAACCGGTAATATAACTGTTTTATAAATTCTAACTTTCAGATTTTTGGACAGCAGACTGGATGATAAGAGCTTCTCAACCGAATAATAACACGCATTTCCCATATTTATACTGCGTTTAATTTCCTCCCGAGTGTCATTTATATTTGTTACTGTTGCTCCAAGATATTTTAATTTTTCCACCTCTTCGAAGGATAAATCTCCAATTTTTATATTTCCATTTCGTACAATATTCTGGTCACGAGACATAATCATATACTTTGTCTTTTCGGGATTTACTTCCAAACCGATCGCTTTACTTGCTTCAAGTAAAATTTCCGTGTTTTCCCTAATCGTTTGTGGATTTTCTCCTAAATATTCACGTCATCCGCATAGACAAGAAGCTGATGTAACCCGTTCAATTCCAAACCCTGCCTGTTATCCTGAACTTTCCTAATGGCATATTCTAGAGCGAAGTTAAAAAGTAAAGGTGATGGTGCATCTCTCTGCTTTAGCCCGCAGTGAATTGGAAAAGCATCGGATAGAAACTGGCCTATACGGACTCTGCTGTATGTTTCACTGAGACACATTTTAATTAATCGAACTAGTTTCTTGGGAATACCAAATTCCATAAGAATATCATATAATACTTAAGTTAATAATAATAATAATAATAATAATAATAATAATAATAATAATGTAAACAAATATAATGTATTTAGTGGCATACTTTTATAACGTGTTTACATTGATTTTCGCGTGCAAGCAAATTTGGTGGAGGTGATGTGGTGGGTTATACCCAGATAGAGGATTTTCGGTGCCGATATTGAACGTTAGGTGTACGCTAGTTGCAGGGAGGTCATGGAAGTATTTGCTACGCTCCTTCCGTACTTCAAGGAACGTTTCGTCTTGTCGCTGTGTTGAAACCGAAAATCCGTCGTCTGGTTATTATCCCAATGACACATATATTATTTTATTGCGACATTATGGCGAAAATGTAATATTTCATTTAACAACAAAAAACTGATTCTTAAAAATAATACGCAACATTTTAAGAAAATTATCAACACTAATTTCACCAGAGGTTTTGATTTATCTACAGAAAATCAAAACTCGAGTGGAATTTAGTTCATTATTACACGATTAGAAGAAAATCTATAAAGATTAGAAGAAATAAAATACTCTAATACAATAACATATTAATTGACTTACTAAAATTCTATTTCCCTAATGTTAGCTTCATCAAAACGTTTCAATGGAGCCGCCATTTCCAGTTGACTATTTATATGCGGTAAACAAATGATGATCGCAAAGCAGGTTTTATAGTACCGTAAAGAATTTGCAGTTTGAAATGTTGGCAAACAGAGAAACAAATGATAGTGAGGTGATAATAACAGAAAAAAGTATATAAAGATTAGAAGAAATAAAGTAGGCTACTCTAATACAATAGAATAGATACTGACTTACTAAAATTCTATTTCACTAACGTTAGCTTCACCAAAACGTTTGAATGGAGCCGCCATTTTCAATCAACTATCTATGCGGGAAACATACGACGATCGTAAAGCATGTTTTATAGTATCGTAAAGAATTTTCAGTTTGAAATGTTGGCAAACAAAGAAACAATTGCTAGGAAAGTGATAAAAACAAACAAATGCTAGGAAGTGATACAAATAAAAAAATGCTAGGGAAGTGATAAAACTGTAGGATAAACAGCAATGATTGGTTGAAACACGTCCTCTCGTACCGTTTTATTGGTCAAAAATGGTAGAAGTGTAATAGTCACCATAAAAACGCGACTCTGATATTGGCCCTCTATGGGCTGTCGCACAACGGACGCATATTTAGAAGTAAGGTGAAAACAGTCTACCTTAAGCTAAAGTAGTCTACGGATTCCTTTCTACGTTAATAAAATTAGTTTCGAATGCAATTGCTTCACTCCACACAGTTTGAAAAATACAAGAATCTCTAAGATCGTAAGAATTATATCCCATGGGCACATAGCTGCACAAGGGTTTAATCATAAAATCCGTAAGCGCATTACATTTGCATCTTCATCTACTTGGCTTGTTCATAGCCGTAATGGAGAAACTATGTAATTATATGCGTTGTAAGGAAAATCGTCTATATTTACCACAGTTCCCACTTGGCAGTAGCTGCGCCCAGAACTCTGGTCTCTAAAATGGAAATTCCACGCAGTAGCCGGTTGGACATCGGCGCCCTGTGCGATGAAAAACGCATGCACAGTAAGTAAACATACTGTTCTGTTGAATCCATATCGTACTACGTCTGTATTGCCATGGAAACATAAGCTTACTTGATCAGTTTCATGTTTATCGACATTATATCGTCCTCTCTGAAAGTCGAATTTAAAATCTAAAGCTTATGTATATCCATTTTAAACTTGGATACCGTTGTTATGTACAACATCAATAGCCATTAATCAAGTTTTTGTTTGTGTGAATGGACTACAACAACAAAAAGAATTAAACCAGTAGCAGAGCAGAAATTATACAGAGGAAACAGAAATATATAAATAATATTTTTTACAGTCGGTACTATGTAGGGCGCGTTGCTTTAACGTTGGGTAAAAACCACGATGTGGGTTCGAATCTCGTCTAGGAATGGATGTCTCCATAGTCAATAGATATATCTGGTTTTTGTTGTCTTCGGAAAAGGTTCGACTCCGTACCGTCCCCAAGCTACGTGGGTCATGGCATGTCTTCGTTTAGAAACGTGTCGTCTCGAAAAAAGTTCAAATATAAAGTTAGGTTAGGATCCAACATGGTGATGTACGCCGTGCAATATAACAGAATTTAGTATGAAATTCTTAAGAGAAAATTTCCTAAATTTAATTAATGATCTTCCTCAACTTCGTGAGTTTGGCAAAGACAAAGAATGTCAAACAATAACATTTAAGATGTGACATTAAAAATGTCTTACAAGAAGTTTGTTTACAATAAACTGAAATTTACAGTAGATAATGTTTACAATAATAAAAATTTGCAGTAAAATAAAAAACAGATAAAAAATAAAATAGACTGAAAATTCAAATGTAATTTCAATTGAAATAAAAGTGTCGCCGTAAAATCCGCAGAGAACCCTTCAAAGCTATCATAGAAATTTCCTTAATTGTTGTTGTTGGGACTCCAAATTCATGACAATGACACGAATTGTTTTGTTATGGTCCCTCTAGCGCCCACTATTAATTCCATGACTTCTATATCCCTGAGTTTATATAATGTTTTGTAATAAGGGATAGTTGGTTCATAAATTGTCCCTTTTCTCTAAATTAACCTCCTCGGGTTGATTCTGATGCATCTCGAATCTGATGGCCGAATCCAGAATATAACCTTTTGTCTCTCTAGGTTTAAATGTTATATCAATACGCCGATGACTTCCGGTATCCGCTATTCCATGGACGTATTCATAGGTAGTGTAGCCGTTGGACTTAAGGCATGTTGCGATTACAGATCTGATCTTGTGATACGCCAAATGGGCATGAACCGAAGACATGAGCCAAAGTTTCAATCTCACAGTGGCATCGCCTATAGAAAAAATAGTAACAATAGAAGAGCACTGGCATAAATGGCATCAATACAAGAGGCAAGTGAACTCCTGAAAAGAGTTTCATGCTACTGAAACGTAAAAAAAAAAAGAAAACTTTTTAAAATTATTTCGTAACAATTGCATTTTGTTTTAGACAGAATATATTATAATTTCACGTAAATTTTCTTTTCATCTTGTTATGCCTTTGTTAAAATTTACGATGTTAATGTTTAATACGAACACGACACACAAAAATTGAATACTCTTCTAAAAATATTCACTCACAGTGTATAAGACAGAGTGAACACGAGAAAGGAGCCCGGGACCCCATCATAAAGAGTAAAGCCTTTGGGCCGTATGCATAAACATTCTTAGCGCGAGCTTCCGGTGGATGATCAGCGAACTAAAGTTTCTCGTATTCATAAACCAGTGTTAGCGATATGATATGATAGGACATGATATGATATGATATGATATGATATGATATGATATGATGTGATGTGATGTGATGTGATGTGATGTGATGTGATGTGATGTGATGTGATGTGATGTGATGTGATGTGATGTGATGTGATATGATGTGATGTGATTAGATGTGATGTGATGTGATATATGATATGATATGATATGATATGATATGATATGATATGATATGATATGATATGATATGATATGAATCCAGTACAAGTAACCAGTCGATAACCGGGGCTAGTTTAGCACGCTCGTGCGCCGGCTAGCGAAATGTCTATGAAAAAAAAAAATAGCACCCTTAGTTTTTAAGGGGACAAGGTAGTCTAGGGTGTTTTCACGGTGCGCAATGCTGATTTTAAGTGGTTATTTCTCCGAAAGTATAAAAAGTGTTATTTTCACATTTTTACATGTTACTCTACATGCTTTTAGGATTATATTTTGGTTAGTTTGTTATATTACCTGCTATAGGCCTAATTGAGTTTTAAAAAAATTGTATTCAAATGAAAGAAGAAAAAAAAATAAAAACTGTTAAATTCAGGCAGCTTTCTCTTGAAAACTGGTTAATCTACATGGCTAAAATTTTACATACATATTCGCAATGTACTTATCTGCGTTCTCTAGCAAAATTATAAATCTAGTTAGATTTTTTCAATTTAAAAAAATAACGTACTTTTATAAAAATCCTACCGAGAAAAACCTGACATTTTCAACACAAAAATACACAATAAATCTTGTAATACATATTATATCAATGTAAAAGTACTACCATTAAACCATTATATGATGTACACAATGAGTGTGCAAAATTTCAGCTCTGTAACACTAATAGTTTCTGAGATATAGGTGCATATATACATAAAACTGTTGTTTTAAGAAAAACATGTTTAAACATTAACATCAATTTTTGACTTACTCACACATCTACACTAATTATAATATTACCACTACAGGCCTACATTACTGTTATTTACATCACTACTACTACTGGTATTTACATCCTGCACAACTTTTCACTTTCATATAGTAGGAAAATTTTCTGTTGGAGGAATTGGATACTGAAGGAGAGAGTTATTTCTCTCCATGTGGATTAGCACATGGAGTTTGGAAGTTATGTTCATTATTCATTTTAGCGTACTGATCACCACGAAATTTAAGTTTCTTACAATAGCTACTACTTCTACTCATTTTAAACACTTATTACGATCAAAAACACGAATTATATACGCTAACACAATAACACTGAAGAACTCGAACACCAAATAAACTATTATTTACTTCAAAATGTAAACACAAGAAGCCATAACATTCATTTGAAGTAGACTAACAGTGCTGACAATAGCTGTGCTACAAAGAAACGAACTTTCCCGAAAATTATTGCACTATTCTTATAGGATTAACGACCACTAGTTGCATATCCCACCTCGGTTGAATTTTTACAAAATAAATTTGTTACAAAGGTACCTATAGCCTATATAAGAATTTAAACAACGGTATATATGAATTTTTGTCCCGCGCCGTGATGTAGTGGTCTAAGGCATCCTGCCTAGGACTAGCGCTGGTTCGAATCCTCATGGGGGAAGAAATATTCTCATAAAATTTCGGCCAGTGTATGGGACCGGTGCCCACCCAGCATCGTGATCCACTTGTGGAGCTACGATAGGGAGCAAAAATTCGGTTTCGCAAACCAGCTATAACGGCTAGGGGGATCATCGTGCTAACCACACTATACGTCCATTCTGGTTGAATGATCGTCCACCTCTGTTTCGGCATGTGGACGTGAGGCCAGCAGCCGGCTGGTCGGTTTTGGCCCTTCAAAGGGCTGTAGCAGCATGGATTTTATATATGAATTTAAAAAAAAATATATATGATTAAAATAGCAATATACAGTATACCTTTTGGTATTTAAATATCTGTATCACTTTAGAGCACAAATTTGTCATAAACAGAAAAAAATATATGTACAGCATTATAAAACAATGCAGTATCTGATCGCAGTATTATCTGAAATTGTACAAAATTAATTACATAATACCTGATCAGTACAATTTATAATAAAGCCAAGTATGTTACGTTTTGGAATTATTATGAATAAGTAATACTTTTGTGTTCAAATTCCGGAAATGAAAGTGTCTTCTTATTTGGTGGATAATAAATGATTTCAAAATGTAGTCCTTTTGAATGCTAGCTCACTAAATAAAGCGTAAACATCATTTGCAACACGACAAAGGCATTAAGTTATTGCAAAACGTGCATAACATATAAGGAGAAAGCATATTTATGTCATATTTTTCACATTCATTTTTAAACAGCCTATTATGTCAAAAAAAGTGACCCACACAACAAAAGAGGTATGGTTACGAAACAGATTTCCCTACGTAGCCTACCAATGACTTCAATATTGTAAGAAACACTTAAGAAACCATAAAAATGTATCAGGATATGGATAGTTAGACAAAATCTCTACATGCTGCAAGCTTCATCAGTAGGCTTCGAAACTTCGGACCCGATAGAGCAGTTCAATGGGAAATCTGCATAACGGCGTACTGAGTTTAGTGGTAAAGCGTACCGTGGGTGGGGGTACTGTAGAATGAATGACAACAAATACGCAAAGGAAAACGCTCTGGATTTGAAGGTTCTGACGAATAATTTGGGTTTCATACGAACCTATTTTAAAACTGTGTCTGAAGTTATTACACGGTTAGAAAAGTCAGAGCAAGAGATGCCGGAAGCCCTCAAATTAGTTGAGGAAATGACACAGAGAATTAATGAGACACGAAGTACACCGGTTACTGAACGTGTAAAACAGAAGTGGAAATCAATTTTATGTAAAAATAACGGATATGGAACATTGTGTAATATAAATAGCAAATTAATCGACAGAGAGTTACCCGAAAATAAAAGACCGTCTCTTAGAGACTGCAATGATGTTAGGTTTCTTCGTTTTGCTCCTATCACGTCATGCAACGCAGAGCGCAGCTTTTCACAGTACACTCTGTGTTTGGCAGATAAGCGAAAAAAATTTATGTTGGAGACACTGAAAATGTATCTTGTAGTACATTGCAATTCGGTACTGTAACTGCAATTCCTAAAGACGATCAATAGGATGGATAAATGAAGAAATTAAAATTGCTACATGTTTATTTCCACCACTAACACTGTGTATAATTAAATGCAAATGCTTATAAAAGACAGGAGAATAAATGCTTTTCACATTCTTTTGACACTGTCATTGTGTAATGTATATTTACTTTCAGAATGTCCATATGTGCATATTTCTCCATAGGCTACTACCGTACTCTATTCTAAATAGCAACGTTGTTACCTCAACACATCTCTACCTTTCGCTACCTGCAACGAGTCAACAACCTATAGTACATGCACAGTAAACTTATTGCATCGGGTCCCAAGTCTCGAAGCCTGTTCATCAGTTACTATACCTGGTAAGGTTTATCTTGTCTCCGTAGCAATAAAACCAAGTCCCTTCAAATGAGGGTGGAGATTATAGGAGGGTTGTAAATTTTCAGGATACCTTTCAAAACCTTGTTATTGTACAGGCTACCGGAACTCAATTTCTTGAAAGACAAGCTCAGTGACGGAACTACACAGTACGAAAAGTGATATTTTGTAATTTTATTTTGCGCTACAGAATGTATCAACTGGTCCCTTCCGCCACTGGATGGATGGACGGCACCGCTCCATCCCCCCATTGCCATAACAATATAGACGAAGTAAGACATATCTCCTTTCTCTCTCTTTTCACAGTGAGACAAGATACATCACACAGACTTTACATAAATGTATGTGATTACATTTTACTCTAAGCATTTTTTCGGTTAACCAACCCCAATCGTGCCCAGTGCCACTGCAGCACCGCTCTTTATGTCTCTGTAATAGCTTTTTCCGCTTTCAGTCTCTCGTCTCCTTCCGAAAACACTACGAACGCCAAATGATCCGACACATAATTCCACGTTACTTTCTTGATCTTCCATCTACCTGAGAAGTTTTTAAAGAGTCTTCCTTTTAAACTTCTACAACCCCTTTCCCTCGCGGTCCCTGCTTCCAGACACGCCCCACTACCTCCACCACACCTTTTCACGTCCCTTAAAACTCGACAAAACCCGTCATTTTACATTCTTGTAAAGTCTCACCACGATAGCCCTCCTAACAATGAATAACAGAACACAATAGTCTCTTGTTTTGTCGCTTCATTTTCACATGGGAACAGAGACAAGAGACAAATGTAAATAATAAAAAAAAACCTTTGTACCGCAAAATATATTTGCATGATAATAACCTATTTTGTTCTTCTTTCTACATTCATTTAAAGTACAACTGCATAAAAGCATGATAATGATCAATGTACCTTAAATCATTCACAGAATACAGGCACAGAGGACTTGCAAAAATTGTTGTTCTATTATATCTCTCTAAATTAGCAAACACATGGTTACTAGAATAAGCGATGGTCCTGAATGACACTTCATAGATTTATTTCATGAATATGCGGTACGCAACAATGCATTAATGAGTAAAACTCAATAATTGTTTATTCTGTCATCATTCATGGTTGCTTTTCTTCAGCTGTTGTTAAAATCTGCAATATAATATTAATTCATTCCAATGGAATAATTATTATTTGATAATAGGCTTAAATTCACTTAACGTGGTAATTTTCGACTATATACTTAAGTAAGCATTTCATTCGCTGTGATTGATGATAACAATTAATTAAATTTCAATTTAAATTCTATACTTATATACTATTTCATTTCATTTCTAGTTATTTATACTAGCCGTACCCGTGGCGCTCCGCTGCACCCGTTAGAAATAAATATAAAATAATTACATAATTAAAATAGGACATTTGATCCAGGGAACATTCGTGTTTGATAGAAGAATAAATCGTTTAATATGTTACTTAATTTAAATTGTATTTAAAAATTAAAATGCGATCATTTTGGTCCAGAGACCACTCATTTGGTGCAATGACAATTCCTTTAACATGTTTGTTATTACATGCAACCATAGTTTAATGAAGATTGACATATCTTTTAGATTTAATGTGTAAACTTTATATTACTTGCTATATGTTTCCATTGAATTATGGTAATAACTTAATTTTAACCCTTGTTTTCTAAGTCTCCAGTAAATGGCGCTTGGCCCACTATGGTTCTGAACCCTTCAAATAACTTAAATAGTGATATACAGCATATATAGTGATATGTAATTACATTTCTTTCTTTCGAAAATGTAAGAATTCACGATCTCCCATGTACCATTGCCATGGAATGAATAAATGTGTTTTTTCTTCCTACTCAAAAATTTTATATTTTGCACATAGGAGTTACTGCAGGAACAACAACGCTATAATCTGAGTCGGTGGTGAAAATGTATTGTATTGTTATTTTAAAAGTCTTGTATATCCTTAAATATCAGTCCTATCAAAATTTTGCATAGAATAAAACTTACCGGAAATCATTTTTAAAGAAACGTTTGTTATGTAACATTTTTTCACAAAAAAAAAAAAACAATAATAAGCGAGATATTTCGATTTATTTAATTCAGGCCCCTTTAACTGAAGTATTTTGAATGCCATATAGCCTAAAATCTAAGTTACAACGAACTTAATTTATATTTCAATTTTCATCGAAATCTGTTCAGCCATTATCGCATGAAAAGGCAACAACCATACAGACAGACAAACAAAAATTTCAAAAAAGTGTTTTACGTTCTCATAATGAATAATTATACATGTTAACACCAATTATTTTTGGAAAAGCGAAAATTACCAGAAAAATTTTGGCTACAGATATTATATTATATTATATTATATTATATTATATTATATAAAAAAGTGTGTTGATAATGGATGTACTCCAATACGTAAGTTTATAATTTATTGTGGGGGCTCTTGAATCTCAGGAGGAACAACTTTTACAATAGGGCAACATAATCTGCTTGGCTCATTACCCAATTTTTTTGCATTGAATTTACTGAATATATATTTTATGTATTTTAACACGATTCAATTGCGCATAGTTAAAAATTGAATGATAAAATAATGGATTGCTAAGCTAACGTACTATTACTGCATACTAAATCAATACACTCTTGTTGTTCGTTAATTCTCTGAGACGAAAATGAATGTGTACATAAAAATTATTTCAGGAAATACAGGAAACGAATGTACAGAATAGCCTATCAAGTTTAGGCCTATAGCATTATGTCCACCTAGAGAAACTACATTTTATAATAATGAAATAATAAGTAATTATACAAATCGGTTAATTCAGTTTCAGATATTACTTCATACAAACACAGAAACATTCTCTGTAGGCTATCTTTCACAGCTTTCGATTGTTGTTGTCTAAGGCCCCTTATAGACGTAGTCATTTGTTTTTTTATTTCATTACACCGCCTTAGATGGCAGTTATTTTAATTTTAAAACTCATTTATCTCATTAAATATCAGTCGTATCAAACTTTTTCAAAGAATAAAACTTATCGGAAATGAGTTTTAAAGAAACGTTTGTTACGCAACATTTTTCACAAAAATCAATAATAAGCGAGATATTTCGATTTATTTAATTCAGGCCCCCTTATAACCCCCCCTTTTAAATAAAGTGTATTGAATGCCATATAGCCTAAAATTTAAGTTACAACAAACTTAATTTATATTCCAATTTTCATCGAAATCCGTTCAGCCATTATCGCGTGAAAAGTAACAAACATCCAGACAGACAGACAAGACGGACAGACAGAAAGACAAACCTTAATTAAAAAAAGAAGAAGAGATTTTCGGTTTCAGGATGGTTAATTATACATGTTAACACGAATTATTTTTGTAAAATCGAAAATTACCAGAAAAATTTTGGCTACAGATTTATTATTAGTATAGATTATTTCGATTAGGCCTATTGTTTCCATCTTTATTCAAGAGGAGGAGGAAATGGAAAGCAAAGGGAGAAGAAAATATAAAGAGAAGAAAGGAAAGAGACACATACAAATGTAATAAAGAAAAGGAAGAAAGTAGGAAAGGAAACAAAGAGAGAAAAGATGAAATAGAAAAATGAAAGAAAAAAGTGAGAAAGCAAGAAAGGATGAAGAAAGAAGAAAGAAAATTGGAATGGAAAGGAAAGGCGGTATATGGAAGGACAGAAACAGAAAGTGAAACGCAAAACTAGAAATAATTGCTATTTTGATACGGGATATGATACAGAAGCTGCAGATCGTGAGAAAAAGCAACCTTTGACCCACTTTCGTTTCTTAACTGAAGACGAGCGAATATGCAGCACTGAAAGGAGTGTAACAGGATCTTGCAGACGCTGTTTTAATTACCCCTCTACTCCATTATGGTAATGTTCTGTGTACTTATGATATGACTTACATTTCAGGAATTGACTAACACATTCATATCCCATGTGTTACAGTGCATTTGTTCGATGGAAAGCAATGGATTCATAAACTAACCTCGGGAAACTTTGGAAAGAGTAAACAAATACCGGTATGTAAGTAAATAGATCCCGAATATAATGTATTTGCAAAATTCATGTTGGAAATAACATTCTCAAACGTACCGAAAACTTTTCTTTTTTAAATCGTGTAGTGGCCGAATATCCTACATGCATCTCACTGTGTATACGTCAACGGAAAAATATTCTTCATGTATATTTTTAATTACATACATAACAAAATACACTTTTTACCAATATCTGTTCCTCGTAAACGTCATATTTATTACAACATCTGATACCGAAGATATATGGATAAACTCTTATCCGTATCTGTAATGTAAGTGTGCGCATAATACATTGTGGAATAGAAAGATCATTTTTTACAGTATAAAATTTCTTGAGTGACAGACGTAAAAAGTTTTGAGAAACTTTTAGAAAAGTTTCAATGCGCTTTGCAATGTCAGATTACAAGGCTCACTAATTTGACATGATGTTTAGCTTGTTTCAACCGTGGACATGTAATTTTATATTAGATAGATAGATGGATTTATTGAGTAATATTATACATACAGATTTTTATATTATCATAGCGTTCTCTAAAATCCAATGCACGGGTCTTCTAACCGTACGTGCTTTGTACCTAACACAAGTCCTACTTTGTAAGTCCCCCCCCCCCCACTTATGATTATATCCACTACTCTCTAAAAGAACACACATATTAAAATGAAAATGGTACACAAAACACATTATATAATATATCCTAATCTAAAAGACATAAAAGTGTATCGTTGGGTAGACTCCTTCAAAAAGAACAAGCCAATCTTTTGTTCGTATTGACATGCAAGCGAACTCCTATTCTGACTTAGCATCGAGGGTGGTAGATATTTTCTCCGTACATGTTCCAATTCGACACACTGTAATAAAATGTTTATAGGAGTCCTTTTCTCTGCAAAGCGGACACAGGCGCTCTCCTTCTTCGTTAACAATTTTATTACCCTTCCATGCCCCCAATCTTAGCCACGCTAAACCTGCTCTGCTGTTTTTGTTACAAGAATTTATGTTGTCACACCTCCCCCAGTTAAGTATGAGATCTGATTGCAAATGTAGTGAGGACTTTTCCGAACATTGGAATTCAATCTCTTGCCTCTCGATATCAATTAATCGCATCTTCACATTACGCCATACATTCCTTCTGTTATTCTCTCCTTTCTCCCACACCCATCTCATTCCTATATGATGCAGCCCCCTCTGCAGTTTATAAACCCACCCCTTTTCCCAACCCTCTCTTTGTTGAACTTTGTAGCAAATCGACCGTAGAAGCGACTGATCCCCAAATATAATTTTTAACCAATATTTTTTCACCCTGACTTTCATATGAATTACTTCGTTTTGAAGCCCAAACTCCTTTAGCACCCCGCAGTTAGCTGTGCTTCTGCCAATTCCAAGTATTCGTTTCAGGAACTCCGTTTGTACCTTATTTAGTTTTCCCGTATTTTCCCATCCCCAAATTTCCGCCCCATACAACATAGATGATCTAACCACAGATCCATATACTAGCTCCAATGTTGCTGCAGGAATATCTGGCACTTTAGTGATCATAATTTTATATTTATAATATATAGATAACAATTTTTTAGTCTATGCATTTGGGCACTTGTTTTACTTATACATATAATATATATAACACTAATATTATTAATGAACCTGAAGAGGAAATATTCAACACCAATAACAATCCACAAATAACAGAGATTAAATTGAATATACAGGTTGTTAGAGGTTTGAGTACACAAATTTTAACAAGATGTTTTTTGTATGAAGTAGAACCAATACTCCTAACGAAATATTTTTCTTCAACGCATAGTTCAACCAATAAAAAATATATTGTGTGGAAAATTTCGCTGCCGATGTTTTCATATCTCTTTAAAATTTTAAGGTTTACTATGATTGTCGCTATAGATATTAAATTGATGAACAATTAATTTCTTCGTCTTTCTTGCATAAAGTGAACCGTTTATTCACAAATTAATGCTCAAATTGTATTATCTGTACGTTCCGTGTAACTAAACCATTAGTGCTGTACGTGACATTAATTTGTGAATAAACGGTTCACTTTATGTAAAAAATACAAAGACATAAATTATTCCTCTATTTAATATCTACCGCGACATTCATAATAAACTTTAAAATTTTAAAGCGATATGAAAACATCGGCAACGAAACTTTCCACATAATTTATTTCTTATTTGTTGAACTATGCACTGTAGAAAAATATTTCATTAGAAGAATTGGTTCAATTTCATACAAAGAACCTCCTGTTAAAATTTGTGTACTCAAACCCCTAACATCCTGTATAGGCCCAAAACACGTAATGTTGTCAATATTTATGCGAAGTGCGAACTTGTAGAGGTACAAAATTTATCCATAAAATACGCAAATGCGACATAAAGCATGTGAACGTCTATAGAAGATCAATTGCATTGATTTATTCAACATTTTAAACATTTAGACAAAGGAAATTAAACTTCATAATAAACTGAACATTCCTGATTTGTCGGACCTAAGACTTTTATATATACATAAAGAATTATACTACTTCTACATGATAAAAAAATATCTGAATACAATTCCCCCAGGATACCGGAACATATAGAGTTATAGATCTCGCACCACATCTCACAGGGGAGTAGAATGTATGTACATGGTATCAGCCGACATCGATTTCAAATTTGAAGAAGTTTATGCAATCTTTTTCGGTATCAGCAATGTAATTGAAGCGTCAAATCCAATAGAAAGGGTATAAATTCCAAATAAATCAAATTTAGGAACGGACGAAAGTCGTAAGTCATAACACCAACTTCATTCAAACGGAAAGCGGGAACAGGATCTACTGCTGATATTTTTCTTTTCCTTCCACTGAAAGCATTTGCTTAAACTCCAAACCAACATTTCCATGACTTTACGTCAATATATCTTTGTTCGTATTCTTACAATTTATGTAGTATTTTCTTTCGATAGGAATAGTGTCTATAACAATGAAAGTTTACAACTTCCGGATTTTCCAGTGTTAGAAAATCAGATTATTTCTGCGTGTAGTTATATCTTCAATGGCAAAATTATCCCATGTCACTTATTTTTACACCAGCAGCAGATCTGGTTAAGTTGACACTCCGTCACATGTACTGATACTCTAAACTTGCCTAATTTGTGATACGATTGCTTCAAATAGGAAATGTTTTCTGCAACATAAGTTAATTAAAATGGTTTGATTTACAAGAAAAAAATGCCTTCTGAATTCTGGGCTTTCTTGCGTTGCCATAACATGAATTTGGTTGTCTAAGCAACTCAGACAATAGTGTGCTTACAGCAACGTCGGCAGAAAGAATATATTCATATGCTTATAATTTCAATTCCAAATTATCTCATATCCCTTAATTTTGACTCCGAAATTAAATTTGGTGCAATATTCTGTGCATTAATTGCTTAAACTAAAATAACCCACTTTCATAATTTTTAAACGAGACTTCTAGAGCAAGGAAATCAAATGAATACAGCATATTTATAAAATCGCTCAACTCCTTTCTTTCTTTTCAGAATCTTAATTATTCTGCATTACAGAACATAAAGCTATGCTAAAGGAACTGACACAAGAGAGAATTCTCAGAAAAAATGGTAACTCGTTTATAAGGAAATATATATTGTGTTTATACTTTCAAAATTGCGTAATTATCCTTTGTTTTTATTCACAAGTACGTTAACTTGTAATATATCGTTCTGAAGTTTTATATACTAAAAATATTTGTTTTTAATATGCTATAAACAAAGTATTTACTTTCCGACACATGGAAATATTAATGATGTAAATGGTTTAGAAAAATATTTGTTTTTGTTCAGAATTATAATTCATTAACAGAACATAAAGCTATGCTAAAGAAACTAACACAAGAGAGAATTCTCAGAAAAAATGGTAACTCGTTTATTAATAAATATTACTCTATTGTATATATCTGCAGTGCTTGGGAAAAGTGAAAAGTGACATAAGTCAGTTTTCACAAGCCTTTTTTGATAATTTATTGCAAATTTACACTGGTTTATGTCGATTTGATTTTTTTCTGTATGAATTATTGTAATGGGAGGAATACCTATGTATTTTTTTCCAAGGGAACAGATGTTCCGTAAGTTGTCAATAAATTATCAAAAAAGGTTTGTGGAAACTGACTTGTGTCACTTTTCCCGAGCACTACAGATATTGTGTTTATGCTTTCAAAAATGCGTAATTATCCTTCGTTTTGATTCACAAATACGTTAACTTGTAATATATCGTTCTGAAGGCTTATATACTAAAAATATTTGTTTTTAATATGTTGTAAACAAAGTATTTACTTTACGGCACATGGAAATATTAGTGACGTAACTGGTTTAGAAAAATATTTGTTTTTGTTTAGAATTATAATTCATTAACAGAGCACGGATTCGGTTAAGTATCTAAACAACTGATAAAAAAGCGTGTGTTCACCCAAATCACAGTATGAAGGAACGCCTCTACAAGAAAGTGTGACTTGTTTTTAATCACAGATGACGAGTAACATGTCTTAACAATTAATGGCACACAAGCACATGCAGGTTAAGATATAAAAGCCACGCCCATTTTATAAAGGGAGTACACTAGAAGAACAAATGACAGGCACAAAATTAACATAAACAATAAAAAAAATACGTACATAAAAGTTTATGACTTGTGAGCTAACTTCTGTCGTGCACTATAGCAGTGTGGCATGTTGACCTTAGAATATGTTAAGTTGGCAAAGAGTAATGTAAGTTAAGTACAGAGAGTAACATTGGATGCCGCTAGCAAGCGACTGGTGTTACGTACATTCAAACCACTGTGCATCAATCAACAAAACACTGCGGGACTTTCCAGTCACATGGTACGAATGCGTTACCAAGGAATCTCAGACGATAACAATGATGACAACAACACAACTGATGACAAATCGCCGACGCCCCCTTTGCTGCGCCACGACAGTCACAAAGAAACACTCACACCGAAGTATCAAACAAAACCAAACAATTAAATAAAGTTAAAAATGACCTGACTAGGTCACCGCATGGCCTTGCTTGCCCCTGCACACTTGGCGTTACACTGCGACGGACGCGGGGAGGCGATTTGGCTGCCTGGGCAACTCCGCCGCCGCCGCCACGGGCAGGCAGGGGCAACCCAGACCGAACAGACACTAGTTGAACTAGTTTGCGGCGGGCCCACGAGGCGACACCACCAGCCGTGCCCCGACAGCCCTCGCGAGAGCGACGACAAATGCGCATACATTAGACAGACCTTTCACATGGTCTGTTATGATTTTCATTCAACGTGCCGGGTGGATCTGATAACGTGTAACAAATGTGATTCAACGCATAGCAATTAAATTCAATCAATTATTGAAATTATCTATCTACCGGCCGCTCTACACGCAACAATCAAGGAGCAGCTTTGACGTCGTGTTAATACGAGAATGCTTGATTCGAATCTCGATTCAAATAAGTTGGTAATGTGAAGTTGTGTGTTATCAAACCATGTCACGAATATTCCTCCACATGCCTCTCAGTGTCTAAGTTCAAATTGCTTTTAAGGGCAAAATGTCAAACCCTTACCGCATACATGAGCATCGTGCCTCACTTCAGATTAATAAGGTAAGCGTTCACTACATCGTATCGGACGCATCACCTCTCGGCAAATCCGTCCACGTTTCTCGGATAGGCAACTTTTCCGATGCGTGCGATCATGGCCTTCTTTAATAAATCAATTTTAATTGGTCAACTGTCACTATTATGTTGTGCCATGTCCAGTGTCGCGCCAAAATGGCAGACGGAAAACTTATTTCGCGTGCAGAAAATTGCGAAGAATTATATAATTTGAGGCGTTCCCATTATAGTAATCAAGTCGTTTCTTGCAAATAAATTATGTAACCAATATTTCTTTCGTTTCTTCCTCTTTAATTAAGACGCATGAAGCAATTACAAATTCTTATTCGCTAACAGACGTAATTAATAGACCTAACCTCAACTCCTCTGCTTTCAGCAATGTCAATATCGTACGACGTCATGTTTTAAACAGCTGATAGGGGAATCCGATGAGGCGATGAGGTAGAGCCGTTACAGTGAACGCACTGCACTTAAAATATCCGTTGCGTGCGATTCGTACGAGCAGTGCGATACGATGTAGTGAACGCTTACCTTTAGTGCCTCACTGACCTTAACAGAGCTTACCGCTATGAGTGACATCATCTTCACAGTCCCCGTTCCTCCCTCACGTACCTCCTAGGCGTGGGCAGATTCTATATCAGTTTCATAAGCAATATCAGTGGTGGCATAATGGCATTATCAAAGCAGTGTTTACGCGTTAGAAAACTATTATTTCATGAGAAATGGGAGGAAGAGTTTTTTTGCTGTTTAGAAAGGGGAGAACATAGGATGTATGTTATGCTCGAAAATCCTATTAGGCATTAATAAATTTAATACACAACGACATTACTCCTTATGTCATAAACAAAATGCTGAATTAGAAGGTAAGACAAATTAAATGTTATTTTTTCGTACTATTCCGAAGAAAATTTACGATCTTAACATTTGCATAGTATACTAAAACGACATTATACCTTAAACACGCTGCATTAAAAGGTACGAGGAATTAAATGTTGTTTGTACGTATTATTTCCAAAAGAAATGTATTTAAAAAAAAAATCAAATGTGCGTAGAAAACGAAATATGATTTTCTGAAATTATTTTAGGTCGAGAACGTGCAAATCTATTAAGTAATCTTGATAAACGCCAGAATATTCAAGAAAATAAACGTAGACAACGTGATGGAATATTATTGCCTAGTTACACAATTTCTCGCCTGTGATTTAAATCAATTCAGCGACGGAGAAACGGTAAAGATGTTTATGATTAAAGTTGCCGAATTAATTTGCCCATATTGAATAAGAGTTTTCGAGAGTCTCACGTTAACCAAGCGCTTTCCTAATAATTCGCCACTGACCGCCTTAGCGATTACGATAAGGTGACGCAGGTCACAGCAGTTTATATTTCCCATCATACTCTGCAGTCTCCTCTCCTAGTAAGCAAACTATTTCAAATCGAGTGCCTCACGTAACTGAAAATTGTGCCCATGTATGCATTAGACAGACCTTTCACATGGTCTGTTACGATTTTCACTCTACGTGCCGGGTGGATCTGATAACGTGTAACAAATGTGGTTCAACGCCTTACAATTAAATTCAATCAATTATTGAAATTATCCATCTACCGGCCGCTCTACACGTAACAGTCAAGAAGCAGCTTTGACGTCGTGTTAATACGAGGATACTGGATTCGAATCTCGATTCAAATAAGTTGGTAATGTGATGTTGTGTGTTATCAAACCATGTCATGAATATTCCTCCACATGCCTCTTAAGTGTCTAAGTTGAAACTGCTTTTAAGGGAAAAATGGCAAACCCTTACGAGCTTACAAGGAAAAGTGGTGTAATTCTTAAGCTTAAGTGGTAACGTTGTCGATTTCAAAACCAGAGCACTTGGGTTCCAAATCTGGCAAGAGAGTGAATACGATGAAAGAGTAATGGAACGGAGAAAAATCTCTCCGGCGCCGGGATTTGAACCCGGGTTTTCAGCTCTACGTGCTGATGCTTCATCCACTAAGCTACACCGGATACCCACCCTGGCGTCGGACAGAATCGTCTCAGATTAAGTTCCAACTCTTGGGTTCCCGACGCCGGGATGGGTATCCGGTGTAGCTTAGTGGATAAAGCATCAATACGTAGAGCTGAAAACCCGGGTTCAAATCTCGGCGCCGGAGAGATTTTTCTCCGTTCCATTACTCTTTCATCGTATGATGACGCAGAATATCTGCATGGAAATATCATATGTACTTCGGTACATTAAAATATAATATAAGAGAGTGAATATCTATTTTCCATAAGAATGAACTGCATTTGTCCCCTAGAAATGCATCTGCAGGCCTACAGACAGTTAAGACTAAAAGATTTTAAAGATTTAATAATAATAATAATAATAATAATAATAATAATAATAATAATAATAAAAATAATAATAATAATAATAATAAATAATAAATAATAATAATAATGTTGACTCCTATCCTCAGCACTTCTTAGCACATACAGGGACATCATTTTATTTTTACTAACATTTCTAATATTAACCTTAATATTAATATACCTTTGGATTAACGGTTGAGAACCGGAAACACCGTTTGCTACCCTCTTCTACGACTGGAGTTCGATGATACTGGCGTAAAATACAAACAAATCACTTCACTAGGCATAGGAGGGAAGAAAAGTAGTTCATCCACTTACCTAAACTAGGAAATACCGCGATTTTGAGTTTGATCATTTGCATCAGGTTTTTGTTTAATCAAAATACAGTACTGTATTAACAATGAGTGTTTTTCTCACGAACTGAGCTGTCCATGTGGACGTATTCATTATGCAGTGTATATTATACTGTCTACAACACATTAGCGTGCAATATAGAGAATGAAGTTAAATTGAAAAATAATCATAATATGGATATTTAAACACATTTTTGAAAATGGTGGCCGTTCATTTCGATACAGGCTTCAGTTCTTTTGTGCATATTATCGCACTATAGACTATTGTATCTAATTCCAATTACCAGGTTCGTCCTTCGACTAGTAACTCATGTTGAAATAATTCTGCACCTACTCTATAACAGAATACCTTACGTACTGTAAATTCAATCTTCACTGCTGCCCGATCCGAAAAGATAAAATTACTCAGAAATGTTATCTACTGAAAACCAGAAGTAACGGGATGATGAATGAAAAGATGATAGGGGAGGAAGGAAGTGACGAAGATGAGCGGGGTTCCAATCGCCTGATAAAGTTACCTGATATTCATCCATAGGAATGAGGGAAAAACCCCGAAAAAACCTCACCCAGACAACTCGTCCCGACTGGGGATCGAACTTATTTAAGTTATTTTAAACAATTTTATAATATTACGTAGGTCCAATTCCTAACAGAAGTTAATGTTTTCATAAAAGAGCTAAGACACCTCAGTTACTAGTCTTTACAGAGGGGCGAGCAAAAGCGGGTGGAGGAAACCGGGATGCGACGTAGGCAGATGGACGACAGTACCTGTGCGAAGATATGATTCAATATTGAAAACTCTTTCGTCACTGGAAAACGCGAACATATTTTTGGAACGTACTATAGTCACTAACTCAGTACTGTTTACTAAGACCGTAAGAAGAATTTGACTGCCTACGCGGCCTTGTTTCTGTGTGGAGGACAGTTCGAAGCGTGATCTGTGTTTGGAAGTTTACTAGTAGAGGGGGTGGAAGTGAGGTACATTAAAAAACTCAGGTACAATAAAAATTGAAGTAAAAATAAAATGATGTCCCTGTATAAGTTTCCGATTAGTTAAGAAGCTACTACATTTTCTACTTTCGCACTGACTTAATAAACTGGAACATTTCAATACGAACGATGCTAACTAACAAATGGGCGAACATAAATCTCAGAGAAATTATGGTTCACGATAGCGAATTAAGAACCATAAAATTTGCTGAAAACAAGGTTGTTTTCTTTGATAGGCCTAAAACAAACAGCACCACTTATACAAAAGAATGTTCCCATAAAATATAAACATTTCTTATAAAATATAAAATTATGGCATCATCAAAAACAAATAATATTAGCTGTATGGCAGTTTCAAATAACAATATTTACAACAAGTGACACATTTAAATACTTCGGACACCACCTGGCATTTTATAAAATTATAGATTTGAATCAACTAAATAAATTTAAGAAGACGTGAAAAAAAAATTGTAAGATATGGAACCCTAAGAAACTCAACTGAAGTTTTATAAACTGATTTCTATTTCTATGCTTAATTACACCTTCGAAAACTGGGCCATAAATACATCCAATAAAAAAGAAATAGAATAAACAGAAATGAGATTTCTACGTCTCGTAGCTGGATTAACTCATTTAGACAAGCAAAGAATTACATATAAGAGTATAAGGGAACAGAAGTTACCTTTAATCTATGCTGAAAGCCTAAAAGAAAGAATAGTGGAACAAAAACTTCAGTGGTATGATCATATCGAAAGAATTAATCAAAAGAGGTTGTCACAGATTATCGTCGTTGTTCCTGCAATAACTCCTAAGTGCAAAATATAAAATTTTTCAATAGGAAGAAAAAACACATTTATTCATTCTATGGCAGTGATACATAGGAGAGTGCGAATTCTTACATTTTCGAAAGAAAGAAATATAACTACATATAGGAGAGTTCATTATTCGCTGTATCACTATTTAAGTTATTTAATAGAGCAAAACTCTGAAAATCGATAAATATGTCACATAGGAGTTATTGACGTTATTTTACATTAGTCAGGAAGACAAAGGAAAGATGGGAATATATCTTCTGTAATCGGAACAGGCCATAAGGCCTGAAGATGATAATGACGATTATAAAATAATAATGATAATAATAATAATAATAATAACAGTAATATAATTATTATTATGAACTTCAATCGCCTACGTAATTTACAATGGACTGATTCCCTATTATGATTGCACTTCGATTACTGTGATATTCTGTTTACTGACCTAAGCGTTACTTCGGCGCAGAGACTGCAACGTGTTCATAATATGTACATCCGTTTCGTCTGCAATATTCGCCGGGCTGATCACGTAACACCATCCCTCGAAATGTTGTCCCGGCTCCGTCTAGAAGATCATAGGAAAATCCACTGTCTTTCCCTTCTCTTTCACATATTGCATTTCTCCACTCCTGTCTATCTTGCGTCTCGTTTTCAAAATTTATCCACCCATCATAACCTAGACACACGATCACAACACTCCTCAACATTATCCATTCCCTCCCACCGAACATCCTCATATTCATCTTCTTTCACTGTGGCTGTTCCTCGGCTTTGGAATTCCCTACCGAGTAATGTCAGGAACTGTCAGACATCAAACCAATTTAAGAATAGACTAACGAAATATTTTTCTAACAATTCTTGTTAACAATAATAGCTCTTTCAGGTTTCTCAATGTCTAATGGATATATATATCACAGAATAAATATTTAAATTATCTCATTATTATTATTACTACTGTTATTGTTATTATTATTATTATTATTATTATTATTATCATCATCATCATTGCTATTTCTTACCAATGTTTATTATTGTCACACTAACATTACTTATCCAACTTTCATTATATACTTTCATGTTCTTTTATGGTCTACATATTAATGTAATAACTATGTAAGCAATTGTATTCAATTAGAATTAGAGTCTGGCTGGGCGGAAGAGAAGGCCTACTGGCCTTAGCTCTGCCAGATTAAATAAATAAATTATTATTATTATTATTATTATTATTATTATTATTATTATTATTATTATTATTATTATTATTACCGCATCATGTTGTCTGAACAGTTTCATTTCGACACTAAACGATTTAAAATCATGATCCTCGTGTGAAAATCCGAATTCATTTATTACATAGCGAGTTTTCTGTTACTCTTTAAAATAGCATTTTACTTCAATTGGAGCCACATTCGTCTTCTGAAGTCTGCGCCACCAGACAGAGACGGGAACTGACACAATGCTGGAATAGATCAAGTCACTAGGACGGCGACTGGTACATCACGACCGATGATCCAGCCAGACATAACAATGTTGATGAGGATGTAAGGAACAGCCCACTCGCTCTGTTAATTAAATCTTGCTCATTTCTTTTGTGACATTAGTATTCTTGTGATATAAAGACTGCGATAAAAGCTTGCCTTCAAGTCCTTAATAAAAATTAAAAAGAAACTTGTTACATAAAAAGAAAAGCAATTAGTCTTTATTCCCTTTCCTATTCCCGAGCACATTAAATCGCTGCAGACCCCTGACTACGAGTACCTAATCTCCTGGCCGCTTTATTCGCCTCGTAACTCTAACTCTCTTTATCTCCCAATCTTTCCCTCCCCATCCTAATCTTTATTTTTTCCTTCCTTTCGCCTTCCTCATTTTCTGCTTACTTCTTCCTTACCTCATAATCCCCCCTCCTTTATCTCGCAATCCTCTCCCACTTTCCATCACTCCACCTTCACTCCCTCTACTTCCTCCTTCACCTTTTCTCTTTCACTTTGTCATATCTCCTTCACTTCTATTCATTCCCTCACCATCTTCTCTGGTTTCACATTTCCTTCTCATTCCCCATTCTCATATTTCTCCTTCGTCTTCATCTTCTCTCCTCCCTATTTCGCTTTGCCTCTTTCACTTTCTTTTTCCTTTCATCTTCTCTCATTTCGTATTCCCTTTTTCTCCATCTCCTCTCCTAATTCTTTTCTCTTTCACCTTCACTTCCTCTTCATCTTCTAGATTTCCTGTACCAACTTCTCTCCTTCCCCACTTTCTCTTTATCCGCTTCCTACTCTTCTACTTCCTTGTGCACCTCTTTTTCTCCAACTTCCGTTCCCATATCTACCAACTTCAAAAACTGAAAAATCTGGAGTTTTTTATTTTTCGTAGCGAGTGTATCGTGGAGTCTGAATTATCTACATACTGAAAAAATACCTGTACATTAACTAGCCTTTACTGTTGAGACGACGAAGAATGGCTCAACATCTCTGAAGTTGCTGATTTGGCCTTCTTCAAGAATGTGGCATCAAAAGTTCGCTCGAAACACTTTCCCTTTTGTACAGATGTAACAGTCAATAGTTTTTTCAGAGTGTCATCAGAAAGAGAGGATCTTAATTATGTCTTTGACTTGTTCAACAGGCTAAAAATCCTTTCACATTCCGCATTATTGCTTGAAGAATTGAGAGAACACGTATCATCAACCTTGATAGTTTATCATACTCTAATCTGTCATCTTCAGATTCCATTGTTCCTACCAAAGACCACAGAACTTTCATCCTTCCTTCCTTACTAATGTCTTCAATATTTTCCATCTCTAAGGCGCAAAACTGCACATCCAGTCCTTCGTCCATATCTTTTCCTTTAACGTTCAAAATTGCAGGGAACATTTTAACAAGTATCTGATGATCTCATGCCAGATTGGTGACCTCTGCCGTTATTAGTATGACTTTACACAATCGATAGTCAAATACTCATTTCCGATCAATATTGAGAAACCAATCGGACAACATACAAAATAAGACGAACAATTTTTTTCAAATCCTGCTATCAAATGAATAAAAAAAAAACAAATAAAAAATCCGCGCAAAAATTATTAATTGGGAAATCAGGAGAATGGTTAAAAAATCCGAAGTCTCTCGCCTAAATTCGGAAAGTTGGCAGGTATAGCAATACACCACCTGCCTGACCTGGGGTCTAGGCTAGCGACTTGAGGTTAATATAGTAAGTACAATTCTATGGAATTATAAAGGTGTAATTGATGTTCTGTTATTTGAAATGTTGTATCAGTGAAGAAGTGTGTTGTATCTGTGAAATGTGTTGTGACAGTGAAGTGTGTTTGTGTCAGTGAAGTTCTATAGTTTACAGTGGTAGTGCAAAGTATTTGAACAGAGAAATGTTTCTGAAGTGTTAGTGAAATCTGGATAGTGTCAGTAAAATGTGTCGTAGTTCCAGTGCAGTGAGTGAATTGACAGCGAAATTAGTGTAGTGCTGAAAGGTACTTGTATGAACATATATCATATATAGCCTACTCGTAGTTTTAAGTTCTAACTTAGGGTTAAGATATAAATTAGATTTACTTTAATTAATTATGTTATATTAAGTGATTGATTTAATTTAGGATGGTCCTTGTTAATATTATTATATATTGCTATTATTATTTTATTATTAATATTATGACTATTTTATTATTATTGTCATTATTGAGTGTAATTAGTTACCACCACTGCCACCGGGTATTTACCCATTTGTAGTGTGAATAAATACATACACACTTTTCATCTCCCTCACATTCCTTTCCACCTCCTTCACCGACATCTTCTTCCTACCTCTTTCCCCACATCATTTCCACCCCTTTCCAATTTTACTACTTCATTTTCTTTCCCTCTCCTACCCAATTCCTTTTCCTCATTCTTCACTTTGTTTCCTTCTGTATTTTCTGTCTCCACCTTTTCTTTCTATTTTACTTTGTTTTCTCCCTCCATATCCTTTTACTTTCCTCCAACTTGTTTGCTTCTTTCTTATCCCTTTCTCCTCTTCCTCAATTTCTTTAGCTGCTCCATTTTCCATTTTTCTATTCCTCTTCCTCTTTTCTTCACATATTATTTCTCTTGCATCTCCTTATTCTCCACCTTCCTTATTCTTCTAATTTTTTTATCCTTCTCTTCATCATCATTTTCTTCAATATTCCCCTATTCACCACGATTATACTCCTTTTCATCTTTTTTCTTTCCTTCACATTATATTCAGAGTAGACTGCGTACTGTAGTTATAGTATAATAAACAAACATTCTTAGAATTATTGACTGAAGGTAATAAACGTATTCCCATAACACGAAATCTCTGCTAAATCTCGGGTCGATAAATAAATAATTTAAGAGATGATCAGGATTGCTCTGGCTATATTGTCAATAAGAATGAAACTCCCTCTCTGTCTTAATAATTTGTTTTACGAGTTGGGTTCAATATAAATAATTCATCTCCAATGTCTCGATACCAGAAGCACGTACTGCAAATACGAGTATATCTAGTAGTCTTCTCTTTTTGTGCACAGAACAAGTGTAAGATTTTATGTTGTCTTGTAACAGTACTCCCTTTATCTAATTATGCTAATTACTGCCAAATTCAATTAATTTAACAATTAAAGCTACGCTTATGCATTCCAATCTCAATTAGGATGCAAATACTCATCATCAGTTATCAGTGAAAATTCTGCTTTGTCTTCCACGGACGACGTGCTCAAATTCTTTCTTGTTTTCTCAGCCAGTTCTGGTTTCACAGTTGTGTTGTATCTTTATCTCATGTCTGTTTATTAATTTATCTAAACGGTAACAGCTCCCTGTATTAACAGACTGCCACAAAGACAGAGCATATTGTGCAATAGGCAGTTTAAAGTATAAATAACATACATATGTTTAAGTTTAGGCTAATGTAGTCACACAACAATGGCAAGAAATGACTGAATAAATAATTAGGTACTAATTATATAGAGGTCGTTTTTTTCCCTATTTAAGTCTTCAGGTTGGCTCTTTTGTTTTTCAAATCTAACGGTGGGATCGATGATATAGCCATTGTTGTTATTTGGCGGGATGGCAATCATGTCTATTCTTCTTGTACTGCCATTGTCTGCCAGCCCGTGTACTTCTTCGAACATTTGAAAATTTATTAATCTAAACTGTTCGGCGATCATCGAACGAATTCTATGGTGTCGTGAGTTACGGAGTACTTCACCGTGCGGACAAGAGCCCAGGACATGTGCAAGTGTTTCTGGCTCTCTGTGGCATCGCCGACAGAAGATGTTGTCCCGAGTCCTCCCGGACGAATGATTAATAAAGTAGGGTAGAAGTTGGATGTTAAGACACAAACACCGTGTGGAGACATATCATTCAAAGTGATTAACACTACTGTCGACAATAGTTGTGAATGACAATAAACGATGATTTCTAGATCAGTGATTTTCAAACGGGAGGCCGTGTTTTACTCTGCATCTTAGATCAAGGTGCCGCACTAGAGTGGGGGAAAGGGGACCTCATCACCAAAAAAGTTCAGAAATACTGTTCTAAATAACGAAAAGTTCCAAAATAACCTCTTAACGGAACTGCTACTTTGCGTCTGAGACGCATACTTCTAGAAAATAGTGCCAAGAGTATTCTTCCAAGTACAAGATTCGGAAATAAGTTGATTTTTGTTTTCACTTAAGCGCTAATGTCTTTTCATCTTTAATTTCATTGTAAAAAATGTCATAAGTAGACAGAGGATGCGGGATGACTTATCGTTGAATGTAGGTGCACATTTACTATATGTTACATTTTTTTCATTCAGACCATTGGCTCAACAGGTTTTAAACGTAAACAGACGATGTCAACATGCTACTGTATCTCCGTACAGTCAGAAGAAAAAGAAACGTACCGTACTGTAGTACTGTAGTACATGCTTTGCAAGGTTCAGTCCTCGTCATCATTGATGCAATTACCAGCGTTGCAGTAAACGACGATTTATTCTCGTAAGTTGTCGAAGCTGAATCGTCTTCGCTTATCGCTTAAACAGTTTTTGTATCGAGAGAATTTCTGAAGAAAACCTCTAAAATGAGGATCACTGAATTTCTTTAGAGTCTAGAGGAATATTTGTACTGAGCATCATGTTGCACGTGTCGTTAGACCCGCACAACTAAATGATGATGATGATGATGTAGATGGTTCCTCAGATTTCATTTCAACGCATTTCCTGTGCGATGTACTGTTGCAATGTTTCTCTATAGTCTGGTTTTTATTTCAATTTTACATACATTACACACGATATTGTCTTCGTTAATACATAAAATGTCACTCTCTTACTTCTTAATTGCATTTCGTATCTCTGAGCGAATTTAACGTTTTGCTATTATGAATGGATCAGCACAACATATTCAACGCGTACTAAATACTTGAGCAGGATAACACAACTGCACACATTGCGTTGCAATGTTACTATGAACAGATCGGGGTTCCTTCGCTTTGTACGCTGCTGTACTCGCCAGGTACACAAAAGACGAACGGCGCGGCACGTGCCATATACTCTGATACGAAACAACTTCACTTTTCCTTAAGTCATCCCGCATCCACTGTCTAGTCATAAGATAACATTACATCATATGATGTGATATAAAATTATAAAATTCACGTAATTCACTGCTATTTCATACAGCAATAATAAGTAAATGTATGAGCCCCTACAGATATGTCAGATGCAAGAAGGGATGCCTATTGGTGGGCGCAACTTTTGGCTGTGATCAATAGCTTAAAGATACGTTTCCGACTGTGACTTCCATAATTTTCTTAATGCCTTCTTGCCACTCACATCTATCTACGTAAATCTGGAACAAGTATATTGAGACAACCTGTATATTGCTGGAAAGTGAAAACTACCATGAAGAGAGGATGAAATAAGCTCTGGAATTCATTTCACAGAAGAGTGAGTGGCCCCCGGAGTCATTCCGGAGGTTAAAGAGAAGATATTTCACCCTTGACAAGTCGTGGCACACGTAACACATAACGTACAGCATTGACGCTGCTGGGAATTCATTCTAGTAGGTTCGAATCCCGACTATAACGTGAACGATCATTCGTTGTCCAATAGATCGTGGGCGGGCACATTTCCAATCCATTTTTCCTAAATAAAATATTTCCAATGACGACTTTTCCAAAATAAAAGTTTCTAAAAAATATAGGATTTCACAAAGGGATTTATCCTAATTTATTAATCTCCCAACTACAAAATGATTAAGCCTCAGTAAGACAAGTTATAACCTATATTTGTCTCATGTATGTCAATATATCATCATTGTCCTTGAATTCTTGGTAGTGTCTGAAAATAATGTTAAAATACGCGTACTTCAATTATTTCCTGATTACGACTTCGAAATTTTGCTATCCTCTGTCGAAGTTCTAGTTGTTGTAGCAGTGCCTCGGTATCCTCTTGTTCCTTCCGGAGCTCACTGACGAACTGGCAAAAGCTGGCATAATTTAGTCCAAAACAATGTGTATCATATTATGCTAATCTTCAGAAAGATTGTTCGTTCCACTCGCTGAAGCACTCTTTCATAACAATTCCACATTTCAGGTAGATAGCGAGTGCGTAGTCTACTTCCTGCGGCCTCGTGGTGGCCGGCCTCGAACGTAATAAATTAACATCGAAGTATTCTGCTGCAGATAATTCTTCAGGAGCGTTGTCCATGAAAAGCGCGCATTTGTATTCTAAGTCCACTAGGGGCACACACGCAGTGGCACACATCATTTGAGTTGCCCGTTTAATATATCGATTTTTTATCGTTGTACTCTTCCTGTAAACCTTCAGATTGGAGTATTCCTTAAACGCTGTTTGAGGTGAAAGAAAAAGCCCCGGGATTAAATTCCAATACTGTTTCTAGCAGCATTTGCAATTGCTAATTCAAAAACGAGTACATAATGAGGCATTGCCATCATAAACCCAAAACGTTTTAGCAGTCTGAATTGTGACATCTAGGACTTCTCTGTAAGTGACTTCGTGTTTGGATTCTAATAGAGCAAATATGAACGGCAAAGACAGCATTTGTTCTTCACCAAGTCGCGTCGTCCAGGTTGAACCCTGAACTAAGAACCGCTAAACGTTGACAAAATATAGACGGGCTTAATTTACACATCGCATCGAGAAACTACAAAAGAGAAGAAACTAGAACAATTTTGGAATTATGTCAATGAGAATAAATTATAACAAATTTAGAATTAAGTCAATGAGAACTAAGTACAATAAATTTTGGGTTATGTTAATGAGAAGAAACTACAACAAATTTTGAACTGTCAATGAGAAGAAATTATAACAAATTTCGAATTATGTCAATGAGAAGAAACTACAACAAATTTGGAATTACGTCAATGAGAAGAAACTACAACAAATTTGGAATTATGTCAATGAGAAGAAACTACAATAAATTTGGAATTATGACAATGAGAAGAAACTACAACAATTTCGAATTACTGTATGTCAATGAGAAGGAACTACAACAAATTTGTAACTGTGTCAATGAGAAGAAATTACATAAAAAATTTGGAATTATTTCAATGAGAAAAAACTACAAACAATTTGGAATTGTCAATGAGAAGAAACTGCCACAAATTTGGAATTATGTCAATAAGAAGAAACTACAAAAAATTTGGAATTATATCAATGAGAAGAAATTACAACAAATTTTCAATTATGTCAATGAGAAGAAACTATAACAAATTTGGAATTATGTCAATGAGATGAAATTATAACAAATTTGGAATTATGTCAATGAGAAGAAAGTACAATAAATTTGGAATTATGTCAATGACAAGAAATTACAACAAATTTGGAATTGTGTCAATCAGAAGAAATTACAACAAATTTGGAATTATGTCAATGACAAGAAATTACAACAAATTTGGAATTATGTCATTGAGAAGAAACTACAACAAATTTGGAATTATGTCAATGAGAAGAAAGTACAATAAATTTGTAATTATGTCAATGACAAGAAACTACAACAAATTTGGAATTATGTTAATGAGAAGAAATTACAACAAAATATCATATTGAAACTGCAGGGAGAGGGGAAAAAGGAATTGAGACAAAATAAAATGGGAAAGCATGAATTGGGAATTGTGCATCTTTAGGATTATACAATTTAGGGGGAGGGAAGAAGTAGAAATATTAGATTGAGAAAAGTGTCCCTAATCCAAGTAGATTTCTGTGTTGCTTTAGATACAGACTCGACAACATGCTAACGCTATAAAATGCCACTTCCACCATGTGTCCGTATTTGGGTTTAAGGTAAATATCGTTAGGAATTAAGTTAACATTTGAAAGAGAACATAAAATAATAGTTCGTTACAATAGTTTGGAAATGAGTCTCTGTTCTTTCTCTGCCGTCCCTCAGCGAGCTGATTTGTAAGGTGGGCTACTCGTATACCCGATGTATCATCAAGGGGAACAGAATGAATGGTATACAGAGATGAGTTATGTAGCTTCGTATGCGATGGATTTTACCAGTGGGAAGGAAACATGGCTGTATCACGTATCGCAGAAGCGTGAAGTGTTAATCAACTCTACCGTTACCGAAATGTGACTCGGTCTTTCCTCTTCAGTAAACTAACAACGTTTCAGATACGCAGAACTCTAGGTAATACAAATTCGTACATAAAATTGCTAGCACAGGAACCTAAACAGTTCACGCACAAAACATATGACTGACTGGCAAACGTAATAAAAACGCACATGATCATTTTACTTGTACAAATAATTCTGTGGCCGGGAGGAAGAAAGTCTTATGTAAAAATTTTATACTTTTCAGGAGAGCAGTAGAAAGATTGAAATTGGTATGAATTATAGAGTTTTTTAATTAAGAGGTTTTTCCTGGATATTATTTGTTTATATTTCTTCTAAAATAGGTAATGTTTCTCATTTAACAATTTTCTTGGTTATTTCCAAAAATAGCCACACTTAAGCCCTTTAAGACTAGAACCCAAACTGAGTAAAAGAGACTATTTAAACATAAGACCTTTTTCATGTCAAAATAAATGAGAAATGTAAATTATTAGGAATGCAAAATGAGTCTTAAACAATTATAGGACTGTTTACCCTGATGCTTAAAGTATTAAAAGGAAAGAACATCAGTATGTGATAAAATGGCTAAAATACAATTTAGACCTTTTTAATAGGGAAACGTGGAAAGTAAACAAGTGATGGTCTGTAAGGAATAAAGTATTAAATATTATCAAGTCCTTTATTTTGTGTGTGCTCGATTCAAAAAGTACTTAGGACATTTGGTAACGCTCTATAAATCCAGTCAGGAGTCTTATTTCACTTTAGCCGTTTTACCAGAGTGTAGAGAATTGTTTCCGCTTTCAGAATATATAAAAATCTCATTTTCACAAAAAATTGACTTAAGACCTTTTTCCTCCCGGCCACAGAATTATTGTTGCATATATAAATCGAGAAATTCGTTACGAATAAAGTCCAAACTTCTACACAACATACATAATGCTTCTAAGGTTATAGTGTACAAAAACTATATGCTTTGAAAATGTGCCTTCTTAGTTTCATTTCCATTTCATTGCTAACACAAATGCATATTTCGATGGAAAAATAATCCTTTATTTTCCTACCTCCCACAAAAATTTCTACATTTAATTATATCTTCTTCCTGTTCAGTTCTAATTAGCAAAGTCGAATATTATTTCAGGACAATAATTGTTATTAAGATAAAAATATTGCTTAATTATAAATTAAATTATAATAGACAATCTTACTCGTTTCCGCTTCTGTAGGCCTAACTGTATGTGGTCATCCTACGTGGTCTAGCGGCAACCAAGATACTGTAGGTGTTGAATTTTGGGTTCATGTAATCCAAATCCTAGATGAATTTTAAAGTTATATGAAATCCTTAACTTGGTTTATTTTCTGAGAGGGCTGCAAACTGGAAGGTCCGTGCTATAGATTTACTATAAGGAAAGAAAAACTGTTCCTAAGAAAGGGCTCAAAGCAGAATTTATCGGCCATTTCTACCCACGTTGAATTCTAACGCTAAATAACATCTGCAACTAAAAGCGTCATTAAATGAAATATCACCACTACCATTATCATTCCTGCTACTGTGATATGTGGAAGCCAGTAACGTCGTTAAGGGGGGGGGAGCATTTTCACTGTACAACATTGTTTCAGCGATAGAAGAAAGAAGATTATCTCAAAGCGAATTTCATTCAATACAGCAAAAGCTTGGAATCAGGTAAATTCACAATCACGGTTATATTCCATTAAGAATTCTAATTTGCATGTAAATTTCAGTGTGTATTTTGCAGAATTATTTGATCTCTAGGTACCAACAAATGATATAAAATATTTATAATTATTCTTCCTTATGTGATGAATAATTCCCTTTCAGTGGACAAACAATGACACCGACGTTTATTTCTCGGTCTACAGGTCTGCGAGAAACCTGTAGGCCTACATCTTATCAATAACTATTTCTAAAATTATTGTAGTTTCGAAGATTAGAGACCACTAATTACAGTCAAAGATTATTCCTAGCTATTCCATTACTACTTTAGGCATATATTTAAGTAATTAGGTATATATTTAAGTAACATACTGGGTTGGGAGGAACAAGTCACTAATACCACAAGGAAAGCCTGGAAAGCACTACATTTCTCTATGCGTATTCTGAAGAAATTTAACCGAAGGTCAAAAGAATTAGCGTACAAAACCCTTGTTCGCCCAATTATGGAATATGGAGCAGTAGGTTGGGATCCGTACAAACAAAACCAAATCGAATCTATAGAAAGGTCCAACGCAAGGCAGCAAAATATGTCAAAATGGGAAACGGACATGGTGAAGAGATAGTAAAAGACTTAGGGTAGGAATCTCTCAAATCAAGGCGACGAAAAACCAGACTCACCGCATTGTTTATGACACAAATCGGACACAAAGCATGGACCGACATCAATACTAGATTAGCAACACCATCATACTTAGGCAGGGAAGATCATATTAGAAAGTTTAAATGTAGAAAACAAAGATCGAACGTGGTAAAATTTTCCTTTGTTAACAGCACAATAGTAGACTGGAACAGCTTACCTGCGGCAATCTTTCAGGGTGGTCCTCTCAAAATCAATACATTTAAGGAAAGGTTGAGAAGATTAGACTGAAAATCTAATTGTAGGTGCAGTGTAATTATCTAAGTTGTGTCACGTAATTAATTAAGTTGATATGTAATTAATTAAGATGATATGTAATTTAGTTGATATGTAAAGAAATTAAGGTGATATGTAATTAATTAAGATGATATGTATTTAAGTTGATTTGTAATTAATTAAGGTGATATGTAATTACTTAAATTTGTAACAGTTGCGTGAAATAGAAGTACTTATAAGTTAGGTTTACTTTTGCTTATTGTAGGCGTTATCATAGAATAGTTTTTATTTATAGTCCTAGGTTTATTGCATCTATTTATTTATAGTTAGAAATAAATTTAGGTTTTTTTATTTTATTTTTTTCTTTTATTGCTGTAATTATTGTATAATTGTAATGGTATTATTGTATATTATATATCACTGCCGCCGGGTGTATATCCAATTGTAGTGTTAGTAAATACATACATACATACATACATACATACATACATACTTTACAAGTGTGAAGCTAGAATGTTAAAGAAAGCATAGTGTCTTACAAATCACAATATCTTGTTATATTTGTACATTTACATTTGTGACACTGCGATATTTACGTCAAAATTACGTCATAAAAACAAACGGGTACTTACGCTAGTTCTTGTTTTAGCCTAAAACTCAGTATTAATTATGATGTTCGTACGTTGATGTAATTGAACTTCTGAAGCCATGGTGAAGATGTTCTTCCTCCAATTCAATGCTTAATTATGTTTAGGCCTACCTACAAGTAGGAAAGGTGCAGCGGATACTTGTTCATATTGAATGCACTAATCTGCAACTTATTCAATTTATTACTGAATCATATCAAGTTTGTCTTCATTCGTTTCATATAATTTGTGTAGAATTTCAGAAGCATCCAATAGATATTCGTTTAAGTACAGACACAACAATCAGAGGAATAGGTTCAGACATATAGATAGACGGCAATGAAAATTTTACTTTTTGGGTACATACAGAGTGGAAGGTAAGATAGTACATTAATTGACAGGAGCCATAGAACTCATTATTTAGAGTAAGTTTTGTCAAATAAAAAAATTATAGGATTTACGGATAGTGAGTAATTACAAGTGTTTCGAAAGAGCTGACGGCAATTGAAAAAAGTCTCAACGCCGCATAAGTAGTACCCCACACCCCATGCGGTCAGCGGCTTGAAGGGGGTGGGTTAAGTTCAACTATCTTTCACCGTGTATCTTGCAGCAGGTGAAGGGAGGACGGCAGCAAACAAATGTACTGAGCTTCGGTGCAATACTTCGCGAGCTAATGGGATAAATCTTCGCACAAAAATGACCTACGTAAACTCCGGATAGGGACGTAACTGTTATTTGTTTAATTTATGTAATTTAATGTCAGAAAATCTAAATTAATAACCCGAATGAACAAAATAGCTCGTGTCCGGGCGCAGTCCAACAATGAATGCAGAATTATCAACTTACAACGCAATACACTAACAATTCAATACTAAGCATGGCGTAATAATTTTAATATAAGCAAGAAATACGTACAGCAATAACAAGAAGTAACGTGAAAATCAGGAAATAGTAATAAATTTTGTAAACCACATTCCACTCACATGTTACAGGTACTGTTCAAAATGTCCACCATCAGCGTGCGTGCAGCTTTCACATCTTCTAGTCCAATTATGACGAACTCTGGCCAGTAGTTCTTCACTGTTCCGAATTTCTTCCGCGGTCTGGATCATGTCTAAGTAGTCACGATTTGTGACCATAGTTTCGTAGTTTTGAAATAAACTAAACTGTATCGCTGTACGTCCAACTGCACACTAATGCCACGTAAACATCACAACAGCTGGTCAGTTGCGAGTACTAGGCAAACTGTCTGCCTTTCGGACAGCGATGCCAGATTTTTAGACCTTCTGTACGTCACTCGACAATCAATGTCTCCAATGTTTCTTCAATCGATTAATTCGAAATCTGTGAATTTTCTAATTAAAATACTGCTGCAACGTGAACATAATAAACGTTCTCTTCGTTATACAACAAATTAAACCGTATTTTAAACAGTATTCGTAAAATTCGCGATCGAAATGTCGACATAAAAGTATTATTTCTTCAAAAACCCGCTAAAACGAGCAAAATGGTATTATAATTTTTTGTTTGTTATATTTGAAGGAATCACATCCTACAATTAATGTACTACCTTATCTTCCACCCTGTATTCCTATATTATTATAGAATAAAACTAAATGTATACCACGTGCAATAACAAAGTAAAACATATTCAATGGAAATGAAATTTTTACGAAGAGTTGAAGTTGGCATAAAATTTATTACAGTTAGAAATAAGGAAATACGAAAGGAATTGCTAATATTTCTACTATAAAATCAAACTAGCCTATAAAACAGACGGCTTCATAGAAAATGCATTTACATGAATCAACAGCGGAGCAATAACGCAATATGTAGGCCCAGTTATCTCGTACAGAGCGTATTGGGGGAATGTTATATATGATGGTGCCGTGATAATGAAGATGGAATGGGAATGAAAAGAGAAGCCTATGAAGGACGACAAATTCTCTGTCTACCAAAAACTTCGTAAAACCTGTCTGTGGTCGAAATTTTATCCCTTTACATTAAAATCAGGCAGCAGTCTTAGAGATCGAACTCTGCACGCTATGAATTACTTTGAGGTCGAGATTAAAATGATACTACTTTGTCTACTCTCTACATCAGCCGTGGCGAAAATGTGACTCACGAGCACATTGTGGCTCGCAATGATAGCTGTGCATTTCCCTTGCTTCTTAACTCCCCCAACCCCCACCATCTCACTCACTGGAGTCAAACTCCGTTCCATTTGTATTTGTCTCTGACCTGCGAGTGGCGTATCGTCCAATGTCTCTCTCGAAACCATGTACCTCTACAAAAACGAAAGTTTCAAGTAGGATGGGAGGACGCATTTTTTTGCTGCCAATATGGTGTGAATATTAAATGTATGATTTGTCCACAAGTATTACGAGGAAAACGGTTGTATAACATAAAACAGCATTATACTACATGTTACTCATAAAAAATTAAAAGGTTAAATATTATTATTATTATTATTATTATTATTATT
This sequence comes from Periplaneta americana, assembly GCF_040183065.1. NCBI lineage: Eukaryota > Metazoa > Arthropoda > Insecta > Blattodea > Blattidae > Periplaneta > Periplaneta americana. Next base: position 116,589,144 of record NC_091132.1, on the reverse strand, counting down.
ATTATTATTATTATTATTATTATTATCTCTGTACATTGATCCTTTTTCAACAGATGCACGAATAATGCGGTTTGATCTTCAATTTAAACTCACTGATTTACAATGTGATGTTAAATGAAAGCCAGATGTAAGGACTTGACAAATGTTGAACTTTTCAAATCTTTGCCAAAAAATAAATATCCGAAGCTTCGTTCTTTCGCTTGCTCTGTTCAAGCCATGTTCGCTACAACTTACGTTTGTGAAAAATTATTTTCAACAATGAAAATATTAAAAACCAAATTTAGATCACGACTGAAAGACAAAAACCTTCGTGATCAACTACGACTGGCAGTAAGTGACATAATTCCTGATTTTGAAACTCTGTCGCAGAGACATTCTGAAGACAGTTAATTTTGGGTTGTGATAATGTGTCCTATGTTTTATTGTTAATTTCTTTCTTCGTTACACGTACTAAACATTACTTTGTAACCTTATACTCTATAAAATTATATTTAAGTGCTTGACGTAAGGTAAATGAAAATCCGTTAATAAGTCAGACAGTTGCTTCACTTCCCCTTCGGGTGTCCGCCTCCCTCCATAGGTGCTATGCATGTTGCAGGTTACACAGTGGCTCGGCGCAAGATTACATTTTCGCCACGGCTGCTTTACATTAAAATCGGTCAGCAGACTTAGAGATCGGACTCTGCACGCAATGAATTACTTTGAGCTCGAGATTAAAATGATACTACTTTGTCTACCCTCTACTTCTTTGTCTGAAAATCTTAACGCATCTGATTTCCTAGCAATTCTTAGCGCATGAAATGTTAAATCATTTAGTATGCACGGCGGTTTTCCAAACTGCACAGAGGCGACAATGGCGTCTAAACCAGCAACAAAATGGGGATATGCATAATTTATCCACGCCAACTATGTAGTTTGTATTGCGCAAACCCCGAGCCTTGCGGAGACAAAGAAATGGCATGCAGTACAGTCACACGAAAGTGACAAAGACACTGATTCCGTAAATCTGCAGCTGCGAGCAACCAGCGTTCCGCTGCGAGTCGAGTCTAATTATTACAGATATAAAGCTGCGAGGGAAATATTCCAAGAATCCATCCCACAGTGCGGCTTAGTTAAACAGAACTCCGACTGTATAATTTAACATATGCCCCTTTAAAAATAAAATGTACAAAAATACAATGTTACTTAAAATTTAGCACTTTTTTATGTACTGCCCTTCAACTGCACAAAATATTCAGAAAAAATAAAATGTATTTGTAATTCTTTATTTAACGACCATTTTAAACAACAGAGTATCCTGAGATGGCAAAATTATTTAATATTTTTGAAGTCGAAATTGCGATAGAAAATTGCAGAATTATAAGTATCCAGGTATCGATCAATTTCCAGCAGAATTGATACAAGAGTGTGCAAGCGCATTATCTAACGAAATTTATAAGCTTGTACTTGCTATTTTGGAAAAGGAAATTGTACCAGAACAATGGAAGGAGTCCATACTCGTACCTATCTTTAAGACTAAACTGCAGTAACTTTCGAGGAATATCACGTCTCTTGACGTCGTACAAAATTTTGTCCAATATTCTTTTGAGAAGATTAACTCCATATGTAGATGAAATTATTGGGGATCATCAGTGTGGTTTCAGGCGTAATAGATCGACTATTGATCAGATATTTTGTATTCGACAGATAATGGAGAGAGTATAAGGGTACAGTGCATCATAGATTTAAAAAAAGGCATATGACTCGGTTAAGAGAGAAGTTTTATATGATATTCTTATTGAATTTGGTATTCCCAAGAAACTAGTTCGATTAATTAAAATGTGTCTCAGTGAAACGTACAGCAGAGTCCGCATAGGTCAGTTTCTGTCAGATGGTTTTCCAATTCACTGTGGGCTAAAGCAAGGAGATGCATTATCACCTTTACTTTTTAACTTTGCTCTAGAGTATGCAATTAGGAAAGTCCAGGATAACAGAGAAGGTCTGGAATTGAACGGGTTACATCAGCTGCTTGTCTACGCGGATGATGTGAACATGTTAGGAGAAAATCCACAAACGATTGAGGAAAACATTGGAATTTTACTTGAAGCAAGTAAAGAGATAGATTTGGAAGTAAATCCCGAAAAGACAAAGTATATGATTATATCTCGTGACGAGAATATTGTACGAAATGGAAATATAAAAATTGGAAATTTATCATTTGAAGAAGTGGGAAAATTCAAATATCTGGGAGCAACAGTAACAAATATAAGTGATACACGGGAGGAAATTAAACACTGAATAAATATGGGAAAAGCCTGTTATTATTCGGTTGAGAAGCTTTTATCATCCAGTCTGCTGTCAAAAAATCTGAAAAATAGAATTTATAAAAGTTATATTGCCGGTTATTCTTTATGGTTGTGAGACTTGGACTCTCACTTTGAGAGAGGAACATAGGTTAAGGGTGTTTGAGAATAAGATGTTTAGGAAAATATTTGGGGCTGAGAGGAATGAAGTTACAGGAGAATGGAGAAAGTTACACAATACAGAACTGCACGCATTGTATTCTTCACCTGACATAATTAGGAGCATTAAATCCAGACGTTTGAGATCGGCAGGGCATGTAGCACGTATGGGCGAATCCAAAAATGCATATAGAGTGTTAGTTGGAGGCCGGAGGGAAAAAGACCTTTGGGGAGGCCGAGACGTAGATGGGAAGATAATATTAAAATGGATTTGAGGGAAGTAGGATATGACGATAAAGAATGGATTAATCTTGCTCAGGATAAGGACCAATGGCGGGCGTATGTGAGGGCGGCAATGAACCTTCGGGTTCCTTAAAGGCTATAAGTAAGTAAGTAATCGTTTCATTAACACATTTTAATCACAAAATGATCAGAGACGACAAGACGAAAATTCTATCTGTATACCTACCTCTATTTATCGTTTCTGTTCATAGACGATGCAGTAACTGCAATTATTGTAATGTACTATTCCACGTTCTTTTCCAGCTACAGTATCTATTCAAATAACACGAGATAATGATTACTCTTTTTTGTTTCTTACACATTATGTGGAAAGACACACGGAAATTAGAGTACCTCGAGAAACTCTCTGAAACGTCTGTTTTTGTCCACCACAAATTCCATCACGACCTGGGAGAGCATCGAAACTGGGCCCGCCTGGATGGAAGTCAAGCGATATCACTTGAGCCAAAGACATGGACGAATTCAGCCTTATTTACAAGTCTAAATTTTTCCGTAGCTTCCACCGTGACAAAATCCAGGACATGATGGAATGCCCGAAAGCTTATATCTTTACTGACTGTGCATTTTAAATACAGAGATTTCCGAGACGATGAGACGACAACTATAGGCTAATAATTGTAATTACTTCCTCTGCGTTCCTTTCAGACTATCCACATATATTTTTTCATATGATATCCAAATTCATCTTCTATTTTGTCTGAGAGTCGCAGGGGAGACAAGACATTGGATGGTCAATGGGGCAGTGGAACGACAGACTTTAAATTATTTTATGCTCGACCATGCCGAAATGTAGTAATTATACACATGGTAGCAGTCCTTTAATGTATGTCATTAAAGTACACCTATTCATTAAAGTTCAGGTTTTCGATTATTCCCGGATATGCAATCGAAAGACAACTAGGGAAATGTCACGGAGGCTGGAAATCCAATACTGTCGCAGAAGGTTATGTTCTGTTACTATAATAATTAGCGTTAATTGTAAATAATATTCAAATAAATTCAATTTGTTATCTCGTTTTTCAATTCTAAATCAATTTCCAGGTTATATCAAGACTAATGTTCTCTAGGTTATATCAAGGTCAATTGATATTCGTGCCTCGGAAAAAATCAATACTTTCGCGTCTGCGCACATCTCACAATTCAGGTCAGTTCCGTTCGTCACTGACATAACCATAACATGAAAACTTATGAATAATTTACAAGTTAGAAATATAGTCGAGCATAAAAAGTCGTATGAAACTTGCCTATAATGGTAATTAAGACGCTTGCGCTCGTTTCATAAACAAACATACTTGCGTCTTAATTACTACCATTATAGGCTCGTTGCATAATGTACTATTACAAATATAAGCGTACGAATAGGTCTAATACATTACGTTTATGACAATTAATAGCATTACAATACTTTATCTATACTTCGATTACGGGAAAAATAACATCCCTAAATAATTTATTCCTTACATTGTTTTCGTTGGCACTGTTAAAGCAACATACTCTATAAAATATTCACGAAACATAAAAACAAAGTACATAACAGATTCAGGTCCAAACACGGCACATGGAACAATTTGCCAGAAGTGAGGGGGTTGGCTTTTGACATTTACGAGGCAAGCGAACGTTAAGAAGCCTGCCACCCTCTCTCAGTCGCTGATGTTAGCCTTGGTGCTGTGCAATCGCTGTTGTTTTATATTGATGCATTTTAATGAAGCTGTCAGTGTTAATCACATTTCCTACTGTCTGATCTTGAAAACGGGCGGTGCAAGAAAATAACTATTTGCCGCATAAAAGAGAAAACTGCATAAATTCCAATTCGGGCGTCAGTGACGTGAATACACGAAAACTATTTGCATGCATTTGAAACAATACTGATTACTTTCAAATCCTTCAATTACTATTACTACTATTTTTTTTCCTCGCTGTTATTTATACTCGCTTTAACATCTTTGGTCATATCGTGAGTTAATCTTTGGTTGAAATCCGAAGGCCTGTAAACTATTGTTGAGGCTGGTTCTATTGTTGTGAACTAGATGGCAACTGTATATATGTTACTCATTTGTTATGAATATGATTTCGGTGATGAATGAGGCCGGTGATTTTCAGGGATGTTGTGGCCCGAATTTCCTGACATTTGCCTTACGGTTGAGTAAAAACCCTGAAAAACCTCAACCAGGAAATTCAACCCGACCGGGAATCGAACCCGGTCCCTCTGCGTAAGAGACCAGCTAGTAGCTGGGCTGTCTTAGCTCTTTTCTGAGAACATTAATTTCTGTTAGGAATTGGACGTCTACGTAATATTATACCCATACAATTGTTTAAAATATCTTAAATAAAAGGCCTCGTTAAGTAATTAACTGTCACTACCTTTCTACGACCCTACGGCCTAACCACTTGGACGGACAGTAGATGGTATGTCTGAGTAATTTTATCTTTTCGGATCGTGCAGAAGTGAAGATTGAATTTACAGTACGTAAGGTACTCTTTTATAGAGTAGGTACAGAATTATTTCAACACGAGTTACTGGTACGAAGTACGAACCTGGTAATTGGAATTACGTACAATAGTCTATAGTGCGATAATATGCACATCAGAACTGAAGCCTGTATCGAAATGAACGGCCAATATTTTCAAAGATGCGTTTAAATATCCATATTATGATTATTTTTTAATTTAACTTCATTCTCCATAGTGTACGCTAATGTGCTGTAGACAGTATAATATACACCGCATAATGAATACGTCCGCATGGAAAGATCAGTTCGTGAGTAAAAACAATGATTGTTAATACTGTACTCTATTTTGATTAAACAAAAACCTAATGAAAATTATCAAACTCAAAATCGCGATATGGATCTACTACTTTTCTTCCCTCCTATACATAGTAAAGTGATTTGTTTGTATTTTACGCCAGTATCATCGAACTCCAGTTCAAAGTAGTGAAAGGGTGTTTCCGGTTCTTAATCGTTGATCCAAAGGTATAGCCAGGTTAATATTAGAAATGTTAGTAAAAATAAAATGATGTCCCTGTATAAGCCAACAGCAAAGGCAATACTGTACTCCGTTCCCCCAAGTTAGAATGGAATTTATGACTGCGTTGTTAAGAGTCCTATTAAAAAATACAATACTTCATTCCAATAAGTTTGACAGTTCAGCTAACAATTTCATTGCTCTTAAAAATCAACTGCCTATCGACTTACCTATGGTTCCGGGGTTAAAACATTTCGTAATTTTGCATACTGTTTCCCATTTAATCTTCTTTTCTTCCTTTCCCCGCTTTCCGTTCTTCTCGTATCCTTCCGTCTTTATCCCTTCCTTTATTTTCGTTTTCTTAAGTATCTTTTCCTTCCTCTATTTTCATTTCCGTCCACATCATATCTTTGTCACATCTAAACTTCTTTCCGTTTTCTTCCCGTTCCCTCATTTCGTCTGATTCTTCTACTTCCTTATTCGCTTGCTTCCCTTTCATTTCGTTTTTACTTTACTTTTCCACTTTCATTACATATTTTCTTTACCCTCTTTTTCATTCTTTCCTTTGCGTTTTCTTTCTTTTCCTCTCCTTTGTTTCCTTACCTCCATAAATACAGTGAAACAGTTAAAAATCTTGGCATTTTTATGGATAGCGATGTAAATTGGAACACTCAAGTAACACACATTTGCAAAAAAATATTCTCTCAACTTCACTCCTTATTTCATATGAAAGAATTTCTATCACTTAGACTAAAAAGAATCTTATTCAGACGCTTGTAATGCCCCATTTTGATTATTGCGATTCCTTGCTAACTAATGTAAGTTCACTCTTAGCTGAGAGACTACAACGTGTTCATAATGTGTGCATACGATTCATCTGCAATACTCGTAAATTTGACCATATAACACCTTCCCTCCAGTTACTTTCATGGGTGCGTCTGAAGGAACGAAGAACAATACATTCACTGTCTCTTCTGTTTAGAATCATGCATACTTCTACTCCGAATTATCTGTTATCGCGCTTTCAATTTCTTACAACTCTTCGAAACCGATATCAAGCACTTCTTTCTATCCCTCATCATAGAACGTCTTTATACTCATCTTCCTATACTTTAGAAATACCTCACCTCTGGAATTCGTTACCTAATGACGTCAGGGACTGCCGGACTTTATCACAATTCAAAATTAAATTGGAAAATGTTGTCTTAGTTAATGTTTTTTAGGTATTGCTAGAAGTATTGATTTGTGTTTTTTTTCTTTTTCTTTTTTAATCTAGATTAAAATTGCAAGTTTCTTGTTTATGTTAGTTAATTAGTTAGGATACAATTAATTATGATACTTAATCACTCATTTAAAGTTTGTGTGACTGCAACCTGTGTATACTTTTGTGTGGCTTTACTTTGTTTATAGTGTATTTTTTCTCTCTCTTTATTTCTTGTGTAGCTTTACTTTGTAAGTGTATGTTTTTTCTGTTTATTTCTATTATTATATTTGTATTCCTGGTGTTGTGGAAGAGAAGGCCTGATGGCCTTAACTACACCAGAATAAATAAATAAATAAATAAATTAATAATAATAATAATAATAATAATAATAATAATAATAATAATTTCTTTCCTCTTTCTCTTTCCTTCACTCAACTTTTCTCTTCTCGTTCATTCCCTTTCCTTTTTCTTTGGTCCCTCATTTCCTTCGTAGTCTTCTCCTTATGTTCCCCAATTCTTCTTTTCCCTTGTTCTCTTCTTTCTTCCATCCTTTTCTTGACTTTTTTCTCTTTTATCTTTCCTTCCCTCCTATCTCTTTCCTTGTTCTCTCTTTCTTTTCTTCCCTCTTCTTATTTCTGTCCTTTTGTTTCTCTTCCTTCCCTTTCTTATCTTTACTTATTTCTATTTTCTGCCTTCTCTTGTTTTCTTATGCTTTTTTTCCTGTGGAATCATCTTTTCATTTTGCCATCAGACTGCCAATCTATTGTCTGCGAGAAAACCCGAATTGGGCTTGAAATGAAGTGATGCAGGAATTTTACGTTTGTGTCCATCTAAAACTTTCCTCAAGCAACAAAACAATTTCACGTATGTCTTCTTGGTCCAAGAAAGGCAGAAGACATTGTGAGCATGTCACATCCGTTCGTGTCACCCCTTCCGCTCCCTACGTCCTTTTTACTCTCATTGTCCTAATTCCAGCATCCTAACTTCTCCCTCCTCCCTGCCCCCCCGTGCTCACTCCCTCTCTTCCCCCCTTTTAATCTTAACTTTACACAAAAACTTTGCTACGTCTCGTTTAACTCCTTCAGAACCCCTCGCGTGGCCTCTGAGCACAATCTACACTCTCCAACCTGCATGTCACAAGGATGGAAGGCAACAATGCCAGCAAGCGTAATTAATTTCAAGAATAACGCACACGCCATGTCTAACACCATCAAATAAGCGATGTAGTTCTGGATCTTTCAATCTTGAGTTGAAATAAAATTAACTTATGGTTTAGGAACTACTCACTGCCGTGCATGATCCAGAAGAGAGATGGAATTCGTGTGGATTTGCACAACGTGACTTCAATACTCTCACTTTGTTTGCACCACCGAAACAAATCGTTCAACCTTACTCCATCTCACTGTTGAGTCATTCCACGTCAAACCGGACAAATTTAAAGGAAATTTAACCTTGATGTTTTTTATTTCTATCAAACTTTTTTATTCGATTGAAAGAACAAAAATAAAGTATACGTATAGTTTTATTTTCATAAAACTTGATTCTTTCGAAAAGTATTTAAATTCAAAATTTGTGTAATTGCGCGCGCACTGTTATATATAAACGGTAATATCTCCGTTACTAATTAACGCAATTTATTCAAATTGGGCTCATATTAAAGCTCATAACATATATGTTTAGCACATCTGGCCTTCAATTACGTATAAATTTATGTTGTATTTTTTTCTCGAAAATATATTTTTAAAGTTCGGAAACTTTTTTCGAAATATAAAAAATATCACTCCATTCCTTAGTTTCTCAACTATATGCATACAAACGTTCAGAGTGGGATATACGTAAATGAATTTGCAATAAATTAACTTACCCAGCCGGGCGCATGCTGTTGAGTAGGAGCGTCACTGCAAGACCGCGTGGCTATGTATGGATACATGTGTACACACACTGTCAGTATGTTATACACCATAAAGTCAACTTACGAAATATTTAAACACTTTTGGAGCACAATTATTAACGTAAAATTCCACAAAACTAACTTAAAACACACAAAAACAAGTCAACCGGATTGGATAACTGAAACATACTTTTAAGCAACTCAGATAAATACACGTTTACTTTCGTGGGACAAAGAATAATGTTTAACTAGTGCTTCAGATTTTGAGATCGTTATGAAAGCATGTAGTGCTCTTGTGTCACTTACTGCTTTTGCCCTCTCATATCGAGACTGCAGTAAGTCACATTCATTTTTATGTTCATCATTGGTGAAAAATAGAAAATGAATTCCACTAATATTCTTTTCAGTCCACTCAAACAATTTTCTTGGTGTCGTAATGGGGTCCTGATGTGGCTGAAAACTTGCTGTTGTTGCTAGTCTTTTAGTGGTGCCGCCAATCCCATCACGAGGGCCCTTCCCATGTGAAGTTCCAAAAAAAAAAAAAAAAAAAAAAATGCCATTCAGCACTTACACCAAAATCTGCTTCGTGAAAACACACATTTACAATTTTTTTTTTTCGGTTTTTGTATTGGGCACTAGCCCCATCAGAAAAATAAATAACTCTTTTTATATTTCCTATTTCGTTCTTCAGAAACCGTATTAATTGTCGTTCGAAAAGTTGAACAGCATTTGTTACGTGTTTAAGACACTCTGAAATTGGTAAAAAGTTTTTATGTTTTAATTCACTTCTGTCTTTAAAATAAATTACAATGGGATGGAGTGTGACCTGATTTTTATTCCAATGAACACTCTGTACTGAGTCTTGAATCACACAGGCATAATTTTCGGAAGTCACAAATTACAAAGCGTTCACCGTCCTGGAGAGCTTCTTTCTTTTTCACCAGAAACGCAGCTTGCTGCTAAACAATTGCGTGAAGAGCTAGCGCTTCTAACTTGGTCGAAAGTTTATCTAAAAATTCTTCTACTCTAGAGTGCAACACTTTTAAATTAGTTTGGTCAATAGTTACCCATTGTTTGTAATTGACTACATCTATAATTTCTGTTTAAAATGCTTCCTGTAAATATTGAATTAAGTCTGCTGTTGATGGACAATTTTTACACTTTCTGAAATAACAATCAGGGGATGCAGGGTTACATACAATCTGTGAAATCAGATCTTTGTAATTTCTCAGTGGCAGTTCTAGAGTGGCTGTCAATTTCGCAAGGTTTCCACCATCAATTAAGAACTTTACATTCTCAATCTCATGATAAGCACATAGACAAAGTGTTCCCTAATTTTACTGTATGACCAGTCCTCAAATATAGTTAAAATATGAATTTTAAGTTTTCTGTGAATAGTGTTCCCGAAACACTCTGCTAGCTTATTCATTATGTCACTGCTACTCTTCTCATCTGGTGTTGTTTCTACTTCCTTTTTCTCAACGCGCGAAAAATCTTTTCCTTAAGCGTTTCTTTTATTTTCTGATATTTCTGTTGGGGCTACCTCTTCTGTGATAATTTCTTCTTCTGAATTGGTGTTTCCCCCATTGACACCAAACTTTCATTCTTATCAATGTCCGTCACTGACACCTCTGAATTACTTGACGCACTACATTTATCAGTTTCCGAATTGCCTGTTGTTTCTTGTTCAATGTTCTGGACACTAGAACCGGCTAAGATATCAACACTGCTGGTTTGAACGGCACTTGATTCACCAACATCTGACATAAATATAACGCAGTTTTCTTACGACAATTTTCACATATTCTAAGATTGTATGACAACTTAATGTGTTGCATGTTCAATTTTTTTTAAGCATGTTGAAAGTCACGCACCTTAATTTCCCTTTCTTAAACCTACGACTGTGGTTGCTTATTTTGAAAGGATTAAAACACTGATAATGTCTAGGTTGTGTTAACATTACTCATTGTGATTAGGCTACACACTAATTGCACCAACTAAGAACAATAACAGAAACTACGTCACACACACTCACAGTAATACTATACTACTGTGTTATTAATGCCGGAACGTTTGAAAATCTCGGAACAAAGTGAAGAGAATTCATTCTGCCTTGGACCTAGTTTAAGTATTATATATCCCAGCTAAGCTTCTGCAGACGTAAACAAAGATGAGGACAGTGCCAGTGTGGTGATAACAGACAAAGGCAGCAATTGACAGTTTATCACAGGATAGGCAGTTTAATGGTGTGGCGGCGCTGCAAGGGATTAAGATTAGCGCAGCAGAGCTCTGTGCGCGAATTTGTTTAGTATTTTTTTACTCAGTAATTTATTGCTTTCCCACTATGAAATTTGGCTTACTTACGGATAATTAAATGGAGAACACGGTGATAACTTAAAAATGGTATTCTAAGAGTCCGAACATTATGAATATTAAGATTTATATAATTATTATGGCATAAAGTACTGTGAATACATAAAAATGGAAAGTGAATATACACAGGCTAAAAGCCATATATTTAACCTTCCAAATGAGACTAACCTCGAATTCATACGATACACGTAATGGGAGAAGCGAATATTTATATATGTCAATGTGTGTAATTTTTCAATAATTTTGATGCTGTATATATCTCAAAATAATCAGAATTGGGGCCAACAAAAAAATATGGGTCTCTTAATTTTACCCTTAGAAAGCATAAAAAAAATTTCAAACAATTCTAAAACTATGAGGTCAAAAATGTGTCCAGTCTGACGTGGAATGACTCTGTTATGTCATCGCTTAGGTCAGCGTTTCTCAAACTTTTTTGAAGTGAGGACCACTTTTTTAAGTCAGAACAGTTCCGCGAACCACCTTACTCTTGTTCCCTTCGAAATCAAATTTATCATTTTTGTAGCATATTTTAATACCAGTATAGTTATATTTTAAAACAGAATTAATTAATTAAAATTAATTTAATTCATCTAATTTTATATTAGTATTAACAAATTAAGTTACTGTTAATAGAAAAAACCATTTTCGTTTTTTAATAAATCAAGTCTATTAGAGTTTCGATAATCTTTAACTTATTAACTAATAGTACATTATACAACGAGCCTATAATGGTAGTAATTAAGACGCGAGTATGTTTATGAAACGAGCGCAAGCGACTTTTTATGCTCGACCATATTTATAACTTGAAATTATTCATAAGTATTCATGTTATTCTTATCTGACTAGGGAGCGGAACTGACCTTGTGCAATATGTCGTAAATTGTGAGATGTGCGCAGGCGCGAAAGTATTGATTTTTTCCGAGACACAAATGTCATTGACCTTGATATAATCTAGAGAGTAAAATAAACATGTATAAACATTAATCTTGATATAACCTTGAAATTGATTTAGACATTGAAAAACGAGATGACAAATTGAATTTATTTGAATATTATTTACAATTAACGCTAATTATTATAGTAACAGAACATAACCTTCTGCGACAGTATTGGATTTCCAGCCTCCGTGACGTTTCGCTAGTTGTCTTTCGACTGCATATCCGAGAATAATCGATACTTGCGCTTTCATATTGCTACAATGGTGTTTTCTGATTGGTGGAACACCTGAACTTTAATGAATAGGTGTACTTTAATCAGGTTCATTAAAGTGCTGCTACCAGGTGTATAATTACTACATTTCGGCATGGTCGAGCATAAACAAAATAAATAAATGTTGGTACTCACATTAATGACATGGATAAGCCTGCCGATTCTTGCACAGTTGTTCTATATTTGGACGTACGCTGGTAAGGTTAAGTCGGAGACCGTCATACACATCGAGTCGATTTCGGTAGCCTACTTTGTTTTTATTAGAGTTAGCGATGAAAACTATTTCTCACACAGATACGTAAAAACAAACTGTACTATAATATGTAAAGCACCATTGTACAGTTCACTATATTCTCTTTTCACTTGTGATGAGGTCCAGAAATTAACCATACCTTCCGGTTGGAATTTCATTTTAAGTCCGGTGTCATTCGAGAGTTCAATTAACTGTTCTCTTTCACTCAAATGAAATATTATTTTCAATATCGCAATCACGAACCCATGAAAATTTGTCATATTTACTTGGAAAATAAGTTTCAAATTGTGACCTCAGAGTTGCGAGATGCGAACATATGTCATTGCATAATTCCTTTCCAATAACGAAATCATTTTCAACCAAAAAATGACTCTAGGGTTGGAAATAGTGAACAAAATGCTGTGTTTTACGGAACTGACCCGCAAACCAAGTTTCCTCTCGAACATCTTTATTTTCTCATGCGCATTGAGAACAGTCAAAGAATTACCCTGTAGAGAGAGATTTAGTTCGATTAGCTTTGAGAATACATCTGGAAGAATGCTAATGTACTTAGCCACATGTCATCAGCTGATGTGTAGGGAAAAGATGACGAGAAACACCACGTTCATAGTTCTTTAAATCCCTCTTTTGTTGCTGAGAGTAGAGTGGGAAGTCGGCAGATGTGTAGGGTAATAAATTTCATAAAATGTACTGAGAGAAAAAGTGAAATGCGATTGCCATGTGTCATTTCCAAAATCTGAGATTTTCAGCTCTAGTCATACGCAATTCGTTTGAATTTTATTTTTTTTCTTCTGTCCTTTTTGAAGGACCACAAGGGCAGACCTCGAGGACCACAGACCATAGTTTGAGAAACGCTGGCTTAGGCTGAGAACCGGTTTTCGTGCGTGAAATATGTACGCTGTTTCAGTCTTGCACAATGCAGCAATCTTTTTTTTTTATTTTATTGGGTTATTTTACGACGCTGTATCAACATCTAGGTTATTTAGCGTCTGAATGAAATGAAGGTGATAATGCCGGTGAAATGAGTCCGGGGTCCAGGACCGAAAATTATCCAGCATTGCAGCAATCTACCCATTACTGATCTAGAAGACGCCTACTCAAATATGTCGGCTGTGTCTTGACAGCCCTAGACTGAAATGCCCAAGAGAGATTTCAGTGCATGGTCTGAACGCCAAAAAATTAAATCACAAACTAATTGAATATTCATTCATTCATTCATAGTGTTCTGTTCAAGGTCAGATCTTTCACTGCAAACTCAGCATTCTCCAGTCTTTTCTATTTTCTGCCTTCCTCTTAGTCTCAGCATAATCCATATATCTTAATGTCGCCATGTTTGCAGTTTTTCTTGGAAAAGGTAAATTGGGTAGCTAATTGTACATTATGGGGAACAAATTCGGCAGAACATTCGCAAATTTGAATGACTACAATTAAAAGGATTCAGTTACCATGACTATACGCTCATAAGAGACTCAAGTCATAGACGAATCTTCACTGGTCACGTACGACGAAGCCTTGAAGATGGAGCGAGTAAGAAGTTTACAGTGTGCAAGAGATAAATTTCAATTTACTCACATATTTTGGGAGATTTAGAAGTACACCACAATTCAGCTTCCTGTACAGCCTACATCATAATTTCATTAGCTTATATGGCGGAAGAGTTAATCGAAATGTTTATTTCATTTGTTCACTTTTCTTCTAAATAAAGTTCACCTTCTATCCAACAAAGTTTTCAACAACAATATTACACAATTTATTCATGTAGTTACAGGAATAGAACCTTCTTCAAAAACATTGAAACACGTCACTAAATTCGTGCTCAAAATTTCAGATAAATGAAATGTAGGCCTACTCCTATCTAAGAATACTAAGTCATTACACTTTTCATAGATCTCAACATACGCCCCATTTGTAGCATAACAAACATCGACACATTAAACATTGAATAATGACACATTTATGGCAATAGTGAGGAAGTTCAGGATGAGGCATTGCAGTCTTGTATTGAAGTATAGGGAACTTATTCGGAACACTTTCATTAAAGTCAAGCAGGGGCCTGTTTCACATGTTTATATTTTCTGTAAATTGTAAACTTTGCTTGTAAATTGTAAACTTCTGTTTCACAATCTTTGTTTGTAATGTTGAACTTTACAAAAGGAAATCAAATCTTTACAAATTAAATTTTGCTCACTTTACAAGTATTCTGTTTCACAATGAAGGGTAATTTTACAAACGTGTAAACTTTACTTGTAAACTTAGCACATTTTCTATAATACCTCTGAGATGTGTAAACTTTGATATTGCAACAAATTATGAATAAATACAATAAAGAAATGCTTACTAAATTAATTTTTGAGTAACTGGATAATATTAAGAATTAAACTACCGCAGTTTTGATGTTATTAAGGAGTTCTAATGACTCAGACGAAGATTAGTAAAATTCTCCGGCCAAGAATTAATAACACCTTCGTATCATTGTATGAATTTAATGAAAGGTTTCGCATGAGTCCCGCGCTATACTTCAGAATACCGCGTAAGTATTTACATACGAAGAATGTATTTAATAAATACTCGCACTTAAAAAAAGAAGTTCCCTGCACCAAAAATAAATAATTCAATAATGCAATAACGACACTACTAATGCGGTATTCTGAAGTCGTTTCGAGTCCCGTTTCGCTGGAATCTCTCCTACAAGATGTGGGACATCATATCCAACATCCAACAGGGAAAAGTGATGCCCTAACCTTAAACCGAGAACTGTATTGTTTTGCATTGGATGCATACTAGCTGTCAGTTCCGTGCGTTAGCAGATAAGCACGGAATTTCTAAGATATCAGTGTGCAAAAGTGCCCATAGGGTTGTTGATTTGTTAAGAGTTAATTTCGAGGCAGGTTTTTGATCACGAAACTGTTATTTACTATAGCACAGAATCTTTATGCTGCTGCTGGGATCACTAATGTTTGTGAGGTTATGGATGCAATATTAATAAATACTGATAGATCAACACAAAAAATGAACCTCATTTTGTGGTAGGCATTGTAATTATTTTATCAATTGCATATTCCTATGTGAACCAAATATATTTACTTATTTGACTGAAATTGACGCTAACTTTGGTCATTTAAGTAATAGACGTATTTGTATACTCGACAAATCACATCACATGAAACTCTATTGTCGCCAATATATAAAAATCTAAATTATTTTAATTTTCTCTAACAATACATTATATTTTCTGTTGGTGAAATATGAATCATCAAGCTTAGAATAATCTATTTTAGTACAAAATATAAACATATGTATCGATAGTAGTAAAAATACAGCGACTTTAGCTCTGCTCCTTTGTAAACTGTAGTTGGCGATATTGTGTAACCATAATGCGTATTTGTAAATTTCTTTAGCTGATTTTGTAAAGTTCGTCAAACTTTACAAACTATTAAGGCAGCATTGTGAAACACAATTTACAAGCATTTGCAATCTTTTACTTGTTATTTGTAAATTGTTGATTTGTAATTTGTAAGGATTGTGAAACGGGCCCCAGGACCACAAGAAAATAACTGCAACTTGGAATCACGGAAATTTCGGGAAAGCTCTTTTCCGCTTTGCTGACAACAGTACGTGATTCTCTTCTGAGCCGTCTTGTTCTATTATGACGACAGGAATATTCATAATACGAGCGACCAATTTGTCCTTTGTATACACTTCGCCTTTTATCCATCCTCAAGGACAAAAATCAACAGTAGTAGCCTAAGATCTGGAGATCTTGGTGGCCAATGCACGTGATCACAGCGGCCGATCCATCTTTTCTTGTAGCCAAGAAAACTACAAACAGCTGTTTCTCTACACTCATTATAAACAGTGTTGCCCTCAAAATATCGACACGTACTATTCGTCTGTACGTAGTCAATAGTACGTTAGCCATTTCTCGTTCCTTCAAACCATTTACAAGGCTTGTTATGCATAACATTCAAACAGCTATCTATATCTTCCCACCGAGTGAAAACTGTACACATGTTTATATGAACTTTTTATTCAGACTAGTCCATAATATCATGCCCAAAAGTATTTACTAGTCATCCTGAATGTATAGGCCTGCAGTATACATACATACATACATACATACACACATGTACCGTATATAAAGTATTTATTAGTGACACTTCCAGTTTTTGTGTCATCTGAAAAGGAATTTTAAATCGAAATTGTCCGAATCTACTAATACACGGTTTTTAAACGACACTATTCAAATAGACTGTATTTTTTACATTAAGTTATTACATTGCCCTTATATATACAGCCTGTCCCATTTATCTTATACTTCTATTATAATTTTTTTGTTCGGATAGGTATTGGAATTTTTGTTTTTGAGTGTTATGTTAGAACGAGGGGCTAACATTTGGTGCATGTAATGGTACAAGATACACGTATGACTGCCCGGCATGTTGCTGACTGGACACACAAGCCCGTCGAATGCGTTGCTGCTTGTCGTCTGGTGTTGTCAGAATGTTCTGGTACACACTGTCCTTTACAGTTCCCCACAGGAAGAAGTCGAGTGGCGACAGGTGCGGAGAACGTGCAGGCCACTGCAGTGGTTTGTGACGTCAACAGTTGTGGTTTGTTTACATATTAAGACAGCAAACACACGACGTGTTCGGACGTCAGTCGTCTTTCGTTTTGTGTAAGTTAATGCACAAGATGAATGGGGCACCACAACAAACGGCACATTCTGATGGCATTCATTTTGCATTGTTGTTATTGCTTTGGAAGGTGACATTGTGATACATTTTGAAATCGTCTTAATGTGTGTAATCAATGTAATATGATTATAGTATGTAATGTCATTTGAAAAATTGATGACGTCGCGTGTATCTTGTACCGTAATGTAGTTACATGCACCAAATCTCTACATTCATGTTAGCCCCTCCTTCTAATATAACTCTCAAAAACAAAAATTTCAATACTTATCCACGCAAAAAAGTTATAATAGCTGCACACGATAAATGGGACACCTTGTATTATATATATATATATATATATATATATATATACACACACACACACACACACACACACACACACACACACACACACAGGATGTAAGTGAAATAACCTTGCAGATTGAAAAGGACGATAGGGTACACTTAAATGAATAGAAAACCTATATTACGTTTTTGATTAAATGCACGGTTAATTAGAAAATTAAGTTTGAAGTTTCAGCAGTCCGGCAACATCGTCGCTAACACACTCTTCTCATGATACAGATGTAAGAGGTCAACGAACTCGGTGTGTCTCGCTAGATGAGCTGTTCTCTGGCGCTGTGTTGCACCAACTCGCATCGTGCTGTGGCTTGAAATTAGAGGTTTTTAAAATAATTAAATTTACACGAAAACAGCCCACACTATACAAATACGTCAGAGGGACAAATTATTATTTAATAGTTTTCCAATCGATATGAACAAACATCACGATCCTACTCGCAATAGTTACCGAAAAAGAGATTGTTAAACATTAAAGAAAATACTATTAAATTTCCAGCAATGTGATATACCTAAGACATGAGCTAATCACTCTGAAAATCTGCATAGCTATTTCAATTTCACCTTGTATACATTACTTACAGCACATACATACATACATAAATACATACATACATACATACATACAGTCGATCTGGTTGGCGAGTTGGTATAGCGCCGGCCCTCTATGCTCAAGGTTGCGGGTTCGATCCCGGACCAGATCGATGGCATTTAAGTGTGCTTGAATGCGACAGGCTCATGTCAGTAGATTTACTGACATGTAAAAGAACTCCTGCGGGACAAAATTCCGCCACATCCGGCGATGCTGATGTAACCTCTGCAGTTGCGAGTGTCGTTAAATAAAACATAACATTTAACATTTTTACATACATACATACGTACATACATACATACACACACATTCATATATGCATATACAGGTTGTTTCCGAGGTGGTATTACAAACTTTCAGGGATGATTTCGGAGGGCACATGTATTAATTTGAGATAAGGAACCCTCGTCCGGAAATGACTGAGTCGAAAGTTATAAGCAAAAATAGTTGTGTGGAAATGGAATTGTAATTTGGCACCACGTGCCCTTCTTCCCTTAACTTTTGGAACAGTCGTGGAAAAATGATATGGGCCGCATGTCTCCTACGTGGGTACTTGCCCGATACAATCTGTGAGCTTGTCTACTGTTCCCATTGGCTCATCCGTATTCGAAAATCAGGTCTGCTTATTCCGCTCTCGTGTATTCCTCCATTTCACTAGGACTGATCGACTGGACACTGCAACTTGTATACATACACTGCTGTCTACAGACGTGCATATCAGCACCGAACATGTCCGTTACACATTACGCTATCTGTATTGCTTTAGTGTAGTTTCCTGTCCCCATCCCTCAGACAGCGCACTGAATGGAATACTGTAAGTAGACAACGTAAACAACGTCAGATGAATACAGAATGTGTAAGATGTACAGATAAATGCACATAAATAAGGTGTACAGAGGAATAAAATTATTTCATTTCCACAGAACTATTTTTGCTTGTAACTTTCGACTCGGTCATTTCCGGAGCAGGCTTCCTTATCTTAAATTGATACATGTGCCCTTCGCCATCATCCCTGAAAGTTTGTAACACCACCTCGGAAACACTCTGTATAAATTCACATTCCATCTGTAGCATGACAAACATCGAGCCGATATTCCACTTTATTCACTACTTCCTCTAAGTTGCCAGGCGTTACAACTTACATAACTAACCGCATTGTTACTCTCAAGTCTTCAAACGACTGCGGAAAGGGAAGGGCGTAAGCGATATGCCTCAAATATTCGCAAGTAGTT
Source organism: Periplaneta americana (assembly GCF_040183065.1). Taxonomy (NCBI): domain Eukaryota; kingdom Metazoa; phylum Arthropoda; class Insecta; order Blattodea; family Blattidae; genus Periplaneta; species Periplaneta americana. The sequence continues at coordinate 116,569,649 of NC_091132.1, read as the reverse complement.
AAATCAAGAGAATACAGAAGGCCAAGACATGGAACCTTCTCGCCTAAGCCACTCACCAAGGGATCTCTTATGTAAGAAACTATCGCCATGTAGGCGCCGGTATATCAGTTCCTTATCTAATATAACCTCAAGGAGTTTACAGGAATCAATTGAGGCATGAAGATTTCGATATTTCCGTGGAAAAGCATGTTTTCAGTATCGTTTATATTTTATACCGCAAAAGTGGTTTCAGCATGCCGTCTGTCTGTGTAGTATTGTATTGTATTTATCATGGTATTCATACATTGCTTACAGCCAGAATATGGAATAAGTCAAAAAACTTAATACTATTATAAAGTCTTAATTTATAGTCACAGTCTAGATGAAATATATACAGACGAGATTTACAATATAGTCTACTAGTACAACACAAAGTTTTAGTATCAATTTCATGAAGTGTTATTGAATGTCATGAATTCACCTACAGAATAGAAGGCGTGAGAAATTAGGTACTTCTTTAATTTAGCCCTAACTAATCTTATGTTTTGAGTTTCATTTTTTACATCGATAGGGAGGCTATTAAAAATTTTTATTGCCATATAACGTACTCCTTTTTGATAGCATGATAGACTTGCCAATGGAGTATGAAAGTCATTTTTTGACGTGTATTTATGCTATGAACTGTTGAATTAGTTACAAAGTTTTCACGATTACATACGAGGAAGATTATTAATGAAAAGATATACTGACAAGCCATGGGCATTATTTGTAGTTTTTTGAAAATAGTCCTACACGATTCCCTAGATTTGGCACCTACTATTATTCTAATTACTCTTTTTTGTAATAGGAATATACTGTCACTATCTGTGGAATTTTCCCAGAATATTATTCCAAAACTCATTACCGAGTGGAAGTATGCAAAGTATATTGTTTTTAAGGTATTGATATTTACTATCTTTTGCATAGATCTAATAGCAAAACAAGCTGAATTTAGTTTGTGCGTAATTTCTTTAATATGATTTTTCCAATTTAAAACATTATCGATTTTTAAGCCAAGAAATTTGGTTGTTGTTGTTTCTAATAGGGATCTATTGTTAATTATTGCGCTAGAAATTTGCGAATTTGAATTTGGATAGGATTTAAATTGAATTATGTTAGTTTTGTTACAATTTAATACTAATTTATTGACTCAGAACCAGTCACATATTTTTAAGAGAATTTCTTCTGTTGAAGATTGGAATGTGTTGGAGTTATTGGGTGTAATTACTATACTTGTGTCATTGCAAATAATATGGGATGACCTACTCTTTTATTAGGGGGCAAGATCATTTATGAACACTAGAAAAATTTGGGGACCTAATATTGATCCTTGAGGAATTCCATTATTAATAGTTCCCCATGGTGAGGCATATTTCACAGTTGTATTGATTTCGACGTAAAATATTTAATTAAAAACAAACCATCACTGTATGATTTTAGCATTACATATAGATCAGATGGGAATAAATCGCCGTATATAACTAAACAAAGAAATTACAGAAAAGCAAATTTAGAAACAAATGGCAGTTTTTCTTGATTTCTGTAAAATTTTGTTCAAAGGGATATTGGAAATGGACGACTCAATTGCTCTTTCTCTGACACATCGTCAAGTGAGATGTAATGCCTACTGTCTAACAATATTATGTACATATCAATTAGAACCTCAGTCAGAGGTACTAATGCAGTTAACACTTGTTTATTTAATGAAAATTGTGATTTAGCACAACAATTATCCTAAAAAACATAATTGTTGTCTTTGTATTTTAAATTTGAATATTGTACGAGTATTATTTTTTGTATATGTTTAGCTTTCTCTTAGGTCCAAAAATACGAAGAGCACCGATGAAGATAAGCCAGCTGCTGCCTGAAAGAGCAGTAATGGAACTGCCAGCGGGTCTCGTCAATTTCCGCGTTGTATCTATGAAACCTATCAATAACATACACGTCATTTCCGCAGTTCTCGCTCTAAATGTCTCATATCCGCGAAGTGCTCATTGCGAGCGATGCTATTACATTGTATTTGAATAGAGCGTTAAAATATGACATTTACCCCTCTTGACGCTACAGTATAAAACTAACACGTCCATGGAGACTAGTTCTGGCCATAAGCACAACCGTAGTCTAGTGCCAGTCATTCATCGGAGGCTCTTAACCGAAACAACCTGGGTTCAATTTCCAACTAACGTATTTTGAGAGCTTTGTGGTGAGCTCACCGACTGTTATGTATGTAGAAAACAAGGAGTAAGATTGTTATAGTCATCAATATTAACTTAATTTAGTCCGCTTAATGTATGAGATTAGTAAGTTGTGATATCGATATCAGATGTGTCTGAGTGAACAGACTATTGGCTTGTCACGCAGGCGGTCACGGTTCAAGACCTGGTCAGGCCTGGAATTAAGAAAAAGATCCGTAATGACACTCGTGGAGTTTTCTCGGAGTTCTCCCGTTTCGCCACGTTAACATCAACATCATTCCGCCCAATCTCCATTTCTTTATCATCCCTAAAGGCTGTGTGATGTATCTTG